>NC_079475.1:6620124-7870124 GCF_026230105.1 Diorhabda sublineata | reverse complement strand
TTGACCCGAAATAAATCTAACCTAGAAATCGAGTTCCTTCAATTCTTCTAAAGGCACGTTTGCCCGTCGCGCTCGCGACAAAAAGAAGAAAAAAAACTGACGACACGGGTTTGTGTATGTACGTGCGTGTTAAAGAATGAAATTCAACTTCTACGTGCACACGAATTGTTCGATAGTCTCTCTTTTACTTAGTAAAACGTGCTCGTAGAGTAATTGGAGATTATTGAGACACCTACAACTTAACACCAATCCAGCACCTGCTCTTGCATGTCATTTTGTATCAGTGGCGAAGATAAAAGTAGTTTCTCTAAAAAAACATATCGGAATTTGTTTACTTTATATCTAGACACTACTGTATGTTTATTTAATACACTTTTCAATCAATCTACTACATTTAAATAAATAAGTTTCTCTTAGTAAATTATTCATGCCAATTACATCCACGAATTTATGTACCATACTTTGAATTTGTGTAACATACTTGTGAAAGTAGTCGACGTACGAGGATTGTACCAAAACTAAGGTTTCCAATGAGCTATAGGATCGAGTAAAGGTGCTGATCTGACAACAGCACCGCGCGTAGTGATTCCATCCACTTTCGAGCCCATTCGAGTTCGCTCGGCAGCCGACAGAGATGAAAGTATCGATCTCCGCTCACTCCAAATGCAAACTTCCAGCAGTAATCCCATTTCCCCAAGCAAGGAAGTTATCGCCTGTAGAAACCCATCGGCATTTGACTGAGGTTTATGCTGAGGAATAGATATCCGTTCCTCACGTCCGCAAATGCCACAGTGCTTTTACTGATCGTCGCACGGAGGTTCACGATGAAGCTCGTCGATTTCGGATGAGTTTGTCCGTAAGATCAAGATCAGGTTACTATACGTGAAATTGTCGAACGCATTCCTGAAGCTTCCCGCGGCATAATTAAAGGAAGGAGGGTTGAAAAATGGAGACTGCTTTCAAGGAATATCAAAAGATATTATTTGGAGTAATGCGAAGTGACAACTTTACAGAATGTGAAACACGAATATGAACAAATTATAACAGGAGAATAAGGAATCATGGAAAGATGGAGACGATGTTTGAAACAATATGTTGGAAGGAAAAGAAAGAACAACAGAAGGAGAAGTAAACAGGAAACAGTTCTGCTAAACCTAAATGGACACGATAATAGACAGTATATAATACAGGAAGAAATAACAGAAACGATTTAAAAAATGAAGACAGGATAAGACTGCATAACAGTTGACTTACTGAGAGCAGGTAATGAAGAGGAGAAAGAGAGAATAAGGAATCATGGAAAGATGGAGAATATACGTTACAAGATACGAAATCCAAATAGAGGATTTATAGATGCGAACTGTATAATAGTCCAAGTTCCGGAATACCCTCTATATGTTGTTTATGAGTCAGTAGTCCTTCATAAAACTTACCATGATTGTGTAAAGACAGTGAGAGGGAAGGAAGAATACTATTGTAGGGTACGACATCTGGTTCAGATTTAATTTTGTGTAAATCTGATCCCAATAAGTCCTGAAACAGAAAAATAATCATTAGTCAAATATTCCTGCAGAAAAAGTGGCTTAAATGTTTAGTGGTTACATCTAACGCAAAACTTACGGATATTTTAAATAATATTACAAAATAATCTAAATATTTCTTATAATTTTCATATATGTACCTGAGGTAATACACGTTATCGGTCTGATATGGGTCTTATACAACTTATGGTTATAAAAGACCCATATCAAATCGATAACTTGTATTAGTTCACAACTTATGGTTATGAAAATAATAATATAAAAATAAATAAATTACGTATGTGAGTAAAAAGCATTGTGTATAAATCCACTTCACCAAGAAAAACATTGAATCATCTTCACATGATGATATTGTTTACTAAACTAAAAAACACGTTGTTTCGAAGCAATTCTTTCCAAAGTGGTCCAGGTGCGCCCCAGAGGTCCACGGGAAGCTCTACAGCAGGAATTTTCTTAAATTTTCATAGTGAGATCTGATTTTTTGACGAGTTGATTATATGGTGTAAATATATCAATTAAAATTAGTATTTTGAAAGTAGATTACGAGGAAAAAAAGTAGATGCACCTTGTGCGTCTCACACCAAACAAAACTGCTCCAACTAATTAGACATACTGTCACCTAAGACCCCATGGCCATCACGAACGATCCGGAGTAACGCTGGTGCATGGAGGAGGATGAAACCGCAGACCACGTCATCTGTGAATGTCTAGCATTCAAACGAGCGCTATTTAAACACATGGACAAGCCTCACATTTTGCCTAATAACATCAAAGGGTTCAAGCCAAAGCGCCTGATCGGCTTATCAAAGGACATCGACCTTTGTATGTGTTTAACAGCCTCTTGCCGCTCACAATGTAGCTAAGAAACTCAAACCTAATGACAACACATAGTAAACAGAATTTGTTGAATAGATTATTGAGGATCAACATGCAATTTTTCGCTTTGATGGATTTGTTGATCGCCAAGATTGCCGGAGTTCTGAGAATGTAATTCTCGAAAAACAAATGCATCCATAACGTGTCACTGTTTGGTGTGTATTATGGGCATATAATTGGACAATACTATTTTGAAACTGTTGTTAATATTGATGTGGGTTTCAACAAGACAGTGCCACATCCCATAGAGTCAATGTAACACTTCAAATATGAGACATTTCAATGGCGTGTACTTCCTCGTTCCGATTATCACAATTGGCACCCTAGATCGTGTGATTTAACACCCCCAACTATTTTTGCCTGGAGGAACAACTTGTGACCTGATTGCGTCATATCCAAATCGTGCTTTGATCGGACAACAGCTAAGTTTCACATATTTCAACGTAATTCGTGTGAGATACATCCTATTCAATTTATTAATTAATATTGTGAAAGTTACAACATAATAATTGATAATTTCGTATATTTACATGAACAGATAATCATAATAAGTGGTATAATAATATTGTGTACAGAAAGTGTCAAAACATTAATATTTCCAAAATAAATTTTGAATTATTAATAGAGTTATAAACTAGTAGAGCGTTGACAAGTAACGGGCCAGAAATTAATTTGAAACGCCTCTTGTTTCCGGTTTCAGAAATTCAAAATGCACTTTATATTTTTTTATGTATATATCTATATTGTGATTATTTATTTCTAACTTATTATTATTATCAATCTAATTCAAGTAACGATATAAAGACGATGTTTTCGTTAGTATTTAAACATAAACAACTATTTTTATCATGAAGTATTCTTCTTCTTCTCTATTGGCCTTTTACCTAACGATATACATCCAGGATCTGTATTCTGCTAGTTACCAGCTTATTTGAAGAGTGTACCATGTGGTACGTATAAAGATCTGCTTCATGCCCTTCAAAATGGGAATAGGTTACTACAAAAGGGAGCAGATAAAGACTCTTATCGTCCTGTGGTGTATCCAGAGAGTTGCACCGGGAGAGTACGATAAAAAAAACTTTTTTTTCTATTTCTGGAAGTGAACAACAAAAAAAATAGCTTTAGAAAGTAGCTCCTATGGAAGTAAAAGTATGGTCTACGATTCTAATACAATTATAAGCTAAGCCATGCATTACATAATTGGATATAAGCGCCTACTGTCTACTCAAAGTGTTAAGCCATTTCGCATCAGATATTTGACTAAAAGCTCAACTGATTTTGACCTTGGAACCAAAAGCAACGAATAGATATTAATGGGGCCTTTATTATACTTAAGCAGTTCTTTGTACAATTCGTCGCTTTGATATGATCTAATTGTGCATCTAAGAAAAGTGTAGTTCAAGTCTCCAAATTGTCCACAGTCACAGTAAGGATCTTCATTAGCTTTTATTTTATATAGATGTTGTGGAGTGCCACAATGTGTTGATCTCATTCTATTTAGCATTGTTAAACCATGGAATTTTCCTAGGTGTATTTTCTATAGAGGAGAAATTTCTTACTTTAATTTTGCTCTCATTTCGATAAAATTAAGTCCAATTTTTCCACAATTCTTCTTTTCTAGTCGCGCCTGACAGATAGCGAGAGCTGGCAATAAATTCTTGGCCACAATTTTTGCTACTTCTTCAGCTAGATCTGAACTTACTTCTAGAATAGCTTCATTCAGTAAAACGCCATTTTAAATTAATTGAAATGCATGTAACATGCAAATGGATGCTCACTTGAACAGTGTAAACGCCCAATGGTAGTGTTTGGACATAATATTTTCCCATTTAAAATTATTTAAATTCAAACTCACCCCCGGTGCGAGTTAGTCATTTAGTTGAAGTATACTTATATTTACCCTCCATTAACTTATCCTCTCGGATTACTAAATTTTTATCTTATATTAATATGGCTGTGAAGAATCATAAATTTAACTACTTAAATTCAAGGTTTATTGTATTCATTGAGATTTATGGTACACGATCCTAATGGGGACCCACATCATAGATGATTGATTCCGGTTGTCCCTTGGACGCTTGAGTTCCGTTAAGGTATCAAATTACATACTTTATTTTGTATCGATGTGACCTTTCATATTATTTAAGAGCGGTATGTAAACAGATAGTTGTCTTAATATTCTAGCGTTCGTTCGAGTATGATCGTCGGATTATTGAAACCACGTTTAACTACTTATTTTATTATTTAGTTAATAGTTTTGATATTTTAATACAACGAATATCGTCAACCATAATTATCTCGAAGATACTTCTCTTTACCATCATTTTTGACAATAAAATTTTGGAAAGGTTTTTGAAAATATTCTTTCTATCTACTCGACATCCATGGTGAGTTTAATTAATAATATTGAGTTTGATTAACCCAAATATAATATTCACAAATTTAACGACGTTTCTCGGTTAGTGATATCTAACTAGACGCTCACGATGATTCTTAATAAAAACTAATAGAAATATTTGTTAGTTTTTATCGGTGCTTCGTATTATTTTTTTCTGCGAACTCAAAATCATTAAGCGATAAAATGTGTTTATCAGAAAATTTGAGATTTTCATCGAAACGATATCTCAGTAAATTATTTATATTGCCAATTGTTCATCAGGACAATTAAACTAACTAGAAATAAAAACAACTAAGTAATGATTAGATTTCAAGTATACTCTTTTGAAAATTTGAAAGTTTTCAGGAACTGATTTAATCTTTCCGTCTTGGTGGTTAGTGTCACTAACCAGCTATTTCTGATCCTAGTCTAACCTAACCTAACCTACTGATTTTTTATAATGAAATTTACGCCATCTAGCGTCTATACTAATGAATTTCGGCTGAACTTCCGAAAAACGCCAATGAAATTTTACAGGCGACGTCGATATTTTTGAAATTCCCGCGTCCTCGCAAGGTCGAAAATCGCGGTCATTTCGTGCGCAGGTAAGTAGGATCAGAAATATCCGCCATTCTGCTCGTTCATTGAATTAGAGGTAAATAAAATATTGCAAGTTCAAAACATTTTTTGTGGTTTGGTTTTTTGGGTTAAAATTAAAAGGAATACTTTCAAAAATAATTCGATTATCGTATTCAAAGTAATGGACCCAAGATTTCGAAAATAATTTTCACGTGATTCTTAGAACCATTTTTGTTATTATTACAACTTTTTCCTAAAGCTGTAATATAATCCGTTCCCGCAATATGGCCGAAGAACGTCCTTGGATACAAAAAGAAATTTATGAATCCTGGACAATTTAATCAAGATAATCACATGTTTTTATCAAATAAGTATATTGTCGTCAGTCTGAAAGTAGGTCAAAATCGGGGCCAAAAAGTCATTCACAAACCTACGGGTGAATCTAATAAAAGCGTGAAGAAAATTTGAAAAGCTTCAAAAAACCGTAACAAATTTATTTATTCACTGTACAGAATACTTAGTAATCAATGTGTTACTTTATGATTTTATATTTTTTTTTTTTGTAAAATAATTAGAATTGACCGATTTAGACCACCTGTATATAAAATGACGAATAAAAGTCGATCGAGTCCAAGTTGCAAAATTACGATTTCGTTGTTCTACTTGTCGGATTCTTAGCAAAACTCACGTTCTGCTGAATTTGCAATATTTCTATTTCTGCTTGCTTCTAATATGTCATGGATGACCTCGTACAAGCTACACTTTACTCACGTTTACAAATGAACCCGAAATTCATAAGGGAGCTTGCACGTGTCTTATAGTAAATCAGATCCGTTTATTTATTATTTTAAAACTTGATGAACACTACAACGCGTTCAAATAATACAATGTGTTGCTTTTAAGATGAAGACATTGACTTATTTTCTGTTTCATTAAGTTGTTATTTAGTGTGCTTTGAAAATTCATAATTTAACATGTTAACATGTTAATCATTTATTAGTCTAACATATTCAAAAATATCAATAAAACATACATAAAACATTTATTTAATAAATTAAACGTTGTTTTAAACGTTTTAATACTGTCTAATAGTTTAATATGTGATACTCCTATATGGATAGTTTCTATAAATGGAAGCTGATAACAATTTCTCTATTCTCCGAGGTTGCAGCTCGATTCTGCGCATTCTCAAGCATGCGCAGTATAGATGAAGTGTCTCGAACGAGGGAGAAAATGAATATTGTCAACACCGTAACGTATAGACGTTTTTTCCCATAAAAACTCTCCACATGGGAGTTTTACATATATGAGTTTATTAGAAACTTGACCTAAAATATTATACATCAAAAGTGGTTTGTTTGTTTATTATACTCATATTTGATTAGTTTAGATTTGGAAATATTCGTCATACAATGGATGCTTTCCAAGATTTAGAAGATTTGTTTGATAAGGAAATATAGCTAATTCCAGAAAAACGAGCTTATTTCGTCAATTTTTGGTCCCATGATGATTTTTTTCCTTTCCTATCAATTATTTTCAATATAAACACAACTTTCTCCATCTAGTGACTACTTCAACATTAACCTTAACAAAACACGTGCAAATATGTATAATCAAATATGTATAATTAAGCACAGTATACACTATACTGCGCATGCTTCATGTGCGCAAAATATGCGCAGAACTAACTGCAGCGCCCAGAGGAGAGAGAGAACGATACATTATTTCTTTCACATATATGACTAAACTTTTAAATTGACAGTTGTGACTGCCTAATAACTTATTTGGCAAATGACTCAATTAATTTATCAGAAGAAGAAGAAACCGAATTTTTGGTTATTCGGTAAATAATAGGTAGTAGGGACTTTATTATGAAGTGAAGAAACTTCGCCCTATTCAATTTAAAATTAAATATCGGCCTAATTATCAGAATACTTTACTGGGACCAGTAAAAACTATTTATTTTTACTATGCACGGAAATCATTTGATTGCAATCATTAATGTAGTAGTAATAAATATCAAGGAACTCAATTTTACAATTTATTTCAAAATTTGCAAATTACATTACTAATAAAATAATAAAACTTTTCTTTAATGCAGTATCCCACCTTATTTGGAGCTATGAAATATGTGTGGAGCTTTTTATTCTTCTTATTTATCTTTTTGCTTACAACATACTAGGTTATAATTTTGTGATAAAAGTCGAAAATATTTTTACAAAAACTTCTTATTCGCAGATAGCGACATTGTTAATCACAATCAAATGTCAGTACTAACAATTAACAAAAAATTTTCAACAAAACTCTCAGTATTATAATGTATTTAGAAACCTGAACTCCAGCTATAGTACCACCTCATTGAAGGTCTGCCTACAGGTCTGAGTGTGTTCGGTCTCTGAGTTTTAGCTCACTTTGCCCAATCCTCCAGAACCTTTGTCGTGCCCTGACCCATCTCACCATATCCTGTACGCCCAACACTTCTCTTATCTCATCACTCCTTATTCGGTCCGTGAGGGTGACTCCCTTGATGGTTCGCAGTATTTTCATCTCTGTGGTTCTCATTATTCTTTTTGTTTTTGATGTCTCCGCTCTAGTTTCTGAGAATAGGTCTCGCACACGTTTTATAGATTCTGGTCTTTCTCTGTAAGCTCATCGCTTTGTTTCTCCACACTATATCTCTCAGACAGCCGCTGACTTTTGATGCCTTCATCGCTTGTGTTCGTGCCTCCTCTGTCAGGTTTCATTCACTAGATATCCCAGGTAATTGAATCTTGATACCTGCTGTATTATTTAGCTATTTTTTGATATTACCATTGATTGTGTCTTGTTGACTGAGATGCTCATATTAAATTTTTCGGCAGAAATTTTCATCTTCATTTTCTGCATAAAACAATACCTGCAATCCTGCATTGACTTTGTTAACTTTTTCGGTAATTTGATCCATTATGATGTTAAATAGGGTTGGGCTAAAACTGTCTCCCTGCCGAACGCCAGTATTAATTTGAACCTCTTCAGAGAGTCCTACCTTAGTTTTAATTCTGGTTCCGGTATAAAGTGTTTTGATGACTCGTTGGTACTTGAGAAGAAAAAAGAAGAAGATTGTGATTGAGAAGAAGAGAATAAAAAGCTTGTAGGAACAGTGAGAAGAAGCTTACGGTTGAGATACGATAAAAAAAGTTGAAATACAATATAGAGATCATAATATGATGATAAAGGAGTAGGGAGTTTACGTGAAATTGAATGGAGAAGACTGATGATGTGATACGAAAAGAGAATCCGTTTAAATTCTTGTTGATTTTTGAATTCTTATATATTTCTTTTATAAAAAAAACTGTGATTAAACCAATAAAAAAATTACTAATAATCGTCACAAAGTGAGTTTGAAACGGAAAGTTTGTACTAAGAATTTTTCGAAAATATGTAATACTACATTAGTATTTTTTTAAATTATTTTCTGAATAGTGGTTAGCAAACTTTACATCGTATATGATACTATGACTGCAATATATGTATGTTTGAACAAATCCCAAGTTAATTCACCTAAATCCACACCTGGAATTAAAAAATTCCTAAAATTTAATCAGGATCAATGACTCCTAATCACGTCTCCCAGGCGTATTCTATCAAATGCTTTGGTGAAGTCAACAAAACAGACAAACATGGGTTTATTGAATTCTATCGACTTTTCCACCAACTGACGAACTATGAATATTGCGTCCACTGTTGATCTATTAGACCTGAATCCTGAATCCCAGTTTTAAATCTCTTTATTTATTTTCTAATAATTAACTTATAAAATATAAAACATAGATCTTTTGTAAAGTCTTAGGTACCTAGTAATTTAAGAATAAATTAACTTTTTAATGAAGTTTCTAGTTACACTAAAGTAGCAATGGCACAAAATCAGTCTCAAAGTTTGGTAAAATGTTATGTACATATATAAGTTTCTATACAATATAAAAAATATGATTAAATTGAAATTAAATTTGAAAAATGAGGTAAATTATCATAATAATTATGATCTATCCATCATCTGTATACCACGGAGCTCTTATATTAATCATTGTCAGATCACCTGCCCTTTTTCCAGGTCCGATTGACTTGTAAGAAAGAAATGCTGTCTTAAAATCTTTGAATCACAATTTTGGTTGGATTTGGTTTGTCTTGAAAGACCCATACAGTAGATTTTTGTCTAATTTCGGGTACATGTGCACAGATCCACGATTCGTCGGCTGTCATGATTTTATAGACGTTTTTTGAAGCACCTAGATTGAATTTTTTCAGTATTTCTTAGCACAAATCAACAAGAGTTTTTTTTTTGAACGATTTTTAAATTATGCGGTATCTAACGCAAACCAATATCTTCGGCAGCCAAACCTTCATGTAATATTGAATGTATTCGTGTGGAAGTGATGCCCAGGTATGCCTCAATCCCACAGTATGTCACATGACGCACAATTTCGGAGGACCTTCACGAAATTCATTCTTTAGCTAAGTGCGACCACGATTCAATTAGAAAAACCAACGAAATACTGTAGCTCGAGATGGTGCTTCATCACCAAAAGTCAAAGCGAATTGATCGGTACATTGCTATTGATTCAATCCACGTCGAAAGTCATAGAAAATCATCGCAAGAATTAATTCCATTTTTTGACAAATATTAATGTTTCATTTATCTGTAAATAACTCAAATAGCACTCGCATGAAAAACGTTCACCATTACAAATGTCAAACTTTATGATGGCAATGTCAGATTTGACATATTGACATCAGTGTTGCCATATCTCAAAACTTAGATAGCAAACCCCGTACAATTTATGATTTTTATCTTTAGCAGAACTCTATAATATAAAGTTGCTACCGGTATTAAATTCAAGAACAATGAGTCATATAATTTAACGAGACGCTTAATTGTTTAGCAAAATAGTGACTTGAAATGGGACTATTGTTTAAACAATTAAACGCTTTATTTGGCCAACACATAAATCATTCAAAATAGGTACTTAATATTTTAATATGCGACCGTTTTGTACCTTGTTTCTCTAATTTATTGGATGCAAAAATTCTTTTCTTATCATCAATATATTTATTAACTACCGACTGTGTTGAAAAAATCTGATTTGAACAGATTATTCTTCATACCGTACATAAATTATTCCTTTCTTTAATTAGATAGAGATTATAACTCATACAGGATTAAAGTATAAACTTACATCTCGACTGTTTAAACATATATGGGAAAAAACGTCTCTGAGTTCTGAAGTTCTAATAGACGAATGGGGTACAAAAAGGTCTCAGTTCACGTCTGATACTCTGTTTAAACCAAACGCCCTTATAGGCAGTTACATTTTACTCGTCTATTTACGTTTTATAATATAATATTCAGTTGTAGCAAGTTAAAATTGTCGGCAAGGGTTTTTATAATCTGCAATTGATATTGGAAGAACTATAAATTGTAATTTTTGAGTCTTTCGACTCAAAAAGTTGCCGGTCATTGGTCTAGGCCATACGCAACTGACCTATAGCTACTCATTCGATGATAAACCTGAAGCCAAATGTGACAATTGAAATTGTAAATTGACTATAAAGCAAATAATCGCAGAATATCTATCAATATAAACAACCAAAAGAAATTTGAATCGCTAATAATCATCATTTGGTTCGTGCGAATTTTGGGATTAAAAGCACTTTTCTTCTCAAGTTGAAATCACCTAGATGCCACTGGAACTGGAGTTATTTAATTAATTATTTCGTTCAGTTTTTCCCTACTGTATACTTTCATTGTTCTCCGAGCAAGTTGTTTATCTTCTGATACTCAAATTACTTACAACTAATTTAATCAACTTCTCGTGTCATTTAAACAGCTTACCGCTGATAAACATGTTAAATGATTTTCT
The DNA here is from genome assembly GCF_026230105.1 of Diorhabda sublineata. Lineage (NCBI taxonomy): Eukaryota > Metazoa > Arthropoda > Insecta > Coleoptera > Chrysomelidae > Diorhabda > Diorhabda sublineata. The sequence continues at coordinate 7,858,854 of NC_079475.1, read as the reverse complement.
CCAGTGGAAGACTATCAGTTATATTTCTCGGTAACTGTTAGGTTTGTAGTCTTACCATGTCAACGATCTATATCCTCGACGAATATTGAATTACAGTTACAGCTGATAAACATGATTTCGAGTCAGCAGTTGGACGTTTATATACCTATAGCAACGAGGGTTTTCTGAAAAGTTTCCAGCCTAACAAAGAATCAAGACATTTTAATCCATGATCATTTTTATTTTTATATAAGCTTGTTCTAGCAATTCTCCATCCTTAGAAATAATAATTCTCGTCTTTCTCCTCAAAATAGTGGAAATTTCAGGATAATAAATATGAAAAAGTCGCCGGGGGCCAGATCTGATGGATACGTTGGATGGTTAACCAACTCAAAGAAGTGCAATTTGTGAATTTTAGCCAACGCTATAACCGAGTAGTTATAGCCTTGTTAGTCTAGTGGTAGATTCAGATTTATCTATTAGTTATGAACTGGTGAAAAATAGATAGATTTTTCTTAAACTGCTTCAATGGGAAATGTTCATTCGAATCTGTTTTCAGTCCAAAGTGAGCAAAAGCTAATAGCAGACAGTCTTTAACTCATTAAAGTTTAACTGAGCTGAAATTTCTCTCCGATTTAACAGAAGAACTTGGTACGCAAAAAAATTTTGAGGCTAATTCTTGTATAGAATTTAATTAACAAATATTGACCTAGAAACAAGAAACATAAAACTTACTGGTTCATCTGAATAAAATAAACAAATTACTTTCAAAAATAATAATGCATTAACATCTTTGGGCAGATTTTGTCTATCTAAGAATTGTCTTCGTACGATAATTGTGTTAGCAACATAATGTTTTTATGTTACATTTTTGCAGCCTTAAATCCGAAAAGAACTGATTCGGTAAAATTATTTAACACAGCTGATTAACTTCCTTCAGCTCTTCGATTTGTTTCTAAAGCTTTGACTAATTGATTCATTTCCTGCTCTCTAAAAAACAAGAAGCCTGATTAGCATTTTGCAAGTTTCCGATTTATGTAAGAATTAGCCTCAAAGTATTCATGCATCCAGGCTCATCTGTTGAATCGGAAAGAAAGTTTGACACAGTGAAAGAAGATGTAGGATCAACGCAAAATATGTTGATATTTGTTTAACTATTTGAATAAAAGAAAATGTTAAATTCCAAACATTGATCAAGATTTTATACACCTTACATAAAATTGCAAATAACGTAATTAAATATCAAACTATCGATTGTTTACAAGTGGAACATCGACTAAATCGATAGTGCCCACTATCGATAGCTTCGTATCACTAGATTGAATGACTACGAGCGTTCGGGATGGTAAAAACTGCGAAACCTGGCAGCGAAATCTTCATCACCATCAGCGCGTCGGACCAATTTGGACATTTGAATGAACGTTTCCCGGGCCTTATTGACGTGGTTTAAGTAAAATATCACTATTTTTGCGTTAATTCTAGCACCACACTCCCGAAAAGAAAAACCAGTCAATAGAGTGGATTACAAAGAGTGAACCTGGTTTCCTAAGCCGAAAAAGTGTTGGTGGGCATTTTTTTAAGATAGTAATGGGATTGTGTTCATCGATTAGGTAGAGTTTGCATATAAATTAGAGATTAAAAAGAATAAACATGTTTTTAGCAATAATCAAACTAAAAAGTAAAAAAAGTCAGTGATAAATATATAGGTTAAACTAAAAAAAGCGTGCTGAAAAGCGACCGCATTTGTAGAAAAAAGAAGTGCGTTTCCATTAGGATAATGCACCTTGTCACGATTCGGTTATAAACAGGGCTAGCGTTCACAAATTGCACTTCGAGTTGGTTAACCATCCAACGTATCCACCTGATCTGGCCCCCGGCAATCTTTCATATTTTCTAACCTTAAATTACCACTTTCAGACGAAGAGTTATTACGTAAGAGGATGATCCCAGAATCGTCAAGTTCCTCAAAATAGCTATTAACTGCTGACATCATCTCTTCATTGTTGGAAAATCCATGACCACGAAGCCATTTTTTCAAGTCTGGAAACAGAAAATAATCCTAGGGGGCTAAATCTGGCGAATAAGGTAGCAATTCAAACTTCAATTCATTAATTTTAGCCATTGTAATATTGGATGTGTGAGCTGGTGCATTGTCTTGATGAAACAACACTTTCTTCTTAGTCAAATGCTGCCGTTCAAGCTTGATTTCTTCACTCAAACATTGCAATAAGTTCTTATAATACTCGCCGTTGATAGTTTTTATATTTTCAAGGCAATCAATGAAAATTATCCCTCGCGCATCCCTTTTCAGTATTTTGTTTTGATTTTCCTTTTGTTTTCATCTTCACGGCGCTATTTTTGTACCATTGTGAGGAAACGCGTCGCCAATATTGCACACAGCTTTCTCATGACCAAATTTTCAGTTGATATGGGATGTACCGCACTTTCAGTCTACGATCCAATACCGCTTCTTGGTGGATTTTTTTCAACATTTCGGAGTCGTCACCTCATTTGGTTAGGTGTCCACTGCGATGCTGGCCTTCGCAGGTCATATTGCCTCGTTTAAACTCTGGAGAGCAGTCTCGTCCAGAGTAGAAACTAGTTCAGCTTTTTTATTGATTGTGATAATGCCTTTGAAATAAAAGTTTTGTATCACATTTCGATGGACAATTTTTTTACAATTTTCACTGAAAACATTCACTATCGATGGCTGTCGAAGCAACGTGAAGTCTTTAAACTTATATCATACACTGTATAGATTGTGTACTTTCTAATACAGTGGTTTTTCCAAGTAACTACCGCCATCTCTAGATCATGCCTGGTACTTCTGGAACCATCCTTGTAAAGGTTATTTCGAAGAGAAACACGACAATTGTTATTTGAAAAGTGTTGAGACTTAAAAATAGACAATGTTGATAAATTAAAATAAAATGGTTCTTTGTTAGATCGGAAACTTCTCAAACAACCCTCGTAGTCCACTGAATATAGTGGTGAATAACAAGTTTTATTAAAATCAAATAATTACTTCTTTTTTTACTAGCTTTAAAAGAATTTAGCTTCAATAAAACTTTTGCGAGATGATGGGTCATTGCACAATGCACATTAGCTGCAATTTTTTTATAGATTCTGCAGTATTAAATCTTTGGTCGAATTTCTTAGAATGCTGCTTTTTCTTGGATGTATTGTGAAACTTTTGCAATATAATGTTTTTACACCTGCGACAGATGTTTGAACATTTATAATGTTAACTACAAGTTCAGTGAACTTAAAAGTTAGTAAGCAGTTTTCGTAAACAAATTCCAATCAAAGTCGAATAATTTTGCAGAGATTGTTGATACTTTCTAAAAATGTACTTCAAAATTAAATTCTTTTTATCGTTCTTACATATAAAACAAAAATCAAATTATTATAAGATTGCAAAATGTGAAAATTTTAAAAAAATTGTAGGTAACTTGTGTTATTTAAAAAAATATTTATTAACGTTTATTCCATAATCATTGCTGTCGTTTTCTTCCAGTTAAGTAATCAAGTATTCAAATGCAACATTTAGATTTAGGTGAGAATCTTCTGTTTAATTTAATATCGCCATTATTTTGGATCGAGAAGAACTGGAAGTTGTACTCGCTTTGGACGTCATCCATTCCATGGGATTTGTTCATAGGGACGTCAAGCCGGATAACATACTTTTGAAAAAATACTTAAAATTGGCAGATTTCGGTACTTGTATGAGAATGGACGAAGGAGGTTTTGTTATATTGAATAACGTAGTCGGAATTTCGGATTATATTTCACCAGAAGTATTGAAAAACCACGGGAAGAGATTTATGGAAGTTAATGCGATTGGTGGTCGTGATCATGTATTAAGAAAATAATTTATCGTTGTCCGACGAGAAAAATTTTGGAAAAAAATATATTTATTTTTTGACGTAATCTCCTTTTACCTCCATATACTTTTCCTATTCATTATGGAAAATATTTGACCAACAGCCATTTCAACAAGTCTGGAAGCAGAAAAAAATCAGAGTGGGCTGAATCTGGCGTATATGGTGGATGAGGTAGTAATTCCAACTTTAATTCATTAATTTTGGCCATTGCAATAACGGATGTGTGAGCTGGTGCGTTATATTGATGAATCAACACTTTCTTCTTAGCCAAATGCGACCGTTTTTGCTTGATTTCTTTGCTCAAACGTTGCACAATACTCGTCATTTACAATTTTTCCTTTTTCTATATAGTCAATGAGAATTATTCAATGCACATCCCAAAAAACCGACGAAAGGTCATTGCCTTCTTTGTAGCCGATTCCCTCTTTTCAGTCTTTTGCTTTGGATGTAACGTGATGGACCCACGTTTCATCCATGGTAATGAAACGGCTTTATTTCGGTGTTTCAGCGAGTGTTCTTAAACCAAAATGAAGTCTCTATCTTGAATAGAGCCTGAGATATTGAGAATAGAACGTGTGTATGTGAAAAAAATCCATAAGTAATGTACAGGGGGAAATCGCATTTGAGTATAACTTGAGAATGGTGAAAATTAGATGAAATCCGATGGTTGATGACTGATCTGTGCATCAATACCTTTCATTGAAAAAAAAAAATTAAGCAAATCGGTTGGGTAGAACGCCTGAACGGACTCGGAATGAAAATCATCAATTTTTTTAATATATAAGATAAACTATTCAAAATTTGATAAAGGATATAATACTAGAAAATGGATGAAATAATGATAATAGACCAGAACAGTGGGATTCAAAATGGGAAATACATTCTTCCAAGTCATCTTCTATGCTGACGATTCTATCCTTATTGCCGATACTGAAAATAATCTGCAAAGGCTACTAAAAAGAAAGACTGAACTGAACTGAACGAGCTCATCAACACCATCAAGACCAAATGCCTAGTAACATCCAAAGAGCTGATATTATGTTAGCTGAAAATCAATTTAAAAATCTCGAATCAAATACTTGGGAGCAAAAATAATGAGTCAAGGAAACGTTTTAACAAAGTAAGAGAACAAACAATGAAATCGGTTCGAGTTTCGGGATGCTGAGAGATACATTTTGGAAGAATTAATATCTAAATACCGAAAGTAAAATCACTATAACTATAACTATAAGACTATAACTATCATTACGTACGCAGCAGAAACAAGACCATTTACGATTAGGACACTACAGACGATGAAAACAGTCCAAATGAAAATATTGAAAATACAAGGCAGAATCCTACACGATTGAATAAGGAATGAAAATCTTAAAGAGTGGAATACAGGACATAGGAAAGTGTGTGAGTCAAGAAAGAATTATCTGGATCAAACATATAAAAAGAATGGACTTGTTAACAATGCAAAAATGCACAACCCAGAAGGAAGAAAATCACTTAAACGATGGCGGGAATGCTGGACTTTCTCTTGCGGGGAAGACTTTCTGGCAATGGTTAGAAATAAGAAAAGGAAACAAGAAAATGAAGAAGAAGAAATAGTTTTTTCGCTTTCCCTGCAGTTTCAGGGGACAGGAATATCTCAACTTCAGGATGATTATGAAGTTACAAACCAAGACTCGTGGCAATTGTTTACGCAAAAAATAACGCTTAATAAATACGTGAAATAAGCTTTGCTCCATTTTGTTCACAAATTACGACACAGTCTAAACTAAACTAAGCGACTAAACTTCTTCTTTTTCTAAAGCAGCGATTCCTCCAATTGATTGTCTATTATTTTCCTCAGTCTGTACTCGTGAACTTTCAGTACGACACTTAGCAATATTATTCATCTATAACTATTGAATTTTTCTTTCATCCAAATGCGTTACAACAACTTTATTAGCGTTCCTAGACCTCTTCCACCCAAATTTTTCAGCATTTCTAATGTAATATTGTTGTAACCAGCTGCTTTACCTCGTTTTAACTTCTATATCGCTTGGTTAACTTCTTCTGTTTGTATCAGTTGTTCGTTTTCATCGTTTTCTAGTTCCATATGCCTCTCAACTGGTACTTTCAGATGTTTCTCTTTTACTACATTAATTAGTTAGTCAAAGTAATATATAATTTCTTCATCTTATCTTAATGCAACATTGATTTTGTTTTTTTTATGTTGTACGATATCCCCTTTCTCAACCCCTTTCTAGCCTAATATTTTTTTCTTTGAATTTTATTTTGTTTTATTTTATACTTTTATTATGTTCGTTTTTATAAAAATTTGTTCTACCATCTTTTTGTTGCCACTAGTTCCGGTAATGCTACATATTTTCATTGCTGTCTCCAGTATTATTTACTCAAAGTTCCTCTACATTTCTTCTATGGTTACACTCAAAAATATAGGGAACAGTTTTTTATAACATCAAATTTTGACTTTTAGTCCAGTGATCACAGCTCCTGACCCACGAAAATTAGTTATGTCGCTGATTTTCAGGATTTGGGTAGTTCTCAGGGAGCTTTATCGATACAGTGAAAATTAACATAAAAATTTTGGCCGGTAAGCGATATATTTTTGTTTAAATGTTTAAATTTTCAAAATTCCGAATTTTGCCAATAACTCGAAATCTATGCCAAATTTAGGAAAAAGTGAACAAATTAAAAATGTAGATTAAAAAATTTTCTACAAAAAAGTTTTATTATAATTTTTCTCTAAGAGTTGTCGTTTCTTTGTAAAATGCACTCAAACTTCGGGGTCGCATCTTACTAAAAAGTTTTCGCGCCACGTAGAGTTTGAAGGAAATTACGTCCCCGGCTGAAGAAGAAACTTCTGTATCTCCTCTCAACCTTTTGTGACGAAAGAAAGTGTATTTTACTCGTTAGAGTCTCTACTTTTCAACTGCATCGCCAAAAAATTCAGACTTGTAAAATTTTCTTGGAAAACAACACGAATGGGATTGTTTTTTGATGGTTGTCTGGGTGAGCTTAAAACACATGTGTTTGTTACTCTGCTACACCCAGTAGCGAACCCTTACTTGAGGTCGTCAATTAGACGATTACCTTTAAAATGAGACCAATTATACCTTTGAACTCACTCCGTGATAGGAAAAAAGCTACTTTTACAAATATAATATTTTTTCATAGTTGACAAGTTTGTTTACTTTTTTATAAGTTGTTGAATACCAGCCATTTTCGCAAAATAATAAGAAAACTAAACCATACATTTTGTAGCTGAGTTGTCGAGCTTCAATTTCCTCCCCGAATAAGTTCGTAAAACCTTCGGTTTCTCCCATCAAAATTTAAAAACTCGCTCAAAAAATGACTTTTTCTTAAATCTTTTTGGGATTTTGGGGGGTTTGGATTTAACGCATCATACTGGGGGAACTGAAAGCTTACGTGATAGAGAATTACAAAAAAGAAACCACTGTCTACTGGGAGAGTTTTTTCAATACATTAGCCGAAGATTCTACGGGTGTAGAGGGCGCTGTTGGAGCAAAACAGACAGACGGCAAAAGAGATCTTATTAGTGCACGTGTAAAGTTTTACCGTTAATTGTTGATTGATAATTGTAAAAAAATAAATAGTGAAAATGGCAGAAAAGGAACCTAAGGTTAAAAATTAATTATGATCCTTTTTTAGTACATAAAGTATCATAAATTACAGCATCAAAACACTATTTGAATAGTGAAATGTGGAATTGTTTTTATTGTTTTGATCGCGATTTTCTTCGATAAATATGACGAGTCTGATGTAAATATTCATAGCAAATCGCTTGTCCAGTTCAAGACTGGTTTATTTCAAAAAAAGCGATTTCTCAGGGGAGCTGATTAAAGTTTATGCTTTTCTCTTTTCGCTTTGCACGAATCATCTAAATAAAAGTACTCCTCTATAGATTTACAGAGGTTTTTCCCTCTCCCTATACCATTATTATTTTTTATAAGTAATTATGCGCAAAATTCCAAGATGATCCTATCTTGCGCCGAAATATTTCAGGTTTTTATAGATAACTACAGTTATTAACCATTCGAAATCTTTTTATTTTTTATAAAAGTACAAAAATAAGAACAATATTGTAAAACATAACATATATCTGCATGAATTGAAAAATCCTTGACACTACTGAGACATTTTTAGTGAAAAAAGTCATGAGTCTTTATTCTCAGTGGTAACTACATCTTTCTTCAGACTTGGTAGGCAGTTTTATCACAAATTGTAGATAAAATAAGCATTTTCATTATTATAAGATGATCACAACTTATTACAAAATATGGCTCTGTAAAATAAATGCATGTAAAACTTTTATATCTACATACTACAAAAAGAGAAAAAAAATACTGAGCCAATTCGTTTCCTACTGTAGGAACTCAACAATACAATTACTTGGGAAAAAATGCATGTAAATACTTTTACACCAAGATACTTAAAAAAAGAGCAAAAAAAATACTGGGCTAATTAATTAATTATTAAAATAATTAATAAAAATAAAATAACAAACACTGTGGGAAAACCAGGGAAGCGATTAGTTTGCACCTTTTATAAATTTTTGTAAAACTCTTTGTAACACAGAGGCGTGACAGCTACACCATTGGTTTTTTCAGGAAAAGTCAAAGTAATGCTTCTTTTTTTTATTAGTGATACTAGACTTTTTCTTGTATAGGCCTTGGAGAGTGTTACAGTTGGAGTGAAACTGAAACTGCAAAAAGCAGATGAACTGCTTCGACGTTTCCTGTTCTGGTTTGCTATGTTGATAGATTTGAAATATTGCTGAGAGAATGATGTTTTATATCGAAAAAATCCAGGCCCATCTTTATGGGTCTTAATTACAGAGATATCAGCGATTGGTACCTTAACACTGTCTTCATTGAACAAAGCGTCCTTTATTGTCAAGTCAGCTGTCAGCTTTTTCAAATCGATGGTTTCGAAGAAATCTATTTGTTTGATAGCGTATGCTGGAGGTGTCTTCTTTGCTTGTGAGATGATAGAAATATAATTTTCTGGGACATAGATGGCTGAGGCTTTTCTATATTTCTTTAGAGCCCGTTCTATAACAGAGTGAACGTTGCCGCCCTCGTTTTGAGTATGTCCAGTTACGAAGAAAAGATCGATACGAAAAAGTTACTTACTGTTGGTTTATCACATAATAACCCACTATTGCACAATAGAACTCCACTGTCTCTATGTGTGGTAAGGATCAAAACTGAAATGATTCACTCTTGCACGGCCCACCCTCCACAAATCAAACATGGCCCACTTACGTGCACTCCATCTAGGGGTGATCCACTAAGTTCTTTAAGAAACGGTCTTGCACAGAATTAGGAGTGGCAACTTGAAGATAATTTATGCAAAAAACTGAAAATCGCTTTATTTTGAGTTAGGCCAGTCTTGATCTGGACAAGCGAAATGTAGTCCAGAGTTTCAGTCGTGAAATAAGGCTTTACTATAAAATGTGGTTAGGATAGCAGTTTAGTTAATTGGACAGGCATGATGGAGAACAAGGAGCTGCTATGTATTTATAATTTGATGATGGATTATAAAATGTTAAGCCGTGATCTTGATAAGCCAACTAAATTTGACTCTGTAGAGTCTCTCTTGCACAAAATTTATCAGCAAATAGGAATTTTGGCTTTGCCCGAGTACGGTTACATCGTCCCAAACAAAATTACAACAATCAAGATTTTAAAAGAGGATTTCTGGCATTTTAGAGTTGTTTGTAGGTTACGAAAATCACATTTGAGCTTCCTCGAAGTTAATTTTCTGCTCGGCATTTTTTTTTAAAAAATTCCAAGTCTTTTTTGAGTTGGACGCAAAAAATGTAATGTTGAAAAAATCCAATAACACGAAATTCGCTTTTTGTATGAGTAATTTTGAGATTAGGAAAAAATCAGAGGGTACCTTTTTTATAGGAAATTTTTTGAACTACATTTTTTATTCCTTCACTTTTTTCAAAATTCGGCATAGATTCCGAGTTATTTGCAAAATTCGAAATTTCGAAAATTTAAACAAAAATATATATCTAAATCCAAAAAATCAGCGACATAACTAATTTTTGTGGGTCAGGAGATGTTATCACTGGTCTATTTGAATAGGTTTTCGACACCCATGGGATATCAATGTAAACTTTATTTCTACTGGAGTCTTTACGAACATTTAGCTCAGTCGGAAGTTTTTTTTATTCGATCTATGTTCAAGTTGATAAGACACTAGGACAGTTCTTCACATGGTAATCATTTCAGTGTAATTTATAATTAGATATCGATTTCTGGCCTCAAATTTAATGAGCAAATAAAGAGTTTATAAAAATTATTGATAGTTATTATTCGTAATCTGGCAACAGTGAGTAACATAATATGGAAACACATTAAAAAGAAGATTTTTTTTTTTCGAGTTCGTCAGCATTGCTCGTACGTGCTCTGGCAATATCTTAAGAAACATAAATATCAAGTTATCGTCGTTGAGAAGTGAAATAAATCTATCAAGCCGAAATAATCGTCCATTGGAACTGCTGAATTCGTAAAATAATTCTAAAATACGATGTAAGCTCGAACTTATCCGTGAAACAATCGGTAATTATAGAAATTTTTTCGTTAAATCAATTTACAGGAAATCGTTGGATATTTATAACCTGGCGAAAGTATTTATTTCAAATAGGAAAATGTAATATGTCAGCTATTAGTAAAGACGCTACGTATATAACGAAAAAAAGTTATGGTAATTTTATCCTTTCGCGGTCCCCTCGCTTTTTGGCTCTAGAAAATCGAAAAATTCCGATTTCGATGAATTTTATTTAAAATCTTCGTTTTTACGCGGATTTACGAGAAAAATTATAGGAATAAAAAAATGAAAACTTGTATTGGTTTCAGGCCTTTAAATGTTCATGAAAATACACTCATTCACGTATAATTTGTTGATAACTTTTTTCTAAATAATCAAATGGAGTTGTTACAATTTTATTCATAATCTACACAAGAAAACGAACAAAAAAAAATTATACAAAAATGTTGATTTATCATGTTTTTACAATTAAAAATTATAACAATTTCCCTTAAAATTGACCTTTTCTCGTATTTAATCGTTAATACCTTTTTAATTAAGTAATCATTAAAGTTACATGAACAAAAACATTCTTAAAATCACTTATTGCAATCAAGTGTACAATATTGAAAGTTAACTTTAAAAAATTGAAAATTTTCACCATAAAAAAATGGTAACTTACCAAGGTTAGAGATAAAAAATGAATAAACAAACATTTTTCAATTTTTTTCTCAAAATGTACGATTTTCATGTATATTAACAAAAAAATATTATATGAACTGCGTTTGATGCTTTGTAAAAAAGTTATAAACGATTATGTCTCAAGACGTGTATTTATGATCACATTTAAGGTCATATGTGCCAAAAATGGGCTTAGTATACATTCTTGCTTCACACCTTTTGTCGTTTCCAACCTATTTGATCTTTTTGCCTAATTCTGACATAGTTTTTCGTAGGTGTAGATGAATCACAGGTGTACTATCTTCTCTTATTACTATTTCAGTTATTTGTCAAATTATGAAATTTTCATCTATTATTCATCTGTTTGTTTTAAATCCTTGTTGTGAGTCTTCTATAGTTTTTTCTAGATCGTCTATTAGTCTATTTTCTCTTATTCTCGTTTATACAGGGTGTTTCTAAATTCAGGAGATGATTGCTTGTATGGAATTAAGATCGGTCTCTCCTATAACAAAATTTCCTCAACCCACTTCTTTTCCGAGATATAACCCTTAAAATGTGGTGACTAAAACCCTTTACCTGGAGATTTTCCTCAACGATTTAGATTTTGTGAAAATTCGACAAAATCCTAAATTTATAAATAGTGTATTGCTTACGAATGCGACACATTTTTGAAGAATATCTATCATGAATTTTTCACAATAATCTCGTAGGGGTAGCAGAATCCCCATGAGATTATAGGGCACCATTTTCAAAATGTTTTTTCAGGGAACGTATGAATCGGTAATTGGACTACATTTTCTGCCTAAACCATTAAATGGAATATCTTACAACAGTTTTTTCGAAAATGATCTCCCTGAGCTACTTGAAGAAATCGCACTTAATATCTGACAAAACTTTTGGTTCATGCACGATGGGGCTCCAATACACTCTAGTCGGATTGCTTAGCAATATTTAGATGTAACATATCCCAGCCTGGTCGAGAAGGAGCCTCAGCATTGGCGTCCTCGAATCCAAAGTTAAATGATTGTGATTTCCGTTCATGGGGGTTACTTTGAATCTTACTAAATACTTAAGACTCACGGCAATCCATGACACGTTCATGTATTTTGGTTAGAGGTGGTTATCGTATGACATTTTTTATGTTTACTGTTTTCTACTCAATTTATTGAAAAAATTATAAATTGTGGTGTTTTTTTCCCTGCAGCTATTGTTTTTGGGATAAAATGTGAGAATAAAAATATTGGTAACTTTATACTTTCGCGGTCCCCTCGCTTTTTGGCTCTAGAAAATCGAAAAATTCCGATTTCCATGAATTTTATTTAAAATCTTCGTTTTTACGCGGATTTAAGAAAAAAATTATGGAAATAAAAAAAATGAAAACTTGTATTGGTTTCAGGGCTTTTTTATTTGTTCTTGAAATTGCACTCATTCATGTATAATTTGTTGATAACTTTTTTCCAAATAATCAAATGAAGTTGTTATATATTTTTTATAATCTAAACAAAAAACGAACAAATTGGAAAAATATTTTTTTCTATTTTTTTGTTTAAAATACAAATAAATTAAATTTTTTGCCATCAAACATGAAAGTATCAAATTTTGAAGTCATAAATATTATTTTAAGTTACTTAACATTCAAGAATCATCAGTTGTATAAAATTTTTTGTTGTAAATATTTATTTTTTTTGTGTACACAAAGAAATAAGTATAATTTGAGTATGTACATAAATTTTTACCATTACTAACCATTATTAACGATAAAAGTAGTATTTGTAATAAATTAATAAACAAACATTATTATGTGATTTTTATTTTTCAAAATATTCGTTTTTTTTTAGATTTTTAGATTAAGATTAACTAAAAAACATATGAACTTCGTTTGATGCTTAGCCCAAAAGTTATGAACGATTTTATCTGCAGAAGTGCATTTATGACCACATTTAAAGTCATAAAACCATATAAAATCTTCAATTGAGATATTTCCTATATTTTTTCACATAAATTCGCCGTAAAAACGAAGATTTAAAAAAAAATCGTCGAATTCGGATGATTTTTCGATTTCCTAGAGCGTTTATGATAACATTTAAAATCAAAAATCCATATGAAATCTTTAAATGAGTTAAAAAATCAATAAACAAACATTTTTCAATTTTTTCTTCCAAAATGTTCGTTTTTTTTTATTTAGATTAACCAAAAAGTATATAAACTGCATTTGATGCTTCCTAAAAAGGTTTTGAACAATTATAAGCGAAGAATTGCATTTATGACCACATTTAAAGTCATAAAACCATATAAAATCTTCAATTGAGATATTTCCTATATTTTTTTACATAAATTCGCCGTAAAAACGAAGATTTAAAAAAAAATCGTCGAATTCGGATGATTTTTCGATTTCCTAGAGCGTTTATGATAACATTTAAAATCAAAAATCCATATGAAATCTTTAAATGAGTTAAAAAATCAATAAACAAACATTTTTCAATTTTTTCTTCCAAAATGTTCGTTTTTTTTTATTTAGATTAACCAAAAAGTATATAAACTGCATTTGATGCTTCCTAAAAAGGTTTTGAACAATTATAAGCGAAGAATTGCATTTATGACCACATTTAAAGTCATAAAACCATATAAAATCTTCAATTGAGATATTTCCTATATTTTTTTACATAAATTCGCCGTAAAAACGAAGATTTAAAAAAAAATCGTCGAATTCGGATGATTTTTCGATTTCCTAGAGCGTTTATGATAACATTTAAAATCAAAAATCCATATGAAATCTTTAAATGAGTTAAAAAATCAATAAACAAACATTTTTCAATTTTTTCTTCCAAAATGTTCGTTTTTTTTTATTTAGATTAACCAAAAAGTATATAAACTGCATTTGATGCTTCCTAAAAAGGTTTTGAACAATTATAAGCGAAGAATTGCATTTATGACCACATTTAAAGTCATAAAACCATATAAAATCTTCAATTGAGATATTTCCTATATTTTTTCACATAAATTCGCCGTAAAAACGAAGATTTAAAAAAAAATCGTCGAATTCGGATGATTTTTCGATTTCCTAGAGCGTTTATGATAACATTTAAAATCAAAAATCCATATGAAATCTTTAAATGATTTAAAAAATCAATAAACAAACATTTTTCAATTTTTTCTTCCAAAATGTTCGTTTTTTTTTATTTAGATTAACCAAAAAGTATATAAACTGCATTTGATGCTTCCTAAAAAGGTTTTGAACAATTATAAGCGAAGAATTGCATTTATGACCACATTTAAAGTCATAAAACCATATAAAATCTTCAATTGAGATATTTCCTATATTTTTTCACATAAATTCGCCGTAAAAACGAAGATTTAAAAAAAAATCGTCGAATTCGGATGATTTTTCGATTTCCTAGAGCGTTTATGATAACATTTAAAATCAAAAATCCATATGAAATCTTTAAATGAGTTAAAAAATCAATAAACAAACATTTTTCAATTTTTTCTTCCAAAATGTTCGTTTTTTTTTTATTTAGATTAACCAAAAAGTATATAAACTGCATTTGATGCTTCCTAAAAAGGTTTTGAACAATTATAAGCGAAGAATTGCATTTATGACCACATTTAAAGTCATAAAACCATATAAAATCTTCAATTGAGATATTTCCTATATTTTTTTACATAAATTCGCCGTAAAAACGAAGATTTAAAAAAAAATCGTCGAATTCGGATGATTTTTCGATTTCCTAGAGCGTTTATGATAACATTTAAAATCAAAAATCCATATGAAATCTTTAAATGAGTTAAAAAATCAATAAACAAACATTTTTCAATTTTTTCTTCCAAAATGTTCGTTTTTTTTTTATTTAGATTAACCAAAAAGTATATAAACTGCATTTGATGCTTCCTAAAAAGGTTTTGAACAATTATAAGCGAAGAATTGCATTTATGACCACATTTAAAGTCATAAAACCATATAAAATCTTCAATTGAGATATTTCCTATATTTTTTCACATAAATTCGCCGTAAAAACGAAGATTTAAAAAAAAATCGTCGAATTCGGATGATTTTTCGATTTCCTAGAGCGTTTATGATAACATTTAAAATCAAAAATCCATATGAAATCTTTAAATGATTTAAAAAATCAATAAACAAACATTTTTCAATTTTTTCTTCCAAAATGTTCGTTTTTTTTTATTTAGATTAACCAAAAAGTATATAAACTGCATTTGATGCTTCCTAAAAAGGTTTTGAACAATTATAAGCGAAGAATTGCATTTATGACCACATTTAAAGTCATAAAACCATATAAAATCTTCAATTGAGATATTTCCTATATTTTTTCACATAAATTCGCCGTAAAAACGAAGATTTAAAAAAAAATCGTCGAATTCAGATGATTTTTCGATTTCCTAGAGCGTTTATGATAACATTTAAAATCAAAAATCCATATGAAATCTTTAAATGAGTTAAAAAATCAATAAACAAACATTTTTCAATTTTTTCTTTCAAAATGTTCGTTTTTTTTTTATTTAGATTAACCAAAAAGTATATAAACTGCATTTGATGCTTCCTAAAAAGGTTATAAACAATTATAAGCGTTTGTGATCACATTTAAAGTCATAAAACTATATGAAATCTCCGGGTGAGATATTTCCCATATTTTTTTTCATAAGTCCGGCGTATAAACGAGGATTCAAAAATAAATTTCGATTTTCTAGAGAGAAAAAACGAGAGCACCGCGAACGCAAAATTATCAAAGTTATCATCTAATATATAATGAAAAAATAATTAGCGCCAATTTGACAACCTAAACTAAAGCTGGAGATTAAACTATGGTTAAACAGACAATTTTTTTCCAGTTGCCACAAATATAAACACAATTTTTTCGATATTAGATTTAAATAGACAAGGGTGCAATTTATCATATATTCAAAATATACTTTCAGGAAGCTCTGAGTAGTTGGAGAACTAAAATGGTGAGATTGGAAATTGAGATAGAGGATAAGTGCTTATCAACTCTATTTTACGCAGACGATGAAATTACTACAACTGGCGAGGAGGACGATGCAGATTATATATTGACAATGTTGGACGACGAATATGCATATGAAAATGTCAAAAATAGAATATCTGGCGGTAGGAAGCACTCAAGGAGACCCCTATCTACAAATAAATAAGGTTAGACGATGTAGACAATTCAAATACTTAAGAAACATAATTTCAGAAAATGGAACAACAAAAAACGATATAAGAAATCGAGTGCCACAAGGAAAAAAGCTACACAAATGGCAATATACAAAGTCATAGTGGAGCCCATTTTAACGCATGGATGCGAGCGCTGGCAGGAGATGGAGAGCAAGTCGAGTATACACGGCTTCAGAGAGAATACAGACTAAGAAACTCTGGCACAGACATGTGATAAGGATGGAGCACAATAGATGGCCGTAGAAAGTCTTGATGTGGGTATTAACCGAAGAATAGAAGAAGACGAGGAAAACCCTCAAGGAACTGGTAGGAAGGAATTGAACAAAATATGAAAGACACAGCTATCCAGGGAAAAGAGTGAATAGATAGCAAAGTGGGATGCGGCAAAGAAAGCTGTAATACCCCCGCTGGATGTATGATTTAAATTTGAACTGTTTGAGAAAGCTTCCTACTTTTCGATTGTGAGATTTTTTCTTCACTTGACGAAGAATTCAAAATGTAACGTATACGGAAGCTTGTACAAATTGACATTAAGAATTGTTTCAAAAATGTCACAGCACGTAAAATATCAATAAAAATCTGTTTTCCTATTAGATTTCTGAAATTGTCAAAGAAAAATAAAGAAATACTTGAAATATATCATAAACAAATAAGTGAAACTAGTAGATTCTGTTTTTAACATTTGTATCTTTGAAATGCTCAAAAATAAATAGAGAAATAGTTGAAATATGTTAAAAAGTTTCTCAAAAAGTAGTAGACTTTTTTCACATTTGTATTTTTATCATTGTCAAGATTAAATGGAGAAGTAGTTGAAATATGTTAAGAGCTTTAAGTGGCACTAGTAGATGCTGTTTCTTACATTTGTATTCTTAAAACCGTAAAAGTAATTGTCAAAACACTTATAATATGTCAACAATTTCGTGTCAAACTGATGAGAATCTGTTTTCCACAGTAGTGACTTTGAAATTGTCAAAAATTAATTAGAAACCACTTGAAATATGTCAAAAACTCTCTGCAAAACTGTCAATTAAATTGTAAAACACTTATAATATGTCAAAAATTTCGTGTCAAACTGATGAGAACCTATTTTCCACAGTCGTGATTTTGAAATTGTCAAAAATGAATGGAGAAACTCTTGTAATATTTAAAAAGCTTCATATAAAACTGGTCAGAATCTGTTTGTCTCAGTTGTAGCTTAGAAAATGTCAAAAATTAATTAGAAACCTCTTGAAATATGTCAAAAACTCTCTGTAAAACTGAAAAAAATTCTTTTTCCGTTGTTGTTTCTGTAAAACTGTCAATTAAATTGTAAAACACTTATAATATGTCAAAAATTTCGTGTCAAACTGATGAGAACCTATTTTCCACAGTCATGATTTTGAAATTGTCAAAAATGAATGGAGAAACTCTTGTAATATTTAAAAAGCTTCATATAAAACTGGTCAGAATCTGTTTGTCTCAGTTGTAGCTTAGAAAATGTCAAAAATTAATTAGAAACCACTTGAAATATTTCAAAAACTCTCTGTAAAACTAAAAAAAACATTTTCACCACTATATCTTTAAAACTATAAAAAAATAGTAAAAACACTAATGATATGTCGAATCTCTCTAGTTAAATTTTCAAAAATCTATTTTTTCTCTGAAATTGTTAAAAAAGAGAATTAGTCACAGGGTAATTTTCAGTTAAAATTTTTAAGAAAATAATTAGTACCCCTAGTGAAAGGTTGGTAAATAATTTTATATCACATTATATATTGAGCTGATTTAGGATTTCTAATTCATAATTACGTTGAAGTAGCTCTCGTTAAATATAGAAATTTCAATAATAATCAGTTTCATTTTTGTAATAAAATTGACAATAATTTTTAATAGAAAAAAATACTTTCCATTAGCAGAAATTCTGAAAAATATTCAATCCTATAACTATTACTGTAATTTTATCGAAAATTCATTAATGTTATTTTCAAATGAGAACATTGAATTTTAATCAGATTTTTTATCATTTGATACAATTTTGTCAGAAAAAAATTAAACTTACAGCATTAAGTCCATGATCAGTATTCAAACTACTTCCTCCCCTTCCCGTAAAGTTCAAAGCTTCTGGTATTTCTTCCATAGTCGTAAAAATTTATATAATTAAAAGAATAAAACACTAATCCTAACACAGCTCAATAACACATTTCACTCAAATACCCGAACAAAACTTATTTGTTTTCTCAATTTTTTCCCATCCACTGTTTGTAAACCAATCAATAATATTTACAAAATTTGTCCAAAAAGTCGCAACCGTTAAAATTGTCTCAGCAATGTTCAAATAGTGTCCCGAACACGCTAAGCGCAATTCGACGTCCACATACGACAGCAAACGGTCTTTTCCAAAGTAATTTCGTCGAGCGCCAACAACCACGTGACGACGACCCGTGTAGCGAGTAGTGGGAGATGGGGAAGCTTTTGGGACGGTACTGGGGTTTCAATTAAACCCCGCCTATTTTATATTCGATATACGAGCTTTCATTGAAACTTTAAATGTACTCACATGTACAAATAAACAAAAATATTTCATACCAAAGTTGCACAACAATTTTTGAGGAAAGTCAAAAACCATTTCATTTCTCAAATGACAATCCTGTGTATTTTCGTTCGCTAAAATCTTTATGCAATATGCACGCGTTAGTAACAAGTCTCAACAAGCTTTATACAATCTTTCTATTTGCTGCTTCGATCCAATTTATTATAGTAGAGCTCGAACGAACACTCAGGCAACTTGTTTTGATATAGCTATGACTCTAATTGAGTTTCTGATATAATATTTTTGACCAAACAAGTATTAACACCAACACAAATCAAAAACAGAATCGTGGTTGTTTACGGTGGCTTGTGTCCATCATTTTCAACAATTAAAAATTGGTCTAAGTTAAGGTACAGTACTGATTTTTAGGGCATAAGTCCTGGTAATCATTAAACAAAACCAGTACACGAAATGTACTGGTTTTAGATTAGAAAACAAACAAAAAAGGATAATAACATAAAAGTAATAAAATTATAACTGGCAACACTGATAATTCCATGTGATATCGTCAGGTGTCGCATGAGCAGGACCGCCACGACGTCTTACAAGCCAAGTGGTGATCTGATGTACTAACTACTGCGATGTACCTTCCTTATATATCTTGATCCTAGTGAAGTATATTGTGAAAAATGTAGAGGTACGTTTTCTATTGCAAATAGTGGAAAAAGCGACATTAAAAACCACATAAAAACAGTTAAAAATCAATGAGCAGTGTCAGCTGGTCTTTAACTATGATCGGACATCGAAAAGAGATTCCATGGAGTGGTATCTGAAAGAAGAGATCTAGTCTAAAAAGCAAAAGTAAAGAAAATCACCAAAAAATTGATGACTACAATATTTAGGGACTGCGAAGGTATCCTTTTGATTGATTTTTAGGAATCAAAAGGGGGGGTAAAGTTAGCAGCGATAATAAAGCTTCAACTAACTAAGTGATGTGATCAGCTTTTATTAATAAGAGGTCTAAATTCTAAGGGCCAATTCTATAACACGGTAAAACTGTAGGGTCTCTAAAGGCACAAGGATTGGAGTCGCTCTACTGCTTTTCTCCATATATTTTTGTTCATGGCAGCTTCACGACAGTTCTCTATTCCTATTCTTTCTAAATGTTCTCTGCATGCTTCTATCCCTTTTCCTTTTCGTTTCTTCTCCCCTCAATAAGGATCTTTTCACCCGAACATTGAATAAACAAAAATGAAATAAAAAAACGATCTCGCCATTACTTTGGTAATGAAGTAGGTAGTCCTTTTGGTTAACTTCGTGAAGAAATACAAAGAAAGAGTTGTTTCCAAAAAAAGTTATCTTGTAAGGAAAAAATTTATCAAGGGAATGATAAGAATAACAAAAACGTTTGTCTTTTTGACAGAAACACAACAAATTTGAAAATTAAGTGTTTGTTTTCGCGGCGCGTCGACAATGTTAATAATTTCTTCGTTATCATCGTCGATTTCATCTGATATAAAGTGTAAATCCTCAACCACCTTACCAAAAACATTTACGATATCGAAAAAATGTGAACAATTTGAAAATGTTAGTTTTGGATCATCCGTTTCACGTTAAGGGGCCATCCATAAATTACGTCACACGTTAAGGGGGTAGGAGAGGATCGTCGAAGTGTGAGGGTGGGAGTGGTCCTATATTTCGTGACGTCACATTTCAAAACCTATTACAATCTAAACGCTTTAAACTATTACGAAAACGTTAAAAACGTTAATTCAGCGATTCTTATTATGATTACATCATAAGATTACTGATTATTTTTCTTTCCAAACATTTGAATATATTTAAAACAACTTGCTGAGTGTGTTTATCTAAATCTTTATTATTAAAATCACACCTGTCATTCTCACAATTTCATTTTCTTCATTCGCAATGATCTAAAGAACGCCACATTTCTATTTATTTAAAAAAAATTATGAATTAAATGAATCTCATCAAGCCACGCCACTGCTTATCGCAGACTATCTGGCAGGAATGTATCGAGGAAATTGGGTACATACGCTTTCCGATAGCTTCGGCCAATAGAAATGCATTTATGTTTTCATTGGTTAACAGAGGAGATGATGAGTCCACGTGGTTGACAATGCTTACCAAATTTTATACGGGGAGTAAACATTATTTTTCATTAGTCTTCTTGGTGCGTCGACATTGTTGATCATTTCGGCGATTTCATCAAATATTTTATTAATACCAAAACTCATTACTCAAGGTTATATCGTAATATCCTTAGTTTTATGTTTAACTTAATTTAAAACTAACTTCAAACTACCGGTAACATTGAGGATTAAACTTATAATTGCACTTAAGTTAATTCCGAATCATACTTTATTTGAATGGACAGTCTCTTCACATGTTTAAATTACTGCAAGTGTTAATTTTGTTCAAGTTTGTAAAGGATTCCATTTGTGCTTAAATTGGCTGTTAGATCACATGTCATTTATTGTAATTTGAAAAAGAATGTTTTAAAGGTTATAAAGACAGAATGTTAAGGTTAGAAAAATGTTTCATTATTATAACTTAATTCTTTTTTATAATAAAATATACTTTATTTCGAAGAACTTAATTCATTAAAACAGTGATGACACTGTACAAAGTTATTCAAAACATTTTTGAAAATTGGAAAATTTAAAAAACGTTTGAAGGAATCCGAGGCAGTATATATAACTCTCTCTACAGAGAGCAGCACGGAGTTCATTGCTTCTCTGAAGAACGTCAGCTGTCAAGGTATATAACACGTTGCGCAGAAATTCATGTTTGCTTTTCCTCGTAAAAGCTACGGAAATTTCGAGCTTACCACTAAATACAATCTGGTGTTCTGGTGGGTAATGGATTCGTTGAACCATAACTTCATATTCGCGTAGCTGGAGGTGATAGCCTTCCAAAAGCGATTCCAAGATATATACAATGTTGACAAAATAGGCGTCACAACCGTCCAATGGTCTGATAAAGTAGTCGCGTGGCATACGGCAAATGGAAACTCTTGTGCGGTAAATCCCTTGGATAACTTTTCTTTATTCATATTTTCACGAATTTTTCATCACGATGATTTAATTAGAGATAGAGCAGTTAGAACCGATTGCGATAGCGCATAAAGTCTGGCTAGTGGTCGATAATCATTTCTCTCTATACTATAATAAAAACGATTTGCTTCTATTTCCTTCACACTACTCTCATAAAGTGCAGCTCTCAGATTGATCAATCTTAGAACCTTCAAATGAAACGTTAAATACTACTTGTGATGTATAGATGCAGAGTGAACCTAGAAAAACTATGACAATATACCAGAAGTGATCAAAACCGCCACTCTTCTGGTTTTCGAACTAATGAACTGTTTTGCGAAGCTGGTAGATATGTATTTATATTTATAATGGTAATTTGCTCCAATAAATCGACTTTGTAATAAACAGACCAAATCATGAAACTGAAGAAAATAGTCTCGCAGCACCATGTTTTGTAACAGACACAGCAATATCTCACATTGGAGAGACTTATCCTGCAGATCATCTTTTGTAACGAAAGGACCAAACAATGAAGAAAACAACGAAATATCACCAATACAAAAAGTTAGATAGATATGAAAGATAATTTTCAGCTTGCTTTGTAACAAACGGATATTGATGAGCAAACTTAAAATCAAGACCGGCTTAGTCTTGGTTTTAATCTTGGTCTTGCAAGTGTCGTCCTGGTCTTGCAGCCTCATATGTGATCTTGGTCTTGCACACTCGGTCTTAATCTTGGTGTTGTAAGCCTTTAGCTTGCATACTTTGCAAGATCAAGACCAATCCACTACAAACAGACCAAGCCCTGACCATGGAAAGAGCAACCCTGGATCCATCGATGAAATCCCGCGAATTTTCAATTCCAAATCAAAAATCCAAATTGTCAACCAACTGCGTCATTCTCAAACACATCATCTGTTTTTTCGCCTGAAATTACTGAAATTATTCGGCGTTTACACAAACTTTCCAAAGAAAAACAAATGGTTATAGAACCAAAAATCCACCATGTATACAGAACGAGGCAATTAAGTAAGTCATAACTGTGATGAGTTTGACTAGGTATCGGCATCTTTTTTACAACTAAAAACGAACTTTGGATGCTTTCTATTTCTTCAGTTTGGTTTTCAATACTCACACAAATGTTTAGTTTTGTTGAAGAAGATGTTTTGAGTCAATATTTACTTAGTATTTTAACACAGTTACTACAATATATTCGAAATGTTATACCGATTAGATTGTGATTAAAGTAAATACTCGTAATTTGATAAATTGGGCTGATAAAGTTGACTAAGGTTTTTGAGGGCATGAACAAAAGTTTAGAGATAATCAACGCTATAAAGCAAGCTGTTAAAGAAAGGAAAATTTTACCCTATCAAAATTTAAATTGCTTACGAACTCTCAGAAGACGATCCAAAAGACAATCAAAAATCAACTTGCTTACGAGCTCTCGGAAGATAATTCGGACAAACAATCGAAATTCAACTTGCTTACGAGCTCTCAGAAGATGATGCAGACAGACAATGAAAACTCAACTTGCTTACGAGCTCTCAGAAGGAGATCCAGACAGACAATCCAAATTCAACTTGCTTGCTAGCTCTCAGAAGACGATCCAAACAGACAATCCAAATTCAACTTGCTTGCGAGCTCTCAGAATATGATCCAGACAGACAATCCAAATTCAACTTGCTTACTAGCTCCTAGAAGATGATCCAGACAGACAATGAAAACTCAACTTGCTTGCAAACTCTTAGGAGATGATCCAGACAGACAATCCAAATTCAACTTGCTTACAAGCTCTCAGAAGACTATTCAAATGGACAATCAAAATTTAGGTTGCTTACGAGCTCTCGGAAGATGATCCAAACAGACAATCCAAATACAACTTGCTTACGAGCTCCTAGAAGATGATCCAGGCAGACAATCAAAATTCAACTTGCTTGCGAGCTCTCAGAAGATGATCCAGACAGACAATCCAAATTCAACTTGCTTATGTGCTCTCAGAAGAGGATCCAAACAGACAATCAAAATTCAACTTGCTTGCGAGCTCTCAGAAGATGATCCAGACAGACAATCCAAATTCAACTTGCTTACAAGCTCTCAGAAGACGATTCAAATAGACAATTAAAATTCAGGTTGCTTACGAGCTCTCAGAAGACGATTCAAATAGACAATTAAAATTCAGGTTGCTTACGAGCTCTCAGAAGATGATCCAAACAGACAACCCACATACAACTTGCTTACGAGCTCCTAGAAGATGATCCAGACAGACAATCCAAATTCAACTTACTTATGAACTCTCAGGAGATGATCCAAACAGACAATGAAAACTCAACTTGCTTACGAGCTCTCAGAAGACGATCCAAACAGACAATCAAAATTCAACTTGCTTGCGAGCTCTCAGAAGATGATCCAGACAGACAATAAAAGCTCAACTTGCTTACGAGCTCTCAGAAGAAGATCCAGGCAGATAATCAAAATTCAACTTGCTTACGAGCTTCTAGGAGATGATCCAGACAGACAATCCAAATTCAACTTACTTATGAGCTCTCAGAAGATGATCCAAACAGACAATGAAAACTCAACTTGCTTACGAGCTCTCAGAAGACGATCCAAACACACAATCAAAATTCAACTTGCTTGCGAGCTCTCAGAAGATGATCCAGACAGACAATGAAAGCTCAACTTGCTTACGAGCTCTCAGAAGAAGATCTAGGCAGATAATCAAAAGTCAACTTGCTTACGAGCTTCTAGAAGATGATCCAGACAGACAATCCAAATTCAACTTACTTATGAGCTCTCAGAAGATGATCCAAACAGACAATGAAAACTCAACTTGCTTACGAGCTCTCAGAAGACGATCCAAACAGACAATCCAAATTCAACTTGCTTACGAGCTCTCAGAAGACGATCCAGACAGGCAATCAAAATTCAACTTGCTTGCGAGTTCTCAGAAGACGATCCAAACATACAATCCAAATTCAACTTGCTTACGAGCTTTCAGAATACGATCCAAACAGACAATCCAAATTCAACTTGCTTACGAGCTCCTAGAAGATGATCCAGACAGACAATGAAAACTCAACTTGCTTACGAACTCTCAGAAGACGATCCAAACAGACAATCCAAATTCAACTTGCTTACGAGCTCTCAGAAGATGATCCAGACAGACAATCCAAATTCAACTTGCTTGCGAGTTCTCAGAAGACGATCCAAACAGACAATCCAAATTCAACTTGCTTACGAGCTTTCAGAATACGATCCAAACAGACAATCCAAATTCAACATGCTTACGAGCTCCTAGAAGATGATCCAGACAGACAATGAAATCTCAACTTGCTTACGAACTCTCAGAAGACGATCCAAACAGACAATCCAAATTCAACTTGCTTACGAGCTCTCAGAAGATGATCCAGACAAACAATCCAAATTCAACCTACTTACGAGCTCCTAGAAGATGATCCAGGCAGACAATGAAAACTCAACTTGCTTGCAAGCTCTTAGAAGATGATCCAAACAGACAATCCAAATTCAACTTGCTTACAAGCTCTCAGACGACGATTCAAATAGACAATCCAAATTCAGGTTGCTTACGAGCTCTCAGAAGATGATCCAGACAGACAATCCAAATTCAACTTGCTTATGAGCTCTCAGAAGATGATCCAAACAGACAATGAAAGCTCAACTTGCTTACGAGCTTTCAGAATACGATCCAAACAGACAATCCAAATTCAACTTGCTTACGAGCTCCTAGAAGATGATCCAGACAGACAATGAAAACTCAACTTGCCTGCAAGCTCTCAGAATACGATCCAGACAGACAATCCAAATTCAACTTGCTTATGTGCTCTCAGAAGAGGATCCAAACAGACAATCCAAATTCAACTTGCTTGCGAGCTCTCAGAAGATGATCCAGGCAGACAATCCAAATCCAACTTGCTTACAAGCTCTCAGAAGACGATTCAAATATACAATCAAAATTCCACTTGCTTGCGAATTCTCAGAAGATGATCCAGACAGACAATCCAAATTCAACTTGCTTATGAGCTCTCAGAAGATGATCCAAACAGACAATGAAAGCTCAACTTGCTTACGAGCTTTCAGAATACGATCCAAACAGACAATCCAAATTCAACTTGCTTACGAGCTCCTAGAAGATGATCCAGACAGACAATGAAAACTCAACTTGCCTGCAAGCTCTCAGAATACGATCCAGACAGACAATCCAAATTCAACTTGCTTACGAGCTCTCAGAAGAGGATCCAAACAGACAATCCAAATACAACTTGCTTACGAGCTCCTAGAAGATGATCCAGGCAGACAATCAAAATTCAACTTGCTTGCGAGCTCTCAGAAGATGATCCAGACAGACAATCCAAATTCAACTTGCTTATGTGCTCTCAGAAGAGGATCCAAACAGACAATCAAAATTCAACTTGCTTGCGAGCTCTCAGAAGATGATCCAGACAGACAATCCAAATTCAACTTGCTTACAAGCTCTCAGAAGACGATTCAAATAGACAATTAAAATTCAGGTTGCTTACGAGCTCTCAGAAGACGATTCAAATAGACAATTAAAATTCAGGTTGCTTACGAGCTCTCAGAAGATGATCCAGACAGATAATCAAAATTCAACTTGCTTGCGAGCTCTCAGAAGATGATCCAGACAGACAATCCAAATTGAACTTGCTTACGAGTTCTCAGTAGACGATCCAAGCAGACAATCCAAATCCAACTTGCTTACGAGCTCTCAGAAGAAGATTCAAATAGACAATCAAAATTCAGGTTGCTTACGAGCTCTCAGAAGATGATCCAGACAGATAATCAAAATTCCACTTACTTGCGAACTCTCAGAAGATGATCCAGACAGACAATCCAAATGCAACTTGCTTACGAACTCTCAGAAGACGTTCCAAACAGACAATCCAAATTCAACTTGCTTACGAGCTCTCAGAAGAGGATCCAAACAGACAATCCAAATTCAACTTGCTTGCGATCTCACAGAAGATGATCCAGAACGACGATCCAAATTCATCTTGCTTACGAGCTCTCAGAAAACGTTCGAAACAGACAATCAAAATATCACTTGCTTGCGAGCTCTCAGAAGATGATCCAGACAGACAATCCAAATTCAACTTGCTTACGAGCTTCTAGAAGATGATCCAGACAGACAATGAAAACTCAACTTGCTTGCAAGCTCTCAGAATACGATCAAGACAGACAATCCAAATTCAACTTGCTTATGTGCTCTCAGAAGAGGATCCAAACAGACAATCTAAATTCAACTTGCTTACGCGCTCTCAGAAGACGATCCAAACAGACAATCAAAATTCAACTTTCTTGCGAGATCTCAGAAGATGATCCAGACAGACAATCCAAATTCAACTTGCTTACAAGCTCTCAGAAGACGATTCAAATAGACAATCAATATTCAACTTGCTTGCCAACTCACAGAAGATGATCCAGACAGACGATCCAAATTCATCTTGCTTACGAGCTCTCAGAAGACGTTCGAAACAGACAATCAAAATTCAACTTGCTTGCGAGCTCTCCGAAGATGATCCAGACAGACAATCAAAATTCCACTCACTTGCGAACTCTCAGAAGATGATCCAGACAGACAATCCAAATGCAACTTGCTTACGAACTCTCAGAAGACGTTCCAAACAGACAATCCAAATTCAACTTGCTTACGAGCTCTCAGAAGAGGATCCAAACAGACAATCCAAATTCAACTTGCTTGCGAACTCACAAAAGATGATCCAGACAGACGATCCAAATTCATCTTGCTTACGAGCTCTCAGAAAACGTTCGAAACAGACAATCAAAATTCCACTTGCTTGCGAACTCTCAGAAGATGATCCAGACAGACAATCCAAATTCAACTTGCTTATGAGCTCTCAGAAGATGATCCAGACACACAATCCAAATTCAACTTGCTTACGAGCTCTCAGAAGATGATCCAAACAGACAATGAAAGCTCAACTTGCTTACGAGCTTTCAGAATACGATCCAAACAGACAATCCAAATTCAACTTGCTTACGAGCTTCTAGAAGATGATCCAGACAGACAATGAAAACTCAACTTGCTTGCAAGCTCTCAGAAGACGTTCCAAACAGACAATCCAAATTCAACTTGCTTACGAGCTCTCAGAAGAGGATCCAAACAGACAATCCAAATACAACTTGCTTACGAGCTCCTAGAAGATGATCCAGGCAGACAATCAAAATTCAACTTGCTTGCGAGCTCTCAGAAGATGATCCAGACAGACAATCCAAATTCAACTTGCTTATGTGCTCTCAGAAGAGGATCCAAACAAACAATCAAAATTCAACTTGCTTGCGAGCTCTCAGAAGATGATCCAGACAGACAATCCAAATTCAACTTGCTTACAAGCTCTCAGAAGACGATTCAAATAGACAATTAAAATTCAGGTTGCTTACGAGCTCTCAGAAGAAGATTCAAATAGACAATTAAAATTCAGGTTGCTTACGAGCTCTCAGAAGATGATCCAAACAGACAACCCACATACAACTTGCTTACGAGCTCCTAGAAGATGATCCAGACAGCCAATCCAAATTCAACTTACTTATGAACTCTCAGGAGATGATCCAAACAGACAATGAAAACTCAACTTGCTTACGAGCTCTCAGAAGACGATCCAAACAGACAATCAAAATTCAACTTGCTTACGAGCTTCTAGAAGATGATCCAGACAGACAATGAAAACTCAACTTGCTTACGAGCTCTCAGAAGACGATCCAAACACAAAATCAAAATTCAACTTGCTTGCGAGCTCTCAGAAGATGATCCAGACAGACAATGAAAGCTCAACTTGCTTACGAGCTCTCAGAAGAAGATCTAGGCAGATAATCAAAAGTCAACTTGCTTACGAGCTTCTAGAAGATGATCCAGACAGACAATCCAAATTCAACTTACTTATGAGCTCTCAGAAGAGGATCCAAACAGACAATCCAAATTCAACTTGCTTGCGAACTCACAGAAGATGATCCAGACAGACGATCCAAATTCATCTTGCTTACGAGCTCTCAGAAAACGTTCGAAACAGACAATCAAAATTCCACTTGCTTGCGAACTCTCAGAAGATGATCCAGACAGACAATCCAAATTCAACTTGCTTATGAGCTCTCAGAAGATGATCCAGACACACAATCAAAATTCAACTTGCTTGCGAGCTCTCAGAAGAAGATCCAGACAGACAATCCAAATTCAACTTGCTTACGAGCTCTCAGAAGATGATCCAAACAGACAATGAAAGCTCAACTTGCTTACGAGCTTTCAGAATACGATCCAAACAGACAATCCAAATTCAACTTGCTTACGAGCTTCTAGAAGATGATCCAGACAGACAATGAAAACTCAACTTGCTTGCAAGCTCTCAGAAGACGTTCCAAACAGACAATCCAAATTCAACTTGCTTACGAACTCTCAGAAGAGGATCCAAACAGACAATCCAAATACAACTTGCTTACGAGCTCCTAGAAGATGATCCAGGCAGACAATCAAAATTCAACTTGCTTGCGAGCTCTCAGAAGATGATCCAGACAGACAATCCAAATGCAACTTGCTTACGAACTCTCAGAAGACGTTCCAAACAGACAATCCAAATTCAACTTGCTTACGAGCTCTCAGAAGAGGATCCAAACAGACAATCCAAATTCAACTTGCTTGCGAACTCACAAAAGATGATCCAGACAGACGATCCAAATTCATCTTGCTTACGAGCTCTCAGAAAACGTTCGAAACAGACAATCAAAATTCCACTTGCTTGCGAACTCTCAGAAGATGATCCAGACAGACAATCCAAATTCAACTTGCTTGCGAGTTCTCAGAAGACGATCCAAACAGACAATCCAAATTCAACTTGCTTACGAGCTTTCAGAATACGATCCAAACAGACAATCCAAATTCATCATGCTTACGGGCTCCTAGAAGATGATCCAGAGAGACAATGAAAACTCAACTTGCTTACGAACTCTCAGAAGACGATCCAAACAGACAATCCAAATTCAACTTGCTTACGAGCTCTCAGAAGATGATCCAGACAGACAATCCAAATTCAACCTGTTTACGAGCTCCTAGAAGATGATCCAGGCAGACAATGCAAACTCAACTTGCTTGCAAGCTCTTAGAAGATGATCCAGACAGACAATCCAAATTCAACTTACTTATGAGCTCTAAGAAGATGATCCAAACAGACAATGAAAACTCAACTTGCTTACGAGCTCTCAGAAGACGATCCAAACAGACAATCCAAATTCAACTTGCTTATGAGCTCTCAGTAGATGATCCAAACAGACAATGAAAGCTCAACTTGCTTACGAGCTTTCAGAATACGATCCAAACAGACAATCCAAATTCAACTTGCTTACGAGCTCCTAGAAGATGATCCAGACAGACAATGAAAACTCAACTTGCCTGCAAGCTCTCAGAATACGATCCAGACAGACAATCCAAATTCAACTTGCTTATGTGCTCTCAGAAGAGGATCCAAACAGACAATCCAAATTCAACTTGCTTGCGAGCTCTCAGAAGATGATCCAGGCAGACAATCCAAATCCAACTTGCTTACAAGCTCTCAGAAGACGATTCAAATATACAATCAAAATTCCACTTGCTTGCGAATTCTCAGAAGATGATCCAGACAGACAATCCAAATTCAACTTGCTTATGAGCTCTCAGAAGATGATCCAAACAGACAATGAAAGCTCAACTTGCTTACGAGCTTTCAGAATACGATCCAAACAGACAATCCAAATTCAACTTGCTTACGAGCTCCTAGAAGATGATCCAGACAGACAATGAAAACTCAACTTGCCTGCAAGCTCTCAGAATACGATCCAGACAGACAATCCAAATTCAACTTGCTTATGTGCTCTTTGAAGAGGATCCAAACAGACAATCCAAATTCAACTTGCTTGCGAGCTCTCAGAAGATGATCCAGGCAGACAATCCAAATCCAACTTGCTTACAAGCTCTCAGAAGACGATTCAAATATACAATCAAAATTCCACTTGCTTGCGAATTCTCAGAAGATGATCCAGACAGACAATCCAAATTCAACTTGCTTATGAGCTCTCAGAAGATGATCCAAACAGACAATGAAAGCTCAACTTGCTTACGAGCTTTCAGAATACGATCCAAACAGACAATCCAAATTCAACTTGCTTACGAGCTCCTAGAAGATGATCCAGACAGACAATGAAAACTCAACTTGCCTGCAAGCTCTCAGAATACGATCCAGACAGACAATCCAAATTCAACTTATGTGCTCTTTGAAGAGGATCCAAACAGACAATCCAAATTCAACTTGCTTGCGAACTCTCAGAGGATGATCCAGACAGACAATCCAAATGCAACTTGCTTACGAACTCTCAGAAGACGTTCCAAACAGACAATCCAAATTCAACTTGCTTACGAGCTCTCAGAAGAGGATCCAAACAGACAATCCAAATTCAACTTGCTTGCGATCTCACAGAAGATGATCCAGACAGACGATCCAAATTCATCTTGCTTACGAGCTCTCAGAAAACGTTTGAAACAGACAATCAAAATATCACTTGCTTGCGAGCTCTCAGAAGATGATCCAGACAGACAATCCAAATTCAACTTGCTTACGAGCTTCTAGAAGATGATCCAGACAGACAATGAAAACTCAACTTGCTTGCAAGCTCTCAGAATACGATCAAGACAGACAATCCAAATTCAACTTGCTTATGTGCTCTCAGAAGAGGATCCAAACAGACAATCTAAATTCAACTTGCTTACGCGCTCTCAGAAGACGATCCAAACAGACAATCCAAATTCAACTTGCTTACAAGCTCTCAGAAGACGATTCAAATAGACAATCAATATTCAACTTGCTTGCCAACTCACAGAAGATGATCCAGACAGACGATCCAAATTCATCTTGCTTACGAGCTCTCAGAAGACGTTCGAAACAGACAATCAAAATTCAACTTGCTTGCGAGCTCTCCGAAGATGATCCAGATAGACAGTCAAAATTCCACTCACTTGCGAACTCTCAGAAGACGATCCAGACAGGCAATCAAAATTCAACTTGCTTGCGAGTTCTCAGAAGACGATCCAAACAGACAATCCAAATTCAACTTGCTTACGAGCTTTCAGAATACGATCCAAACAGACAATCCAAATTCAACTTGCTTACGAGCTCCTAGAAGATGATCCAGACAGACAATGAAAACTCAACTTGCCTGCAAGCTCTCAGAATACGATCCAGACAGACAATCCAAATTCAACTTATGTGCTCTTTGAAGAGGATCCAAACAGACAATCCAAATTCAACTTGCTTGCGAGCTCTCAGAATATGATCCAGACAGACAATCCAAATTCAACTTGCTTACGAGTTCTCAGAAGACGATCCAAGCAGACAATCCAAATCCAACTTGCTTACGAGCTCTCAGAAGAAGATTCAAATAGACAATCAAAATTCAGGTTGCTCACGACCTCTCAGAAGATGATCCAGACAGATAATCAAAATTCCACTTACTTGCGAACTCTCAGAAGACGATCCAGACAGACAATCCAAATTCAACTTGCTTACGAGCTCTCAGAAGATGATCCAAACAGACAATGAAAGCTCAACTTGCTTACGAGCTTTCAGAATACGATCCAAACAGACAATCCAAATTCAACTTGCTTACGAGCTCCTAGAAGATGATCCAGACAGACAATGAAAACTCAACTTGCTTACGAACTCTCAGAAGACGATCCAAACAGACAATCCAAATTCAACTTGCTTACGAGCTCTCAGAAGATGATCCAGACAGACAATCCAAATTCAACTTGCTTGCGAGTTCTCAGATAACGATCCAAACAGACAATCCAAATTCAACTTGCTTACGAGCTTTCAGAATACGATCCAAACAGACAATCCAAATTCATCATGCTTACGGGCTCCTAGAAGATGATCCAGACAGACAATGAAAGCTCAACTTGCTTACGAGCTTTCAGAATACGATCCAAACAGACAATCCAAATTCAACTTGCTTACGAGCTCTCAGAAGATGATCCAAACAGACAATGAAAGCTCAACTTGCTTACGAGCTTTCAGAATACGATCCAAACAGACAATCCAAATTCAACTTGCTTACGAGCTCCTAGAAGATGATCCAGACAGACAATGAAAACTCAACTTGCCTGCAAGCTCTCAGAATACGATCCAGACAGACAATCCAAATTCAACTTATGTGCTCTTTGAAGAGGATCCAAACAGACAATCCAAATTCAACTTGCTTGCGAGCTCTCAGAATATGATCCAGACAGACAATCCAAATTCAACTTGCTTACGAGTTCTCAGAAGACGATCCAAGCAGACAATCCAAATCCAACTTGCTTACGAGCTCTCAGAAGAAGATTCAAATAGACAATCAAAATTCAGGTTGCTCACGACCTCTCAGAAGATGATCCAGACAGATAATCAAAATTCCACTTACTTGCGAACTCTCAGAAGATGATCCAGACAGACAATCCAAATGCAACTTGCTTACGAACTCTCAGAAGACGTTCCAAACAGACAATCCAAATTCAACTTGCTTACGAGCTCTCAGAAGAGGATCCAAACAGACAATCCAAATTCAACTTGCTTGCGATCTCACAGAAGATGATCCAGACAGACGATCCAAATTCATCTTGCTTACGAGCTCTCAGAAAACGTTTGAAACAGACAATCAAAATATCACTTGCTTGCGAGCTCTCAGAAGATGATCCAGAGAGACAATCCAAATTCAACTTGCTTACGAGCTTCTAGAAGATGATCCAGACAGACAATGAAAACTCAACTTGCTTGCAAGCTCTCAGAATACGATCAAGACAGACAATCCAAATTCAACTTGCTTATGTGCTCTCAGAAGAGGATCCAAACAGACAATCTAAATTCAACTTGCTTACGCGCTCTCAGAAGACGATCCAAACAGACAATCCAAATTCAACTTGCTTACAAGCTCTCAGAAGACGATTCAAATAGACAATCAATATTCAACTTGCTTGCCAACTCACAGAAGATGATCCAGACAGACGATCCAAATTCATCTTGCTTACGAGCTCTCAGAAGACGTTCGAAACAGACAATCAAAATTCAACTTGCTTGCGAGCTCTCCGAAGATGATCCAGATAGACAGTCAAAATTCCACTCACTTGCGAACTCTCAGAAGATGATCCAGACAGACAATCCAAATGCAACTTGCTTACGAACTCTCAGAAGACGTTCCAAACAGACAATCCAAATTCAACTTGCTTACGAGCTCTCAGAAGAGGATCCAAACAGACAATCCAAATTCAACTTGCTTGCGAACTCACAGAAGATGATCCAGACAGACGATCCAAATTCATCTTGCTTACGAGCTCTCAGAAAACGTTCGAAACAGACAATCAAAATTCCACTTGCTTGCGAACTCTCAGAAGATGATCCAGACAGACAATCCAAATTCAACTTGCTTATGAGCTCTCAGAAGATGATCCAGACACACAATCAAAATTCAACTTGCTTGCGAGCTCTCAGAAGAAGATCCAGACAGACAATCCAAATTCAACTTGCTTACGAGCTCTCAGAAGATGATCCAAACAGACAATGAAAGCTCAACTTGCTTACGAGCTTTCGGAATACGATCCAAACAGACAATCCAAATTCAACTTGCTTACGAGCTTCTAGAAGATGATCCAGACAGACAATGAAAACTCAACTTGCTTGCAAGCTCTCAGAAGACGTTCCAAACAGACAATCCAAATTCAACTTGCTTACGAGCTCTCAGAAGAGGATCCAAACAGACAATCCAAATTCAACTTGCTTGCGAACTCACAGAAGACGATCCAAACAGACAATCCAAATTCAACTTGCTTACGAACTCTCAGAAGACGATCCAAACAGACAATCCAAATTCAACTTGCTTACGAGCTCTCAGAAGACGATTCAAATAGACAATCAATATTCAACTTGCTTGCCAACTCACAGAAGATGATCCAGACAGACGATCCAAATTCATCTTGCTTACGAGCTCTCAGAAGACGTTCGAAACAGACAATCAAAATTCAACTTGCTTGCGAGCTCTCCGAAGATGATCCAGACAGACAATCAAAATTCCACTCACTTGCGAACTCTCAGAAGATGATCCAGACAGACAATCCAAATGCAACTTGCTTACGAACTCTCAGAAGACGTTCCAAACAGACAATCCAAATTCAACTTGCTTACGAGCTCTCAGAAGAGGATCCAAACAGACAATCCAAATTCAACTTGCTTGCGAACTCACAAAAGATGATCCAGACAGACGATCCAAATTCATCTTGCTTACGAGCTCTCAGAAAACGTTCGAAACAGACAATCAAAATTCCACTTGCTTGCGAACTCTCAGAAGATGATCCAGACAGACAATCCAAATTCAACTTGCTTATGAGCTCTCAGAAGATGATCCAGACACACAATCCAAATTCAACTTGCTTACGAGCTCTCAGAAGATGATCCAAACAGACAATGAAAGCTCAACTTGCTTACGAGCTTTCAGAATACGATCCAAACAGACAATCCAAATTCAACTTGCTTACGAGCTTCTAGAAGATGATCCAGACAGACAATGAAAACTCAACTTGCTTGCAAGCTCTCAGAAGACGTTCCAAACAGACAATCCAAATTCAACTTGCTTACGAGCTCTCAGAAGAGGATCCAAACAGACAATCCAAATACAACTTGCTTACGAGCTCCTAGAAGATGATCCAGGCAGACAATCAAAATTCAACTTGCTTGCGAGCTCTCAGAAGATGATCCAGACAGACAATCCAAATTCAACTTGCTTATGTGCTCTCAGAAGAGGATCCAAACAAACAATCAAAATTCAACTTGCTTGCGAGCTCTCAGAAGATGATCCAGACAGACAATCCAAATTCAACTTGCTTACAAGCTCTCAGAAGACGATTCAAATAGACAATTAAAATTCAGGTTGCTTACGAGCTCTCAGAAGAAGATTCAAATAGACAATTAAAATTCAGGTTGCTTACGAGCTCTCAGAAGATGATCCAAACAGACAACCCACATACAACTTGCTTACGAGCTCCTAGAAGATGATCCAGACAGCCAATCCAAATTCAACTTACTTATGAACTCTCAGGAGATGATCCAAACAGACAATGAAAACTCAACTTGCTTACGAGCTCTCAGAAGACGATCCAAACAGACAATCAAAATTCAACTTGCTTACGAGCTTCTAGAAGATGATCCAGACAGACAATGAAAACTCAACTTGCTTACGAGCTCTCAGAAGACGATCCAAACACAAAATCAAAATTCAACTTGCTTGCGAGCTCTCAGAAGATGATCCAGACAGACAATGAAAGCTCAACTTGCTTACGAGCTCTCAGAAGAAGATCTAGGCAGATAATCAAAAGTCAACTTGCTTACGAGCTTCTAGAAGATGATCCAGACAGACAATCCAAATTCAACTTACTTATGAGCTCTCAGAAGAGGATCCAAACAGACAATCCAAATTCAACTTGCTTGCGAACTCACAGAAGATGATCCAGACAGACGATCCAAATTCATCTTGCTTACGAGCTCTCAGAAAACGTTCGAAACAGACAATCAAAATTCCACTTGCTTGCGAACTCTCAGAAGATGATCCAGACAGACAATCCAAATTCAACTTGCTTATGAGCTCTCAGAAGATGATCCAGACACACAATCAAAATTCAACTTGCTTGCGAGCTCTCAGAAGAAGATCCAGACAGACAATCCAAATTCAACTTGCTTACGAGCTCTCAGAAGATGATCCAAACAGACAATGAAAGCTCAACTTGCTTACGAGCTTTCAGAATACGATCCAAACAGACAATCCAAATTCAACTTGCTTACGAGCTTCTAGAAGATGATCCAGACAGACAATGAAAACTCAACTTGCTTGCAAGCTCTCAGAAGACGTTCCAAACAGACAATCCAAATTCAACTTGCTTACGAACTCTCAGAAGAGGATCCAAACAGACAATCCAAATACAACTTGCTTACGAGCTCCTAGAAGATGATCCAGGCAGACAATCAAAATTCAACTTGCTTGCGAGCTCTCAGAAGATGATCCAGACAGACAATCCAAATGCAACTTGCTTACGAACTCTCAGAAGACGTTCCAAACAGACAATCCAAATTCAACTTGCTTACGAGCTCTCAGAAGAGGATCCAAACAGACAATCCAAATTCAACTTGCTTGCGAACTCACAAAAGATGATCCAGACAGACGATCCAAATTCATCTTGCTTACGAGCTCTCAGAAAACGTTCGAAACAGACAATCAAAATTCCACTTGCTTGCGAACTCTCAGAAGATGATCCAGACAGACAATCCAAATTCAACTTGCTTGCGAGTTCTCAGAAGACGATCCAAACAGACAATCCAAATTCAACTTGCTTACGAGCTTTCAGAATACGATCCAAACAGACAATCCAAATTCATCATGCTTACGGGCTCCTAGAAGATGATCCAGAGAGACAATGAAAACTCAACTTGCTTACGAACTCTCAGAAGACGATCCAAACAGACAATCCAAATTCAACTTGCTTACGAGCTCTCAGAAGATGATCCAGACAGACAATCCAAATTCAACCTGTTTACGAGCTCCTAGAAGATGATCCAGGCAGACAATGAAAACTCAACTTGCTTGCAAGCTCTTAGAAGATGATCCAGACAGACAATCCAAATTCAACTTACTTATGAGCTCTAAGAAGATGATCCAAACAGACAATGAAAACTCAACTTGCTTACGAGCTCTCAGAAGACGATCCAAACAGACAATCCAAATTCAACTTGCTTATGAGCTCTCAGTAGATGATCCAAACAGACAATGAAAGCTCAACTTGCTTACGAGCTTTCAGAATACGATCCAAACAGACAATCCAAATTCAACTTGCTTACGAGCTCCTAGAAGATGATCCAGACAGACAATGAAAACTCAACTTGCCTGCAAGCTCTCAGAATACGATCCAGACAGACAATCCAAATTCAACTTGCTTATGTGCTCTCAGAAGAGGATCCAAACAGACAATCCAAATTCAACTTGCTTGCGAGCTCTCAGAAGATGATCCAGGCAGACAATCCAAATCCAACTTGCTTACAAGCTCTCAGAAGACGATTCAAATATACAATCAAAATTCCACTTGCTTGCGAATTCTCAGAAGATGATCCAGACAGACAATCCAAATTCAACTTGCTTATGAGCTCTCAGAAGATGATCCAAACAGACAATGAAAGCTCAACTTGCTTACGAGCTTTCAGAATACGATCCAAACAGACAATCCAAATTCAACTTGCTTACGAGCTCCTAGAAGATGATCCAGACAGACAATGAAAACTCAACTTGCCTGCAAGCTCTCAGAATACGATCCAGACAGACAATCCAAATTCAACTTGCTTATGTGCTCTTTGAAGAGGATCCAAACAGACAATCCAAATTCAACTTGCTTGCGAGCTCTCAGAAGATGATCCAGGCAGACAATCCAAATCCAACTTGCTTACAAGCTCTCAGAAGACGATTCAAATATACAATCAAAATTCCACTTGCTTGCGAATTCTCAGAAGATGATCCAGACAGACAATCCAAATTCAACTTGCTTATGAGCTCTCAGAAGATGATCCAAACAGACAATGAAAGCTCAACTTGCTTACGAGCTTTCAGAATACGATCCAAACAGACAATCCAAATTCAACTTGCTTACGAGCTCCTAGAAGATGATCCAGACAGACAATGAAAACTCAACTTGCCTGCAAGCTCTCAGAATACGATCCAGACAGACAATCCAAATTCAACTTATGTGCTCTTTGAAGAGGATCCAAACAGACAATCCAAATTCAACTTGCTTGCGAACTCTCAGAGGATGATCCAGACAGACAATCCAAATGCAACTTGCTTACGAACTCTCAGAAGACGTTCCAAACAGACAATCCAAATTCAACTTGCTTACGAGCTCTCAGAAGAGGATCCAAACAGACAATCCAAATTCAACTTGCTTGCGATCTCACAGAAGATGATCCAGACAGACGATCCAAATTCATCTTGCTTACGAGCTCTCAGAAAACGTTTGAAACAGACAATCAAAATATCACTTGCTTGCGAGCTCTCAGAAGATGATCCAGACAGACAATCCAAATTCAACTTGCTTACGAGCTTCTAGAAGATGATCCAGACAGACAATGAAAACTCAACTTGCTTGCAAGCTCTCAGAATACGATCAAGACAGACAATCCAAATTCAACTTGCTTATGTGCTCTCAGAAGAGGATCCAAACAGACAATCTAAATTCAACTTGCTTACGCGCTCTCAGAAGACGATCCAAACAGACAATCCAAATTCAACTTGCTTACAAGCTCTCAGAAGACGATTCAAATAGACAATCAATATTCAACTTGCTTGCCAACTCACAGAAGATGATCCAGACAGACGATCCAAATTCATCTTGCTTACGAGCTCTCAGAAGACGTTCGAAACAGACAATCAAAATTCAACTTGCTTGCGAGCTCTCCGAAGATGATCCAGATAGACAGTCAAAATTCCACTCACTTGCGAACTCTCAGAAGACGATCCAGACAGGCAATCAAAATTCAACTTGCTTGCGAGTTCTCAGAAGACGATCCAAACAGACAATCCAAATTCAACTTGCTTACGAGCTTTCAGAATACGATCCAAACAGACAATCCAAATTCAACTTGCTTACGAGCTCCTAGAAGATGATCCAGACAGACAATGAAAACTCAACTTGCCTGCAAGCTCTCAGAATACGATCCAGACAGACAATCCAAATTCAACTTATGTGCTCTTTGAAGAGGATCCAAACAGACAATCCAAATTCAACTTGCTTGCGAGCTCTCAGAATATGATCCAGACAGACAATCCAAATTCAACTTGCTTACGAGTTCTCAGAAGACGATCCAAGCAGACAATCCAAATCCAACTTGCTTACGAGCTCTCAGAAGAAGATTCAAATAGACAATCAAAATTCAGGTTGCTCACGACCTCTCAGAAGATGATCCAGACAGATAATCAAAATTCCACTTACTTGCGAACTCTCAGAAGACGATCCAGACAGACAATCCAAATTCAACTTGCTTACGAGCTCTCAGAAGATGATCCAAACAGACAATGAAAGCTCAACTTGCTTACGAGCTTTCAGAATACGATCCAAACAGACAATCCAAATTCAACTTGCTTACGAGCTCCTAGAAGATGATCCAGACAGACAATGAAAACTCAACTTGCTTACGAACTCTCAGAAGACGATCCAAACAGACAATCCAAATTCAACTTGCTTACGAGCTCTCAGAAGATGATCCAGACAGACAATCCAAATTCAACTTGCTTGCGAGTTCTCAGATAACGATCCAAACAGACAATCCAAATTCAACTTGCTTACGAGCTTTCAGAATACGATCCAAACAGACAATCCAAATTCATCATGCTTACGGGCTCCTAGAAGATGATCCAGACAGACAATGAAAGCTCAACTTGCTTACGAGCTTTCAGAATACGATCCAAACAGACAATCCAAATTCAACTTGCTTACGAGCTCTCAGAAGATGATCCAAACAGACAATGAAAGCTCAACTTGCTTACGAGCTTTCAGAATACGATCCAAACAGACAATCCAAATTCAACTTGCTTACGAGCTCCTAGAAGATGATCCAGACAGACAATGAAAACTCAACTTGCCTGCAAGCTCTCAGAATACGATCCAGACAGACAATCCAAATTCAACTTATGTGCTCTTTGAAGAGGATCCAAACAGACAATCCAAATTCAACTTGCTTGCGAGCTCTCAGAATATGATCCAGACAGACAATCCAAATTCAACTTGCTTACGAGTTCTCAGAAGACGATCCAAGCAGACAATCCAAATCCAACTTGCTTACGAGCTCTCAGAAGAAGATTCAAATAGACAATCAAAATTCAGGTTGCTCACGACCTCTCAGAAGATGATCCAGACAGATAATCAAAATTCCACTTACTTGCGAACTCTCAGAAGATGATCCAGACAGACAATCCAAATGCAACTTGCTTACGAACTCTCAGAAGACGTTCCAAACAGACAATCCAAATTCAACTTGCTTACGAGCTCTCAGAAGAGGATCCAAACAGACAATCCAAATTCAACTTGCTTGCGATCTCACAGAAGATGATCCAGACAGACGATCCAAATTCATCTTGCTTACGAGCTCTCAGAAAACGTTTGAAACAGACAATCAAAATATCACTTGCTTGCGAGCTCTCAGAAGATGATCCAGACAGACAATCCAAATTCAACTTGCTTACGAGCTTCTAGAAGATGATCCAGACAGACAATGAAAACTCAACTTGCTTGCAAGCTCTCAGAATACGATCAAGACAGACAATCCAAATTCAACTTGCTTATGTGCTCTCAGAAGAGGATCCAAACAGACAATCTAAATTCAACTTGCTTACGCGCTCTCAGAAGACGATCCAAACAGACAATCCAAATTCAACTTGCTTACAAGCTCTCAGAAGACGATTCAAATAGACAATCAATATTCAACTTGCTTGCCAACTCACAGAAGATGATCCAGACAGACGATCCAAATTCATCTTGCTTACGAGCTCTCAGAAGACGTTCGAAACAGACAATCAAAATTCAACTTGCTTGCGAGCTCTCCGAAGATGATCCAGACAGACAATCAAAATTCCACTCACTTGCGAACTCTCAGAAGATGATCCAGACAGACAATCCAAATGCAACTTGCTTACGAACTCTCAGAAGACGTTCCAAACAGACAATCCAAATTCAACTTGCTTACGAGCTCTCAGAAGAGGATCCAAACAGACAATCCAAATTCAACTTGCTTGCGAACTCACAAAAGATGATCCAGACAGACGATCCAAATTCATCTTGCTTACGAGCTCTCAGAAAACGTTCGAAACAGACAATCAAAATTCCACTTGCTTGCGAACTCTCAGAAGATGATCCAGACAGACAATCCAAATTCAACTTGCTTATGAGCTCTCAGAAGATGATCCAGACACACAATCCAAATTCAACTTGCTTACGAGCTCTCAGAAGATGATCCAAACAGACAATGAAAGCTCAACTTGCTTACGAGCTTTCAGAATACGATCCAAACAGACAATCCAAATTCAACTTGCTTACGAGCTTCTAGAAGATGATCCAGACAGACAATGAAAACTCAACTTGCTTGCAAGCTCTCAGAAGACGTTCCAAACAGACAATCCAAATTCAACTTGCTTACGAGCTCTCAGAAGAGGATCCAAACAGACAATCCAAATACAACTTGCTTACGAGCTCCTAGAAGATGATCCAGGCAGACAATCAAAATTCAACTTGCTTGCGAGCTCTCAGAAGATGATCCAGACAGACAATCCAAATTCAACTTGCTTATGTGCTCTCAGAAGAGGATCCAAACAAACAATCAAAATTCAACTTGCTTGCGAGCTCTCAGAAGATGATCCAGACAGACAATCCAAATTCAACTTGCTTACAAGCTCTCAGAAGACGATTCAAATAGACAATTAAAATTCAGGTTGCTTACGAGCTCTCAGAAGAAGATTCAAATAGACAATTAAAATTCAGGTTGCTTACGAGCTCTCAGAAGATGATCCAAACAGACAACCCACATACAACTTGCTTACGAGCTCCTAGAAGATGATCCAGACAGCCAATCCAAATTCAACTTACTTATGAACTCTCAGGAGATGATCCAAACAGACAATGAAAACTCAACTTGCTTACGAGCTCTCAGAAGACGATCCAAACAGACAATCAAAATTCAACTTGCTTACGAGCTTCTAGAAGATGATCCAGACAGACAATGAAAACTCAACTTGCTTACGAGCTCTCAGAAGACGATCCAAACACAAAATCAAAATTCAACTTGCTTGCGAGCTCTCAGAAGATGATCCAGACAGACAATGAAAGCTCAACTTGCTTACGAGCTCTCAGAAGAAGATCTAGGCAGATAATCAAAAGTCAACTTGCTTACGAGCTTCTAGAAGATGATCCAGACAGACAATCCAAATTCAACTTACTTATGAGCTCTCAGAAGAGGATCCAAACAGACAATCCAAATTCAACTTGCTTGCGAACTCACAGAAGATGATCCAGACAGACGATCCAAATTCATCTTGCTTACGAGCTCTCAGAAAACGTTCGAAACAGACAATCAAAATTCCACTTGCTTGCGAACTCTCAGAAGATGATCCAGACAGACAATCCAAATTCAACTTGCTTATGAGCTCTCAGAAGATGATCCAGACACACAATCAAAATTCAACTTGCTTGCGAGCTCTCAGAAGAAGATCCAGACAGACAATCCAAATTCAACTTGCTTACGAGCTCTCAGAAGATGATCCAAACAGACAATGAAAGCTCAACTTGCTTACGAGCTTTCAGAATACGATCCAAACAGACAATCCAAATTCAACTTGCTTACGAGCTTCTAGAAGATGATCCAGACAGACAATGAAAACTCAACTTGCTTGCAAGCTCTCAGAAGACGTTCCAAACAGACAATCCAAATTCAACTTGCTTACGAACTCTCAGAAGAGGATCCAAACAGACAATCCAAATACAACTTGCTTACGAGCTCCTAGAAGATGATCCAGGCAGACAATCAAAATTCAACTTGCTTGCGAGCTCTCAGAAGATGATCCAGACAGACAATCCAAATGCAACTTGCTTACGAACTCTCAGAAGACGTTCCAAACAGACAATCCAAATTCAACTTGCTTACGAGCTCTCAGAAGAGGATCCAAACAGACAATCCAAATTCAACTTGCTTGCGAACTCACAAAAGATGATCCAGACAGACGATCCAAATTCATCTTGCTTACGAGCTCTCAGAAAACGTTCGAAACAGACAATCAAAATTCCACTTGCTTGCGAACTCTCAGAAGATGATCCAGACAGACAATCCAAATTCAACTTGCTTGCGAGTTCTCAGAAGACGATCCAAACAGACAATCCAAATTCAACTTGCTTACGAGCTTTCAGAATACGATCCAAACAGACAATCCAAATTCATCATGCTTACGGGCTCCTAGAAGATGATCCAGAGAGACAATGAAAACTCAACTTGCTTACGAACTCTCAGAAGACGATCCAAACAGACAATCCAAATTCAACTTGCTTACGAGCTCTCAGAAGATGATCCAGACAGACAATCCAAATTCAACCTGTTTACGAGCTCCTAGAAGATGATCCAGGCAGACAATGAAAACTCAACTTGCTTGCAAGCTCTTAGAAGATGATCCAGACAGACAATCCAAATTCAACTTACTTA
The DNA here is from genome assembly GCF_026230105.1 of Diorhabda sublineata. Classification (NCBI taxonomy): domain Eukaryota; kingdom Metazoa; phylum Arthropoda; class Insecta; order Coleoptera; family Chrysomelidae; genus Diorhabda; species Diorhabda sublineata. The sequence continues at coordinate 7,814,680 of NC_079475.1, read as the reverse complement.
TGAGCTCTAAGAAGATGATCCAAACAGACAATCTAAATTCAACTTGCTTACGCGCTCTCAGAAGACGATCCAAACAGACAATCCAAATTCAACTTGCTTACAAGCTCTCAGAAGACGATTCAAATAGACAATCAATATTCAACTTGCTTGCCAACTCACAGAAGATGATCCAGACAGACGATCCAAATTCATCTTGCTTACGAGCTCTCAGAAGACGTTCGAAACAGACAATCAAAATTCAACTTGCTTGCGAGCTCTCCGAAGATGATCCAGATAGACAGTCAAAATTCCACTCACTTGCGAACTCTCAGAAGATGATCCAGACAGACAATCCAAATGCAACTTGCTTACGAACTCTCAGAAGACGTTCCAAACAGACAATCCAAATTCAACTTGCTTACGAGCTCTCAGAAGAGGATCCAAACAGACAATCCAAATTCAACTTGCTTGCGAACTCACAGAAGATGATCCAGACAGACGATCCAAATTCATCTTGCTTACGAGCTCTCAGAAAACGTTCGAAACAGACAATCAAAATTCCACTTGCTTGCGAACTCTCAGAAGATGATCCAGACAGACAATCCAAATTCAACTTGCTTATGAGCTCTCAGAAGATGATCCAGACACACAATCAAAATTCAACTTGCTTGCGAGCTCTCAGAAGAAGATCCAGACAGACAATCCAAATTCAACTTGCTTACGAGCTCTCAGAAGATGATCCAAACAGACAATGAAAGCTCAACTTGCTTACGAGCTTTCGGAATACGATCCAAACAGACAATCCAAATTCAACTTGCTTACGAGCTTCTAGAAGATGATCCAGACAGACAATGAAAACTCAACTTGCTTGCAAGCTCTCAGAAGACGTTCCAAACAGACAATCCAAATTCAACTTGCTTACGAGCTCTCAGAAGAGGATCCAAACAGACAATCCAAATTCAACTTGCTTGCGAACTCACAGAAGACGATCCAAACAGACAATCCAAATTCAACTTGCTTACGAACTCTCAGAAGACGATCCAAACAGACAATCCAAATTCAACTTGCTTACGAGCTCTCAGAAGACGATTCAAATAGACAATCAATATTCAACTTGCTTGCCAACTCACAGAAGATGATCCAGACAGACGATCCAAATTCATCTTGCTTACGAGCTCTCAGAAAACGTTTGAAACAGACAATCAAAATATCACTTGCTTGCGAGCTCTCAGAAGATGATCCAGACAGACAATCCAAATTCAACTTGCTTACGAGCTTCTAGAAGATGATCCAGACAGACAATGAAAACTCAACTTGCTTGCAAGCTCTCAGAATACGATCAAGACAGACAATCCAAATTCAACTTGCTTATGTGCTCTCAGAAGAGGATCCAAACAGACAATCTAAATTCAACTTGCTTACGCGCTCTCAGAAGACGATCCAAACAGACAATCCAAATTCAACTTGCTTACAAGCTCTCAGAAGACGATTCAAATAGACAATCAATATTCAACTTGCTTGCCAACTCACAGAAGATGATCCAGACAGACGATCCAAATTCATCTTGCTTACGAGCTCTCAGAAGACGTTCGAAACAGACAATCAAAATTCAACTTGCTTGCGAGCTCTCCGAAGATGATCCAGACAGACAATCAAAATTCCACTCACTTGCGAACTCTCAGAAGATGATCCAGACAGACAATCCAAATGCAACTTGCTTACGAACTCTCAGAAGACGTTCCAAACAGACAATCCAAATTCAACTTGCTTACGAGCTCTCAGAAGAGGATCCAAACAGACAATCCAAATTCAACTTGCTTGCGAACTCACAAAAGATGATCCAGACAGACGATCCAAATTCATCTTGCTTACGAGCTCTCAGAAAACGTTCGAAACAGACAATCAAAATTCCACTTGCTTGCGAACTCTCAGAAGATGATCCAGACAGACAATCCAAATTCAACTTGCTTATGAGCTCTCAGAAGATGATCCAGACACACAATCCAAATTCAACTTGCTTACGAGCTCTCAGAAGATGATCCAAACAGACAATGAAAGCTCAACTTGCTTACGAGCTTTCAGAATACGATCCAAACAGACAATCCAAATTCAACTTGCTTACGAGCTTCTAGAAGATGATCCAGACAGACAATGAAAACTCAACTTGCTTGCAAGCTCTCAGAAGACGTTCCAAACAGACAATCCAAATTCAACTTGCTTACGAGCTCTCAGAAGAGGATCCAAACAGACAATCCAAATACAACTTGCTTACGAGCTCCTAGAAGATGATCCAGGCAGACAATCAAAATTCAACTTGCTTGCGAGCTCTCAGAAGATGATCCAGACAGACAATCCAAATTCAACTTGCTTATGTGCTCTCAGAAGAGGATCCAAACAAACAATCAAAATTCAACTTGCTTGCGAGCTCTCAGAAGATGATCCAGACAGACAATCCAAATTCAACTTGCTTACAAGCTCTCAGAAGACGATTCAAATAGACAATTAAAATTCAGGTTGCTTACGAGCTCTCAGAAGAAGATTCAAATAGACAATTAAAATTCAGGTTGCTTACGAGCTCTCAGAAGATGATCCAAACAGACAACCCACATACAACTTGCTTACGAGCTCCTAGAAGATGATCCAGACAGCCAATCCAAATTCAACTTACTTATGAACTCTCAGGAGATGATCCAAACAGACAATGAAAACTCAACTTGCTTACGAGCTCTCAGAAGACGATCCAAACAGACAATCAAAATTCAACTTGCTTACGAGCTTCTAGAAGATGATCCAGACAGACAATGAAAACTCAACTTGCTTACGAGCTCTCAGAAGACGATCCAAACACAAAATCAAAATTCAACTTGCTTGCGAGCTCTCAGAAGATGATCCAGACAGACAATGAAAGCTCAACTTGCTTACGAGCTCTCAGAAGAAGATCTAGGCAGATAATCAAAAGTCAACTTGCTTACGAGCTTCTAGAAGATGATCCAGACAGACAATCCAAATTCAACTTACTTATGAGCTCTCAGAAGAGGATCCAAACAGACAATCCAAATTCAACTTGCTTGCGAACTCACAGAAGATGATCCAGACAGACGATCCAAATTCATCTTGCTTACGAGCTCTCAGAAAACGTTCGAAACAGACAATCAAAATTCCACTTGCTTGCGAACTCTCAGAAGATGATCCAGACAGACAATCCAAATTCAACTTGCTTATGAGCTCTCAGAAGATGATCCAGACACACAATCAAAATTCAACTTGCTTGCGAGCTCTCAGAAGAAGATCCAGACAGACAATCCAAATTCAACTTGCTTACGAGCTCTCAGAAGATGATCCAAACAGACAATGAAAGCTCAACTTGCTTACGAGCTTTCAGAATACGATCCAAACAGACAATCCAAATTCAACTTGCTTACGAGCTTCTAGAAGATGATCCAGACAGACAATGAAAACTCAACTTGCTTGCAAGCTCTCAGAAGACGTTCCAAACAGACAATCCAAATTCAACTTGCTTACGAACTCTCAGAAGAGGATCCAAACAGACAATCCAAATACAACTTGCTTACGAGCTCCTAGAAGATGATCCAGGCAGACAATCAAAATTCAACTTGCTTGCGAGCTCTCAGAAGATGATCCAGACAGACAATCCAAATGCAACTTGCTTACGAACTCTCAGAAGACGTTCCAAACAGACAATCCAAATTCAACTTGCTTACGAGCTCTCAGAAGAGGATCCAAACAGACAATCCAAATTCAACTTGCTTGCGAACTCACAAAAGATGATCCAGACAGACGATCCAAATTCATCTTGCTTACGAGCTCTCAGAAAACGTTCGAAACAGACAATCAAAATTCCACTTGCTTGCGAACTCTCAGAAGATGATCCAGACAGACAATCCAAATTCAACTTGCTTGCGAGTTCTCAGAAGACGATCCAAACAGACAATCCAAATTCAACTTGCTTACGAGCTTTCAGAATACGATCCAAACAGACAATCCAAATTCATCATGCTTACGGGCTCCTAGAAGATGATCCAGAGAGACAATGAAAACTCAACTTGCTTACGAACTCTCAGAAGACGATCCAAACAGACAATCCAAATTCAACTTGCTTACGAGCTCTCAGAAGATGATCCAGACAGACAATCCAAATTCAACCTGTTTACGAGCTCCTAGAAGATGATCCAGGCAGACAATGAAAACTCAACTTGCTTGCAAGCTCTTAGAAGATGATCCAGACAGACAATCCAAATTCAACTTACTTATGAGCTCTAAGAAGATGATCCAAACAGACAATCTAAATTCAACTTGCTTACGCGCTCTCAGAAGACGATCCAAACAGACAATCCAAATTCAACTTGCTTACAAGCTCTCAGAAGACGATTCAAATAGACAATCAATATTCAACTTGCTTGCCAACTCACAGAAGATGATCCAGACAGACGATCCAAATTCATCTTGCTTACGAGCTCTCAGAAGACGTTCGAAACAGACAATCAAAATTCAACTTGCTTGCGAGCTCTCCGAAGATGATCCAGATAGACAGTCAAAATTCCACTCACTTGCGAACTCTCAGAAGATGATCCAGACAGACAATCCAAATGCAACTTGCTTACGAACTCTCAGAAGACGTTCCAAACAGACAATCCAAATTCAACTTGCTTACGAGCTCTCAGAAGAGGATCCAAACAGACAATCCAAATTCAACTTGCTTGCGAACTCACAGAAGATGATCCAGACAGACGATCCAAATTCATCTTGCTTACGAGCTCTCAGAAAACGTTCGAAACAGACAATCAAAATTCCACTTGCTTGCGAACTCTCAGAAGATGATCCAGACAGACAATCCAAATTCAACTTGCTTATGAGCTCTCAGAAGATGATCCAGACACACAATCAAAATTCAACTTGCTTGCGAGCTCTCAGAAGAAGATCCAGACAGACAATCCAAATTCAACTTGCTTACGAGCTCTCAGAAGATGATCCAAACAGACAATGAAAGCTCAACTTGCTTACGAGCTTTCGGAATACGATCCAAACAGACAATCCAAATTCAACTTGCTTACGAGCTTCTAGAAGATGATCCAGACAGACAATGAAAACTCAACTTGCTTGCAAGCTCTCAGAAGACGTTCCAAACAGACAATCCAAATTCAACTTGCTTACGAGCTCTCAGAAGAGGATCCAAACAGACAATCCAAATTCAACTTGCTTGCGAACTCACAGAAGACGATCCAAACAGACAATCCAAATTCAACTTGCTTACGAACTCTCAGAAGACGATCCAAACAGACAATCCAAATTCAACTTGCTTACGAGCTCTCAGAAGACGATTCAAATAGACAATCAATATTCAACTTGCTTGCCAACTCACAGAAGATGATCCAGACAGACGATCCAAATTCATCTTGCTTACGAGCTCTCAGAAGACGTTCGAAACAGACAATCAAAATTCAACTTGCTTGCGAGCTCTCCGAAGATGATCCAGACAGACAATCAAAATTCCACTCACTTGCGAACTCTCAGAAGATGATCCAGACAGACAATCCAAATGCAACTTGCTTACGAGCTCTCAGAAGATGATCCAGACAGACAATCCAAATTCAACCTGCTTACGAGCTCTCAGAAGATGATCCAAACAGACAATGAAAGCTCAACTTGCTTACGAGCTTTCAGAATACGATCCAAACAGACAATCCAAATTCAACTTGCTTACGAGCTTCTAGAAGATGATCCAGACAGACAATGAAAACTCAACTTGCTTGCAAGCTCTCAGAATACGATCCAGACAGACAATCCAAATTCAACTTGCTTATGTGCTCTCAGAAGAGGATCCAAACAGACAATCTAAATTCAACTTGCTTACGCGCTCTCAGAAGACGATCCAAACAGACAATCAAAATTCAACTTGCTTGCGAGCTCTCAGAAGATGATCCAGACAGACAATCCAAATTCAACTTGCTTACGAGTTCTCAGAAGACGATCCAAGCAGACAATCCAAAGCCAACTTGCTTACGAGCTCTCAGAAGACGATTCAAATAGACAATCAAAATTCAGGTTGCTTACGAGCTCTCAGAAGATGATCCAGACAGACAATCCAAATTCAACTTGCTTACAAGCTCTCAGAAGACGATTCAAATAGAAAATCAAAATTCAGGTTGCTTACGAGCTCTCAGAAGATGATCCAGACAGATAATCAAAATTCAACTTGCTTGCCAACTCACAGAAGATGATCCAGACAGACGATCCAAATTGATCTTGCTTACGAGCTCTCAGAAGATGATCCAGACAGACAATCCAAATTCAACTTGCTTACGAGTTCTCAGAAGACGATCCAAGCAGACAATCCAAAGCCAACTTGCTTACGAGCTCTCAGAAGACGATTCAAATAGACAATCAAAATTCAGGTTGCTTACGAGCTCTCAGAAGATGATCCAGACAGACAATCCAAATTCAACTTGCTTACAAGCTCTCAGAAGACGATTCAAATAGAAAATCAAAATTCAGGTTGCTTACGAGCTCTCAGAAGATGATCCAGACAGATAATCAAAATTCAACTTGCTTGCGAACTCACAGAAGATGATCCAGACAGACGATCCAAATTCATCTTGCTTACGAGCTCTCAGAAGATGATCCAGACAGACAATCCAAATTCAACTTGCTTACAAGCTCTCAGAAGACGATTCAAATAGAAAATCAAAATTCAGGTTGCTTACGAGCTCTCAGAAGATGATCCAGACAGATAATCAAAATTCAACTTGCTTGCGAACTCACAGAAGATGTTCCAGACAGACGATCCAAATTCATCTTGCTTACGAGCTCTCAGAAGATGATCCAGACAGACAATCCAAATTCAACTTGCTTATGAGTTCTCAGAAGACGATCCAAGCAGACAATCCAAATCCAACTTGCTTACGAGCTCTCAGAAGACGATTCAAATAGACAATCAAAATTCAGGTTGCTTACGAGCTCTCAGAAGATGATCCAGACAGATAATCAAAATTCAACTTGCTTGCGAGCTCTCAGAAGATGATCCAGACAGACATTCGAAATTCAACTTGCTTACGAGCTCTCAGAAGATGATCCAGACAGACGTTTCAAATTTTTGAAAGTCCTCATGAAGCATTGTAATGAAAATCCAAACTTAATAGTTTAGTATTTTTAGACGAGGAATCGTTTTTTGCCGCTACTGAGCTCCCCACTGGATTCAAAACACCCCCATAAAGATTCTTTATTGGGGGGGGGGATCCTGATTTTAATCTATTCTAATTAAGACTTTTCTAGATTTATATGTATGTAACAATAAACAGATACATTTGGTGTCTGATTGACATTAACTTTTAGTAAAAAAGTTGCGCATACACCATGACACGAGATATTTTAAATGATTAAAACAAAGTAAAATGATGCTGGTGTTATATTATAATCCCACATAGTTTTTAAGCGAACTCACTCACCAATAAGAAGAGGGGCGCTTTCCAATGGCGCTGTAGGCGTGGCGAGCCCCGCCTTCATCAGTAGGATTCCGCCAGGATAATGAAGGACTTTTAGGGTTAATATAATATACGATGTAAGCTTAGTCGAATCAGAAGTTTGGAAGGGAGAGGCTACTGCTTATTGATTATTTGCTTTACAAAGAAAAAAGAAGTAAAAATTGTATGCGTATACAATTTTTTCATGTACAGGGTGTGCTTCGTTAATAAGTATGAAAAATGAACCTAAAATATGGAGATGTAAATCGAAAACTTTTAATAAAATTTCAGTAGTTGGACACAGAAATTACCTCAAAAAAAATTTTGATAGACTCGAATAAAAATTTTTGAATGGGAGGAAACAATTAGAAAAACTTTGTTTTTAAGGAAACTATGTTGGAAAATGTTTTTATATCCATATAAAACGTACTTTATCCATTAAAAATACGGTTAAACAAACAAATTATAAAACTTTCTAAGTACAATTATTGCTTTTTAATTTAAATGTTATTTTTAGCCATCAACAACCCTTGTTAAAAAGAAATATTGATTTTAAATTATTCGCATTCGCCATTTATTTGACGTATTATATCTAATAAATAAATCAACTATAGATTATCCCTTTGTTGCTTCAAATTCTCTCCGTTTCACTTTATTCATTAAAAAATACAAAAGAATTTTTCAGTATTTGAAATATTATTATATAGTTTTAAACAACGTTCAGCAAACTGTTCGAAGCCTTGGTAAAACCATTCTTTCGGCTTAGATGCAAAAACTTGTCGCACTGCATTTTCAACATCTCTTTTGAAATCAAATTTTTTCCCCAGCTTAAACTTCGCCACGGATTTGAATAAATAATATATAATCTGACAGTGCAAGGTCAGGACTAAATGTTGCATGTGGAAGGTTAACTTAACCTGCATATTTCCACAATAAAACCTCATTAATTTTCATCGGCTGTCCACTTCCTACATCGGCATTGATGTAGGAAGCTGTAGCACAATAAACAAAATTCAATACACAAACTTACTATACTTACTTATATACATCAATAAAACAATATATCTACACAAAAATATATACAAAGCGTGAAACTAAGGTAAGTTGCGCGTGCCGAAACTCTAGAGGCAGCGTAGCTCCGCATAGGTCCAGGCGTTCGTTAACTGCTTGTTTCGCTGTCCCGAAAGAGAATAAACGCTCCTCGATTCAAAACGTCTCGCCTGGGTTCGTTTAACTCGATTCTCTTGGGGATATCTCATATCGTATCTCCGTAAGTCACATAAGTACTCAACAAAAAAAAAATTCAACTTTCGGAAACTTTGTCTAAATGAAATATGCAAATTTGAAGACGAGCTCCCCAAAACTCAAAACTTTCAAGCAATTATTGAGGCTGTGAGCTTATTCTGGACGCCCTTATAACACTGAAAGATGTATTACAATCCGAGGCGAGCTCCCTCGTTCATGTGTGGTCTCGAAAGAGCGAGCTCAAACTGAGAAAAACCAGATAAAATCGGTAGAATCACTGTCAACCGGTCATAGCACCCTTATGAAACTGAGAGCCGATCAAAAACAGGAAGTGTGTCATTGGTTTAGGATAGGTTAGGTTAGGTAAGAATAGGTTAGGTTAGGAAGCAGCAACTGTCCGGACAACCCGGAACATGCCATTTAAGTACGAGTGTGTGAGATGGGAAAAAGAGGGGAGGGAAGTAGGATTGCTTATTGTAGAAAATACAATAGGAAAAATAATGGAAAGTAGTGGAGCACGGGATAACTATCTAGTAAAGGTAATGATGAGGCAAGAAGGTACAAAACGCGAAAAGGAGACGGAATACGTAAGTAGTAAGGTGAGAGGAAATTAGGGGAGAGCTCACCTCAATCCAACTCCTTCCTGCGTATAGATAAGGGCGGCTTGATGAGGTGAAAGTGAGGAAGAACCATATTTACAAAACCTCTTCTTAAACGGGAACTCGTGAGACTATTTCACTCAGGAGTTTAGAAAACTTTATATTCATAGCCCTTCAGATAGGCCCGTTGTGCCAAACTTGACGTTTCCAAAGTCCGATGTCGTTTGAAAAGCCGATAAGGCTTGAGCCCTTTGATGTCGTTAGACAGGTTGTGGGGTTTGCCCAAGTGGTCTAACGTGGTCTGCAGTTTCGTCCTCCGAATCATCCGTGATGCCCACGGTGTGAAGGTGATGTCTTAGATGGCAGTGTTCGGTTAAAAGTCCGGTCACTAGTCTGATTTCGCATGTATTTAGCTGGAGCAGTTGTATGGTTAGAGACGAGCGGGGTCTATCTAACAGGCATTCATTTGTCGCATGCCAAGCGTCTCCATCCATCTCTGAAACTTTATATTAAATTCGCGAAAAGTATTGGGCATTATCAGCTCGTAGTTTATCCAGAAAGACGGTTCATCAATGCGTAAAGTGTTTTAGAACAAAACCGAAAACCATTCCATCCCACCACAGGGAAAAAAGTTAGGTTAGGTTAGGTTAGATTAAGTAGGGTTAGGTTAGGTAAATGCCTTTATTTTAAACTTGTATATCATCTTTGCGTTCGGATTCCTTTTATATTTTTTAGAGTCCTTCAAGTAAGAATACACAAAGTTCATTAAACTCAAAGAATGTTTATCTAAAATGATTTGATAATTTTTTATTAAATATGAAAGATATTGGGATTTTGCGAGTGAAATATTTTGGGTAATTCCGGGGGAGATGACCTTAGTAACTTTAAGACTCTAATGGGAAGGAATATAATTAAATAAAACATTGAGTTTATATAAAAAATTGAATTTTATTTATAACTCTCATCAAAAATCAACTTACTAATTAAGCACCCTGTAACATTGGACCAGATAAGATCGATCTTAAATTATAATCTCATTCAATAGTTGGACATTTCAACCACATTTTTTAATTATGCAGAAGCAACAGTAAAGTATGTCACTTATAAAAAATATCGCTGACATTATCAAAATTTAAACACTAGGTCGTCGCTGATTCGACACTTATTTCACATACGTTATCGTCTAAAATTAAGTAATTACTTTTCGTCAATGTTCTATATTCCGATCATTTTTATTGCAAGGTCATCAACAATTAACAATTGGTACTACAGGGTGTTATTTACAGTCACATTTTTAACATCCTCAATAATAGATAACATTTAGTGAAAAATTATTTCAGATTACTTAAGACATACATTTTAAAATAATTTTGTGATTCGTCTTCTTCTTCATACGATAGGATTAGATCCGAAGCTTTCTTCAAGTGTTCATTACGTAATAAAAACCAGCTTCGCTGGCATCTTAGGTGTTTTCACTAAACAGTTCCACTTAATGTAGAGCGTAATAATTAATCTTAAGCCCAATTGGAATAGCTTGCGAGACGTTTTGAGTGTTGAGATAGATAACAAATTGCAAAACAGAAATAATGAAGCAAAAGAGATTATGTTAAAATTGGTTGTTCACTGAATTTTTTAGTGATTAAATTATTTACATTAACGTTCCGTCAGACGGATTTAATCTATGAGATGAGAAGTTTCGGACTACCAAGTTTCTGTGTTTCACAACAGAGAGCAGAACCTCCAGGTATCTTTCAACTGATTTCTTATAGTTACAGACGTTACTTTACCCGGCTAAGATACTAAGGAGTGATCGGCAATCTTTGGAAGAGTTGAGAGGTTAAGAGGAAACGTTATCAATTATTAGAGAATCAAATTTCTTGTGATATGTACTCGATTTGATAATAACACCAAACAAGATTTTAGAAAAATTAGTATCTGTGCGTTAATAAAATATTTGGTGGTGCGCCACAAGAATACTTCAAAAGTATTTATAATATCCCACATCGCACCAAAAGATGAGATAGATTCTCATGGTTGTGATCAGTGTTGCTGCGGTTTTGAAAATTTTTTCAACGCTCACCCACCTATTGACAAGGGTCGTCGTGAACGTTAGTCATGACGTCATAAGTGATGTTCTTGCCTTGACTACAACGATCGTAGTCGCTATGAGTATTTCAGCCTTCGTTAATGCTTAGTAGACTGCACTATTAATACTGTCTTCTATTTTTCGTCGCCCATCTCACTACATCCTTCACATCATCTGATCAAGCAAGGTTTAACCTGTACTTGATCTGATTACTCTAGTAGTTCTTGTGCTCTCTATTCTTCTTTCTTCGAATTTGTATAAGAAATAATTTGAAATATTTATAAACTTCAATATCAATACATAACACAACTATTATATTAGTAGAGAAAACAACTAAGCCCGTCATCAATCTAGAATATTTTAAATATTAAATTTTGAGTTTCAATGAAAGTTGCCTGAAATTTTCTTATTTTAAATAGAATACCCTAAATAATATTATTATGTACTTCGATAGACATTTCTATTAATATATTATTTTACAATCTCATAGCAATATTATTGGAATAAAACCTTTAGTATTCTCTATTTTTGGCATTACAAAAATCACTCACGAAAAATTCACTTTTTGGTAGTTCAAATGTATCATGATTATCTAACCTCAAATTTCAATAGTAAAGAATGTTTTTAAATAAAGGAAGAAATATATTATTGCTATCCAAAACTATATTAAAAAGTAATAATCGCCTATGTAGTTATGAGAAGGGTATTATTCTTGGAATAGAAACATCCTGTGATGATACCGGTTGCGCAATTGTTGACACAGACGGTAATATTCTAGGAGAGGCACTCAACTCTCAAAATTTAATTCATTTAAAGTACGTTTTAATCAAATTGAATTAATTTTTTTTCTAAAACTACTACTTTCATCTTTCTTGATTTTGTTATTAAACTTTTAGACCATCGTGTTATGTAGTTTCCTTAAAAGTTATGCACGTTCATATGAAGCTTAAAACAAAATAATTCAAATAGGGTATTAGAATATCGTGAAAGTTAACTTCATACTTAGATTATTAATGCTATATATATATAAATATATATATATATATATATATATATATATATATATTTATATATATATATATATATATATATATATTTATATATATATATATATATATATATATATATATATATATATATATATATATATATGAAACGAGAAGTTGATTTTTTCAATATAGTAATTTCTATTTGTGAATCAATTTAGTGCATGTGTAATTAGTGTTTTCTTAGTTTCTCCCTTATTTTTCACTATAATAATCGTATACTGAAATATTCGTCTTTGGATTAGAAAATTTCATTATTTTTAGTAATGGAGGAATAATTCCTCCTATTGCACAAGATTTGCATAGAAATAATATAGAAAATGTAGTCAATGAAGCTATTAAAGCTGCTAATGTATCAATTAAAGATGTAAATGCCATAGCCACAACTGTAAAACCTGGTAAGTTATTATTATTTGATTAATTTATAGTTTGTATTCCTGATAACAACTAAACTAATTTAAAACACAATGATTAATCCATTTTTTATTACACTACAATATATATAAACAACCAGCAAATTTAAAGCATAATTTGTTATTTGGCTAAAACTTTTTATAAAAGAACTTTAAGGATTTTTAGATGGCTGAATTTTGTTGCTACCTATTATTTTCACCTTCAATGAAGCCACATTTTTAAGATTGACATGAACTTATTGAAATGTTGTCATTTTGTATAAATATATCCAACTAAGTAACTTGATTGAAATTTTATAATGAACCCTTATGTTCACCTTCATATTACCTCTGAAAGTGCTGCAACTATTGCTAGAGAAGGTTTTCACAAGTAGCAGTGGCAGAATTGCTGTTTTCTAATGTGTAAAGAAGCAACCAATTGATAAGAAATAAAAAAATATCCAATGGAATAAATTTTGTGAGTAAGCAATGATACTATGAAGAAATTTTTTAGATCTTGAATCAAAGCCCAGATTGCCCATAACTGAATATGAACCCCAGCAAGAGTACAATTAGTTAGAGATCATTTGGACTGTGAAGACCATCAGTGGTCAAATGAGATGAGTTCATATTTTTCCTATTTGTTGAGTATCTATGTCTTCCAGTATACACAAGAGATTTTCAGAATCCTGCAAACTAGAGTAGGCAGATCATTAGTAGTATATATGTACACTGTGACACAAAGGATCAGTTGTGTCCTCTTTTCCTGCTGTGATATTAGGGAACCTCAGTATTTACAGCTAAATATTTAAAAAGTTCAGAATGTGTTTTGTCTTCTATTTCATACTCTCCTAGATGTAATGTTCTGGAGTTCCATAGTGCCTTACACTTCAAGAAAATGTAGATGGAGGTTTTGTCCTTTACCCAACAGAATCTGCTTGTTGCATTCTCTACTAAATCTAACATTTCAGGTGTCGATTGAGGCAACAGTACTCTGATAAGGGTCCTTTGGTAGTTTGCTTTTGCCTAAGTTGATACGTTCAACAATTCGTTTCAGTAATGATATGGAATAACATCAATACAGGAAGACCATACTGAAATGGTTATCATTGAAAGACAGAATATTAATGCTTACAGGTACAATGTTGATATATTAGAACTATAATTTGTCCTGGAGATGGAAGTCATGACAAAAAAAAACTTCGATTTCATAACAATAACTAATAACTATAATAACTATTGACAAAAAAAACAAAACTTTGATTTCATAACAATAACTAATAACTATAATTTGTATAATACCAAAACCCAAAAATCAAAAAAATAAATATAAAGAGGTTTTAAAATATTAAATAACTTCATTATTATTATTGTAGTAGAATTCTTTATTGTTTTTGTTACAGTTTATTCAAATTTGACACTGTTTCTAAAGATTAACAATTTTGTAACATATACAGTCAGTTTCTGGTTATAATAAGGTATTTTTCAGTATAAAATATTAAACAAGTATAAGTAAGTAAAATATGTTGTAAAATATTATGAAGAAACTGAGGTATGTGGTTGTTGTGACGTTTCTAACGTAGGTGTAACTTCTGCATCTTTTTCTGCAACAGAATTACCGGATTCTGGATTTTGGCACTCATAGGATTCACAAGAAACATTACCACAATCTCCTCCAGACATTCCTTCAACGTCATTTTCATTTTCATCGTCAGCTGCTACAAAAACATTTTCATTTGAAATACACTCGCGAGAAAAAAAATCTACTCAAGTCGCACGCTCGTGGTCAAAAGTTTCTAGCAAAAAAATCTGTAACTTCCATTTTTGATTTCAACATCTCAAAGCTATTAGTCTAAGCTTCATAATGAGTGGTATATGTTGTTATTGTTATTATTTTGGTAAAGGAAAAATATCAAACAAAAAGGAATCAATGAAAAAGGATTTATTTGAAATTAGCCTATCAATGTTTAGTGTTTCCTCCACTGGCCATAATAACAGCCAGAAGACCTGGAAAAAATTTAAGGGACTTGAAAGGAAGAAGGTTATAAAAAATATTGAAGAAGAATGTGGTACGTTCAAAAATTTAAGGGACTTTAAAGGAAGAAGGTTTTAAAAAAATGTTGTAGGTTCTGTTGGTAGAAAATTCATTTTCTACCATGTCAACGATCCCCAGCATTCCTCGAAGCTGTGAAGAAAGTATTTAAAAGAATTGGAATACACTGAAAGTAATTATTTGGCACATTCGACCGATCTCAAATCGATTGAGTTGCTGTGGGACAAATTGGATGAGGAAGTCAGAAAACAGTATTCTAGTTCCACTTCACATCTTTGGAATATCCTGGAAAAGGAATTGAATTAAATAGATGACGATTATTTGTCGAAATTGTTACATAAAATGCCAAAATTGTGCACCGAAATACAACCACGTCAAAAATGAAACCTACAGACAAATATTAAACACAAAACAGCAGGACAATACAAAATATTGAGAACATGAGCAAAACACCGAAAGAAATTTGGAAGGAATCTATAAAAAAAAGAAACTCAATCCCAATTCCCACACTTGTAAGGGTAGATAGACATAAGTATTTATTGAGTTTCATATTTCTTGGACTGTTTGATATATTAATGCTTCTAAATCTTCTTAATTTTAGGTCTCTTCTGTTTTAAAATTAGTTTTTTTCAATAATTTGTGAAAGATTGATAAAAAATTGACGCGTTTCGACTTTTCTTTAAGTTTTCATTAAAATATATTTTGATAAATTAATAAATTATTAAAAAAACTAATTTTAAAACAGAAGAGACTTAAAATCAAGAACATTTAGAAGCATTGACATAAGGATTTAGTGAAAAAAGTATTCAAGGAGTTAAGGGACTAGTACTGGTTATAATTTTTAAAAAATTGATTTCTTTTTACATTAATCGAAACTTTGTACTTTCAAAAAACATCTAAAATTTTATAGCGAAATTCAAAATAGTAAAAAAATTATAATACTCGTAGTTCGAGTGCTCTACCAGCAGTTTGGAGCGATCGACAGTTGCTCTTAAAACGTTGAGTCCCAACCAAAATAGATAAACTTTCCCCTGGGCCCAAAAATTTTGTTGTGTATTTACACTCCATATGATGTGTAGATCCAAGGAAAAATTTATTTGAGATAAAAAGTGCTAATAAATTATGTTTTTTTTGTATGCGTCTATAGGCCCGCTCTGGGCCCGAGGGAAAGTTTATCACATTCCCTAAGGTCCAGAAATTATTTACCCTTATAACCGATACTAGTCCCTTAAATGAATATTTTTTTGACATACCCATATATTCGCTGTTGTTTACTCTGGCATCAAATTCTTCTATAAGGTGCTCAGTTTCGCTCATGTCACTTTCACTGCTGCTGCTGCTCGAAAGTATCAACGATACCGCCGAATTTAACAAATTTGGAGAACTTATCGATGCTTCCACACCAATCAGTTGTTGACAATCTTCGTTACTTTGTATCGATGAATTTCCTGCCGATTTTTGACCGCTTACCTTAAACATTTACCTGTTAAAAATAAACAGAACTATCGTTCATGATCATACCTGAGTTTGTATCGAAGATTCCGATGTAGAACTACATATTGAATTATTACTGGATACGTTTTTGTTATTACATGAACAAGGTTCTATCGCATTAGTATTATCTCCTGAGGAATTCTTAGTATTCACATCACCGGCTGCTAAATGCGGATTATCAGTTGATACGGATTTCTCAGGAGCGTCTGCCTTCGAAGTTGATGGTGGAAAATTGCAGTTATCACCTGCAGTTGCTATTAAATACAGAAGTCGGCATAAGTCCGGCAACAATCTCCAAAAATCGGCATAAGTCCGACAACACTGTCGAAAAAGATTAAAACGAAGCATGTTCGTGCTTCAGACAGTTGTGTCTGTGTCACAATAACACGTGATCGTCTAGTAGACGCGTTTTCAAAATGATGAACCGATACAAGTTCAAGCTTCAAGAAAAAGTTTTTTTGTTACGTTTGAAAGTATGTTTATCGAATTTCAACAACTCGCCGCTACCAAATCGTTCAACAGTGTGAAAGACGTACCAGAAATTCTTAAAAACGGGCTCTGTTACTGGCATCATCCTTCCTATTTAACCTTGGCAATGTAAATAGCTTATACTAGGAAAATAGTACAGCCCTTGAGTCACATAGAATCAAATATGGGGCAAATTAGTTTTGTGTGAATCAAATTATTTTAAATTTACTCGTATGATTTCAATATATCCTACTTTCTATTGAATACAATGTAAAACAACGAAAATATCGTCTCTCTGAATATGACTACCATTAAAAAAATAAATTTTATGGTCAGATACAAAACAATTTGGCCAACTTCTTGGTATCAACCAATTTGTAGTGCGGCGAGAATCGAGAGAACTCCAAATCTTCGGTCGTTCTTTACGACTATCAATTTTACCGCTCGCGTCTCCTCCACGCGCTTCACGAGGATGATACCGCAGATTGGAATTTTGCGAGTGGTACCTTGGATGCAGTCAGGTTGATCTGCAATTCCATTTTGTGGTTGGATAAAGCAAGCTGACCGATCAATCGTTATAAATCCTTGTTCCGGAATGACCAGAATCCTCAAGTCTTCACTAAAGAAGAATTAAATCTGTCTGGGGTGTGTGTGTGGGCAGGTATTCATGCGGGAGGTCTCGTGAGTCCGTACTCTTTTGAGGATCACGTGGTGGGCCATAGTTATCTGGAAATGCTAGAAAATTTCCGTGTGCAAATGGACAACGATCCAACACTCGCAAACAGCCGTCATTTCAGAATGAAATATCTTGATGCTCATTTTGGAGAATGGATAGACAGACTTTGTTATTTTCCTGTGGGGCCTTCTCAAGGCCCGCGTTTTTTCAAGAGGACCACGCACTCTTATTGACCTCCGAACTGCAATTGAAGAAGAATTTTGAAAGTCTTCGTTTGATTTGCTTAGCCTGATCTGCCTCTCAGTTGATAAACGTTGCCGTAAAAGCATTGATCAATTTGAACACTTACAGTAACCCTTTTTGTAATTTCTTTTAATAAATTCATTTTGCCTAACTTATGCCGAACCGAAACATCAAACTATTATGCTAAAATAATTTTTTTAGTACTTTACCTGATACGTTTTTAACGTTTGGTACTAAATTATCGGTATTTATTTTAACTACTCGATCTTTAACTTCGTTTCCTTTGGTAGCATGTTGACATTGTGCAGCTTTTAATTGATTTATGTACCACTGTTGGTCCCGGCATTTTTGATAGAATGTTGGAGCTCTCACTTGAAACCTTTGAATGAAATTAGTTTCTTCGTCAAAAAACCGTAATCGACCAAGCGTTTCTCAGGTGATAAAAATTAAAATGTTTATTTTGAAATTTAAAACCAAAATTTTAACAAATTCCTTGCTAAAAGCTAACAGACAAGATTTTTTGCAACGATAGTCAATTCTTCAATTATTATTTCTATATAAAGAAATGCTGATTTAGATTTTGTTATTAATAGTTTGGAAAAATATTTATTTTCAAACTCAAATGAAATTTCAATTACGAGGTGTCACTTTTATGTAACGGAGTAGCGCTGCTACAGGAAAAGTACGCATGCACCAAAGGTTATCGACTGTCAGCTATTTAGCCTAACGTCTATTTTTTCGAATGCGATGTCTACCGTGTTTGTAGACAAACCAGTAAAGCCGTGGCCTTCGTTTTGTTTTGTTATGACACATGAAATTTGGAAAAATTGTAACTTAAACTTTAATTTAATTTATTGAAACGAGTGGATGGCAATGAATATTTGTGGCATCTAGGTGTTTTTTAGTGGTTTTCAAGATGGCGGACAAGATGTTTAAGATAATTAACGTTCGGGTCGCCCATCCACGTCAAGATATCGACAAAAACGCTAATATTGTTCAATCTGACCGTCGGCTAAGTATTCGTGAGACGAATCTATAAATAATGTGTGCGGCAAATTTCGTATAAAAAATTTACACGCGAAAAGTGTACAAAACCGTTGCCCAAAATCCTCGTATTTGAACAACAAGAGATTGAATGAGATTGAATCTTGAATATTGCATCGTGCGACTTCTACCTCTTTCCTAAGGTCAAATCTGCATTAAAAAGAACAATATTTGAGTGTGTTGAAGCTGTGAAGAAACTGACAAAGAAAGACTTCGATGTAACCCCTTTTTTCTTTTAATATGTCGATGCACAAATTCGGCATTCTCTGTAGCAATTTCGACAAATAATTGTCGTCTATTTGGTTCCATTTGTTTTTCAGGATATTCCAAAGATGTGAAGTGGAAGTAGGAAACTGCTTTCTGACTTCCCTGTCCAATTTTTTCCACAGCAACTCAATCGGATTGAGATCGATCGAATGTGACGACCAAATCATTACTTTCAGTATATTCTTTATTTTCAATTATTTCAAATACTTTTTGCGCAGCTTCGAATAATCTTGGGGATCGTTGTCATGGCTAACGGAGGAAACTTAACTCCAACTTAATCGGGTTAAGGTCGGGCGAGGTTGATAGCCAAATCATTACTTTCAGTAAATTCCTTCATGCGCTGACCAGAACGTACCACATTTATCTTTAATATTTTTTTATAGCCTTCTTACTTCAAAATTGCTTCAATTTCTATCAGGTCTCCAGTCGCCTATCCTCCAAAAGATCCGAAAAGTTGCTAGAATCCCATCTCTATGTACAAAATTAGAGATTTACAATTAGTTCTATCCAAATCAACCATTTTTGGTAAACATATGTTTACATAAACTATTCTTATTCAATGTTTTACGAGAGAGACGTCAAAATTTTTGCCGCTATTAATTATGAACCTAGTTACAGGAAAATTTGATCAAAAAAGTTTTAACACTTTTTAAATTCAATTTTCATAAAAGAAACTTATTTTAAAAATCATTTTATAAAAGAAATTGAGTTTAATCAATTATATGAACTTATATAACAACTTACTTGAGTACCAAGGTGTCATTGATCAAATTTAAATACCCCTCGCTTGCCAATAGATCTAATCTAAAGAATCTATTGTAACCCCAACACTCTCCTACTTCAAAATCAGACGCAAACTCCCTCACGATATTTTTGGAAGGGTCTCTACTCACTTGATGTATCATCTCTACTCTGTATTCATATTTGGACGTTTCGGGATAGCCTGCAATAATGTGTTGATTCGCATTTGTGTACGGCATCTTTTTTTATTTCGTTATACGAGGTCTGGCTATTGAATAACGAGACTGCGCGCTTAGAGGGCGCCTTAGACGGGTGGGGTAAAAAAGGAATAGCGTGTTGGGTATCTAGGTATCTTGTCTATGCACGTCCCAAAACACGTTTCCGTCACTATTATAATATTTGTGTAATAGCGGTTTGAAACGAACGTGTCTTTTTCTCGTGCCAAAAACCATGAGCAACGTATCAATCTCAAATTTCTCGTGAAATTGAAAAAAAAAACGCAGACTGAGTGCTGTAAATTGTTGCAATAGGCCTATGGGGACAATTGAAGGCCGAGAGAACACTGAAGATGACCAGCGTCCAGGTCGCCCTGTGATTGTTTCAACTCCGGAAATAGTGAACAAAATCAACCAAATTGTGCGTGCAGATGGTCGAATAAGCATCCGGATGATTGCTGAGACTGTAAACGTCGATAAAGAAACGGTTAAAAATTTTTTATTAATTATTTCACATTTTCGAAATTTTTGTACACATGCAGCCCTCCACTAAAAAAAATATATTTCTAAGTTTAAGTGAGTCAGATCTAATATTTTTGGGATTTGAACAAATAACACTTACACCTTTCAAAATCTGGGAAGACCTTGACAAAAATTTATATAGGGCGTTCAGAAAATGGTGCCGAATTTCGCCATCTAAAAACTTAATTTTTTCAAATAGCAATCCCCATTTTTCTCTTTACCTTTACGCTTTAAATTAAGGGAACTTTGTTAGTAAATTCATATATCTCAAATTAACGGTTTTTGTAGAAACTTGAAAAAACTGAAATCTTCATGGTTTTTTTATTATTTATTATTAAAATACTTTAGTTAATTAAAATATATTTAAAACACTACACTAAGAGGAGAAGAACAAAAATTTAACTAAAGTAAATGTTCGAAATGGTTGCCCCCAACTTCAAAACAATTTTGGATTCTCCCTAAAAACCCGTTTCAGTTTTTTCAAGTTTCTACAAAAACCGTTAATTTGAGATACATGAATTTACCAACAAAGTCCCTTTAATTTAAAGCGTAAAATCCAATGGTAAAGAAAAAAAATTGAAAAAATTAATTTTTCGAAGTTTTTAGATAACGAATTTCGGCACCATTTTCTGAACACCCTATATAAATTTTTGTCAAGGTTTTCAAAGATTTTGAAAGCTGTAGGTGTTATTTGTCCCAAAATCTCAAAAATATTGGACTTGACTCACTTAAACTTAGAAATATAATTTTTTTAGTGGAGGGCTGCATGTGTCCAAAAATTTCGAAAATGTGATGTAATTAAAAAATGGTGTACTTTAGCCAAACGATGCCTTATATAAAGTTATATTGAAATTTCGCGTAGATTCCAAAAATTTAATAAAAACCATAGAATTCCGTTTAAAACAACGAAGTTTGGGTCCTGGAAGTTTCAGAAAACTGGAATTATTTAGCATTTCGGAAAACCCATGCACGCAAATTTTCAGAACACTAGTCGCAGTACTTTCTCATGTACATATCGATTCAGCTCGTCGTGAAGGACCCTGTACACCAGCTAACTTTTAATTTGAATACAAAAGCAATTAGGAGAAAATAAAGTAAAGGAAGATGAATTATTAGATGGATTGTGCATGTGTGTGATTATGAAAACTAAATTTTACCTGCAGTCAATTCAAGAAAAACGGATAAATAATTTGTTCGTACAACACCGTTGCCTTCCGGATACACTTTAAGTCTCCAACAGAGTCCGTTACAGTACAAAGGATTGGAGTAAACAGGATCTGATTTTCTTTGGAGTTGAGAAAAAGGATACATCACATAAGTACTTGAATCGTACGGAGGTACTATTTCACTAAAATAAGTATTTCATTTTTAGCGAAAATTATTGATCATATTTTTTGGAAAATTGGTATATAGGGGTTTTCCGAGCAACTTGCTTTATTTAAAATGTTTCAGTTGTATATTACTGTTTTTCTTAATGGAACACGATAAATTTCAATGAAATTTTACTCGATATAGTCGATAACAAAAATTCCCATAATGCCAAATATTGGTGGAGAACTGGGGTTTACCATTACAAATAAAGTTTGAAAAATCCCCATCAATCCTGTGTGTACTACAAATGTTATTCAGGCTCAAAACTCAAAATTTGAGGGTTTTTTTTTTGGATTTTTCTCTAAAACAGTAAGTTTTATCATAAAAAACCTCAGACCAAAGTTATAGATCCTAAAAATTTTTCTTACGAGTTACCATTCCTGAAATATCGCGATTCTAAGAGTTACATTATACATGATATACACACATTTCCATGCCACCTATGAGGTAGTTTATTCAGCGCATTTTTTACCGTGGTTTTCCCTGTAGGGCTACTCCACTAACTGTTATGACAATTTTAGGATAATTTAAGGGAACAATACCCTAAATATTACCTTATTATTGATATTGGGTTAACTATTGTTATGATTTCTCTTAGATATTTTAATCAGATTTATAATCTTGAAAGTCTACTTCAACAGTCATGTCTTCTTCTTCTTTCGTTGGTCTCTTCATTAAAATCACAGGAATCTTCCTCTATGAACACAGCAACCAGTCTTTTTACCGCCACATTTGGCACCACAACCTTCTCTGCAATTGCAAAAAAATAGTGTTGATGAGTTTTTCTGGTGTAGGTGGGAGTAAAAGTTTTAATCGGTTCCAGAGTATTATCTATCAATTTCTAATCCCTTTCTTCAATTCGAGACAATCCGTTTTTGTTTGCAAGCTCCCTTTTCGTTTTCTTCAAGCCAAAAGTTAGGCAAACACAACCCCTCGCAACCAACACAACCCCAGCCTTGCAGAGGAGCAATTCCTATATCAGGGCCCACTCCAACAAACCCTTCTCCTTAACATACCAAATTTTATCCAATGAATCTCTCTCTCTCTCCCTGGTATTTATACTTGTCTTAAGTGATCGATATGTACAATGAAACCTGGTTAATTGGGATCTCCAGGGACCAAGACATATGTATGAGTTTCCAATAATTCAGTTTTCCAATTGAGCAGGTTTAAAATTATAGCTGTCTCATTTGTAGTGGCCCCGCTTACATAAAAATGCATATTTTTGATGTTATGAATTTAACGTAGGTAAGAATGTATATACATAATGTATTGCGTCAAAAAAAAACAATACGGTAAAGTTTATGACTTAATGTAATCGGTTATGTATGATTGGTAGTTACTAAAATCTGTTTCTAGATAGAATAAATTTGATCAAAAATATTAGAATTATCAATATATGACATTTCGAAATAGTTGTGTAAAGTTTCTAAATCTTCCATTGCCTCACGCTTTGAAATTTTTACTGCAGTCTCTTCACAGTCTTCTTCTTCTTCTGTGTCCAAAGAAGATACATAGCAACTATGTCATCATCTGCTCTGAAATGAGTACATTATCATCCATAGAAACGAAATCCTGAAAAGTCGCCTGCTGCTCATTTTAGTCATTCCTACATGTGGTAAATATTCTATCCCATTCTGGAACCGTTCCACAGATCTCCAGCTTCTCTTGTAGGCTCTCAGGTTCAGATACATTCGTCACTTTGCATCCAGTTTTTTTGCAAATTTCATGGACTGGAGAAAAATCCAAAAATCCTTTAATTTTAACCTTTAACCCTTAATAACTTTTGTAACACACATAGGATCGATGGGGATTTTTCAAACTCTATTTGTAATGGTAAACTCCAGATCTCCACCAATATTTGGCTTTCCGAAAATTTTTGTTATTTGACTACTATTTTTATTTCTAAATTGACCGGACTAATATATCTTATGTCTAAAGTGATTTCAATTATTTCGAAGACTTTGACAGATGCAGTTCTTTTTGGAAACAATATTTCGAAAAATAATGCGTAATTGAAATTTAGGGAAATTTTATGCTTGCAATCGTATACAAATTTTCCATAGAAATTTTTCACAGTGTATACAGGTTGAATCAATTTAGAAATATGACATAATCGTTGATTTTGTTAGAAGGCAACAATTATCATTTTGATGGATAATTTTATGTAATTTATTAATTGCAAAATGCCATAACTTCCAGGTAAACTAGACGAGGTTGCAAAAACAAAAAACTGTGAATAAGTAGTCATAAAATATCACCTCCGTATGATACACGATTAAAATAATCATAATTCTAAAAAAATTCAAATAAATTACCTATGAAAATCCGCCGGAACCGCAGCTGTAACAAAACTTGTCATCGGCTTTTTTCTTATAGTATTAATCATTCTAGACAATTCCCCCTTCTTGGATATGAGCTCTGATTTAGTACACGTATGTAATTGGTGTTCTATCTCGTGTAAGAGGTGTTCCAATTGTTCAGTTTCCTATGACAGGTGTGTTAATATTGATAGAAAAAACTAAGAACAGAAACTTCAAAGTGTACCAAGCATTCATAGATTTAGAAAACCCTCTTGATCGAGAACCCAGAGAAATAATCAAAGAAGTAATAGAGTCTATATTATCTGGTCTGAGAAAAGAAGATTGTCAACAAAAAAAAATAATGGTGGTGTTATTAAAACTGTGAGAACTCATACTGAAGGGGCAACCTAGGCGGTTATATTAACCTTTACAAATGCCATGGGGATCTTCGTGACGTCGGGCATCTGCAGATATAGACAAAAAAACTGACAAGATGACACGGGTTGAAGGAAAGGGCGATAGAGCTACCATGGATCTCCAGGCACAGGGGATTCAGAGGCAATGAATGTGAAAAATCCCTATTCGAGATTGAATCATACCTGAAGTTGTGAAAAAACTTGACTAAACTCGGCATTAGGATTGGTACTGTAGAGTTTATCATCCATGAACAACTTCTTTATCACAAAATTTTCACTACAAAAGAAACATGGATTCACTTTTACACTCCTTAAAGGTGTCGTCTAAAAAGTGGAGAATGAAGAGGCGCCAGTCAAAGCGAAGACAGCTAGGGGGTCATATTATTTATTATTGTGGACTGCTGTACATTGGGTTTCTGCAAGCACAACGTTTCATAATTCTGCATACTACTGTAACCCTCTGAAAATACACGTGAAACGAAGTGCGATTCTTCTTCAGGAAATCGCGCGCCCTTATACAGCGGGTCTCACGCTCGGTACAATATCAGAACTGCGGTGGGAGGTATTACAACACCCCCGCCCCCTTCAGTTCGGACTTATTACCTTGCGACTACCACTGAAAGAAATCCTCGGAGGTCAAAAATTCAACACCGACGACAAGGTATTGTCCGAGTTGCCCTAGGGATTCTTCGATACTCGCATCAGAAAGCTTCCGGAGATATTGCAAAAATGTGTATGTAGTGAAGAGAATTACCTAGAAAAACTGTTATGTTTTGCGTGATTTTAACGCTTTAAAGCTCAGAAACGACATTTTACAACCACTCGGAATCTTAGTACTTGATGGTACTGATGGAAAAATTGATAATATTTTGAAATTTACCTGTGTAAGAGAATCCTTTTGTCCCATCAAAGTCAACAATTTACTTTTCAATTGCGAATCCAATCTGGATATCATCAATTCAACGGCATTTCTAATTTCTCTAACTCTCTCGTCCTTCGCCGATCGCACGGAATCAACGTTTCGTTCTACTTCTTGTACTATACTTATAAGTTCCATTAACCTTATAAGCAATTATTTCATTTTGAGAATACGAAAGAAAATCTCTACATTATTTTTACTGAGCTGTTTATTTTTGTAACGAGAGAGTAATAAAACCTAATTTCTCATGCAAAACTTAGTACGACCATTATAAATACTTTGACTGCCATGTGTATAACCGAATATACACACGGCGCTGCTGTAAACCGAATACTCTCTCATTTATAAAAATAGTGTTCAGAAACATTTCGTTGCTGTATTATAACAGATAATAATGTCAATTACAAAAAAAAATCAGCCACGACTAGCTTTGGTCATAAACGGATGAAAAAATTTGGTTTTTATAGCTTGAATGACTGTAATTTCCATTAAATGTTTCTTTGTCATCAGAGAGTAAATTTATATTAGTCGCATTCATATTTTCTTTGACGTACTACACCCAATAAATAAAGTATCGTCAAATTATCACTTCATTGTCTAAAATTCACCTCAGACGTTTTTTAAAAAATGTAAACAACTGATTCTTCCACACGTGTAATATGTCGTCTAAACTCTTCGATTTACTCAATTTGCGGTATCCATTTTAGTGTGGATCTTAAATAATGTTCATTACCCATAATGGAAGAATCCTCAGACGCGTGAGAAGATTCTACATTCCAAGTAAACGAAGTTTCGTATGATACGGCAAAACCAGCATTAAAATGTTTTAAAAATATAGTGGTAACTACCCGCCGTAAACTGGAGTGCGCATTATCTGGTTGATAAGTGGTTTTATACCAAATCATACACCATCAGCATACAGGCTGAATATCTTCAAAGAACTGCATAGTAAACGAACTGACCATGCGAAAACCTCGGATTTAGTGCACGTATATAATTGGTGCTCTATCTCGTGTAAGAGGTGCTCCAATTGTTCAGTTTCCTATGACCTATTGATCGAGAACCCAGAGAAATAATCAAAGAAATAATGGGGAGTCTATATTATCTAGTCTGAGAAAAGAAGATTGTCAACAAAAAAAAAATGGTGGTGTTATTAAAACTGCGAGAACTCATGCTGAAGCTGCAACATGGGCCGTTATATTAACCTTTACAAATGCTCTGGGGATATTCGTGGCGTCGGGCATCTACAGATACAGACAAAAAAAACTGACAAGATGACACGGGTTGAAGGAAAGGGCGATAGAGCTACCATGGATCTCCGGCCACAGGGGACTCAGAAGCAATGGATGTGGAAAATCCCTATTCGTATGATACGTCAAAAACAGCATTAAAATGATTTAAAAAAATTAGTGATAATTACCGGGTATAAACTAGTGTGCGAATTATCTGGTTGGTAAGTGGTTTTATACTAAATCATACACCATCAGCATACATCTTCAAAGAACTGCATAGTAGACGAAATGGCCGTGCGAAAACCTGCGGTGGACTGATGACTTTAAACCCGTTATACAAAATATTGTTACCATTTGTAACACATATGGCTCCCGAATGAATTTCTAGGCAGGAGTAGGCTTCTGCGGAGAACACTCCGAAATAAGCGAATTTATATCGTTTAGGGAACATGATTCAATGTTCCAAACCAATGTATTTGCTGTGATTTAATGTAATATCAATCTGTTCAAACAGCACAGTTGCCATACAAGCCGGTGTGCTCTAGACTTGTGCTGTAGTGTAATGATGAGTGATAACGGCAAGATCCAGCTCGTTTGGGCATCGTAGTAGGATCGCTCGGCAGATTGGGATCGGCAAATCCACTTATGGGCCTAGAATCTATTCTTGATGTAGTCAAAAATGTTGGTATTACGTCTCTCGACGATCTGCTTGTAATGTAGGTTCTGTGGAAATCGATAGAGACACCTGGCACGAGACAAGTTAAGGCACACTTAGATGGTTCTTTTGCCTGTCTTACCAAACAAAAACTCCAAGTAAATAGGCGCAATATCGACTGGTGACTGGACTTTTATCCAGACACAGTCATCTAAGACGCTATCTCCACACTATGGACATCAGGGACGATCCACAGTGCCGCTGGTGCAAGAGGAAGGCTAAAGTATTTGACGCTTACTAATGACAAAAAGTTCAAGCGAAAAAGCCTTATCAACTTTTTAAAGGACATCAACAATTGGTAATAGGGCATGACAGCTTATCATAAGGTCTATGTGCTTATCAGTCCTTAGCCGCCCGCTATCCTGCAATTTAACTATTATACTGAATCATTTAATATACAAATCTGTACCAGGTTGAATCTGCGTCACTTAAATGGTGTTACAACAAAAAATGTGTTTACATCCAGTTTAGATAAATTTGAAAACTGTTTGGATAAGTTTCGTGACCGAAGTTTTTGATTGATAATGGACTATAACTATCACTATTATAATGAAAAATCAGAGTCATTGATAGGAATACATCTCACCTTCTTCTGAGTTGTACTACTTCGTCTTTTATCTGGGAAACATGTTGATCGTAAACCTCATTCAAAGGTTTAAAGGTGTGACCGGAATGAGTACCTCCCCAAAGGGCGCATTGATGACATATACAACAACGGCACGTCCAACAATAAACTGATAATTTTTCTAAATGCGTAGTACATTTATCTCTTTCGATATCGGTCGGTTTCGACATACCAGTAACGGATTGCAAGCAGTCAAGTTGTTGGGTAACCTCTTCTACCCATCGACAATTTACGAGTTCGTGAAGATGCAGAGACGCTCTAGAAAAAAAAATACGAAATTTAATTTCTTTGGAAATACTTTTGGATCTGCCCGGCTCAGATTTATAATAAAAATATGTTAAAATGGCGTTTTCGTGGTTCTAGAATACATTAATCGACATTCCAGATGTCAGAGGTACTTCCGGTCCGGCTTTTCGAACTGGATTCATGAATTCCTATTTATTGACTATGATATCGTATAACAACCTAATCTCAGTTAAAACTTAACTTAAGTAAAGCTAATCTAACCAGAAAATGGATCCATTACTTGGTTTGTTCAACGACATCAAGAATATCAGTTTCCAATTCGATTTCAAATGAATGTTGAAATGATAAAACAGCAAAAAATAATTATTTTTGACTCTTTTCTTACAATGGATGATTACAATTTGTTCGCATTCTTGTGCCCAATTCTCTCTACCCTAAGTAACACATAACTCAATAAATCGATTTTATTCATCAATACGCTTCTCTAACTTCTCGATGTGGTGCTTGTAGAAGGAGAGCTCAATTTCTTACCGGCGAGCTTTTTTTGAGATCAGCGAATAGTCAATAGTTACTGGGTGCTAAATCTGGACTATACGGTGGATGAGCAAGCAATTCGAAGTTTAATTTAACCATCGTTACCATCGACTTGTGAAACAGTGGTTTTTTCTTCGTCATATGAGGCTGTTTTCCCTTGATTTTTTCATTCAAATCAACTCTATGTAGTATTCGCGATTGATTGTCTCTCCCTTTTGATAGTCGAATAATCCATGCCGATCCAAAAATACTGAAGCTATAACCTTCACAGCTGACTGGGGCCTTTGGGGGCTTCGGACGTGGTTTCATCCATTTTTACATATCGATGTAAAAAATCTGATTTATTACGTGTAATTATAGTCACCACAAATAAGTAGTAAAGTAAATTCCATTCGTTTAATCTAGACCCCAAAAGCTCAGTCTAATTTTTAGACAGATTCAAGTCACATATTGAATCGTTTAAATCAGTTTGTGTCAGTAAATGTCAGTAAAGTTGATGGTTCAAAACTTGGGTCACCATCTTCAATTACCTTATCGTGTTGATTTACAACAACTTCCGACGTAGAATCCTGACTTCTTAATCGATTTGGAGGCTTTGTACAATAGGTCTGTTGACCGAAGACAAATTTGAAAACTAGATAGTTTGTTTGGACTTGGTTGTATTGCCTTTTGTTCGTGCCAAACAAAAATAATCACTTAGATATGATCCTTTGGTTCGGTTCAAATCATGGGTATAGCAAATGGCATATCTCTGGGTTCTTGTTTACCCAACCTAATAGCAATTCACACACGTTATACATCATTATGTGAAACCTAGCATTCATCTTGATTCCTCAAGGGAAATCCAAAATAATCTAAGTAATCAATTAATGGTTTGAAATTTTACAAAAGGGTTACTGTAAGTGCTCAATTTGACGCCCCTCTGGATCGTTTCTCAACGGAAAGGCAGATCCGGCGAATCATCTCAAGCTATCCGCGAAAAGTTTCTTCAATAGCAGTTCGGAGGCCAGAAAAGATACATGGGTCTCTTGAAATAACGCGATCCTTGAGAAAGTCCAACAGGAAGAAATCATAGGGTATCAGTTACATGACCGTATGGGTCATTCAACGAATCCTCATCTGCCTATCCACTCTCCAAAAATAATATTAAGGTATTCTCGCACTCGCGTAATACGGCGAAGCTCCATCCAGCATAAAATGAAGGATGGTCGTGAGTGGTTTTTTAAACGCGTCTACTCGACTAACTCGAGCACGTGTTATCATGACCCAGACACAACTGTCTGAAGAACGAACATGCTCCGTTCCAATCTTTTCGACAACGTTGTCAAACGTATGACGATCTCTGTATATTGTTAGTGATACAACACTAAGTTCGTGTGACAAAAACGGTGTTAAACAGTGATATTCTTCATTCCAAAGCTCTAATCCTATCATTTGTAATTAAACTTGTTATTTGTGTCCAAAACATTTATATTCAGGACGACGCCATTGAACATCATCGGACAATTGGTACCAACATATCTATGACGTCGTTCAAACATTACGGTTTACGTCCTCCAAGTTTCCCAAGTTAAAAATCAATTATTTGGAAAAAATGTTGTGGTTATATTCTTCAATTTATTTTGACTTCACTCATTGCTTTCATATTTCTTTTATTAAGTGCTCAAATCTGTCCATCTTTTGTTTATTTAATAATCTGTTTGGCCCCATTTTGTCCTTGCTTTTTTGCAGCCATTTTGTAGATTATTGAACTTAAAAATTATATTAAAATATACAGTGATTTTGTATATTCCCTTAAGCAAAGTATGTTTATATATATATATATATATATATATATATATATATATATATATATATATATATATATATATATATATATATCATTTATTATGAATTATGTTAATTATTTTACCTGCAATGAGGGCACTGGGATCTTTGTTCCGTCAACCATCTTCTTATACAAACGTAACAACATAGTTTGGAGCAATGCGGACAAAGATGAGCGTCTCGAAGTTTTTCCATGCAGATAAAACATCTAAAGACTTCGGTTAAAGTTGATTCGGAATTAGTATTGAAACAATCCATGATTTTGAGATTTTTTTTAAGGTATTAGTACAAAAAAAGAGTTGTAGAAAAAATTATTATTGTCATTAACTTGACATGTACTGGATGTAAATAGTACCTACTTGCGTGACAATTACGTTCTTTGACTGTAAAATGTTGTACATTTTAAAATATAAGTAACCAATGAGTTTTGATGTCGAATGTCAATTTTAAAAGAAAATTATTCAAATTCAACAAAACAATTGAGACAATTGAAAAGAAGAAAACTCCTGTATTTTATATGGTTAAGTATGGTCAGTCAATTCAAAACTTGTCTTATCCAAATACCCAATAACAATGCTTAATTCGGCATAACGTGATTCTAACCTTCTTAAGCGATTCTGTGTTATTCAGACTGTTTTGGTAATGTCTACTTTCTTAACGAATCTTTGTAGTAATTTATGAGGAATATAAAGGTTTTCTTGTGAATAGATTCGATTGTTTAACTAATGTGGTACTTGCAGAACTAAAAAACCTAACCTAACCTAACCAAAAAAAGCCAAGCCAACCTAAGAAATCGAAAAAGGGAAAGAAAAAGAAAGATATGTCATAGTTTTTTGGAACGCAGTATAGTTTATGTATATATTTTTTATTGTCTGGTATTGTGCTAAAAGTCTGTGCTAGATTTTCAGTATGGGGTCATAAGGGTGCCAAAAATTGACCCAAAGAGATATTCGTGCATTTCATGCTAATTTTTATTCCAATGAAATAAAGATATCAAAAGACGCTTTCTTACTTAAGTTTATGTCAGAAAAAAAAACCTACAAGAAGCAGGAATGTTAAGGAAAACAGTAGTAAAAAAGGCGATGCTGCAAAATACTTCGTTACATTTTCAGTTACAAGTGTGCAAGAATACTTTTATGCGAATCTTGTTTATTTCAAAAGAAAATTGCTCGGGAATATATCTTAACAGACCAACTGCAAAACGCAATTTTCAATTGACTACAAACAACAACTCACACCATAATGACAAAATAGTTGAGGTTAATGTTAAATAAACAACGTAAAATTTAGACCGGAAATGTTATTGACAGTCTGGAACTGTCAGTGTTGCCAAAAATATTAATAGCAAATCTTGTAAATTATCTAAATGCGTAAAACCAAAAACGAAATGTCATATCTATCGTCCTGTATATAATGAATATCTAGTTGTTTTCCATTTTTATATTTTTATCGATAAAATTAATTGTATATACGAGGAGTGGTCAAAAAATGCTAGAAATCGAGAAATAGACAGAAAATCTAAAAAGAAATGGTCAATTAATCCGTCTTGATAGAATCATCTGGAAAAACAAAACCTCTCCACGTAGTTTTCAACAAGGAATAAAATAGTTATACATAAATTATCATTCCGTCGACCCATTTTCATTTATTGTACTTTATTCTCCTTTCAAACTCATAAATTCAATTCTACGAGTGCTAAACCAAAAAATCATCGCAACCTGAGCACTGCAGAGGAAAATTGCTCGTATTTCAGGACCATTCCTAAAAGAAACCATATCCCACCTAAAAGTTCCCCACAAAACAAAGCATCTTTCGATCTGTTCTTTCCTCGTATTTAATTATTTTTTATTTTGTAAAATATCTTGTTTGGGGCCAATGTTTTAACAGTATTTAGGCATTCGGTTAAAAAAAATCGCCAAAAAAATACCACGATTCAATCGTAGGAGGTGAAAATGCCATAGAAATATTACAGATAGGTGCAACAAGCCATAGACTGCTGTTTAAGTGAGAATGTCTTCTCATTCAGAGGTTTTTCTTTCTTTGTCTGTGTACGTGTATGTTTGAATTTTAGGTATGCCTCTGTCCCTTACGATTGGTATGAAGTACGGAAAACACTTGTGCAGATTACATAATAAACCTTTTATGCCTATTCATCACATGGAAGCGCACGCCCTTACAGCAAGAATGCATGATAAAAATATCCAATTTCCATTTTTAGTATTACTAATCAGCGGCGGACATTGTTTAATTGCCGTTGCACAATCGACTGATAAATTTTTACTACTAGGACAGAGTATGGATGACGCTCCGGGCGAAGCATTTGATAAGGTAAATATTCTACAAAGATTAGGGTCAAGATTTGAAACTTCCGCCATTCCCCGAAAGAGAAAACAAACACTTTCCTTACAAATACCGCGACGAATATTGAATTACATATCATACGAACAACGTCGATTGACTTCTTGGCCGATCTCGACATCTTTGTTGGCTCGCAATTAGAAGGAGAGAGGTGTAATCCTCTTACCGGTTTCGAAGTTGTTACATCACATCAGAGCGCGATCCAACACCGGAGTCTTTATTGCGAACTGAAGATTCGGCGATTGGTAATCTCCTAAAATGACTTTCACATTTAGGAAACAGCTTTAATATGAAATAATTTCTAAAATCTCGCGGTTTATTAAGTGTTCACTGTACTATACTGTTTATAAAAGTGGCAAATGCAACCTCAGTTGCCCTGTAACCTGGTGAACTCGTTCAAATAGCCTGCGACAACAAATAAAGCAATCACAGCAGTCCCTGTCGTCACCTGGTGAATTCAATCACCAGCCAAGCTGCCAATAGTCGTAAGGTGAATTCCAAACTCTAAACGTTCCTTAACCATTCATTAGTGTTTTCCTCTAACTTGAGGACCTCGTTCTTCATCCAAAAGATCTGTTCCAATCACTCGGTGAACTCGAGCATCAACCAAATTGGCGACGACAGGAAATAATGCAACTGCAGCTATTCCTGCTTCCCCTCTACTGGCATTTTCCTGGACAGCTCGCCTATAATCGTAAGATGGATCCCAAACCCTAAACTCTCCTTGGCCATTCATCGATGTTGCAGGATTAATGCAGCATTAACGCAACCGCAGCTGTCTCTGTAACCTGGTGAACTCGATCATCAACCAAACTGCCGACGACAGTAAATAATGCTACCGTAGCTCTTCCTGCTTCCTCTCTCCACGTATTTTTCTGGACAAATGCCTATAGTCGTCAGATGGATCCCATAACCTAAACATTACATGACATTTCGTTGGTGTTGCAGTTTTCCTCTTCATCCACACTATCGGTCTATATAATTGTAGTATGTTTTTCTTCGAGCAATTTTGCTTCGGCCACTAAACCAAGAACTATCGTGGACCTTTCAGTTCACTTGCGCGACTCCATCCCACAAAGAGATCCCAATCCCAATATTATAATTCGACGTAAAATTGAAAATTTTCCGTCCACCCAAAGAACCAAACTTCTCTCTCGCTCTATCTGTAACATATATAAGTTTATATATGCTCTTGCTCTAGAACATTATAGAAACTTCTATCTAGTTATAGTTAACTTCTACTTGGAATTATTTAGAACAAAAGGCAATAAATGCAGCCACCCGCCATCTTTTATAGTTTATATTATGACCAGAGTCTTTAGATGTCGTACACACTATAATTTCCAAAGTATTAGGTTATAACCGGCAGATGGCGTGTGGCTATGTACCCGTCACACTATACTTTAATTAAGGCTCGTTTAAGCTCCCAATTGAGTACCTCTGAGCTGGTTTAGGAACTATTTTGAAGATTTGTTAGCTCCATGGATCAATGGCTCAGGGAAACAGTTTTTTTGTCAATTAGTAAATTTTTGTTGTAGGTGGCTAGAAGAATGAAATTGAAAAATTTACCGGAATATTCAACGTTATCTGGAGGTCAAGCTGTCGAATTGGCAGCTTCCAAAGCTGACAACCCTTTAGCTTACAAATTCACAATACCACTTTTGATGTATAAAAATTGCAATTTCAGTTTCTCTGGAATAAAAAATCAGTTACAATACCAACTTCAGAAAGAAGAAAAGCAAAAAGGTACTTGTAAAATCAAACATAATTCCATGTATCTGCCCTAAAAATTTCTCCTTAATACGAGAGTTGCTAATTATATTTCTAGCAACAATACTTTACATTGTTGAACATAACCTCAACCACGAATTTTTGTCATTTGAGTGGGTTTGCAATCAATTGGAAAGCACAGTACTTGGTAAAATCCATGAAGTCCATTCTGTTGAATCTGATCAATCAGATAGCGTGCAGCTGTGTACCAGTCACACTATATTTCCAAAATATTAAACTATGAATGAATGAATACTCTTACACCTTTGATCAAACAATTGAATTTTTAACCAGCAATAATGTCGATTTGAAGGGCCATCCACCGTAAAACCTTCATTTGGCACACGATGTCTACTTTTTGTCCCCACATATCAAAAACAAACTGATAAGTCTAGTTACAGTTAAATTCTTCTTAGAAACATGTGAAACAATAGTTTAACAACGGTTACCTAATAATAGATGGAGCAACTTACCATCTTTTACAGTTTTCACAATATTGAATTATGATCGGCATCGTTAAGTGGTGTGCAGCTGTGTATCCGTCACACTATAGTATGCACATTAAAATGTGAATGAATAACCAAACAATTTAATTCTCAACCATTGAGAAAATCTATTTGATGAACTATGTATCATAAGGCTTTTATTAAGTATATATTTGTTTCTGCATATCAAAAACAAACTTACAAGAGCAAAAGGTGTATTGAAAACGCATATTTGGGAGCTGTATCTCTTAAAGTGCTTTGAAAATTGGTTCAAACTCATGGAAAACTGTATAAATCGTGATGAAGGAAAACAATAAACTTGTTTTTCACCGTTGGACCAGAAATATAAATAGCAACTATCATATTCAAGAAAATAACAGTTTTGTCAGTAATTTCTGTTATTAACTTCGTCTATCTATATTTCGAGTTCATAATGAATATTTTCACAAATTTTTATTAGTCTACTTCGTCCAAATCCATCAATATTGTTTATAAAAAAAATAGTTGGAATGGAAATAAAACTCCACAGGATAGTTACACATCTGAAAGCTGTAAAAATGCTGCAGATAATATTTTATTATTAGTGATAAATCATCTACTTAAAACTACCAGAAATGGCATCATATTTTACTATTATCAGAATTTTTTGATAAAATCAATGCACTATACCTTCACCAATACTCACAATTTCACTATCTAGTCTTGGAGTTTCCATAGGTTACTGTCCGGCTCGAAAGACCAGATAATGTAATTGTAGCAAACAGTTCCGGAAATACCAACTAATGAAGAATTTTAAAATATATATAGATGTTCCAGCAGATGGGGTGATCCCAGGTGTTTACAATATATGTGCTGGCTTCCAATTGGTCGTAACAAGACATATTTGTCATAGAGTACAAAGAGCTATGGAATATGTATTTAGAAAAAATTTGATACCACCGGATAAACAGACTTTGGTAAATAAATTATTTTATTTACTTCATAGATAAGTACAAATTTTATAAGATGTAGATTAATTGAATTACTTGTTTTCCAGGTGGTTTCCGGAGGTGCTGCTTGTAATAATTTCATTACTAAAGGTCTCAATATAGTTTGTAGCGAATTAGGTTATAAAATCGTGAGACCACCGCCAAAACTTTGTACTGATAATGGTGTAATGATCGCTTGGAATGGCGTTGAAAGGTAAATTATAATCATTCGCTATAAAATTATTATTAAAAAATTCATTTTTTCCAGATGGAAGGAAAAAATAGGCATATATACAGATTTTGAACATATCGATATTGAGAAAGATGCGATTATCGGTGAAAGTTTAATAGAAGACGTAGAAAACGAACAAATTAGTTGTAAGTGGATAAAATTAACAAAACTGAATTATCCACAAAGCAAATGGGACGATGTTTAGTGAAAATAACTTTATATATATTTATATATTATTTATTATTATATAATATATAATTTTTTCATTTAAAACTTAAATAAGAACTGGAGCTTTTTCTTTAAAATCGTTTTCTACACCATCAGTTTCGTGACTTGATTTATTTTCGTTTAGTTCAGCTATCACATCTAACATCTTTCGTACTCTATGTTTCACATAATTCACATCATCTGGATTTTCTTTAGCTGAAACTGGAATCACGTCGAAAAATTTCATGCAGTTTAGAGGTCTTATATCGTCTGGATAATTAGCAAAAACACCTAAAAGAAAAATAAATATCTTCATTTTCGTCAACTTGAAAGTGAAAATCAATGTTAATATTTGAACTAGAAACTAAAGAAATTAGAAATAATGAAAGAGAATGATTCGTACAGGAAAAGGTAATAGAAATGATAGGCATAATCCTGGAAATGAAAGAAAATTGATCATATAGAAAAAGGAAGTGGAAAGGATGGCATAATCCTGGGAATTATTCCAGATTTTTCTACAACTCTTATGTCACTTTTAACATCAACTAAGCCGTGTAGCATTAGTTCATTGAACTAACTACAAGTAGCATAATCCTGGAAATGAAATACAATGATTCATACCAGAAAAGGTAGTGGAAAGGATGGCATAAACCTCGAAATGGAAAAATGACCAAGATATAAATAACTAATAAACCGAACATTATTGAGGTACGACAATGCAGTTAATTCTTATTGCCATGAAAAAGTGTGACTATTAAATAATCAAAAATTTTATTTGAATTCATCCATTAACATATCTATTCCTACAAATTTCCATGTCACCCTTTCTATTTTTCATCATAATCCTGGAAGTGTTTTCAGCATGAATTCAAATGTCCAATATATTAACAACAAAGTAAAAAATGTGAATTAATTTCCTTTGAAATGATGCATATGGCTAGCAAAGTATTAACCCAACGTTGAATTTATGACTGAAAACATATCTGCAGGCTTCTTTGGAAACACCTTTAATCTGCTGTCGCGGCTTTTTCCGTTTTAGGACGTGAAAACATATAACAAAGAAATTATTTATATGTACATACTTTCTAAATTTTTCAACTGTTCCTTTATTTCCTGGAATTTACTAAGGGCACCATCAGTATCCATTTTATTTATTAGCATCATTGCTGGTTTCGACAATAAAGTATCGTTGTACATTTCCAGTTCCTAAATTGAAAAAAAAATCAAACTAACCGAAATACACTTTATTTTATGTACATTCATTCTATTTACATGTTAATTTCACTCACTGGAAAATCATTTTGTAATAAAAATTTTTGCCTTTACGAGCGTAGCCCCATACGTCCGTAACTTTGTTAATCAGTTTGATTAACGGTTTTCTCACAAATAATTTTTTTATGAGATGTTATTTTGTCATTGTAACACGCCATTCAGCTTTTCTTCAAACATTTTGAATATTCCTTTGTTCACGTATAATAGCACAGTGGTTTGGAAATACGTAATAGTTACTAGGAACTAAATTCGAAGAATAGGATGACAGTAATTCATAGTCTAATTCATGGATGTTTGCCATAAAAATTGTACATGTGTGTACTAAAGTGGCCTAAAGAAAAATTCATACTATCGATAGTGACAAGTACTATCAAAATTCTGATAGAAAGTCTCAAAATTTTTTTATTTGTCTAAAAACGAATAAGGTTTGGGTCATGAAAAGGTTATTTTTTCATGTTTGGAAACAAGTAATAGTCACTTGTGGCTAAATGGGGAGAATAGAATGACAGAGTAATTTGTAGTCGAATTCATGGATGTTTGCCATAAAAACTGTACATGTCTGTACTAGAGTGGCCCAAAGAAAAATTCATAATTTATATATTGACATGTGTCAAAATTTTGATACAAAGGGAGGATACAAAAAATCTTTTTTGTTATTTTATCATCATCCTAAAATGTTACAACTGTTTCCATTGTTTCTATTTCTAGCACTACATTATGGAACTCTAAGAAAAGTAGATGTTCTCAAAATCCAACAGGATCTCCCAAGACAGGGTCAGAGATTACTATTTGTTCCTAAAAACCCTGGTTTCTCTGATGCTGGTGCCACCTAAACATTACTTTATCCATTTTCAAGCATTAGTTTTCATAAAATACACGGTCACTTCGGAATAAAGTTGAGTTAAGGGCACTTTTTGGTATCGACGCACCTATGAATAACACAAAAAAATAACTAACTTAGTCTGTCTGGAAGTATAAAAAAAATTAGTTTTCAAAATTTAAATAGAATCATCATGGCAAAATAACTAATTTAGCCTAAAAAAGTTGTGACGATTATTGAACCAGAAGATCGTTAAAAACTAATAAGGTTAATTGGAAGCCACGATAAATCAAAAACGTGTAATTCGAGTCAATTAAAAGACACCTTCCTTTAGAAACGTTAAAATAAAATAACCCTTTTTATAACATTCTATAAAATAATGTCACGGTTCTTAATATTTTGTATAAATATCTTAATCAATAAAATATATAAACAGATAGACAGTTTTTATCATTGTCAAGCTTACATATTATGGTCATACACATGTTGTCAGAAGTCTTCACGTTCTACACTTTTAGTTGTTATTAAATGTGTAAGTTATAAATATAAGGGTGATTTTGAAGATATAGTTTTATTGTATTCCCACGGATTAGAGGCCCTTCATCTTCAATCATTATAACGTTATTCGGAATGCATAAATTGATATTTGAACAATTACAGGTGATATTTTATCAACTTAAGGATATGGAGTACATCAAATGGAACAAATAAACACTTAATATTCAATCATCATTGACACAAATGTAGAGACGTGAGAAAAAATCAAAGACTTGATTGTAACATTTTGTAATAATGCAAAAATTTTTGGTGTTTTCTTTCCTTTAGCTCGGGTGAGTTTTAATTTCCATCACCTTGAACGTCACAAGATTTAGATGATGATTAGAATAGAATTGTAAATCTTTTGGTAATCAAAACTTACAATTCTAATCAATTATTGTATTTCTTCCTTCCTCAATAGGGATATCCCGTAAATAAATAGTGACAACTGGTAAACATATGGGATTAACATACTTAAACATTGAAATGAAAAATTTTTTCACAAAACATACATTTAGTTCAAAATTTGATGAAAACTTGATGAAAAAATGTGGAATAAATAAATAAGAAATTTCAACAGTTTCTTTTTTAATATATGTTACAGCTTTTTGATGAAAAAAATGTCTACATAACAATAAGATTAAAATGATTTAATATAATGAATTGAACAGTGATAGGAGTTTGCATTTAATGAAAACTAAACTTCTAATAATAATAACTAAGGTTTAGAGAATAATCTGCTTTTTTAAACTTATATTTGAACTGCTAGTAGGATTGTGTGATAATTTAAAACCAAAGTCTATATGTGAAATAATAATATGTCTTACCTTTACCAACAACATTATGGTCTCTAAACAACTTCTATGGGGATATTGGGGACTTAATTGGAAACCATTAATATCAACAACCATAAGAATCAATTTAGTTCTTTCCACATGTTTGAGAAATTTGTGCCCCATGCCTTTATTCATGTGAGCACCTTCTATGAGTCCAGGTAAATCAGCCATGGAAATTTGTCTATAATCCTTGTACATTAAGATTCCTACATTTGGTTTTACAGTTGTGACTGTCAAATTTAAAGCATACACATTAAATATATAAGTGGATTAAATTATTCACGAATATAAAAGAAAATACTTAAAGACCAGAAAGTAAGTAACATCAAAATAATTGTGGAGCCAAGAGAAAATGAAATGACTAAATTAAATCACTAGATCTTAGAAAACGCAATAAATTGGACAGCATAAGGCTTATGCAAGAAATGAAAAATAATACCAAAAAGAATAACTAATTGGATACCAGAACCACTATCTACAAGATCAAAGCGACGATCAAATTCAAGATAGAAATAACAAATAAAATCTTGAAAGTGAAAAACTGGAAAAGAATGAAAACAGGCTGCTGCGAAAACTT
The DNA here is from genome assembly GCF_026230105.1 of Diorhabda sublineata. Classification (NCBI taxonomy): domain Eukaryota; kingdom Metazoa; phylum Arthropoda; class Insecta; order Coleoptera; family Chrysomelidae; genus Diorhabda; species Diorhabda sublineata. The sequence continues at coordinate 7,773,882 of NC_079475.1, read as the reverse complement.
TTGTATTAGTTACACTATTAAACTCGAATGATATACAGTAAAGAATCAAAATAATTGTGAATAAAAGCATAAAACAACATAACTAAACCACAACATTGACGAGATACTGAAGAGAGAAAACATTTAGATTCTTTAGAGCCCACTTATACATGAGAGAAAAAAGTGACAATAACTTATGGGATAGTGCCACTAACTACAAGATTAAAGTGACGACCAAATTCAAAAGGAGAAGATAAAGTAGAATTAGACCTCAAGAAACCTGGAAAAGAATAAAAAAAATTGCTACGAGAACAAAAAATATACCAAAGCATTTAAGGAGAACGAAAAGGTAGAATTAGACTTCAAGAAACCCGGAAAAGAATAAAAAAATTGCTATGAGAACAAAAAATATACCAAAGCATTTAAAATTGCAGTTAGTCAAGCTTTATATTTTACCCAATAAATATTTATTCTGAATGACAACAGATGATTTTTTCAATCTATAGAAGTTCGTACTAGTCACACTAATGTAGCAATAGTAAGATGATTTAGAGAAAAATGTCACACAAAGAAGATTAACTGATACCAGTACCAGTTAATTCAAGACTAAAGCAAAGACCAAATTCAAAATTGAAAGAAGTAGAATCATTTTTCAACAAACCTTGAAAAAAATTAAGAGAAGTTGCTACAAAAATATAGCAAAACATTCAAAATAGCAATGAGACAAGCTTTAATTTATATTTTACCCAATAAATATTTATTCTGATGACAACAGATGATTTATAATCTATAAAAATTTTGTCACACTAATATATTGAAATAATATATTTTCTCAGCATTGCAAAGAATAAAAATAATTGTGGATACCAGAAGAAGAAAAATTGATTAAATTAGACCACTGATGAACCAGGAAATTGAAGATATACTAAAGAAAGAAAACTTAGTTAGATTCCTTTGAGCCCACTTATACATAAAAAAGAAAATGTCCCCAAGAAAAAGAATAACTGATTGGATACCACTAACTTGTAGACCAAAGTGGCCACTAAATTCAAAAACAAATAGAATCAGATCTTAAGTAAACGAAAGTAAAAAACTGAGATTGAAGAGAAGTCGGAAAGACAACAGATAATTTGCAAGAATCAGACTCCAAAAAGACTATAGTAAAAAAATATGAAGAAAAGTTGCTATGAAAACAAAATACACCAAAACAGCACATAGTCAAGCTTCAATTTATATGTTATCCAATAAATATTTTCAGAATAATTTTTGAAGATATATTTTCATCATGATGATTTGTCTTGATTTGAGGACTCTTTAAATAAAAAATCAGTTGAAAAATTACAGATTAAAATTTGATATTTTGACCTACTTTGATCTTAATCAAAATGGAGGTCAAAAAGTTAAATTTTTACCAGTTATTTTTTTTACTGATTTTATATGAAAAAGAAACCTAAAATTAACATAAATCATCACAAAAATATATAAAAAGGTCTAAGTAAAAAAATACATCTATATAAACACTTACAGGGATAACTTGCAATTTTAGGTTTAGCGTGAGATATAGCCTTTAATAAAGTACTTTTTCCAGCATTTGGGAACCCAACCAATCCAATATCTGCGATAAGTTTCAAGTCGAGTTTAACTGAATAAGCTTGACCTTTAGTACCTAAATAACCGTTTTTACTGTGTCCACCTGTGCCTCCTTTAGCAACAACTATTTCTTGTCCTTCATCATTTACTTCCCCTACAAAAAAAATATGTAAACAAAAAAACTTTAATGACTTGTTTTATATACCTAATCGTTTTCCGTGTTCAGTATCTAGAATTACACCTAATGGTACATCAAATTTGATATCTTCACCTGGTGTACCAATAATAAAATTATGTGTAGAGTGTTTTCCTCCTTTTGCAATATATCTTTTAGACCTATTTGATTTGAAAACATGTTCTAGAGTAATATCTTCTTTACCAACAGCTATAACATCGCCACCTTTACCTCCAACACCTCCAAATCTAATGTAAAAATTGTGAATGTATAAATTCAACTATTCATTTTATCACTCACATACTTTGGGTATCCGTTACCTCCGGGCCCGCCTTGTACATATATTCTCAAGTTATCCCTAAAACCGAATCGTTCATACTTACGAGTTGCCTGTTTTATTTTCCCCAGTAATTTAATAGACAAGTGAACCATTTTCTATCATTCTACTTTTCAATGTTTTGGTTTCTTAATTTTGAGGTTAGAGCATAGATCAACCCAATCCATAGATGAACAACACCACATCCATAGAAAAAGTTTCCACTTAAAGTAAGACCTCATGCTGTCGTCTGTCGCAATGATTCACACAATGTAAAATTTATTTTTTGGAAATTATTAGTAATGTATAAGATACAACTGAATTTTCAATGATTTTAAAAACAGTAGTCGGCGAAAGAAGATATAAATAAGAGCAAAAGAAAATGCTATAAGGCTCGTTCAGTATATAAAATAAGGAATGAGCTGAATTTGTAGATAATTTTACATATCTATATTATATTAATGAAAAACTATTATGATATAAAATTTATTATTTTCATCTTTATTGCTATAATTTTTCAATTGACAGTAAAATTGAAAACGTTTAATGATAAAAAGAGCGATTATATGAAGCCGCACCTTTAGGCTACAGCAGATTTGTTGACGCGTAGTACAATGTGATACACGGAATACATGAAAAGAGTATTTGTCAGCTTGTTTCAAATGTCAAATTTGAAATTGAAAGCGCGCGAATTTATGACGAGTGCAGTTTTTTGTTCAATTAAAAGTAAAAAAAATTAAGTCTCATTAAATTTGTCACATTATTGTTATATTTCTACACTCTATATTTTATAAGGGCGAAATGGATGATACATACAGATTTACTGGTAGAAGGAGAATTTTAAAACCTTCTCAACAAAAACCTGAAACACCTTTGAAACATTTATTGAATTTGCCAAAAAGGCTTAAAGATAAAATCATTGAAAAAAGTAGTTCCATGTGGAAATACCCATTCAAAAGAAACACATTAAAACGAAAATCAAATCACGACGAAACCAGTAAAAATCCACGTTTAAAAAAGGTTGGTACATAAATCATTAATATACATATCATAATATTTTAAATTTTTAAACTACATTACTATAATAGTATTTGTATTGAAAACAACCAAGATTCTAGTCGTTATGTTTATTATTTAAAATTTTCAAATCTTATCTGATTATAAATCTAATTTATTATTTCAGTACAGATGTGAAAGCAGTAAACAAAATTCTGAATATAGGGAAATTAGTATGGCCGTTATACATACAAAATATCCAGAATTAGATTTGGGCGAAGAACAAGCAGATTTAATTGAAGAAAATATCCTGAATAGTATTAAATATGTTCGTCAACCTCACAGAAGTCAATTAAACATTATAGAAATGAAATATAAAGAAGGGATACTGTATATAACATGTGGAAATCATGCAACAGTTAACTGGATTTGGGAAACTGTCCATTCTGTGGGGGATACCCATAGGGGGAGGTTATTGAGAGTTATCGAATCCAGATATTTACCATACAAACCAAAAACTAAGTCCAGCAAGGACTATTTTAATATAAGTGGATTGTTATTATTTTAAATGATCCTTAATTTTGTCAAATAACTGCGAAACTTTTACTTAAAATAAGTTAATCACTTTTGTAACATTATATCTTGAATTTTACACTTACAATTTTTTTGTCTTACCTGTACATAAATACAAACTAAAGCTCACTTGTGTATAAATCTCAATTATATATCACCATGGGATTAACTCATAATGCACACTAGAGGTTAATAGTTTTTTTTCAGATTTTACTTTATACTGAAAATTTGAACTTTTTTATACAATTTCGAATGTCATCAACTCTACTTTGAACAGCGACGGGGGGGGGGGTGATTTTCCATGATAATCCGACGTTTAATAAAAATTAGTTAACAAATATACATATAGTAGATACTCAAACAATATTGCATAAATATTTTTAACAATACATGAAAACACCAATGGTTTTTATAAAATATTCCAACTAGGATTTTGTTCAGGATCTTGTGGTTGAATTTTCCTTGTTTTGTTGTCATCCGCTGTACGATAAGACCTTAACCAAGTTTTTACGAATCCGCGCTCACGCTCTGCCGAACTGCAAGGTACAATATTTATGTATCGAATTAAGATTTCTACATCTACAGGAATTACTATCAATATAATCTCTAAACGCATTGATACATTGCATCGGTGATGTTAAATTAAATCTGGTGCATAATCACTGGATTTCATTTTCTCCATAGCCAATTTCAATATCTGCTGGCCACTCCGTTGGATCTAGTACTCGAAATTCACTTATTAAATCATTTTCTGTATGTAGTCTTCTAGTCATATTAATAATGAGATTTACAAGGAATTGATTTCTGTTAATAATAGTAATTTTTTATTATCTGTTAAAGTTATTGTTCATAATTTCATCACTTGAACAGCCTCTGATGCTTCTATGAGTTTGTTTCCTTTTTTAACGTCTTTTAGTGATTCCAAATAGTGAATAGTTCGACGGATTAGTTTGTGCGCATATACTATCGTTACACTTCTCTTCTGTAACGCTTCTGACAAGATGGAAAGTTCATACAAAACGTCAAACATTAATGCAAAGTTAATTATAAACTGTTTAGACATGATATATTTTTTTAGACCAATGTCTATACTCTGATCAGTTTTTGAACGAATTTTATCAGTTGCGGCTTGATGAAAATGTTCAGCAAGACATTTTAAATTTTGCCAAACTGCATTAACAGTTCTGAATGAACTAGCTATCCACCTTATTCCTAAAACACGTCCTATTTTTTTATTTTCTTCTCCCAAATTTACGCATGACTCTAGTTCGCGTTGATTTTTAGGAGATTGATGATAAATGGTAAATAATTTATCCATAAATATGTGAAAATGGTTGATACCATTTACTTCCGCGACAGCATCGTTAACAGAGAGCTCCAAACGATGATTTAAACAGCGCCACGTGATTATTTTTGAAAATTTCAATAATTTTTTTATTGAATATTTTTTTCCAAATTATTTAAAAGGTATTCTGTAATACACATACGACAACACCATTGAAAATAATATCTTAATAGGTGTTGAGTATAATACACTCGACTCAGGTCAAGTCAGGTCGACACCCTTGCCATCGTAAGTCACTAGCAAAAAAACAGAACACGAAATTGTATTTTTCGTAGTAAAATATTTGGAGCTAATGGTATATTGGCTTCAAAATGATATAAAATATTGTAATGTTTCTTGCCCTCACAGTCCTGAAACAATATGTTATGATCGGTAACCACCTTTGTATGCTTGTTTACAATTGTTCTAATTAAGTAACTGACCCTTATAAAAGGTTATCTACCTGACTCACCATTATTAGTCAGCCATCAAACTTCAACGATACAAATCTCAATGATCAACAAACAAGAATTCTACCTAAAAATAAACATAATAGTTGATAAAGCTGCTCAAGCGTTCATCCAGTTGTAACAAGGTCAGAGTCAGCGAGAAGTGGCCAGTGCCCTGAATATGAATCAGTCGGCTTTTTCCAGAGTTCACCGTCGTTACTGGTAACTTTCATCAAATATGCAGTTCTAGATGGAAAAGGTGCACTTCCAAGAGATATCACCGATTCATTGTCAGCACATCGCAGAGAAATCAGGCCCTCACTGGTGTTCAAGTTGAACAAGAACTCAGAAGACTTAATAGAAGTAACCAGTTTAGAGTTTAAAAGGTGCACATCCAAGGGAAACGTAAGGAGTAACTATGAGTAACTGGGCAGTCAGAAGAAGACTTGGGCAGATAAATTTGGGACAAAAAGGTCAGATACTAGCCCCAAATTCACCTCAGCCTGGGCTCCATTCTCTTCTGAGAAGAAAACAAAGTGTACCTGGTTAGTAGCAATACAAGAGGACGAGTCTACAGAAGGCTTGGAGAAAGATTCGCGCAGAGTTGCATGGAAATAAACGTGTAACTTTTGAAGGAGGTTCCTGAATGATTGGGGCGAGCATGGGATTAACGGCAAACCGATATATAGAAGAAATTTTAAGATATCACGTCATTTCCTACGCCAGTTTAATCGGCGAAAACTTCACCCTAATGCAGGACAATGCCCGTACACAAACTGTAGGTTGTTGTAGATCCATGAAAAGCGATTTGACGATGTTATTAGGATCAAGGGATGGAACACTAAATATTGATAGGTTAATTTCAAATAAATTATTATTTTTACGAATTTAAGCTTGTATTTTCTTTATTGTTAATTATAACGCTTTTTCAGTGTTTAGGATTCCGTTTCTTAGACAAAGATATAACTCAATATGAGCATAGACTACTCATTATGAAGCTACAGATTTTTTGCTAGACTGTATGCGATTTGATTGATTTTTTTGTTCAGTGTATTCAAATAAAACTACCAATTGTTATTGTAAAAAGATTTATTAACAATTACAAAAATAGTACAGACGTAATTGTCCAAAGTAAGGCCAATTTTTTTACGACATTTGTTGTATTCTAAACAGTATTTAAAGCAATCAATCCGCTTGACCACTTGCTTACAAATGTCGCGTTTCATTTTTTTTAAATAAATAGTTATATAATTCAATAAATTAATAACAACGATTTTTGTAATAAAATAAAAAACAATAATCGAAAAAATAGTGAAGGCACGAATATTATATTCATATATTAAATATAAATTGTATCTTTGCGACTACAGGTTAAATTTGATTAAATAAATTAAATCTTTTTGGTCTTAATCGAATTTGTGTGTCATTAAAGGAAATCTAACGAGCATCAATTGTTTTCCATAATCGCACAACACTGCGTCCCTAAGTAACAACAACTTATTTATAAACACGAAGTGTTCCCGTCCTAACGTTATTGTCCTTACGCAATCACCCGTTCGAACGTCCCAAACGATCAAACCACCACTACGAGCAGTCACTACTAAATGTTGCGCCAACATTAAAACTTGCGTAGAAAACGTATGCGAAACGTGAATAGTTGTAAGTAGATTTCCTTGAAAACGTTCCCAAACGCAAAGTCTTTCGTCTGTACCTAAGGAAATTACGTAACTTTCCGAATAAGTCAGCGAACTTATGCTTCCGTCGTGGGCTTGGATGCTGTACATACATGCACCTACAAGACAATTTGTAAATAAAAAAAAAACAGCTTCTACGTATATTCTCCCTCAATCACTATTTTTTACCTGTGAGTAAATCCCAGACGCACAACATTCCATCCTGCGAACCACTTCCGGACGTTGCAGGATTTACTCTATCTATAAACAGACAGGTAATAGGTCCGCAATGTCCATGTAAAGTGTATACAGGATTACCATCTTCTAATTTGAAAACTTTCAATGTATGGTCTTGACTTCCAGTCAAGATCCTTCCTCCTTCGCAATCTAAGCACATCACCGGTTGCTGGTGGGCTTTGATGGAATGGATTTTGATTACACGCAAGTCTTCATCACTATAAGTCTAAAATATGGAAGGTAAAACAAGATAAAATTACAACTTTATAATATTTGCGGTTTTAGCAATGCAATTCTTAAGAATTTGTAGATCCTTTATTGACATGAATCATTCCTAGGTTTTCCTTTATTTTTTTCTCTAGTTTCTTGCAGCTGTTGTCTGCATTGAATAAATTTTTTGTTACTTTCTGTTTTGCTCTTGTTCTCTTCTTTCTTCTCTATTATGACTATCGATCTTCTTGTTATGTGACCAATTCAATCAATCAAAACTATTACTTATCATTGATCTTATTTTCTATTATTGTGTGATGTTTGGTTTTAATGTTGTTCTCTTATATATCTCTTAACTATATTTAATTCCTCCTCTTTTCATTTTTGTTTATTACTGCAATTTTTATCGCATATGTCTACTAAAGAGGATTTTATACAGTTCCGTTTTTTATGAGTTAACATATGCTCATTAAACCATTGAATTCTCAAAACTATGACAAACAATTTAGGCATTTCCAAATACTATCTTTAATTTGAATCACTCTTTTATTTCTATAGTAATTAGTTGGCATTGGCTCCTGTTACATTTTTTGTTCCGTCATATGTTTTTCTTCAAATTCATCCTTAGCCTATTGCTTCTAGAATGATCTTCCTATTATATGCTAAAGCCCGAGTTTTTGAGCCTTTATCTATCTTTGATATTCTTTTATCCACCACTTTATAAACATCCATTCCTTTCAATATAGTTTTTCCATGATCTATCCCTTGTTCTCAATAACAATTTTACTTTTTTAATTATGTCTGTTGAATTTTTGGTTTCCTTTTCCCTTATGGTGTCATGTTTTATACCACGTAGATATCACATAGTTTATAAATAAACAGCCATTCCTTTTTTAATCTTGTTTCTCCAAGTCTTTCTTGACCTATCCTTCCTTCTCAATAATGTTATTTTTTTCTTATTAGACGTTCCGTTCAGTTGAGTCTTTGAGCTTATGTGCATCTTTGGACTCCTTTTAGAAAGATATTTCTATTATTACATACATCCATTTATTCCAATCTTATTCCTACAAGTTTTTCTTAATCAACCTCTTCTTCTTGATCATAATGTCACTTTTTTTATGTCTCTTTCTTGTTGTATGTCCAGTCCAGTTGAATCTTTAGACTCCTTAACTCTTCTGGTGTCATGTTTGGTCTCATGAAGAGATGCATAAAATTTAAATCTATTTATTTTCTATCTTGTTTCAGCAAGTCTTTTTAGAATCTAACCCTTCTTGGAGGGCATTATGTTACCTTTCTTATTATATTTATCGATATCCTTATTTTTCTGTATTCAGTCCAGTTGAGTATTCGAGCCTTTACATATCTTTGTTCTTATTTTCTCTTCTGGTTTCACATTGTTCCCAACAATTATCATATATCTTTCTCTCCACTACATATTATTCTTTTTTTCCTTTTTGTTTATTGCTTTTATGGCATAAGCGTTTGTTGTTAAATCTGGAAGGAGATCTCATATACTTTTCTTTGTTATTGGTAAAACCTTATAAAACTATTTAATAACTTAGATTATGGCTAACGCTTGGAAGCATTGTTAAGTATTTTTTTAAAGGTCAATCATTCCTTGTTTTAAATTATTCTTCTTTATAGTTTCTCGTTACTCTTGGCTGCTTTCGTTATTTGTTTACCATTCAATTTTATTTCGTCTGTCGAACTTCTTGTTTTGGATCTTTTATGTATTTTCTGGTGTTACATTTGGCCCCATTAGATAAAATAAAATTTGATTATACTTCATATAGGTATCCTAAATAAATATATCGAAAGTTTATAACGGATATGTGTCCTTACCTGTTTTTTAAGGTCTTTCTCTGAAATAGATCCAGCAGAGGCAGTCCTAACGTGCATTCTTCTATAAGCGCACGTAAAATTCCAATCGACGGGCCTACCCTGATTAAACGTTTGTAATTGAAACAATTCCAATGAACCGCACAGTCTTACAGCTATTACTTTGGCACCGACTATTTTCAGATGGTTTATTCCAGATTCCGAACCATCTTCGAAAATACACTGTAAATTTATATTAGTTATTATTAGAACTATATGGGACTCACCTTAGGTAGTCAACTCCTCTGGGACAAACATGAAAAGAAGCCAGAGAAGAAACCTTGATGGTGTGCAGAAACTTCACAGGGAAAAATTGGGATTATGACCTCAAGATGTGTTCATACCGAATCGGTATGAACACAAGAATCAATATCAGAAAGGTACAAATATACCTCCCTCGAAAAGTGATCAAATTTGGGACATGCAGCAGCAAGATTGATTTCAAAGCCAAACAGTAAAAGTAAAGGGAATCAAAATACCATATCAGAAATGGTATCTAATGATAAACAGATGGCTCTAAAACAGCAGAAAAAACTGGAGTAGGAGTGTACGGGCTCAGAACCAAACACTCTACAAGCTTGTGCAATATGTATTTATCAAGCAGAAATTGAAAAATGTGTCCAATTCAATTTAGAAAGGAATTATTACAGTAATCCAGAACACACTGGAATGGAGAGAAATGAAATAACGGACATACTTGCCAGTGTAGGGCAAATACACTCATCATATGATCTGTGGCAATCTACAAGGGTTGACACAGACAAAGATACTCCTGGAAACCTAGAACCACAGAAAAATCTATGCAATTAGATCAATTAATCGAATCTTCTTTACACCTTGGTGCAAATGAAACAGAAGATGAAAATATTTAGCTGCCACATCCTAAACTTTTTAAAAGGAAAGGATTAATAGATCAAATAAGTGCCGCAGCAAGACAAGGGGACATTAGATCCCTTGCTTCGCAGTGTATATTGTACACATACATACCTTCAAGTCTCCAGAGGAGGCTTCCCAAAATTCCAATCTTCCATCTGCGCAGCCTATGACAATTAAATTATCTAAATAGTCCATACACCATATCGGTGATAGTTTACAATCTGAAATATCCACGCATTCGGTACTTTCGTCTGCAGATATACCATCACCTCCAGAACTAGATCTGAAATAGGAAAATTGTTAAAGTGGGATGTACTTTATACAAAATTACATTACTACTTTTTTTATTTGTATATAAATCAGCAGTCAAATCTAAAAATATTCTATACGTTAATTAGCTAGCATAGAAGTTCTTCATTGGCACAATAAGGTCTCTTCCAGAGAAGGGGCCACTATATTTCATTTGAAATCTATAGGGAGTAGTCTTTCACTTTGGGGTTCTAATAATGGTTTCATTAGAGGATTATATGTCCTGGTAGTGGATCATGATATTTGCTGCTATGCTTCTGAATTTCTTCTGTGATGTACTGTATGCCAAGACCTTTATGGAGAGTATCATTCGATGCACACCAAGGTGTATTTACACGATTGGGACCTCTAGAGGTACTCGATTTATTGGCACAATCCCAAAGTTTTATGCTTCAAGTTCGTATTGGTTTCATCACAATCTTATAGATAAAAATCTTTTGGTCCATAGTTATCATTCTCTTTTTAATTACGTACTTTTTCCAGTTTAGTTTTGAATCCAGATGTATTCCAAGATAACGGACTGAATGTGTTTCTGGTATTTTTTGTATTATTTATAGTGACTCATGGTTCTTGGTTTTTTCTCAAACTATTTGTGAAGATGTTTCATTTATTTTTATTTTCCACTTCCTCGTCCAATCTTCTGTTGAGTGATTTTGAAGGTGAGCTGTCATAGTTGCTGGATCTTCGTGACCTCAGAACGCTGCCTTGTGGTACTCCAGAATGTGTCTAATTCTTCTCCATTGATATTGGTTCTGAACTCTCTGCTTGTTAAGTACGACTTGAGTAATTTGAAGTAAGATGGAAGAAGGCCTTTGTGCCACACCTTATCAAATGCTTAACTATTACTACCACTTGAAAATATTTTCTGTTGTGAGTTAATTCTTTTTACTATAAAAATTAATTTTTATAGAAATAAAACTCACCCGTTATACACCATAACGTCTTTGTGATTTTTGAAATCTATTTCATCGCATTTATTCAAGCTTCTTCTTTTTATGAAATTTTCGTTAACGCTTTGCCTTTTGGCGGCTTCTTCTTTAAGAGACTCGTACCGATTCCTCAATCGAACATCGAAGTTGTGATTATAGTAGAAGTGCCTGTATGATTTGTTGAAATTATATTTCGAATCTATGGAATTGGAATGATCTGAATAATCTTCAGTGCTAAAAGAAAAATCGGTGTTGATGCGATTGAGTAGTTTAGGAAAAGAATCTTCCCGTGACGGTGGAGAACCGGATTCGTAATCTGAAAGCGTTTCGTCTAATTCTGACGCCAGGTCAGGTTGTTTGGGATCTGTGAAAATTAGTTTCCTATTGATTTCGCAAACTAATTCGGCTGTATTATTATCGAAAACTTTTATTTGGCCACCTAAAAACAAAAAATTCGCAATTTAATAATAATACATACGACAGTAATTAATAAAGGGTAGTCCTAAATTATTTTTAATTTGTACAGTTGATAGGATGCTCGATCTTAATCATAAGGGAGGTGCTATTTTTTAGAAGTGTGGATGGAGAATCTTTTTTTGGATAGGGGAATAGAGCAAGTGGGCAGTTTGAAATCCCATGCTTTTTATACTTATCAAAATGACAATAATTTAGAGAAAAAGTACTGGTATATGAACATTTTGAAGATATATGGATAAAAAAGGGAACAATAGATGCAGAAGTGGCTAATGAGGAGAATAAATTAACAAAAAATTAATATTTACTAAATAAAATAATACCGAGACACAAAAATACAACAACAAAAAACAGTAACAAAAATATAATAGAAATTGTGTGATACAGTAGATGGGACAAAAGAAAAAAGCTATAAGGTTATAAAACAAAGGGTAGACTGGGAAATAAATGGGGTTAAAAGGAAAAATCATAGAAGTTTCGGAAAATAGTAAAAAAAGGTGGAAGAAATGGGTACAAAAGGGACTGAAAACCTCATCAGACCCTAAAAATGTGAAAGGAAAATAAATATTTACCAATTTTAATCACAAAGTTCATATTTTAGGAATAATTGTAATACATTAGTTTGATGTTACTACCCACTCCATCCTATATAAATACATGGTATTCTTTTGAGGATAAGTCAGTATTATTGAGTCAGATCTAGCACTTTGATAATTCAAATATTGTTTTATTAATCAAAATGATTTCCTATGAAAGTGACACAAGCATTCTAACTCCAATTCTTCATCAGTTGATTGATATTTTTCTGCTTGTAACCTTTTTCTTCAGGTATAGAAACAGTAAATAGACGCTGGGGGATCAGATCTAAAAGATAGCTACCAAAATAATGAAATAAAGTAGAAAATTTTTTGCTGCAACATTATCAATCGTTTGGACAATTCTCTAAATCTCATATTACATTTCCCACTCATGAATCTGTGAACTGCTGGCTAATGTTATATATTTTTAGAATGATAAATGTATTATATTCTTAAATAAAAGATCTATTATTCTCTTTTATCCAGTTTACATGGATTATCTCAAAAACTGATTCCTTTATTCTTGTTCCTTCGATTAAAATTTTAGAGCATCTACCAGCTTCAGTTTGGGCAAGTCTTCTTGCTCTATCCAGTAGAATCTGTGATGCTTTACATTCGGCAAATGTGTGGATGGGTCCACAGAATCTGCAGCAATCTTTTTCCATCAGTTTGAATCCATTCATGCGAATCTATGTTAAAATCCTCAGTGCAAACTTGGTCTAGCTAAGCTATTCATCTAATCTTTTTAGTCATAGTTACTTCTCTTGTTGCAGCTTTACTATGATGTCCCAGTAGTTCAATATTTTCTGTTTATTTTCCTCATATCATATCAGTGTTTACACCATGGAAAAGTTTTGATTTTCTTAAGGATGTTTGAACCCCTTTCTTAAATGCAACACTTAGTAGTCATTTTGACAACTTCTCTAACCTCAAATAAGATCTCTCATTCATGAATCTTTTAACTGCCGGGTTATTTTCATAGTTTTTCAGAACGATCAATGTTCTCCTTTATCCAGTTTTAATGGATAAAGGATGGATCGTCTCAAAGAATCATAGTTCCTTTATTCCTGATCCTTCAATTGTAATTTTAGGGCATTTACCAGCTTCAGTATGGGTAAGTCTTTTTGCTCTATCCAGTAGTATTGAAATCTGAAATTTTGTAGTGCACATAAAGGTGTGGATGGGTCCACATAATCTGTAGTTGTTTCTTTTTTTATTTATTTTCCTCCTATATGGTTTCCTGAAGGATGTTTGGGGCCCTTTATTTGTAGTTTCTATCTACTGAAGTATACCCTAGTACCCACAACATGGAACTGTGTTGTCCTTGACTAATTCCTTTATTTGTTATAAAAGGCTAGCCAGTGATAGTATTTTCTCCCCTACTGCTTTTTGTTACTGTATTTAATATTAAATTTCTTGAACATAACCTAAAAACTCAAATTGGTCATCACAATCAAAATAATATCTAAGTATACATTGTTTTTCAATTTTAAAACAAAATAAATTATATTGTTGAAAGTTGGAGGATTAAAACATAACAGAGAAAACTATTCAAATTAGAAACGATAATGGAGAGAGGCAAAAGCAGATATCTATGTGCTTACCTAAACAAGCGCTTACAATATTCGTTCCATCAGTTGCTATACATTCTATTTCTTGACTATGTCCTTCTAAGCTAACCGGCATCGTTTCTAGTAGCACTTGATCTTCTTGTTGTTCAATTACTTTTTCATTGAACCAAGAAGCCCTCCATTCGGCATAATTTCTCGAACAAATGCATCTGTAGAGAACGACGAATGCATATGCGAGAACGACGACGCTTATTAAACAGAGAATTGTCGTTAGGAAAATTTCCATTGGAGATGTGGGATAGAACGGTTGATCAGCTTGCGGAAGAACATGTCCAGTAACTTCATCTAAAATATTAACTGTTTATATAAAAATTAATAAGCTGCTTGGTCCAATTTTGTTGCTTCTAATCCCAATACGGGATTGAATCCAAATTGAAGTACTATTTGCGTGACGTATAAGCATTTAATCCCCTAACCAAACACTGGAACACCAAACTATCTCATTGCCCTTTGAGAAGCAGTGTATAACATCTTATCAAATATAGAGCTAATTATAATCAGAAGAGATTTTTTTTAGAATTTCTACTATGGGTACTGAGTCAAAGTTTATTTGAAGGTAAACAAATTGGTAATCCATAGTACGATAAGAGACTAGATTATATAAAATAGCAGGGAAAGCAAAAACAAGAACGCGACTGGACAGTTTCAGTATCACAAGGTCCATGCATACGTTCCCAACTAGGGCAGTTGGAAGTCCTACTGGGCCTTCCGCCAAATAACTCCTACAACCGTTAACAATAAGGGTTTTGAGGCACAAATAACTAAGCGGGAGCAGTGGATCGGTGACTCCAAGCCTGCTATACTGAATAATGGAGCCACCTGGTAAACAGACGGCTCCAGGAGGAATGGCTTGGACGGAGCAGGCTTCTTCACCCCAAAATAAACGAATCTTTTTCGCTTGTGAACACGCTGGTGTCTTCCAAGCCGAGGTATTCGCAGTGATGGAATGCGGACGCGCGATCCTCAACGCCACAGGAACACACTCAAACTACTCAGATAGCAGAGCTGTCCTACAAGTTACAACGTCCGAAAAGGTGTGCTCTAGGCTAGTGCTGGAGTGCAAAAAAGTCCCACAAAATCTGGTGAGTGATGGCTGCAAGATCCAGTTCGTTTGGGTCATCTGTGAGTGCCCGGCACTCACACGAACGCGGTTTAAACATTTTGGCAAGCCTCACAGGTTGCTTATTGACGTTAAAAGGACAAAGTCAAAGCGCTTGATCGACTCCTCGAAGGACATAGATCTTTGGTAACGTCACGACGGGTCTATCTGAAGGCCCATGTGCTCAATGGCACCTTGGCCAATGATACCATGAACCATATAAAATAGAGGAATGTCATCTTATTAAATAAGAATTTTTTTCAGACGTTTATGAATTGGAGGAGCATTAGATGTTAACACTAGACAAAGAGGATTGTTGGGATAGGCGTTCTACGATGAGGATGTCTCTAAGAGTAATCTAAATTGGGATTTGAAGAGAAGTTGTGGTTTTTTTAGTCACAGGGAAGGTTCTTTATACAAGATTATTAATGTAAATGTTTTTATAACATTCAAAATGAAAGTTAACAGCTTTCTTAACTACTGGACTGTTCATGTTCGATAAATGACAATTTTAAGAGAACTTGTTGCTGTTTTAGCCACAGGGAAGATTTTTTATATAATAATATAATGAAAAAATGTTTTTATATCATTCATACAGAACTATTGATGTTTACATCTGCTAGCTTAGTCAGGCTTAACTGTTCATCTAGATAAGGATGTTCAGAGAAGTTGTACTTGTCTTAGCCAGAGGGAAAGGTCATTATCTTCACATTTATTGGATTTTAGGGTTTTGTAGATGATCTGGATGAGGATTTTCAGAGAAGTTTTTCATATATGGGCCATACCACGGATTTGTCTTTGCTAGTTAGTGGTTGTATAGCTTCGCAGGTACCCTATTTTCTTTTAGATACTAGATCTAAAATCTACGTTTTACGAATTATATAGTTTAAAAGAATAATTGAAATGGCAAGTCAAGATTAAAGTAATGAAATAGATACTAGAATAAAAGAAGAGAAAATGGATCAAAGAAGTAATAGAATCAAAGTTTGCTCGAATGGCAATCAAAGAGTTTACTTACCGCTAAAATCTATAGGATCTAAAGCGACAGCCAAAGCTTGCCAATGGAATGTATCACCGTACTTCTCATTTGGATTACGTAACATAACTGCTTGTTCTGGTCTGACAATGTGAGAAAGTTTAATATTTGGCAAAACTGCAATCACCTGGCCACCAAGAGAAACGTTGTATTTCTTCAATATTTCCGACCAATGCCTAGAAGGTGGTTTCAAACCTCCGGCATAATCAGGATGTTTCAATTTTTCGATACCTTGAGTTTCATTATGTTCGTACTGTTCTTCCAAAGGACTATACGTAACATAATTTATATTTACAGACCTATTAGGAATTGGATATAAATTTAGAGTAGATAGTGTATCATGATAAAACATTGTACTATTTTCCACAGATTTTTCTTCAGTTTTAAGGATGTATTGATTCATCAAATCGCTTTTATATGCTATAATGCTAATGTAGATTATCATTAGTAACATAAACGATCTTTGGAATATCCTCGTTTGTGCCCAAATGTTGAACAATTTCACTCTTTTCGGTATTTTTTTCTCTTGGTTACTCGGTTTTTGTGGGGCTACAATATTAGCGGGATAACTTGTCAATCTCGGATGAGATTTTGATCTAACCATACCTTTAACACCTGTAAAAGGTCTATCGAAAACGTTTTGAGTTTGGAATAAGCTACTACGGATTTTTTGGTTTTTTTCGATCGCGTGTGTCATACGATTCATATCTAAACCAAGGACCGTTAAGAAGAAGAATAACTGCAGAAAAGAATCAGTTATTAGAACGACTATTGAGAATATGGAAAATTCTTGTATTTCCGGTATGAAAGTAAATATACCAAACGTTAATACAGTTATTTCTAATAAGAGATTTTTAGTTATCGACCAACCTTCGTTGCTTAAACCTTGAGCGTTTCTAATTTTAACGTCTAAATTCAATGGTGTCGCTGCTACGCTTTTCGTAAGAACAAGAACATTCTCTAAACCCACCAATAGAGTCAAATAAGGTATGATTCCTTTACCGCCATCCGAATTTAATGTTAAACCGAAGAAAAAACAGATTCCCATTGTCATAGTGAGGTTGCAAAATATGGTGAAAGTAGCGGTAAACGCCATACCCAATTTCGATTTGATTATTTCAATTTTTCTAACGGAAAAATAATAGTAGAGAAAAATCAAAAAGAACGCCACTAATAATGGAATGAGTTCGATATATTTTATTTCCCCTGGGTAACTGATTAATACCACATCATTTAATTTGTGATTTAATATCTGGGTTGTATCTTGATGTAGGGGATAAGCTGCTGTTAATTTGTTTCTCAGTCCTTCCACAAACCTAAAATAAAATCAATTAATTAGTGTAAAAAGAAAAGTTTTTATTAGATTATTATAAATAAAATTTATTCATAAATCTATTTTGATTTTTATTTTAGATCAAAATAGAGGTTTTGCTGCTATTTAATTCAGCTATAATAAATAAAAATTGAAATATCTCAATTTTGAGCCCATTTTTATGATTTTGCATGTAACTGAATGTATTTTCTGTGATTATGTTTTACTCAAGTTATAAGTGGATGATTTTATTGGTTTTCTGTGTCTTTATTTAACAATCTTTTATGGTAAATACTTGGCCTCGAAATGATATCACAAGTTATTTTTTTTTAATCAAAATTAAGTAATACTTTTTGTTCAGATTTAATTAAAAAATTCGTTTCTATTGAACTAATATTTTTTGATAATATATATTTAAACAGACCAATAATCTTCTGTGACAAAAAATTTAACTCCAAATGTTGCCACAAGTCAAAAAATTTGTAAAAAAAAATAAAAGTACATCATAACTTACTTATCTCTGATTTTAAGTTAACAAAAAACTAATTTTATCAAGTAATTTTATACGATTTACTCCCAAAGCTCTCAGTAGGAGATGTACCAGTTTATTGATAAAAATTGGTATTTTTAGTTTTTGTAGAATGAATTTTATCATTTTTGTTAATTGTTCTATTGAACAAATATTTTTTGCTGTTAAACATTTAACATATAATCTTCTTTGGCAAAAAATTAGACTCTACATATTGCCACAAGTCAAAAGGTTTTTGAAAAAGGCTGAAAAATACATCAAAACTTGCTTCATCTTTGATTGTTGACAAAAATCATTCTAAACAAATTTTTGTAAAATATTTCAAAAATAACACTTCTTGTTATGATTTACTTAAAAAATTCGTAGTAAGTGATGTACCAGTCGATATGGGAAAGCTATTTTAAAATTTTTTTCGGTGTCACATACTCAACAAGATCAATAATCTTCTGTGGCACAGAATTAGACTCCAAATGGTACTACAAGTCAAAAAGTTCTTTGTAAACGGAAAAAAGATCAAAAGTTTGGAAGATATCCATCAAAATAATTTATAGTAGGATTTTTTGTAAACATATACTTCAAAAATTGACAATAGTGACGCACCAGTCGATATTTATGAATATTCATAATTCTAATCTTTTATAAAATGAATTTCATCACTTCAATTTTTTGAAAAAAATTGCACAAAAGTTCCATAGAAGAATCATCCCATTGTGTTTTATTTCAAAAACTAGTTTGCCTATCATAGAAAGTAGATAATCCATATACATTATTTTGAAAGTTTTTTATAAACTATAGAAAAATAAAAATTTCATGAAATTTTACATCAAGTTTCAATATGTTTCACATTTATTTATTCATAATGATGACATTTGTAATACTTACACTGAATCATATTCTTTGAAAAACAAAGTTAAAGCATATTGCATTATTCTTTGCCTGCTTCTTAAGGGGTACCTTTTAATACCAGTATCAAAAAGCTGCATACCGAAAACCATATCAGAAATTGATGTTTTCCCTTTTTGGAAAGTCTAAAAATAGAAGATAATTTCAATGTTACTTAATAATTTTCAATCACAAGTACTTCATTACATTTGGCACATATTTTTATTACAGATAAGACAATTCTTGAAAATATTTTGACGCAACTAGATTTCAATTATTTATTCCAAAAATTTACTATTACTTGAAATTTGAAAATTCTTGTTCTTATATCCTAGAATATTCGATTGCTACATGTATAGAAAAGTCAAATTAGAAGGAAGGAAAGAGTGATTCTTCTTCATTAGCCATTGTCCATCCAATCCTGGACATAGGCCTCTCCTTATCCGCCTGCTACTCTCTTAATGTAATCAAGCCAGCTCTTTTGGGCTTTTCCTACTTTTTCTCTGTTCTATGTTGGTCGCTATGTTGTGACCATTATGGTCCATATTTATTTGTCTTGTTTTCCCACATGACCTACCCACTGCCCTTTCAACTTCAGCTATAAAGTCAGTTGTAAGTCTTCTAATTTATGGATCATAGCAAGGCTCTCTTCATTGCCTTATCTGTTGTTCTTAATTGATTTACGCTTTTTCCTTTGAGTGTTTCCAAGACGTGAAGATAGATCATTCATATACTTTTTAGGTTACTGGGAATGGGTCTGTCTTTTAGGATATGACGAAATTTACCAAATGCTACCCAAGTAAAACTAATTCTTCTGTTCATTATAGTATATTATCAATATGATATTCTATGATTATATATGTTATTGTATCCCTCATTATCTTTGTTTCGCTCACATTCATTCTTAATCCAACTGATGGTTTTTCATCTCAAAAAGTTTTGTTCTTCCTGTTGTTAACTTGGATTTTAATACTTTTATGTTCATTGTTCTCTATACACTCTTTTATTAAGTTGGTCTCATAAGGTTATATCTTTTCGGATTTCCTTTTCGATGGTTTTATTTATCTCTTTACATTATACGGATTACATCCTATTCTTTCTATTTATTCCCCTTTTCCATCCTTAACCACCTGTTTTTGTATATTCTAATAAATATCATTATCCAAATTATTTTTAATAATGAAATTAATGATCTGTTTTTTTTTAAATCAAGTTTTCTTTATAATATACTAATTGCTATCATTATAGTTTTATTCTATTTAAAAACAAAATGGTTTTTATCTAATATATTTATGCAGCAACTATATTTAAATCTTATCTTGTTTTTATATTAAGGTAAAATTTTGCAATATCGTTTTTTCGTTCGGTAAATATTTGTTTTAGGATAATCTAAATTTTTACATCAAATTTACTCGTACAATAACATATCCAAGGATAATGCATAACTAATTTAAAACACGAAAATATTGTGCACAATCGAATCTAAATAAGGATTTAATCTCTAACATTCATTTTATGAAGTGATTAAGACAATACGCTGCTAGAAAGGTCATGGGGGTATTCTTGTAATCTTGAGGACCAATTTCTTATTTGACGTTAGTCAATCGAAGATCTTTTTGTCATTCTTAATTGTAGGTCAGGATTGTTTGTTCATCATCACTTTTTTCTGACCCTAGATTAGCATTCTATGACTATTGAAGTCAAATATCAAAACATTATTAAAGGACTGATAATGAAAATGATAAAAAAACCCAAACATGTGAACGCAGATTACAAAATGGGACTCGATCATGTACTATTAGGATGTGATGTATACTGCGACCCCAAGGATCTATTGTGCCCCCTTTGCTTGCTGCTACTTTGGGGATCCTCAGTGCCTACAGCTGATATATTAATACCACTTCTTTTAGAAATTCCAGAATGTGGAATGATGGTGACTGTAGCAGGAGTAGATTGCTTGGGGAGTCTGATAGTTGGAATTTGGGGATATCGTCAAATGTCATTCAAGCCCCAACTACCCTAAGTACCTTGTTTATTCCTGACAGGAGATTTATATTTCTGATTTTAGAGGCAGAAATGATCAAATTCTGGGATGCAGTTCAACAATTTTTGGAAGAAATCTCCTATCAAGTGTCTCTTGAGTTCTATTTAATTTAAATTTGTGTTTTAGTATGAAAAATGAAGTATTTTTAAGAAAGCACATACTCATATAGGTCCTGAATCAGCTTCTGTTTAATAGAATATTTCAAAAATTAAAATTTTGGTGATGGGGATACTTTTTATTAGTAAATTATCAGATTCCAAACATTTGGCAAAAAATTTCTAAACATTCGACAATTGTACTGCAAGGGTAGTTTTATTAGAATTGCAATTGTGATACAAATAAAAGTCAAATTACATAACTAGTATGTTGACCAGTGTCTTACTCAGATTGTTGTTATAAGGTACTATAAATAAATTAGATTTAATATACTAAGAGTTTTAAATTTATCCCACACACCAAAAAAACCATTTTACATAAATTATTGTTAAGAACTCGTCCACGAAACGGATCGTGAAACCAGTCCTGATTATGTGGTGGACGCGCCAGGTACGCATTTCCAGGAACGGCAAACCTATTCTAAAACCTTCGGTTTTTTATTCTAGAACCGAATTACCGAGAGATCCGTTTTGTATAGTAGCTTGCTTATGTAATGCAAATAATCTGATATAATCCCGAAAAATTGGTAATAGACAAGTAAACAGCGTGTTTAAATACATTAATATGTTAAAAATTAAATAAGTGTTTAGTGTAAATAAGTCTTAGTGCGTGGTTTAGTGTATTTAGTGTAAAGAGAGAAAGAGATTCGTTGGATAATTTTTAGGTATGATAAGGGAAAATTTTTATAGGAGGAAGCTTTGTTGGATTTGATATGGGAGAAGCTCCTCTATAGGGCTGGGGTTGTGGAGGTTGCATGGATTTTGTGTTTGCTGTCCTGTTTGGAAAGGAGGAAAACCGAACGACCATTGGCCAGAAGAAAATGAAAGGAGAGCTCTGGTGTAAGTGAAAACGGCTCTTCTCGATTTGGTGATATATATTTTTATTTTGTTTTTGTAGTAGTGTTTTTTGAATTTTTTTTATTTAAATGGGGGAAGGGCGAATACAACTGCGGCTGCATTATTCCTTATCGTCGGCTAGAAAACCTGCATCACTGATTTGGTGTAAGTGTATAAATGAATTAAGTAATAAATCCACCCCATCAAAACAGTTCAAATAAATGAGAAAAACGAATAAATTAAATTTAAGTATACACTACAGTGTTGTATAAGTTTACAGAAGCTTCGGATTATAATAATAGAGAACGACATGTAACTGAAATGTACCAACTTCGATATAAAATTGTAACTTACATGATGATTGAATATCGTAGTGAGTAATGAACTATCTTGAGAAAATTCTTGTACGTCTTGATTCCAGAGATTCGCTGGCGACAATATCAAACAATTATATTGCGG
The DNA here is from genome assembly GCF_026230105.1 of Diorhabda sublineata. Lineage (NCBI taxonomy): Eukaryota > Metazoa > Arthropoda > Insecta > Coleoptera > Chrysomelidae > Diorhabda > Diorhabda sublineata. The sequence goes on along the minus strand of NC_079475.1, from coordinate 7,751,332 downwards.
AAGAATATTTGATTTGTCATTTGTTTTTTTAATTGCTTCCACATGAAGACAAACATGACCCAAATTTTTCAAACTAAAAAAAAACAATGTTAATTTAACTACCTACAGGTTACCATGAACCATTCACTTCATCAACGGACACATTTAATTAAGAAGAAATTGTTACCTATTTTGGTCTTGATAATTTCTTACAATATCTAACAATTTGAAAGCTTCATAGAGGGGAGCTCGAAAGGCATCCCCTAACGTGAGATCATCTTTCCACGGTAAAACTGCTACTCTTAGAACTACTTGCTGGACATAACAGTAGGGTTGTTGAACATCGGTTGTATTGAAATTTGCTGTCCACACTTGGGGAGCTTCCCCAGGGAACGATACGTTCATTAATGGCAGCCTGCAAAAAAATTGTACAAAGTGTAAGAATTGATATAAAAAATTCCGTTCTGGAGATGTTATGAAATTTTGCACATAGTTTTTTGAAAGTTGGTACTTCGTAAACGTCATATGGATTTGACAATGACAGCGCCATTTGTGTGTCAGTCACACGACTTATTGAGTGATGTAATATGAATATGATTGAAATGCTTATCAGTATCTTCATGGTTGGTTAATCGGCTGATTAAATAATGGAACATTACATAAAAAATTTTGTGATTTTAAGAATAATCATGGGTATTTCAGTATTTGAGAAACTTTAATTATCTTATGTATATACATAATATTTGAATCATACAAAATTAATGATTGTAACAAAGTCCAATATAATTATTTTTACGAAATAATTTTGTTCTAATCTAATGTAAAAATATTTATACAAATTTGATAATCTTTTCTTGTTTGGTAAGGCGTACTTGCAAAAATCTGAAGACAGTCTAGTTGAATTTCATTTATTTTCATTTTCCCAGTCAGATTTAGTCAAATATTGGTTTTTCTAACCATAGATTCGTTCCAAATTTTGAATTTGATAAGTTATTCTTATTTTTTGCTAAACATTGAATTTTCAGATTCAATTAAGTTTAACATTGGAATTTATTGCTTGGATTAGATCAAAATTAATTATATCACATCACATTTTTTTGTTAATAGGTTTCTTATCAAGTGTCCTTTGCAATAGTTAAATAAAGTTCGAAAACGATGCGCGTCAGCGCTCAAACGTAAACTTTTTTTTACGTTATAAAAAAAACTTGAACCACAATTTTTTGTTAAAAGATTCCTTAGTAAATGTCCTTTGCAATAGTTGAATGAAATTTGAGCTTCGATATCAAAACGAACGATGCATGTCAGCGCTAAAGCGTAAACTTATTGAATTTTTTTTGACGTTATGAAAAAAACTTGAACCACAATGTTTTGTTAAAAAATTCCTTATTGAGTGTCCTTTGCAACAGTTCAAAGAAATTTGTAAAAATTTGGGGCTTCGATATCAAAACGAACGATGGTGCGTCGGCGCTAGAACGTAAATTTAAAGAATTTTTTTTGACGTTATAAAAAAACTTTAACCACATTTGTTTGTTAAAAGATTTCTTATTAAGTATCCTGTCCAATAGTTGATTAAAATATGAAAAAATTTTGGAGCTTCAATTCAAAATTGTGAAATATGTTCAAAAACACGTGTTTTAAAAGGTTATGAAAAAAGTTATTCTTGATAAAAAGTTCTGCATGGTCCAAAAGTTAAAATGCAACCATCAGATATCAACTTTTTAAAGCAGTATACGAGGTTTGTCAAAAAATTTGAAATTTCTGCAAGAGTAGTGTTTTTATTTTTCACAATTTAGAAAAATGTTATTAAGTTATTTTGATTTAAAAGTTATATTCAAATATGCAATTACAGTCATTTATTATAAAAATTCAGGTTTTGTTAATATTTACTAATGGTTTCGTAATAGTTATTCTGGCTGGATACAATTTATCTCTCTTACCTGATAAAAATAATAGAATAATTAATACGGAATGATTAGAAAATAATAACAAAACCTGAATTTCATAACAAATGACTGTAATTGCATATTTTAATATAACTTTTAAATCAAAACAACTTTCGTTTATAACATTTATCTGAATTGTAAAAAATAAAGATAATTTATTACTCTTGCACAAAATTCAAATTTTTTGACAAACTCGTATACTGTTTTAAAAAATTGATATCTGATGGTTGCTTTTCAACTTTTGGACCATGCAGAGCTTTTTATCAAGAAAAACTTTTTTTCATAAAACCACTAATAAAAAAGTTTTTCACATTAACCAATTTCCAACTTAAGTAGACACACTCTGAATGTTTGTAAATTAACCCATGTAATTAAAAAAAATGATCAAGGACCTTCATTCATTTATTCATTGGCGTGAAAATAAATTATTTACAATAAAAAATTAATAGCTCAATAAATACATAGTAAAGGCGGAACATAAAAACACAAATTAAAATTCTCCAGATAATAACTCTTCAAAATAGTAATTAGATATGTTGAACATAGATGAAGATAAAATTTAATGTGGAAAACATGTAAACAAGTATTTGCACCATACTGTATGAAATCAACAAAGGGACGTTTGTTGTTAAGATGCATGAACACTTTGAAGATTACGAATTAAAAATTATATTCTATACTTACCATGATACAATAATTATAAAAATAGCAAAGCACAGAACACAAATTGGATAAGTGATGCAAAAGAGTCCTAATGAATAATAGAACACACCAACTTTTTCTTGTAGAGTTGATTTTCCCGCTTTGCCCCTCAGATGGGGGTCATCCCGAGGAATCATTTACTATGCACCTCCAGTGTTGAAATTTACCTGAAAGAAAACAAAATCTTCCATTCCATTAATCAATTATTTGCTATAACATAGCAATACAATGATTCAGCACTCATGTTAGTAGTTATTTATATAACAAGTGTATAAAGCAGCTTTTTTCGACGATTATTGTCATTATATAAGTAAAAAAAGTCCTTTACACATAAATAGCATGAATGTGCCACTGTTCAAACCAAATCTGTATTTTGTTTAGATTTAGCAGCAACTTCCTTAAGGCTGATGTAGAATCAATGTAGGTTGATAATATGGAAGTGTCATCAGCGATTGTTGCCCCTTTTGTTTTACCGGTAGATCAGCTGTATACGTTAAGTGCAGAGCCAGTTCTAAGACACTTCCTTGGGGGACTCCACACAGGATTGGATGGAGATCGGTGTGTATGTTATTGTATCTATTTGTACAGTAGGATTCCAGTAATTTGTAGTGAGTAAATGGTAAGTCTTTAGTGTAATCCTTCGTGCTATAAGGCTTGTGTAATTTCCAGGAAGGCTGATAAGCTTCAAAATCTCCATTTATTTTATTGACTAGCCTATGAGTGTTGCTGTTATAACTTTACTCTCTTCCAGGACGCCATTTAGTAGATTTTTTCAAATCATTTATATAAAATGGTGAGCAAGCTAATAGGTCTTTGATCTATAACTATAACTATTTGGTCCCCATCTAATGTATGTTGCAGGTATAGTTGAAACACTTAAGTGAAACCATAAAATGTAATAGAAAACTTGGTTTACCAGACTTTTTTCGACCACCTACATTCCATTATTAAGTTATTTTGTACATGATCCACAATTTTTGCAATAATTTAGTGTTCCAGGACTGTTTGTAATATATAATCAAACAAACTGATTTAATGTATGCAATTAAAATTTTTTAATGTTATCGGTGATTATTTTGATTGATTGCTTTTTTTATTGATAAAAAAAAAGTAATAAATATAATTTAATGTTAAGCTAAGGGGTTATCTATTTATGTTGTTTATCTTAGAAATAAAATAAGTTGATTAAGCAAAACTGCAGTCAGTACAAAATGTTGTGAGTAAGTAAATGTGAATGAGAATGGGTTACATAAATCACAAAATGGACAGATAATTATCTTTCTTAAAGTGGAAGAGTAATCAAGTTTTGTAACTACAGCTTCCATTATATTGCAATATTGTTTTCAAAAATTCAATTATTTCATATTCATATACACTCTATTTCAGTTCTAAAGTAGTGAACCACAATCAACAATCTATTTTTTTCAACCAATGTGAGCAATTACTATTTTTTAACAAAGGAACTTTCAATCCTGTGTAGGAGATGTGGCTATTAAGCCCCTATAAAATTGAGTGGTCCAAGTCAAAAAAAGGACTAAAAATTTAACATAAATAAGGGGCTTTTAGGTGCCATTTAGGTGCGCAAATCAAATATTACGTGCATTTATAGTTTTTGAAAAATTCAAAAAAAGAAAAAGGTCTGCCAGGTTTTTCAAACTTGGCGATCCCTATTTAAATAAAAATAATTTTGTGCCTTTTCTTCTTTTTCTCAAAAAATATTTCATATTCAACTTCTAACCATCAAAAACTCCTCGAATGTCTTTTGTTTTGATGACCTCACTACAAATGGTGGATCTTGCTAAGACAATTGCTTGTTTCAATATCAAATCGATTTGATCTTGAAACGTGCACAAGCTCATCAAGATCCACCACTTCTAGTAAGGTCATCTAAAAATTCTTCTGATGGATACCCGCACAGAGCCATGTATGAAGTGTTCCTGGAGGACGGTGACTGAGAAGACCCCGCCTTCGTTGGTTGGAGGACGTTGGGGCGGACCTGATCCAGCTAGAGGTTCGACGTTGTAGAAAGAATTGGCAGTTGATTGTTGAAAAGGCCTTGATTTTCAAGGACCTTACAGCTGGTTAAATAAGAAGAAGAAAATAACTACAAGAATAGAAAAAGATGATAGCCCAAAATAGAACAGCTCAAAAGATTCCAAAATTTATGAGCAAAGCTCCCTAAGACTAAAAATAAACCAACGAATAGAGAAAACAAGAAAACTTTAGTATAATGTAGGTAATGCAATCGTTAACAAAAAAGTAATCACCCACGAGACCAAGTTAAAAATCTTTACAACAATATATAAACTAATCTTTATGTTCATTGGAAATCTTGGATAACAAATTAAAGTACAAGCAATGGAGGAAAAATTTTAAGAAGAGTATATTTATTTACAAAAATAAAGTATGGATGGTAATGCTGAGCAATGAAATAGAAATAAAACCTTTAATGGATAATATAGAAGAAATACAACTGCGAACATGATCAATGCAGAGCACTAGACATGCAAAAAGAATATGGAAAGAAAAAAAAATGTAAGTGAAGACTGAATCAAACATAGAACTATATGATAGCAGACAGGAAAGTGGAGCAAAGCATAAATATAGCAAAGACATCTAACATAATCCATAGCAATGACTATTTTGTGTTTCTATCCCATGGACTTCTAAATGAAATATCCTCTATTGAAATTACTTCTATATCTTTCATTCAACTGTCCATATAGTAGATTTTCCTTTGAAACTGTTTTTAATTTCCTTTCTTAATATTTCTATACATTTTCCTATCAAATTTACGGAATTAATTGATTCTTATACTCATTCATCATAATTTTATATCATTCTGACAATATTCCAGCATATTTTAATTATATTTTAAACTCCCAATGTTGTAAACCCTTAGTCAACCTCATTTATCACAATTATTACAAAAAAAAGTATCTTTGCATAAACCATCAACTGTTAGTCGAAAAAGGTATGTATCATTATATATTACTTAACTATTAGCAATTGAAATAACTTATAAACAATTATTAATGTGGTGTTGTTGTTTTTTTGCACCTATTTAAACTGATACCTGCACAAGTAAAAATAAGAAATTCAATCACTTATATTAAGAATTATTAAGTACTCTGATTCAATTACTTCTTGATGTCAAGGTTAAAATAATTTAAAATTATTCAATTTATTAACCGAGTATTAAAGGATAAATTGAAATCTGAATAGTTGATATAAAATTTAATACCTGGTTTTATTATGTTAAAATAAATATACATACAACGCAAAATATAGCATTACTCATCGATTATTACTTTTTTGCTTGTTGTTAATAGATTCGGCTTTTCATATGGCCACTAGAAACAGGTATAAGTAAGGTCATGTATATTATTATCTAACAGTTGGTTATCCTTAATAATTCTTATGGATTTTAAAATAATAAAAATCTAGTAGTATCTATTTATAATTACTATAAAAATATATCGTATTAACGTTTAGTTTCAATATAACTTGTAATATAACCCTACTTCTTGATGTCTATGACGCAATTTCTGCAAAAAATATAACTATTAAACGTTGGAATAAAAAAACTTACTTAAATCATATATGAACGGATGCTCAATAACACCGAAAATATTGTTATCCAATTACTGCACTAAATAGTAAAAACACTTATTTGCAAATTACGAAAATCGTCTTTCTAATATCAAAAACACGCGTATAAAATATATTTGATATATGTACACTACACCAACCAACACACATTGACTGAACATGAGTAAAAACTATTAAATTAGTCAACATTTCCAAGTATACTGTGACATTACAGATTACTGTCTATATTCAATATATTTTGCGTATTTATCAAGTAGATGGCGCTCTCCTATTGACTATCTAATTCCTACCAGAATAATGTTGAAAATGGTGTTTGGGCTTGTACCTATACCAATTATCTAAGATGTCTCCCTTCTCTACATATTTCTGAGTTATTCGCAATTGAAAATTAAAAAATAAACACGTTTCTCAACATTTTTTCACGAAAAACTCGAAAATTACGCGTTTTCTGGAAAAAATTATTTTTATCAAAAATGAAGCTTATAAAAAAACAAAGAAATTAGTTGGTTTAAATTGAATTTTTTAAATAATATTCACCATGTTAGGAGTCACGGAAAGTCAATTTTTTCTTTTTCGTAAATTTATGCAGAGGTTTGAGCTCAAAAACGGAAAAACGATCAATTTTTCATAAAAAATTGTGATAACTTTTTAAAGTACTTTTTCAGACCTTTCAAATGAGCTTTTCTGAAACCGTTTAACATGAAAATTAAGCGAGTTATGACGAAAATAAGTTAAGTAACTCAAATTTAAAAAAAAAACGTTATTTTTTCAAAAAATCTCAACAACTATTGGATAAACGAAAGAATATTTTGTAACTAAAATTTAGCTTGTATTTTATTGAACATTTTGCTTTTTTTAAGCTCACGTAGCTTGAAAATTAAACGAGATATAAGATATAAGTATAAGTAAGTCTTTTTTACCCTTTAACATCAAAATTCTTTGAGGAAAAGGGCCTAGAAGGGTTGCAACTCTCATGATTTTGTAGCTTATGAAATTCCCTACAAAATGATGTATGGATGAATGCAAAAAGCTTAAGGGGAAGCCGAGTTATTATTAAAAAACCGAATAAATTTTTCTAGAGATAATGCTGCAAAATCACGAAACGTCAAGTTTTCATCTTTATGGAGTATTTATTCTTTTATACATGCTGTGTCTCCTCTGGATTCCCACGCGCTTCTTCCGACGTAACTCTTAAAGAAAGTTTTTAAGTTTATTAAATAACTGTATTAGGGTAGTTTTTAAGGGTAGTTGCATATAAAAAATAGAAATATTACTTACATTGTAAAAAAACAACAATCATTTCACATGTTTGAATAAATGAGCCCAATAGTTGCTTCCATTTAGTAATTTGCAATTTTCTCCATTCTGAGGGGTGGTTTTTGGTGGTTGCATTATTAAAAATATTGAGGGTCAGATTTCTTATACTTGAAGAAAGAAAAATGCTCCTATTGCGATCCAAAATAAAAAAAATTTCATATTTTTTACCACATTTTTTAAATAATCTTTATATGAGGGGTTGTTTTTAAGGGTAGATAAGCTGTAAAATATCAAAATATCAAAGTCTTGATACAAAACAATCAACATTTATTATATTTGAACATAACTATAGCTCATTACCGCTTTAATTCATTAGTTTTCAATTTAAGGGGTGATTTTCACCCCTTAAAAATAAAAAGCATACTTTGCGACCAAGTCGGGTTTGAAGAGGAGAGTAAGATGATCTTAATTCCAAATGTTCCAGAAGATCGATGAAGGTCTTTAAAATTGCGATCGTTTGAATGGGAATGGCTGTACTAAAGGCTCAAGTAAAGCTAGAACAATCAAGGCCGTCTCTATGGATAGGTCCAGGAGACACAGTTTTAGGGCCCCACTCTATGTTAGACCTAGTCTAGTCTAAATTATACTTTCCGTTTTGCAAATGTCATATCTTTGACATTAGAAAATCCAAAATATATCCTGTCTCGCAATCACACAATAAAAAAAACTTGTCGAATCTGCCATATGTTCGATGTTTGAGATTGATTCGAGTTCCCTCACATCCAAAATTATATCCAAAATATCTGCAGCACTTCCATGCTGATTACGAAAATTTTCAGGATCCGATAGGTTGTCATATGGAAAAGCGACTCATATTTTTGGTCACTGGCATCGCTTTTACATAGAATTTCATTCATAAACAATCCTTTTAATATAAAAACTCATCAGTATAAGTAAAGTTACTTTTTAAAAATATAAATCAGAATCTGAACTATTACAATCAATATTCACCATCATTTCATCAGTAATTTTGTCCATCTTCAACATTTTCTCTACTGCCCTTATTGCTACAAGGTCAGAGTCAACAAGAAGTGATCAGTGCACTGAATGTGAGTCAGTCTGCTGTGAAACGTGAGGAGTTGTTATGAGTAGTTAGACAGTCAGAAGTATATAGCTAATCTTGAACTAAAAAGACCAGCTAAGGGTGTCAAATTAATCCTAATCAACCGAGTAGCACGTCTACGATTTGCTAGAGAACACGTTAAATGGACTGTCAAAAAATGGGACTCTGTTCTCTTCGGAGACGAAAGCAGAATATTTCTGCTTTGTAGCGATAGGAGAGGACAGGTCTCCAGGTCTAAAGAAGACCTGGAGAAAAATTCGCGTGGTGTTGTATGGATGGTTTAGGCAGGCATTTGAAAGGAAGCAAAGATTTGGTTTTTATTGAAACTGGTGGTGAAAAAGGGGGATTCGGAATCGACGAACCAATACATGGAAGAGATGCAGGGTAATGCCCGTCCACATACTGCACGCAAAATAGCATCGAAATTATTATTTTGACGAATTTAAGCTTGTATTTCTTTACTGTCAATTATAACCCTTTTCCGATGTTTAACATTCCTTTACGTTTTTTCGTTTGATATTTTTTCCGAAAAAATAACTCAATAACAACATAGACCACTCATAAAGCTAAAAGACTTTTGGTTTTGAGATACTAGAATCAGAAAAATAATGGAAGCTATAAATTTTTTTGCTAGAGACTTTTGAGCGCGAGCGTACGACTTGAGTCGATGTTTTTGTTCACGGGTGTATTATGAATCCTGGCGAATTTAATAAGGATAATCCGATATTTGGATTGAATTATTACTTTTTAGTTAGATTTTGATAAGTGTGAAAACGTGAGCAAAATCGAGGTATACAGGTGAAACAAATAAAAGCGTGTCGATCAACGGAATTATTTATAACAATTTCCATTTGTGATTTGTAAATGAAATTCTTGGTAGTGATTATAAAATGTTTTTAGAATATATTTTCATACAAATCTGTTTTTTGATTATGGTATATTGAAACCGATATTTAAGCACCTAGATACTGAAGTGGGTGAAAAGAATTCTTGGAAATCAAATAAACAGTATATATATTTTCAATTTATTGAAACACGATTGGAATGTACAGTCTAAAGAAAATGGTGTTTAATGTGATGTATACAGTTGCATCCAACTTTAACTGGTTTTTCGTGTGGTTCTAACGAGCAGTTTGTTGATGGTGCTATCAACTGTCTTGCGAAGACTAAAGTCCTTTCTAGTGTTTTACATTCTATTAATGTACATATGTCCTATAAAATAAAAAGTGAGGTTATTTCATAGATATATTTTTAAAAAAACACGCTTTTGGGATACTAGGATACTAGGATAATTAGAAAAAAAAACGTGGAGCGCTTTATTACGTATTTTTCGTACATCGAGCTAAGTTCGACATTTTTTTTTTCACCATATAACTAGTATTTTTTATTTATTATTGTTTTAAATTATTTTAAAAATTATTTTCAACTTTTTAGTTCGCTCTGATTTAAAAGCGTGTTTTTTAGTTTTTTCATATTATATTTCTCACATTTTAGGATGGTTATTTTTAATTAATAATAAATTTCACTTAAAACAGGTAAACGAAACAAATTCCGATTAAGAAGAAGGGAAACCAACTAAATTAATAATAATAATATGGCGAATGACATTCAGACAATCACAATTTTTTCATTTCTTGTAAAAATCTCCAACTTCTTGTACGATCCACACTGGAAATTGACTAATAACTGGATGTTGTTTGACATAATCATTTTTTCTGTGTCTCGTATACCTTTTTGATAAGTCACGTATAAAATATTTTTCTATGTCGCGCCATCGCAACGTTATAAGCATATTTTTTCTATGGTCCGTTTGATCGTATTTACAACCCGCGTTTTTTTAAATTGATATCACCCTCCTATATTGGCTTCGCTGCTTATATACCTGCATCTTGTCGAAATTTATATCGAGCCGTAAGGGTGTAGTTGGTAAGGTTGTCGAAGTGCTTGATTTCCAACACGGATATCGGAGGTTCGAGTAGTGATAGAAAATTTTATGCTTATAATATAAATATTGAATTTAAAACCGAGGGTTAAAGACATAAAATCACTTTTATTGATAAGATATTACAAAAAACAGATTTTTTGGCCAAACAACTGGACTAATATCTGTGGTTTAATATTCTAGAAAATAAATACGAATGTAAGAAAAGTCGAAAATAATTTACTAAATATTTTTTATTATTATATATTTATATAGTTGTTATACATTTGCATCCTGCTTTTATTTTGACTATTTCCATTCGCCAGCATTTTTCATCAACTTTCTTTTTCAAAAATCTGGATAATTTATATACCGATGAACAATTAAATTCGGAGATACAACTTTCCTAAAACAATAATTTGAATTACTTCGAAAAATAGTATCAAGATTTGCATTATTGCGTTATCTTATATACAGGGCGAAAAATTCGTGAAAATAATGCCGTAAGAAATTTTCTCATACAACTCTTCGTTTTTGCTGATTTATTGCTTCTATGTTATCATCAAATTAAAATCATTGAAGCATGTTTCACGTAAATCTTTTGCTCTTTGCATTTCATAAAGACTTTGTCACACATTGTGGTCCCAGAAGTACCTGGCCTGACCTAGCCATGGCGGTAGTTGCTGTTTTAGAATGTACACAATCTATACAGCACAAGTTTGAAGACCTCACGTTGATTAGTATTTGTTTGGCAGCTATTAATACTGAACGTTTTCAGTGGTTTTGTATAACTTGATATAATACTTTTATTTGAAAGGTCTAAGCCCAACCAATATAGAAGCTGAACTAAATTTTACTCTGAGTAGGACTGCTCTTCAGTTCTCAACAGTAAAATATCGGGTAGCAGAGCTTAAACGAGACCAGCATTGAAATGGTGAACTCCAGAAATGTTGACGAAAATCCATAGAAGCGGTACTGGATGATCTGGTTGAAAGTGCGTGAGATAGCAGATATAGTAGGTATTTCAAAAAGTGCGTTAACCGAAAATTTGGACATGAGAAAGCTGTGCGCCAGATTGGTTTGCTCACAATTGAGCAAATCCGAAAAAAAAGAACAATCAAAACAATATGGATTAAAAAGGGAGAACCAGCTTCAAAGTAGGCAAGTACCGTTCCATCTATAAGTAAGATCGTGGCGTCGATTTTTTGGAATTAATTATCAACGGCGAGTTTTATGAGAACTTATTGCTTGAGCAAAGGAATCAAGCAAAACCGGCCGCATTTGGCTAAGAAGAAAGTGTTGATTCATCAAGATAACGCACCAGCTCACACATCCGTTATTACAATGGCCAGAATCAATGAATTAAAATTTGAATTGCTACCTATTCGCCAAATTTAGTCCCTCGGATTATTTCTGTTCCCAGACTTAGAAAAGTAGCTTGGTGATGAATTATTTTCTAACAACGAAGGATATACGTTGAAAAATAAATAAATTTCTCTTTGTTTAGCCTTCTGGGTTCATCATCGCATTACAAAACGGAGATCGTGGTTATTGTCGAAGCTCCACTATAAACGTCATTCCATAGAAACGAATTTTCGCAGCTTTCGTCGCTGCTATAGTTTATCGCAGCTCGAACATAAATTCCCAATATCTTACATACAAATGTCTCTATACCTTTCGAGAAGGAATCATCTCTCTTTAATATTTAATTTCAGGTTAAATTCAGACTCAAAATTAAATCTAATTGGAACTTATCAACATCGTTGCGTGAAGATATTGGAATGTTTTAAACTAAATCTAATTTAGAAGAAAATTTTATTATAGAATTAAACTTACCAAAAATATTATCCTTAGAACAAATATCACCTGCACGTTATTAAATCGAATTTCAATACACAGGGTCCTTCACGACGAGCTGAATCGATATGCATATGAGAAAGTACTGGAACGAGTGTTCTGAAAATTTGCGTGCATGGGTTTTCCGAAATGCTAAATGCTAAAATAATTCCAGTTCTCTGAAATTTCCGGTTATACCGGAAGTGACCCCAAACTTCGTTATTTTAAACGGAATGCCATGGTTTTTATTAAACCTTTGGAATCTACACAAAATTTCAATACAACTTTATATAAGGCATAGTATGCCTAAAGTCCACCATTTTTAAATTATTTCACATTTTCGAAATTTTTGTACACATGCAGCCCTCCACTAAAAAAATTATATTTCTAAGTTTAAGTGAGTCAGGTCCAATATTTTTGGACTTACAGCTTTCAAAATCTGTGTAAACCTCGACAAAAATTTATATAGGGTATTCAGAAATTTCGCTATCTAAAAACTTCGAAAACTTAATTTTTTCAAGTGGCAACCCCCATTTTTTTCTTTACCATTGTTTTCGTAGAAACTTGGAAAATTGAAATCTTGATGGTTTTTAATTGTCGGTTGTCTGGAGCGACCAAAAAAAAAAAACAAAAGCTTCTATATAAACAAATAAACAAACAATGAAAACAGTTTGACATTTAAGCGTTACAAAAGTGTTCATCATGTCCCATTTAGGATATATTAATGAAGATTATTTATTGATATGTTAGCTTTTGTTTTTTTTTTGGTCACTCCAGACAACCGACAATTAAAAACTATGAAGATTTCAGTTTTTTCAAGTTTCTACAAAAACCGTTAATTTGAGATATATTTTCTGAACACCCTATATAAATTTTTGTCAAGGTTTTCACAGATTAAGAAAGCTGTGAGTGTTATTTGCCCAAATCCAAAAAATATTATCCCCGACTCACTTAAGCTTAGTAATATAATTTTTTTAGTGGAGAGCTGCATGTGTACAAAAATTTCGAAAATGTGAAATAATTTAAAAATGGTGGACTTTCGGCATACTATGTCTTATATAAAGTTGTATTGAAATTTTGTGTAGATTCCAAAGGTTTAATAAAAACCATAGCATTCCGTTTAAAATAACGAAGTTTGGGGTCACTTCCGGTATAACCGGAAGTTTCAGAAAGCTGAAATCATTTTAGCTGAAACGAGAATTTCGGAAAACCCATGCAATCAAATTCTCAGAACACTAGTCCCAGTACTTTCCTATATACATATCGATTCAGCTCATCGTGAAGGACCGTGTACATAAAATTTCTAGATATCAATTTTTTATTATGAAATTCTTGTATCAACACTTCTTTGACGATATTGTTTCCATAATTAAATGAAAAAAAATTTTCTCACTTCACAAAATATCATTTTCATAATAAAAATCAATTAAGCTCGCCAAAACTTTTGATTTTAGAACTGTTCGACATAACCGAAACTTGATAAAGCCTCTACGTACTTTTGAGCGAAATATTTTAAAAACTGGTCTAGAAGGTGTCGATGTAAGTAAAGTCATACCAAATTAAGGAATGAAAAATTCGGTAAACATCTAACAAACCGTCAATCCACGTGAATTCATTATCTCTTCTGTTTACCAATGAAAACATCGAATCGTAAACATAAATAATGCATGTCTATTGGCCGAAGCTGTCGGAAGGCGCATGTACACAATTTCTTCGAAATATTCCTGCGATATGCAGTGGTGTGGCTTGGTGAGATTCATTTAATTCATAAATTTTATTTAAATAAATAGAAATATGGCGTTCTTTAGACCATGGGCGAATGGAGAGAATGAAATTGCACTCAAGATTTTATACGTAGGACAGTTTAAAGTTCATATAAGGAGACACAAGAGAATTCAAAAAATAAAAGGTCTTTTAAGACCAAATAGTAATATACTCCACACCGCTTATCATCCTCTACAAGGTCTAAATAGATCCATCTTTGGAGTATTGTTGCTACATCTGAAGCAGGGCTCTCAAATATACTCAATACAGAAAAAAGGCATTTCAACTTAAAGGTGAACCAGAGTTGACTAGAAACTTGAAAGGCCGCTAATCTGACCATGTTTTACAAATACTACCAGGTACTTGCTCATCCGAGCTGTTCAAGATGATCCCATCTAGAATAGTATTTACAATATCTATTTGACACACAGTCGTAGCTTCATGAACACCTGAAGACGCCCAGAACGTCAATTATCGAGACTCCTACTTTTGGAAAAGCTCATGTATGTGGAATTAATTACCAAGTCACATATTTCCTGAACAATATAACCTACAGAAGTTCAAGATCAATATCTACAGGTATCTTCATAGGGTAGGCACCACTCGATCTAATCGATAGAATTTACCCTCTTCTACTTTTTTTCACATCAAAAAAATAGCTCGCACATATTTTCTTGACGAATGCAGTATTGCCAGTTTTCTAGTTCCGAGGAATTTCAAAATTTATACAGTGGCCGTTGTATAATATGTTATTACCTGATCTGTGATTCCGTTTTCAAGTTCTTGTTGAGCTGGTACGCACTCATATTCATGATAATGTCGAGGATGATACTCATAACCGTCTTGTGGATGAGTTCTTAACACCTTCCGTACGGTACAGAGAACTGGACTTTTCTGGAACAAATTGAATTGATACTGTAATGATTCAACGTCACTCAATGAAAGAATTTTTGAGAAATGTATCAAAGCGGTGACATAGACTAACGAATACAAGGGTTGTCTTAAAAATTTCCGATTTTAAAAAGAAACAAGATAAAACAAAAACTAAACGTCGAAGAGAGTTGACATTTTATTGCGAATCTTTCAAAACTTTTTAGACAACCCTCGTAAAATAAATATTATTATATTAATTTTTTTGGGAGGAAACGATGAAGACATAATAAATAACAATTGGAGAAGAATAATTAAATTTTGTATTAGGAATGGATTGATAATAAGAAACTCATAAGATATAAATAAAACAATATAAAAGAACACACGAAAGATATTTTAGAGAGCTGGAAGGAATTCAGCCGCAAACGTAGAAACTTAATAAAAGAAGAAGAGTTCTAGGAGAGAAAATTACGGAAGAGGAAGTGGAAGAAGGTATAGGGAAAATAAAAATAGGAAAAGTGTGTGCAGGTGACAACTTAAATGCGGAAATGATAAAATATTTAGCAATGTATATTGCAGATAATCAATTTAACATGGGACATAAATTTGATATCTAAAGAATAGGAAAAAAATCGATAGATAAAACTACATAAAAAAGAAAACGACCTAATGTGTGAAAACTACGTACCAATATGCTTCTCGTCATTTGGTTAAAAACATATACGATAAATCATCGAGACAAAGATAAGAAAATATACTGATAAGGAAATGGACGAAGAGCAAAGTGCATAAAGTAAAGAAAAACAAACGGTAACATATACATATTAAGGAAATCAATAGAAAGGAAAATAGAACAGGGAGAATAATTACATATTACATTCATCGATTTGAAACCTGCATTTCGACTCAATAGATTGAAAAATAGTATGAGATAGTAAGAGGAGATGGAATGAGACAATTTTGGAGAAACTCAAACAGGAACCCATAAGAAAAAAATAGTTAAAACATGTTTAAATTGGTACGGACACGTAAAGCCTAATTAGAGAAGCAAAAAATATAAGAAAAAAAGGAAAGAAAGACCCAGGAAAACTCGGCTGCAACAAGTAGTAGAGGAAGGGAAGGAAAAACAATACGGCTGATGAATGGGGGATCAGAAAGAATGCAGAAATGGATAAAAGGAAAGTAAAAACTAAAATATCAATGACGCTTGAGAGGCCAAAAAGAGTTATAGAGAAGAGGATATCAATTTTGATAAGTAATACTAGTCATTGGATTGAATAGATAGAAGTAGTTCCAATAACCTGTTTATTAATTTAAAAAATATTATTGTTTTCAAAATAATTCTACCTTTACCTTTGATCTAAGATCTGTGGGTTCTTTTTCCTCCGTATCGATTACATTGTTCCTTTTATAATCGTCTTCAGTAATAAGTTCGTCGTAATTTCCGTCACTTTCAGCGTATTCATTTAAATTCCTCTGCCAAATATCCCCAATTCCATAATTCTTTGACGAAGCATATGTTAACAATAATAAAGTAATCAGAAGAATCTGAAATTAAAAAGAATAAAAGTGTTAGTACATAAGTTGGATGATAATATTCTTGGAGACTTCATTCGGACCGAATATCTAAAGCCTCATAACATCTATGTATCTAATCTCTTCTTTTTTCCATGCTTCTCTATCTTGGGACCGTTGCGTACATTTTGGTCAATTTTAAATATCTTCTAGCCAACGTATTTGTGGTCTTATTCTTTTGTCCTTTGTTCCATTTTTTTTATCTTTAGGACTGTCCTACGAATTTCCACTTTAATTTCGACACCTATCTAAAGACATCCTTATTTTTGTTGTGTTATGAATCTAGTTGTTTCTTTTGCTGCCACTTTGATGTCTAAAATTTGTCTTTCCATTGATCCGATTGTTTTTTCTATTATATCGATTTTTTCTTTTATAAATGTCCAGTTTTGACATCCGTTATGTGACATTACGCAAATCTCTTGCCATTTTACTGACTTGGGTAATCACTGGTTATGAGGACCAACTAATAATGGATATAGATAATATGAAAAAAGTGAGAAATCTTGCTGAGCCGATTTCTTGAAGAGAAAGTGGAACTTTTGAAGAGAGAAAATACTCATCTTTGGACTAAATATCCTTCAAACGATAAAGATTTAATTAATTTTGTGTTCATGGTACTCCTAACGACATCTTTCAACAGAGTAAACACGCGAAGTGTCTGTTCTACATAATAATTTCCTATTTAACATTAGGCAACATTGCACGAATGTAATCCAGACAGAGATACAACTTCTCGTATTGAGAACCATTAGGATCTGTTAATCATCTAGTTAAATGATACAAAGTGTCTCTTATTTTACCCTCCATTACTGAATTTTTGTCTTATATTAATGCACCTACCTAACTTCTATTTATTATTGCATTCGTTAAGATTTATTGTACAATAATCGCTCCTAATGAGAACCAAAGTTATAGGTAAGCAATTCCAAGTGTTCTTTAGAAACTTGAAGTTGTATTAACGTATCAAATTACTTATATTTTATATTGATGTGACTCTAACGACAATAATAATGATTATTTATAACTTTTGTGTACAATAGGATTTTGGTATTTTAAGCGGTTTGTAAACAGATACGGAGGTTCTTAATAGTTTGTCGTTCGACATTCGTCGAGTACGGTACTCGGATTATTGAAACCTAGTTTAATTGATTATTTTCTTCCATAATAAATAGTTTTTTACAAAGTAGTTTCAATGTTAGATACATTACAGTGTCTTCTCTAAGTTGAATGGAGTAAACATACGACTGCAAACGGTCAAATGCAATGACAAAGAGAAGAAGGAGGAATCCTAAAAGAGGATAACAAGCAAACTGTTTTAATAAATAAAATGTTGGGATTATGGATAAGGTAACGGTGTATATATGATATTTATGAAATAAAAAACTAAATACGTTATCAATTGGAAGATTATTTTATTTCACTTAGAATTTCGGAGTTATTCCTTACAATGTTAAGTATCGGAGAGAACTAAACTACCTACTTCCTAAAATAAATACATTTTGGATTTTAAAATCCACTCTATAGGTTTGTTCCAGACTGTTAGTCGGGACCGTACTTGGAACGGTTATTGGTAGCGTTTATAGACATTTTCTGCGCAATCTCCAACCATGCACGGCTCTTGTAACAATACTTGATATCAACCAAGTGTCAAAAAGACATTCCTAGAAACGATCGACTCTATCGCGTAGAATATGCACCGTACCAAAAACGGTTTTTTGATGGGTTGGATCGAACCTATAACTGGTTTTATGACCTGTAGATCAGAAACCTTTTTCTTCGACAAAGTTAAAATGTCTTTTACAGATATTTGAAAGTATAGGGCACATTATGCTCAAACATGTGAAATGATTGTTTTCTTACAATGTAAGTAATATTTCTATTTTTATATGTAACTATTCTTAAAAACTACCCTAATACAGTTATTTAAAAAAGGTTGAAAGTATGAAATCATTTTATTTTCGATTTTGAGTAGAAAAAATATATATAATTTAAATAAAACAAACCTGATACATAAGTTTTTAATTTAATTCAACCCCTAAAAACTACCCCTTATCACATAAATTAGGGAAAAATTTTTTTGAAAGCTGAAAGTAATAGATTTCGTTAAGAAAATGAAAATGAATTGTTGCTTCTGATATAGTGAAATATTTCTACAATTTTTTACCCCCTATAAATATATATAAATTATTTTTTTGCATGTATTTATACATGTGGGAATCCAGGTATATAAATACAAAGGAGACACAGCATGTATAAAAGAATAAATACTCTAAAAAGATCAAAAGTTAGACGTTTCGTGATTTTCCAGCATTATCCCTAGAAAAACGTTCTTTCCTTCCCAGGGTTTCTTTCAAATAATTTTTTATTTGGAATGGGTTTCCTGGATTTTAATGTGTCATTTGAACGTGGCTTCTTTGATTTCCCATTTCTTTTACAGTCTAGGATAGATAGAAAACTGAAAAATATTTGGGGTTTGTTAACTAAAAAATTTTCGTCATACGTATTCAAGATAAAGTAAATACACATTTTTTACGATTCTGGCGCAACTACTGGCAACGTTGTATTGGAATTTTATACGAATATGTTTTGGAAGCTTATACATCCAATGAAATTGTTTTTATGTGTGACTCTCCTAGAGGGCGCTAGTTACACGGTTCGTACCAAGTAGTATTGACGTTTCACGATTTTCCAGCATTATCCCTAGAAAAACGTATTCGGTTTGTTAATAATAACTCGGCTTCTCTTTAAACTTTTTCTTCTTCTCTTCTTCTTCTTCTAAGCCCTTTTCTTCAAAGAATTTTGATGTTAAAAAGTAAAAAAGACAATACTTTAAATGCTTATATCTCGTTTAATTTTCAAGCTACGTGAGTTTACAAAAAAGCAAAATGTTCAGTAAAATAAAAGATAAATTTTAGTTACAAAAAATTCTTTTATTGGTCCAATAGTTTTTGAGATTTTTTGAAAAAATAATGTTTTTTTTTTAATGGAAAAAAAATTTTCACATTAAACAACTTTTTTCAAAATATACGTATACCAAACCATTAAAACTTTTGGAACGTGTTGTTAGGGCTTAAACAAAGATAATTTTATATGGGCTACGATTAATTTTAATTTTGCCGCACATGATATCAAATTTACCGACATTTCTTTTTCAAATTCGAGTTACTTAACTTATTTTCGTCATAACTCGCTTAATTTTCATGCTAGACAGTTTTATAAAAGTTCATTTTAAAGGTCAAAAAAACGTACTTCAAAAATGTTTATTACAATTTTTTATGAAAAATTGATCCTTTTACCGTTGTTTGAGCTCAAACCTCTGCATTAATTTACGAAAACGAAAAAATTGGCTTTCAGTGACTCATAAGTTGCTGAATATTATTTAAGAAATTTAATTCATACTGACTAATTTCTTTATTTTTTATAAGCTTCAATTTTGATAAGTGTAATTTTTTCCTGAAAATGCGTAATTTTCGAGTTTTTCATGAAAAAATGTTGAAAAACGTGTTTTTTTTAATTTTCAATCGCGAATAACTCAGAAATTATTGAGTTAAATAAAAAACTTCACTCTACATTTTCTTCATAAAATTCAATTCTGTATCGAATTCCGGTGTTATTTGGAAATTTTAAATTTCCATCCCCGAGTAAGGGTAGCATTCACCCCTGGGGTAGAAGCATACATTGGAACCAAATCAGGTTTGTTATTTGCATCATTTCTGATGCAAAATACAAATATTGTATTCTTTTACATTAAAAAATTTATATTTTTCGAATTTTTGTATTTAATTTTAACACATTTCGACATTTTTCAGTGCATATATACGAGCAAATTTCATCACAATTTTTCGCAAATAAATCCACTTATGAATAACCCCATACATAATCTTACATTCTACTTAACAGTTAATACCTAAAAAAAAATTTTTTTTATTTATAAAATACAGTGTGTTTCAAAAAAAGGTGATTCCACCTCTAGAATAGCATAAACTTTTTCTTTAAGATAAACTGTGTAATTCAAGGGATTAAAATCGCATGATCGAGGAGGCCAATGAATCGGAGCTTCTAACTCCACCTGTACCAATTCATAAAATAGTTAATCAACCAAATTACGACACCTTCAATAAAAGTGCGGTAAAAGAGATCTTCGTTTTTTTTAGCTTTATATCTTCTAATATGCTTGCTTAAAAAATCCAGATACATATCACTATTAATTTGTTACCTAAAGTTGCTGCCCAAACATTAAATTGAAATGAGTGTTGGTAATGTGGATTCGCATCACACCAGTAGGGAATGAAACACCCTGTAGATAAAAATCAACGACTTTCATATGAGGTATAAAAATTAATTGAATTTATTTTATTATGGTACATATTAAACTTGATTTGCCTCGTATATTAAGCAAAATTCAAACGCACATATCTACAAACTCATCTCACCTACGTTTTAGTCGCTAATTGGCTTTAATAGATAAATTAGGAATATTTACCAGTAGCCCCTTCAATCGAGATACGTAACTGACAAAGTTAATATTCAAAGACAAATATTTTTCAACAGATCACCGTCATTAAACCTCGACAAGACAAAAAATCATCGTACTTGAAAAGAAACGTGATATAAAGTTGTTTCTCACATTGGTAGTGTTTATAATTTAGTCTATGACGATAACTATCTAATGAAAATAAATCATTTTTAATAATTTGTGGGATGAACTTTGTGAAAAAGTGATTTGGTGCTTGTACGATCATGTTGACTTCCGGAGAAGATGTTAGTAAAAACCCTAATGGAGATAACACGTTAGTATATATTTTATTTTTTGTTTATTAAAAGAAGAAGCAAAATATTGTTTTAATTGAACCGTCGACAGGGTCGTAATAAGCATTTTCTCGATTTTAAAAATCGTTTTTATAAGATATTTTCTTATTATTATTTTTTGCATATTTTCCGAATTATAATTTTCTTCTTTCGATATATTGACAGATTGTAATTTTTGCAAAAGAATGCAGGAAGTGATTGCTCGTATGAACAACGGAATCAGCCCTCTTATAAACGCTTAATAGATTTAGTTTAACCTAAATTGTTGTAACAAAACCGGGCTACTTTTGATTTATATTTTTCACATATACCTGATATAGTCTATTTTTATTAATGAGAGAGTAATAAACTGATGAAGCATTCGAAATCCAAGTGCGTTTCACATAGACAGTTAGAATATTTTTTCATAGAGTATTTTTATGAAATAACATGTATGAATATAATGAATATATAGAGTATACACTTATATTTTCATCTAATCGAACTGCTTATATAACTTCCAGGCAACTGAAAGTAAAAGAGTGTAATTTTTTCTAAAATGTTTCATTTTTCCACAAGGTATGTTAAGAACATTGGTTATACAGGGCTATACAGGATGCAAAAAATTTGGGAGTTTGTAACATGAAAGTAATGCTGAAAAATGAATTTTTCAATCGGTTTTTAAAACTGTACTCTTTGTGCAACTTGATAAATTTTATGCCTTATGCCAAGGAAATCGTTCGCCATAAGGAAACATTCTGAAGAAAATTATCATAAATTGTAAATATATATTGAAATTACTTATTAAAACAAAAACCAAACATTTCTAATTGGAATACATATTGTCGAAAATAGTTTTACTTACAAAAGGAATAAATTGAAATGTAGGAAAATTTATTTTTTCTACAAAAAAAACTTTTAAAAGCGTGTAAGATCTGTCTACTGTTGGAAATACTTTTCTAAATAAGAACGTATGCATTTTCCTTCCCAGGCTTTCTTTCTAATAATTTTTTATTTGAAATGGCTTTCCTGGAGTTTAACGTGTTATTTGAACATTTCTTTTACAATCTAGGATAGATAGAAAACTGAAAAATATTTGGGGTTTGTTGACTAAAAAATTTTCGTAATACGTATTCAAGATAAAGGAAATACACATTTTTTACGATTCTGGCGCAACTACTGGCAACGTTGTATTGGAATTTTATACGAATATGTTTTGGGAGCTGATACATCGAATGAAATTGTTTTTATGTGTGACTATCCTAGAGGGCGCTAGTTACACGGTTCGTACCAAGTAGTATTCAACATAACTTTTTCAATATTAGAATTATTAAGCAAAATTTCGAGTAAACTTAAACATTATTTAATTTCACACCAAAAAGGTACTCTGGTAAACTGGTAATCTCCATAATAGGATATTGTTTATTGTTTTAGGCAGCCCTTTTTAGGAAACACACATGTAAATCGAATGAAATACCTACATAACCTCAATTCTACAGTTTTTGTTTCAAGCGTATAATTTTGAGTCTCATAGAACATAAAACATAAGTTTGAATGATGTTCAAATTGTGCAATTGAAAAGAAACAATTGCTCGCTATTTATTAAGGCCGCTTGACATGATGCAAGAGAACGTGCAATGCAAAGCAAGACGCAATATTTCTTGATCTTGATCGCAGATGCAGTTCAGCCGATTTATCGGTTTGGTGCCATTTTTATTGCGTACAAGTTACTGATATCACGTTATATTTTCCAATGTTTTTCAAATGTTTCTTCATCCATCCATCCACCTCAACAAATTTTTGTACGTTTTCTCGTCAAATCCTATAGCTAAACTCATATTTCCTTTTGTTATATCTAGCCAGGGCCTGGCTCACCATCTCCTAGTTGATATTTTCTGTCCATCAGACAAAAACAAGGCAACAGCAGATATAATTATTGCCAGTACTGCACTGACTACTATTAAAATCTCCAAACAAGGAGTCTTATAATTAATTTCTCCTTGAGCCGGTCGAATTTATGGGTGTTACCTCTTTTTCCACGTTGTCTTATTTGAGGTCAATTTGGTAAATCAGAAGAAAAGTAGCGTTTCTTTAAAGAAAAAATAATTACTCTTCTGACTATGTGCCGCGACGAACATTGAATTACATCTCATCCTAAGAACGTGGTGACTATTATGTTCATATATAAGACTATGTTACTGCCAACATGGGTGGGATTAAATTTTGAGCATTTGTTCTTAATCAACATCATTTTTTATACGAGGGTAAGTCCATAAGTCCGAGGCATTTCAAATGAAACATAGGTTTTTAAATTTTGTTTTTTTCTCACGTTGTCTTCTTTGGAAAGATGAATTTTCTTTGAATTTGATAATTCCGAAGAAAAGGACTGTTTGGTGGTGACTATTATGTTCATATACCGGGTGTTAGGCAAATCGTTGAACATAGGCGGGGCCATTTTCATTTTTTTGCCTCTGACCCCGTGTAACTTTTTCATTTTTATAGCTAGGCACAATTTTTGTTCGTTATTAGAATCTTGGTGCATGGCATGGCCAATGAAAATTAATATTTGTCGCGAATTATGGCTAGAAACTATCTTGTGGACCGCCGAACTCCAAAGAAAAGTTAAAAACGATTTTAACTTCAACTTTGCGTTGCGTTTAAAAAAAAGTAAGGGTGATAGGAAGCTTCTGATTTTTTAAAAACATCGCTAAAGTGTAGGCTTTCTAACGGTATGTACTTTGTTTCGATTTGTTTTCCCTAAACCGATTTTTAATTTTTTTTACGTAGTTGGACCATTTCGACGAAATTCGACTCATGTAAAGTTACAGATTTCTTCTAAAATCAATACAAGGATTAAAATAATGAAACAAAAGTATCAAAACTTGAATTATTCATTTTAAAATCAGTTAGGAGCCCCTCATTGGTTATGCACGCTCTGTATCGGTTGCGTATTTCCACTGTAGTAGTCTGCAACAACATCTCTTGTTTCATTGTTTCAAATGGAGCGTCAATCCAATTCTTCACAACTGTGGTGTATACTAAATCTTTGGCCCTTCCTCAGACATAAAAATCGATAGAGATGAGGTCGGGCGAGCGCGGGGGCCAAGGAATTGGACCACCCCTAGCAATCCACGAGTTGGGGAAGGCGTTGTTTAAGAATTCCCTCACATTCAAGCTCCAATAAGCCGGGTAGCCGTCGTGTTGAAATACAATTCGCGCATCTTCCTGAAATACTTCTTCCACTAACTCAGGTAGGTCATTCATCAGAAATTCTAAGTAATTCTGTCCATTCAAATTGTCGGGTAAATAATACGGCCCTATTAACCGGTTGCCGATCACACCTGCCCAAAAATTTACGCTAAATCTTCTTTGGAAAGCTCTCTCTTGACGTGTGGGTTTGCAGGTCTTGGTGTCCAGTAGTGTAAATTAGGCTCGTGGTACTCCAAAAGTGAAAAAGAAAAAAGATATGATAATAAGCGTGCTAGAGTGAAACACTACCATTATTACCAGCTTAAGCATTCCACAGAGAGTAAAAGAGAGTGGGAATTAAAAAAAAACCTACCTGCTCAGTAACCATCCCAAAAAGAGCATTTATATTGTTTTCAACTTTGCATTTATAAATTTGGCAAAACATGTAACTTTGAACAAGTACAACTCTGGTTAGGAAAAAGATATCGAAACAAATTATATACCGTTAGAAAGCCTACACTCTAGCAATGTTTTTAAAAAATCATAAGCTTTTTATCACCTTTACTTTTTTTTTAAGCGCAACTCAAAGTTGAAGTTTAAAATCTTTTTTAACTTTTCTTTGGAGTTCGGCGGTGTACAAGTTAGTTTCTAGAAATAATTCGCGATTAATTTTCATTAGCCATGCCATTCACCAAGATTCTAATAAAGAAAAAAAATTGTGCCTAGCTATAAAAATGAAAAAGTTACAGGGGGTCAGAGGCAAAAAAATGAAAATGACCCTATCTTCCTATGTTCAACGATCTGCCGTACACCCTGTATAAGACTGTATTACTTCCAACAAGGTGGGTTTAAATTTTGAGCATTTTTTATTCTTTATCAACATCATTTTTTATACGAGAGTAAGCCAATAAGTCAAATGAAACGTAGGTTTTTAAATTTACGTGCAAGAAATTGCATTCAATTTTTTGCAAGATCAATATATTACATAGACGAAAATATCACGTCGCTTGCCATTATACAAGTGAAAGTAAACAATTTCCTAACCTCAAATTTCATTTAATATTTTGTGATCGGTTTAAAAATGATGGGCGCTGGTTAGCAAGGCCCTGGCTACGTATAACAAAAGGAAACATGAGTTTGACTATAGAACTGACTATAGAAAATATTAGTTGAGAATATATGAGGAAATATTTGAAAAACGCCTAAAGAAATAAATCAACGATAAAATTATCATCTTAAGCCAGATATACATTATTTACTGTATTTCGATTGCTGTTAACACAATTTGACATTCTGCTAGTACTTTTTATACATTAGATAATAATAAAAAACATTTTTTTAAAATCATTTATAGGGAATTAAATTAGTACGCAAGATTTATTTGATAAAATAAACAATTAGTTTACAAGGTTAAATATTACTAAGCACTTTTAATTTTTATACAACAATTTTGTGTTAAAATTATATCGAATGGCGAAGCTAAGCTCTATACGGCGTGGTAAAACTAATATTCGTATATAAATAAAAGAGGGTGTTTTTGGGAAAACACTACGACTGGTCTTGCAACTATTTCGATAGAATTTTATACAAAAATTAACATCGAAAAAAGAATATAATTTTGTTTCACTAAAAACTAAGTTTTTCTATTTTTCAATAACGTAAAAAACAAAAGAAAAACATTGATGTCTTCTGATTCAAAATTGTTTTTTTAAAACACTTTTAATTTGACTATTTGCATAATTATATTAATCAATAAATCACCTACAACATGAATATCAAAATAAAAATAACATCAAAATATAAATCTGTTTTAACAAATATACATTAATTTTTCCATAGTTTTTCGCAACTCAAAAATATGTAGCAGCCATCAATCAAATTATTTGTAGTTGTAAGTTGTAGGAAACAATCCCGTGACTTCATTTGCTTTAGCTACTTGTACTATTACCTCGTCTTCTACATCTTAGCTGCTCTAAGCAGACTTTACAAGATTTCCTTCTGGTTTCATTGGACTTTCTCATCAATTCCATTGATTTAATCATAACTTTAATAGATCTTATTTGTTTCTTCTTCTTTCTTCCGTAATAGATTTAAATCCTGTTCCTTCTTCCATTTTTTTCCTCATCCTGTGTCTAGATTGTCACTTCACCTCTTTCGTGGTCGACCTTTACTCTGTGGTTCGATTAGATATTCATCCCTTACCATTTTTACCATCCTATCGACTGTCATTCAACTTATTTGTTGATTCCATTGTTTTTTACGCTTTTCCAGAAGTTCACCTGAGAATATGTGTCTTGCTTTGTTTCAGATGTCCTCCTCATATCTTGTCTTCTACGTCTCCTTAACTGGTTATTTCAGTTTCAAGGTACTTCAATTTCATTCTCTGTCGTATCATTCGTTCTTATTTGAATCTAATGGGTTCTTTTAATGTTTTATTGTAGATAAATATTATACTGTTTTCCTGTGAGATTAAAGCTATTTAATAATCCTTGAAGATCATTTTCGGTACATATCATGGCGTCATTGACATGTTTCTATTGTACAACAGGTGAATAACTTCTTCCACTTGAATACAGTCAAAGGCTTTTGTGAGGTCTATGAATGCTGATTTGTTATATTATGTGGATTTCTGAACCAGTTATCAAAGGATCTTCCTGATCTGGATCGTTGCTGATCGTCTTCTAATGTTGTGAAGGATTTAATTGTGTTGACCTTCTTTTGATTTCAATTATTTGAATACAACTTCTTGTGACTTTAATCCTTAAACTGGCAAGATATAAACCGATGACTTTTTTTCTTGTTTTCATGATTTTTGGTTTTGGATTTGATAGAAAGCAGTATGGATTTCAGAAAGAAAGTAATACACTCAGTACCACCGTAGACTTACTTGAATACATCAGCAGGGAAATTGATAAAAATAAATATGTAGCTGCAGTGTATATAGATTTGCAGAAAGCTTTTGATACAGTGGACATAGAGCTAATGTTGGAAAAGCTAAACAAAATGGGACTCCAGGGAACTTATCGAAGGATCTTCCTGATCTGAATCGTTGCTGATCGTCTTCTAATGTTGTGAAGGATTTAATTGTGTTGACCTTCTTTTGATTTCAATTATTTGGATACAACTTCTTATGACTTTAACCCTTAAACTGGCAAGATATAAGCCGATGACTTTTTTTCTTGTTTTCATGATTTTTGGTTTTGGATTTGATAGAAAGCAGTATGGATTTCAGAAAGGAAGTAATACACTCAGTACCACCGTAGACTTACTTGAATACATTAGCAGGGAAATTGATAAAAATAAATATGTAGCTGCAGTGTATATAGATTTGCAGAAAGCTTTTGATACAGTGGACATAGAGCTAATGTTGGAAAAGCTAAACAAAATGGGACTCCAGGGAACTTATCGAAGGATCTTCCTGATCTGAATCGTTGCTGATCGTCTTCTAATGTTGTGAAGGATTTAATTGTGTTGACCTTTTTTTGATTTCAATTATTTGAATACAACTTCTTGTAACTTCAACCCTTAAACTGACGAAATATAAACCGATGACTTTTTTTTTCTTGTTTTCATGATTTTCTATCATTTAGATCTCAAGTAAGATTTCAAATTTTCAATCACATCTTTTGTTTCCTTTCTTTACATTTATATAGTCTTTTTAATTTTTTTCTTCAACTAACCATACAAAGACGACATGCTCTATGTCGGCTCAAAATAAATATGAATAATTTTTACGCAAGCCATTAAATTTAGATAGTAATTAATTTTGATTTGCTTTTGTTATATATTTTTGTTTAAATAATGGTAAAACAAGGCCCATGGCCATTCAATCATACCAGTTAAATGAGAGCAATAAATTAAGACATCAACGCATCTTAACTCAAAATAATTTTATTAAAAATAATAATTTATATATATAATAATACAAAAAATAATATAATAAACAATTTAATAACAATTTAGTTATCAAAAGCGTATTAATTTTGATTAAAAAAAGTCATATTAACTTTTAGCATAAACGGGCAAAGTATCAAATATGATAACTTCACAAAATGCATTTTCTAAAACAGAAAATCAGTTATCACGTTTTTCCTTTCTATAATTGCATTCAATACAGTATTATGAAGCTAAAACAATTTACCGAATTCCAAAAAACACTAAATTGTTTGTACAATAACAAAAAACAAATTACATTTTTAGGATGAGACGCCATTTCAGGGTTTTGTTGATAAATGTTGTTATAACTTACGTTGGACGTAAAACAATGTGACCAACACATTCACAATGAAATTCCCTTGCCCTGAGAGAATTAACCAGGTCCAAAGATTTACCGCCGATTTTTAAAAAAATTATTGAACATATGTGATACCATGCACGTTTAAGGGTTAACGGATTTCCTTGATTCTGTACGCAATCCTTCCTTTTTTAAATTTATTACTATTCTTGATATCTGATATACTATTTCAGATCCTAACATAAATAATTATAGGATTTTTAATTAACGGAACACATGTTTATTTCCGCCGGAAGTACATACTTTACATACGATCGTAGTAAATTATCGAACTTGAGGACTTTATTTATATTCGCATGAGTTAACAAAGACAGGCGATCTAAATATATCTTAAGATATATTACTTAATAACAACCTACTATAAATAGCCTTTATTCTTCATCGGCTGTCGTGGTTTAAGGTCATATTCATTTTGGACCTTGCAAGTAGAGTTTTATTTGTTATAAGTTTTATTTTAAAAAAACAACAAGAAATCAGGGGAAAGTGAAATTAAGATGAAATGTTAAAATACGAAAGAGAAAAGTTGCAAAAAGATTTATACGAATTAATCCAAATAATATGGAAAGAGCAGAGCGTACCCCAAGAATGGAGGAAAGCACTAATATGTCCGATTCCAAAAAAGGTGATGACTAATTTCCGGTTATACCGATGGTCGACTATAAATTTTTTATTTTAAATAGAACACCTTATATATTGGAATTTACGTAAGATTTTAGTATACTTTTGTCTAAACACTTTTTTCGAAAAATACATACTTTTTGAGTTTTTAATATTTTTGTAAAAAAATTTGACCGTTGCAGACCCTTGTAAATTATTTTTTTCACGTGAATATCCTTAAAGATATGAAAATGGTTTCCATTCGTTTACTTTTAGCAAGGTCAGACGTATTTGAATCTATCTTGGAAAATTTTTCATTTTATACAGGGTGGATATTAAAAGTATTCAAAGTTTAACTTCATAAATATCAAATTTCTTATTTTTTTCAAATAGAAACACCCGGTTTTTTCTATTTTAATGCATTCAAGGGTGAAAAATAAGTCAAATTTATGTATACTTTCCTATATTTATCTAAACCTCGCCGTTATCCAGATATTAAATGTTTTCTTTAAATTTTTAGAGATTTTATTTTTATCCGTTGATACAAGAACTAAGATATTACAGAAAACATTGATTATCTGAATAACGGTAAGGTTTAGGAATAAGAAATTATACATGAATTTACCTTACTTTTTACCACTAAATGCATTACAATAGAAAAAACCGGGTGTTTCTATTTGAAAAAAATAAGAAATTTGATATTTATGAAGTTAAACTTTGAACACTTTTTATACACACCCTGTATAAAATGAAAAAATAGAAACATAGATTGAAATACGTCTAATCTTACTAAAAGCAACCGTACAGAAACCATTTTCATATCTTTAAGGATGTCCTCGTAAAAAAATAATTTATAAGGATAAGATAAGGATGGTCAAATTTTTTAAAAAAAAATTAATAATCCAAAAAGTATGCATTTTTCGAAGAAAGTTTTTAGACAAAAATTTAACATAGATTTCAAAAATGTATTAATATACAGAACCGGAAGTCGGTCATCTTTGAAAATATTTTAGTTAAAAAGATCGTATCCAAAAACCTAAACATATAAATTTTCATGATTTAACTGTAAGTATTTTGCCATATACAGATAGTTTTAACTCATCGTGGAACACCCTGTATTGTTTCTATTTTTCATACAGTGCAGAATGAAATTACAATATAATTATCTCACACAATTAGTTATTTTAGACTTTTTTGGTCATGTAAAAAATCAAATACAATTGTTGTCTGAAAACCGGGACGTTGGACAAGCCTTGTTATAAACTTTTACCTCAACAAATAATCTGTATCTCAATAAATATCATTAAAGTGGTATTAATTCATAATTAATTAAAGTTTTCCATCAAATTGGACCGAATTTTTCGTATAAAATTAGAAATGTGATCAAATATAGAGTATTCCACTTTAAAAATTGTCTTATGGATTTATTTAGAACTTTTGGGACATCCTGTAAATGATATTAGATGTTAGCCGTAATTGATGTTCATAAGGCTATAAAAAAATGTCACCGTTTGCTATTAACCGTAAAAATGCAGATGAATCACTCTAATATATTTTTAAAACTTAATAACCACAAGTTGGGATGTATTACTTTACACAATAGCAACATTTTTTATGTATTTTGAAGATTGAAAGATTTTTTATAATTTTTTTTTCTCTGCACAGTTGACAGTTTGACTTGAAACGGTTAGTACACACGTGACTGGTGATCGGTACAGGAAAACCTTTCCGGTATACCGGACGTGTGTGCTGAGCTATATTCATCTATTTATAACAATAGAACGTGACATTGTGTTATCTACTGATTAATATTGCTATTTAAAAAGATATAATTCAATCTAATTCTTCTATACATTAAAATAAAAATAATTCTCTCAGATTTAATTTTCATTTTTTCAGAAACATTCGTAGAAGACGAACCGGTGTATATAAAATATCATCAGCTTCGGAAGGTTTTCTATTCAAGGACAACAGCATTCTTAGTACATTGAATATTGGAAAGAGGTATAGTATATCTGAAGTCAGTGTTTTTATTTAGCCACCCATTATATAAGTACAAAGAAACAGTTTTTCTTCGGAACAGCTGGTTACTATTCATAACGATTCACCCTATACACATGTCTTGGTAAGTAAAAACCGACATATACAAGAGTTGCTCTGAAAAGTTGGCGATGTTAACCTGATTATATCACAACTTATCAATAAAATTTAATAAATACATTTGCACATGCATTGAGAGATTATTCACTTAAATTTCAGCCATTTTGAACATTTAGTTTCTGTTTTTCAATCGTATAAATGAGTCGTTGTACGATTGGATATAACCAATTTTTGGACTTTTTTGAGTGACCACCTCTGCAGAACGTTCACCATCATCGGTGTCTGTACGACCTCGTTTAAATTCAGCAAACCGATAACAAATGGTTCTTTCCGATGGAGCCGAGTCCGGATAACACTTTTGAAAGCCATTGCTGAGCTTGTAAAGTATTATTTATTTGTAAAGAAGCAATGATAAATTGACAAACGAAATGATTCTGACTAATCGAAATGTTCTGAATTTTTACACTTTTGAAACTATATAAATGTCATATGGATTTGACACTGGCAGCGCCATCTGTGTGTCAATTACACGACTTAATTGAGTGATGTATTCATAGAGATATTACCATAGAGTAGGCATGCCTACAAGTGAAAGCGTCTCGCGAATGAAAAGAGAAAGAGAATCATTTATGTATTTCTATCTCTTTCTTTCGTTGCGTGCTGCGCATGCGTGTCTGTGATTCAGTGGGCAATGGTAAAGTGCGTACACGAAATCTAATCAACGCGCATGCGCCATTAAACAGAGACAGCAATACATAAATTATTCTCTCTCTCTTTCTATCGGCCAGACGCTCCCACTTGTATGGGCGCCTATAGCATGCCTACTCTATGTGTAATATCTCTATGGATGTATTACAAAGTTTCTATATTCGTCGGAGCATTCTGAATTCCATTTGTCAATGTTACCAAAGCAAATTCCTTAGATTTGCCTGTTTGGTATGTATTGACAAGGATGAAGTATTGTCCGCTTCAAAAAATTGACATTGACAACTTTTTTCATCGATGTGAGGTTGATTGATCTGAAAGTCTTGGGATACGTAGTGTTTTTTCCTAGTTTTAGTATAAAAACTGCTTCGAATGAGGCCGTCCTTTTTGAAGAAGGGTTGGTAAGATTCCGTACACTCCTGGTGACTTGAACGGTTAAAGATATAGCCCATTTTTTCTTTTCCCTTAGTCATTGCTGCAACTTCCTTCATAGCATTGCTATGTTTTTCCATTCTGTTTTCTGAGATCGATCTACTGCTCCCAGGAAAGTGAGCTTCTAACAATTTACCAAGAGCCGTGCTCTGTGTTTCTTGCCCTTCGCCAAGACCTTATGTCTTGTAGCCGTTGGTGTAGAGTCAATATCTTAAGCTTTATTAACGTGGTTTAAGCAAAATGAGTTAACTATAGGTTTAAAAGAAGAAGAACTAATTATTGTGTTACATTGGAAACTTTTTAAACAAACCTGGTATATCCACTAATTATCTTATAAATTTATTGATTCCGTTCCTGTAGGTGATTATTTGACCATCAACATACCAGAATTACAAAAAAATGCAGATAGTTATTTGCTCATATAAGAATTCTAACAATACAGATCATGTGGTAGAGGGTTGGGTATTTACAGTATTCAATTAAAGTAAGTGACCGTTACTTAAGTTTTACTAGATGCGATTAACCTATTAAACTGAACGTACAATATTTTGCCTCAAAGTCCAATTGCAAATAACATTTCTTGAAATAGTGATCGTAGTATTTTTGCATAAAAATAGGTATATGTAGAAAAGGATATGTGTGAGGAATATTTTCAAAATAACACTAAAATACCTAAAAATGGATGGAGTTTCAGGTAAATAGTAATTAGTAACATTTATTCACTTGGTTTTTATGCTCTATTTGTAAGATTTTGGATATAATTATAATGATTTGGTAAAACATAATTAAGCCTAACGTGTTTAATGTGTAATTGGCTGCCTAACTAATCATCATTAAATGTACTACTAGTTGCCTATTATAACGTCTATAACAATGGTCACATAGAGCGGACATAACGCATAGCGCTACTGCCACCTACCGGTAGTGATAGTGATCGGGAATGTGTTGAACGTTCGTTGTAAAGCCGTTTTTTATTTCCTATAAATCAAAACTATCATTTGATACAGTTAATTCTTACTCATATTAGTTATGTATGATATACAGGATAAAATAAAACAGCTTATGTTGAAATTAAATGCGGAAAAATCATTCAGATGCACATTTTATTTTTCAGTTTTCTTAATGTGTTTTAGTTTTTTGTCTCCTATTTGTTATACATTCATTTAATATAAATACATTATACATATTATTTCATACTATTTGAATACTTACTAAATATGAAGACATATCGGCGATACACCAATTAAACTGAACATTACAATATAGACAATTTCATTTTTATACTCGACCTTACTAATGCAAACACTCCCCCAATCGCAAAATTTTTACTTGTGTTAGTAAAAAGAGATTTATACCAAATCCAGATAACTTATGTTTATTTTGATTATCCCAATAACATGTATTTGTTAGAGATTAGATTTGGACTTAATTAGAATGTATTAATTCTTGTTAGGGAACCCTTTTAATTACTACAACTTATGTACTGTGTGTCCCAGATGAGTTTACATCAATTTAATGTAGTGAATTTAAAATAATGCTCGCTACACACTGGGAAATGTGTTTCTGTACCACAATTGGCGATTTTTATATTTAGACTTAATTAGAATGTATTAATTCTTGCTATGACACCCTTCTAATTACTACAACTTATGTATTGTGTGCCCAGATTAGTTTACATCAATTTAATGTGGGCATTCAAAATAATGCTTGCTACACACTGGGAAATGGGTTTCTGCACTACAATTGGCGATTTTCAAATTTTGACTTAATTAGAATCTATTAATTATTGCTAGGGAACCCTTTCAATTACTACAATTTATGTACTGTGTGTCACAGATAAGTTTACATCAATTTAATGACGTGAATTGAAAATAATGCCTGTTACACACTGGGAAATGTGTTTCTGCACTACAATTGGCGATTTTCAAATTTTGACTTAATTAGAATCTATCAATTATTGCTAGGGAACTCTTTCAATTACTACAACTTATGTACTGTGTGTCCCAGATGAGTTTACATCAATTTAATGTAGTGAATTTAAAATAATGCTCGCTACACACTGGGAAATGTGTTTCTGTACTACAATTGGCGATTTTTAAAATTGGACTTAATTAGAATCTATCAATTATCGCTAGGGAACTCTTTCAATTACTACAACTTATGTACTGTGTGTCCCAGATGAGTTTACATCAATTTAATGTAGTGAATTTAAAATAATGCTCGCTACACACTGGGAAATGGGTTTCTGCACTACAATTGGCGATTTTCAAATTTTGACTTAATTAGAATCTATTAATTATTGCTAGGGAACCCATTCAATTACTACAATTTATGTACTGTGTGTCCCAGATGAGTTTACATCAATTTAATGACGTGAATTGAAAATAATGCCTGTTACACACTGGGAAATGTGTTTCTGCATTACCATTGGCGGTTTTTAAAATTGGACTTAATTAGAATCTATCAATTATCGCTAGGGAACTCTTTCAATTACTACAACTTATGTACTGTGTGTCCCAGATGAGTTTACATCAATTTAATGTAGTGAATTTAAAATAATGCCCGCTACACACTGGGAAATGGGTTTCTGCACTACAATTGGCGATTTTCAAATTTTGACTTAATTAGAATCTATTAATTATTGCTAGGGAACCCATTCAATTACTACAATTTATGTACTGTGTGTCCCAGATAAGTTTACATCAATTTAATGACGTGAATTGAAAATAATGCCTGTTACACACTGGGAAATGTGTTTCTGCATTACCATTGGCGATTTTTAAAATTGGACTTAATTAGAATCTATCAATTATCGCTAGGGAACTCTTTCAATTACTACAACTTATGTACTGTGTGTCCCAGATGAGTTTACATCAATTTAATGTAGTGAATTTAAAATAATGCTCACTACACACTGGGAAATGTGTTTCTGTACTACAATTGGCGATTTTTATATTTAGACTTAATTAGAATGTATTAATTCTTGCTATGACACCCTTCTAATTACTACAACTTATGTACTGTGTGTCCCAGATGAGTTTACATCAATTTAATGTAGTGAATTTAAAATAATGCTCGCTACACACTGGGAAATGTGTTTCTGTACTACAATTGGCGATTTTTATATTTAGACTTAATTAGAATGTATTAATTCTTGCTATGACACCCTTCTAATTACTACAACTTATGTACTGTGTGTCCCAGATGAGTTTACATCAATTTAATGTAGTGAATTTAAAATAATGCTCGCTACACACTGGGAAATGTGTTTCTGTACTACAATTGGCGATTTTTATATTTAGACTTAATTAGAATGTATTAATTCTTGCTATGACACCCTTCTAATTACTACAACTTATGTATTGTGTGCCCAGATGAGTTTACATCAATTTAATGTGGTGCATTCAAAATAATGCTTGCTACACACTGGGAAATTTGTTTCTGCTCTACCATTGGCGATTTTAAGATTTGGACTTGATGAAAATGTATAGTTCTTGTTAGGAAATCATTTTATCTAGCACAATGTATGTGCTGTAAGTCCCAAAAAGGTTTTATTCGCATCAATTTCATGTTGTTAATTCAAAATAATGCCCGCTACACACTGGGAAATGGGTTTCTGCACTACAATTGGCGATTTTCAAATTTTGACTTAATTAGAATCTATTAATTATTGCTAGGGAACCCTTTCAATTACTACAATTTATGTACTCTGTGTCCCAGTTAAGTTTACATCAATTTAATGACGTGAATTGAAAATAATGCCTATTACACACTGGGAAATGTGTTTCTGTACTACAATTGGCGATTTTTATATTTAGACTTAATTTAGAATGTATTAATTCTTGCTATGACACCCTTCTAATTACTACAACTTATGTACTGTGTGTCCCAGATGAGTTTACATCAATTTAATGTAGTGAATTTAAAATAATGCCCGCTACACACTGGGAAATGTGTTTCCGTACTACAATTGGCGATTTTTATATTTAGACTTAATTAGAATGTATTAATTCTTGCTATGACACCCTTCTAATTACTACAACTTATGTATTGTGTGCCCAGATGAGTTTACATCAATTTAATGTGGTGCATTCAAAATAATGCTTGCTACACACTGGGAAATTTGTTTCTGCACTACCATTGGCGATTTTAAGATTTGGACTTGATGAAAATGTATAGTTCTTGTTAGGAAATCATTTTATCTAGCACAATGTATGTGCTGTAAGTCCCAAAAAGGTTTTATTCGCATCAATTTCATGTTGTTAATTCAAAATAATGCCCGCTACACACTGGGAAATGGGTTTCTGCACTACAATTGGCGATTTTCAAATTTTGACTTAATTAGAATCTATTAATTATTGCTAGGGAACCCTTTCAATTACTACAATTTATGTACTCTGTGTCCCAGTTAAGTTTACATCAATTTAATGACGTGAATTGAAAATAATGCCTGTTACACACTGGGAAATGTGTTTCTGTACTACAATTGGCGATTTTTATATTTAGACTTAATTTAGAATGTATTAATTCTTGCTATGACACCCTTCTAATTACTACAACTTATGTACTGTGTGTCCCAGATGAGTTTACATCAATTTAATGTAGTGAATTTAAAATAATGCTCGCTACACACTGGGAAATGTGTTTCCGTACTACAATTGGCGATTTTTATATTTAGACTTAATTAGAATGTATTAATTCTTGCTATGACACCCTTCTAATTACTACAACTTATGTACTGTGTGTCCCAGATGAGTTTACATCAATTTAATGTAGTGAATTTAAAATAATGCCCGCTACACACTGGGAAATGTGTTTCCGTACTACAATTGGCGATTTTTATATTTAGACTTAATTAGAATGTATTAATTCTTGCTATGACACCCTTCTAATTACTACAACTTATGTACTGTGTGTCCCAGATGAGTTTACATCAATTTAATGTAGTGAATTTAAAATAATGCTCGCTACACACTGGGAAATGTGTTTCTGTACTACAATTGGCGATTTTTATATTTAGACTTAATTAGAATGTATTAATTCTTGCTGTGACACCCTTCTAATTACTACAACTTATGTACTGTGTGTCCCAGATGAGTTTACATCAATTTAATGTAGTGAATTTAAAATAATGCTCGCTACACACTGGGAAATGTGTTTCTGTACTACAATTGGCGATTTTTATATTTAGACTTAATTAGAATGTATTAATTCTTGCTATGACACCCTTCTAATTACTACAACTTATGTACTGTGTGTCCCAGATGAGTTTACATCAATTTAATGTAGTGAATTTAAAATAATGCTCGCTACACACTGGGAAATGTGTTTCTGTACTACAATTGGCGATTTTTATATTTAGACTTAATTAGAATGTATTAATTCTTGCTATGACACCCTTCTAATTACTACAACTTATGTATTGTGTGCCCAGATGAGTTTACATCAATTTAATGTGGTGCATTCAAAATAATGCTTGCTACACACTGGGAAATTTGTTTCTGCACTACCATTGGCGATTTTAAGATTTGGACTTGATGAAAATGTATAGTTCTTGTTAGGAAATCATTTTATCTAGCACAATGTATGTGCTGTAAGTCCCAAAAAGGTTTTATTCGCATCAATTTCATGTTGTTAATTCAAAATAATGCCCGCTACACACTGGGAAATTTATTTCTCATTTAATAAATATAAAACTTGGACTCTTACAATCACTGCTACTTATGTACTGCGTGTCCTCTAAGAGTTTACATGAATTTTGTGTAGGGAATTCAAAAGAATGCTTGCTAAACACCGGAACACTTTTTTCAGCACTCCAATTAGTGTTTTTAAGACTTGTGACTTAATGAGAATGTATAATTATGAAGCATCTTATGTACTGTGTGCCCCAAAAGTTTATACATTAATTTTATGTGGGGAATTCAAAATAATTCCCGGTTCATATGGGGAAACCTGTTTTACCTGGTTTCAGCATCAAAAACCCTAGTTTGCAATTAAATTGTGTAAGTATTAAGTCCGTTTTTCCCCTTCAACAAGAGTGTTTGTATTGCTTAATGAGGCGTCTACATAGTTCAGAAATTGAGATGAATATAAACTCTGATTGATTATAATGCATCAAGAAATAGCCTACATTGATATTTTATCAATTATTTTTGCTCCTTTACTACAAATAAATGTCCTTTAATTGTCCTTCATGAAACTTTTATGTTTTTTACATTTTATACTAGCTTCTTCAAGATCAAAATTTATTTAATCTTCAGGTACTAGGCTAATTCTCGTGTAATAAGGATAAAAGGTGAATTCTTTTTTCTTTTGTTCATAGAAATAGGATAGTTTTATTCCATAAATTTGAATAAAAAAATTGAAATTAGTAATTAACGAAGTAATCTTGTTTTATTAATATCTACCTTGCTCAAAGCTGAGCGCATATGTTATACATGTCAATATTGTGCAAATATTTTTAATAAGTGCGAACATTAATGGGTGGTAATCATATTGAATGTGTCGATTTCTATTTGAGTATGTGTATATACAGTGTGCAAAGAAAAGTAACTTAACAATTTAACAATTCCATTGACTTAGGAGAATAGAAAAAAATTCCACTGTTCTTATTGACTTTTTCTATAATAAATGAAAAGAGAAAGTATCGCAAAATTAAAATGTTCCTAATCGTTTTACCATTACTTTAATTCTCTATCTTGAAAGGTAGTGAAAAGACTCAATACAATAGATATAATTCAGAAATTGTCTAATTTCGTTCAGAATGTGAGATACCCCCTCAAAAAATGGGTGATACGAATAAACACAATTAGCAATAATTGAATATGGGTTTATTATTTTTCAAAATATCCCTCAGGTGTAGAAAACCGTTGACCTCTTAATTTATTTTTGATTTGCGGGAATAAAAAGAAATCTTGGGAACCAAACATGGATTGTACGGCGGAAGATCCATCAATTCGATGTTTTTCAGCATTTCTTTGCACCAATGGACACAAGCTTTTTTCAGTGATTGTCGAATTATGAGGTATCCAATGCGAACAAATATTTGCTCGAACTAATGGAAAAAATGAGAGCTACCCCTGCATCTGCATTGTGGGACATCACGCTTAAATAATATGGGAACAGAAATCTCCAATATGACGGAAGGTCAAAATGGCTTCGCCTTCTAAAACAAGGATGAAATATCGGGAAAAATTTATTCACCATTTTCTTTTTATGTTCTCAGAATTTGCAGCAATAATGATGAACGTAGTAGCAGCAATTTCCTCCAATTTTTGAACGACACTGATCTTGGTGTGGAAATCCAACATTGTTAACAGATACAAAAATGTTGCCAACATCTTCAATGGCCACATTTTGTATACTGGCTTTGACATTTTGCCATCTTCGTAAGTCTTCAACTGCTGACCCGGCAGACTTCGTACTGCCTTAATCGATAGATAAAAGACCTAAACTTTTGTATAAAATAAACTTAAATCAAACAAAAAGAATCCTTTTTTTATTGAAACAAAAAAAAGCTCGGTGTGAATGAAGTTTTATTACTTAAAAAACAGAAACTTCCAACGACTGTCCTTGCGATTTATTTATGGTCATCACAAAGGCCAGACATTGTGGTACGATATGAGTTTGATCTTTGATGCCATTTTCTGAAGGCGTTATCCTCATGACTCAGCGCTGCTCTTTCGACACTGGTTTTTGTAGTCTTTGGTTACTATTTTCAGACCAAACTTTCTAACAAGTATAAGAATTTAGTTATAGTTAATTTTTATTTAGCGTCATAAAAAACCTATTTACGTATGATTTTACACACCGCTAAAAACTATTCTTCCTCAACTTTTTGCCTCCAAAAGTATGTAGGTGCCGTTTTATTCTTTGCTTAAATCAATTTTGAATAGTTCTTATCAAAACACTATCGTCGACTTTTTTTGCGTTTTATATTTATTGTCTTTGAGATGGAATGATGCAACTTCACCCTTATCAATATTATTAACTGGCTTGATAATATTTTTCACTCTATCCTGGTTAATACCAGTTGTTTGTGTAATCCATTTCTGTATTTTTGCCAAAGGAATTAATGTCTTATCACGTTTAGTCGCCATCGTCATAAATTTAAATACTTTCACAATTTATAGCATATATACGTGCCTAGAGTATGAAATATTCAGTTTACTTAAGTATAAAAAGCAAACTCACAATATACTTATTAGTTCTTCTATTTTCGCTCAGACAATAGACCAAATTAAAATATTCATACTATTGAATTTCATTTCAAAATGATATTTATCAAAATCCATAAAACTATAAAACCATATGACTATTCAACTTCCCCACTCACCCCTACCAGTTATTTTACAAAAGAACAGAAAAAAGTTTATTTTGAAAATTCACTAAACTTCATGCATTCAACTAAACAAAAATACGACAAATAAACTTATATGAACCAATTGATTACATTGCTTTTCGAAAAATTTTTCAAAATGTCTTTCAGCTTCAGTACATATTTGTATACGGTTTCTCCCAGATAAAATTGTAATTAGGTGTTTTTAATATTTTTTATCGAATCTACCACTTAATTTGAGATATACATATATTCGGTAGTTAATTTGGAAAATAATCTTTACATTCAATTATTACTCATACAATGTTTGGATATTTTCTTTTGTTTAAAAACATTCTACAATACTCTAATTATGTCGATAGTTTTGAGATGAATGAGCAATAGATATCAGCAAGCAATTTCAAAAATAATGTACCTATTTTAAAGTGGACGTGGGCTAGTGACGCCTCTGTATACTGTTTAATTGGATTTGGTGTCTATACGATTGAAATAGCTGTCTTAACTACTTATTTTTATATATATCTAATAGTGGTTTACTTTCTATTAAAAATCTTTTTAGAAAAATATCCGAAGAAATTTTGCCACCTGGTAGCCCTGGCATCTTCCGGCAAAAAGCTACAACATGTGATCACTTATCTTTCACTGGATACGCTAGAGTGGCAAAGCAGTCATTCGGTAACCTTCTGTCAAGAAAAATGGCGACCACCTCAAGTCAGACTGCAGTGCCTTGGCCGAATACCAAAGATGATTACGAACTGGGAAAAGTTATCGGTTAGTATTTTTTATTAAAGTGTTTTGCGTGAAAAGTTCTGTGTCACAGTGTATAATAGTTTATTGGTCAAGTAATGTATCTGCAGTTAAAATTGGATTTTGTGTCAGTTTTAAGGTTATGTACTTTTTTGGTGTTTTTAATCCGGTACAAGTTTTTATGGTTAATGGCCATTTGTACGTATTTAGTAACTACATATTACTTTCTATAAATTTTATATCTTCAATTTCTTAGTAACTCTTCTCGAAAGGCCTTTCATTATCCTAGTAGAGATTGAAATACATATTGAAATATGCAGTTCACCTAGATTTTTAAAAGTTAACGGGTAATATTTTTGAATTTTAATATAATTATTTTACATATAATTGGGATTTATAAGTTGAAAATAATTTATAAAGTTAATTTTTTGTAGTTAGGTATATAAATAACAGTAAAAAATATATTCTTTACTATCCTATATTTTTAGAACTTGTCACATATAGTCTATTCTTCTCGCTTTCGTACTCCAGATTCTTAATTGTTCAATTGTA
This sequence comes from Diorhabda sublineata, assembly GCF_026230105.1. Taxonomy (NCBI): domain Eukaryota; kingdom Metazoa; phylum Arthropoda; class Insecta; order Coleoptera; family Chrysomelidae; genus Diorhabda; species Diorhabda sublineata. Next base: position 7,709,005 of record NC_079475.1, on the reverse strand, counting down.
TTTCTGATAACAGAATTTTAAAATATCTTAAGTGCTCTGATATCCAAGTTAATTATTGTGAATGAAGAATAAATAAACAAGCAATTTTAAAAAAATTAGAGATACATTATACATTTAAATGAAAATAGTATTTGTATGATTCAGAATGTGAAAAAGTTGTTTGTATATTTGAATATAATTATTTGTTTTATCAAATTTAGTAAACACATAACAGAACAATTTATTATCTACTGAGAAAATATGTTTACTCATTAATCTATTAGAAACAAGGTTCATTTGTAATTGTATTATGATTTTTAGATTCCAGAACAAATAATTCCATTTACTTATTTTTTTAATATTAAAGTATATTAATACAATTTTAATCTACCACCATGTATATTTCTTTATGACAAAATCAACTACCTACAGAGCAAAATCTGAATACCAAAAAGGCTCGAATAGCAATTTTCTGATTAATTGTTAAAAACATGAACTTGATCTTTTTTTAAATTTAACTTGGGTATTTGAGTGAATCATATTTATAAAAATATCTTAGAGATCTTGAAACATATGGTAAGAAATTTTTTGGTTTCCATATATATTAACATGGAATATCAAGTTTTTCATTTTAAATGTTGTCTCCTATCCCTGAGATTTCCTTTCATTTCATATTAAAACTTCTAATTGATCAATAGAGAACACTAAACTGTTGTCACTTAATAAAATCTGTCTGGTCTATTTATTTAGAAAGTATTAACATAAGATGAGAAGTGAATGTTTTGAGGGCACAACTTTTTACCAATCGCTTAAAAATATTTTAGGGAATAAAAGTATACTTTTAATCCTTGTTTTTAGGGAATAAAGAGGGTCCATTAGGACCAATTTTCATAAGATGGTAATGGAGAAGTATCCTCCAAGAAGGATCTTCTATTAAATAAGTTTTTATAACAACACAGACTATACTTTATAATTGACATTTTTTATATTCTGATTACTGAGAGTTTTTATATTTTAATTAAATCTCTTTACAAGCTCGTTGGGTTTGAATCTTTTAAGGCGATGTACCTCTAAGTTTTATTTGGTTAGTTTCCTTACAAGTACATTAGGGTGGGCCAATATTTTAGCCCTGTAACTTAAAATTTCATCTCTTACCCAAGGCACTAGAAGGTCTCTTTTGAAGATAAAATTGGGCATGCACCACGGGGCGTTTACAAGAGTTCTAAGGGCTTTGTTCTGAAACCTTTGAAGGATTTCAATGTTGGAGTTACTTGCAGTAACCCAGAATTGAATTCCATAGGTGGGGGTTTTAAAATTACCTTATAGAGGAGCAGCTTATCTTTAATGTGAATTTCTGCCAATTAACCAGTGCATTTCTCTAAATTTGATACCCAATTATTTCTTCTTTTTTAATATATGTTTTCGCCATGTTAATCTCCTACCTAGGTACATAACCCAAATATTTTGTTTCATTTTCTTGTTTTAATGCAATGTTGTTTAGTATCACTGGTGGGCATGTGTTTTTGGGTAAAAGTAAATGTTACCTGAGTTGACTTATTTACGTTAGGCTTGAAATTTCACTTGTTCATCTAGATTTTAATTTTATTTAAGCTCTCTTGTAAATGCATCAACGTAGTTTGAGGATTTGGATGTCTTGCAACAAAAACTATGTCATCAGCAAACATTACTATTTCTGTTTTTCTGGTGGTTGGCAGATCAGAAGTATAAATTAGATAAAGTATAGGTCTAAATATACTTCCTTGTAGTTCCCCTGAATTTGACAAATAAATGTCTTTCCTCCAAATATGATTTTAATATTAGGTAAAAGTGACATGATTTTTTTTATTGATTTTATATAACAACCCTTCGTGCCAAACCTTATCAAAGGCTTGGTGGATATCTAGAAATGCTGCTGAGAAAAATGTTTTTTCTTAAAAGGCTTTATTTATATTTTCTACCACTCTATGGATTAGCTATCACACCGGGTTGTTTAAGGTAGCTGAATTGATTGTTAGGGATTATTTTTTGGGTTTCTATAATAGGTAATAAACGATCCAATAGTTTTTTGAGTACCTTGGATAGAATAGGTAATAAGCTTATTGGACGATATAATGTTAGATCACTTGGATTCTCCCCAGATTTTGGAACCATTATTATTTGGGCAACTTTTCATAGTTCTCAGTTGTCTACAATAATGTGTAGAAGCACAATGTAGTTGGAACCAATCTAGTTGCTAATAAAACAAAATAATGCAAATATATAGCTGATTTAAGTGAGTAAGGTAGATTTTTAGACATTATTTGATATTTTCATCACATATTTTTATTGGCTATTATCAAAAGCAATATCAAAGTTTGATGTTTAATTATTAAATTTGATATACTACAAAGCCAGGTGTCAATTTTTATATATTATATTTAATAATATATTTTAAATATACACTAAAATATGAAAAAACCTACCGCAAGTACTTGGTTATATTTATTCAAAATAATATAGGTATTAACCAATGTCTTTATTGAAGAATTACATCAGCAACATGCATACTTTTTAATAAACATGTTAATTTAATTGATTTAGATTTCTATGTATTTCAACTTGTCTGGCCCCTATTACTACTGATCACATTAATTACTTGTACTGGCTTGCTGTATACATTTAATCTTGTATTTAATAAAAAAATTGTGGCTATTTATGTATCAAAGAAAAAAATGGACAGAGAAGTTTATTGAAAGAAAAAAATTGCAGCTGATTTGTTACCAAAATAGTTAATTCTCTTGCAGTTAGCCAATTTCCCAAAAACGTTGTTAATGCTAATTTTACATTGGTATAATGAAATTTTTGCAGATTCAATAATATCAAATCGTTATTTATGGGAAACTTATTTGGAAAACAATTAAATTTCTTGCTTTAGGCCCTAGAAATTTATTTTTGTGTGCTTCAAAATTTTTAAAAATTCACTTGATATCGTTTGGAATTTGTTGCTTATTGATTTTGCTGTTGTACTTGTCTACAGAGTCAGTAGCTATATGGGAATAAGAAAGAAGCCATTTTTTTCTAGAAAAATAACCCAAAATTACTTGATAGATCATTTTAATTCAGTTAGCGATAATCAGGGATGTTTCTCATGCGTTTTGCTATGATACATGTCTAGAAAAAAAACCGCCATATTATGTGATCTTAGAACCGAAATTTCCCACATTTACAGATTGTTCTAAAGATCTTTTAGATCATTTAGGAATTGTGATGCATTTTGTCATAATAATTATCTACAGAGCTGACAATAAAGTAAACAGGGAATTATAAAAAAATTTGCTATACCAAGTTAGCATTAAGGTCTGAAGCATCGTCTGGTGTGTTGAAATGATTTTTTTGGGTAATTAGATAGCTTGTTAGATAGAATTTTTTGTTCAAATCTAAACTTTTTGACCTTGACCTTTTCCTTCTTCCTGTCCAAGTTTTTCTGTCCTTTATAAATAGTTTTTCAGTAGCCTCAAAATGAGTTTTATTTCTGTTTGTACATTATTAACAAACAATCCAAAATATTTCTATTGACACCATTGAATTTTTAATGTAATAAAAATATGATAAAATATGTAATTTCATTATAGATTCATATTGCTAGTTGCTACCTCACTATTATACATATTGATATATATTTCGATGATTTTAATAAATGTTATCTTTAAAATATATATTGTAGTTTACCTCTTACATAAAAAGTTGATTTGGTATTGTTTTGTAGGAGTTGGCGCAACTGCAGTTGTTCATGGCGCCTTATGCAAACCCAGAAACGAAAAATGTGCCATTAAACGTATAAATTTAGAAAAATGGAATACATCGATGGATGAACTCCTAAAAGAAATCCAGGCTATGAGTAGTTGTAATCATGAAAATGTCGTCACTTACTATACCAGTTTTGTTGTAAGGGAAGAATTATGGCTTGTCTTAAAACTATTAGAAGGTAAGTGTACTCGAACTCTATCTGTTTTTTTCTTTCATTTGTTTCTGTTCATTGACCATCTTGAATGTTTGAGTAAAGTCCTTATCTGTTAGATTTGTTATTATGTCTGTATATTTTGGGGCAATCTTCTTCTGATCTTCCTCTTCCATTATGTGTTTAGATTTTTCAATTTTTCTTTTCAGTCATTAGCTCAATTTTGACCATCATGATTCAATATATTGTTTCAAATCCTTCTGATCTTCAACCATCTTGAATGTTTGAGTAAAGCCCTTATCTGCTAGATTTGTTATTATTTCTCTGTATCTAGGGGGCAACATTTCTAAGTATTAATTATTCATAAAATACTTAATAATAATAATTTTGAGTTGTTTTTTCAACCCATGCATTTTCAGTTAACATAATAGCTCTGTACAGGAGCAAAATACATCCTTATCAAAAATAATTATTATGAGTGAATAAATTAAACAGCAACACAATTAGGCCAGTAAGAGAACAAAACAAAAAAGTCAACAAAAACCAAAGTTAAATTAAATTGTCATTAATGATAAACACATGTGCTTATAAAGTAATAAAACCAATCCTTTACCCAATCTATTAACTCTATTTAAATGATTTAAACACAATGTCTTGTATTGATCTATTTAATAAGATTTATTGTCATTTAGGAAGGATGGGAATATTTGATTGGATTAATTAATTTGTTAATTAAATCAATGTTTTAAAGATTGTTATTTTCAGGTGGCAGTTTGTTAGATATAATCAAACACAAAATGAGGGCAACCAATTGTAAACATGGAGTGTTTGATGAAGCAACTATCGCCACTGTTCTGAAAGAAGTTTTAAAGGGATTAGAATATTTCCATAGCAATGGACAAATTCATAGGTATAATTTCCAATTTACCAGATTATAATTATATTCAAGTATATTATTTTTGAGTAATTATTTTATAGGGACATAAAAGCTGGTAACATCTTATTGGGTGAAGACGGTACTGTCCAAATTGCTGATTTTGGAGTTTCCGCCTGGCTGGCTACAGGTCGAGATATATCCAGGGAGAAAGTTAGGCATACTTTTGTTGGTACACCCTGTTGGATGGCTCCAGAAGTAATGGAACAGGTACCATACAAATTATTGTTAACATTAAACTTGATAATTTTTGTATTATGTAGCATCCTGGAATCTATATGGTACATTTACTATTATTTTGTACGTTTTCGTCAATGTTATCGTCAATTACAAGTGTATATCTGTTTTGAAGCTGATCTAGGGTTGCTAATTATATTTTTCCTCATGTCAGCACTGATTATTTCTGTTACAATGTAAACTTTTTTATTTTTGAAGAAAACCTCCTCAAGCAACCTCAATTATTTTTTGTAACGTTTAATTTAGAACATCACAAGACCGCATTGATGACCTTAATACCTTACATAGTAAAGAATTTCAATTTTACAACAATATAAAAAACTGGTATAATTAAATTAAATGTGGCTGTATGATGGATGGATGGATATGAGGCATCTTTGAGATCATTTGATCAGTGGATCCCTTATGGTTTGACCAAAGCTCTAAAGAACATTGTATAATATCTGTTTGACTGACAAATCATGGATCTATACATATAAATTCGAAACCATGACCATGTAATGAGCTGTTTGGGTTTTTGAAGACTAAGAAAAAAGTTATATGAGCAAATGGTAGCCTATTTCTTAAGTATTACCTGTTTTGTGACAAAAGAACCCAACCATTTGCTTGCCAGAAGTCATTGAACAAATTGGGAAAATGTTAAGAAGAGGCTTCATCATGACAATGAAACTTCACACACTGCTTTTCAAATAATTGAATTTTTAATCTACCAGAAAGGTGGAGGTGATGGGTCATCCACTATACAGCCCTGATTTGACACCAATTTTGGTTTGTGCAGGCCAAAACTATATTTTGGGACTACTTGTTGTTGCAGTGTAAGATTTGCTTTAAAAATTGATTCAAATATATGGAAAAATGTATTAATCTTATTGGATAACAATTATTTAAATAAAATAAAATTTCTAGAACGGTTGGTGATATTATATACTTACATATAACATTCACCATTAGTCTAACTCTACATTTAGTCTTTGCAGATGATAACTTTGCTATAGAAATATGTTACAACATAGTGAGCAACTTCCAAATCACCGATTTTATTTGTAATCTAACAGCCTTGGTCTAATTTATACCAACGATTTATTCTTTTCAGGATCATGGTTACGATTTTAAGGCTGATATTTGGTCATTTGGTATCACAGCTATAGAAATGGCTACTGGTACTGCACCTTATCATAAATATCCTCCTATGAAAGTGCTTATGTTGACTCTTCAAAACGATCCACCCAGTCTTGATACAGGAGCTTCTGAAAAAGATCAATATAAGGTAAATAAAAATATTTTCAGCCTTTTAGTTGGTTTATTAATTCTGTCTTGGTAAGTTCTCAGAAAATGTAAAATCAGTGACAAAGGAACCTGAAAACCCAGTAAAAATGATTTTATTTCTGTAATATTTGTGTTATCAGGGGGTTTATAATGTTAATAATAAAAATAAGTTTCTGGTCAAAAACATCAGTAGATGTTCGAAACTCTATAATTATGAGTATTCTTCTGAGATATCATTCCACGCCAATTGAATCTAAATTCCTTAACTTTCTACTGATTATGCCCAATTGGAGGTCAATCTGGGGACCAAAGTACGACATTAATTAAAGCGTAGTAGAAGTAGGTCAAAGCTTGTCTGCCTTTATGTGATTTGAGGAAAGAAGTCAGATGACGTACCAATATTACTTGATTGTATTAATATGCTTATGAGCTATAAGCAATGTTACCCCATACTATATCTCTGAAAAATCAAACAGTGCTTTGAAGGTTATGATGTTCACCACGTTTCAATTTTATTCTCGTTCTTATTTCATGCATGCCTAGAATCGGTACTCATTTTTTCATGTCCTGAGTTAAAAGTAACTAAGGTCGTTATGAAAAAAGTCCAAACCTTTATTGTCTATAAACACTTCATATTTCAAGAGCCCTTCCATATTCTGGAACCCATTAAATAGTCAATGATCTCATAAAATTAATATTGTAATATCCTAATGTAGCTACCAGTCCACTAGACTATACCAGCCGATAAGGAAGCGGACATGTCACAACAACGAACTGAATGGATGGCTGAAGTATCAGATGGAATCTTATTGAAAAAATATTTCAGGTCTAAGATAATCAGACCAAAGATTCATTAGCATATCAGCTAAGAAGCATGAAGAACTACTTGTGATGTCCAGAAACATTTAACTGGTGTCACTATCGTACTTATGGTAACCGAGCTAATCAGGTGTCCCGAAAAATGCCAGCAGGAAACCTGGCGAAATTTCAAGGGCACTGCAAAAACAGGGACTATGATATATTTTGTTCTTCCTACCGAGGGCTCCCAAAGCTCAAAGCTTCGACATCTATGTCGAAGCTTTGACTAGTGCTTTTGAAACCAAGCGACCACAGTTTTCCCTTTTCGGCTGATTAGGAATTATATCTTAATTCGTTAAAAGATTCAAGCCAAAGTGTCTGATCGACTTTTTAAAGGACATTGACGATTGATAATTTCAAGTGGGGGTACGAAGAGCCTATCAAAAAGCCTATGTGCTTGGTCGCTCACCATTCTATTCTGAACCTAATAAATTCATTTGTGTGGGAGTTATAGTAAAAAATTATCGAGATCTGGTGGAATATTGGCTTTGTTCTGTTCTGTCATCAATATCTTAGATAAATTATCACTTTTCAGTCGATAGAAGGCAAAAGAGAACTCTCTAAAATACCTTGAAAAGTGTTCAAATGCCCTATTTGTTGATATATATTGTTTTATTTCGTTCAACTAACGTTTTGTTATACTTATAGGCATATGGTAAAACTTTTAGAAAACTAATAACGGATTGTCTTCAAAAAGAACCTGGAAAAAGGCCCACCGCGGCCGACTTATTAAAACATACCTTTTTTAAAAAGGCAAAGGATAAAAAGTATCTTCAGTCAACGTTAGTAGCAATAGGACCCAGTTTAGAAACCAGGGTGCAAAAGGTAGTTCAACTTAATGTTATGTGGACTCCAAATTAAGTTTAGTTGATATTTTGCACACAATTTTTTCAAGACTTGACTAATTTGTTAAAAATTTACATAAAATTTTTACCATAGTAACCAAAATACAAATTTAATATTAAGTCAACTCAAGTACAACAACAATAATTAGCTTGAAACCGTTGCGTGCACTGAATCCACAGTTTGGTATTATTACACAATGTCTGGTTCTTCGAGCCTTTCAAAGATATTTGTTTCGTATCCGGCTCGAAGGACCAGACGTTATGATATGATCTTTTTAGGCGTCTAAACGGCAACCTGGTGCTTCCGGACGTTTGCACAGGAAAGAAACGGGAGAGTGGGTTTGGTCTAGTGAAGACGAAGATGGCGGATCGAGTGATAGCGACAACGATATTAAGCCTATGAATACTTTAGTATCGGTAGGATCGTCGGGTTCGGATCACGATGAACCTAGCGAAATTGGCGATCCACCACCGGTGAATCTGGTTCTTAGGATGAGGTAAGGTAAAAATAATACGGAGCTACAACTGCCTCGGTTTTGTTACCCTTAACTTTTGTCCTTAGAGAACCCCACACGCAGTTTCATACCTTCAGGTACGTGAATTTTTCCTTTCCCATCCTAATTTCCTTAATATTATACAATTATGTTATCGAAATAAAAGATATAACTTGTTTTAGAAATGCGAAAAGGGAATTGAATGACATTAGGTTCGAATTTGCTGTCGGTAAGGATTCTGCTGAAGGTATAGCTAGTGAATTAGTTGGTGCCGGTTTAGTAGATGGCAAAGATATTATGGCTATCACGATAAACTTGCAGAAATTAATCGAACAGAGGAGTACTATGAAAGTAGTCACGTTCGCTTTGGTAAGTTTAATGAATACAGTAGGATCTCGTTAATCCGATCCTATTAGGGGATTTTTAATACGGGATTTACGAAAATGTGGGATTAGTAAAGGTGAATTAAACAATTTTAAATAAACTACATTTTTATTGATGTGATATAAAATAGCAAAAGAAAATTTACAAATAATGCTTAACAACAAAATAGTTTTTATTATTTTTTTGTTTCTAAGAATCAAATAAATCCTCAAAACATTTTCCAGGAGTCTTTTGAGTGTCAATATGTCGGAAACTAAAGCTCCGTTTTTTTCCACTCAAATTATCGCAGTTGCGTAGGCACAGAGCGTTGAATCCGTGTTTACTGTACGTGCAACTTCACCTTCCTCCCATCACTGTCTAGTACGTTTTCGATAATCTCTGCTCCTTCCAATCAGGCGTTAATGTCAGTTGATGTCAGATAATCAGGATCATATACTAGTTGTTCGACAATTACTTATTTCGAGTCATTTAGCTCAACATCTGGGTCACTTTTTAGATGTTGGGAAAGTAGGGACAACTTACTTGGTTTTCACTCTTATTTATTTAATCATTCTCAATTGTTTCTAGTTATCTTAGGCTCATTGACTATGAGTAACACAGTTTTTTTGGTTAATAAAAAATGTAACTGATCACAAAAACCATTTTGTCCGTAGAGTACGGAAAAAATTAAATGTAAGGACATATTGACATATTAATTTTTAAGAACACAGTTCACAAATAGATCGTTTGGTGCTTTTTTAGACATCAGCATATGATATATGATCACAAAGGAAACAATTCATACATTATAACCAATCTTCACCGGGATTAGAACGAGAAAATAGGTCATTGCAATAAATGTAAACAGTCACCATCTTCGTCTTTTCTCACATAATAAATCTTTGCTTCCTGAGCTATCATATATCAGAGCAGTTGTACGATGCTCTCAATCTATTCTTTGTTAGAGCTTTTTTGGAAGCAGTAGCATATTTATTTCATCGTCTGCTGGTGAAATAGTATCAATTGGATATGACAATAATTGCTTTCATGGACCAGGTCTCACACCATCATTATACTCTGCTCCAACTACCTTAACTTTATTAGACTCCTCTACACATGTTTCTGAATTCAGATACATCACATCAGAAACAACTCCAATATCATCATTGGTGGTGGCTTGCTTTGTTTTGTGAAGAATCCACTTCATCATCATTTGTTGCTGATGAATTCAAAATAGATGCCAGACCGTTACCGGGATTTTCTTGGATTGACGGGGCGTTGATGGCAAATGTGAGCTGGGAATTGTGGATGTACTGTCTTCAATATCTTCCTGATTCAACGTAGTATTTGTGGTCTCAGCCGGTTTCAACATGTAGAGATTAAATTGCATTCAGAACAGTTGCGGCTTTTCCATGTGCTTCATTAAATAAACACATTCAAACTTTTTATTGGGACTGTTATTTTGTTTTCTCGTTCCTTGTAGTTTTTGTTTGATTTTCGCTATTAGTAAAAAATTATTGCCGCCTGTGACTCCTCTTTGATAACTGCGTACATTGTTTACCTTATTCTTAAACTGACTCTGATTATTATATAGGAGAATAATGAAAATTTCATTTTTAACTTTCTCGTTGGTCAATATACAAATTGTGTTCAGCAGAACTTGTAATAATAATGAATAATCCTGTATTCACTATTTTAATATTGTTGCAGAATTCGCCTTTACATCCCAACGAAGTTCCAGATGACAAAGCCCTGGTAGGGTTCGCCCAAATTTCCATAATGGACTGAAACAGACTGGTTTTTCCCCTCTCTTGATGCATACCATTTTCTTTTCTGGAATTTACTGATCATTGTGTACATACTGTAGATAGGTTTTATAAAATATATTATATTAGTTCGATTTTATGTCTCGTAAACCGAAAAGGTCAATACATCCATTTAAAATTCTGAAAATTAAAACCTCGATTTCGTATTTTTTCGGATACTTAGGGTATTTTACTATCGAATGCAATTTTTCCAAAACTGTAAAATGTAGATTAGCTACTTGGCAACCCGTTTTGTAAGTACAAACATAAGACACGCCTCAAAATAAGTCTGAATCGAATAAAAAAATAATGATATTGAATCGTTTATTGTTACAATGTCAAAATTTCAATAATTTATTATATTTTGTAATTTAATTCAACGAGATGTATCAAAAATGTAATTACTCCCAGTAAAAAGTATTTTCCATAATTATAGTCAATTTTTTTTTAAATTTTTATCCATGAAAATAGAATACTATAATTAATTTTCCCATTTCAGAAATTAATTCAATAGTGGTGAGACAGCTCCTATTACGACAATTTCTTTTCTTCTTCTGCCTGCTGTTTTCTATTGGTTTCGATATTTATAGCTCATCTTCTAGTTTCGAAGTTCTAATGATTTTCAGAATTTGTACTTGTTTTAAGGACGTTAGATCTTTGTTCCTAGAGGAATCTTGTCTGTAACAAGAATTAGATAATCTAGAGGTTCTTCTTCCTCAAGGTGTATTGCTTGTTTTGAATTAAATTAAAATATTATATCAGTCATATGTCTGTGAGTTATATCTTACCAGGAGGCACCTGAGCTTCTTAAACTATTTGCTTGTGATTGCAAACCACTGTATTTTAATATATTACAGATTTCAAATGATGAGCAGCGATTGGTTTAAATAAATGTCGGTTCATAACAATAAACGAATCATTATTTTAATGGAAAATACATATCTAGTTTTGAATGTCAAAATTTTACATCGAAAGTTGTGATCAATGTCTCTTCTTATTTTTTGTTTGTTTTTATGTTTTATTTTAATTTATATTTATGCAAAAACCGTGTATGAAATAATGCTATAAATTGTAATTAATAATTTTTAGGTGTATTCCAAGTATGAAAATAGTTTGTCATGAATAATTTCCAGAAAAATGTTGCCACAATAGTCTTATAGACACCGTTACAAGATAGGGAAACTAAAGAATCTTTGATCCAGAATAAATGCTGATCAATTTTCAGCAAAGTCTAAAGATTTGTAATTAATTTTTTTTGATTCTGTGGTTAATGAGTAAACATTAGGGAGATATATGAAAAAAAGCTGGAAGGAATTAAAATAATTGAGAACTTTTCGGCGTAGAGTGTAGAAATTGTCATATGGAATGTTTTAATTCCCTGTAGGGTTGAACATTGGAAATGTTTATATGGGTCAGAGTGAAGAATTGATCTTGTATGAGTCTTTTTTGGTAAAACTAGTAATCTTCATGACACTATGGGAAGGTAAAGAATCTGGGTCCGGTATGAATTCTGGTTAATTTTCTAAAGTAGTTTAAGAATTCGTATTTTATTGGGTCCATCCTTAATAGGTAAAGGTTAGAAAAGTAATAGAGACTGTAAGGAATTGAAATAGAGGAGTACTTTTTGGTCCAGAATTTTGATACAGTTTGGTAATTAAAGATCATGGTAAGGAATTTGGAATCTTGTAGATACCATAAAAATGTAGTGAAAGCGAAGGATATTTGGTCTAGGACAGTGTTGCTCAATATTTTACTCGATCTTAAAGATTTGCAAGGAATTTTACCAGTTATGTCATAAGAGGAAAATAGTAAGAAAAGGAAGATGATAGATAGAAGGTTGAACTGATTGAAGTAAAAAAGTACTTTTTGGTCTAGGGGGTTGCGATTCAGTTTTAGGGTGAAAGATGAGAACGTCTCAACGGTTAAAAAAGTCGATGATTGATCATTTGCTAGTCAGATGATGGTAAAGAATATGGAAGCTTGTAGATATTATGGCAAAATAGGAGAAAGTAAAGAATTTTTGGTCAAGGATAAATGTTGCTCAATTTTTTACTTGAGGTTAAATATTTGCAAGAAATTTTACCGATCCTGTCCGTAAAGGATGAAGGTAAGTAAGAAAAATGATAGGAGCTGAATTGAAATAGAAGAGTACTTTTTGGTATAGATTTGTGATTCAGTTTTAACGAATGAAAGACTCGATAATTGACTTTTTTGGGGTTGACAAGATAGGAAAAAGGAGTCTTTGGTCTGCTCAATTTTCTACGAATTTCATTCTTTGTCCATAATAGGTAAAGCTAATGGAGAAAAAAGGTACAGTTTGGAAGCTTGAAATTTGTCTTTTATGTGAGAAATTTTTCAGTTTGGGTTAAAAAATGAGACGGTTCAATGAACAAAAAAGTTGAACCGGATGATTGTGAGGAAATTGAGAACAAATATTGCTCAATTTTCTATGTGAATTAGAAGATTTACATAGAATATTACTGATTTTATCCTTACTTAGAAAATAAATTGAAGTAGGGGAGTATTATTAGGTGTGGAGTGTTGAAATTTGTCTTTTATGTGAGCTTTCTTTACCATAATTATGTTTTTTTATTCAGTTGGTCTTAAAATATAGATGGAAGGGTTGATAACTTATATTTACTAAGCCGAATTATGGTCTAGAACATGGAATTTTGTATTCATCATTGAAAAATATGGAAAGCGTGGAATCTTTGCTCCTGAAGTAGTGTCTTCATTAGAAACGATATAAATTAATAATGGATAAATTCTACTACTAATAATTAACTTTAAACAATAGAAATAAATTCTAAAGAATGTTGCTAGCACATCATGCCATACTGTTTTCATACGAAACAATTTTTTTAACAAACTTTTTTTATTCAATATTTCCTAGTTAGTTGCTCGAGGTGTTGTTTTTATGAATATTGTATAAAAATCTTAGTTGCCAAACGTTATTTTTATCTACTATGCAGATATAAACTCTTTATTATATTGCTGACAATAAATATTTGCCTAAAACGCTACATTTGTGATTGTTATTTTACGTCAAATTGAGCAAAAATGATTTTCGAAAAGTTATCTGTAAACTGAAATTATAAATATATTCACAGTTTACGAGTACTGCAATTCAATAAATATAACCCTTGTATGTCTTATACAGAGCCTTCCATTTATAAATGGAAATATTTTAACTATTTAATCTTGAGTTCATTACGGAGTTACATGGTTTGAAAACCTAGAAACTATTTGTCCCTAGTACTTTGAAACTATTTGACATATCTTTGTCATAGTTGGCGTAAAGTGTAGATATTAATTAACAATAAGTAACTGGTGAAGAATCTGAATAAGGGCCGTACGGTTCTATACAAAAACTATGATAAGGAAGTCAAATAGTTACAATGTACTGGACACAAATAGTTATAGTTTCCAATCAAATATCTTGTAACTTAGATTTTTAATATTTTGAGCACTAGTATTAATAGAAAAGTATTTCCCATTATTAATGAAACACCTTGTATATACTTGCATGCTGGCATATTATGGTTTCCTTTGTTGGTCAACATGACTACTCAATTCTAAGCATTTATTAAGAAAATCACAAATAATACACTGAAAAATCAAGTACATACAAACATCATACACATAGTATGTCCTAATAATCAACTAAATCTATTATTTCTTTATATATACTATACAGGGCATTCTTTATAAAAAAATATGTGAAGGCGCCAAAATGGGTAATATAAAAAAAGTAAATAATTTGGTATTGGTGCTAACTGTTAACGAATCAAAGACCCAAGTACTCAAATTGACCACCATTGGAAAGAACAAGACGAGATCTAGCGATAGGTGAAAAGTGCATCAAAGAGAGAACAAATTTTGACTAAAAAGTATAGGTTGCAAATAATCATCAGGTCAGCCAAAACGTGGCGAGGATACTTAGACCAAAGGAAGAAAAAAAACTTTTGTTTCAAGGTTTCAAACTGTATCCGATGTCCTTAAAAAGACCACTATGAAAGAAGCTGTTTTTTCATTGGCTGAAAACGAACCTAATGAAAAAATCTAGGTTTCCCTTGTGGCCTCTATACAGTCTATGACTATGAACCTGAAGATGAAATTCTTTTAGTTTTTTTTCTTTGATAGAAGCCTTTCTATATTGATGGCCTAAATAGAACTAAACTTCTTACTGATAATGAAATAATAAGACAAGTAACACGAGAATGTAAGGGCGAAAGTGAAGAAATGTCTCACGTTAAACCACTAGCACGCGTTTCCAATTCAAGCGCAGTGGTGTCTGCCGTGGGCTGATCAAGTGGATATATCTATACATCCCGACAGACCAAAATATTGGATTTCTTCAAAGAAGTTCAATAAATATATACAGATGAATATAAATTCAAAATTCCATTATACTATCAGTTTTATTTCATAAAAAATACTCTAAAGGATTCTCTGTGCTATAATCCGAACGGGGAGTTTGGATTAAAGAGGTCCTACTGTATGTTATCAACTATTCTGGATTGTTCTAAAATGTAATATAAGGACCTATGAAAATATTAGAGACAGAATCGGCGCACAAAAGGGAATAAAAAGGAGAAGTTGATATATGGAAATATAGAAAATGTCAAAATAAAGTTATAAAGTTTTGTTGATAAATAATAAAAAATTATATGAATAGAAAAAATTCCCATTTATGATATTTCGAGTTATTTTTCTACTTTTTAAATGTGTCTCCTTCAGATTTATATAGGGTGGTTAGTTTTTATCGCTTTGTATAGAGTCAGTTGTTGGGGCTAAATGGTAATTAACAAAATTAAAGTGACTCTTCAGAGTGGGATTTGTACCATAAAACGTGAAAATTAATTTTTTCACTGGATAATACATTTCATAAATATATACGATGAGTAGGAGTATGCTATGTTTGGAGGCATCCATTAATTATGTGAACTCAAAATGGGGGACGGGTTCAATGGAATCTCACTAAACCTCATTTAAACCGAGGGGAATTATCGAAAATTTCACATTAACTTCCAAAAATATTACAGATATTAAAGAAAAATTCATTTTTCGGCTAACCCAACCTAACCTAAAAATCATCAAATTTGAGACTAGTATGAACAAAGAAAAAAATTTGTTCGAGTATATCAAAGAATAGATAATAGTATCGATTATCAAATTCAGGATGAGTCGTCATTTTTAAAGATATAATTTTCATATTTTTAGTTCACTATAATTTGGAATAACAGTTGGTAAACACATTGTCTGCAAAAGAATTTATTTTAGTAGTTTCCCATTATGATGGGAAGTACACTTCCAGAAAGTTTCTATAGTTTAATAGAGAGTTATAATATCAATAAACTCAATATTTCTATCAAGCGTCAATTTGAATATTGATTTTTGAAATCGATGAATTTAATGTCTTTTAAAAGAAACAACGAAATTTAAAACGGCGCAATTCTCGACTAATCAGTTCCCAGACGATGGATACATAAGTATTCGAAAACTCGGAAATATATTAGAATTAGTATACTTTGGTGTTTAATTTTGTTACAATCCCACGCTATATATCTGTATCTTGAAACAAAAAGGGCCAATGCCTATTTTCGTCAAATGACAGGAAACCCATTTTAAATTTGATGAATTGGCCATTTTTGCATTTCCAGTAAATAACTTTGGCCGTGAAAAAATATTTGAGTTTCAATGATCTAATAATAAGAGGACTTTGGTCCTTTTAACAATTACTATATGTCGCATCCTGAATTCAATTGTGCATTTAACTCAAATTTTGAAATTTTAGACATTGGCCCTTTTTGTTCCAAGGTACAGATATAACATAATACTACAATACAACACTATATGTTAGTGTATTGTCATAGGAATGAATCAAGTTGCTGAACTAATTAGAATTTGGTTGAACATCCATTGTTAAATTCCATCAGTATAGAAAAGCAGAGTGTGGCAAGTATTTCAACAGTATAAAAACGTCTTAAGAGATCTATAAATGATAGTTTTTCAATTTATACTTCATGCAACCCCTAAATGTCAGTTTATTCTCTTTGTTAGAAACCATTTTGTCCTAGTTACATCTTCATTATTGTCAACTAAAAATATTATTTTGTCAGTTTGTAAAAATATACATCTTAATATATAAAAGAAATTTAGTTATTTTTTACAAAGTTTGCTGCTATTCTAGTTTTCCTTTCTTTTTTCGGACGATGTTCTGTGTGATTCTGAAAATAATAGAAAAAATATGTATAGTTTATATTTACTAAAAAATATTGATAAGATTAGATACAATATTTGTTTATTTGGAAACGATACACCCAAATATCTTCGAAATTAGAAACTACAAACAATTTAACACAGAAAAAGTCAATTTTAAACAAATCTAAATTGAAGAAAGTAATTTCATGTCCAATTTAAATAAGCCTATCTATTATCATATAAAATTTAGAAAAATTGAATGGTTACAAAATTAAATTGAGGAAAATTATTTTTAAGCCAATTGTCACTTAGTAATACCATTTTTTTACCAAATTGAAATAAGAATGCAAATTTTTGACCTAAATGAAATCAAAAAGACAATTTATGAACAATTTAAGTTCGGAAATGTCAATATTTGACCAAATTATTTTTAAAAAAGCTATTTGCGCCAAACAACCAACATTTGACAAAATTAAACTTAAAAAGCAATTTTTGGTCGAACCTAACTGAAAAAGCCGATAGACAAAACATTGGTTAAATTTAACTTGGGAAAACAATGTTTGCCAAACTAAATCGAGAAAAGCCAATTATTGTTAAAAAAATTACATAATTAAATTTAGAAAATTAATTTTATTAACCAAACTCAACTAAAAAAAGGAGAAATTACACCAAATTGAAGTTGGATAGGACATTTTTTGACATTTGACATTTTTGACTAAATTGAACTAAACTAAACCGAGAAAAGCCAATTAATGTTAAAATGACATAATTAAATTTGGAAAATTAATTTTGTAATCAATATAGATTGAAAAAATTAATATTCGATCAAATTAAACTTGGAATAATCATTTTTGTCAGATACTAAGCTGAGAAATTGGCTTTTTTTGACAAAATTACACAATATAATATGGACTATAATTTTTTCAACCCAAAACGACTTTTTTAGGCAAATTAAACTTATAAAAACGATTTTTGGCCAAAATAAATTGAAAAAAGTCAATTTTCACCAAAATTGAATGAGAAATTTGGAAAACTAATTTTATTAATCAAACTGAACTGAAAAGGAAACCGAAATTTGACAAAATTAATCGGAAAGAAGACATTTTTTGGCTAAATTAAACTTTTTGTCAAAATAAGCCAATCATTGATAAATGTACATAATAAAATATTGAAAATTATTTTTTTAACAAAACCCAAAGAAAAAAGAATATTTGATAGAATTAAGTTGATACATTTTTTGTTTATATAAAACTTAGAAAAACCATTATTGGCCAAACTAACCTAAGAAAAGTCAGTTATTGATAAAATTACACAAATCAAACTTTAATAATCATTTTAGCAAAACTAAACTGAGAAAAGCCAATTTTTGACTGAGTTATACAATATAATTTGGACTATGAATTGTTTTTCCAAAAACGTCGATTTAAACTTAGATAAGGCTTTTTCTGTTAAGTTAAACTTAGAAAAACCATTTTCATAATATAACAAATTGAGTAAATGTTTGACAGAATTAAACATTTTTTGGCTAATTTACAATTAGAAAAATCATTTTTGGCCAAACTAAACTTGGAAAAAAGAAATTATTAAAATGAACTTAGCCAGGACTTTTTTAATCAAATTAAACCATATTTCTGACAAAACCTCATGATTGAATTTGGAAAATGAATTTTTTATTGAAACTAAATTTAGAATAGCTAATTTTCAACAAAATTTAATTCTTCAAACTCAGTTTTTCAATTAGTTAAGCGAGGTCTTCTTAACCTTCCAAAATTTATTTATATGAAATCTGGTCTGTCTAATTACTTTTCTCACGTACCTGATCAGCCCTAATTTAATCATATAATCGTGTAAAACTAGATATATTTACCTTATTTTTTTCTTCTATATGCTTCACCTCTGCGGGTTCGTCTTGTACGTTTGTACTTGCTACTTGTTTAACGTTATCACCAAGTTTAGTATTGTTGGTTTTACTGATATGATTTTTTACAGCTTGCAATGGAACGAAAGAATTGTTCAAAACAGCAGTTGCATCATTTTTTATCGATTTTTTGGTTTTCTACAAAAAAAATATATCTATTATAAATTATCCACCCCTTCATTGTTATTATTTTTCATAACAAACGAATGGAGACTAGTTTTAGTGTGGTTACTACCTGTTTCCCGTTGTCAGTTTTGGAATTTACCCAATTCGTAGGAGGAGCTGGAAAATGATCGTGATTATTTTTCATCTCCATACCTTTTCCCTAAAAATAATGTCACTTTAATGTTACTACTTACGGTTTAATTAATTATTTATGTTAATCATAAGATATTGAAAAAAAATTTAACAAAATCAATATTGTAACAAATTAACAAAAAACAGACGAACTGATTTAGACATATTGTAAGAATGAAGACAGATATATGAACAATAAATTAAAAAACACCATTAAAATACGAAAAGGAGAATCAAGAAGGAAACTGGTGGTAAGTTTTGAGGAAGACAGTGAAAGAAATGCGTACAAGACACATCGTAACAATGAAGACAAATATATTAACAATAAAACTGAAAACGTTATTAAAATAAGATGAAGACCAAGAGAGAAATTGAAGGAAGTCTTTGAAGTGGACAGTGAATGAAGACAATGTTTTGACAAGAAACGTGAGTTATTCCAAGTGATAAATTAAAAAATATTTTTTATGATAAATGGAAAATGTGCAAAATATTTATCATCGATGCAATAGAATTTTCTCCACAGTAAAAATATAAAATTTTACGATTTTCTGGTCTTTCGAGTCGGATATGAATCAGCGACCTATTCAAGGCTCGTAAGACCAGTGTAATTGTGAGATATGGAGTATTGGTTATTAAACATTATGTAGGGTATGATTATATTTCAGAAATTCCAATTCTTTGTTTTGTCAGTTGTTAGAAAAGTAACTGTATTTATCCATCGTTCTCAATCTATTTAAACCAAACCTCTTTCAGCTTATCGTGAAAATATTAATACTTTATTTATTAGAGATGATGTTTATAAATACTTACTTTTTTTAAAAAATCCTTAAGAACAATAGCTGCTACATTTTCGCTAGCATCTTCTCTGGTTTTCTTTGGTTCGCTTACCAAAATTTTGCCATCATTTAAAGTGATTTGAGCTTGGATCATATTATGTTTGACGGGAAAATACTGATACCTAGGTAATCCTAATTGGTTCGATTGGTAGTACGTCAATAAACGAACACTAGCTGGAGTATTAGCAACTTGCTAAAAGTTCAACATATATAATAACATACAGTAATTTATATACAATGTGTGGGAAAAGTAATGAGACTAATTTTTCATGTTATCTTCTTCAAAGCAAGGTACTTGTGCAGCTTTATACCTGTGAGGTCGTTAATCCCACTTTTAGTAACAATGGAGAACTGGTATCGCTTTTAACAGTCGGTTACCGTCTTTTGAGTGTTCTCTCTCTCTCCTGAATTACGTTCTTTTAAAACATTTCTCAATTTCAGGGAAAGGAAAAAGTCACAAGACTCAAATCAGTTGAGGTATAACAGAAAACACATTATTTACAGTTTTACCTAGTGGAACAAAGCCTTTGTCCACCTTTCTCCTTTTTTTATCATACTCACAAAACAGTATTTATCACAACCTTATCAACAAGATAGGTTTTTTAATTGTCTTATTCAGTACGATTTTGGCACAAATGTCAAAATTTGATGTACAGTAGAAATGTTTAAAATGAACTGTTCATTCATCATCCTTATTCATCAACTATTTACACATTCGATGTTTTCGTCAGTTTTTTTTAATTGACGGTTTTTTGAACTTCTCGGCCTTTCAAAAATGATTTGTACCAGTAGAAAACTGTATGTTCGACAAGCAATTTTCCCTATTTAAACTTTTCAAAAGTAATACAGATTCCCCAAACACAAAAATTGTTTGCAAATAGTTACTCTAACATCATTTGCCCCATATAACACATAACTTCATTGATGGCATTGTCAACAATAATGTGTTGTATGAGTTAAAGGTTGAACTGAGAAATGTTGCCAGTCAAATTACTTTTATCACACATCTCGTATATAAAAATACATACAAACTTACCGCTAACATGTCAAAAGAAACATTCGCAGACTTTTCTTCATCATTAAAATTATTTGAAGCCACGTTTCCTTTATTGCCAACGGTCCTGACATTATCTTGGCTACCTATTTTTAATAAATTTTTCAAGAAATTTGTATCGACCGAAGGGTGGTCCTAGAAAAAATATTTAGTAAATAAATAAATTTTTAGAGGGGGGCAAAATGATTTATATCATTAAACAATATTCATGATATCAATGTAGGAAATATTAAATTATGTCGTTCCTTTTGAGCAGCATGCATAGATTCTGATCATCCATGTCTCTGTCTCATATGCTGTTTATTATATATTAACCAGTGCTTCACAGATTTGGTCTCACCTTGCACCTTGTGAAAATGTGCAGAGGTGTGTCAACAATACTTCCATTGCAGGTATAGAAAGTAGTTCTTACGGCCTCTATAATACATAGGCAAGCCTAACTATGCATGTGCATAGTCAAAGGGTCATTTTAGAAATAAGTTTCCAGTTTTTACCATACATTTTTCTGTACCTGCCTAATGACATGCTAGCTTTTTGTATGGTTTTTAATATGTGTATTCTCATGTAAACATATAATCAAAATGTACTATAAAGTAGCTTATTTCTTTGGTAAATACAATTTCTGTTATCCCAGTACTGGTTTTAGACATGTATACAAATAGTAATAATTAGACTCTCTGGTCCTTCGAGCCGGATAGGAACTAATGAAAGAAGGAAAGCCAGAAGGCAGTGTAATTATGAGTTTTCGTGTAGTGATAGTAAACGCTACCAAGATGAAATATCATATTTAGTATCCACATTATGTAAATACATTAAAGAGGTATAAATCTGATGTGACTAGTAGACTTTAGGCTTTCAAAAATTTGAAATGCTTTACTTGGTTTTTGATTCATCAGTTGTAAAACATAATAAAAAATTCTGAATTAATATTACCTGTTGCTTATGTTCTTTTTTAGATCCGAAAGCAGGCATAAAATCATTAGGGACTCTATTATTATTCTGTGGAAATCCTTTCTGTCGTTCATTTCTTTTGGGATACGGTTGGTTGCTATTTTCTTCGCTTTGGTTATTAGGAGGTGCTCGGAAATCTTCAGGTTTCATCAATTTTTGATAATTGCTTTTATTTTCTTCTGGTGATCCAGAATTTCCATGGGTGTTTAAAAAGCTGGAATCATTTTCTACATTTTTTTTGACTGTCTTTACATTTTTATTTTGTGACTGTTCGTTTTGTTTATGTTTGTTAAAAAATTCGGTAACATTAAAATTGTTACTATCATTTTCAGTCGCCACTGGTTTCTTTACCGCATTAATAGAATTAAAATGTGCAAATGCGGAATTCGACTGAACCTCGGGTTGATTCAATGGAGAAAAAAAGAAATTAGATTGTTGAAATTGTGGAGGAGTCCAAATTGTTTTTTCTTGCTTTTGGAAAGACGGTTGAGGTTTTATTAAATTGTTAAAGTAATTCGAGTTAGTGGTAGCTTCTGCTTTCGCTATTAATTCATCTGGTTTACCCGTTTTTTCTACCATCAATCTCTGTCCATAAGATAAATTTATAAAAGCGGTTTTAGGTAGCAAATAACCTCGACATTCTAAGCAATTCAACTTCAAACCGTCCCTAAACGGTTTGTCGAATATCACTTCATACATAGTATCTCTACTGTTGTTGGTGGAAGATGTTCTAATTGCAGTAACGGTACCTTTGTAACTAAAAGGTACTGTATAACCATATCGGACATTTACTATCCTATCCAGAATTCGAGTTTCGGTTTTCGGATCTGGTTCTAGGGTGCCATTTTGTATTTCTGACTGTAACATTACAGAAAAAAAATCAGTTTCCTCAATATAAAATTTAACTCACTGAAAGGAATACAGCTTGAATGGGATATTAGGATATAGATGGAAATACATATAATAACGTGAAATGATTCAGATGGTTAGGTTAGTATAGCCTTCTTTTTCTTGTAACTTGTCTTTTGCCTATATGATTATGCAGTTATTAGATATCTTGGAGTGTTCTAAAATGTCCTAGAACTGCTGAAGGACAAAAACATATTCCAGGTTTATTGGATTAGCTATAATACACTTTAGAAGGGATTTTGACTAAATAAAAAGACAAAAAGTTTAAACTGAAACTTAAAACTCAAAGAATGCAGAAAAAGCTTAGAGAACCATATGAAGGCGTAAAACAAGATGATCTAAATTTGAAGTATGCGTTGTTGATAGTAGGGCCACAAGACCTAAATAAAAAGGTGTCTTTAAAAGAAAATTAAGTTTTTAGTTCTTTTTATTATTTGGGGATCCATGTCAGTCAGTGGAATGAGAAAATTAAACTTGTAAAAGGAATTGTGTTGTGCGAAGAAGACTCTTATATATTGATAAATCACTTACTCTGTACAAAAAGTTTGGTCTAACTTGCATTGTAACTTTTTTAGTACTTCCGCTTTTAAAAGAATCCATCATTTTCTCCAATTCCTGCACAACCTCTGGTTCTAAATTAATACTGTTACATGTCTGTTTTTCAATAGAGTTTGTTGGTAGTGTTTTTAACCATTCCTGTAACTCTTTAAACCGTTCTTCACTATAAATAAAGAAAATTAATAATTACAACATAAATCCCTGGTACTCTTTGTAAAAAAATTAAGCTGTGGATATTAAAGATGCAATAAAAACGATAATAATTAATTAAAGGGAAAAGAATCAATTAAAAACGATATTGAAGAAGAATTGGAAACGCCAATAATTGACAAAAGAGAATAAGATTTACTTAAAAAGGCATTAAATTATAAATGGAAAGGAATATTAAATATTAAATGAAAGTAACAATAATTTAGAAAAAGAAAAAGCTAAAAATGATATCGAAAAAGAATTATCATCAAAAATAAGAAAAATTAACAGAAAAGGATATTAAAGATGCAACAGAAACACCAATAACTGACTAAAAGAAAAAAATGCACTAAAAATGATATTAAAGTAGATAAGACAATAATTGACAAGAGGGATTAGGATGAATAATAAAGGATATTATAGATTGAATGGGAATAAAAATAACTGACAAAAAAATTGGTATTGAAGAAGACAATAATTTACAAAATAGTTTAAATAAGCAAGGGTATTAAAGATGCATCAGAAACGACAGGAAATGAAAAAGAATAAAGTAAAGATGATATTGAAGAAAAAATGGAAACAATAATTATCAAGAGGGATTAGAAGGAAGAAAAAAAAATATGAATAAATTAAATTGAAAAGACAATACTAATAATATTGGATATGAAATGGTAAAACCAATAATTGACAAAGATTATATGACGAACTAAGAAGCGTGATATTACATTGAAGCCACAATTTACAAAATGGAATAACAAGAAACAAAATTAAATATCAATCAGAAATGAAAGTAAATCACAAAAAATAACAAGAATGCAAAGAAAGAAGAAGAAAAACAATAAAGGATAATAAAAATGTGAGGCAATGATAATAATTGACTAAAATGAAAATAAGGAACTCAAAGTGATATTGAAAAAGGAATAGAAATGACAATTATTGACAATAAAGAATGGGCAAAAAATAATATGAAAAATGCAACAGACATGACAATAATTGTCAAAGAGGGGTGTAATAAATAAAGGATATTAAATATGTATGAGAAATGACAATAATAAACAAAATGTAACAGAAAAATAAGGAAAGATATTAACAATGTAAGAAAATCGAAGAAGAAATGAAAAAGAGAATAATTGACGCAAGAGAATACAGTGGACAAGAAAGAATATTAAAAATACAACATAAATGATGATAATTGACTAAAATGAAAAGAATGAACTCAAAATGATATTAAAGAAGGAATAGAAAAGACAATTATTTATTAAAAGTTAAAGAATGTAATAAAAATTATGTTGAAAGAGTGGAAAAGACAGTAATTGACAAGAGGGAATAGAATGAACAAGAAATTATATTAAAGGTTGAATAGAAGTCACAACAATTGAAAAAACAAAAAGGATGACATTGAAGATGAAAGGAAAACACCAATAACTGACAAAGAAAACATAATGAACTTAGAAGAATAATATTAAATTGGAAAAACAATTTACAAAATAGAATAAACATAAAAGACATTACAAATGTATTAGAAATGACAGTAACTGACAAAAGGAAATAATAAAATAAAAAAGGATATTAAATATGTGAAGAAATGATAATAATTGACCAAAAAAAAGAATGTACTAGAAATAATACTAGAAATGAAATGAAGAGACAAAGAAAATATAAGAACATAGAAGGGTGTTGATATTAAATTAAAATCGCCATTTACAGAATGGAAAAAGCAAGAAAGGATATTGAAGATGTAGTAGAAATGAGAAGAGAAAGAATGTACTAAAAATGATATTATCGAAGAAATGGAAATGACACTAATTGACATATGGAAAATTAATGTAGTAGAGAAAATTAAATGAAATAATTATAACATAATAATGGGAAAATATATCTCACCAATTTTTCACAAAAATGGATTCGATCCTAATATCATCATTGTTCATATTTTTACTTAGACATTCCAAAACTTCTGGAAACATATCAATGTAACTCATAACCAGTTCTGCCGCTTTATCTGTATAATACCAATAATTATTCACTTTCTTCGTGTATCCAGGGGTTTCTTTGTTCTTCTTATTCAATTTCAAATCCAGACCGATATTTACCCTCCTAGTTTCAGAACCAGATAACGGTTTGACAAATATAGAACCGGTTATTTTGGAAAATAAAATATTTGATATACCTAAAATAACGAATTAATAATTATAAAAATTGGAAAAAAAACTATATAAATATATTTACATAAAGGATTAGCAACTTGATGTGCTGGTTTATATCTTTTTACCATGGTATCGTGCATCTCTTTTATTTTACTTAAATCGGGTTCCTCTAATACAGATACAGATATTTTTATCCTGGCCGTCGTTGTAACTTGTGACGAATCTAATATCTAAAATATTTGGTGTTACGTAAAACAATTTAAGATTAAGATCAATTTGTAACTCACCTCACCCTGGGAACCGTAATAAGGATTTGTAAGCGTGAAACAAATACTGTTTTTCGGAAATATATTCTCCACATCTTTAGTTACGTTATTTAGAGGATCGTGGAAACTTATATTGTAAACAATTGTTTGTAGAGGATGAGCAGAAATATTTGATGCAAACTGTTTTTCCAAATTCAATTTTCCGTTTGATTTAACGGTAAATTTTCGTCCGATCAGCTGTTTTACGTATACTAATACTTTTGTGTCGCCCAAATTGATTCCCATTCGTGATTTTTGTCTACAATTCATTGAAAAATTTTTACAACGTTCTTGTAGTTTGAAACATAACAATTAGATGGAATGTCTTCAGCTAACTAATGTTTAATTAATAAAAAGTAATAAAAGGGGAAATAAAAGGGTTGTATCACAAAAAATACTATTTTTAGCTTATATTTCAATTAATTTTAGATGCTATACTATCTAAATAAACTATATAAATTATTTTTAAAATTTAATAGAACAATAACAAGAAATAATATTAGAAATAACAAGATGCATACTGTTTGTTTATAATTTAATTTTTTGATCATTGTAAAATTGCTGACAGCAAACTGGCTGTGATCTAGTTTGAGCAATCAGAACACCACAAACTTGCTAACTTATCAATTTGCTCCTCCTATAGTGTGTTTTTAAAATGGAAGGATCATAAACCTAATTTAAACCACTAAAAATCTAAATAAATTGATCGCTAATACACTAGATCGTTTCAGGGGAGAATGAGAAACATTGTTAGTACTAAACTTATTTTAAAATTATTCCTGGTAAGAGCTGTTTTTGTTGTGGTCAAATCACTCTTCCTTTAGTCTATTTGTAAAGCAGGAGGACCTTAAATATGATATAAACCACTAAAAAAGTAAATAGCTAATACACTAGATCGTTTCAGGGGAGATTGAGAAACATTATTAGTACTAAAATTATTCCTGACAAGAACTGTTTTTGTTGTTGTAAAATTCACATAACTTTGTCGTTACTCTGAT
This sequence comes from Diorhabda sublineata, assembly GCF_026230105.1. Lineage (NCBI taxonomy): Eukaryota > Metazoa > Arthropoda > Insecta > Coleoptera > Chrysomelidae > Diorhabda > Diorhabda sublineata. Next base: position 7,681,921 of record NC_079475.1, on the reverse strand, counting down.
GCAACCTGAGGATTTTTTGATTTAAAAAATGTAGCTACTTCTAGATTAAGTACAACAAAACTTCAGATTTCCACAATCCAATGGATTCAGATCTCAGCGAAAACCCAGAAGTTGCTTGTAGCACGTTTCTTCAGAAATACCACAAAATATTTTAAATTACAAAATCTATTTCTAACGAAGGTTAAACATTATAAACTAAAATCAGGTGGTAATAGCTATTGGAAAACAAAGTAACAAAAATATCAGGTCAAACAATTTTAGAATATGAATAAACTACGTTTTTTCACAAAATTATATTTCTGGCACTTGGCACAGTTTTCATTATAAGTCTTCAAATATCATCACGAAACACTTACTCTTGAGAAATTCCATTTATAGTCATTTGAAACTGTTTTCTATCCGATTCGGTTAGGTCAACAGTATTGTACTGATTTGGTCCTCCCATACTTATAAACTTTATGTTATAATTCGATATCGCCACAACTCTAAAATATATTTTAAGTCATTTATTATTCAAACTGTAGTACAATATTTGAAAAAAAATGTATTTTAAATGAAAGTACGTTCCTACAGCTTACTTTGCTTCAATCAGATGTGGCCAACCGACGAAAATATTGGTACCTAAAAGATCCACAGGAATCATATCTCCAGTAAACTTAGCATCAGGTACTAGGTAAATGATCATACTTTCATTCCGACTCGGTTGTTCAAAAACTTTAACGTGAGCCTTCTGTAATTCCCCCTTAGAAAAAATATTTTTTTTAATTACATTATAGTACTAATTTGGAATTTAAGGAACAGTTGGTGATATTTATACTTAAACTTTATAAATATAATTAAGAAAAAGAACCACTGAAAAATAAGATTGGATAAATCGAATAAAGGAACTGGGGAAGATTGCAAATATACAAGAAATTGGTATAAGAGGTACCAGAACCTTCATCCGACACCTGAAAAGTTAAAAGGAGAAGAGAAGATGTGAATTATATTAAATGGTTAACCACAAAGTGAATATACTACTCAATTACACAATTAATTTACCGTCCCGAGCTAAATCAGATGTAGATGTAGATGTAGACATAGTATTAGTATTGTATCATTAAAGTGATGACGAATTTTATTTTTCGAAAGCTTTCCGGACAGCTATTTTTCAAAAGTGAGAACTTGATGTGTAAATTCTATAACACACCTGCTGCACCACCATTTCCATTTACTGAAAACCTGAAGGTGAATTTTGATGTGGAAGGCCATGAAAATATACTACAATGTACAAAAAAATTTTTTGTTGAACAATTTAGTTACAGAATCTGATACGCAAACAAATTTAAACGAACTAAGGGTGTTTCTCACCCTTATAAATTGACGTGGTATAGTGAACCAAAAATCCTTTGTTTTCAACACCAATTTTTCCCCAATACATAACAGACAATAGATTTGCAAGTTCTAAAACGTTTTTTCCACATTTCGAATAAAGAAGAATTTGATGCAGACACACATCCTGCTCCAAAACAAAATTTAGCTTATCTATAAGGATTTGGTTACGGAGTTTGAAAATCTATGCACTCCTGAGCAAAAAGTAACAATCGATAACTTGTTATAGGAAGAACGATTGGGTTGGATCCAATATATACCCCTCAAGAGGGCCAGATTTGGGATAAAAACTTAGTCGCTCAGTGAATCCAAAAGTGGATATATTTGGAACTTCATAGTTCATACTAGCAAGAATACTTAGATTGATCGGGAATTTCAACAACTTCCAGTTTCGTCCAGGTTGTAATGACTCATATGAGACCTCTTTCGAATAAAGGGTACTGTCTCCGCAACTGGATCTATTTACTGTTACTGTTTATGGAACATTGAGAGCGGCAAAAAAGAAGTTCCTAAAGAGCTGAAAAATAAAAACCTGAATAAAGATGAAATTATATTATACCCAAGAGTCAAAGTGGCAGTCCTCAAGTGTTAGGATAAGAAGAATGTTGTTTTGATTTCTGCAGTACATTCCATGGCAACACAAAAGTTTTAGGAGTGAAGAAGAAGGAAATCAAAGACCTATCCTAATGATTTATTATAACGATATGATGAGAGATGCTGATCAGTTGGAGCAACATCTTTCTGATTATGTAATTCCGAGAAATAGAAGGAAATATTAAAAAAAAATTTTTTTCAATTATTTAACTTTGCTCTATGGAATTCGTTCATATTATATCAAAAAACAGGTGGACGAAAATCAGCACTGGACTGTTGGTCGGATCTGGTAAAACAAATGGTGGAGAAGTACCTTGAAGGGCCTGTAAAGGTAACAGCAATGCCTTTGTCCGCTTATCATTTCCTAAAAGAAGTATGAAAGGAGAAAAAGTGTCAAAAATCATTGTTCGGAAAACTTATCGGAGCAAGCATTTAGATTATTTGATTAAATATTATATGCAATGTTATTTATACCGTCAAGTTAACTCGGTTCTTTTTTATTTTTTTAATAAAAATAATTGAGCTTTGAGATATTATCTAGCTGGTCATGTCGTGAAAATTTTGACCCTATTGGGGATAATATCTGGTGCCTTAAGCGGTCAATGATGTCTTACCCGATAATGCAAATGCTTCATTGTCGGAAATCCAGGATAGTAAACATTCATATGCGCTCCTGGATAAGCCCCTTTTACTAATTCTTCTTTGGAAATTAAAATGTCATCATATTTTAATGTTTTAACTTCCGTATGATTCTGTGCTACTTCTGGAAAGTAACATGGTGCCGGATAAGGTCCGTTGTTTTTTGGTGTATAAGTGTAAATTAACATCGGACCATGGGTATTTCGTTTTCTTTCTTCCGTTGTTAATTTATCGTTATAATATTGCATAGCTTCTAAAAGGCGTTTCTAAAAATAGAAATTTACACTGTGGATTTTAGTTCAATAGGAAAAAGAAAAAAATGAAAAAAAAACTCTAGAGAAATACTAACTTCATCAATGAAAGGTATCTTTACGACGGCTTCCCAAGCTTGCTTCTTCCCATTAAGGTCCGTTTCGAATTTTTCAGGATAATAATCGATAATCAAAGAATTTTCTGCAGTCATCAAGTCATGGTAACATTCTGGTAGTAGTTGTTTACTAGCGGCTGGTAAAACCGCCAAGAGCTGGAAGATATTTGATATAGATAAAATTAAAACAAAAATAAGAATAATTCACTTGTGTATTGTTTGAAACTCTGTAAAAGGATTTAAGATAAAGTATCGTGCTAGAAGATTAAAACAAGGAGATTCCCTATCAACGGTACTATTTAATCTAGCTTTGGAAGACTTAATAAGAAGATTCAGTATCATCAGAAAGAGCATGATATTTAATAAGTCATCAATGCTTAGCTTAAGATGTGACATTGATAGCAAAAAACAAAAGAACACTTGAAACCAAACAAAAACAGAAATAACAACAACAGAAGAGGTAGGGAATAATGATAAAACAGTTTATGGAAATAAAGAATAAATGTACAAGCAAGACAAAAAATAATTTCAAAGTACTGAAACATGATAGGACGTTAATAGAATTAGAGGAAGTAGAAAATTTCATGTATTTGGATGTACTACTAGATAATAGATGCCAAGAAGAAAAGGAAATCGAACTAAGAATTGCCAAAAGTAACAGCTGTGTAGGCAGCCTTAGAAGAATATCAACATCGAAAGAGTTCGAATTTATAAGACAATTTGGAGACCCACCATGACATATAACTATGAAACTTGGATAATGACGAATAAAACTAAACAGAAATTGAGAATCTGGGAGAGAAAAATACTAAGAAGAGTTATTGGAGGAAAGCAGAGTTAGGATGGGAGAGAACATCAAACCATGAAATTAACACACAGAAGAAGATTACAATAGCAAGGTCACTTAGAAAAAATAGATGAAGACAGACTCTTGAAACGAGTTGCATGGAAGATACCAGAGGGCAAGAGGAAAAGAAGTAGACCAAAAAAACGGTTGAGGGAAGTAGTGGAAGAGGACCTTAGAGAGAAAAGCATCCAAAGCTGGAGAGGAAAAGCAAGGGACCAAAAGAAGTGCTAGAAGTTAACTTCATGTTTTGTAAGTTACAATTAATTGTTTGCAAGTAAAGACTACCTAATTATCCAGTAAAATAGTCCGGTCAAATTAGACCAAAAAATAAGAGTGAAGCTGCATAAATTCCCACCAAGCTGAAACTGATTAAAATTTTTTGAATTATAATTAAAAATGAAATTTGAAAGTTCCCCGTTATTCCCGAGTATGGAAAATTTTTATTCAAGGTGAAGGGTCAAAAAATGAGATTTTCAGCAAAGCGATAAGTTTTAGCATAAAAATACCTTATTCAAAAAACGTTTTAATATTTTTTTTCTATCAGCCACCGTTTCTGAGATATAAAGAGTCAAAAAGTTGTAATTGTCATATAATGCACACGTTTCCAAGCTACCTATTCCACGGATCTGTTGTGATCATGGTTAATTTGAAACTCTAATACTCTAATACCGTGTATGTGTATAGAAGTTTCAACTGTTTGGAATTTTTCTTTATTTGTTACTTTGTTACTTTTTTCCGTCATTATATATGCAGTATAGAACTATTTGAATTTTTGAGGTTAGGTGTCATTTTTGTGGCTATTCATTATTTTAGATCTTACTCTTTGATTTCAATTCTTACTCTTCGGTTCACGCAGAGATGAAAAGACAACAGCAAGCAGAGCGACAAAGTGTTTTGAGAGCAGCTGAAACTCCTCTTCAGGTACTAGTTCGTTCAGAAAGGCAAGCTACGCTGCAAGAAGCTAGAAGAGCGATAGAAACGCTAGAGCAATCGCAAAAGATAAGAATTCAATGGTACTAGGTTTCAATATGATCTTTCAATTTAATAACATAATCATCCTGAATGAATAAAAAATGTCACTAATGCGATGCTTTCAAATGGAAAGATGAAACAGTTGGAATGAGCTGTTCCAGTGGTAAAGTTTCACTTCCATTGCTTGGTGAACCAGAAGAGCTTTTAAAAAATGTATTGTTAATTTGTACAGACGAGTCAAAGTAATTTTTAAGCAAAATAAGAAATTATAACTCTTGTTTTCAATCATATTGATTTTTTTATATTCATTGTAGATTGTTTATAATTTGTAAATTGTTATTCAAATGTTAAGAAAATAAAATTAGCTATGAAAATGTGTTTGTAAGAGACAATCCCTTATGATAAAGTTTCTAAGTCATAGATAGTTAATAATTCGAAGAGTTTTTAATTTTCCTATGTTTAAGAAAGTTTGAATTACTTTTGATAGATGGCGTAGCTACGCCGTGTGTATTAATGCTTAAGTCAACACCACTTAAGCCTCTTATTTTCAAACAAGCATCAGTAACATATTGATATTAGGTGAGGGGGAGATTTTTTTTATTCAAAAATTAAAACTGAAATATTAATCACAACACATAATTTTTACATTCTCAAATTTAAAGCATGTTAACTTGTTGGGGACAGATAGTTGGAAATGTATATACTCTATATTATAATGATTACAACTTTTTCAGTCGCTATATCTCAGAAACGGTGGCTTGTAGGAACAAACTTAATTTTTCCTTTTTTGTAGATAATTTTATGATCTACAATTTTTGTATAAGGTATTTTTATGATAAAACTTACGGTTTTGCTGAAAAAACTTATTTTTTTCTCCTTTGACCTTGAATAAAAATTTTTTCATACACTTTCAAATTTTATTTTTAATGATATTATAAACAGTTTTACCGATTTTCAGCTTGTAACATCATGTATCATCTAATATCTAGATTCACTGGACTAAAAATCAAGAATTAGTAGATAAAGTAAAGTGATCTTTTCACATAAAATTTTTTTTCTTTAAATAAAGTTATTGTGTTAACTGTGTTTACCTGTTCGTATGCTTGAAATGGTTTTCCCATATCGAATTCTATTTTTAAATCAATGAAATTTTTTATATCTGAAATGTAAGGTGCATAATGGTGAGGATAATACCAAGACCAGGAACAACAACCATTATAATAATAATTCAAATTCCACTGGATTGCCCGTACATATCCTTCAGCTTGATCCTTCAATACTTCCCTATAAAAAATGTATATGTTGTTAAGAAATAAATTTTGATATGAATTTATGAATCCTGTTTTTCCTCGTGCAAAAAAATCTTTTACTGCCCTGTATTGTAATGCTATCAGATCATTACAAATCGTTATCTACTAGTTTGACCTAAAATGTTTCATATGTATACATCCTTTGCAATGAATCAACATGTAACATAAAACACATAAAACTAGTTAGACTCAATATTTAACACTAGTTTTTGATATCTATGTGTATGGAAAGTAAAGCCTGAGTCTACCTTCAGGTAGGTCTTCAGTATTTTCAGATTGGAGAAAGATCTCTTCACGTTGGTAACAGAAACGGGAAGAACTGCTAGAATTTCCAAGAGTACAAAAATATATTAGGAGAGAAAATCTGTTTGCAAAAGAGTCAACAGCAGTTTTTCGTAAGATTTTTTCTTGGCTTTATTTTTCTTTCCACAGTATAAAATCATTCTTAATATGACGAATTTTTTTCATAAAATTTTACAGCAGTTTCCAATGAACGAAAATAAGTTTTTTTAGTTCAAAACTGTAGAAGTAGACTTTGTAACAGCCCAACTGTTTCCTTGTGTGATTCAAAGCCCTCTGTCAAGACAAACTCGTGGAATATATTTTTTAACCTCAAATTCTATAAACAGGGTCTTTGGGTCGCAGTCGAAATTTTTTCATAAAAAGTGTCTGCACACCATCAGGGCTTTCAGATCAACAAGATAGTTTCACATAAATTTTTTTTTATTAGTAAGAGTAACGTGTTTTAACAAAACTAGATAGATTCTTCTTCTTAATTTAAAGAATATTTTGGAGAGTCCTTAAGTGTTCTAAATAAGTTACTTGAATATTTTAGGACATGACTATGAAGTCAATGCACGATTGGAAGGTGGAAAAAGTCAATTTTTTTCTTGTTTTAATAAAATTCAGAATGGATTAGGAGTAATTAATCTATAATATACAATTTTTGGGGTCTAAGAGTGGATTTAAAATAATTTGAAATTTTATTATTAAAACTTGGCATACTTACGGGGTAACATCCATATATTCCATTTTAGACTTGTAATAGTCTTTTTTAAAATTAGCAAAATCATCATCACTAGTATAATCATCGTCATCATCAATACATAGATCATCTGCAGATTTCAAAAGATTAATTAAACCACCATCTTTAGGAACTGATGTTTCAGGTTCAAGTGATTCGAAAACAACATTATCGTCTTCTGCTTCCCACTCATCTAATTCTCTTGTCAATTCATTTCTATGTCCTCTCTTTGATTCTAAATATAATATATCATCTTTCACTTGTTCATAATAATCTACATCCTGTACACTAAGTTTGTCTAAAAAAGCTGCGAATCGTTTTAAATTCAAAGTTCCACTTTCGTTGATATAACCATCTAAGGTAGGTAAAACTTCCATGTACGTCCTGTATAATATAGGTAAAGCTCCTTCCGATATATGTAGATTTGGTAGATGAGGAATGAAATCATTTCCTACCAAGAAACCCATAAGGACCCAGTCATCTATAATTTTTTCCAAATCATAATCGAATCCTCTCAAATTGTATCTTATTGGAGCAAACTCTAATTCTAAATATTCCCTTAGAAGAGATAAGTGTAATAAAAAAAATGTTATCTCTTCAGGTACCTTTATATGTTTAGTAGATTTCTTTCCAAACTTTACCTAAAACAAAAATATAATAAATTTAAAATATATTCGACAGCTTTACAAAATAATAATCATCACATAAATTGTAATATCAATATCTTACCTCCTCTCTCAATAAACTGAAATGTGGTTCATGTGTGCACAAACCCAACATAATTAAATCAGCATCGAGACCATAAAGACAGTGCCTAGTATTTGGATTATAACCAGGTTGTGCTCTCATATATCTAATATAATCCATTATTTTATGTTCTCCTTCGCCCGGTGTCTAAAAATTTACAATATTTCAATGTATGTTAGAACTATACATCTAAATTATCCATTATAGGGTTCTTTCAACAAAAATTCCAGGACATTTACAGGATAAAATCATGATTTCTAAGACACTTTCAAACCAATGAAAATTTCAAGTTATTATATCAAATATTTAAAATTAGTTCATTAGGCTAAATATACAAAGAATGTACAGAAAATTAGATCAATAATATATTATTAAACAAGATTCGTCAATAAGTATCATTAAGTGTTTGTTTGACACTAGTTCAATATTTTCTCAGAAATATATAAATGCTCCACATTTTTGTATTTTGGGCATTTGTCAAGAAATTTTTGAAGTGCATAACTTATAAATGATTAGACATTTTACGTCACTAGGCTGCAGTAGTTTGCTGGCAGTTCAACTGATCGCAGCTCCTTAAGATGCCAGCTTCTTATGTAAGAAACAACCAATTAGGTATAGTAGAACACCCCAAAAACCATATATTGAAAGCCTCACACAATGTATTAATTTGTATTTAGTGCGCATTTGCTTTAGCCCAATTGTAAGATTCAATTATAATTTAAAAATATGTATCCAAAGATAAAAAAAATGGTTACTGTTGCTTCAAAATATTAACAACATAGAAACTATTTCCTGAAAAAATATCTAATTGATGCAATTTTGTGAAATTCTTAGAAATGGGAATATTTTTAAAAACCTATTGTTTAGATACTAGGATACTATACCATTGGTGGAGGATTGTTCATTAGCTAGAATATTTTGGAATTAATGTAAAAATTAAGAAACTTACTTCATGACCAGATAATATAACTTTACATTTTTGCCATAGAGGATCATTTGAAATCTTGTCAACAACAAAGTACTTTAGTTGTTCATGTAATTTAGCCATAAATACAGTGCCAGGAGTTATGCAGTTGGAATCAAATCTAGCCTCTGTTGGAAGTGTTTCACCTTTCTTCAACACCTCGGCTTCTGCTTTAGCAGCATCTGCTGCTGACCTAAATCTTCGCCCTCTTTGTTGATTCATTTTAGCTCTTGGAGCGACCCCGTCAACTGCCATGAAAAACAATTTCTGTGGTTTTATCATACGGAACAATACTTCAATATAATGGAATATATCTTGAAATATTTTTTCTTCTGTAATACGAAAATGTGGATCTTCGTCATTAGGATGTGAGCAATTGTGAATTATTCCATTCATGTCCAAATACAAATTATCAAATTCAGGTATCTATAAAAAAATATGTTAGAAAATTTAATAAGCATTTTAATTACGAAATTTACCTGATAGTCTTTTATTAGTTCACTTAAACATGGATATCGTTCACTAATATAACGATAGAATTTCGGTACCCCCATTTTAGTTTGTTTCTAATATTTTTAAACAACAATAAACTCCACAAATAAAAAAAATTCTCTTTAATAAAAATAACGGCTTACTGTACTTACAACTTGTCGCTATGAACTGTCAAAATATGCCCTTTTGTAGTTCAAAAACTGTACACAAACATTCGTGACATAATTTGTATTTTTTTTTTCAATATTTTCCCGATATTATGTATTACCAAGTTATTTACAAAAGCCTGTAATTCAGCTGCAACAAAAGTCTCTGTTACTACGCTTGTAAATTTAATCTTATAATCGAAGGCACTAAAAAATAGCGAATATTTAGATATAAACCTGGGTGAATAATTATCTAGTTTCAGGTGAAAGTATGAAGAAAAATGTGATAACCGATGTGAAGATAGCTTCCAGATATGGTTGTCCACTTTTTCGAAGCTATCAAATCATCAAATATGACATCCAAGGATGCCAGATGTTCAAAAACTAAAATCGTTGGAAACCGTGAAATTTCCGAATAAAGCTCCTGGAAAAGAATAAAAGTAGGAAATACAAATAAATATGAAAAATAAAATACCTAATAAAGAAATGGGAATATGAATAATGTAAGGAAGAGATCTCATAAAATAAATGTATTCATTCAGAATCCGAAACACTTTTTCATCATTACCGCAGGAATGTGGTAAAGTTTAACTTCTGGCAATTGCCAATAGTTTACAGCGTTAAATGTAGATGACATACACATTTTGGAAAATATTATGATGTTATGTGGTTCTATTTACTTTAACGACAGCTCGCTTATCTCTCGTAGTGTACCAATGATTCTGTTTCCTCGACTCATTAATACTGAATTTTTCTCCTAGTACATACTGATAATAAAATATTTTAGTTTAGTTTTCGTGTATTTCTACCAGTGGTGTTGTAGTATTATGGATACAATATTTATATTTTCAGAAATATAAAAATCGTGAGAATAAGAACAAATATCGGGAAATCTTCCGATAAATCGTGAGATCTGGCATCCCTGATCTACCTAATTTCACGTCGTTGATAAAAGTTAGGTTATATGTCAAAGCCATTAATAAAATCTAGTTTGAATTATTATTTTAATAGTTAATTGTTGCCTTCATTTGTTTAATTATAAAATGGTAATTATATTTTTTATTCTATTTACAATACTTTTTATAAATAATGTATATTATTATGATAACAAGAACTCTATTAAACTAATTAACATTCAAGCACGGAAGATTAAAAGTTCGTACTTCTGAAGAGCAGAAAGCTTTAAAACAAAAAGAACAACAGAAAAAACTTGCGGCATATCATATGGGGATGCACAAAATTTTATCTACAAGGAAATCAGATAGTTATGACCCGGAGAGTCTTCAAATTAGCTGCCAAATTCTAATAGCCAATCCTGATGTTTATACTTTATGGAATTATAGAAAAGAGATCATTTTAATGGAAATAGAAGCAAGGTAATCTAAGTGAACCCATCATAATACATATTAAAGCTTGTTAGAAGTAATAAGTTATAGGTTGTATTTTTAGTAAAAAGGATGAAAACGAAGGAGAAGACAAGCTAATAAAATTTTTGGAAAATGAAATAAAATTTACAGAACAGTGCCTACCGGCAAATCCGAAATCTTACGGAATTTGGCATCATAGGTATTGGATAATGCTGAATCATCCAAGACCTAATTGGGAAAATGAATTTTCTTTGTGTACAAAGTATCTTAGTATAGACGATCGAAATTGTAAGTTACGATTAGCAAATAAATTTTTGAACTACTCTAAATATAGATAAACCAAAAAATAAGTCTTAAGGAATTATTTTTAGTTCATGTATGGGATTATAGACGTCTACTTGTTAACAAAATTGGTATAACTTTAGATCACGAGCTTAAATTTTCCACAGACAGATTGAATATAAATTTTTCCAACTATTCGTCGTGGCATTATAGAAGTACATTAAGAAATTTAGATGAAAAATGTGTTGAAACAGAGTTAGATTTGGTAAAAAATGCTGTTTTCACAGATCCTGCTGATAGTAGCGCTTGGTTTTATTTAAGGTAATTTCTATGTTAAGTGCAAACGAATGTGCATAATGACAGTGGAAAATTTCTGAGAAAATTTAGTCATTTACTGCAAAAAGACTAACATCTTACTTTTTTTGTATGGTTTTGTTGATAAATTATCTTGATTTTAGGTCTCTTTCAAGTTATATACTATCAAACAAAATTTTAATTGAAGAGAACTAAAATCTAGATAATTTATTAGAAAAAAAGTATTCTTATTAAAGCCAAATTGATGTTTATTGATAAAAAAAACTGCAGTTGTATAGCAATCTGCTATTACAATCACAATCTCAAGGAAACTTAACACCATAGTATGATGCAGTAGTTTTTAATTTATAAGTAAAGGGATTTAGGTTTTGTTTCAAATATGGTTGGCTCAACTTTAGCAACATATTTTCGAGATCGAAAGGCGTCATTCTATAATGATAACCCTTGACCTCTGAAGAGCACAGCAGATCTGATTCACTGCTAAAAAATATGATTTCATGTGTTAGCTTTTGGGAGGCTTAATGGTGAAATGATTAGAGTGATTGACTAGGTTAGTTTTGAGTCTGGGATCGTAGTAGAAGGTATCCTAGTATGGTCCACACAGAGGGGAATATTGACTTGAAGTGTACCCACACAATGAGTGTTATAAAGACACTCTGATCATCAACCATATGGTTTGAGGCACTGAAATCCAAATGGATGAGTGGGCTGTTTACTTTGGACTAGACTAGATCTTGGGGTAAACTATATGCTCAAAACTATGAATCACAGTACAGGCTGGTTTATGAACCCTCAGACATACCCAAATTGTTGAAGGCCTTGTCGTCATTCAAATCAGCCTCCCCAATAAACTTGATTAACACCCAAATCCATAGACATTCTCATCACCATTCTCAATACCTATCTTGAAAACATTCTACAGTGAGGGGAAGGCAATCTGATTGAATAGCAATGACCGAGGCTGTCTGTTTTATAAAGAAGGTTAGCATTGTAGTTCAGGGTTTAGTGCTGTCTGGATATAAATTAACACAATCACCGCAAATTGGCTTGGGATTTTGAGGTTGAAAGCAGGCAGCTTCACAAAAACTTGAAACTGTGTAAACGGGTTTAGCCTCTAGTGCTTGCTTTTTACATAAAAGAATGATAATATGTGTTATAAAGACAAAGAGGAGTTGACCTATTCGCCCAGCTATGTCAGGACAAAAGACAGAGTATCCTATTGCAGACAATGTGTGAGTGTAGAGTAGTACTGTTATTGTGAAAGAACATGGGGTAGTAGCTGTAGTAGAAGTACCGAAATCTCCTTTTTGTCAAGCTAAAGTTAGGTTAGGTTAACATTTTATTCATCTATTAAATTTGGTTAATTTGCTTTTGTACCGTATCGAATCGGTCTTTTAATCCCTACCATTAGGCCCCAAAAAGTCTGAAATATGGTATGAAAGCTCTAGAAAACTCAAGAGAGTGAAACCAATGAGTCATATTTGTGGACTTTTTAAAGGTAAAGGCCCATCCCCATATATGTTGCTAATCTGCACCCAAATATTTTGTGTGTTCAAATAATGTTTTTACTAAGCTGGAATTTGTGGAATTGTTATTGATATTTGTACTGACCATACTATTCACTACCAACATTGTAATTACACTGTGGGGTGCTACGAACCAGTTATAACATATAGAACACTCGAAGGACTAAACAGTGTAATTGCAAGTGTTGGTTTAGGGGCAGTAAAGTATGTTCAGTATCAAAATTTGATGAATAAACAAAAAAACTTATTCTGTGTTATTTAGATTATTACATACCTTAAAAAAAATGATATTTTGACTGTAGAATAAGTTTCTGAACACAATATAAACCATTGTAGAATTTATCTTCAATTTCATTTTTTGTTTTAATATCTCATTTTAGGTGGATTTTAAGTAATCCGTCTATTACCAAAGAAGCTAGAGAAGAACTGTTGAATGCATTTGAACAATTAGAAGAACTTGAACCTAACTGTAAATGTAAGTAGTGAGAAGATAATGCTTGATATACTCATTATATTATATTATAACATCAAAATTAGTGGACAAATATGGATCAAACCAGTAAATTTCCAGAAAATAAGTTGAAGATTCAAGGAAATTACTTGTAGATGGTGATCTTCACACTTTTTCTCGATTCATTGTGAATTCTATGCTTCTTTTAGATTTTCCACATTCTCTTTTATTGTTCTCCAGCTACAGGACATTAATCTTCTAGATCTTCCTATACTTTTTTTTTGTTTATCTGTGTTTTTACTACTTTACCCACATACACATTTTTTTCTCAAATTTACACCCAACATAACCTTGTTCATGTCTTTGAAGTTACTCTTTTTTGTGTGGTGCCCTTAAAGTCAATTATTTTATTCTTTTATATCTCTATCTATGTATACACCCTGTACACTAACTGTTAATTATTTATAACCAGGTCACCTATGTTTTGGTGATATTGCAATTTACTGTCTACGTGGGTAAACTAGGTAAACTATATCGTAATTATGAACCATTATTATGTGTCATCATTCATCATCATGTAAAAGGTAATTCCAAACTATTAAGACAATAGAGAAATGGTGAAGTTCAGTCGCTGTTTAATTTCTACCCCTCGTTATGGCCCAACATTACATTTGTTTTATAATTTTTTTTGTTATTACCATGTCTTTTATTGGAATTTTAAGAGCTCATCAACTGTTGTTATTTTCTTGCATTCTTGAAAAAAAAAAGAGTAGTAGACCAACACAAAAGGACATATTCTTTCCCTAGTATGTATTATGTTCTTACTCTTCGGCCCACATTCTATATTAGTATACTTACACTAATGATAATGCGAAGAATGGACTACAAATTAAAACTAATTCCTTCAAAGGTTCGTCTAATCCTTAGGCTGGGCGAAAATATTGTAGCTAGACTAGAGTAAATAGTGGTAGATCTAATCACAAGACATGCAGAAACCTTGCCTCAAATCTAGCGATGCCCAGAGGAGTATCTAATTCTGTAGATCCTTTAAAAATAATGTAAAGGGATTGAGTAGGAAGTTAAGGCTGAAAAACCGTTTAACAGCTGATAGGACTTTAATTTGCAGTAGGAATCCCTTATTTACACTTTAAGAAATACATTGTGGAAAAGAAAATAGACAAATAATTATTAATTGATGTGTTGTAGAAAGGAATCACTATAAAACAGATTCAATACACTGCCATATAATAATATGTTTGGTGTTTTTTTGGCATTCCTCCGGAACTTAGTGCAAAGTGAATATAGCGGGGGAAACCCCACGAGAGTTCCAAATAGGACGAGATCTCTGGCAAGGAGACGTCCTCTTGTTTACCCTTTTCAACCTGACACTGTAAATATCGAAGGTAATAGAGGAAGAATTTTACTAAACAGGCAATACCTGGCCTTCACTGATGACATTGATCTACTCAGTCGAGGGGAGCATGAACTGAAGGAAAGCTTTGACAAGCTGGAGGAGGAATCCTGTAGAGCGAGGCTCACCATTAACGAGTTCAAAACAAAATACAGGGGATTTTCGAAGTAGGCTGGTATAAAGTGTACCGTCAGTCAACTACCTGGGATCACTAGTGACGGAAGATAACGACCAATCGATGGAAATAAGAGAACGTGTGAAATAGAGCATATATCAGACTCCAACATATATTAAAATCACGTTTACTGAAAAAAGAGGATGTATTGCAAGAAGAATATATATTAGGTGATATTTATAAACATTGATTTATTTTATTAGTTGTAATATTTGTATTATCAATAGTATTAATAATTATATCACCACCATTCTAGTTTTATTTAGGTTAGGTTATGCTCACTTTATTTTTAGTAACTTCTCCTCCAAAAGCTTTTCCTTTTCTTTATTATTTTTTAGATCGATATTTCGAAAAATAACAATATCTTATATTTCTCAAATAACGATTTCTAATGAATAATTTTTGTTTGTTATAGGGGTAATTCTAGCAAAATGTTGGTTAACTGGAAGTCTAGTTTTAAGTGATCCCCAGTATTTGGATAAACGAATAACTTTTTACAAAAAGCTTGCAACTTTAGATCCTCTAAGAAGAGGACAGTATGAAAGTTATTTAAAAGTTGCTGAAGAAAAATTGAAAGGATCTTTAGATAAAACTCAATAGCATTTGTACATTCCTTATCTTGTAAAACCAATATTATTGTGGCGACTGGAGTTCCAGAAACTCAATGATACTTCATCACACATTAGATGATTGTACCTAAGAGGATTTTTAGCGTCTCGCAAGGAAAGAGGGTAAAAAAAAATATTGAAATCAGTTAATAACTTTACAGAGTTTTACAAGAGAATTATTAATTTTTTTTATATTCTTTTTATTTATTTATATTACACTTGTCAGCACAAAATTTTTCTTTGACTCTAATGTATAAAATTTCTATAGTTTAGTTCGTAATTACACAAAAAAAAAATTATATAAAATATAGTATTTAGAAGACCGATTAAACCACATTTTTCAAAATTTGTAGCTTTAATGTTTAATTGAAGATATAACCATACAAATAAATATTTTATCATCAAGCTTTACTATCAAAATAGATTACAAAAAAGTGAAAAATACTTTAGTGTACACTTTTTCTTTTATAATTTCGAATGGTGTTGCGAGTTGACGACTCAAAATAAAACTGTCCTGAAATATATTCTGTGGCGATGGTAAATTATTAGGTAGTGCTTCAAAAGTACTTATAAGATCCCATATCGCTAAGTTGGAATTTCTGGAATCGTTGGTGATATTCATTCATTCAGGTGAACTGTTTACCTTCAGTCTCTGAAGTCGATAACTTTGTTATCAGACGGTGTAATTGTGAATGGTGGTGTAAACAGTGTATTCAGTATCCCATACCGCATCAAATAATGAGATATATTCTCATCGTTGCACTCCGCGTTGCTTGATTTTTGAAAATTCTTCTAATTATTTCAAAGCTCACTTCGACCTACCTTATGTCAAGGGTCGTCGTGAACTGTAGTCCTGACGTTACATGACATGACATGAATGACGTCCACAACGATCGTAATCGCTATATGGAACGACCAAAAGAGCTGAGCAGTGAACCATAGAAGTTTTTTTTTTATATTTTGTTGAATAAAATGCTTTCTGATAAACTGAAATTAATGTTTATTCTAGTCACTAGTCACATGTTCTTTTCACACACCTTAACTTACATTACAGGAAGTAACATTTGATATATGTCAAACAATAAAGAACACAGAATATAACAAACTTATAATTTGATTGTCTCAACATTTCAGGCACCGTGAACGCTTGTGGAATGTACCATCAATGGCAAAAATAATTGCCAAGAACTTTGACAGCTGCCAAAAGAGATCAAAATGATCCTCTTGCATATATGTAATACTCCCGTTGAATATTTTTTATCGCTATCTCTTCTCAACATTATAAGGGACAAATAGAACTTATTTCTGTAGAAAATGATAGAATGTATAAAGTTCATGTTTACTGTTAAAGAGGTGGGTCTGTGTTTGTCGAAATGAGTTGAATTACGGGGATGCAACAATAGTAGTAGTTACAGAGGAGTTTTCTCAAGTTATATCTAGCAAATAATGTTTGATTATGATATTAGTTGAAATTTTAATACTATACTGTCCTTAATTACTCTAATGATGAAACTTTTTTAAATCAATATGCTTTCATTCTGCTACATTAACATTCATATAATAAAATGTATTTGTTCGAGTGTCCTGCTGGAGTTATTGAACTATAATATGAAAAAAAAATTGATTAGCAATTCACTTCCCTTTCCTTTTAAATAATTGTAATGAAACGAATGTCTAAATCAAGTTTTATTTCAATAATCAACAAAGTTAGAAAAATTTCCAAAATATATCTTAATGATCTGGTATTTTTCTTATCTACGGAACGTCCTGTAAAATGAAGATATAAAAAAGCAAGTTCAATAACCCAGTGAATAACATTTTTTTATTATTTTTATCATCAAAAATAAATTATCATCAGGTGAAATCGATATTTAATTAAAAAGCGACAAAAAATTTGTTATATTCAATATTTTCAGTGATATCTAAAAGTTCATTTACTTTTTTTGATTGAGAGGCCTAAAATAAAAAATTTTATCAACAATCAAGATTAATCGAAATTATTCCATATTATTTAATCAAAATATGATGTTGTCAACTTTTTTTACAAGACATAAAATATATTCATATCTATAACGGATATAAAACAGTATTTTAGAAAAATGAACAGTATTTTATTCATTTCTGTTTTAAATAAATATTTTTTAGAGCTTCTCGCCAATTTATTAATTTAAAATCTTCCATAAATAAAAATCATCCATACCAATTGAGTCTATACAAATTTAGATTATCTATAATTTTCTCGAAATGATCAAATATAACCGAAGACTTCAATGATTCGAAAATAGGTTATATTTCTACGTTACGGTGCCGACAGTATTCATTTCCTCTCTCGTTCGAGACACTTTATACTGCGCATGCTTCATGTACGCAAAAATGCGCAAAACTATTTGTTTCACTTAGTCGGAACACGTTCCACTTATATAAACTGTCCATATAGAAGTATCACATAAGGGGAACGCACACACTTGCATGTCTGTCAGTAAGTGACAGTCTTAAATATTTGACATTGACAGATTCGTTCAGAAGCGCAGTCTTCTTTGTTTGTGGCTGTGCTGCACTGAGCAGTGACCGCTCTCTGACAAAATAAAAACAAATTTGTGAGGCCATCTAAGTGTAACACATAATAAGTGATGCTGCAAACGGTATTTTGTTCAACGGTAAAAAGTATAATTCAGTGAAAAACAATATAGAGTTGGCTAGCTCTAGATGTAACAGCGGCTGTTAGGTTACTGAAATTTTGTATTAAAAATATGTATTAATGAGGACTATCGGATTTGAATTTGAGCCTAGAGACGCTTGTGGAAAAATGTCTTGCTAAATGTCACTGTTTGGTAGCTTTAATCATATATGTCCTCCTAAGGACAGTTCTTATGGGAAAAACGTTTCTACGTTACGGTGCCGACAGTATTCATTTTCTCTCTCGTTCGAGACACTTTATCTATACTGCATATACTTCATGCGCGCAAAAGATGCGCAGAACTAATTGAAGCGCCCGGACGAGAGAGAGAAGATACACTATTTGTTTCATTTAGTCGGAATAACTTCCACTTATAGTATAGGAGTATTAGATTTATGACTTTAATATATAATCTTCAGGGCTGAAATGTTTTTCGTAAATAGTCGAAAACTGAGAATTTCTTTCATTCAATGTAGAAGCATTAATTTTGAGGATTATAGTTGTCCCTGGACGGTACATTACCTTCTTTTTGTTTAAGAGGAATCGCTACATTTCATCTAATGTATTAATGAATGAAATATTATGTTCTTCTCAAATAGCCCACTTTTTACATAAAAAAAAAATTGTAACTAGTAAAGTACAAGTATTATTTAGTTCATATTAAAGATAGAGAGATTAAGCGAGGTATGGGAGCTTGTTCAAGTGGACCTAAACTGCTGATAGATAGAGAACGTACATCGATATCCCACTCTTTATCTCCCTCTACTCTATTCTAGTTAAATCTTTGATATTAACTTAATGCAGAAATCACGAATCATCAGCTAGTAAAGAGAAATAGAAAGTGGTGACCCGATCCTAAATCTAAATAAAATTTGTGAGCGTTGATTGGTTCTTTGTGCCGTGATTCAATGTAGATTTCAATAAAGTGAAGTTGGATGCAGTCATTTTTCGATTAACAAGTAATAAATTTTCACATTTTTTATCGAAAACTGTTAATTCGTGGTTTAAACTCAGCCACAACGCAAATTTCCATAAATAGATCTAATATTTACTTTTTTCCGAGTTTTGGAAATACACTGGACCCAGTGATTTTGGTAGTAAAAAAATGTTTGGGAACCTCTGCTCTATATCTCTCTTTCATAGTAAAATTCTACTTTCATGCTCTCTGTCTCTCTTCCAATAGTAAAATTCTACTTTCGTCTTCTCTAGCTCTCTTCCATAGTGAAATTCTACTTTCATGCTTTCTATCTCTCTTCCAAAAGTGAAATTCTTCTTTCGTGTTCTCTATCTTTCTTCCAATAGTAAAATTCTACTTTCATGCTGTCTACCTCTCTTCCATAGTAAAATTCTAATTTCATGCTCTCTATCTCTCTTCCATAATAAAATTCTACTTTCATGCTCTCTATCTTTAATATTATCTCTATGACAAGCGTTCAAAAGTCTGAAAGCCGGCGCTGAACAAGGACAAGTGACAGGCATGAAAGATGTCATCGGATTCGTAGGTCAGTTTTCGCGTGAAAATTTAAACCGCTAATTTAAAACCACATTTTTTCCGATAAATTATAATGTTCTAATTTTTTTAATACATTTGTGGACTATTCTACAAGGAATTTTAAAAAATGTTGTGTATTAGAAAGTAGTTTTACAAAAAATATTATACCTCATTTTTAATAAAATAAAAATTTGACTTTATTCACGTTCGTCAGTAAGTAGATAGTATTTTAAGTACTTTAGTGTATATAACAGAAGGGGCATCATTTCCAAAGACGAAATCTAAATGACTCCAAGTCGGAATTGGTACCAAATAATTAAGTTTAAGATTCGGTAACATTTTGGCTAGTTTTTCAACATCGATTGTAGCAGATAACCAATCGTTAGAACTGTATATGATTGAAATCGGCGTGGAAATTTGAGATAAGTCATATTCTGGAGGACTGATTCGTTTGTAAGTCGCAAGATTTTTGATCAAACCGAAATCGTATTGAGCGAATTTTCCAGAATTGTATTCTTGACAATAGTGCAGTACTTGTCTCATGGATTCACCAGCTGGATAGTGACCGAAGATGATAGGCATTGCCGAAGCATTTATTTGATTCGGGGTGAAACCAGCAGCTAGGAAAAGAAAATTTTTGCAAAGTACCTGAAATTAAAGGAAAACCTAATCATATTCAATTCAAAATTGCTGCTATTACATCCAACTTACCGTTCCTAAACTTTCTGAACACAAGCCCGACATTATGTCCTTTAAAGGTCCTTTGTTGGGAATAAATTCGAATTGACCGAGGCTGTCCATGGTTTCTCCGATAAGAAATGCAGACGGAGACATTATTCTCATTACGGGGCTGTACAAGTGCTGCATAAACGCAATTGGTGCTAAGCTGATATGGTGCTCTATCTTTTCGTTGTACTCTGGTTTCATGGATGCCATCACATAAAATGCCGTGGTACCTTTATTCATAAATGAAAAAAAAAGAATAGAAATTCCATGGACAATCGAATATTTTTTGTTATTACAAATATTTACGAGGATTTTTTATAAAGTGAGTAACTGGTCGTTAAAGTTAACAAACACACACACACATACGCGCGCTCATCATCCGCTTCTGGATAAATCTACAGATGGATACCAAGCAGTATATTTCTACCACCCCCTGTCATTTTGACAGGTCCTCACCGTAATTCGCGTCACGTTTTGTGTGTCGACTTTTTCCTCTCCCCTATGTTGTATGGGAGATTCGGAAGGTCTTCTATTTTTTTAAGAGTTAGGCTATAGACCCTTATCTTTGCGGTTGTATGGTAGTCGTAACCTTGGTTACGTCCTCATAAGAGTTATGAGCGGTTTCGTTTATCCTACCTCTTTCATCTTGTAAAGAGAGTCCTCGAACTATACTCGAAAGAGAATTTTGCTTATGTCTAGGAAGATTACCCCTGTGGATTCTTTCTGGTTGAAACCTACTACCAGCCTCAAGATTTGCTGTTTTGTGCTGTGGTTTCTCATAAATCAAAACTGTTCTGTTGATATTGTATTCAGAGTTCTTGTTCATTCGTTTGAAATCCTCAGTATCATTATGCGATTTTACTCAAGGCAGGTAATTAACTTATCGATCTAAATTGTTGCGGAAAAGTGGGATCTTTTCTGGGATATCTTAGCATGATGATATTTGCTTGTTTCCATCTCGATGGGAAGTAGCTCATCCTCTACATGCCGAGTTAAAGTTGATGATAGGAATCGTAAAAACTTTCATTCATAAGAAGCAGGATTTCAAGTTTTGCAGGATGTTTTGTTATCAGGAACGATAAGTTATTTTTGGCGTAGATAATAAATTGTTTTCTTCATTTCTTATTGCATTTTGGTAAGAAGGATTTTACGACTTAAATGATAACGATAAAACAAAAAGGTGATTTTTTAGAAATAAAAAAAGTTTTGGAGAATGATATGGTAAACTCGGGACAAGGTAAAAGTTTTAAAGAAAAATAAAATCTTGCAAAACCTTTTCGGTGTGGATGACATACTAAAAATTTAGTTTAAATGCAAGATATCTCAAGAAAAGAAAGAGGGAATGATAGAATACCTGGAGGGATAAGAAGACAAGGGCATTCTACTTGTCCATTGTTCATAGACCTCAGCAACCTGCTGTAGAGGAGCAAGAAGAAGACGACAATCAGGAGAAAGCCGAAGATGACTCCAAGGGACTACTAGAAGGATGTATGTGTGCGTTTTTTTTTAAATAAAAGTTTATTATATGTGATATCTTTTAAAAACTTGACATTCTGAACATAAATAGGGTAAAAATTTAAAAAAATAAGTTTAACAAATTAGTTTGTATTTAATTACTTCTGAGATTTATTAAGGATTCTATATTTTTTCAAACGACTATGAACATATATGGTTTACGTGTAATGAGCACTGGACTTCCAGCTATTTTACCAGGTATGGCACTTACAACGTGTCCCAAAAAAAGATATATTGGCACTTTTAGCTTTCCACGTGAAAAATCGATATATGTATATATATATATATATATATATATATATATATATATATATATATATACAATAAACAAACAACAACCAACAAATAAAAATTTATTTTGTACTTTCAATTAATTTTCTAAATTTTTAAAGGGTAAAGTGAAGGTTTAGACAGTTTTTTTTGATGACTTGATGACTGAAAATGTTACTTTGTGGCACTTTCAACCTTTTGCACATTCATTACATAATTGTAACAAACACACAGAGATGGCGCTGTCATTGTCAAATCCATATGATGTTTATGAAGTACCAGCTTTCAAAAGACTGTGTGTAAAATTTCATCACATTTCGATTAATCAGAAAAAAATGACAG
This sequence comes from Diorhabda sublineata, assembly GCF_026230105.1. Lineage (NCBI taxonomy): Eukaryota > Metazoa > Arthropoda > Insecta > Coleoptera > Chrysomelidae > Diorhabda > Diorhabda sublineata. Next base: position 7,659,291 of record NC_079475.1, on the reverse strand, counting down.
ATATTTAAGTGAAGCTACTTTTGTTATTTTTAAAACAATTTCGTGTGTTAATTTATCATTGCTTCTTGATAAAAAAAATACTGTAGAAGCTTAGCTATAGATTATAAAGTGTTATCTGGACTCTGATCCATCGAAAAGAAATATTTGATATTGGTTTGCTGAATTTAAACGTGGTCGTACAGACATCGATAATGGTGAATTTTCTGGTCGTCCAATTGAGGTGGTGACTTCAGAAAACATCAAAAAAGTCCACAAATTGGTTATATCTAATCGTAAATTGGTATTGTTCGAGATAGCTGATGTTGTAAAGACATCAGAGGGCAGCGTGTTCATAATTATGTATGAATATTTGACCATGAGTCAAAGTTCAAAGTGGGTGCCGCGTTTCCTCAATGTGAATCAAAAACAACAACGTGTGATTCAGAGTAGTATTTGGCCACGTTTACACGTAATAAATCGAATTTTTTGCATCGATATGTGACAATGGATGAAACATGGATCCATCACTTTAGTTTGGTGTCGAAACGATCATCATCTGAGTGGACTGCAGCCGGTGAACCACGTCCGAAGCATCCAAAGGCACAACAGTCAGCTGGAAAGGTTAAGGCTTCAATATTTTGACATGCGCGTGGAATATTGCTCATAGACTATATCCAAAAGAGACAATTAATAGCGAGTTGTTGGATCGTTTGAATGCAAAAATCATGGAAAAATGGCCTCAATATATCCACTGTTTCACCAACATATTCCACCTATTAACAAATCGATGGCAACGATGGTTAAATTAAACGAATTACACTTTGAATTGATTCCTCATCCACCGTGTAGTCCATATCTGGACCTCAGTTACTATTGGATATTCGCCGAACTAAAAAAATGCTTGCCGGTAAGAAGTTCAGCTCAAATGAAGAAGTAATTGCTGAAATTGAAGCCTATTTTTAGGCAAAAGACAAATCCGTCTACAAGCTCGGCATCTAGAAGTTAGAGATTTTTGGCAAAAAACGTGTTTTTCTTAGTTAGTTATGCGACATATCAGTGATGTGTATTATAAATGAAATTTTAACACCACCATATACAAAAAACGTTACAATAAATGTGTTTAATTACCTTGAGAATGTCCAATGTGATAAAGAGTTTTATTTCCAGTTTTTTCAAGGACGAAATCAATGGCTCTTGGTGTATCATAAATCCCTATTTCGTGCCAACTGTACATCCAAAATTCTTTATCCTTATCTGGATCAAATGTCGTGTGGTTTCTTGAATAAATATTTCCTCTGCAATTCATCATCCAAACATCGTAACCATTATCAGCTAGTATATAAGCTAAACCTTGTTGGGGTCCAAAGAGCACGTAATCAGTTGAAGCCAGAAAGAGACCGTGCTGCAATAACACTACTTTACCTATTTTTTTACCAGTTTTTCCGTATGGTATCCTATAATATATTGATATGTTTGTTAGAGGTTAGAGTCAGAGTAAACAGATTTTTCGTACGAAAATTCAAAAAAAGCAAGGTGTTAAATAATCATGTTTTTTTTAATCAAAAAACGCGGTGATAGGTATAGGACGTACATGAATTGTGTCTATAATTATCTGGAGAATTCAAAAAATAAATAATATACAGGGGATCGCATTTAAAATGAGATTGTTGGTATTAGCCACTCTCATATAAAACTCCCTATACAATTTTTTTTCCGAAAAAATGAGTATTTGAAAATACTACATCGATGTGTCAAAGTGATTTTTATCTACACGGTTCTATTTATCTATTAAAAAATTTATTTATTGTTCCACACTGTATATTGAGAGTTTCTTTTAATATAATTTGAATTTTAATCATTTCTTTTAGCAAATGAGTAATTAAAAAAATGTTAAAATGGCCTAACTCTCGTATTTGTCAAACATTGAAAATTACTAAAAAATATGATTTAGGAATAATGTACAATAAATTTCAATTCATTGGCGTCCAATTATAGATTATGGGTTACAGTAAAAAGAAAAGGAAATTTATTTTTGTTCTGTAATTTCATCTACAAATACAAAACGACACATCACTAAATTTACGTTGTTTTTCATATTTTCACTAGAGATGGTTTAATAAACATTTATTCTGAAATTGAATTGGACCAATCCTTACCAGAGGGAAACACATGGTCTGTGTCAAAATCATTATTCAAGTTATTTTGAAAGCGGCCTGTTGTTTAAACAAAGATAAATATTTTAACAAATGATTTTTCAAAATATTTTATTTTGATAACAATATAAACTGGATTAAAAAAATTATTTTTCCGTCCATTTACTCGATCGATACGAATGTCCAAGAATCGGTGGTATCGAGAATCGACTCATCCCTAGTTTTTACGCACTGAAATTACAAAACTTCATTTCAAAATTGCTATTTTCCCGCATGTTATCATTTGTATGAAATATTTTCGAGTTAGATTAGATTTGAAATAAGTTTGATCTAACTATCTACATGTAAAATTACCTGTGAAATTAAATTAAATAATTTTTTTAATTTTCTTTCCAAGTTACCGGATCACTTTTTTTGGAATCGAGGTTCTTTGTATTTCTTCGCAAGGTTAATCAAAGGCATAGAAAGTACTTCTATTCTTTGTTCATTATTATATATAATTTTACAACCTGGATATACCTGGAACTATAGTTTGAGCTCTAGTTGAAACCAAGAAGTAACAAGGTCACAGTTAAATAGACATTTTTCTGCCATTTGTCACAAGTATAACCAAAATGTCTTCGATATTTGTTGTTGAATTGTTTAAGAAAGTTGTATAAACAAAAATGAAGAAATGATAAGAAAAATTGTGCAATTTCTATGACGCAGTACTTTTAGTTAAGATTCTACTAATATTTTTGTATAATATTATAGAAAAGTAAACAGTATGTAAAAGTTAGGTTAGGATCCTCCGTTTCATGACTGTTGTAAGTTTAAACTACCCCAAATTGCCGGTAACGTTTAAGCCGAAGTTTGACAGTAAACATCTATAAAACGTGAGATTTATACTTCACTTGTCAAATTGGATCTAAATGCTGGAGAGTGAGTTGTTTAACGCGGTAAATAGAAGATCGGTAAACTTTTTGATAGAACAAGGTCATATTTTTCTCAGACTACCTTCTTACTTCTTCCATATTCAACCCTATACAGTTAATATGGGCAGATGTATAATCAGAAAATGTAATTAGTCTTCCAGAACTGAGTAAAGAAATTGTAGAACTCGCAAAGAAAGTTCTAGCAGTAGACCGCCAAGAGCTTTGGAAAAACTGTATTGAACATGTTATCAAAGAAGATGAATATGTGGTATCGCCCTATTTACAACCCATCATAGTTTCAATCAAATGATGAATCTAGTTCAGATGATTCTGACTACCATGATTATTTATAAAGATACTTTGGAATTGAAATGTTGCTTTTCTTTTGTTTTATTTACAAAGAATTCATTTTCCTTTATGGTTTTGCTTCGAAATTTCGTTTATTCGAAAAAAAAAAACGAATGGAATACAAAAAGGGCCCAGTTCACTTTTGGTACCCTGTTTAAACCAAACTTCCTCACAGGCTGGGACATTTTACTCGTCTTTTTACGTTTTATAATTTAATATTCAGTTCTAAGAGTTCATAAGATAATGAATTTATAAAACGAGGTATCTACGCCTATGGTAGATCAAAAAAAATGTCGGCAAGGGTTTTATAACCTGCAATTGATATTGGAAGAACTATATCGAAGTAAAATAAATTTTTTTGTGGTCACATTAAGAATGTAGTGTACAAAATACCTCCATCAACAAGGAATGACATGATAGTGAGAATACGGAATGTTTTTCATAAAAATACTTCCTAAAGTGTCAAATGTGTCACTGAACTTTATCACCCTAATCAATCCCCTGTATATATTTTTTATCACCTACTGAATTTTTTTTTAAACAAAAATGATTATTTACCTGAATATGTTGAGGATGTAACCGTCTTCAGTTGTAACATAATAACTTTCCAAAGGATATCCATATCTGTTTACTATTTCCGGTAAACGTTCAGTAGATATTTCACCAAATTCAAATGCTTGACTCACGATATCTTTTCCCTGTTCTTCGATGACTTGTTTAAATGATTTCTCAGCTATTTCTTGATATTGTTGATCGCTCTTTACGAATTTTTCAATGTCGTTTATAAAATTCGACTTAACACCGAAATCGACAAAAATCGTAACGAACGTTATAGCAAAAATTAATCTCATCTTTAGAATATATACAAAGACAGTTGATTTGAGCCCAATTTATACAAAATTTCTACTGATTACAATTAAAAATAAATAATTATCAGGTACAATCTAATTTCGATTATGATTCAGATATTAGATAATTGGGATTTGTATGAGAAACATTATAAAGTGTGTTTATCTATGGTAACTTTACCGGAAATTTATACCGACATAATCGAAAATTTACTTCCTTTTTTCGAATAATATCTTTAACTAGATTAAAGTAAAAATGATGTTTAGGTTTGCTAACTCAATGATAAGTTCAATTAAAAAAAAATAGTGATAACGTCATCACACAAAGGTGGTTTACCTTATACATTAGATTGTAATGTGAAAAAATTGAAATAAAAGATTTTACCTTATTTGGAAATTTCTAAACATTGTTTGTATAATTATTAATGAATTTATGGGTTATATTATGGACGCACTGTATATGAAAACTTGATAAATACCTATTCAAACCCTTTAAAAAGCTATAATTAAATTTTTTGACGAAATTACAAAAAGGCTGAAGATAAAATATATTATTCTAATAAAAGAGTCTTGAAGAAGTGCTTATATTACTATAAAATACTTACTACATCCATCAATCTGGGTTCTTAAGTGTTCCTCTAACCTAAACAATCAACACAACCGCAACAACTTTTTGTGATTTTTCTAAGGCTTTTGGTCGTGTTAATCTTAATATTTTGTATACAATCAAATGTATATACCTTAGCAATAACTTGGATATGGTACCAATGGATGGCTTAGCATCAACCCTCCAAAGACAACTCTAGTTTCATTCACTAAAGGTACTATGTTCCACAATCCCTCATAATGAACGACGTGGAACTAGCCCTTATAAATCTTCCGATCTAGCTGATCTAGAAATATGAGGCCCACAAAATAGAAAAACAAGAAAAAGTCAGAAACATGGAATAGGACTCCAGGTATGAAAAAATCGAAGAGATTTCTTTTTTATTTCACAAAATGTTCCCAAAAACCCTTTCATTGACCAAAAATGGATAAGGAGAGTTACTGGTATGCTCATTGGACTACGTTTAAGTATTTAGGCGTTGTTTTTGTTACAAACCGGCTAAATATAGAGATATTTTCTTCCATTTTCTTTTTGTTTGTTACATTTGATTTCGATTTGTTACTTTTTTGTTTTGCCTATAATTTAGTTTTATATGGAGAAGCAGTGATAATAATTGCTTTTTCTCGTTTTCGAACTTGGTATTGGTCTTTTTTGGCCTTTCGGCATTAACTGTTTAGAGCTAACCAGAATAGAATTATTCACTGTTGCTTGCTGCTCTTGGCTCTAATAGAGTGTTTGCTGAAGAATTGGAGTCGGTGCAAGTGGCCGGAGTTGACGATGTTACTGTTGGTGGAACTGTGTGATATTATTGCTGTCGATGATGTTGGAGTTCTATCAGCTTCGGGTTTCTTTCTAGCGTTCAATTCAATTTAGTTCACCTCTCCAGTAATGAAATTATCTTCTACAGAAATTTGTGTATTATAAGGGAAGATCCTACGTGCTTCATATGTATCAATTGCAGTTTGTATAGTTGCTGCCAAATTAATCCAAACTAACGATAATTTTGAAACAAATTTAAACTAAAAAATAATCACAAATCAGAAGGTAAGATGAGGTACCAACATCGTCATGCCCGTAAATATGTACTTCCACTCTAAAAAAAAAGTAATATTTTTATGTAATATTTAATCTATTTACTATTGTATATCATAATATATTTTAATAGTTATTTTTACAATAGGATGCCGCTGATGGCTGATTTATTAATATTAAAAGATTATTTAGAAGGTGGAAAGTATTTCCAATATCTTCGTGTATATAACTGAGGGAACGTCATTTCCAAATACGAAATCCAAATGATTCCAAGTAGGAATTGGTACCAAATATTTAATTTGAAGATTCGGTAACCTTTCCGCTAGTTTATCTACATCAACTGTAGCCGCCAACCAATCGTTAGAACTGTATATAAGTGAGATAGGGGTAGAAATTTCAGATAAGTCGTAATCTGGAGGAGTCGCACGAAGGTAAATCATGAGATTTTTCATTAAACCGAAATCGAATTGAGCGAATTTTCCAGATTTGTTTTCTTGACAGTAGTGCAGGACTTGTCTTGTAGATGCACCAGCTGGATAATGTCCTGCGATTAGAGGAATGGCTGAAGCATTCACTTGTTGGGGACTATAACCGGCTAATAGGAAAATGAAGTTCTTACAAAGCACCTGCAATTAAAATGTTTTTCAATATGCGAGGTCTACTCATTACGCAAATACAGAGTGTTTAAAAAAAATGTTGGTGTTTTATCTTTCATTTCAATGGAAAGATTCCGGAAAGTTTAGGAGTAACTGTTTTTATATATGGCAAAGAGGCCTAAATAGGAGAGCTGTTATTGTTAGATATAGTGCTTATAATTTTATTTGTTAAAAAACCCAACTTTTTGGGCCTCTTTTGAGAACCACTCTGTTCTGACTGTTGTTTGTTCTCTGGCGTATCTTAGGAGATCTGCGATTACGAAAATCGTTGAACACCAAACATCCCTGCGATTTTCACACGATTGTATGATTGCAGGAAGGTTTTTAAATAGGCTTTACTCACACTTCCAATATTTGATTTACCAATAGTGATCCAAATGTGGTTTTACTAGTCCAGTCAAATTAGTCCTTAAAATAGAAGTATGGTTACAAAAATTCCCATAGAGCTAAAAATTGGTATGAATGTTCAGAATACTATTATAAATGAATTGTGAGAAGTCCCCATCAATCCCCCTTGTGCAAAAAATTTTATTGATGGTGAAAGTTTGCAAAACTAGGTTTTTCGCGTTTTTCAACTAAACCGTGAGTTTTACAGCAATAATAGTTCAGACTAAAATTGTAGATCATCCAATTTTCTATAAAAAATGTAACCACACTTTTTTTCATAAATATTGCCATTTCCGTAATATAGCGGTTGAAAGAATTGAACAAAATTCGTAATATACACACGTTTCCACACTACCTATGAGGTAGTGTGCTTGGCGTTTTTTATAACGTGGTTTCCCCGGTAGGCCTATTCCACGATCTATTCTGATCCGATTGAATTCAAATTGAGTATTGAAAATGATGAAAGATGTGTAAATTATGTAATTTATAAATGAAAAAATAATTTAGAAAAATTAATCATAATAATCCAAGAAATAAGTCAGTGACTTTGGAATGTCTGTATCAATATCTTCAAAGATACGACCTGGTGGAGGATAATTAGAATTATCTAAAACTGCACATTTTTTTCGTACTAAGCTTGATTTAAAATATTATGGTGACTATCAATAAAACATACAAATGTTCACGATCCTGATTTTTCTGTAATAATAATTTTATCACCATAATCCAACTTCAATCGCATTTTAATGGTTGTTGATTTTTCACAAATACTTTTCAATTCGTCTAGTGTGAATTAAAAATCATCGTTATTTTCAATATACTTAAATATTTGATAGCTTCATCTTGAGAACGACCGACTTTACCCCCAGTGGTCGGTTTCAATAACGAATTGCAGCAATCGTTATGATACTTGCATCAATTAATGCTTTCATGCAGCGATCAACAGTAACAACTCCACTTTCAGTCAAAGGTTCACCACAAATGCACAAACAAAATATAAGCGATATCCACGAGTTGTCACTACGAAGGAATGCTTACCACAAACAGTATAGTCCCAGAGCTGGCTACATTAAACTGTACCGATAAAGTACACGACGTTTGAGTTCGTAAACCTCTAGAAAATAGTTGTGACGTTACCAAATGCATATGAAAATGCCAGCCGAGTTTCCACGTCGAACAAATGTGCCTATGGGGTACACGCGTGAAAATTTTTTTATAGGTTTTTATAGAGTTCAAGTAAGAGCGGTAAAGCAGTGGCAGAAATGTAGCCGTTCAGAAAACCTCCGGCAGAAGCGATAAAGACTGTCGGAAAACTCATGTGAAAAAACCGATGGGGTACACGTGCCAAAATTTTGTACGTGCTTTTAGGAATCTCAACTAAGGTTTATATGATAATGGCAGAAATTTAGCCAGCTGGAAAACCTTCGGAAAAATTCAAAAAATGTCGACGTACATGTAAAATTATATACATTCGGAGCTGTTGCATTCAAAACTTTTTTTTTATGATGCTATTCCAAATATCTTTTTGTTCTACCCCAAATTGAAAAAAAAATCACCTTGATACGCTGAAAACTCGCTGAAACATCATCATTTATAACAGAGCGCTCGATTTGAAGCAGGTTTCTCCGTTTCTGGCGCATCGCATCGAATGAATAAATTAAATGTAGTTGAAGTTGAAAGAGAGAAAGCGAGAAAAACTACTCATTCACTTTTTCTTTGTATTTTGACCATTATTACAATAAAGCATTTAATGATTTGCGTTCAAATTTTAATACTTTTAAATCTTATTTAAGTATACGTTTCTGTTGTTGTTCATGTAGCAATACACTTGATTATATACACATTTTTCAATAGTAAACAGAAAAATTTTGGAATAAAAGTATAATAAATAGTTATAAATTAGTCGTCCAAAAATGTGACGATTTAATACTTACTACAATTTTATAATTATCTTGAAAAGCCAACAACACAAGTAAGTATAATGATAAAATATATAACAGAATGCAGTAAACATATATGAGGTTAAGTTGCTTTAAACTGTTTTTTTCAATGGAATAAGTAAATATTTGCTTAATTAATGAATTTTTTCATTATTTTTACTTAAACCAAAGACATGGATATTATTATAAAAACAGGATTTCAGTCCATCAACCATCAAATAAAATTTCAACCAGAAACTATGACCAAGGGCAAAAACTTTGACAGCTTTTTAATAAAGTCTCTGATAATTGAGATACTAGTAACAAAGAAGATGAAAGTACATCTGAAAAATGAAGCTTTACTGGGAATGATCTTGCAAATATTTTAATATAATTTATTTTCTATGATATATAATGGTGTAAAAGTCAATACAGTATTTTTATAATTAGTTACTAAAAAAGCAATATTTATTAAGTGAGTAAAAACTAAAAAGTGTTATTGTGTGTTACAATAATGTCTAAATAAAAGAATATAACTTTTTATTACAATAAGTTTAATTATTAATTTTATTAAAAGCTTACAATAAATTTAAAATTTCTTACAAATTTTCGTTTGTATTATCAGTACTTAATGAATAATTTTCATGAGAAATAAAATATTTTTATCCCTCATTTTCAGGATCTTTTTTATCAGACATAATTGGAGGCTATAAATTTACCAAAACACAACAAATATGCAAAATATCGTCAATGCAGTGGAACAAATGTTGTGGAATTTTATGCAATATTTGATAATCCTAACCCTTGCAACACTGTATGTCTGTTGAGTTTATTCACTTGAAAATTCACTTTTCTTCTCTAGAAAAAGTAGCATTTGCACTTTCTTGTCACTTGCGTCAGTCACTGTCAGCGACAACAATGTTACCATCTTCCACTAAAACCAACAACCCTGACTCTATTGTAAGCTGAAAATCTGATTTCCGTCCTCCAGCTACATCAGATCTTAAGGATATAAAACCTCCAGCAGTTATGCCAATTAGATCTTTGGCCGTGAAATTCTTTTTGTATTGCGAGTACGTAAAAACACGATTATCAACACTTGTAGGAATATCTATTCGAAATTCAGTGCAATCAATTATGACCCTGGTGTTATTATAATCAGGTAGGAAACAATCAGGCATAGTTTCTTGCATTGCGTCAATATTTGACCAAAATACTAAATTTTTTGTAGCACTAGCAAGATGTTGTAAGATCTCATAAAAAATTGTTGAAATGGTTGTTCTAAATAATACACCGAGTGCCGAAAACGTTAATACAGTTTTAATTTTCATTAAAAAAATTAATAGTCGGTCTTTTTTCGATACAAAGTACTTTCGTGACGTTGGTGTACATATTCTAGTCAATAAAAAATCAAAATTAGGAAATGATACGCCTGCCAGATCAATGATTTCTTGATCCTTTGTGATCGATACGAATCCATTGAAGAGTTTCTTATCTCCTTGACTTACCTTATCAGCAAAAGTTTTTTCATCAGTACCACATTCCTTATTAACAAATTTTTTATTACTAATATGTATTTTTATCGGTCTAGTATCTTCAACTATTTCTGTCTGAGTTTCAACATGACACAAATCATGTGTAACATAATCAACGTTTGAGAATTGACATCAGAGTTTGAATAAAAATCAACTTGACACTCTTGGTCAATTTTTAAAGACACAATCGGAGGATTATCATATTCATTTATCATTTCCCATACAGTGGACTCGAAACTTGATTTTGAAGGTGATGTTATTTTCATCCACCGATTCATTAAACGCTTGTATCTGAAATTATTATTATTATTATTATTATTATTATTATTATTATTATTATCATTATTATTTTATTATTATTATTATTATTATTATTATTATGTTATAAATATTGATCTAGTTTACCATATCGTTTTTACCTGTTCAAGGCCGAAGATTCATTTATTTTTGGAGACCTGTAAATTGGAGGAAATATCGTTGGAATGTAGCTAGGACTCAACTCCTCATCTGATTTTTTTTACCTCCAATAAAATGATCACTACAAATATATAATCATATGGCTTGGGAACCCACGGTGATCCATCAACGATAAAAATTATATTTTTTATTAATTTTATCATAGTAATAATTAAACTGCTTGCAAAATAAAAATTTTTTTACTGTAATTCATTTTTCTTTTAATCATTACATTTTTATAATATTAAAATTTATTCATTTATAAATTTTAATTTTACTTTTTTATAACCGAATTCCAGAAAAACGATTTACTTATACTAAACTTAAAAATTTTACAAAGATTTAAAATACTTTGAATTATTATTTTTGATAACAATAAGGTGACACTACTTACTTGAACCTGCAGCTATCCACTGTTCCGTTGATTTATTTTCCACGTAGCGATTGGAAATTTATAAAATTTGCACTTACTTTTTCTGCTAGTATTTTTACAATTCACTATACAACAACTCTGGTGACCCATTTTTATTTAATTTATTATAATTAGAACAAACAAAAAATTTTAACGTGTATTTGTTTATGATTTCGGTTATAATAGCCTCCCATAATGCTCAAAGTGACCACTGCGAACGCTTCAATCGATTTAATTTCCCCTACCATGCCTTCCCTCACAGCGAATACGCTGACAATTGAATGGATGTTGCTCAAGACCATGCGACTAAAAGAAAATAGGGGCGGAGTTTGACGTTCATTTATAAGAATTTTATAATTTGTATGTACAAGACTTGGGGATTCATATTTTTACTCGTATAACGGTTCCAAAATGTATATAAAAGTTTGTTCAATTCTTTCAACCGCTATATTACGGAAATGACAATATTTATGAAAAAAAAAGTGCGGATACATTTTTTGTAGAAAAAACGCGAAAATAGTTATTTTCCTAACAAGTGCGGAAAGTGATACTTTCCCGCACGCAACTGCAGTTGTCCCGAACGATGCGGAGCGGAGTTCTGGCAAGCGGTCAAGTGCGGCAAAGACACTTTACGCACGAGTTAGGAACATTATTTTTTCTACGACCGTATATACAAAAAAGTGTACGAAACCATTTTTCTAAAATTATTTGATTCCAACAAACATAATAATATACAAAACTTTAACTGAAAACTACTAATTATTATAAATATTAATATTGAAAACACAATTTGTTGTATTCTGTAGACTAGTAAGAATTGCCGGTCCAGTGGAGTTATTTGGTTTCAACTGGAAGGTAGATGACGTCGATGAGGATGGCATCGGTTGCAGGTCGCATAAAGATGACGATGACGGCAACGGTTTGAAGTAATTTGGTAGGTAACAGCTCGGAATTAGTTTCATTTGTAGCCTTCAAAATGGCTTCGGGAAGTTCTTCGTCGGATGAATCCATTAATATTAGTGTATCGGATTCGATTTAATGTGGTTTAATTTAGAAAAAGATTGCACATATTCGGTCACTTCCAAGACGTTCTGAACAACTTTGACGTTTTAGTAACAATTACATGGTTAAATAAAAAATATCTGTATTATTTTATATTTTCAAAAAATGCTACAAAAAGCTAGAAAAGGTTTAAATTTTATTTGATGCACTATTTCGTAAATATTTATTTACCTGTAGTAACAATAGTTATAATCTCAGAAGTAAAAAACTATCTAATAAGGTCAAAATTTAAATAATTTTACTTTCTCGCACTAGTGCACACTTTCAAAACTAAAATGCGTGTGGGAAAGTGGGTTAAAACGCACGGTCGTAGAAAAACCTATTTTTGCAAACTTTCATCATCAATTAAATTTTTTGTACAAGGGGGATTGATGGCGACTTTTCAAAATTCATTTATAATAGTAACCTGAACATTACTACCAATCTTTAGCTCTATGGGAATTTTTGTAACTTTCAAAGTATTATTTGACTGGACTATACGGCCACTGCGCAATTCAGTAATCCAATCATTTATGAGAGAGTATCAAAATAATGAAGTGTTTCCAATACATAGGCGTATTATTTTATATAATAACAGTTAATATATTTTTTTTGTAGTAACTAACCCGTGTATATCTGAACAGCTGAAGGTAAAAAAGTATAATTTTTCTAAAAGGTTTGTTAAGAACATTGTGTCATACGAGTTATACAGGGTGTTCCTGGTCTTAATGCAAAAAATTCGGGAGTAAGTAGATGATGTGAAAATGAAACTGTGATTTAAACAAGAATTACGGAGTCTACGGAGACTATTATTCTATCAATCATTCTATTGTATTCAATTTCAAGAAACGTAGACCTACCTGACCAATTAATCTATTAGAAAAAATGTTATTTTGATGATTTCTACGATTATTATCAAGAAATATAGACCTACTTAATTTATTACCCACAAGCTGTTTGAAATGAACTGTTGGTGGATTTAAATCAATAGATAAATTATTTAAAAGCCTGCCCTCGACTTGCAACAGTCTCATCTGGCTAAAATTTATTTGATGTATGTCCCTCGTTTAAATAAAACATATGTTTTCTCTGGTTTCTCATTTCTTCCACAATCCTTAAATAATTTATATTTCATACTAAAATAACGCTTCTTTCTATTCAAAAAAGTCTATTAAAAGTTTCCATAGTGTGCTAGGACTCATTTCAAGGTAAACCCCATTATCTTTAAGCGTGACAAGAGCTGTCTACTGTTGGAAATACTTTTCTAAAGAAGCATGCCTATACTTTCTTCCGAAGTCTTTCTTTCAAATTATTTTCTATTTGAAATGATTTTCCTGGAGCTTTACCTGCTGTTTGAACCTCGCTAAAGTTCAATTTTTACTTCCACTATGTCATCAACACATCATCACATTACAGTTTGTAAATGAATTAAAACAGTGAAATATTTTTTTGTCATTAATTGTTAAGAGACCGATTGAAATTATTAATAATCACACAATACACCACAGCTGCAAGTTGCAACGAATCTAAACTAATCTGCTAAGTTTGGACTTCCATATTACATGGAAAAACCTAAAATTGTATTTTCGGTGAAATATGTTGAAAAAAGATTATGGGAATTAAAATAAAACAAAAAATCTAGCCTTTATTGGTAAATAAGTACTTTTGAAAAATACCGTGTGATACGTAATCTTAAATACTCAGGGCTTTTAGCCACTCCAAACTATGTACCTTATAGACCAATATAAGCTCATACTCCCTTCGCCATACACCTTTCCATACGTTTTTTCCATTGATCGAAGCATATCTTTTCCTAACCTTTTAAGGAACCCTTGACACAAGAGCTTTTGGTCAGGAGTCAGATTTTTTGGCACCAACTTCGTAAAGATTTTTGTCATGTGTAATTCCTCATGTAAAATTTTTCTAACCGTTTCTTTATCGGCGTTTACAGCCTCGGCAATCATCCGGATGCTCATTCGACGATCTGCACGCATAATTTGGTTGATTTTGGTCACTGTTTCCGGTGATTAAACAGTCACAGGGCGACATGGGTGCTGGTCATCTTCAGTGCTCTCTCGACCTTCACTAAAGCGCTTACATCACTCAAAAACACGCGCACGTGATAGAGAATTGTCCCCATAGGCATCTTGTAACAATTTATAGCACTCAGTCGGAGTTTTTTTCAATTTAACGAAAAATTTGAGATTGAAACGTTTTTCGTCACACATGGTTTTCGGCACGAGATAAAAACACGTTCGTTTCAAACCGCTACTGCACAAATACTATAATAGTGACCGAAACATGTTTTGAGACGTGCATAGACAAGATACCTAGATACCCAACGCTTTCAACACACCCGGGCGCCCTCTAGGCGTACATAAAAATATACTACAATTAAATAACTATCTCTAATAATTTAGCAGCTCACTGTATATTAAGACATTTGAATACATTACTATATTATGCTTTCAGATGTACGAGGGTTCCTACTTAAGTTTTGAGATATAACAACACTGATATATGTCATATCTGACATTGCCATAATAAAGTTTGACATTTTTAATGGTGGAGGCATTCAGAACGTGTTGTCATACGAATTCTATTTGAATTGGTAAAAAATGGAATTAAATTGCGAACATTTTCTATGATTTTCGACGTGGATTAAACCAACATTAGTGTGCCGATCAACCCGCTTCGATTTTTGGTGATAAAGTACTAACACGAACAACCGTTTTTTCGCTGGTTTTCCCAAACCAATCCAATCCAATCCAATCGTGGAAGAGGAAATGCTGAAAAAATTCAATCGCGGTATTTCAAAAACGTCTAGTCTATAAGATCGTGACTGGCGACGAATCATGAAACTATGCATAAGAACCCGAAGGTAATCAACAATCGACTATATGGATCTTTCAAGATGAGCCAAATCCAACAAAAGTTATTCGCGCTCGAAGCACTTCGTAGCAAATGTTTCTTCGGAATAACTGGACATGTCGCCATCTGGTACACCTGGTAGACCAGCTGTACAGTTTTGATTGGTACCCAATGGTTTTTTCTTATTCCCGCAGATCAATAGTGAGATCAAAGTTTTTCTACATCTAATGAATCACATGTTTTGGAAGTACCTTAATCGGAATAGAAAAAATGCCTTGACAGTTGGTTTAAACGCAGGCAAAAGTTTATTATTGATCTTAATGGAAAATACTTTGAAAACCATAAAGCCATATCCAATTATTGATATTTGTTTTTATTTGTTTATCTCAAAACATAAGTAGCAACCCTCTTAGTACTACTAAAGTGTAAATTATGATTAATGGTAGAGGTACTCACCGTTCCTATACTTTCTGAACACATGACAGATATTATGTCACTTATCAATCCTTCGCTATGCCCAAATTCGTATTTATCTAGCTGTTTCATACCTGCCCTTACAATAGTCGATGATAGAAGTTTTATTATAGGACTGTGCAAGTGTTCCATAAAAGCAATTGGTCCCAAACTGATATGATGTTTTATTTTATGGTTATATTCTGGTTTCAAGGAAGCCATTACATAAAAAGCCGTGGAACCTTTATAAGGACACAAAAGTAGAATATGAGTGACTAAACATTATAAATGTAAATCCTGTTTATAAGTGATTTTATACAAGGGTTGTCTAGTCTAAAGAGTTTCCAACTTAACAAAAAAACAATTTCTATAATCATATTTTTGGTGAATTTTTTTACGAAAAAAAATGCTAATACTAGCGTTCTGTCCGTCTGTTTGTGGCAGCGATATCTCCTCACAGAAAGCATGTGGCGTGTTCTGGTTTTTTGCATTTTATTCCTGTATAGCTGTAGGTGTACCGAAACGATAGAAATTTTGGGTATTATTGTAAAAAAATTAGTTAATCCCATTGACCTCAAATGAGATGAATTGACGTGTATCGACATCAATCGACGTCAGTAGACATCATAAAACATCAATGGACGTCAATTTGAGGTCATTATTCATTCCACAAACCAATTATTATGAGAATGAACACAAAATTATTAAATAAATGAAATTATTCATATTTTTCTTGTTTCATTCAAGATTTTTTGTTAATATTTACTAACGGTAAAAATGCGCTATAGCATTTCGCGCCGAAAGTCCGACGACTTTTTTACTTGATTAATATACAAATTTGGTCTCAAAAGTACCAGGTGCAACAAAATTTTTGGAAAAAATATCTTTATTTTTCAACGTAATCTCCTTTTAGATCCATACACTTTTCTCGGCGATGTTCAATAAGTTCGACATGCTTTTTATAATAAGAATCCACAAAATTGCCCGTAATTGCCGGGCATCTCTTCTTCATTGTTGGAAAATCTTCGACCACCGAGTCATTTTTTCAAGTATGGTAACAAAAAATAATCCGAGGGAGCTAAATCTGGAGAATAGGCTGCATGAGGTAGCAATTCAAACTTTATTTCATTAATTTTGATCATTGTGATAGCGGATGTGTAGCTGGTGCATTGTCTTGGTGAAACAGCATTTTCTTCTTAACCAATTACGGCCGTTTTTGCTTGATTTCATCGATCAAACGTTGCAATAAGTTCGCATAATACTTGCCGTTGATAGTTTCTCCTTTTTCAAGATAGTCGATGAAAATTATCCCACGCGCATCCCAAAAAACCGACGCCTTGACGTTGATAGCAGTTGGAACGGTCTTTACCTTCTTTGAAGCTGGTTTTTCTTTTCCAGTCCATTGTTTAGATTGTTCTTTTGTTTTGGGTGTGAAGTGTGAACATTCTATGCAAACATCTTCACGACGCTGTTTTTGTTCCATTGTAAGCAAACGCGACATCTAACTGGCGCCCAGCTATTTGAAATGCTTACTATGTCTGCTAGCTCACACACTTTCAGTCGACGATCATCCCGTATCACATTTTTCTGGATTCGTCACCTCATTTGGTCGACCACTGTAATGCTGGTCTTTGCAGGTCCTTGTTTAAACTCTGCTACCCAATGTTTTACTGTTGATAACGAAGGAACAATCTAACCCAGAGGAGAATATTTTGATGACTGCCAAACAATTACTAAGCAGCACTTTGAGGTTAGAAAATAAGAAAAAATCACTGGGGCCAGATCTAATGAATACGTCCGGTGGTTAACCAATTCGATGTGCAAGTTGTTATGGCGATCACCGTGTTGTGTATTCTTGGAAACGGATTTTTTGTTTCGAATGCAGTCAATTATTTGCAGCTTTTCTCTTTACCTTATCAGCTGTTCAGGTATATGTAATAACTATTCTTCAGTAATTGTTTCATTCGTTAGTCGATGAAAAAAATTCCATGATTATCTCAAAAACGTTCGACGTAGCTTATTCGGACGATAAAACCGCTTTTGCCTTCTTCACAGAGGGTTTGCCCTTTGCAATCCACTGTCTTGACTGTATTTCAGCAACGGTAGATGCAAATTTGATCTACAGTCATGAATGGACACAAAAAACCGACTCTTTTCGCTTAAACTGTGTCAATAAGCTCTGGGAAGTGTTCAGTCGAATGACTTTTTTGTCCAAAGTACCCAACACTTTTTTAGCTTACAAATGCATCATTCTTCAGTCAGTATGTGCCCCAACGTTCTTTTTATACTCCAATAACCTATTTTATCTCTCTAACCTTAAGCCTACAGTTATCTAGTACCATTTGGTGCTGAAACGACCACGTTTGTATCCAGCTTTCCAGCACTTTACAGTCGTAAATAATAATGCTGAGTCTTGATATTCAATTTTTCCCATTTCCCACAAAAATCACTTATGCGATTGTCTAATTGAAGCATCCAAAATTGATGGAACTCTCAGGTATTGCTTTAATCGAAAATGGACTTGGTCAGCGAGTTGTTGCTGGACAATTGGATGTGACCCGAGCAGTGGTTTGAAGAGTGTGCTAGAGTTATGAGGAGACTGAATCCTTTCATAGGCAACTTGGAGCAGGGAGAAGGTGATTTAAAACCAGTAGCTTAAAATACCTGCGATTGCTCTAAAACTTACTTCAATTCATCGGCATCTGAATTGGACGCTGGAATAATGGGGATCTGTTCTGTTCTTGGATGAAAGCAGAATTTGCCTACATGTAAAATAACGAAGAAAGAAATTCAATCCAAGACCAAGAGAGTGATTTGCAGATTGCTGCTTTGAAGAGCGAAGTGCTTACGGGGATAATTCCTGCATGATCTGGAATGTAATTTCTATAGAAGCATGAACCGATCCTCTATTTATTATTAGGAGAGGTTTAAGAAGGAGATTTTAACAATTCACGTGGTATCTTACGTCGACTACATTGGAGATGAATTTACCTTAATGCATGACAATGCAAGGCCGCAGATTTCATTGCAGTGGTCGGTTTTCGGGTTATCCAGCATACAGTCCTGACTAAATCCGATAGAACATTTATAGAATGAGCTAAAGAGAAAAAATCGAGCTGGATTTACTACTTCAAAACTTAAGTCTAGAGCTTATTGTTGCAATAGCAGAAGAGTTTTTTAACATCTCACATGAAACAATAGCTAACTTGATTAGATCTATATCTAATCGTATGAAAAATGTTGTTAGCGCAAAAGAAGGTCATACCCATTATTAAGAAATTAAGTGTTAAGTTTTAAATTGTCAATAACTCTATTTATGTTAATAATAAAATTAAATAACTCACTTCACCAACTTGCTTTTTAAAAACAATTTATTTAGGAAACTGATGATTTAATAATTTAAAGTTACAATTGGTTACACTAATCTGACTGGCGTACTAGACGAATATCAAATTGAATGAATCCAGTATTAGTTTTACAGGCTTCTTTATTTATTAGTTCTTATCTTATACAATAATAATGATAAAATTAGATAAATATATTTATGGTTCATTATAGTCACATTAATAATAATCAAATTATAAATCATTGAAGACGATACCTTAATGGGGTTGAAGTTGAATCTATAAAACTGACAGACAGACTAAACACAGCCAACTTATAGTAACGATAACTTAATGAGGTTAGAGTTCGTAATAATAAGTAATTGATGATGATGCGCCGGTGTGAAAAGGGTTGTTTTGGATTACGTAACTATAAAAAAAGCTTAATTTGCTTAATGCATTAGTTTCACTATGTTGAACATAGGAAGAATAAGTTTTTATAAATTTATACTCACATTAAAGTATATTAAGTTGTCTTTTAAATAGTATATTTTTTTTGATCTGATGAATATAATATTTATATTTATAAGTAGTGACCTCCACAGGATGAGATTTGTTTGTAGACTTTTATACAATAGTATTGTTCAATATAGTTTTAAATGTTAAATTAAGGTATCTTCAATTTTTATCATATTTTTTGGGATAATGTATAAAGTTTAAATATTGTTTCGATTGTTATTAGAAAAGTCTCTAATTACCTTCAGAATGTGCAATGTGATACAAAGTTTTATTCCCAGTTTTTTCGAGAATGAAGTCTATAGTTGTAGGTGTATCATAAATTCCCATTTCGTGCCAACTGTACATCCAAAATTCTTTATCCTTATCTGGATCAAAAGTCGTGTGGTTTCTTGAATAAATATTTCCTCTGAAATTCATCATCCAAACATCGTAACCATTATCAGCTAGTATATAAGCTAAACCTTGTTGGGGGCCGAAAATCACAAAATCAGTGGCAGCTAGAAATATACCATGCGATAACAATATTACTTTTCCTTCTCTTTTTCCATTTTTTCCATAAGGCATTCTGTAATATGTATTAGTATTTTCAAAAATAATATTTACAAGTTTTAGGAATAATTGAACGAAATAGTAAAAAATAGTTTTTAGCATAAGAATAAAATTACTGAGAAGAAAGTGTGGGGTGCTTTCTATGATATTTTGAATCAACTTTTTGCGTTTTGTAACCAATAGATCTGAGTCTGATTACCAGTCTGAAAAGTATCCGAATCCTTTTATCGATTACTAAAAATTAATCACTCATTAATAAGCTCGAAATGGCTTTCTACGGTAAGATGGACGGTAGTGTTTCTCGGAGGGTCTGTTAAGTAAGTGACTGAAATATAAATGAGGTACGTGTCTTTAAGATAGCTCAACTGGTAAACCATCTAGCGTGAAATATGAATCGTCTCATGGAAACAAAAACTTTTACAAGAAATACAAAAATATATAATAAAATTAAAAATACAACAAAACTAAAACCAACGTTAAACTGAGTTGTATAATTTTGGTTTGGTTAATTTATATAAAAAATATTAATGAGTCGGTATCGAATGTACTAATGTTTTCTATAGTTGCAGTCTTCTTCTCTCAGTCTTCGCTCGCTTATTATTCCTTCCACCCATGTTTACCTTGTTCTTCGTCTTTTGCAGATTTCTGGTGACATTTCATTACATTATTTGGTAATTTTGCTTCTGTCATTCTGTGAACCACTTGCTTATTTTCTGTACCTGTTATAATTGTCTCTTCTACCCTCCATATGCTCCGTAATTCTCTCATTAGTCAGTATTTCCAATCTTGATGTCTGTGGCTTCAATTTTCTTTTTTTCTTTTAGTAGCTACCTCTTTGAACCATTTATTAACACCCTTTTGATCATGGTACCATATATTCTAATTTTTTGTTTGCCTATCTTTGTACTCTACAGAATTCCATTGAGTGCTTTCATTATCTGTTTTACCTTTTTTATTTTTTATTTTATTTCGACGTCTTCCATCCTATCTTTATTAAAATTTGCGCCCAAATATCTAAATATTTTTTTATTTTTCCATTTTCCAGAACAAGATCCGTGGTCTCTTCACCAATGTAAAAATATTGTGTTTTCGTAATATTGATTTGAAGACTTCCTTTTTCATTCTCTTTTTTAAGTTTTTTCGATTACTGCGATGCAGGTCGTACAGCCTCGTTTAAACTCTGTTATCCAATATTTTACTTACAAAGGAACAGTCTCACCAGTGTAGAATCTAGTTCAGCTTTTCAAATCAAATAATATCATAATATCACATAACGATGAGCAAATTTTTTCATGTTTACGAATTTACTGAAAACGTTCACTATTGATTGCTGCCAAACAAATACTAAACAACTGTACGTGAATCTTTAAGTTTAGAAAATAAGAAAAAATCGCTGGGGGCAGATGTATTCAAGATCCTCATTCTCTTTAGTACAAATCACCTGATCATTAGCAAATTGTAGAGTGTAAAAGCAAGTATCGTTGTCAAAATCTATGCCCATTCCTCTGCATTTTCTTTTCCACTGAGAGAGTGCTTTTACCAAATATATCTTGGAAAGTGTGAGAGAGATACAGCTTCCTTGTCACAGACCCTTGTCAATTCTAAATGGTAATCTGACATCTCATTACCTACTTTTACACATGGATATGATAATGGATATGATTTAAAACTATTTCTTGGAATAGTTCCTCTTATTTTGTAATGGATACGGATATCGTAAGCTCTCTGTGTAAGTCAATGAACAATAGATATGTTACCATATTTATATCTACTTTTTTCTCTATGATTTGTGTTTATATTTTTCTATTATTTTTCCATAGTCTCTACTTATGGTATTAGTTACAGATAAGCCTCTATAGTTGTTGCAGTCTAATTATTTGCTTTTTAAATTTGTTTTTTATATGTACAGATGCGTTGATGACTCCATCTCTATTTTGTAAGTCTAGATTGCGCGCTTACGCAGTTAACCGAGAAACTCTTTGTTTTTTATCCTCGTGCAAAAAATACAAACAGAAATTTATGGGTCCTAGCGAAACTAATCAGGATAATCAGATATTCTATGTCTGTTTCAAGTGTGCAAAGTTTGAATTAAATATGATCGCTCAAAGTACAGTTACAAATATAAATTCGTTTCCTCGAGGTTTGCAAAGCCTCAGAGACGGTAGTCAATTCTTCATTCGACTCAAACTTCTGCCTGGTGAGTAAATGTTGAAATAAAGAAGAAGCCAAACAAGGAAAATAGCCCAATTCTTATAATTGGGCTGTGGTAAGTTATCATATTGGAACAACACTTCTTTCTTTGCCAAAAGGAGCCCGAAAGGTTCTCTATCATTTTAAGGTAAGTCCATGAAACAAAGGAGAAAAACGTTGAAATTTGACTTCTGACGCCTTGTTAATACAGTTGAAGATATTACTGCTTCTAAGCGACTGGAAGAGCAGAAGGCTATGTGGATGTTTCTATGACAAACCAAATAAATACGGCAAATAAAATTTTAAAACCAAATCAAGAACAGTTAGATGCATTAATATATTTGTAAATATATAGAAACCATTTTGTAGGAAAATTTTATAATTTATTAGGCTAAAAAAGTGGAACTCCGTCTGCATGATCGCTGGGTGGATTGAGTAGCTTAGCGATTGTGTTGCCGGTCCCAAGCCCGAGAAAAGGAGGAGGGTTAGTGGAACGGGTTTGCAGCCCATCCACCGTAAAACCGAATATAGCTCATAGACCCACAAATTTGCCTCGGAATAGGACTGATTTAAAGACGACGACCCATGCGAGAAAAAGGCTAACGAATTGGAGGAGGAGAGATGTTCTGCGATTTGCTACCTGGAATATAAAAACTTTTAACAACAAAGAGCAAGAAGTTATGATAGAACTAAAAGACCACCGCATCGATATCTGCGCCCTTGAAGAAACCAAAAAAAAGGGAAATGGATAACAAATATACGACGATTACATGGTAATATACAGTGGAGTCAGCAAGGACGAACGTGCGAAAGAAGGAGGGGCACTGGCAATACAAAAGAAATATACAAACAGCATAGAAGAATGTCAATATACATAATCTTGCATGCTAATCGTTAAACTACGAACAGAAACTCAATTATTAAATATAATATCGATATATGCACCCGAAGATAATAAGCCAAAACAAGAGCGAGAAAGTTTCTATGAACAGCTTCAAAATATTACAAAATCACTACCACAGAATGAATCGATAATAATCCTTGGAGATTTTAACGCACGCATTGGTAACGAAGTGATATCAGGCGTAAAACAACGCTTTAACGAAAATATATTGAACGACAATGGGGAATTGCTGATGAACCTATGTTCGCTATGTGATCAACAACACCTTCTTTGATCTCAAACCACAGTACAAATCCACCTTCCGTAACTCCCGGGGACAACTATCAACAATAGACTACATCGTAACCAATAGACATATACACCCCGCACATATACAAGAAGTAAGGACATTAAACTCCGCGAATGCAGGAAGTAATCACAGTTTGCTTCTGGGAAAAATCAAAATGAAACTTAACCTGGGAAGGAATAGAGAACCAAGAGCACACACAGAAAAAATAAACATCGAATCCATGTGGGACACAACCATAAAAGAACTATATAAAAACCGTTTAAAAGGGAAAATCGATAAAAACCCGATAGAAGAAAATGATGATATTAACAACAGTTGGAAGAGATTAAAAGAAAATATCATAGAAGCAGCAAGTGAATCGCTTGGAACTCGGACTATAAGACCACAAAAACAAGGAACGAACAAAACATTATGGTTCTCCAGCAAGGTCAAAAAACAGTGCAAAAAGAAAAAGAAAGCGTACTTAAACTACATGTCGTCACAAACGGCAGAAGCATATAAAGAATACAAGAGAATCCGTAACGATACAAAAACACTAGTGAAACAAATGAAAGACAACTACTGGGAAACCTTCTCCAAAAGAATGGAAAGCGACTTCTATGGGCTACAAAAACAAATCTGGCGATTAATAAGAAATCAGAGAACAGAAGCAAATGAACTCATCAGAACCAGACACGTAGAAAGAGATACTTGGGTAAAATATTTAGAGGAACTATACAAGGAAGAAGAGACCGAAACCGAATCAAATACACCAGAGATAGTAATAAGTGATGAGACTAATATAAAAAAGGAAGATATAGAAACAGCACTCCAAAAACTAAAAAACAGAAAGAGCCCAGGTCCGGATAACATCGCCAACGAATTACTTAAATATGGAGGAGAGAAGCTAAACCAACAACTAACAACCCTAATCAAAAAAATATTTACCCAACATAGAATACCAGATGAGTGGAGAAATAGCATTACTATTCCACTATTTAAAAAGGGAGATAAAAAAATGCCCGAGAACTATAGAGGAATAAATCTACTATGCACAACGCTGAAATTAACCACAAAGATAATAACAAATAAAATAAATGAATGTATCTCACTAGCAGATGAACAACAGGGTTTCAGATCGGGAAGATCCTGCACGGACGCAATATTTGTCATAAGACGAATAACGGAAAAATCGATCGAATATAAATCGATCAGCCTTCATGTGTTTCATTGACTTGCAGAAGGCCTTCGATCGAATGCAATTAAAAGACATAATACACCTTCTTTATGATTGACAGATACCATCATATAATGTCATTAAAATAATCGAAAATATATACTCAAAAAATACAATCCAAGCAAAAATAAATGATGACCTAACTGAACAGATACCTGCAAATAGGGGCAAGGGGACTCTCTCAGTCCGCTCCTATTTAACATAGTGATGGATGAAATCATAAAACAAGTACGCAAACTAAGAGGATACAAAATGGGAAATAAAGAAGTTAAAATCCTGTGCTATGCAGACGATGCGGTACTGTTGGCGGAGAACGAGGACGATTTGCAAAGGCTACTGTACCAATTTAACAAAACAGCAAAAAAATTTAATATGATAATATCAGCGGCAAAGACAAAATCAATGGTTACTTCCAAGACACCGATCAGATGTAAACTTGTGGTGGATAACAAAATAATACACCAGGAAATGAAATTTAAATATCTGGGAATCGAAATATCTGGACACGGGGACGTGGAGACGGAAGTAAGAAACCAAGCTACAAGAGCCTCAAGAGCAGCAGCATACCTAAATGACACAATCTGGCGAAATAAATACATTAGAACTGAAGCAAAAGCCCGCATTTACAAGACCGCAATCAGACCTATATTATCCTATGCAGCAGAGACCCGACCTGAGACCTCTAAAACGAAACGGATATTGGAGATTACAGAAATGAAAATGGTTCGAAGAATAGCGGGAAGACCACTACTGGATAGAGAAAGGAGTGAAAACATAAGACGAACAAGCGGGATAGATAATATCAATGACTGGGTACTGGATAGAAAGATAAAATGGAATGAGCACATTGACCGCATGACGGAAGAACGAATTGTGAAAATATCAAGGGACAAATCACCAGCAGGACAAAGAAGCATTGGAAGACCTAGGAAAAGATGGAGTGACAACCTCCCAGGTGACTGAGCAGAGGCAATGACGTGAAGAAAAACAGGCAATGATGCCTATACACAGCAGGAAGAAGAAGAAGAAGAAGAAAAAAGTTTGGAATATATTGAGACTTGTATTTTAAAAAAATGGACGTTCAAATGGTTCCAAAACGGTACCAGTCACACGCTACTGTGAAATTCTAGAGGTTATATCTCGCTTAATTCTGAAGTTCAGAAAAAAAATGGAAAAAAACAAAATTTTTATTGAAAAAATGTTGACGTATATCTTTCATAATTTTCAAGTTATTTTCAATGAAATATAATTTCTTCAAAAAATTAAAAAGTGCTTTCTCCATTGTATTTCGTATTCAATTTAAGTGATTTGGAAATTCATAACATTCTATTTCAA
Source organism: Diorhabda sublineata (assembly GCF_026230105.1). Lineage (NCBI taxonomy): Eukaryota > Metazoa > Arthropoda > Insecta > Coleoptera > Chrysomelidae > Diorhabda > Diorhabda sublineata. The sequence goes on along the minus strand of NC_079475.1, from coordinate 7,633,355 downwards.
TTATGGTGGCAATATCAAGGACAGAAATAATCTTTTTTTCCATGAAATATCTTATTTTCCTCATAACTTTATGCATTACAAAGTCATATAAGGTCTCATTTGAGGTTCTTTGAAAAAGATTCAATACATTTTTGTCGTAAAATTGACCTTATTCAAATTTTACTATTACTAAAAAATTAAACATTTTTTCCTTCTCTTAAAAGCTACATTTAACCTTACAGTTTTTTCGATAAAAATTTTTGAGTTATTTGTGAAAAATCTATTAAAAATGCGTTTTTTGTAACAAAAAATCAAAATTTCAATCACGAGTAAGTCAAAAAGTATTGATAAAGAAACTCCATAGAATAATTTGTATTTATAACGCATTTTTCTAAAGATTTTTACGGATAGTTTAAAAAAAAATCACCATCTCCTAGTTGGGGTTGTATTCACCCCCCAGAGTAAAAGCACATATCGGCATAGGGTAGACTTTGATCCCTAAGGTATTTACTAGCTACTGTTAAAATTTCAAGCAAATTGATGCGTCTTCATGGATATCTGAGGTAAAAACCGTTGTTCACTGGACTATAGTAAATATATTAATTTTATCCTATACCTATTTGATATGAGCACATGAAATACGTCTCGTTTGGCTGTTTTTGTCATAATGAAAATGTTTATTTAATTATTAGAATAGGCTGAGTAAAAATAAAAACATTAAAAAGTTGGTATTGGCCACTGTCACATAACACGCCCTGTATAATTTGTGGTTTTTGAAAAAAATGACGTGCCGAAGTGTTTTCCCCGTCTTTTATTATTTTATTTTATTAATTCAATTTAACTGTTCCACACTGGAATACTGCACTAAGCAAACCATAATTATTTGTCAGTTTTATATTTTACAGACCTTACTTTGAAACGCTCTGTAGATAGAAAGTTCTAGCCTTTATGCGTATTTGATGATGAATGAAATAATAATTACCTGAATATATTAAGGATGTAACCGTCTTTCGTCGTGATATAATAGCTTTCCAATGGGTATCCACATTGATTCACAATTTCTGGTAAACGGGCATTGGGAACTTTATTAAATTCAAAAGCTTGATTGAACACATCATGTGCCAGCTCTTTATCAATCTCGTTGGATGTCTTTCCGTGGATTTCTTCATATTTATTATCAATTTGTATGGATTCCCCAATGTTATGAAAGAAAGTTGCCGAAACTCCAAAATATACCGAGATGGTAACTAAAGTTGTTAAAAATATTAACTGCATCTCGAAATTTTGATGTTACACAAAAAAATAACTGAACACTTTTTGTTATTAAAATAAATTGAGAGATAAGTCACGATTTGATATTATATATACAGGGTGTTTCTATATTCGCAACGCTCCACCACAGATATATCACAATAAATGATTCATTTTGATATAGGAATACGGACCATTACGGGGCATAGTTACTGAGATATAGGGTGTTCAAAATTTTAAATCTAAATAAAAAATTTGCCATAAATCAAGAACACCTTTAATTCTTTTTTCAAATTTGGTGACCAATATGCTCCTTAATAAAGTATATTTTGACACGTACAAACTTCAGCCAGTGGCGCGCTGTAAGGATTTTGTGTCACTTTTATCCCCCTATTTTTACGCCACTGGAGCAAATTCTTTTTTTTTTAATTTTGTTTTAAATTGCCTGATTATTTTTAGTTGAAAAACTAATAACCTTTTATGGTTATTATTATATTATGGCTTTTTTCATCTCGTAAACACTGTTAACATTTCAATGAATACTCAAACCATAATAATTTGTTAATATTTTTACAACTTTATCAGTTAGTTTCCCTCTTCCTGAAAGTTTCTTTTCTTTGTTCCCATTTCTAAGTCTAGAACCTCTTTCTTATTTCTACATGACCAATACATTCACTCTTCACAACTGGTAACTCATTACCGTAAGGTTAAAAATCTAGAATAGCCTTGATGTTTTAGAATATCGGTTGCTAATGTAGTTATCATATTTTTCACCGAATTTTTCTTCAGAAGTCGAGACCATTTCGGTCATGGCATCGACGAACCTTATTTATTTTTTGACACTTATCCTAGTGATCCTCAAACCTCTTACGGAATTCTTCTGTATGAGTCTTATTTTCGTTGAATAATATCCTGTGAGCGTTGAAATCCCGTACAATAATTTGAAGCCACGTTTTTTCCACGTACCATCTCCAGAGACTTTTAAAATATCCTTAGTTCTTCTTTGCTCGACATTTTTTTCTATCTCTTCTCCCACTGCCTTCTGCGATAGTAATTCGAACGATGATTTCACTGTTTTCTCAAACCATTTCTTCTCTTGCAACACCTAGAAGTCTCATGACAAACACTAAGACTTCTACTCCTATCACAGCTTTCCACGTGTGATAAAACATGCTGAAACGCGTGCATTGTTTCCTACACATTTTGGGAGCTTCGAGGAATCCTAATTCCCGAAAAAGCATTCACAACACCACTACCAAACAGAACAAAAACAAAAAATCCTCGACAAAAACTTTACTTCCAATTCATGTAATATACAAAGATTATTTAGAAGGTGGAAAGTATTTCCAATATCTTCGTGTATATAACTGAGGGAGCGTCATTTCCAAATACGAAATCCAAATGATTCCAAGTAGGAATTGGTACCAAATATTTAATTTGAAGATTCGGTAACCTTTCCGCTAGTTTATCTACATCAACTGTAGCGGACAACCAATCGTTAGAACTGTATATAAGTGAGATAGGGGTAGAAATTTCAGATAAGTCGTAATCTGGAGGAGTCGGACTTAGATAAGTCACGAGGTTCTTCATTAAACCGAAATCGTATTGAGCGAATTTTCCAGAATTGTATTCTTGGCAGTAGTGCATCACTTGTCTTGTAGATGCACCAGCTGGATAATGGCCTGCGATTAGAGGAATTGCTGAAGCATTGATTTGATGGGGGCTGTAGCCGGCTAATAGAAACATGAAGTTCTTGCAAACTACCTGCAAATAAAATATTTTATATATTCAGAACGCATTTTCTACATAGTCATCAAAAATAAAGGAAATTGAGCTTTAAGAATAAAGGTATTATTTTCTTTTTGTGAATACGAGGGATTTACGAGGGTTGTCTGAAAAGAAAGAATATATTATTGACATTCAAACCCTTGACTCACCTCAACTATCCAGTGAAATTAAACCTCATGATAATATTGTGCTCTGTAAGAATATTTAATATTTTTATACGGATCAGTGTTTTCTTTATCCTGTATTTTCTAAAATAGCTCCATTTTAAAGCGAAAATTTAATTTCTCTTTTATCTACCTCTCCTAATGTTTTAAGTTCCGCGTTTCATTCAAAATTTAACCTCTCGCTACAGTGGCGCTTTTCTAACTTAAAGATTTTGGATGGACACTTTCTAATACGCAGAGATGCCTTGATGGTGTGCGTAACTTTACAGGGAGGAATTGCGGTTGTAATCCTACGGAGGATGTGCATGGCAATTTTGAAACCAACATCACATTTGATGCAGAGGTTCGGGGTACTAGAGCTAGTCTGGAAATTTCCCAAAGGTACAAAGACTGGCTTGTTCATGTACAACTAGGCCATGAAATCTTTCCCAACAATTGCACTAGAAGTGATTCTAAATCTCCCACCTCTCCACATAGTACAGGAAAGCGTGGCAACCCTTGGACATGCCGCAAGACGTTGCATATGAAAATGCTTAGCAGTAGACGGAACTGGAATAGAAGAACCAAACATTCTGAAGTTGTATTCTTTCAATGGGCCCCAGTTCTACAGGAGATTCCTGGAGGTCTTATTTCTTGTTAATGGTTAGTTTCGGTGGCTATACACTCTTTTCATCGTGGCTGTTCGGTTGTCGTAATATGTGTGTATTTCGCTGCCTTGGATGAACCCTACTTCGACATGAAGATATCTGTCCAAGTGGTCCTTCGCCTTCTCTAAAGCTTTCTCCAGCAATTGGTTATGAAGCACGGAGTTACGTTGTCGGAAGATATCCGTCATAAACAAAAAACTATGATTACTTTCCAATATGTGTTGATAATATTGTAAATGTCGATGAAAATATTATAAATATAGATTTCTGATTCATGAAACTGTTTTCAACTAACTTTGAACAAATTTTATCGTCAAAATATCATTTGCGTGAAGGTACTTACCGTTCCCACACTTTCTGAACACATTCCCGACGATATATCCCTCATCAATCCTTTAGTAGGCATAAATTCATATTGACCAAGCTGTTCCAAACTTGCAACCGTGAGAGCCGAAGTTGGAGCTATTAGTCTCATTATAGGACTGTACAAGTGTTTCATAAACGCAGTTGGTCCTAAACTATATATGATGTTTTATTTTATCGTTATAATTCTGTTTTATTGACGCCATTACATAAAACGCTGTGGTACCTTTATAAGGAAACAAAAACAGTATATAAGTGAAGATAGCACGAATAAATAAAACTCGTATCATAAGCTACTGTTTGTATATAATACTCTGCTTTTGATTTTCGCTGTACCTCAATTTTAAATACATTTATGTAGGGCACAAAGTCAACCGGTAAATTCGTCGAAGCTTCTATATATTTCGATGTTTTACCAGCGATGGTACAATGAAGAATCCAGAAAGCCGCGGACCAAATCGACGACTGGTGTACAACGTGGAAGATAACATCAAAGCAAAGAAGATTCGAGCAGTGCGATTAAAGAAAAATAGTAAAATATCCAAAGACAACGTGGAAATCGTAAGAATCACCTGAATCACGAACGCCAAATATTTGGTGGATGATTCGAGCTGGAACTGGCAATGAAACTCCAACTTATCCGGGAAATCCTTATTCTCATCGTGCTGTACTCATTAACCACGTGAAAATGCATATCCAAGATTTATTATAAGAATCTCCAGGATCTATAGAGCCTGAAGCAAGTGGTCAAAGCTTTTTTGGACTTTAAGATCTAGCAGATACACCGACGGCTGCAAAGACAACATCGAAATAGAAAGAATCGCCTGAACCACGTAGGCCAGATATTTGGTAGATGATTCGAACTGGGACTGGCAATAAAACTCCAGCTAATCCGGGAAATCCTTTTTTTAATCGTGTTTTACTCATTAACCACGTGAAAATGCATACCCAAGATTTATTATAAGAATCTCCAGGATCTATAGAGCCTGAAGCAAGTGGTCAAAGCTTTTTTGGACTTTAAGATCTAGCAGATACACCGACGGCTGCAAAGACAACATCGAAATAGAAAGAATCGCCTGAACCACGTAGGCCAGATATTTGGTAGATGATTCGAACTGGGACTGTCAATAAAACTCCAGCTAATCCGGGAAATCCTTTTTTTAATCGTGTTTTACTCATTAACCACGTGAAAATGCATACCCAAGATTTATTATAAGAATTTCCAAGATCTATAGAGCCTGGGACAAGCGCTTATAGCTTTTTTGCACTTTAAGATCTAGTAGATATACCGACGGTTGTGAAGGCAACGTAGGAATCGTAAGAATCACCTGAACCACGAAGTCCAAATATTTGGTAGGTGATTCGAGCTGGGACTGGCAATAAAACTCCAGCTAATCCGGGAAATCCTTATTTTCATTGTGTTTTACTCATTAACCACGTGAAAATGCATACCCAAGATTTATTATAAGAATTTCCAAGATCTATAAAGCCTGGGACAAGCGCTCATAGCTTTTTTGCACTTTAAGATCTAGTAGATATACCGACGGTTGTAAAGGCAACGTAGGAATCGTAAGAATCACCTGAACCACGAAGTCCAAATATTTGGTAGGTGATTCGAGCTGGAACTGGCAATGAAACTCCAACTTATCCGGGAAATCCTTATTCTCATCGTGCTGTACTCATTAACCACGTGAAAATGCATATCCAAGGTTTATTATAAGAATCTCCAGGATCTATAGAGCCTGAAGCAAGTGGTCAAAGCTTTTTTGGACTTTAAGATCTAGCAGATACACCGACGGCTGCAAAGACAACATCGAAATAGAAAGAATCGCCTGAACCACGTAGGCCAGATATTTGGTAGATGATTCGAACTGGGACTGGCAATAAAACTCCAGCTAATCCGGGAAATCCTTATTTTCATTGTGTTTTACTCATTAACCACGTGAAAATGCATACCCAAGATTTATTATAAGAATTTCCAAGATCTATAGAGCCTGGGACAAGCGCTTATAGCTTTTTTGCACTTTAAGATCTAGTAGATATACCGACGGTTGTAAAGGCAACGTAGGAATCGTAAGAATCACCTGAACCACGAAGTCCAAATATTTGGTAGGTGATTCGAGCTGGAACTGGCAATAAAATTCCAGCTAATCCGGGCAATCCTTATTTTCATTGTGTTTTACTCATTAACCACGTGAAAATGCATACCCAAGATTTATTATAAGAATTTCCAAGATCTATAAAGCCTGGGACAAGCGCTCATAGCTTTTTTGCACTTTAAGATCTAGTAGATATACCGACGGTTGTAAAGGCAACGTAGGAATCGTAAGAATCACCTGAACCACGAAGTCCAAATATTTGGTAGGTGATTCGAGCTGGAACTGGCAATGAAACTCCAACTTATCCGGGAAATCCTTATTCTCATCGTGCTGTACTCATTAACCACGTGAAAATGCATATCCAAGATTTATTATAAGAATCTCCAGGATCTATAGAGCCTGAAGCAAGTGGTCAAAGCTTTTTTGGACTTTAAGATCTAGCAGATACACCGACGGCTGCAAAGACAACATCGAAATAGAAAGAATCGCCTGAACCACGTAGGCCAGATATTTGGTAGATGATTCGAACTGGGACTGTCAATAAAACTCCAGCTAATCCGGGAAATCCTTTTTTTAATCGTGTTTTACTCATTAACCACGTGAAAATGCATACCCAAGATTTATTATAAGAATTTCCAAGATCTATAGAGCCTGGGACAAGCGCTTATAGCTTTTTTGCACTTTAAGATCTAGTAGATATACCGACGGTTGTGAAGGCAACGTAGGAATCGTAAGAATCACCTGAACCACGAAGTCCAAATATTTGGTAGGTGATTCGAGCTGGGACTGGCAATAAAACTCCAGCTAATCCGGGAAATCCTTATTTTCATTGTGTTTTACTCATTAACCACGTGAAAATGCATACCCAAGATTTATTATAAGAATTTCCAAGATCTATAAAGCCTGGGACAAGCGCTCATAGCTTTTTTGCACTTTAAGATCTAGTAGATATACCGACGGTTGTAAAGGCAACGTAGGAATCGTAAGAATCTCCTGAACCACGAAGTCCAAATATTTGGTAGGTGATTCGAGCTGGAACTGGCAATGAAACTCCAACTTATCCGGGAAATCCTTATTCTCATCGTGCTGTACTCATTAACCACGTGAAAATGCATATCCAAGATTTATTATAAGAATCTCCAGGATCTATAGAGCCTGAAGCAAGTGGTCAAAGCTTTTTTGGACTTTAAGATCTAGCAGATACACCGACGGCTGCAAAGACAACATCGAAATAGAAAGAATCGCCTGAACCACGTAGGCCAGATATTTGGTAGATGATTCGAACTGGGACTGGCAATAAAACTCCAGCTAATCCGGGAAATCCTTTTTTTAATCGTGTTTTACTCATTAACCACGTGAAAATGCATACCCAAGATTTATTATAAGAATTTCCAAGATCTATAGAGCCTGGGACAAGCGCTTATAGCTTTTTTGCACTTTAAGATCTAGTAGATATACCGACGGTTGTAAAGGCAACGTAGGAATCGTAAGAATCACCTGAACCACGAAGTCCAAATATTTGGTAGGTGATTCGAGCTGGAACTGGCAATAAAATTCCAGCTAATCCGGGAAATCCTTATTTTCATTGTGTTTTACTCATTAACCACGTGAAAATGCATACCCAAGATTTATTATAAGAATTTCCAAGATCTATAAAGCCTGGGACAAGCGCTCATAGCTTTTTTGCACTTTAAGATCTAGTAGATATACCGACGGTTGTAAAGGCAACGTAGGAATCGTAAGAATCACCTGAACCACGAAGTCCAAATATTTGGTAGGTGATTCGAGCTGGAACTGGCAATGAAACTCCAACTTATCCGGGAAATCCTTATTCTCATCGTGCTGTACTCATTAACCACGTGAAAATGCATATCCAAGATTTATTATAAGAATCTCCAGGATCTATAGAGCCTGAAGCAAGTGGTCAAAGCTTTTTTGGACTTTAAGATCTAGCAGATACACCGACGGCTGCAAAGACAACATCGAAATAGAAAGAATCGCCTGAACCACGTAGGCCAGATATTTGGTAGATGATTCGAACTGGGACTGGCAATAAAACTCCAGCTAATCCGGGAAATCCTTTTTTTAATCGTGTTTTACTCATTAACCACGTGAAAATGCATACCCAAGATTTATTATAAGAATTTCCAAGATCTATAGAGCCTGGGACAAGCGCTTATAGCTTTTTTGCACTTTAAGATCTAGTAGATATACCGACGGTTGTAAAGGCAACGTAGGAATCGTAAGAATCACCTGAACCACGAAGTCCAAATATTTGGTAGGTGATTCGAGCTGGAACTGGCAATGAAACTCCAACTTATCCGGGAAATCCTTATTCTCATCGTGCTGTACTCATTAACCACGTGAAAATGCATATCCAAGATTTATTATAAGAATCTCCAGGATCTATAGAGCCTGAAGCAAGTGGTCAAAGCTTTTTTGGACTTTAAGATCTAGCAGATACACCGACGGCTGCAAAGACAACATCGAAATAGAAAGAATCGCCTGAACCACGTAGGCCAGATATTTGGTAGATGATTCGAACTGGGACTGGCAATAAAACTCCAGCTAATCCGGGAAATCCTTTTTTTAATCGTGTTTTACTCATTAACCACGTGAAAATGCATACCCAAGATTTATTATAAGAATCTCCAGGATCTATAGAGCCTGAAGCAAGTGGTCAAAGCTTTTTTGGACTTTAAGATCTAGCAGATACACCGACGGCTGCAAAGACAACATCGAAATAGAAAGAATCGCCTGAACCACGTAGGCCAGATATTTGGTAGATGATTCGAACTGGGACTGGCAATAAAACTCCAGCTAATCCGGGAAATCCTTATTTTCATTGTGTTTTACTCATTAACCACGTGAAAATGCATACCCAAGATTTATTATAAGAATTTCCAAGATCTATAAAGCCTGGGACAAGCGCTCATAGCTTTTTTGCACTTTAAGATCTAGTAGATATACCGACGGTTGTAAAGGCAACGTAGGAATCGTAAGAATCACCTGAACCACGAAGTCCAAATATTTGGTAGGTGATTCGAGCTGGAACTGGCAATGAAACTCCAACTTATCCGGGAAATCCTTATTCTCATCGTGCTGTACTCATTAACCACGTGAAAATGCATATCCAAGATTTATTATAAGAATCTCCAGGATCTATAGAGCCTGAAGCAAGTGGTCAAAGCTTTTTTGGACTTTAAGATCTAGCAGATACACCGACGGCTGCAAAGACAACATCGAAATAGAAAGAATCGCCTGAACCACGTAGGCCAGATATTTGGTAGATGATTCGAACTGGGACTGGCAATGAAACTCCAGCTAATCCGGGAAATCCTTATTTTCATTGTGTTTTACTCATTACCCACGTGAAAATGCATACCCAAGATTTATTATAAGAATTTCCAAGATCTATAAAGCCTGGGACAAGCGCTTATAGCTTTTTTGCAATTTAAGATCTAGTAGATATACCGACGGTTGTAAAGGCAACGTAGGAATCGTAAGAATCACCTGAACCACGAAGTCCAAATATTTGGTAGGTGATTCGAGCTGGAACTGGCAATAAAACTCCAGCTAATCCGCGAAATCCTTATTCTCATCGTACTGTACTCAATAACCACGTGGAAATGCATACCCAAGATTAATTTAAAAAAATTCCAAGATCTATAGAGCCTGGGGCAAGTAGTCATAGCTTTTTTGGACTTTAAGATCTAGTAGATACACCGACACCAGAGGAAGTTATGACAAATCGTGTATGACATCACCAGGAGAAGATTCGGACTCACATCTAGCTGTGGGTACTGATGGACTACACCAGCGAAGAGTACACTAAGGCTGAGAAAAACTTTGGACCACGACAAGCAATGAAACTGGAGAAAAATTGTTTGTATTTGGAATTTCCTCACAAAACGATGTGTAAATGATTTATTATATGCGCATAAAGCTACTATTATTGAAAATGTTGCTTGACTTTAGTTAATATAATGGATATTTGTTGATATTATCGCTATTTGTAAATATTTTGAATCATTCCTTTAGTATAGATATAAATTTTCAGGTGAAAATAGCTTAAAACAATATATTTTAATGAATAAACATTTTTTTTCTTGTTACCTTGAGAATGTCCAATGTGATACAAACTTTCATTTCCGGTTTTGGCAAGAACGAAATCAATAGTTGCAGGTATATCATAAATGCCTATTTCGTGCCAACTGTACATCCAAAATTCTTTATCCTTATCTGGATCAAAAGTCGTGTGGTTTCTTGAATAAATATTTCCTCTGCAATTCATCATCCAAACATCGTAACCATTATCAGCTAGTATATAAGCTAAACCTTGTTGGGGTCCAAAAAGCACGTAATCACTGGCAGCTAAAAAGAGACCATGCTGTAACAACACCACTTTCCCTTCTCTTCTTCCAGTTTTTCCATAAGGCATTCTGTAATATATATTATTTTTCTTTATTTTTTGTTAATAATTATAAAGACACCGGACAACAGGGTGAATTGTCCCGTATAAAAAACAACACGGAGCAGAGGCGTATAGAGCAGTCCAAAATATAACGATTGAGGACAAGTTACCTCTACACAAAGTTATATATCTGAGCATTTATAGGGCTTTAAAATAGGACAAAAAATTTCGAAAAAAATTAATTTCTTTGCCTTTCATACAATTTAAAAATACAGGCACACAGTATGCTGCTGTTAAGGTCACTAATTAATGGTAATTGATGGAACCAGTCGATTCCACAGAAATTTTTCTATTTGTCAGTTGATTTGGAAAACTTCTTCCTTATATTGTGTATAATTTAATTCTAAAACAATTTTTATTCTCGCAGTTTTTTATAAAACTTTGTAATGTTCAAGAAAATCTCCGATAAGCAAGGTCATGTTTTCAGCAATATTATTTAAAAAGTTACGAGGATAGAACTTGGTGTAGAAGTAAATTGTCCTTAATTGTCATATTTTGGGCTCCTCTTGGTCTGTGTCGGTGGTTATGAAAGACGCCCTGGGAATATTTGTATAAACAATAAGAAATTTGGGTTATTGATAAAATAATGGTTGTTGTGATTACAATCATATCCTTAGAACCAAGCTTATCAGGTAAGCGACAATCATTTTTACAAATCTTTACTTCATATTATATGGAGGGTAGAAAGAAGTATACTGAACACGTTTACTCTAACACAACACCAAAACTGACAATTACACTTGGTTATCGAAACGCGCGTCACACAGTGTAATTGTGAGTTTTGGTGTATTAGTGGATTCAATAGGAAGATCACCAACGGTTTCAAAAATTCCAGCTTGGAGAGAAAGAGAACAAACTGTTTATATGAAAAGTGTTTTAAGTAGAGGTGGCGCCCCATTAGTATAAGGGTTAATTTTTTTAGGTTATATTTACTACAATATTTTGTACAGTGCAAGTTGTTGAAATTTTCAATAATGAAATAAGATATCAAATTTTTTAACTCGGCCTATTACAATTGCTACATTCTTACCATACACTTTGTCTACACCAGAGCCAGTCTCGCCTGCAAAATCTGAAGAGTTTCTTGAAAACTAACAAAGAGAACGTTGATCCATGATAAGTCAAAATGGCTTACCAGAATTCCTAACTATTTGTCAGTATTTCTTTGCTATCTGAGCACATAACACAAACGTTGAAAAAGTTTTTTCCTTGATAGATCAGCAATGGACGAAAGAACGCAACAGATTACATTTTGACATTGTTGCCAAAATGTTGGTTGTAGAATTTGATTTAAAATATTTGACATGTAAGGATTTTTAGAAATACATTTTGAAATAAACTAAAACCAAAAATATAAATCATCATTTTTATTATGTAGCTCAAACAGAAAAAGTTTTTTTTTGTTTTATTATTTAACTTAAAGTACCTGGAATATTATTTTGACTAATGACTATTTGACTAATTAATAATAAACCACCTATCTAAGACTGATTTGGCATTCGATTTATTTATTTCACTAGAATTTAACAAGATTTATGATAATAATAAAAAAGTTTGATTTGACATGAAATTTTTTTGTTGTACCGATAAATACTGAGACAAAATCCTCAATAATGTAGAGCCGCCATACTCAAAGTGTGTTCCGCGGAACCCTAGGGTTCCGCGAAACCCCTGTAGGGGTTCCGTAAGAATTTAGAACTCAGTCGCCACCCAGCAAAGTAAAGTAATTTCATTCTAAGTTGATACAGTGCATTTTACGAGGAGAGTTTAACATCACGCCGCTCTTCAATAAAACTTTATGGCAAACCTATTGCAAGTTCTTTACTTACATCGATCCCTGTACAAAATACGAGAGTCAGAAGATTGAAAAAATATATCTCTACAGTAGCCCAAATATTTATTCAGGACGGCACGCGCCTAGATAAAAAGAATAGACTTAATACTTAAGTTTAAGGTGATTTATTTATGCTTTATGTCTCACCGATGAGATCCGCAAGCGGCTTTAGCCTTTGTCTTGATGAAAAGCGACCGCCGATATCTACTTGTGAGCGCGCAGTCACTTTGATAAAACCCGCCGCTGAGATTAGACGCTATAGTTGTAAACAAGCGACTTTCGGCTATATAACTTCAAAACAAGTCGAGATTGTTTACACCGCATTTTTTGTATTTCTATTTTTATTTCGGCTTTTTATTTATCAAAGGCACCAACTCGAGTATATTTAAGAGATCGAGGCTAAGACTATAAAAGCGACCATCGCGCTTCGACACTCGAGTCAGTCGACGATTAGCGTTCGGAGCGATAAGTACCTATTTGCTAGAAAAGTTTTTTTTGTTCTACTGCAGTATTCTGATTGTATATGTTTTATACATATCTTCTTTGGACTAAACTCTTCTACTCAGTAACGATCGTGCGTTAATTTGACCCCACCACCCTGACAAGTAATTATTAATAAAGAAGAATGGAACGTTGGCTTAAAGGCGTTAAACGTGTTGCAACAACATCTTCTAACGAAGCCGAATGTTCAAAAGCAGTACGCGTGGAGTGTACAGCAATTATCGATGATAATGATGCAACGACGTCAAGTTCCACGGTTTCAAAGGCGAAAAAAAGGAAGTATGATGAATCATATATCAGTTTCGGATTTGTTGATTCCAACGGCTCACCTCTCTGCATGTTATGTAGTAAACTGCTTCCTAATAGTTCCATGGCACCTGCCAAGTTGCGCCGACATTTAGAAACTGTACACCCCGAGTCTAAAGACAAGAATAGAGAATTTTTTGTACGTAAAAAAGAACAGTTATTGGAAAGTCAAAAAACTATGATGCAAGTAACCCAAACTATCAATGAAAAGGTCACAAAGGCATCATATTTAGTTACCATGTGTGTCAGACATAACAAAATGTATGCTTGATGAAAAATCTGCAAAGCAAATTTCTACTGTGCCATTATCAAACGATACTGTTTCACGTCGAATTCATGATCTGGCAAGCTACGTCAAATAGGAGCTAGTTACACGTCTACAAAAAACACGATTCGTCTTGCAAATGGATGAATCTACTGATGTCGCTGGTTTGGCTATCTTGCTGGTTATCGTGAGATATGAAAGTTCTTTTGAAGAAGACATACTTATGTGTTCACCGTTGCCCACAAACACTACCGGAGAAGAAATTTTATTAAAATAAATATATTTTTTGAATAAAATAATCTCAGTTGGAACGATTGCATTGACATTTGTACAAATGGGGCCAAGGCAATGACGGGTCACGAATACAAAAAAAAGCACCTAATTGTGGTTCCAGTCATTGTCTCCTGCATAGACAAATACTAGCAATGAAGCAAATGCCGTCAAACCTAAAATTAGAAATGGATGAAGCGGTAAAATTTATCAATTTTATCAAATCACGACCTCTACAATCCCGATTGTTCTCATTATTGTGTGAAGATTATGGTAGCAAACATAAAACACTGCTGCTCCATACAGAAGTGCGATGGCTGTCTAGGGGTAAAACTTTAACAAGACTATTTGAACTTAAAGTCGAGCTACAAATGTTTCTTTCAGATACTTCTTTTAATTTGAAACACCGTTTGTATGATGTATGTATGGTGCAGAATCCGTGATGAATACCCAATGCTTGCCAAAATGGCTCTGAATATTCTTCTTCCATTTCCAACAACATATTTGTGCGAAACAGGATTCTCAACCTATGCAGCCACGAAAACAAAGTACCGGAATAGACTGGACGCCGAACCTGATATGAGACTTCATCTGTCTTCTATCAAACCTGATATCAACCAATTAATGAAAAATAAAAAACAGTTTCACACCTCCCATTAGTTATTTTTTTTCTTTTTTAATATCTTCTATTTCTATTATTATACTTGTTATGTAAGTAAGTTATTATGCTTATTAATAAAGAATATACTTTTAGAGACTATTGTTTTATTGTAGGGTTCCGTCAAGTATTTCGCTTTCCAAAAGGATTCCGTCACTAAAAAAGGCTGAGAGCCGTTGATGTAGAGTGTCTGGCATTTCTACGGAAAAAACTGGCTGGTCTGTTCGGATATTAGATTTAGCGACCTGGCAACCCTATATGCGATGATTTAAAGATTGTAAAAAAGTTGTAACAGAGAAATACCTATTTTGAATCTTCTGGAATGTTCTTGGATGAAAATGAGACTCCCAATTGAGTTTGTAAATCGTGTAAAATCTTTATAAACAAACTTTAGAATTGTTAGCATCAAGGCTGAAAGAAAACAATTTGCTTTTCTCAAATAATTCTTCATTTTAAGAGAGACAAAGAATTACTGAGTTATTTTTAAGAAAGTTAACAAATCAAAAAAATTCCACACTATTTTAGAACGTCTGACGTCTTCAATGTCACTATTAAAATATGATGCATCTTTAGAGTCAAAATGTTTATAAACCGCCCGTTTCATTTCATCGTCGCTGTTAAATATTTTACCACTTAAATTTAACCTTCAACTTTGCGCACAAAAAATAATCTGACTGGGCCAGATCAGGGCTATATGATGAGCGTTCAATTTCTATGAAGCTACAGCCCTTTTTTTAAATATATTGATAATTGAAAATCGATCTACTTGCATACCATTAGCAAGAGTTAATATATTTTGTGTTTAGAAAGTTCTAGTCTTTATGCCTATTTGATGGTGAATGAAATAATAAAATTACCTGAATATATTAAGGATGTAACCATCTTTGGTCGTGATGTAATAGCTTTCCAACGGGTATCCATATTGGCTCACAATTTCTGGTACACGAGCATCGGGTACTTTGTTAAATTGAAAAGCTTGATTGAAGACATCATGCGCCAATTCTTTATCAATATCGTTGGATGACTTTTCGTTGATTTCTTTATATTTATTATCACTTTTTATGGATTCTTCAATGTCGTGGAAGAAATTAGCCGAAACGCCTAATTCTACCACGGCAGAAACGAAAGTTAGAATGAATATTATCAATATTAATTTCATCTCGAATATTTCAGGGTATACAAAATAAACAATATGAAATACACTCGAATTTATATCACATTTTTCATGATAATTTTCTTTATTAAAATAATTTATCAGTGACAATCTATATTTAATTTGTAGTAACATGATATTATAAAGAAGGAAATGTTTTTATCCTGTAAGATTTCTCAGGAAATCTCTACACTGCGAATAGAAAGTAGTTTTTGATTTAGCTTGTGATCAAGCTAAAACTTTTCTAAGCAAATGAAACTGTTGTAAAATCAAGTACAATAATATAGTTCTTGTTGATTACACTCTATCTCTATCTTTTTTTCTTTAAAAATTGCCATCAATAAAACTTCGATTGAATCATTATTCATTACTCATAAATCAATATTTCTTGGTGATGGAACGATAAAACAGATCAGTTTTTGCTGGGTGGTAGTCTCGTGGTGCGTTCCGTTTGTATTTAGTTCCCAGAGTTGTTTAGTTGATACGAACTCATCCAACTGAAGTGTCATTTCGCTCGCGCCCGTCTTTTCGTAAACAAAACAAGTAATTTTTGAGGTTATAGTCAATCAACTTCTAATGAAATCTGGACTTACTCGTATTTTAGACTTCTGAATTTTGGGAAAAGGGTTGGATTTGTGAGACTTCGGAGCACTTGTGTCCATCTTATGATTTAAAGTATCCCCCGTACTTCTACTACACTTCTTTTATCTGCGATAAATGATATTGCAAATTTAACCAGAAAATATTCGAGTGCCAGAAAATATTCTAATTACTCATTACATCGTTATTTACCTGCGATTTTTGGTCTGATATTTCTGAAATTTTACTATTGATTAGAGAAGAGTTATAAAGCAGAATTATTGTGTTAATAGTAGAAATTTTCAATGACTACAACTGAGAAAATATAGCTAATAAACTTGAAGAAATCTTGTCGTTATGGGAAATACCCAATGGAAAAGCGGCATATGTAGTTAGAGATACAGGTGCTGATATGAAAAAATACATTACCTTTATTAATTGTACTTCACATAAGATTTAAAATGTGTTGACACAATAGATGGAAGCTCAAATACGGTCATGGTTGCTATAATAAAATCATTTTCATCATTCGAGTTCTGCTCGAGATGAGCTTGCTAATATGCAAAAAAAGGCTTAATCAAAAACCCCTAAGATTTAACGAAAATGTGTAACTAGGTGAAACAGCACGTTTTGTATTCTGGAACGTATTTTAAAGTCAAAGAGTTTTCATGTGTTTACGCATCGATGAATAATAAAATTTCTCTACTAACACCTGAAGAGGAAATGATTTTTGAGAAGTTTATGACTGTACTAAGACCATTTAAAAAACTGACTAAAAACTTAAGGGCTACTGATTTCCCCATGTCTTCTATGATGATTCTTTTAATGGCCTCTCTAGAGACAATTTTTAGTGATCTATCTAAATCTAATTCACTGATTTAAAAGTCGATGTTATTAGCAAATATTCTGGTTTTTAGAATGAATTTTTCTCAATAACTGCGACCTTTATTGGCGCTGGATACAAAATCCATTAAGAAAACTTCCACTAAAGAACGTGTCATAAAACAAATTTTGGATTTGACGACGACAGTCAAACCGACATTGTCTGAATGCAAAGTGTATAGATTGAATGAAATTAAAGAACAATTAAAAGTGCATTTTTGAAAGAATCAATCAATTTATTAATGGATGATTTTAGATAGACGATTTAAAAGTAGATGCAGCTTGAAGGACCAATGATTTTGTATGAATTACGATAAGAGCACAATTTTGACTACATAAATGAAGATTATTACACTAAAATTTAACAAAATATTGATGCAAAAATCGCTTTTCACATCTTAAAGATTTTGAATAACCCAGAAAAACCAACTGCGATTAAAAAAATTGTTAAATGCATTGATATAGATGAAATGAATAAAATCTGGCTCGAAAAACCATTGATTTTGCATGAACTACAACAAGTACATATTTATAGCTACATAAATGTAGATAATGGTATTGAAACTGGCCGAAAACTGAAAAATGTTGATGCAAAAACCGCAATTCACATCTTAAACATTTGGAACAACTCAGAAAAACCAACTGTGATTTAAAAAATTTGTTAAATGCATTGAAATAGATGAAATGACGAAAATCCGGCTCGAAGGACCAATGTTTTTGCACGAACTACAACATATTTATAGCCACATAAATGTAGATAATTATATTGAAATTGACCTAAAATTGAAAAATTTTTAAGCTATTCGCATTTTAAATATCTCACAACAACACAATTATAAAATTTATAAAATGAATTGAAATAGATGATTGAGAAAAGAATTCGGCTCGGAGGAGCTACATTTAAATTTACCAATAACTGAAAATAAGAGTCGAGTATAGAGGTTATGTAGGGTTGGTATGCTCAAGGTGTACTCATTATTATTGAAAAAAAAAATATTTTTAGCTCATTCATGTTTTTCGACATTATCAATTTTGCTCTATATCGTTCAAAGTACTTTCATCCGTGCATTATCAACAAATATTTTTATATGGTGAGATTAAGATAATAATTTTGAGTAAACAAAAGGTATTTACAAAATACCGTTGACTTATTGACTTTTTATTTTGACTGATAATGAGCTATTTCAGAAAATTCCTACTTACAAGAAAGAGAGAGAGGGGGAGAGAGAGGATAGAAAGAGAAAGAGAGAGATATTCTTGGACGATTTTGTGGTTGGGATAAGAACATTATTCATGTAAGGGAAGGGATTTATTAGTTTTTACCCCGATATAGGAATTACTCCTTTGCAGGGCTCGAGTTGCTGTTGATGTTAGAGTAATGTGTACTAAAATAGGCTGAAAAAGAAAAAAAAAAAACAAAAACCCAAAACAAATAAACACTTAACCGCAGATTATGATGAAATTTTTTTGTTTGTTTTTTCTGTTTAGGTAAGTGGGTAGCTGTGTGAGCGATTACCGCTGCGGAGGAATTTGACTGGTGAACCGGTTCACCAGGTTGCAAGTAAACCGTGAAACACGTGCAACATATTACTTACTCCATTATGTAGAAGTCAAAAACGATCTAATACTTATTATTTAGGTTAGTAACAAACTTTCTTAAAAACCAAAAAAAAAAGAAATAATTTGAAAAAAGGTCCTATGACTAGAATCAACCCACAAGAGAACATCATAAGTAAGAAACGAGATAAATATCGGGTACAGCTTTAGAGAAAGCGAAAGTTTGGAACTTTACTCGACAAAGTAGTCTAGGAAGGTTCTATCCTAAGAAGCAATACACACCAAATGAATTTTCTATGTAAAAACAAGCTCAAAAGGGTAAACGCTATTACAGTTTGAGTGGTGCCTGCCTTGTCTGTGGATATTGATCTTGAACTTCAGTAAGTTGTAGCGTTCGGAAAAAAGGTGCTTTTGTAGCTGATTCCACAGGCTTGCACTTCTCAAAAGAAAGGAGTCTCGATAAATTGACGTTCTGGCGGTTTGCAGGCGAACTCGATGCTCATGAGCCATATCTGTCTGTCGAGTGTCGAGTAGGTTTTGCAAAAATTGCTCTAGGTGTAATTATGCTGGACTGCTAGGAGGAGCATCTGCAGTGGTAGTAATGGTGAAACAGGATCAAGTCAGCGACCTTTCTTCTATGCTCTAAGCTATCATCTAAGTTTCTGGTCAACTCTGGATCGCCTGTAAGTCGAATTGCTCTCCTCTGTATTGAGTCGAGCATCCTCATGGTGTGCTTGGAAGCCGACCACCAAATATGTGGGCTATATTTCAAAGATGGACTTTTGTAGAGGATTAGAAGCTGTTGCGGAGTATGTTACTTTTTGGTCTTAAAGAGGACTCTAAGTTTTTGTGAAACCTTAGCTAATTTGGTCACGTGACTATACTAGGGCATATTGCTCCTCACCTCAACACTAAATCAGCAAATTTGCGGTGATGATGATATTTTGTATCCTGAACTGCAGTCCCAGTCTTCTTTGTAAAACCAACAACCTGGGTCTTTGCTACTCAATCATATTACTTCCAACCCACTTCAGAATGTATTAAAGATCGAGTTTGTAGTTTTGTGGAGTAAATTGTTTGTGAACAGGAGAAGGAGAGTAGGTAACAAGATGGGAACACCAGCTTTGATCTCAAACCTTTCTGTGTGTCCATCGATAGCGACCTAGATTGGTACATTTAGATTTAGATTTAGAAACTTCTAAGTGGGGACGAAAAACCGTACGGTCTTAATTTATTTAGAAGGTTAGTATGACAAATTCGGTGCGATTGCTCTAGATTCTCCATATTTTCTGTAGCTTCAGACCATACGTTAGTAGCATATCCTGGTAGGAGATCTTTGATCTATCTCTGGGAAGCCGTATTGATGGTCGCTGATGATGTGTGTATAGCCACTGGAGTCCTTAATGACTAGAGAAATTGTTCCGGAATCCTCAACAAAACAAGCTTCGCGTGGATTTTATCACAAGCCATTAAATAAGGTTTTATTGATGTTGGGCGGTACTTATTCCAAACATAGTAGACTATATGAAAAAATGTGTTAGACAAAAGTTGTAGAGACTATAATTATCTATAATTTTTTATCATTAATTAAAATGTCCATAGAAATATCCGGAAGGAGATATTTGATAGAAACTAATGCTTGTAACCTGCGACAAATATCTTATGACTCGGACACAAGGTTAAGTTATACTTTTGATACAAATATACTAGTGAATACCTCATTTTCCCACAATCAAATAGTGATCCGTTTTTCCTACACTAACTCCTCACCTTGAGTAATATCTATTTCATACTTCATCTTCCATCTTCCGCGTCTTTGCCAGCTAGATTATGAGTGTTTTTTTATTGGGAATGTGGCAACAAACACCAAACTCATTTTAGTATATATTCCGATGGTCATAACCACTGACTAGTTTCGACGTTGTGGCGTAACGACCGAACTGAAGACCCAATCAGCCGGTGCTGTCACTTGATTCATGTAGTTTCAAATCTAATCATTTATAATTTATCTTATCAACATAAGAATGATTTATCAGGTCCTGTGGCGCAACGGACAACGCGTCTGACTACGAATCAGAAGATTCCAGGTTCGAATCCTGGCAGGATCGTTTGTGTTTTTTGACATCGTGATTATGGTATTATAAGTATTTCAGATCTAATCATTTATAACTTATCTTATCAACATAAGAAAGATTTATCAGGTCCTGTGGCGCAACGGACAACGCGTCTGACTACGAATCAGAAGATTCCAGGTTCGAATCCTGGCAGGATCGTTTGTGTTTTTTGACATCGTGATTATGGTATTATAAGTATTTCAGATCTATCAGAAGATTCCAGGTTCGAATCCTGTCAGGATCGGAAATACTTTTTTGGCATACTTCACAAGGCATTAATAAGAATATTTATGACCACTATACAATAATCATGATAATGAAAGTAATCAATATCAAAACTGAGTAAATACAAAACCAAGATCAATTTAATCTTGGTTAAACATTCCTCAGTAGACGACATCTTTACTTTCAACTGCGCTTAGGGATACCAATTTCGACGGATTTTCGATGGCATCACGTTCTTCGGAGGAGATGTAATTCAATATTCTTCGTGGTATTAGCCAGGAAAGTAGTTGTTTTCTCCTTTGAGGAACGCCAACCCAACATTTCGAATCATGAAATTCCAAATTATGTTTCTAGATCGTCTTGATTTTAGGTCTCTTCTCTGACTACTTTCAGTCTTCATTAAAATAAAGAGTCGAGAAGTAAAATTTTTATCTGTCTTACAAAAATTATGAAAAAAAACTAATTTTATAACAGAAATATATGTATGCACTAAAAAATGACGAAATATGCTCAAAATAAACACAAAAATTTAGAAAGTGGATATTTTATATATTTTCAAAAGAATACAAGAAATAGGCATGATCTGGCAACAATGTAAATACTACTATAATACCGGCTTTATTGCAAAACCCTTACAAACAAGATTATGAAAAATTTGTGCAAACGGTTTTCGAAATGATTGTGAAACTGAAAGAAACTACCGATGATTTTTTTTCGTCTAATTTTATTATCAAAATAAAACTTTTTAAAAGCAATAAATTTCGATATATTTCAATTATATTATCATTAAATGCCATCCTAATCATTTTATATCTTATTGTCATCTAGATAATCTCTAGAAAATACTTATAAATCACCGAATTAGTATAAAAACAAATGAACAACGAACGAATTATTTGTTGGGAAAATTACAAACGATGTTTTTGCAAAAATTGTTTTTCCTAATATACATTCATAGTGTATTCGTGAGATCAAACCCGATAGACCCTCCGAATAATGTATATAATAATAGTGAATTCAATAAAACCACCCCAGTTATGATCGCTGAAGCAGGTTACCCCGTAGAAACTCATTGGGTAACTACGCCTGATGGATATAATCTATGTTTACATCGAATTCCCCATGCGAAAAACGGTTCGTCAAACAAGAAAGTGGTTTATCTCCAACACGGTATTTTGGTATCTTCATCTGATTGGATCTTGTTCGGTCCCGGGAATTCTCTCGGGTATATTCTAGCAGATTTGGGCTACGACGTTTGGATGGGAAACGCTAGAGGTAAAATATTGTGATTTATAAATTTATTTCTGAAATTTTCAAATTTCATATTTCCAGGTTATGTTTTTGACGTAACTATGTATTTTGTTTACAGTTTCACTTCGATATCTTCATTTTATTCTGTTTCTTATATTTGTAGAGATTTTGAACTTTTATAGTATAAAATTTACTAACGTAGTGCTCTCCACGTATTCTTGGCGTCATATAATAGAATGAGTTCGCAAAAATATTCATGCACGAGTCAGTGACAAGTCTCAACAAGCTTTTCAGAACATTTCAACTTGATGTTTCCATCCATTTTATTATGTAGAGCTCGAACTATCACTTAATCAAGTTGTTTTGGAAAACGTTTTATAAAATTTTTTATGCAGAAGGACTAACATCGAAAACAAATCAAAAATAACTTTTTACGGTGACTTGTGTTCACCATTTTCAATAATTAATAATTAGACAAAGCTGCTTCGTTGGGACGAGAAACGTTAGAAGATGACCCACTTGCAGGAGATTTTGTGATGGCGACTACTTCAGAAAACATTATGTAAAAACAAAGAAAAATTGCAGCATTGACCGGTATTTCCAAAACAAGTGTGCCTCGAAGTGCAAAGCAGCGTTGAGAGATTCCATCGTGTGGCATGGGGAAAGAAAGTTCGTGCCAAAAAAGCAAATGTCACCAAAAAAATTATGGCTACAATATTTTGGGATTGCGAGAGTATACTTTTGACTGACTTTGAGGAATCAAATACAACCCTGAACGCGGCATAATACTCTGACTTACCAATGCGGTTGCGACAAAAAATTATCGAAAAAGGCCAAGCAAAATCAGTCGAGATTTTCGCTTGCTTGAACAGAGATTTAACACCCACCATATAGCCCTAATTTGGCCTCCTTCAAAGCTAACGCAAATTCAATATTTGTTTTTTCGTCATCCGGAAAAGGTGTTTCTAATTATTTACACCTTAATATTCACACAATTCAAACTAAAGGATACACCTTTTAATTACAAATTACTAATAACAAACTCAAGCTATTCAAAATTTGATTTTCCGCACTTGTCAACGCAGTACACCGTGGGAACGAGAGAGTCAGAGCTGTGTGCGCAAGGCCATATGACTCGGAAATGTGTTCTGCGCATGCACCAACTCAAGACGCACGATGTTTGCAGCGTCAAAACACCGATCGGTTCCTAGTGGCGCTGCCATAGAGATATTACCATAGAGTAGGCATGCCTACAAGTGAGAGCGTCTCGCGAATGAAAAGAGAAAGAGAATCATTTATGTATTTCTATCTCTTTCTTTTGTGGCGTACTGCGCATGCGTGTCTCTGTTTCAACGGGCAATGGTAAAGTGCGTACACGAAATCTAATCAACGCGCATGCGCCATTAGACAGAGACAGCAATACATAAATTATTTTCTCTCTCTTTCTATCGGCCAGACGCTCCCACTTGTATGGGCGCCTATAGCATGCCTACTCTATCTGTAATATCTCTATGGGCGCTGCACGTTGCATGCGACTAGCACACATGTTGCATGATGCCAGTCGCATATGTTTGTAAGCTTCACGTGATTTAGTCGCACCATGCGAGATGCATGTCAGACGTTCTGAAAAGTGTTTGGAAATAAAGGAAAAATAAATTGAAGTTTCGTATTTATGACCTTCCTTTCTAGTTAGTAAGGAAGGTAAAAATATTTCTTAAAATTTTAATGAAGCATTTCTGAAAATCCTCTGTCAAAATGGTTTGCATCTTATCAATTGAGGATCAGGAATAATGTCAAAACGTTTCCGTTCTAGCACCTTCTGTATTTTTAGAAAGAAATAGTCGCAATCTGGTAAGTAAAGTAGATGTAAAAAGGCATTTGTTTTACATTCACCACTACACATCAAACTTGGACTAATGAAACAATTTGTTATGGCGTTAATCAAAAAGAAAATTGTTTTTAATATTTGTGTAAAATATTTCCGGCTATATTGGAAGCGAAATTGTAGGAGGAAATCTTTGTAGAGCCACAGATTAGTACTTGATAAAAGACATAAAATTTGCAAATGTCAATGGAAGATAAGGATGCAGGTGCTTTCAAAGAAGTTGTTCATGCATTTCACTTTAAACAGTCTCATTTGGACTATATTCCGGAAAACCTTGATGACGTGAGTTAAAATATCTCTTACAATTTCTCTATGGATATGATATTATATTATATATAATATATACATGGTGATTCATCAAGAATGTCCAATCTCTGAACTATAGATTCTAGATCTCAAAATATGAGGATTCTGCTCAACATGCCTTATGCAAATATTGCTAGTTTCCGAGATACGGGGTGTTCAAAGTTTAAATTTTGATTTTCGCAATAATTTTTTATGTTTTCACAATTTCTCTTTGGTAAATTTGCAAATTTGCGTTTTTTGGCATGAGGAATCATAATTTGCACTCTAATTTAACATTGCTAATAGAGGGCGCTAGTTACACTTGCTGCTTGTGTTAATTAAATCAAAGTAAACTTTTTTTGGGCTAAACTTACAACTAAAATAATAAAAAAATATTAAAAAGCGTTAAATTCTAGAAAATAAAGTTACTCTTCGTTTTTCGTGTAACGCAATCGGTTATCGAGTTATTAGCTTCTAAAAAGTTCAATAAATTTTAATTTTTTCATAAAAAAATTTTATTATTCCTTAAATATGTAACAATAACAAATTTTTAAATAAAAATAAAAAACTTCAAAGCAAATGCTCAAAATGCTCACCATTTACTTCCATACACTATATGATCCGCTTTCGTAAAGGTTCTTATTATAAAATAATCCTTGTCTATTATTTTTAATTAAATCCGCGGCTTCTTCTATTTTCCGTCGCAATTGTGGAAGAGAAGTATTTTTTTCTTTGTAAACTATTGTCTTCATTTGCGACCAAATTAAAAAATCCAAAGGATTTAAAACAGAGCCTCTTGGTGGCCAAACAAACTCACTTCCACGACCAATCCATCGATGCGGAAACTGTTCGTTTAACGAACTTGTAAAGAATAATGTGGTGGTGTTCCGTCGTGCAAAAACCACATATTTTGTCTTAAAGCGAGATGTATATCCTCTAGTAATTCGTGTAAATGTTCTTGAAGAAAATCCAAATAAAGAAGTCCATTTAAATTGGTTGGCAGTTCAAAAGGACCTATTAAATACCCACATATTACACCACACTAAATTTTAACCTTAAACTCGTGCTGAAAATGTGTTTCCCTCATAGCATGTGGATTTACAGAGTCCCACAAATGATTATTTTTATAATTAAATATTGCCTCATCAGTAAAAAGAATTGTATCCAGAAAATCTGGGTTAACATTTTGTTTATCTTACAAATTTTGTTTATCTTGCAAATTGTAGACGCTTAGGTAAAACTTGAGGCAATACATTCTGAACAGGTGTGTAATGATATGGATGCAATTTTTCCCTCTTCAGTATCCTAAGAATAGGTGATTGGCTTATATCTGTTTGCAGATTTAAACAGCGAGTACTGATATCTGGATTCTCCGTAACACAAATTAAAATTTCATCTTCTTCATCGGCAGGGATTTTTTTTGTAGCACCGTGTTCAGTTTTAGAGCGTAAAGACCCCGTTTCACCTAAGCGGTTGTAAAGATTTCGGTTCAGTTTGTAATTGGGTTGCCTTCGATTTGGATATAATTGTGAGTATCTTGGAGCCGCAGCTGGACCACTATAATTTGACTGAGCAAACACACAAATCATATCGCGCATCTCATTATTGGAATAATCGTTATTCCTATTACTAAATTGTTAATAAATGGTATGTATACTAATGTATTACTTATTCTTATTATTATCCAATTTTTACTTCTACTCAAACTGTCTAATAGCGACACAAGCCTACTGGAAAAGAAAACGAAAAATTAAACCACGGCTTAATTCACGAATGTGATTTTGATATTAAGAGATCTTTACGAAAGCGGATCATAAAGTGTATTGAAGTGAATGGTGGGCATTTTGACTATTTGCTTTGAAGTTTTTTATTTTTGTTTACAAATTTGTTATTGTTACATATTTAAGGAATAATAAAATTTTTTTATGTAAAAATTAAAATTTATTGAACTTTTTAGAAGCAAATAACCGATTGCGTTTCACGAAAAACGAAGAGTAACTTTATTTTCTAGAATTTAACGCTTTTTAATATTTTTTTATTATTTTAGTTGTAAGTGTAGCCCAAAAAAAGTTTACTTTGATTTAATTAACACAAGCAGCAAGTGTAACTAGCGCCCTCTATTAGCAATGTTAAATTAGAGTGCAAATTATGATTCCTCATGCCAAAAAAACGCAAAATTGCAAATTTTCAAAGAGAAATTGTGAAAATTATTGCGAAAATCAAAATTTAAACTTTGGTAACTAGCAATATTTGCATAAGGCATGTTGAGCAGAATCATCATATTTTGGGGTCTAGAATCTACAGTTCAGAGATTGGACATTCTTAATGAATCACCCTGAATATTATATATAATATATTATAAAACTCAGATGAGATAAATCAGAGTTTTTCTATATTTTTTAGGTTTTGAAAAGTAACCCAACTAAATGCAGATCACTAATCACTAGAAAGCAGTTCAAATTTTCAAATCAACTTTCAGACTATTAAAAAATACTAGCATATTTAATTAATATACATATAAATTGATGATTATCATCATGCCCTTCAATCTCTTAGATTATGGCTAAAGCTTTGTTCACCTAGAAATCCCTTTATTGGGGTGGATTACTCCTCTTGTTCTTTTTGTTATAGTTTTTGTTTATTCTGGCTTTGTTTGTCAGCTTTCTACACTCTTTTCGGTTTCTGCATTTTGTTTTTCAGTCTACTATTCTAGTATTCAGGTATCTTCTTCTATTTCGTTTCACCAGGTATTTTTTGGTCTCTCATGATGTGTCCTGCTCAATTTAGTCTTTCCAGCGTGTAGGTGTTCTCTTGTCCAAAACTTCTATTCCATTATCTGAAGGCATTCTTCTTCTGCAAGACGAAAAATTGTTACCGCACCTTGAATGCCACATCAGTCTTTTATATTCCGTAGCCAAGAATGTTGTTTACGCCCTGCCCTGGTCATCTCCTTCCGTCGATCTTTCCCGTCAGAATAAGATACTCTTCGTTGTTCAATTACCGCGCGATCAGCTCTCTTTCCATACCAGCTCTCCTTCATTCGGTGCTCGGTCCATGGGATCCGTAGAAGTCTGCACAACAGCCACATTTCCATTGGTTCTATTCTGTTTAAGGATTTCACTTTCAGGGACCACGTCTCCACACCATATAAAAGGATTGGCCGAATATAACATTTTATGACTCTCGATCTAAGGCTTAGGGAGACTTCTCGGAGGATTAAACTTTGTAAAAGCTGTTTTTGCAATTGCTATCCGAGTTTTAACTTCAACAATTTTAACAATCCCATTTTTAATTTAACATATATCCAAGGTATTTGGTTCTAATTTAGTTGCTAGAATTGACTAGCTCTTGTATGTCTTCTACGTTCTCTGCTATTGCTTCTATATACCTGCCAATTCTTTTATTTTTTATTTGTCTTTAATCTCCTCTCTCCATCTCCTTTAATATTTGGTCCGAGTATAGCTGTCAGTATTTCTCTCTCGATTATCTTCAGATCTTCATCTTCCTTTTAATTTATGACTGTTGTTTCCATGGAATACGTAATCACTGTTTTTATTATGTTTTATATATTTTTTTATTCTTTTTGATATTTTGATAATAATAGACATATGAATTAAAAAGAGTAGATAAAAGTTTTTTCGAAAACAATATAAATATAAACAAAGCGATTATGACATGCGATGACATCACGAATAAAGAGTTGTTTTCAACAATAAGTTAATTTTGTAAATAATAATTCTACTCCGTCACTTATTTTTTTTTTGTTGCAATTAGTTTTCGCTTCGTTTTTACCATAACTATTCCGTATTTTCGAATTTATTACATTTTTGCTATTGCTTTGATTTTATTTTTAACACCCTTTCATTAATTTCACCTCTCTTTTTGCAACTGACTTTTGAGCCTGGATTTTGCCCTACTATAAGCAATCAGATTTAATGTACACTTTGCACACTCGTCAACGACCGACGAAAATACAACGGCAGGCTACATAGATCAACCACATCCTAGTGATAGCCAACTCGACTTCCCGTTCCAGCGTCATCTCTTGGTTCATTAGCAGTACTAAACGTACATAAAACAACAGTTTCCTTTCTGCTTTTAGCGACATACTTCAAATTCAAATCTTCCGTTCATTTATTTTTCGAAACAGTTCAATCGAGTTGTATCAACCAAAACGATCATGGAAATTTAGATTAGATCATATACATCGCGACTCAAAGGATCTATTGTGTTTCCTTTTTCGTCCAAAAAGTCCTACATGTTGTCAGAGATTAAGACCAAGTCAACAGTATGTATCTGTTAGTGTTAACCCACATTCCATTAATCCTAATTCCCATTTCCTGAAAAATCGCCTCCAAATATAAATTAAACAGGAGGGGAGATATACTTTTCCCCCCTTTTTGATTTTTATAGTATTAGATATATTATTATCTATTTTTATTTCTGTTAATTGGTTCCAATATAAATTTTTAATGCATCAAATTTACTTCTGATCTATGTCGAGTCCTTTCAGGAGCTGCATTAGTTTGTAGTATAGTGCACATCTGATACGAATTTATAGGGTTTTATCGGAGACACATCCAGGTTTCGTGAACAATGCTAAGCCAATTACATGGAATAAAATCGATGAACTTAATGGTATTGAACTACTACCACATCCAGCATTTATTCCGGACCTTGTACCGTCAGATTATTATTCATTCAGATCCATGACAAAATTTTTGGGTGTGAAAAATTTCAATCTAAAGGAGATGTTGAAATGTGAGAATTTTTTGTTTCCATGCCCAAGAGCTATACATGGAATATCAAGGCGTTCTTTTTATACAGTGTGTCCACGGAAGTTGGCGGCATATGGGAAAGTTTTTTATTATTAATTTTACGAAAAAAAGTTATTATTTATAAAACGTTCTGTGTGGTCCAAAACCTAAAATTCAATCATCAGATGTGAAATTTTTTCAGTCATATACGAGGTTTGTCAAAAAATGTGATTATTGCTTTAGAATAAAGTCTTTTTGACAATATCGAAAATTGTTATAAAGAAAAGATGTTTAGAATTAAAAATAGCTTCCAAATATTCAACATTGTTTATTTATATTAAAAAAATATTTTTTTCTACATTTTCTCTGCGACTACGTTGGAAATTTAAGTTTGTACATTAATGCACTGCATTTATTAATTATAAATTTGATTAAACAATTCTAAATAAACTTTTAATAACAATTATCATCCAGTGCATCCTAGATTAATTATGCATTAATGTGCAAACTTAAATTTCCAACGTAATCGCAGAGAAAATGTAGAGAAAAATATTTTTTTGATGTAAATAAACAATGTTGAATATATGAAAGCTATTTTTAATTTTAAACATCTTTTCTTATAACAATTTTCGATATTATCAAAAAGAAAGGCAAAAATCACATTTTTTGACAAACCTTGTATATGTCTGAAAAAATTCAACATCTGATTATTGAATTATAGGTTTTGGACCATACAGAACTTTTTATAAGGGATAACTTTTTTTCGTAAAATTAATAATAAAAAACTTTCCCATATGCCGCCAACTTACGTGGACAAACTGTATAATTATTTAATAAACAGAGTGAACAATCGAACATATAGAATGTATCATTGACGGAATGCAAGTTATCAACGAAATCTAAGTGATTTTTCGTTTTAAGGCATTTGTCTTTATAACAAGTGTTTTCACTTTATTTCTTGTTTATATATTCAGTGCATTACTACTATTTTGATTTATATTGAATTTCTAAGCTGAACATATCTAGTTTCAAAAAAATCTAGTGATATTTTTTTATTGTTTCAGGAACATACTATTCTCGCAATCACACAACGTTAAACCCAGACACAGACAGCAATTTCTGGCAATTCAGTTGGCACGAAATTGGTTATTACGATTTACCAACTATGATAGATTATATTCTACTAGAAACAGGAACTGATGGTATATATTACGTGGGACATTCTCAAGGTACCACAACATTTTTCGTGATGACATCAACACGACCTGAATATAACGAAAAAATAAAAGTACAAATCAGCTTAGCTCCGATAGCTTACATGAGCCATATGACCAGTCCTCTATTGAGAATACTTTCGTTTTGGGAAGGATCCTTCGAAACTCTAATGAATCTCATTGGAATGTATGAATTTGTACCCGAGGAGAGCTTCTTACATATGCTTACAGAAGCTATATGCGAAACAGGAATCGGACCTATATTATGTGAAAATGTCTTGTTCGCTATATGCGGTTTTAGTTTAAACGAAATGAACACGACGAAAATCCCGCTGATTGTCGGACACGCTCCTGCTGGTGCTTCTACTAAGCAGATACTCCATTACGGCCAAGAAATTTCAAGCGGGCATTTTAGACAATACGATTTCGGCGTAATCGAGAATTTAAGAAAATACGGTGCAATGCAACCTCCGGATTACGATTTGTCGAAGGTTTCTGCTCCGGTTTTTCTCTTTTTTAGTTACAACGATTGGTTGGCTGGAGTTGAAGATGTCGAGCGATTATCTCACGAACTTGGGAATCTCCAAGGTAAATTTTCGATAGCAGAAACTTCTTTCAATCATCTTGATTTCACTTACGGAGATCATGCTAAAAAATATGTGTATAATGAAGTGGTTAGCATATTTGCTAAAAATTAGATGTATCAATGTGTTTATTTGTGGCATTTCTCATTTTGTATTTTTTAATTGAGTTTTCTAAACTAAATTTTACAAGTAATTAATATCTACTGTGTGAACATGTCTTATAAAATCCAACAGCTTACGGAAAAACTGCAGACATCCTGCAACAACAACGTAATTTGACTTTTGACTTGAGTTAAAAAATATCCCTTTCTGAGATGAAATTCTGCAAAAACTCTTTTGAATGATAAATTGGCTGTTCAATTTTTATTTTCTTGAAAAATTGTCGTTATTTAGTTCAATCTGTTTGAATTTTTGAATTTTCAAATTAAATTTGATAGAAAATTAGCGTTTCTAAGCAAAACTTTTAAATCCTTAAGTAGTTGAGACCTTTTCTAAATTAAGTTTGATGAAAAATTGGCCTTTAATACTTAAGCTTGTTCGAACATAGACTATTTCAAGTATAATTCGAGAAAAAATATGTTTTCCTAGTTTATTTTTGCATATAAATTTGTTTTTTGGAATTAAAAGAATCAATAATTGATTTTTTAAAGTTTATTTTCGTTAAAAATTGGTTATTTCATGTATAAATTGATCATAAATTTATTTTCTTATGTACTACTTATGTAAAAATTGACTTTTTTGAGTTTAAATATATCAAAAATTGGCTTTTTAAAGTTGATTTTGATCAAAATTATAAGTTCGATTAGTTTCGAGATTCTCTTTTTTGAATTTTTTAAATTTTCTCATTGAGTTTGATAAAAAATTTGTGTTTTTGAGCAAAAATATGAAATATAAACTTTAATGTTATCCAAATACAGCTTGTATGTAGGTATGTATGGTAAAGTCCTGATTAATTTGTGTACTTTTTTTGTAATTTATATTTTGGCGGTAAGTGTTGTATGGTTTGTAAACTCGTTGGTTAGCTTACAAATCAACCAATTCTAGTAGCTAGTTTAGTTAAACTAAAACTATATTTATCATCAAAATAACATCACGTTTGGATAGTTTGTATACTAACGTCACCTAACTAACCTGACAGCCTAGGGATGGATATCGATGATTCAATGTTATCAAATCATCGAGGGTTTTACGAAAACATCGATGTTTTTTCAATCGATGTTTTGCAGTTATCGATGGTTTTAAATAAACATCGATGTTTTGGTAATTTAAATAATTCCTGGTTGTTGAAAAGCTACTTCAATTAATAAATTTGCAATTAGCCAAGACTAATTATTTCATTATTTGAATCACCTCCAATGAATAAAGAAGGTTGTGGAATACTTTTGTGTTGTGTACGTTTTGAGTGAGGTTCAGGTATTGTTATTATTCATATTTATTCGTAAGTTGTATTGTATCGTTTTTTCCGTTAGTCTGTTACAGTTACGTTTGTGTCAAATTTGTGTCGTTTACGCTTTTAAATTTCAAATATTAAACAAAATGGGCCCAAAAAGTGAAATATAGCTTCATTTCGATCAGTGTGAAAAAAAGAAACAATCGACAGATAAATCAAAGCCCGAAGAACTTTCATTATTATTACAACTTGAATTGTAAAATTTATTTCTTTTTAATAAAGTTTGATTTGAATCTCATAACCTTGTTTTTCTCCTAATTATTTATTGTTGTGGAATAATGAGTGAAAAATTACAGATGATTTAATTAGGTAATAAATACACATTAAAAATAACTGGGTTTTGTTTTCGGTTTTAAAAATTAATTTCAGGATTTTATTTACCAATGAATTTTAGAGTCCTATCCGAGGCTACTTTCTTCGTTCTCTGAGCAAATGGCTGTTTTACATGAGGTAGGTAGCTAGCCTTGCCTTACAACCCTCCTCTTTTATCCGGGCTTGGGACCGGCAGCATGGTCGTTGAGCTACTCAATCCGCCCAACGGCCATTCTGGCAGAGAAAAGGCCATAGAGTACAATAAAACCGCGTTTATGTGCTTCATAGATTTAAGAAAAGCATTTGACAGAGTGAGCTTACATGACGTCATTGAGCTACTAAAAAAACGAGGCGTAAACCAAAGGACAATAGACATCATTCGGGACATGAACAACGGAAATAGCACATATGTAAGAGTAAACAACGAACTCTCCAGTAAAATGCCAGTATCAACAGGGATCAGACAAGGAGATAGTCTCAGCCCAATACTCTTCAACATTATAATGGACGAAATCATAAAAGAAGTCAAAACGGCAGGCAGAGGATACAGAATGGGAAAACATGTGTTTAAGATAGTTTGCTACGCTGATGACGCGGTTGTGATATCTGAAGATGAGGATAATCTGCAAAAACTGCTACACAGATTTGAAACAGTTGTAGGAGAATTCAATATGATCATATCGAAACAAAAGACACAATCCTTGACAATAGCGAGAAAACCAAGAAGATGTAAACTGGCAATTTATAATAAAAGTGTAGAACAGGTTATGTCTTTATATTTAGGGGTTAACATTACGAGCAATAGGAACTTGAAACAAGAAGTCAAAACGCAAACAACAGCAGCATCTAGGATATCAGGATTCCTTCGAACCGTGATATGGAGGAATAAATTTTTAAGTATCGAGAGCAAAACACGGATATATAAAACTTGTGTCAGACCAGTAATGACATACGCCATAGAAACGAGGACGGAGACTGCAACTACTAAACGGATTCTTAGAACAACCGAGATGAAGACATTACGCTCAATCACAGGGAAAACACTAAGAGATAGAATAAGGAGCAATGAAATCAGAAGAATGTGTGACGTTCCGGATATAGTGAGATGGGCCAGAACTAGAAGAAGAGCATGGAGAGATCATGTCAATAGAATGAACAACGATCGACTGGCGAAAATCGCAAAGGAAGGGAGACCCAATACAAGTAGACCACCTGGAAGACCACCAAAGCGCTGGTATGAGAGCTGGTCCTCGCAGTCACAACTTAGGCTGCCTCTTTGAAAACACAAGACACAGTCTTAAAATAAGAAGAAGAAGAAGAATTTTAGAGAAACACAAACTTGTATTTACCTATCAGCTATTACGCAAAATCAGTTAATTTACAGACAGAAAAATCAGTTAATTTACAACGCTTCTCTCATATTTTCATGAAAATATGATCTGAATTGTTTTTTATTCCTTTTTTGCTCTTTTAGGAAAACATCGATGATTTTCTTCCGATGATTATCAACCATCGATGTTCATTAAATGAAAAAACATGAAAAAAAGATGTTTTGTCTACCGGTACCCATCCCTAACTCCTGACCTAACCTCCTGGTTTATAAATTAGCCAAGCTAAACTTTAACCATAACAAAATAAAATGTTCCGTAATTTGGGCTTTTTACGAATTGCCTAAAAATCCATTAT
This sequence comes from Diorhabda sublineata, assembly GCF_026230105.1. Lineage (NCBI taxonomy): Eukaryota > Metazoa > Arthropoda > Insecta > Coleoptera > Chrysomelidae > Diorhabda > Diorhabda sublineata. Next base: position 7,598,822 of record NC_079475.1, on the reverse strand, counting down.
ATAGTTTGATGAGATATGTGAAATGTATGTTTAAAAGAACGTTGAAATGCATTTAAGGTGCATAAATGCTGGATCAAGAAGTGAAATTTGGTTGAGAATCTAACTTTTAACACTGATAGAATGTTTTTATGCCTTTACAAGTCAAAAAACATAAAATCATTGTCGCTGGTCGACGCATTAAGGGCTCTAAACTCGAAATAGAAAATTAACTCGACTTTTAATCATTTGTGTGAACCGTGTATAAAATATTTTAAATCTTGGCAAAACGATAAAAATGTATGTATGTACATAGAATATCTGAATTTGTTTTTTTTTATATCATACTATTAAAAGGATACCTAATTGACATTAAAATTACGGTTGAATCGAATCAATTGCTCAACAATGAATTGTCTACGTTATATATTTTTAAAATAATGCTAATTTGTTGTTCCTTTAGGATATCAAATTTCCACGTAAAAGTTGATTACGTCGCTGGAATATGTAGATATTATTTTTGATATTTATTACAGCACATTTACAGGGGTGTTGAAAAATATTTTAGAGTATAATTCAATTTCGTTTTTACTAGATAAGTTTTATTGTCATGTGAAAATTTTACACTATTTTGGTAAGCATAGATTTACTACTCTTTGCTTGGAATTTTACTATTTGAAGAGGTAGCATGGAGAGATAAGCTACATTATTTATTATTATTTCCATACCTCTTTTAATATTTCCAAAATTCATTCTTTTCCTGTTTTTTCTATTAATTTGGCTCTATTTTTGATCTCTCTGTTTTCATATTATTCATCCATACCGCTTTCTAAATTGTTTACCTGTGTCTAGAGCTATCGATTTACTACAGGATGCTTAAAATAAGTAACCCCATCTCTAGGTTCTTACTTCATAATTTTCAAATCAAAATAACTTTTTTGTGTAACATTGCATGTTGTTTAAGTTCAATCGAAATTTTTATTAATACATCTACCCTTAAAAAAGTTATTTTCAATATTACTTGGTAAGAACCGTGCAACGAACTCTCTCTATGATGAGAGATAAAAACAAATTTATGGGACGTATCAGCTTTCATTACATATTTGTATATATATTGTGTTCAATGTTCAATTCTCCTGTACTGGTTATATGCTCCAACAAATATTGATTACATTGCTTGAGTTTAGAGTTTTACAAGTAGTTTTTCAATAAAAGCGTAAGATTTCAGTGTTTAATGTGTTTGTAACAAAGTATTAAAATATTTATTAATGTAGAAAATATACAATATAGATGTAGTGATATTTCATTAATACCTCGTCTAATTTCGAGTTTCAATACCTCAATGGTTGCGGGCTTATAGGCATAAACATATAATTTAGATAAGTTAAAAGTTTGAAGGCGTTAAATCGCAAAGAGCGGAGGCTAATTCTGGTCACCAAATCGGTAAATGACACGACCAGGAGCAAAATCGTTCAAAATCGACAATGTTTCACCATCTTGCTGCAATCACATGTCGTCAAGATCAATGCTTTCCAAATTAGGCACAAGAAACTGTGTGATCACAGCACGATAACATTCGCCTTTCACCATTACTGCAATATCTTCTTCGTTTTCCAAGAAAAATGGTTCCTCTAGATCATTCAGTAACCCGTTGAGGATGCATTGCTTCTTGATGAATCATTCGTGGATTTTCTATGCCCTAAATACGTTGTATATTTCATTACAACTCTGCCAGTAGTTTCGACAAAGTCGTAAGAGATGTATATAACTTTTTTTCTTCAACGCCTTCTCGAAAATTTTCTACTAAGCAAATTCAAATTATTTTTTATTTTTCTGTCTATCCTAAAGACGTACTTTCAAAAAACCCTGTATACTATATATTTATGTCGACAACTTTATTTTTTCTTGTTCTATAGTATTTTTTTGCAATTTTCTTTTCCTATTCTTATCATTTTTACTTTCTTGTGGTTTTAACCAGTTTCATTGAATATATATATGGTTTCAGTAATTTTTATTATTATTACTTATTGACATAACTTTGTATAATTTAAATTGTGTAATATAATCATTTCAAACTCAAATATTTAATGTATTTGTCAAGGCTACAATATAAATACAAATTTAACGTAATAAAAGCCTAACTGCTAACCCCCGTAAAGCTGTCATAAAAAATTGCTTAAATTTACGTTGTCTAGTGAACATTGAGCTACGGTTTCAGTTTTGTACGACCAGCGTGCCATTTCTATCTCTAATGTCGCCACTACAAAATAGTTAACAGTTGTATTGTCCACCGGTGTCTACCTCAAAAGCAGTGCGGCGTGTCAAAAATAATAAGTGCGACGTCAAAAATGAAAAGTTTAACGGTTATTTTTACCATTCTCAATTTTCTGTTACCTGTTTTATGCAACTTTGACCTTTTAATTTTGCATAATAACGACATACACGGCAGATTCGAAGAGACTGAAAAAAATTCGGGAACTTGCCAATCTAAAAACAAAAATAGGACTTGCGTTGGGGGCTTTGCGAGAATCGCTCACGAGGTGAGGAAGTATAGAAAAGCCGCTGCCGATCAAAGTGGACCGGAAGTTTTGTTTTTGAATGCGGGAGATACTTTTATAGGGACCGTTTGGTATACGGTCCACACGTGGAATATTTCTTCAACGTTTTTGAATGTTATCAGCCCCGATGCTCAAGTAAGTATGAGTTATTAAATTAGTATCAAGAAACAACTATGTACAATTATATAAATTATACAGTGACGTCAATTGTATACCATTTTCAATTTATTTACTTTTTAAATACATAAATACGGGGTAATGAATAATAACTTTTGAATAATATCCCAGGTAAATTGTTTGGAACTGGGATCCACAAAATTATTATAGAATAATTGAATTAAATAATTGTGGAATTCACGCAACGGTACAAAGAACGTATAAAGAAAATCCTAACCTAAATTGACCTTAAAAATTTTCAATAATTTGTAAAAATTGTTCAAATTATCATATTCAATTGTTTTTTATATCTATTCGTTTTTATATATTCTTTTAAATAAAAATATGACATTCTAAGATGAAAATTTTAAACTAAAAATAGTTTTCTGAGAAATATCGGGAAATTTGTTTTTTTTTTCATTTGCTAAAATTTTTGTTTTCGATTTTGGTCTCTTGTTGCATGCACCGAAAAAATGAATAAAATGGAAAAATTATTGAAAATACCAATTTTTTTATTTTTTATGGCAAAAAATAGTGTGGGCCCCATTTTCAAATAATATTTTATAAGTTTATAGGCATTTATCGTAATTCTATTCTAACCTTTTTAAATTTGAAAAAAATGTTTTATACCAACTACTCGCTTTGGTTATAATACGATGACATTAGTTGGACTTTTCATAGGATTTCAATTTTTTTGACATTAACAATTTTTGTTAGAGAGAAAATATAAAATTTAAATTATTATCCAATAAATAAAGCAACTGTAGATTATCACTTCATCTTTTTAAATCCACTTCGCAGGTTTTTATTAAACTTTATTATGTCTAATTATGAAAAATCGAATCAATAAAATATTCAATGTCTTTTTTTATCATTTTGTTTATTTTTTGGCGCATTTAAATTAAAATGAGACTTTACAACTTTACAAATAAAGCATAAAGAAGCTGAATCCTAACCTAATCTCGATTAAAAATTATCAAAATATGCTGAAAAAAATATCTCTTGTGTTTTTTTTATGTATAATGATACTACGAAATCAAGTTTCAGATCTTTTAATAGATAATTCACATAATTTCAGTTGAGAAAAATTAAATATAATTGAGACGATGATGAAAACGGCAACAAACAAAATATTTATGAATATCTTCTACATATAGTATGTCCAGGAACTTTTATCAACATCTAGAAGTTTGAACAGTTTTTGACGATCAACCAGGGTTGCTACTTAAGTTCTGAAATATGGCAACACTGTAGTAAATACGTCAAGTTTGACATTGCCATCATAATGTTTGGTATAAGTAATGCAGAACGTGTTGTCTTACGAGTGTTATTTGGGTTGTTGGTCAGAAAATTGGATTAAATCGGGAAAATTTCCATGCTATGACTTCGCTACCAATTGCAGAAAACCAATTACACATCAATTCAAACAAAAACGTTTTTGAACAGTTGAAGGATGATCCATCGTACAGTCCTTGTTTGGCATCCCTAATTTCTTCTTATTTCCACAAGGTCAACACCATGGAAAGCAGTTGATGCGTTCAAACTTTTTATCTATCTCGAAGCTCGAGTAGCAACCCTCGTAATTGTATTCGGGACATGACATGACATTATTTCGTCGCGGTTTCTAGCTCATCTCAACACATTAGTAGCTCTTCTCTAACATCTTGACTTGTAATCTTAGCTCTCAATCCTACGTGCGTTACGTGCTTTTTGATTTTTCATCTTTTACTTCAATTTACTCAACAACTTCTTCTAAAGTTATTATTTAGTGAGATTTATATCGTCTGTTATATCTATTTTGCTCTTCTTCTTTAGTTGTCGTATTTGATTATGTCTCATACTCGTCTTCTTTTTTGCTTATTAATTTTTATGTTAAATGCACAAAAAATACATATTTCATTGTGACAATGAAACACATTTATAAAAACATATAATACTAATAAAATAATAATAAAATGGGAATTGGTTGATGCGAAAACTTGCAAGGAAATAATTTTGCTTATTAAATGTTCGGATAATTCGGTCACACTACCTGTAATTTTGTTATTTTGTACATACTTAGAATTTTTATCTCTCTAACCCTGAAACACGTTTCAAAAACTATTAACCATAATTTTATTCAAACCAAATAATTAGTGAATCGTCAGTTACCTATTATCTCGCCATATAATTTAAATAATATCCAAACATAATAATTATTATCGTGAAAGAGTTAAATACTTACAATCTTGTATTATATAATAATACAGGGTGTTTCCCCCACACAGAACAGATGCGTATAGGAAAGCGACGATTGAGGATAATTAACCTCGATTCCAATTTGTATCACTAAGGAGTTATAGGATCTCGAAGTAGAGCCTAATATTTCGAAAAAAAAATGATTTCTTTGCAACCCTTTAACTCGAAAATATCAAATTTGGTACAATATAAAAGACTGCTAGTTATGGTTAGTAGAAGGTTATAGAAGAGAGGATTAACCTTCTACAATATTCTTCAAGACGTTATAAGTTATATAAGTTTTTGACAATTCAAATAGCACTCATATTCTGAGTACATCACAGTCAGTTGCCATATCCCGAAACTTAAGTAACAACCCTCCTATGAATTAAAATTAATTAAAAAAAATACACCAAATTTGGCAATTTGCAAGTCAATTTCTGTAGTAATGAAATTAAATTTCAAGCCCTATAACCTCTCAGGGGCGTAACTTGGTATAAAAGTAAATTGCATCCAATCGTCATATTTTGGGCTTCCCATAGGCATCTATATAGGCTCTATGTCGGTTCTTATACGGGACACCCTGTATATATACTTCTTACATCTACAAAATACTGATGTTGACCAATAGAATAGGTAGAAGGTAGAGGAGCCTGTCCTGTGAATCTCTTTTTGTAAAATTTATAGGGAATCATTTGTGTGATGTAATATGTCGAATACTTCGAAAATATCAAATCAAATTTTTTCACATATCGATATGATAATCGATTATATAAAAACTTTTTTTCATATTAAAGCTGAACTTTGGAATAGTAGCTTCACAAAAAAAATTTAGAAGAGCTCAATCGTTTGATCTATTTAACCATCTGTTTGCCTATCCGTTGTTCAAGATATAAAAAGTAGTACATTAGAGTTTGAAAGTGCTACTTTCCATTCAAAGTAAAAATTTGGTTTTCAATAAGACTTATATTAACTTCCGAGAGGCAAGAGAAAAATTTCGGGGGGGTTTTGATTCGGTACCGGTAGTAAAAGATATGAAAAGTGTGACTAACTAAGAAAAACACATTTTTTGCTAAACATTTATTTGATTCGTCAATATAATCTCCTTCAAGAGCAATTCCAACGCTTCTCTAACTTCTCCATGTCGTGCTTATAAAAAGATTTGCCTTTTGCCTCAAAATAGGCTTTAGTTTCAGCTATTGCTTCTTCATTGGCCAGATCTGATCCCAGGAGTCACTAGGGTCCAGATCTGGACTATATGATGAATGAGAAAGCAATTTAACCATAGCTGCCATCGACTTGTGAATCAGTGCATTGTCTTGGTGGAACAGTGGTTTTTTCTTCGACATATGAGGCCGCTTTTCCTTGATTTTTGTATTCAAACGATCCAACAACTCTGGTATTCGCTATTGATTGTCTGTATCTGATAGTTTTTAAACAATATTCCATGCGCATCCCAAAATACTAAAGCCATAACCTGACCTTTTCGCTTTTGGACGCTTCGGACGTAGTTCATCGGATTGCAGGCCATTCATATGATGATCGTTTTGATTCCGGAGTAAAGTGATGGATCTATGTTTCATCCATTGTTACAAAATCTGATTTATTACGTATAAACATGGCCAAACACTACTCTGTATCATCAAAATGTTGTTTTTGATCGACCGTGAGTAAACGCGGCATCCACTTTAAAAACAGCTTTCGTATGGTCAAATATTCTTGCATAATTGTAAACACATTGCCTTCTGATATATTTACTGTTTCAGCTATCTCTATTTACGATTAGATATAACCAATTTGTGGACTTTTTTTATGTTTTCTGAAGTAACCACCTCAATTGGACGACTGGAACGTTCACCATCATCGGTGTCTGTACGACCACGTTCAAATTCAGCAAACCAATGACAAATGGAACACAGGCTAAATAAAACTTTTAAAGCTATTGTTGAGCCTACACCGTATTTTTTATCAAAAATTTAGAATCCATTGTTTTGAAAATAACAAAAGTAGCTTCACTTAAATGGCTGTCATTTTTTTCTGTCTAATCGAATTTTACACATAATCTTTTGAAAGTTGGTACTTCACAAACGTCATATGGATTTGACAATGAGTGATGATTTATTTATGATTATTGACATTGATATTTACTTATAGTGCGATCTCCGTTCTTTGTGCATCTTGCAGCCAAAATGAATTAAGCTAAGTTGTATGATAAAATAAAAATAATAACAGAATTCTATTTTTGTCTCTACTTTTTCAGAAAGTAGATAGTTTTTCAATAAAGAATACTCGAAAAAAAAAATGGAAGTTACCATCCATACAATGTCAAAATAACAAATAATTTCGCGTATTAAAGTGAATATTATTGTTATACTTTTTTCCAAAAAAGTGTTTCCTTAAAAATACTAATGCTGACGTTATCGATAAAAAGGAAGATTATTATAGTGTCCCCAATATCTACCAAAGGAACTAACGAGACAAAATTTATGTCATAATATTTAAAATAATTTTTTGTGGTGCAAAAATAAACATTTAATTATTTTTATCTTAAACTATCAGACGCATGTGGTATGTCAAGGCCCTTCTAAATAAAATTAAATAAAAGGATTATAACAAAATGTAGATAAGAATTTGCTAGATCATAGTCTAATGTTCCAACGCTCTGCAACATATTGAAATGTTCATATTAATTTACAGGGTGATGAAGAAGATATCACATATACAAAAGTTGCTATTGAAGTTTTGAGATAGATAAATAAAAAAAATATTTATAATCGGATATTGCTTTATTGTTTTTTAAAATTTTTTTCATTAAGATCAATTCGCCAAGTCCTGTTCACAGAAATCCGAGACACGCAGCATTTATCTTGTTTAAAGTTAGACAAAAAATCAGTACAACTCATCTCTAAATTTAAAGTTATGATAACGTCGACTCTTGTCAAATCATATGAGATAATATTTTCAACATAGATAATAGAAGAAAGTAGGACAAAACTGTTTTTAGCGCAGCGCTTTTTTTGGCACTAATGAAAATCTGACCCAATTTCTCCTGAATCGTCAAAGTTGAACGGCTTATAACTACAGCTATAGAGATGAACGCCATTTCAATTTAGTAGCAAAGCATCAATTAACCTGTTACATGTTTACTGTTTAACTACCAAATCTGGAACCATCCGTGTTCCGGGGGTAGACAAGGCGGGATACGGGACAAGCGAAATAGGGACTGTCCCGGGGATCCGAGACTGTTGGCAACCGTACAATACATCTGTATCCTGCGTTTGAACCAATTATCGAAGCATTTTTTCCATTCCGATTGAGGTACCTCCAAAACATGAGATTTTAACGCATCAACGGCTTCTAAAGGTGTCAGAAAAACGTTGACATCGCAATTTATTTTTGATAAATCATTGGGTGCCAAACAAGGACTGTACGGCGTTTAGATGATTTGACTGTTCAAAAACGTTTTGGTTTGAATTTATGTATTCGCATTTTCGTGGTGGAGAATGATTCGTTTCCTGCGATTTTTTTTAAAACTTCTGGTCAACAAATCATAGTGCATCATTCAGAATTGACCGTTTTACGCTGCTCCAATGGAACGGATGCGACATGTCAAGTTATTCCTTAAAAACAGGCGACCATTTGCTTCGATGTGCCAACTTTTGTTGGATTTGGTTCATACATTCCATTGTTGTTTAGTTTCGGGTCATATCCATAGATTCATGATTCTTTGGATATCATGAATTTTTTCAGCATTTTTGACAGCCAAATTCTCATGCAATATCAAATGTATACGAGTGGAACTAATGCTCAAATATGCTTGCTGGCAAAACAGCCGATTTTGAACGACTTTCACGAAATTCGTCCTGTAGCAAAGTGCGACCATGATTGAATTCAGAAAACACCATGGCTCGAGATGGTGTTTCATCATCAATATTCGAAGCGAGTTGATCGGCACACTGTTGTTGGTTTAATCCACGACGAAAATCATGGCACAAATGTTTTTTTGCCCAAAATGTTTAACAACACGTTCTGAGTACATTCACCAATAGAAATGTCAAACATCATGACGGGAATCTTAATTTTAACATATTCACATCAGTGATGCAGTATCTCAAAACTTAAGTAGCAACCCTCTCATATATTTCAACTGCTTGTGGTAGTTTATTTTTGATAAATTAATAGACAAATAGGACATCCAATTTGGAAGATACGTCCTATAATGGTATAATTAAAGATAAACAGGCTCTCAAAATTGGTTACCGAAGCTTCGGCACTTTTTAAATCTCAAACGGTGAACGATTGTCTTTAAGTGGGATTTGTACTGCTTCACTTTTGATGTACGAGTACATCCAAATTGTTTTCATCATCGCTACTCCTCAATTTAATGTCTGCACATACTGCTACCTGGCAGGGTAGGTATATAATGTAGACATCCAGCTACCTTGCCAAATAGCAAGATATTTATATTATACCAAGTTTATTGAGAATTTAGCATTAACAAAGACGTTGATGACTGAAACTATGAGCCTCGCGGTGAGAAACACTCTTGGCTGTTATCAAAGACGTTGACTGATAGAAACATGTCTATCAAGATGAAAAATTCCTGGAATGGTAACTGTCCATTATTTTCCATTTTATAAGTAAACTCCAGGAATGGACATCTTGAATTAAGTTTAAAAATAAAATCCTCTACATTTCGTCTAAAATATATCCATCCACAAAACTGCACCAAACCACTGAAACTCTTGACTGAAAATACTACCAACAGTTTGTTCGTTAGTATTGTTTGTAAAATTCGTTTTTGTACTCAAAATAGTTTTCCTCCATACATATTTTCATTAATTGTGAATATTCTACGACGTATTATCAAAAAATATTTTTAAAGTTCTAGTTATTCGTATTGTGAATCTTCAACAGAGGGTGCACGCATTTAAAATTCTTCCGAATCCGGAGGTTGCTGCCTTAAGGCTGGCACACACGGCTGCAGGACGCGTGTCGGTTGAAATTTGTATTTGAGTTTTAACAATGTTTGTTTTTTGTTACTAAATTGGCAATAATGTCGGGTACAAAATCGGAAGAGCTTATTGAAGAAGTAGGAAGTATTGAAGAAGAATTTACGCAAAATCTACGTTTTCCTCTGTTTTCCATGAAATCTCTCCGGTTTTCTTCATCTTCCTGTTATAAACAAATTGAAACCATGGCTAAATCACAATTGATAAAATTTTTGAGCATTTTGCACCTAGAACCTTTTGCGATTTCAATTTAATCGAGACTGGCAAGAGTGGCGAATGTATCGAGTCATACCTTTAAATCGGAAAAAACTCAGAAGCTTGTAGGACGCACCGATCCGTTATTTGAAGCAGAATCGGGCCGGAGTTGGATCGGAGTGGTATATAACATTTTTTTTTCACGAAATTTTGTGAAGGGTTACCTTCTTATGTCCCTTACACAATGTAATTTGTTTGAAATATTCATTTTTTCACGTTATTTTGACATAATATCGAAAAAGCACCGTAATATTCGATCGAAAATTCTCTCTTCAAAACATCAGCTTTTTTAAAAAGGCGCTGAGATTTTTGTTCGTTGAGGTCCCTACTATCTGATGGAGTAAAAATATATTACCATCAAAAGTAAAGGAAACCATTCTCAATTAAAGTGTTGGGATATACTAACAGTAAAGAGCCACAACAAAGAGTTGCATACAAATCAATAAACAAACTCACAAACAAAATTATTCTAACTATTTTTTCCACAAATTTAGTATAATTACTAACTTATATATGTTTCCATATAGCTAGTATTGTATAGTGACAGTAATTTTAGAAAATATAAACTGACAACCTTGTATTTCCCATGTCTTAAATGAAGAATATTTTTTTGAAAAACAAAAAAAATCTTATTTCAGTATTCACGAACAAAAAACTGGTTTTCTTGTATATCAAAACGACCTCCGATTTTTTTACTTATAATGTTACTCCCTATTCGTCGGCAGACATATATTGCATCGTCATGATGTCTGAGCAGCTGCTTAGTAATCTTCAAACTACCAGTGACGTGCATTTCCTAATTTTTAATTAAATCGGTGTAATTAATTCAAATATCTACTACCTCTTGGTTTATTCACCATCCTATACGAATCCTATACGAATTACATACTGATGACTGATGAAATATGAATAATTTTTCGATTTTACCGAGTAGTTATTTAAATGATAAATCATGTGTGCAATTAGTTTAATATTATATTAGAAACAAATACTTAGAGAGAGAGAAATGCTTTATTGTCAAATAATTGTTATAATTTGTAGAAAAAAGCTTGTAAAAATTAAAAAACAAACATAAAAATAACTAAATAAAGATACAAATAAAATAAAATTTCAATATACAGAAAAAAAACTACAATGAATAAAAAAATTTAGTCGTTTACAGAGTAGAAGGCACTTTCCAGTAAATATGGCCTCAAATTATTGCGAAATGCGTGAAAATATGATATCGATTTGTTTTCAAATGGCAAGTGATTGTGCATTTTATTTGTATTGTAAAATATTGAGCCCTTAACTAATTCTGAACGTGGATCGTGCTCCGCGTTACTAAGTGGATAGCCGTGCAACGATCATTCTGAAAATGGAGAAGCGTGCTTAAAAATCAGGCAAACGGATTCAAAGATAAATAAAAAAGAAAGAGTACCTGCAGCGAGTCCTATTGTTTAGTTCGAGTAAATATCAAACAGCTCCCTTTTGTAGTTTGGAGATTCGTTCAAATTGAGTCGCACCACACGTACCACAGAAGGGAAGGACATATCGGAGATGCGACTCAATAAGGACATAACAAACTGTTAAGGAGGTGGATAAGTTCAGTTATTTGGAAACTAATCTCATCTCAAAACAGAAGGAACTTCATTCCGCAATATGTAACTCCCATTTCAAGGATTTGTCCACAACAAGCTCTAAGAATATTACAAATTTAATGACATGGTGATCTTATTTGATAAAAAAGGCTTCAATATATTTTTATATGATAAAACTCTTGTTTTAGAAACGTTGATATAGAAAAAATTAGAATCGTACCATGACTTAAGGGTGATTAGGTCACATTCTAATGTAACTTGGTGACGCTGCATCCCAGCTGTTCTTTTGAAGCGTCAAAGGTTATCGTAGGTATATGTATATGTGAATTTTTTACTATGAGTCTTACCCCATTACCCCAAATCATATAAAAGATTTTGTACTCTCCAGGAAATTTTGGCATCTATATCATCATTAATTTTTTCAACATCTTTGTTAAGAGACGCGATTATTGCTATGCCTTTCATCCCCTCATAATCTCCAGTAGCTACGCAGTTACTAAGTTTCATTCAATAAGATTATTGCTTGAAATGATATTCAGTGGCAATTCAATTTCTTCCATAGTATTTAGGGTCAATTCATCGTTGCTTAATTTTAGTAAATAATCAGCAAATTGTCGTTGCTCTTTATCTATATATACAACGAGGATCTTACAGTTTTCCAGGTCCCTGAGGGTCAATTCATCCTTTGGCCACATCCATACGTTAAAATAGGTTCCAATATGACTTTGTATATTGCCTTTTTCGTGTTTAGGTTAATTTTTTCTGTCCATAGCAATGAGTTCAGAATTTGTGTAACTTTTCTCTTTATTTCTTATATCGTCTTTTGTTGTTTCATCTTTCGAAATTATACTTTCTAGTTATTTGAATTGTCTACATCGTCTAAACCTATTTATTTGAAGTTCGGGGTCTCGTTGTGTGTTTCCTACCGGCAGATATTCAGTTTTTGATTATTTTGCATATTCGCCGTCCAACTTTCTCAGCATATAATCAGCATCTATATCAACGCGCAAATTTTCTTCCGGTTTAAAAGTCTTTAAAATGGTCCATAAGGAGCATCGCTTGATAGAAAAATCTAATAATTAAGTCTGAATAACATGACATTTTCTAAAGATAAATCTTAGTCGATTTATCGCTCTCGAAATCACCTGTATACTAAATTCGATGAAAAGAAAGCAAAGCAATAAATACTGTTTTGGTTAATTTTTCAAAGGTATATTTGCAAAAATCATCGCCTCGTATAAATCAGCATTAAATTCTTGTTGTTCATTAGATGAAATCATGATCGACAATCGACAGGCTTTACAGAATATTTTTCCATTAATGTAAGGAAGCTTGGGATAGCTCCTGATCCAGATATTAACCAGGATGAAATTGTCTTTGGTATTTTCAATAACAAAAACACTTTTACCCAAAAACTGGATGTTGGAGTGGTGAAGGGATGATGAAAAACATTGAAAAACATCAACCCCCACCGCATCTATTGAGAAAATCGTTAGAAATCTTCAATTGACTACCTGATCTTCAGGGTTAAACCGGAAAGGAGTGCAAACTAGATCGTAATGAGTCACATTAGGACACCCACATTTTCTGAAGAATTAAGAAGTTTAGTTATTTCGATATGTATATGTACGGTGTCAAGATGAACACACTGTTTACACCAACACAATTACACTGACGCGCGTTTCGATAACCAAGTTATCGTCTTCAGAGACTGAAGGTAAACTTTACTTTATCGGTTATCGAAATGCGCATCAGACAGTGTAATTGTTGGTGTAGTGGTGATGTAAACAGTGTGTTCAGTATGAATTCCAGAAATTCCAACTTAAACATATTGCGATGTAGTGTGCAAATTTGCAATGATGGTTTTTTGATGTAGCATTTTTATATCAGTGCCACTAAGAAAATGTGCAATCCAGATAAATTGAAATCCAAGTGTGAGATATCAGGCGAATATGGTGGTTGAGGCAATAATTTTTTCCAACACGCATTGTTATTCTCGAATCGAATATTTTTATGATTAGAAAATGATTTTAGATCCTTTCACCTTAATCCTTGTTGATATTTCATGTTTTCATGTACTGAATAATACATGAACTTAATAATTAGTCGTCACCTGTTATATTCAACAACATAGTTCAATGTCAAGTATTGTTTTTAAATAACAGTGTAGGTTACTATTGTATTAAATATTATTATAAATTATTCGTGCCACTAATCATTGTTAAAGTCGATTTCACGTAACTACAGGGTGTATCAACAAACTTCGGTAAGGTTATTTTGAGAGATATAAAAATATGTTTATGCGAAAATTATAGGTGAACCGACACCCTGTAGATTACTGTACCGGGTGAGTAACTAAAAACGGAATACCTGAGGAACGGATGAGCAACTTCAGGAAAAAAATTTACCAAAATGGGGCCGAGAAATACGTGGAAACTATTTTCAGAATTTCAGGTTCTCCACTATAGGGCGTATTTGGAAATATAAAATTAAAAAGAGAAGAATTTTCAAATTTACTCAATTAACTTACACTTTATATACGATAATCGAATTATTTAATAAATTTTGTGCATTTCACATTCACAAGTTTTAGTATATAACTTCGAATAAGAGGTAAAGGAAAGTGGGAACTTCGTTGTGAAAACATGTCTGTTAATCCGGCTCTGCTTAGGCCCCATTCACACAAAACGAATCCGAATCAATCTGGATCACTCCGAATCAAGTTGAGTCTGATTCGTCATCTCCACTCTTTCAACCATCTGAATCAACCTGAATCTATAAAAATCCTTTTTCCGCCAATTTTACACCAAAAAATCCGCTAATTTTCCTCCACACAGAAGATATGAGATTTCTGTTGTTGTGATTTTTATCACTGGCGCCATAAATCGCACTAACTTTTAAAATTAATAACTCCACGTCCATCTCGTATGGTTGTTGATTCAAGACTGACCGGACGAGGAATTTGACAGGTTGAATCAAGTGCGACCTCGAATCAAACCTGATTGAACCAGATTCGTCCGGTCTGAAGGCGGGAAAAGAGTCCCTTCACATTTAAACGGAGCGCTCGCAGCCGAATCTTGGTCAATCAGATTCAACTTCATTCGGAGTGATTCTGATTGATTCGGATTCGTTTGGTGTGAAAGGGCCCTTAACCGAATTTTATAAACTTGACAAACCCTCCCTGGGCATCCTCCTAGAACTATCGAAGGAATTCGATGCCGTAAACCATGTTTAACTATTAGATACCCTAGAGGACGTAGAAATGAAAAAAACTGCCTGGGAACTATTCAAAAGCTGTTTGATTGGTAGAAAACAATCAGTCAGTGTAAAAGAAAGAATTGGAACTCGACTTTGAACCAAGGAATTTCTGTTTGGAAATCGTTGTTTCATTAAATCCGTTAATTCGTGCGTGTGTTAAAGTCAAACTAATTAAGGGAATTTTCTTTTTACAAATGGTATTAATTTTTAAAAACAACTAAATATCTTTACCTTGACATTGAATTGTTATACTCTTCTTGGTAGTTGGAACAAGATTGCCTCCTGATAAGGACTTCTGAACCGGATTTCTGAGCTTGATATGTTCCAAATTATTATCGATTTAACATCGAAATATACTTTATTACTTGATATCAATTTCCTTTTGACATTGACATCTATTATGTTCTTGACTTTCTTCCGAACTAGAAATGCAAGCACGTCACTTTAGGCTTATACCAGGCTTGTTCATAAAATAAGGTTCCTAGGAAATTTTCATAATGAAAAACATTTTTATTGGCATTAAATCATACATGTTTAGAAAGCTTACACTTTCCTCTGTTTTTCGACATAATCGTCGTTCAAATCAATGCATTTTTGCTTGCGGTGTATCATCTGTTTATGCCTGAGTCGTAGAAGTCTGTCGCCGTTATCTGAAGACAGCTTAATCCCTTTCAGTTCTTCGATGATTGTGAAATGAGTCCCTCCCAAGAGTTTCTTATATTCAGGGAAGAGATGATAATCTCCGGGCTGTAATGAGAGTATATCCATCGGAGGAAGGTTTTTTGCTCATGAAAAACGCATCTTATAGCATATTTCGCTTCTGGCTCCTAACAGCGTTCCTATCTGCAGCAGATATCTAAATATCCATGAGCTTTTCATCAGCATTAGATATCGCAGTACCCTACTTCGGGATAGTCCTTTTTCTCCAAATTTACCCAACGCCGTGAATAGTTTTATTATATGCGTATTAAACAGCAGTCAACTTTAAATGAAGTTTATATTAAACCATCCTCGTACTTATTGTTACAATTATGAACGGTTTAAAGTTTCTAGTGTAAATGTGATATGAAGCTATGTAAAAGGTCAATATCAGTTTCGAGGTTAACCAGCTACGCATCTTTATCTGACTCAATTTAAATTCGATAAATAAAAATAATTATAATAGCATTAATTAATAGCTGACTATGTTTTAAATCGAATGTATCAAATTTCGATTATAAATATGATAAACTATCAATCAAACACTCCACATATACGAGGGTTGTACATAAAATAAAATTCTCAAAGTGCTGCGGTGTAATTTGGTTCCCATTCTTCCAGTTTCTGTCCCGGAGAGCTGTCAACAATGTTTATTCTTGTTTTGGTATACGTTAAAAATTGGAGCTTCCACTTGATTCTCACACTAGACGCGAATTATGCTCTGTGATTCGTTTTTTGTGTATAAAAAACGTTCTTCTGGTGAACATTAATTCCCAGTTGTGTGAGGTGTATGTGCAACATTTGCACAAATGGTGCAGATAATTGAAAGACAGATGTACAGATGTCCAAGTCGAACAACGTTCTGGCCGACCATCGTTTACGGACGAAGTTGTTCGCTAAAGTGGAAGAAGCAATTTTGAAATATCAAAAGTTTCGGGACATCAGCGAGATGATTCCTGATGACAGCAAGGGACGTATTCCACAACCGACGAAGAGCTGATGGATTGAAATCCATTGTGATGGGTGATGAGACGTGGACAAGCCCGGAACGGAACGACAATCACCTGAATTTTCCAACGAGATCCACAAAATTCCAATGATAGCCGTAAGATTATGACAACTATTTTTTGGGATAAAAAAGGTTGCTTATAGAATTCATTTTGTCTGGAACAACAATTAATGTAGATTCATATTGTGATATTTTGTGACGCTTATGAAGAGCCATTGGAAGAAAACGAAGAGGCATGCTGACTTCTGGAATTTTTCTGATCTACGACAATGCCTGTATCCATAACGCTCGTGTAAAACAATGACTCTTTCAGCAGCTTCAATGGGACATTTTCGAAAAACCAACAAACCGTCCCAACCTAGCTCCGAGTGATTTTCATCTTTCTTCTGAACTGACTAGTGACTAGGAAGACGGTGCCATGCCAATAACATGTTTCTTATTGTGAAAATTCGTTAGGATCCTAATTTTATGGCCTCATTCAATTAAAAATTCGCACTAAATCACAAAAATCTATCTTCTTGTCGAGGGGAGATAATTTTGGAACACCCTACATTTATTTTTAAGTAATTAAAGGATATTAAAAAAAAATTCTCTTAGATTTTCACGTGAAACATAATGATTTCCTGTTGTGTTAACCTCAATTAAGAGTTAGTTTCTCAGTAGCTTTGTTAATTTCGTCTATTCAGATGTTCCTTGGCAACTTGGCAACTTCTGGCAACTTTTCAAAATGTCACAAGCAAAACGAGAGGCATAATTTTTCAAAAATTGAAAAACGTGATTGAAAAAATTGTGGATTTCAATTTCTTAGTCAAGTAGCCAATATTTTAGAGGAAGAATTCACTTAATCCATTAATTGGGATCCTGTAAATATAAAGAGACTTCTAATACACCAATAAATTTTTATATTTATACAGGAGACAAAATTTTTTCGAGAGAGAAATGCTTTATTGTCAAAAAATTGTAGAAAAAAAGCTTGTAAAAACTAAAAAACAAACATAAAAATAACTAAATAAAGATACAACCCAAATAAAATTTAAATATACAGAAGAAAACCACAATAAATACAAAAATTATAGTTAATATTAATAGGTAAAAATTAGTATATAAGTTAAATATTCTTATCAGAAGTAATTTACAGACTACAAGGCACTTTCCAGTAAAAATACACTTAAATTATTGCGGAATGAGGCAAAAGATGATATCGATTTGATTTCAATTGGCAAGTGATTGTGCATTTTTTTGCATTGTACAATATTGTAACTCCACGACAAGCCCTAAGAATTTTACAGATTCAACGACGTCAATGGTGGTGTTGTTTAATAAAAAAGGCAATAATGTTGTTTTATATGATAAAACTTTGGTTTTAGAAACGTTGAGAGAGAAGATACTAGAATCGCACTATGATTGAAGGATGATTAGGTCACTAAATATGGTCCTATGAAGTGCCGTGAGATCAGGGTTGCTCCAAGAGAAACTAATCTTCAAATAGACATATTTTGCCACTGATTGCCACTAGATAAGCGATGTTTTTTATAAACATAAGAAACAAAATAGGGCCTAGTACTGAGCCTTGTCGCACTCCACATTCTATTGGCTTGTATCGACCCTTACAAGCTGACTTATGTTGGTTAGGTATGACTTACACCATGCAAGAGTTGCTTCCCCGTAGTTCTGCACTTTGTTGATTAAAATATTATGATTAACACAATTGACAGTCTTAGAAAAATCACAAAAAATTGCAGTGGAGTGATTGCTGTTTAGGCTAGAGTAGACATTATTTAGTAGTATAGCATCATTTGTGCATTTGTTACTTAAAAACTCAAATTGAAGGTTTAATTGAGTCCGTTTTTATATCTAACTACAATGTTTTTTATGTAATAAACGCTTATTCAGTTTTAGTTATGTACCCAATTAAAAAAAATTAAATGTTTGTTTATTTGATATGATAATTTTTTGCATATTTTGTCTTAATGATTTGCATATTTATGTGCATATTTTGGGTTTCCCATTTGCTTATTGGGGTTTCCTCATTCATAAAAATTGCGATATATTTTCAAATGAAGTATAACAAAACCATTTAATCAATTTATTTTTTATTACAGTCTCTGGGAAATCATGAGTTCGATAAAGGACCAGACGAATTAGTAAGATTTCTACAAAAAGTAACGTTTCCAACAGTAACTTGCAATTTAAATTTATCACAAGAACCAACACTTCAACCTTACGTGAAAAATTACGTCGTTATAGAAAAAGCAGGAAGAAAAATCGGTATAATAGGTGAGTGTTTTATATTACGTGAAAATACTTGTAAGTCCGGTTCTGCAAACTGATCTCGTTTGAAAGAACTTTTATCCAGAAATACAAAGTAAAGCTAGAGGGCGCTGCTGAATATATATTAGAGATATTGTGATTTCTCTTGACTAATTTAACTAGAACTATAAGAGTTTAAGAAGGTCTTATAAAAGTAAAAGTAATTTAAAATATGATGTCGATGTCTTTTTCTGTCCCAAGATATCTTAAGAAATGTGTAGGCTGCAATATTTTGACGATTTTCAGATTGGATTACATGATGATGCGCTCTCTGATTAGATATGTCAATCGATGTTGAATTTTTCGGAAAAGATGTAATATTTTTCGCGTTATTATCTACGAAAGTATGTTTATACGTATTACGATTTACGTTATTTTACAATCAGCTAATTTAACGTAATAAAATTAAAAATATGTAAACTTAAAATAAATAATAACAAAGTAATATAAAATTATCAACATTTTTTCCATTTTTATCACAACTAATTATACAATAAAATAAATCTATTCTTTTGTCAATTTTATCATAAATTTTCTATGGCGAAATAAAAATATTTTATGTAGTAATTTTTTTTGACGACGCCATCTGTTACATACCAAAAGTTGCGTTTTGAGTGTTCCATGTAGTGAAAGTGACGTACTGCAAAACAATTTCGGGACGCACTTCAATGTTGACAGTTGACAGATTCACTTCGATGAGTTTTTATAATTCTCTATGATTTATTTTCTTTCCTCTGTGTAATTGAAAAAGTTTTGGATGTTATGCGTCGTATGTTGTGTACGCCGCGGCTGAATTATTACTTTGTTGGACGAGTCTGAAAATTATGAGACGAGCGAAGCGAGGCGAGCAACAGACGAGTAGCACTTTCAGTCCTTGTCATACAAATAACTATTACCGGCTTCCAATATGTGAAAATAACTTATGTTTTTATATTTATGCAAACAAAAACTTCTTTTCATTAATAATAAACCCTGATTAGTGAAATCATAAATAAATATGGTCCCAAAAGAATATAATTTGAAAATTTATCAACTTATAGAACAACCTGTAAATTATAAAATTATTTTACGCTTTAAGAAATCCAAACACAGAATTTGCAAGTATGCACGGATAAAATAACGGTCAAAAGTTTTTGCCCACCCTATAGTTTGCGTGATACACATCAAATAAAAACAAAACGATCGATTTTGATATTTCAAAGAACATACATAGATAAAACTTTAGTAATAATATAAACTGCAGTCTAACATAACCTAAAATTGTTAAATATTTTAATTTTTGATCCATCAATATGATTCCCTTTTGCTTCTTTTTTTTTTGCTGCACAATTTTGGCATTCTTTGTAATAATTTTAACTAATCGTCTATTTGGTTCCATTCGTTTTTTATGATATTCCAAAGATGTGAAGTGGAATTAACACACTGCTTGCTCATTTCCCTGTCCAATTTGTCCCATAATAACTCAATCGAGTTGAGGTCGGGCGACCGTGACGGCAAAATCATCACTTCCTTTCCAATTCTTTCATATACTCCGCACAATCGCGGAACGCTCGGGATCGTTGTCATGCTGGAAGATAAATTTTCTACCGATTCGGCGCTGGTAATAACATACTACATTTTTCTTTAACATTTTCTATAGCCTGGTTTCTTCAAAATCCCTTCAATTTTTGCCCTTTCTCTAAAGCATCCCCAAACCATCACTGAGTGTCCAGCGTGTTCCATCTTTGAACTGCGCAAAACCACTCTTCTTTAATGGTAGGTCCACACGATACAGACTTCCATAAAATTCTATAGAATTTTGTCTGTACAAACTAGACAGTACAGACAAATGTCGGTGCGATGCAAAAGTCGGAGTATACATATATGTAAGTCTGCGTATTTATCGTAGGTAAGAAATTTAAATTGTATTTTCGAACGAAACGAACGAACGAACGTGAAATTACGACCATCATCACAAGCTAATACCTAATACCTAGATCGCTGTAATAACCACTTTTTACGCCATACAGATCTTTTTTTATCAGTTCTTTTTCTTCTTCTCTAACAATAATGCCAGCTGCAGCTGCTAATAATAATTGACGTTTTCTTTGCAATAAAATTTTATCCTTTATTTAGGCACCACTATTTCCACTGAAGTTCTCAACAATTCTGATACCGGAAACTTTTAGGAAGACTGAAACTTTGATTGAGCAATGAAAAGTTTTTACAGAAATTCTATCCAAATATTTGGATAAATTTTTTTACTCCGACTTCATAGTCTGTACATATATCTGTACGAACAAAAGTCTGTATCGTTTAGGCCCACCATTAGACCCAAAAACCGCAAACTTCGAATTATCACTCTGTAAACCTCTCTCCCACTACTGCAACTTCTTAATTTTATTTTAACTTCTTCGAACCTGCCATCCCTTCCAAAAAGACCAGCTTCTCTCAATCTCCTTTCCACTGTAGAAGTTCTTGAAGGCATATCCTAGATCATTGATCAGAGCTACTATCTCTGGGTCCGTAAGTCGTCAATTATAGATTTTTAATTCGGCGGTAATGGTACGGTAACTTTTGCCTAGGGTGACCCGTGGTTAATGCACGAGTTTCAACTGATAGTTCTTTGGTTTCACCCCTTTTAAAACCTACAAGTCTGAATTTTCCAGAATTAAAACTTCACAAAAAGATGTCTTTGTCCATAAAGCATGAATCGCAGCACGTTCTTGGGTCTCACAGGGCTAGCTGGGAAGTTTAATGAATAAATAATGGGGTGGGCAAAAACTTGTGATCGGTAGTTTAGATTGGTTGTTTAATTAACGCCAGAAAAATGATGACTCAAATATATATTAAAAAGTAGATCAAATAAGTTGAAAAATGTATATTCCATTTCTGTTAAAACAAAAATGATGTTATTGTTGAGGACGTCGTGGATCTTGACCTACTCAGTGAAAAGTCAGGAGTTTAAACAAACTCTGAACAGAGTACAAGAAAGTTTTGGTTTTGCGACCTCGAAGGAGTCGCTCCGCGGATACCTCGGCAAATTTCGCGACGAGGCAAACAAAAGCATTGAATAGTAGTGTACATTTTCTTTTCGAACAAATAGTAGTAGTTGATAGTGCCTAGTACGCGAAGGAAATTTTTCGTGTAAGTCCAAATTTTCTTTGAACAAGTTAGGCTGATTTAAGGCTTTGCGGTTGTTTAATATAATCACGACTCTACAAAAAAATTTTCGTTCTTTGTCCTAAAGTTTATACTATTATTTTCCAGTTAGTTATGCACAAAAACGAAAAGAAAATACCTTTTTTCGGTATAAAGTTTGCTTTTGTGATAGTTATAATAATAATAATCATTTTTAAATTTTTTCATAAATTTTAATTGATTTTAATATTTTTAAAAAGACCGCGCGGTGAGAGTGGGGTATTAACGTTTACACTGTGCCGCTAGATGGCACCCGAGTGATAAACAACCATCGGGTGGTCAAATTTGAGCCGATTCTTAGTTAATGTTAATGCCGCCTTTACACATTAAGTTAGGGTTGATGAAACAATTTGTTAAAAAACTGGATGAAACTTCAGAAGCTTTTGGATACTTAAAAAAATTTTTTCCGAAGTTATCGGAAGCAAAGGTTAAAGCTGGGGTTTTTGTTGGTCCGCAAATAAGACAAATTTTCGCCGATGAAAAATTTCCAACGTTGCTGAATCGTACTCAAAAAGCAAGTTGGAACAGTTTTAAGGCAGTAGTTTCTGGATTTTTAGGAAATAATAAAGCTGAAAAGTTGGTTGAGGATATGCTTACAAATTTTAAGGCCATGGGCTGCAGGATGTCATTAAAAGTACATATGCTGCATGCTCATTTGGATAAATTTAAAAACAATATGGGAGCCTATTCCGAAGAGAAAGGAGAACGTTTCCATCAGGACATCATGAATTTTGAACAACGCTATCAAGGCCAATACAATGAAAACATGATGGGCGACTATATTTGGGGTTTATTGATAGAAAGTAGCTATGAACGTAAAAGAAAAAGTAAAAGTGTGCACTTTTAAGTTATTTTCCACTTTTCTGTAAGCTAATTTGATAGTAAAACTTAATAAAAATAATAAAAATTTTTATTTCAATAGTTTTATTTTCAATCAAAAATTAAAATCCGCGATTTTTGAAAATTTCGTTCAATCAGTCTTCTAAGCACAAAAGCAAAGTTTCTCATGCCATATATTTTTTTCCGTCTTATTACGACCTAAACTACCGAAATTTAATGCTTTGCAATCAAAGTCAAATTTCATGTTGACCCAACCGTGTTTTGGAAGTTTTCAGAATGAATTTCATGAAGGTGGTGTTGTGCCAGGAAACATCGATACACAATCGCTTAAAAAAGCCATGTCGACAGGAGCTAATAAATATTGAAAAAATTGACGAATCATGGATCTATGCATATGAACCCAACGAGCCCGATTTAATTTCGAAACGAATGGTTGCCTGTCTTTTCGGAATAACTGTACATTAGAGCAACGTAACACGGTCAATTCTGAATAGTACACCAGCATTTGTTTGCTATAAATTTCCAAAAAAAAAACAGGTCAACCAATCGCAGAAGTTGGATCATTCTCCACCACGACAATGCGAGCTCGCACACATCAGTTCAAACAAAAATCAAAACATCGAATTGATGGGCACAGTCCTTGTTTAGCATCCAATGTTTCTTCTTATTCCCGCAGATCAAGATTAAATTACGACGCCAACGTTTTCCTACACTTGAAAAAGCGGTTGATGCGTTCAAATCACATGTTTCGGAAGTTAATCAGAATGGAAAAATGTTAATAGAGAATATTTTGAAAAACAATAAAGCCAAATCCCATTATAAATAAAATTAAGTAGCAACTTTCGTAAACTCAACAGTTAGGACAAGGTTTGGCACTTTCACAGTTAAACGTGAAAGATTTTTTTGGTCTATTTTTGAGATATTTGTTTTTTGTAGGTAGAAGTCATATATTTATACGTTAATGTTGACTAGTTTCATCTGAGATAATATTTAGAAATAAGTACAGTGAAAACAGAAGCTGTAGACACATATTAATCTAGAATTTGATTCCAGTAGTAGGTAATGGAAGCCAAATAATAGGAGGTTGTAGTGGGCTAAGAATATGAGTTATATTTTCAGAGGCTCGGGAATGAAAGGCTTATCTACTTCTAGGCATAATACCAGAACATCTGTCGAAACCACCGAAGAAAATAGTGTGTTTTGGATCTAAAAAAAGGTTTCTGGCTTACGTGAATCGTATTAGTTTTCTGCTTTCTCGTTGTTGTTTTGTAACATCGCTGCTCCCCAATTATTTATTCAATCATTTTTGTCTCAAAGATCTGTAATCGTCGTCGAATATGGCATGTGTATTTTTAGGAGATAATTCTTCAGTGCTTTCCTATCCTTTTATGCAAGTGCTTATGATCTATTGTTAGTCTTCGATTATGTTTATCTTATTGTCTCGTATGTCCCAAGTTCGTGTAATTTTTTAGGTGAGCTTTGGTTATATATCTTATGAACCCTACAAAAGCACAATTTTCTCTTTTCACCCGTCATTCTCCCTTATATTTGTCATATTTTGTCGTTCTCACTAGGTATGTAACCATGAAAGAAGAAGTTTTCTTTATGCTTTCATCTTAGAACGACTAAATATTAATTCTACTCCCATATAAAGTGTAATTTTTGCGATTTGAAGTTTTTTTTCTTCTTTTTTTCCAGGATATTTAACTCCAGAAACAGTAAAAATATCTAGCCCTCGGAATACGATATTTCTCGATGAAATCGAAGAAATCAAAAAGTACAGTGAGATATTAGATAGTGAAGGGGTAAAAATTATTATTGCTCTCGGTCATTCCGGTTACCTAAAAGATAAGGAAATAGCAGAAAAAGTACCGTTGGTTGATATAGTTATCGGCGGTCATACCAACACATTTTTGTGGAACGGTGCTCAACCAGACACAGAAGCTATAGAAGGACCGTATCCGACTATGGTTAAACAACCATCTGGGAAAGTTGTACCTGTTGTACAAGCTTATGCGTATACTAAATATTTAGGTAAGTACTTTTTATTATAATTATAGTTACTAGTGACTCATATTTTCAACGTAGTGAACAAAAGCTCCCAAGATATCCTCTAAATGAAGAGAAATCCGCGGAAACCTTATAGTAACCATAACCTTGATCCCCAACTAAGTGTTCGCTGGTAATTTCGATACAATTACCAACATTCCACTCTTGAGCAAAACAAATAAACTCAGGCGACACCGCTAATGGCAGTAGCTTCAAAATAATACAAAATAATGTGATGTATTTTGCGCTTAACATGAGTCAGTCTACTGTTTCAAGATTTTACAGTGGTTACCAACAGATTGGTAACTTTAATCGAAGACGGTCTAGATGAAAAATGTGCAGAGATAACCAATTCGTTGTCAGCATACAGAGAAATCAGGATTTTACTTGTATTAACATGCAACAAGAGCTCAAAGAAACGCGAGGAGTGTTTATGAGTGACTAAAAAGCTAACCTTAAAATAAAAACGCTAGATACTGACCTCAAATTAATCCTAGCCCACCGAGCACCCCTTCTACGATTTGCCGGAAACAATAATTAGACTGACGAACAATTGGTTTCCGTTCTCTTCTCAGACGAAAGCAGAGTGTAACTGCATGGCAGCCATGGAAAAAGACTGGTTTACAGAAGACCTAGAAAAAGATTCGCGCAGAATTGCATAAACGTTACTTTTGAAGGAAGTTCCTGGAGAGTATGGGCGGTAAGCAAAAACCAAATTGGTTTTTTATTGAAATTTGGCGATGGAGCGGAGGGATCTTGTCGTTATTCGTTATCAGCATACCTAAAAATCAGGATCTTACTTATTTTAACATGCAACAAAAGCTCAAAGAAACGCGCGGAGTGTCTATGAGTGGCTGAACAGCTAACCTTGAAATAAAAAGGCTAGCTATTGACCCCAAATTAACCCTAGCCGACCAAGCATCCCTTCTACGATTTGCCACAGGACACAATAATTAGACTGACGAACAATTGGGCTCCGTTCTCTTCTCAAACGAAAGCAGAGTGTGCGTGCATGGTAACCATTGAAGAAGACTAGTTTATAGAAGACCCGGAGAAAGATTCGCGCAAAGCTGCATAAAAGAAAACGTTGCTTTTGAAGGAAGTTTCTGGATGATATGGGCGGAAGCAAAAACCAAGTTGGTTTATATTAAAATTGGCGGTGGAGCAGAGGGATCATGTCGTTAGTCTCCTTGGCGAAAACTTTATCCTAGTGCAAGACAATGCTCGATGACATGTTACAGGTTCCTTTCGGCAGTATTTTCAGGATGCCAAAAGGAGTGGAGAAGGACATAGGATATTTTTTATCTCGTTTCCATGGGTTATATACATAAAAAAGTTGGATTATTTACACTATTTATAACCCAAGAACGGCCTAACCGAATCAGCGGAAAACTGGTGGAGAGATAGTTTAGAACTTGGAAAAGGTCATAGAATACTTTTCATCCCGTTTCCGTGGGACGTGACATCAAACGTACTATAACAAAACGCAACAAACAACAGAAAAACAAAAAATTAAGTCAAATCATCAGTCTAGCCGTTAATTTGTTAAAAATTTTATAACAAAACGCAACTGACATCTAAACGAATCTTTCCCGACAAATCCATAATCTAACTAGGATTTGGATCATTGAAAATGAAAAAATGAAGAAGATTAAGTAATTGTACGTGAAGAGCGCTGCGATAGTATGCCTCGACTTCGTGCTTTTTAATCACAAGTGCAATGCTAGGCAACTCGGGAAACGGCTCCGTTGGTGATGCGAAATCGTCGAGCAAACCTCAGAGATCAACAATTAGATAATTTCCAACGCACAAGAAGAAATTTTTGAAGCGTTTCGATACGATTGCAGTACTGATAACTGATAATTCGCAATACGAATTTCGCAAAATGAGCAATCGCTTTCATTGCTTCGTGGCGAAACCCACGAATAAAGAAATTTTCGCACCAAAAAATACAATGGTTATTTCTAAATGACCTAATTTGGGGCTGACATTATGTAAGAACGAGGATTCCCGCCGTCATTCAAGGAACTCATTTATTTGGAAACGCCTGACTTACCACCGCACAGCTTAAGATTAAAAGTTCGTATTATAAACCAATCAAAACTATGAAACGGAACGCGTTTGGTGGTAAGTATATTGACGAACGTGATTTACGCGACAACACCCAGAGGATAATTCAATGGTGAGGCATTTCTCATACCGACGATCCCGATGATCCCAACTAATTTGCCGTTTGAGTTTAAACGACTTCAATCTCCGATCCGTATTGCATTCGCTATGTCCATTAACAAATCACGATACTATTTTTAAAACTTCGTTGTTCAATTCATGTTCAATTATGAGTGGCATGCTCACGGGTCGGAACATCATCAGTGTTATTACTTCTTGCGCCTAATAAGGGTCAAATTTGAATTGCGTCACGAAGACTTTTCCAGAAATGTGGTACTAAATACTTTTGCAAACTAATTATACTTTCCAGAATTATCATTATCTAAATATTGAATACTGATTAACCATTTTCTTAAAGCAGCTTGACATTGTGCAACACAACTTGCAAGCAATTACACGCAATTTTTTCAAAAGTCAAAATATTTCATAGATTAATATTGCACGTCGTTTGACATCACCACTACCATTACTAACAAAAATTCCATAATTAAATTTTATTTAATATTTTGAGTTTTGAGGCAGGTTTAAAAATGAAAATAACAAAGCTAAGTAAAATGGTCAAGAAAAATGTGGTCACTGAATAATTTACTATAATTATATCTGCCGTTGCCTGGATTTTGCAGCCTGATGAACAAGTTGGTTTTTACGCGAAAAGTATCTAGACTTCTCCCTAGAATTGCAGCTTAGATACACGCAATAATATCAAATCGATAATGTTGTAAGTGCGAGATTTTGTACGGGGTTTTCCAATAAGGACTTGACACTTTATTTCAAAATAAAATAAAAACTATTTGAGATATTTCAAAAACTTTATTATTGGGTTGAAGTAGATTCAAAACACTTATGAATGGAACTCAACTTCGCTCATATGGCCACCGCGGACACGTTTGCAGCGGTTGATTCGTTGGACCCAATTTTCCATGACTCGGCCACTCATTTCGGCTGCTATTTTGCGTTCAATGTTGACTTTGAGCTCTTCCAATGTCGTCGGCTTATTAGCATAGACCAATGACTTGACGTAGCCTCAAAGAAAAAAAATCTAGAGG
Source organism: Diorhabda sublineata (assembly GCF_026230105.1). Taxonomy (NCBI): domain Eukaryota; kingdom Metazoa; phylum Arthropoda; class Insecta; order Coleoptera; family Chrysomelidae; genus Diorhabda; species Diorhabda sublineata. Next base: position 7,570,508 of record NC_079475.1, on the reverse strand, counting down.
CGTTAAATCGCACGAACGAAGCGGCCAATCGACTGGTCCATTTCTTGAGATAACACGCTCATCTAACTTGTTCTTCAATTTTAACATGTGCTTTGTGGCTTGTAGCGCCGTCTTATTGAAAGCACATGCTGTTCAAGTGCATATATTCAAAATTGGAGCCAAAAATAATCAATAATCAAAGCGCGATAACGATCACCATTCACAGTAACGTAGCGACTACTACCGTCGACGACAAAATATGGCCCTATAACGCCGCCGACATGCAAACCGCACCAAACAGTTATCATTTGTGGATGAAGAGGTTTTTCATCAAGCACATGTGGATTCGCACCCGTCCAATACCGTATATTTTGTTTATTGACAAACCCATCGAGCCAGACATGAGTTTCGTCACTGAAGATAATTTTGCGATGAAATTGATAATCTTGGCGCATCGTTTCCAGAGCCCTATCGGAGAACGTACGTGGCTTCGAATGGTAAAATAAGATCCTTACGCAAATTTCGCCATAAAGTGGTCTTAGCGATGCCCAACTCTTGAGAACGCCGTTGAATTGACTGATTTGGACCCTTTGCTACGGACGTTTGAACGGCAGCGATATTTTCGACACTTGGACCAACCCGTAGTCTCACTGGCACGGCAACATCACACAACGAATATGTAGACTGAAACTTTTTCACTAAACTTGTTACTGCCTGTCTACTAGGTCGAGAGTTACGACCTAAAATCGGAGTTAACACTCTTAAAGTAGCGGTCACCGACTCCGAATTTCTGTAGAAAATATTTAAGATTTGCAGACGTTGTTCATCCGTGTACTTCAACATGATGAAAAGGTTATGTCTACTGAATAACCTGATAGTGACAGTTCGATGTTAAGTGAAAAGGTGCGCTCACAAACTAAATTTAAAATTATGTAAGTTCCTATTGGAAAACGTATTATAAAACAATTAGCCGAACTTCATCTGCGCATGGTTTTGATCAAGAAATACCATTAACTTATTAATAATAACCTCTCACCGTTGGGAAAACCACCGTGGATATGTATAAATTTTAAGTAATTGGTTTTATGACCTAACCTAACCAAACCTTAAAGGTTCAGTTGACCGCGAGACGCTACTAGTGTACAGCGCACCATACGCACTAAAATATCGCTAAAGAAGAATCATTAAAATACTATTTTCATTTATAGTTGTCCTAATAGAAAATTGAACTTAATAAAATTCAAAATTTGCGCATTCATTGCTTATAATGTGGACCAAAGCTCGCCGGGTTAGCTAGTTATTACATGAAAATCTCGTTTTTGTTCATATATATTTGATCTTCTGATTGTTTATAAGTTTTTCATATCATTTTAACGATTATTGAGTCTAAAGGATATCAAAGTTTGTTTCTTAATTGTTCGTATGAGGTTTAAAAGATTCTATTACCAAACAAGTGAATCATGCTGACTATTAGAATTATAACCAATAATTAGACACTAATAAATGATTAATGTACCATAACTATAAAGTTTGTTTAATTATTTCAAAATTTTACTGTCGAGAATTGAATCTTTGTTAAAATGTGAATCAAAGGAATTAATTAAGCTATAAAATTAAATTTATAGATATTACGAATCGACTTTATGTTCAATTTATTTTTTATTGATATTTAACTTAAAGACGAAGCCAATTCTAATTTTATTTTTTGACACCTTGGTTATAGTAGATATAACGAATTTAAAATGTAATTATCGAATTTAAGCTATAATTACACAGAAATCGCAACAACATACGTTAATTTCCTAACAGTGTCTGAACTCTAGTTTCGACTATGGCGCCAAATTCAAACTGTTTGTTTCAAAATAAATGTATTTGAACTATTTTTATTAATGAAGAGATATATTATTAAATGATAGTATACATCTTATATTTCAATATTCAACTTTTATATTATATTAATTATCAGGGATTTTCTTGTCTGTCTTATATTGCGATGTCCCTAACATCCTCAATTCATTATATCTGCCTAGAACCACGTGCAGAATTAATCCTGAATTATTTTAAAATCTCATTAGTTCAGCTGCGATTATTATACACGTGTTAATTTTGCTTGTTAGAATATTTTTTTCCAATATGTTCATCATACGTCCAGGAAAATAAGTTCTGCTATTAAAATCGTTTTCCATGAACTCCTGAGTAGTTGGATGTTATATGTGGGCTTTTCTCAAACTTACTAATTTGAACTCATTGAATTCATCACTTAGTACATAAACAGTTGCTTATTTCATCTGCTTCACATGACAAAACACGCGTAACTGCTTCTTTATATTCCTAAATTGTTCCTTGGGTCATTGGAAATGCCTTATAATATCAGACTGATGAGTTAATCTTCTAGTTGTCTCTACACCGTTGGAAAATTGAAACCAAAATGGTATTTTGACATTTGTTAATGTTTTTTCTTCCCAAAGCTTTATTTTGTCTTGTCTAGTAAGTAGATGCGTTAGATCATATCAGGAAGTAGAATCAAGATTCCCTCAACCTTGAAGTCTTTCGAACCGTGCCATCTGCCAATATGTGTACTACGCTTTGGTGATGCTTATCTGCAGTGCCTTGACACAAATTGGAATCCTAGGGTATTGAGTTACTCCACTCAGTGAGGTTTTTTTTGATAGTCCTCTTTTCCCAGTCCAGAAAAACCTGAGAGTACCTTACAGCTGTCTCCAATACCTTGACGCAGCAGCCGCTTGGTTCCCGTGAGGTCCACGCACGCTTCCTCCAGATAGGACTTCCAAGAAAGTTTACTCTAGAAAATTTTCGTGATTTCGAATAGCAGGAATATTTTATTCTTATAAGAGGACACATATTTCCGAGCACAATTTTGGGATTCTATGCAACAATTTTAGTAAATAATTGTCGTCTATTTGTTTCCATTCCTTTTTTAGGATATTCCAAAGATATGAAGTAGAAATAAGACACTGCTTTCTGACTTCCATGTCCAATTTGTCCCACAACAACTCAATCGGCGACTATAACAACCAAATCAGTACTTTCAGTACATTTGTTTGTAAATTCTTTCAAATACTCTTTGCACAGCTTTGAGCAATGCTTGGGGTTTTTGGTATGCTGGAAGATAAATTCTCTGCCGAATCGGTGCTGGTCAGAACATACTACATTTTCTAAATATTTTTCACTGCCTTTTTCCTTCAAAATCCTTTCAATTATAACCAGGTCTCCAGTTGCCCTTCCTCTGAAACATCCCTAAATCATCATTGAGTGTCCGCCGTCTATTATAGTCGGGATTACATCGAACATCCGTTCTTCCTTTGACCTGCGTACTATCACTTTTCTCTTAGACCTAAAAACCTCAAACTGCATCCTCTTAATCTTATTTTGACGTCTAAAAGGACGTCTTCACTGTCGCACTTCCGAGAAGGCCAGCTTCTCTCAATCTCTTTTTCACAGTAGAAGAAAGTACTCAAAAGCAGATCCTTAAATTCATTTATCTGAGCTGCTATCTCTGAGTTGTCGATCAAGTTTACTGATCAATATAATATGGGGTGGGCAGAAACTTTTGACCGGTAGTGTAAATGTAGTTGATTGGGATGTTATTAGATTAGATATTATGAATTTCCTTATGATTCCAACCCCACTTGCATGATATGATAGCTTCATACGGCAAATATTTTTTTATATATTACAGGCAGACTTAACGTGACATTCGATGATAACGGCGAGTTAGTAGTGTCATCAGGACAACCGATTCTTTTGGATAATTTAACGCCACAAGACGAAGATGTTTTAGAACTTCTAGAAATTTATAGACCAGCTGTAGATGCACAAATTGATACAATAATCGGAACATCTTTGGTTACATTAGAAGGGGCCGATATATGTAGATTAAAAGAATGTAATTTTGGAAATTTGGTGGCTGATGCAAATGTTATTTATAAATCTTCTCTTTCTACTTATACTTGGACAGAGGCGCCAATAGGTCTCATGAACGGTGGGGGTGTACGGGTAACGATAATTCCAGGTATTGGGAAATCTATAAACAAAGGTGAAATAATGGCAGCATTACCATTTGGAAAACAAATAGTTTCTTTGAAATTAACCGGAGCTGATTTAATCAAAGCTTTGGAATTGGGTATAAGAAGTAACGGAGAAACTTCCGGTGGAGAATTTTTGCAGGTATCCGGTATCAAAGTTGTGTATGATAAATCAAAACCTCCAATGTCTCGAGTAGTTTCGGTTAAAGTGAGATGTGGTAACTGCAGTGTTCCGATTTACGAAGACATTGATCTATCAAAAATATACGGGATTATTACTACGGATTTTCTAGCTGACGGTAATGATGGTATATACGTACTCAAAGAAAAAGGAATGGATAAAAAAATTGAGGATTTGGGTGATGTAGATGTGGTAGAGTGGTATTTTAAACATTACAATCCGATATTCGCAGAAGTGTCTGGTAGAATTAGCTTCATTGAAAGCGATAACAAGAACGGCGGAAGTATTATTTCAATTTTTATGTATTCGTTATCAATAACTATAATTTTAATTGTACAAATATTTTAACACTATTTATAAATTTAACTCGTAATAAATGAAGTTTCGACTCATTTGACAGTTATTAACGACTTAAAGGGTGATAAATTGATTAATTACTAGGAAAATATTGACTAGTAATGACAGTTTTTAGTAAGTATTGTCAATTCGATTGAATGATATTCAATCGTCGCAAAAAGGTTCAAAAAACATAAAAAATCACTGGTTGAATGTTGAAACGTGTTTAAATTAGATTAAAAGTTTATAAACAAAATGCATATTTAAAAAACAGATTATCAGAAGATACAAGACGATAGAGTAACTATAAAGTAAGGAATTGTGAAGTAATAACTGAAGTTTATTTTTGAAAATAACACCATCTGAATGATCCTTTAACCGTAAACGGAAATGATTGAAACTTTCTCCAGTAATTCTAATGTAATTGCTACCATTTAATCACGGATACTCTCGGTGTTTCTCGGATTATTACTCTATATTTTGTGTTTTCTTTTTGTGCTCATCCAAAACTAATGTTGGCGATCATCATAGCAACATTAATTCAGCCAGCAACAATACGAAATAGTTGAGAGAACTAAGTTAGGATAATCGTTTTCTTCCTGGACCTCTTTATCCAAATATTTTACCTACCAGGATGGTTCGGAGCAATGCATATCTGGATTCATTTCGTATTATGCGGCCGAAATCTTCATTTGTTACCCGGGCAGTCCTATGGATCTTCAGTATTCGTGTAGGAAGTCACATTTCGAATGCTTCCAGTTTTTTGCTGATTACTTTGTTCAAGGTCGTTAGTGTTTATTCCTATTTCTTTAAATATCTCAATCATGTTTCATTCGATCGAATGCTTTTGTATCTTTGTATCATGACCTGTACTAAGAAGCTTCCTTCATACAAACAGCATTTATAAACCCGAATTCGTTGGAGGATATTTGGCTCCCACATTATTTGTAAATTCTGTTGTGGTTTACTCTAAGCACGAGCTTTAAAAGATGGTTCATAAGACTAATCGTTAGGTATTCTTCAGATTTTTAGGCTCCTGGTTTCTTAAAGAGTGCCATGAACTCGGGTATCAACTAATCTGATGGTAAAATTCCAGCATAATATGCTGTTGAACATCTTCGTAATCAACGCTATCGTTTTGGTATGAAGCAATTTGAAAAATTCTGAATGTACATTATCCGAGCCTTGCCATCTTTTAGTTGCATTACTGCTGTTTGGATTTCTTTTCCTGATTTTGTTTTCTTTCTTTATTCATGATTATATTGCCTGTTAACATTCCTTGTTGCCTTCTTTTCAGCCCGCAATTAATTTTTTGATGTACATTCTGGATATGTTTGAGGTGCCTGGGAACATTTGTTTCTCAACCACCATGGATTCATTTGATGTGCGACTAGTAGTTCCGTCTTGTTGAGTCCTAGAATTCACTATTTTGAAGTTTCAAGCTCTGGATCCAATAAACCTTCTAACATCGCAACATTGCGTTCGGTATTAACAGTGACATTTTCCCCACGTATTTCAAAGAAAAAATGAGTGGTTTTGGAGCTTGAGTTTGGGATTCTCACTGTTAACTATTTACAAACCAATTGATATTGAAATGAGCCTCATTAGAAAAAAAGGCTATCGTCAAAATTCGGCAAATTGGAGCCTTTCTATAAAGTCAAATTCTTCCAATTCTTGAGTTAATTGTGCCATGTCAGGCTCCCCTGGAGTTGGCAATGACGAGATGATCCCTGTTTTCAGCCACTCTAAACAAACAATTGTTGTTATGATGCTGTCTGTCCATTCCCGGATGTTCCTCAACCAGAAGAAGAATTTATTATTTTCATACAATTTTGAGTTCTTAGCCTAGCCAGATTTTTGAAAAGCGAGGCAGTGTGAACTGAAATATTATCATGAAGCAAGCGCATACCTCAGTTGATTTTGCGGCGCCTTTTTTCGATAATTTTTGAAACAACTACTTAAGTAAGTAAGATAAATATGCCGCGTTCACAGTTGTAAGTCATTCCTCGAAGTCAATCAAAAGGATACTATCGCAGTTCCAAAATATTGAGCTTTTCGTGACCTTTGTTTTTTTGGCAAGAGCTCTCCTTTCCAATGCCTCTACATCTCTTTTGGATATCGGATCATAGTAGAAGACATAGTTTCATAATGTCTTGTCCAATCCATCTAGTTTCTTGGATTGAGGCAATTTTTATGTCAGCCTCTATATCTTTATCTTATTTTGATTCTGATCTACGATTACTTCATATCCTCTTTCAGAATAAAAGTTTTTTTGTAATAAAAAAATGAACCAATTAATTTTTTGGTAATTATCTAGATTAGGTTGCACCCCTCTGATTTCGTTAAAATTTTAGTATGTTATAGAGAAAATGATGCTGAAAAATTTGATATATATGTAGGACGCGGAAATCATCCCTTCATATAGTTCCAGAAAAAGAAAAATAATTTAAACGTCATAGTTTATCTTCGCATGTCTTCATTATCTAATGATGACATCATGTATCATAAAATTTGCAGAGAATCTATCAATATTTGTTATTTTTATTCGTGTTTGACCATGAAAAAGATAAATTCTATTAATTTTTGTGTATTGCTGTTTATTGATTTATATTCTTAGTTAAAATTAGTGGTTAGGTTAGGTTAGGTCAGGTTAGGATAGACATGCGAAGATAAACTATGAAGTATAAATCAAATCAAATTTCTTAGCATAATTTTCTCTATAACATACTAAAAGTTTAACGAAATCGGAGGAGTGTAACCTAATCTAGATAATTACCAATTTTTTTTATACTGAACATACGGCACTCATAATTACACTGTCAGCGTTTCGATAACCAAGTTATCGTCTTCAGAGACTGAAAGTAGGAGTTTATCTTCAGACTCTTACTTGGTTATCGAAACGCTTGATAGACAGTATATGTAAACAGTACAAATATCGCCGATGGTTCCAGAAATTCCAATTTAGTCAATTGATTCTTTGATTCTCTTTTAGGAATCTTGAATGCGACATTCGATGAAAATGGAGATTTACTAAAATCTTATGGTAATCCATTATTACTAGATAATTCAATTCCACAAGACGAAGATTTATTGGAGCTGCTGGACGTTTACAGTCCGGCCGTTAACAAAGTAAATTTAGAAACTGTTGGTACTTCGAATGTTCTTCTAGACGGTAACGATATCAAATGTAGAAGACAAGAATGCAACTTCGGTAATTTAATAGCAGACGCGTTTGTGATGTACAAAGCTACGATGTCGCCTGTTTCTTGGAGTGATACCCCAATAGGATTTATGAACGGTGGCGGAATTAGAACTTCAATAACACCCGATGATAGTAAAAGTATAAGTAGGGGAGAAATATTAGCAGCCCTTCCTTTCGGTAACCAAGTTGTTTCTCTCAAATTAAAAGGAGAAGATTTGATAAAAACTCTCGAGTTGGGTATAAGAGGTAACGGTGAAACGTCGGGAGGAGAATTTTTACAAGTTTCGGGATTACTTATTGTCTACGATAGATCGAAGCCGGCCATGTCGAGGGTAGTTTCAGTCAAAACTAGATGTGGAAATTGTGATATACCCAAATACGAAGATATAGACCCTACGAAGATTTATAGCGTGGTTTTGATCGATTTTTTAGCTAATGGAAACGACGGACATTATATTTTAAAAGAGAAAGCTTTCGATGTAAAAAATGAAGATTTGGCGGACGTAGATTGTATATCGTGGTATTTTCAGCACTACAGTCCAGTGTTTGCTGAAGAACAAGGAAGAATCAAATTTGTAACGAAAAACGTTGAAGCAAGTGACGCAGTATTACATCAACCATTTAGATTTAGTGTTTTATTTATGATTTTTTCGTTTTTATGCATTTTTCAATTTTAAATAAATGATAAATGTTGTTATGCAATTACTTTCTGCATCTAGATGCCGGTTGATATAGTTTAAATTGTAGGAACGAAAAATTGCGTGCTAAATATGAGGGTTGCTAGTTAAATCTTTAGATTGACAAATAAAAACAAAAATTTATGATTTCATATAGCTTTATTGTTTATCAATGTACTTTCCAGTAAGATCAATACACTTTTGCATGTGTTTGAACCAATTGCCGAAGGGTTTTTCCCATTCCGATTGAGGTACCTCCAAAACATGTGATTTGAATGCATTATTTGCTTCTTCGGGCTTAGAAAAACGTTGACCTCGCAATTTGTTTTTATCTGCGGAACCATTGGGTCCAAAACAATGACTCTATAGCGGATGACCCATCAATTCGACATTTTGACTGTTTGAACTGATGTGTGTGGGCTCGAATTGTTGTCATATTTTGCGGTATCCAACGCGAACCAATCTTCTTGGTTGCCAAATTGTCAGAAATAGTCTTGGTACAAGATTAATATCAAGACTGGACCCTACAACATCAAGACTACTTTACATTGTAAAATGAAGATCAAGACTGGCAAGATTGTCGTGGCGGGGAATGATTTTAGAGTTCATATACATAGATCCATGATTCGTCGCCTGTCACGATCTTATAGACGTCTTTTGGAGCACGGCGATTCAATTTTTGCAGCATTTATTTGCACCAACCGACATCAGCTTTTTTTGAGCGATTGTCAAATTATTCGGTATCCAACGCACATAAATCTTTTCGTAAAGTCCAATTCGCATATCAGGAGATTAGATCAACAAACAAAAAGTTAATTTCAATGGGTATGTTTAGTTAGAACAACATTAATTTTGTTTTTATATAAAATACAAGCACTCGAGTGGGATCTGCTGGTGAAAATGCCTGTGGATATTGATCTTGAACGTATTGTAATTGTAATTGTAATGTTCGGGAAAGACGTTCCTTTGTATCTGTCAACTGGTCAACTCTGGATCGCCTATATGGAAATTGCTCTCTTTTGTAATGAGTCGAGCATCTTCAGGGTATGCTTGTATGCTTGGGAACCAAGTTCCAATTGTGCGAGCATTACTCCTAAGATAGATGATTGGTAGAAAATTGGAAGCTATTACTGTATACAGCGTTTTGATCTTAAAGAGGACTCCAAGTTTTTGTAAAGCTATGAAAAAGAGTGCAATGTATTTTTAAAGCTTTAGTTTCAGAAACGTTGAGACACAGAAGATTATAATTGCACTATGATTTTATGGTGATTAGGTCACTAGATATGGTCCGTGGATCAGGGTTGCTCCAAGAGAAACTAGTCTGCAATACTATCCTTGTAGCGCTCCACATTCTATTGGCTGGCAAGAAGACATATTTGCATCAACCCTTCTGTTGCTTGATTTTTACCTCCTCTTTTACGTAGAGGTATAATTATAACTGTCTTAAGGCAATTAGGAAAAGTGCCATTTTGAAATAAAACGGTAATTAAAGTGATAAGGTGATTTAATACGCAATTGGGGAGACTCGAAAACATTTTTGGTCCATCAGTACCAGATGAATAATTATTTTTGATGTCATTAATTGTACTGTGAAGCTGTGCTAAAACTATGGGCAGAAAGAAGAAACTTTGTTAGGTAGCATAGCATCAGAAAGATGTGAAAGCGGATCTTGAGGAGAAATTGAATATGATAAATTTTTGGCTACATTCAAAATGTAATTATTAAGGTTATCGGGTGAAGTAGAGATTATGTTCGATGAAGAAGCCTTTTTTTCTTAAATCATTCACAATGGACCATGTTTCTTTAGAAACATTACGAGGATTTGGCAGCTTTTATTATCTTATGATAAATTTTTCTGTATAGTTTCACGTAATTTTTTAAGAAGACACTATCCGAGAATTTCCTTTGGTCAGATAAAGATCGCATGTTCTTTGCACGAGGATGTATTGATATCTAGTTAGCCTAGGCTAGTTCCTTGCATAAATAAAATATTGCGTTACCATAGCAACGAACAATAACTTCTAATAAGTTATTGTTCGTTGCTATGGTATTATAAGAATTTTTCAATATATCCTCGTATATGTAAATCTTTAGTGGACAAGGGTTTATTTTGATCATTTGGATGCCTGACCAATTAGTATTTTTATAAATATAGAAAGTCTTTATCACCTGAGAGAATGTTGTGTCAAAACGGTGCTTGAAGTTTTGAAAATTTTTCTCCCAACCTCAACACCCAACAAGTAAATCTGCGGTGATGGTAAAAAAAAACAAAGTTACTCTGCTACTTTATTGTCAAGTGTTTAAGTAAGTTTATTATCAACATTAAATACAATTCTGAACTATTTTAGAAACAATGAACAATTAGAAATATATTACATCACTTAGTTTTAGTACTAAGGAAAGCAATGATTTATTATTTAATTTAGGTTCGATCTAGGTTGTGAAATGAGGTCTATAAACCTAAGCAATGATCGCAATAGTGTATTACAAACCGAGCTGGGAAGATTTTCATTACTGTCGAGAGATTAGATATAGTTAACAAAGACGCGAAGCGTCGAGGTGATATCAGACGGATCACTTTTTATTCATTTTTGTCTTTCATTCAGCATCTTTAATTGAGAATAAAACGTCTAGGCAATAAATGAATCAAAAGTGATGAATGAATTTATTAGTGAACAAATCCAGATGTTGGATTTCGGCATTCGGCATCAATCACTCGCATTTCGAATTAGTACAGCTATTCAAGCTTAAAATCGACCGAAACCTCGCAATTTTAAAGATCTTCATCGATCTTCTTGAACATTTGGAAATAAGTTCATCTTACCCTCCTTTCAAACCTGACTTGGTCGCAAAGTATGCTTTTTATTTTTAAGGGGTGAAAATCATCCCTTACTCCAATAAATTAAAAACTAATGAATTAAAGCGGTAATGGGCTATAGTCATGTTCAAATATAATAAATGTTGATTGTTTTGTATCATGACTTTAATATTTTGATATTTTACATTTCACCTACTCTTAAAACAACCCCTCAAACAAAGATTATTTAAAAAATGTGGTAAAAAACATTTTTTTATTTTGGATCGTAATAGGAGAATTTTTTTCTTCAAATATAAGAAATCTGACCCTCAATATTTTTAATAATACAACCACCAAAAACAACCCGCCAGAATGGAAAAAATTCCAAATTACTAAATGGAAGCAGTTATAGGGCTCATTATGTTCAAACATGTGTTTGTTGTTCTTTTACAATGTAAGTAATATTTCTATTTTTTATATATAACTACCCTTAAACACTACCCTAATACAGTTATTTAAAAAACTTAAAAACTCTCTCTATGAATTACGACGGAAGAAGCGCGTGGGAATACAGAGGAGACACAGCATGTATAAAAGAATAAATACTGCAAAAAGATGAAAACTTAGACGTTTCATGATTTTCCAGCATTATCTCTAGAAAAATGTATTCGGTTTTTTAATAGTAACTCGGCTTCATAATCTACAAAGGCATGAGAGTTGCAGCCCTTATAGGCCCTTCTCTTCACAGAATTTTGATTTTAATAGGTAAAAAAGAATCCCTTAGCATCGAAATCAATACTTTAAACGCTTTTATCTCGTTTAATTTTCAAGCTACGTGAGTTTACAAAAAAGCAAAATGTTTGTTTTAGATCGCATTTTCGATGTTGATTTTTTTGAACAAACTTTCGGTTTATATTCCAGAATACAAAACGCATACGAGACTACATGAATTTGAAAAAACATAGAAATCGATAAATTTTTTGTTCAACTTAGAGGAGGAATAGTAAGAAATCAAACAATTTGGCAAAATACAATTGCTAATTTTTCTCAAAATATTACTACTCTTTTGAATTTAGAGGACTCTAAAGGCTTTACAGGCCGCTACATTACTTGCCAACAGCGGTGCAAATGTACCCCAATTAAAAAGGCGGAGTGAAGATGGAAATCTAGTACTGTGGAAGATTATGTGGATAGCTCAATGGAGAATAAAACCAAAACTGTCAATATGCTTTACCAATGTACCATGTTTTCTGAAGCTGCTGCAAGTAGTTAACAAACCTCAGTCACTCAACAGCAAAGTAATTTCTCGATATGAGGACAGCAAGTAGAGGTGTGTAATATGACACTTTCTAACCTTCAATGACGTTAGTAATGACAGCATCGCATATATGGTTGTAAATAATAGTATATGACATAAAGAGTTTGGAAAGTGATACATTTCCCACTATTTACTGTACGAGCGCGAAATACACTTTCCAACGAGTTATGTACACTATTTTTCCTACGTCCACGTAAAAAATTCTTCAAAAAAAAACTTATTTTTTTAATGAGAAAGTTAATTAAACAATATCAAACAGGTGTGCTGAAAAGTTAATAATAACAGAGATGACAAAAACGAAAAGAATGATTATAAAATATTTTATAACTAAAGAATATAAAAAGAACAAATAGAACAATAAATTTTTTGAAACTATATTAGATACCTAACAAAAACTAAATAATTATTAATGTTTTTTGTTCTACTTTTCAAAAGTTAAATTATTAAATTGCAGTGTATTTTGTAAATCATATTGACTACTTCTTCAGTCTTCTTAAATTTGGTCCAGCCAGATTCATATTGTATTCGCGTATTCCCTCTATCGTTCGAGACCATATATATCTAACATAAGAAAAAGAACCATTCCAATACATGTATGTTTTGTTATTTTTTAGTACATCTGTGAAATAAGCTACTTTCTTAGGAGAAAATTATTGTGCGATCTATCATTTTCATAAGTGGTCGTAGGAAAAAGCCTTTTCTAACTAACCTCCAAAATTCATTATTGAGTAGCGACCTTTAAAAATATTCAAGTAGTGGGTAATAATAATTTTAAATATATAAATTGGTCACGATTATTTTCAAAATACGTAACCTCCCCTATAACAGGGTAGATTGGTTTCGCGTTGTAGGGTTTTGTTTCCTTTTCGTGGCTTAAAACTAAATATTTTATTTAAAATAGAATTTTTAATACATAAACTTAAACGTAAAATAATTTTATAACAACACAATTTACACACATGCAATACTGTACAAATCATTATAAATTCCACAGTACGAGAATATACAGTTTGGCAAATACAGGAGTGAATATCGAGAAACGTACGAGAGGCACGAAGTTAAAATGAAAAAGTATTCGGGAGACAAAGAGGGTAATATGCGTTTGGTGAATTAATACGGTAAATAATCATTGAATTCTGTACCCCAGAATAAATTATATATTTTATCTGGGTATCAAGTAAAAACAATGAAATAGGTACCAACGCAGTGCTCATCACTATCTAACAGAAACAATAGAATTGACAATAGTAGTCAGTCAATCCATGCTTGAGGGACCGTACTAATCCCTACTACCATCATCAAGTAACGCGCATTGACGAGCGTGACTATTTTACATTCATTCCTGTATATGCGAAAGTGTTATTTTGGATGTATCCGCTTTATATGGGGGAATTTCTGTTATATGGGGGGATCAAAATCGCGAAATATGAAAATGCGTTATAAGAGTACAATATTATAAAGGGGATTACATATAGATTGTCCAAATGTAAAATTTCGAGACTGAAAATTCTATTACAAATGTTACTGTTAAATATAATAGTAAAACATAACATTTATCACCAGAAATTACTTTTTTTTCAAAAGTAACTACATTTTGATGGAAAAAAAATAATATGAGTCAAATTAGTATGTTATAAGCAGTGATTTGTACTATAGAAGCATTATACTTACCCAAAAAGTACAAATTACAAACAAATAAAACGAACAGTAGTGATCAAATGTTGTTACTTTCATTTCACTAATTTTAAAAAATAAACCATAGCCTTCCATGATGATAAAAACTAGTACTTTACAGTTAAGACATGTATGGAAAATTTCCACATAAATCATCAGCTCTAATGTATGAATACAATAATTATCAATATTGAATTACAATATCAGTAACCCACCACAACATAAATATAAAAAATTTTGAACAAATACCATTGAATATATACGGTAACTTGGGACATCTGGTATAAACGAATCACTTTTAACCTTTCGTGGGACGCGGTTGAGCAGATTGATACACAGCGAACTATATGTAATACTCCTATATGGACAGTTTCTATAAGTGGAAGCTGAAAACGATTTCTCTATCCTCACGAGGTTTTAGCTCCGTTCTGCGCATTCTCAAGCATGCGCTTCTTCTTCTTAGCGTCTGTATCAAGTCCCCTTGACGTTGGCGAACAGCATGGCAAAACTTTCTCTATCTTGAGCTAGTCTAAATAACTGTCCTGCTTCTCTTATCCCAGTCCAGTTCCTAATATTCTTCAATCGAGAGGCTTGTTTCCTTCCAATTCCTCTTTGACCTTCAACTTTATCCATCAGAATTAACCGGAGGATATTAAACCGGCTACCACACATTATATGTCTCAAATAAGATATTTTCCTGCATTTAATGTTATCCACCAAGTCCCGAACCGCATTTGCTCTGTTAAGGACTGTATCGTTTGTTTGCATAGCTGTCCACGGTGTCTTGAGCAAAATCCTCTAAGCGATTAATGGTGGATATTTTTAAAGTCCATGCTTCGACACCATATAACAGAACTAACCATATGTAACATTTGATCATTCTATATTTTATTTTCTTATCGGGATCCAGTTGTTCAGTAAAGTAGCAACCAAGATATTTGAAACTGGACACTCTTTGAATGGTTTGTCCGGCAAGGGACTAAATACAAGCATGCGCAGTATAGATAAAGTGTCTCGAACGACAGAGAAAATGAATATTGTCGGCACCGACGTCAGTTTCACTATATTCCATCTGTTCGATAATAAAAAGTTTATTGTCTCGTCTCAACTAAGACTACTGTGTTTTCTATTTCACAATTTGTAAATAAATACGAGGGGTGAAAAAAATGTTATAAATCAATTACACCTATCTTCAGGTAGAGTCGCTAGCTACTCGAGGCGAAGGAATTGCAAAGGACAACAACTGCAGATGAGTAAGCCGTGGAAACAACAGAGGATCTAATCTGTGAATGTCTTGCCTATTTCATGAAAAGGCTCTAGTATCTCGAGGAGTACCTTGAGAAGTGGGACGCAAAAACCCCATAAAAATAGCCTTCTTGAGATATAGGAGGAATTTATCAGAATTTCATCAGTAGAAATCAAATTTTTGTCGATAGAACCAGGTATTTCACAATAATTTCTCAATTCTCAGTAACAGGAAATACTCATTGGGTAGCAGTTCTGGAATATATGGGGTGTGACGCTAGAATCACCACAATTCTTATGTTGTTTCCACAGTATGAAACCTAGGATTGTCCTGCAGGAGGCTGACACCTTCAGCAAATATGTCGAATGATACAATAACTCTTCGAGTTGATAATCTGACCACCCTTCAGGATAACATCAAATTATTATGCCACAATTTTACCAGCAAAGGATGTAACATTAGATTTGTCATTGGTGACCAAGGGTATTACCACCCCTTGTGACCTTTTTTTGATCAACCCTCGTAATTATAACTAAAACTTATTTAGACATCTTAGAGCATGTAAAGGCAGACAAAATATAGTTTTTATATATTTTACCAGAGACTTGAGGTGTGTAGTAACTTGTAACTTTGAATGATTCAAAGATATAAAAAATACCCAAATAATTGCTAGTTTTGTTCAAATTTTGAAATAGGTCACTTTCAATCTACCCCTTGGGAAATATTAAAAGGCTAGGGGTGTAAAGTAATACATCATTTTGAAGTCACATATACAACCCTGTCATATTTTATTTTGAATCGTTTTTTTCTGGAAGAGGAAAATAAGATTTTAGAATTATTGTGATTTTTGCAATTGTTAAGTTTATTATTAGGAATTAAGTAAAATATTTTCTCGTCTACACTAATTGTTGCTTTTAAGTGTTACAGATAACAAAAAATTATGGTTAAAAGTGATAAAAGCTAAAATTCTTATTATTCACAGAAAATTCTTCGTAAATAACTTTGTTATTATCAAAATCCCAATGTTTAAAATGGTTTATTGTACCATCAAGACATCGCTAAGATGAAGAAGAGATTTTCAGGGAAGTGGAGTGCAAGCATGTTGGCGGAGTACTTCTGATTTTTGAGACGAGAGAGCTGTACCTCGGGGTATAAAAGAGAAGCAAATACCAAATAATAGTACATATCTTTATTATTTATAATTATTTCCAACTAAAATAGTTCTTTTTGCCCCTTCAAATAAAATCAATGACCATAAGTTTATTATTATTATCGAAAAGTGGTAAAAATAGAAATGAGGGGCTCCCCTGAAAACGGCAGTTATATTTGGATTCAGGACCTCATTTTACATAAGAATCACCAAGGGATTGATTAAATTTTTTTGCAGACCAGTGTTATTTACCATGGTACAAACTAAAACATATTCAAATAATTTATAAAGCTGAAAATTACAACATAAACATTGGCATTTCTGTTCGTCAGTGTAGCGGGTTGCTTACTGGCTTACAACAGTGGAGTAGCCACTTATTCATTCTTAATATTCTTATTAAACGGGTAGAATAGGGAAACAGGATGCTATGCCGGATGCATAATATGCATTTTTTTTTACTATTATAAAAGGTCAATATAAAAACTCATTTACTCGTTTATAGATTTTTTGTATAGATTTGTCTGCCTTTCATGAATTTTTTTATGAAAACAAAAAATTTTTACAAAATAAAAATGCATCTTAATAACACCATCTACTATTTATTCTAAAAAAATTAACAGATACGACGGAATTAATAAATAAATTAATGAATTTATAATTTAAATACAATAATGTCAACCCACAACAATTTTTTATATAATTTTTGATTTGTCTCTCTAAGAATCCATCCTTTTTAACCAACCTCGGAACTAATAAAAACTATTTAATGTATTAAGCGTGTTTATTTTCAACAATAATGCGATTTTCTTTAATAAATATTCAATTCTACTTGAAATGCAATAAATATATCCACAAGATTTTTTTAATTATTTAATTTTGATAATATATAAATTTGGAAGCACTTCGTACGTACCTAAATCGTTTTATGAATTAAAAACAACTACCTACTACATTTGATGATATATATTTCAACTATTGGGTGTCCCAACATTAACGCAAGATTTAAATTTGCCGCCATTTAAGCGATAACGTATTCACAACCCTAAAAAAAACAAATCGACAACTAACTGGTTTAGAGTTAGAAAAAATGAAGCGTTGCTTGACAGCCGAAATTCGAATATTTTATACAAAATATGGTCCGAATAGTGTTTTAACTTCGTCGACTGGAGATGCCAAACACACTGGTCGTTCAAAAACAAATCGTTCAAATGTCAATATCGAAGCGGTGCGTTAGAGTGGTGGTGACAATCCAGGAACCTCAATTCGGCGTCGTGGACAAAAATTACAATTACAAGAAGGTTTTTATAGCGTTTACTCACTAAAGATCTGCGTATTCATGTTTATAAAGTTCATATACACAACAACTGAAGCCTAATGGCCTTGCACAGCAAAGAGAGTTTGTTAATCGCCAAAATTGCCGCTTTTGGGGTTCTGGGAACGCACATATGAATGTTGAAAAGCACATCCACAACGTGTCACTGTTTGGTGTGCATTTCGTACTGGAGGCATAATTGGACCATAGTTTTTTGAAAATTAAGCAGGTAAAGCCAAATCAAATGATATTGATGTGGCCAATATGTGGTTTCAACAAGAAAGTGGTACGTGCCATACAGTTCATGAAATACTTCAATTACTATATGAGACATTTCCATGTCATATACTCTCTCGTTTAGGTGATCAGAATTAGCCTCACAGATCGTTTGATTTAACACCATTAAATTTGTTTATATGGGGTTATTTTAAATCACAAATCTACGTCATTAAACCACTTGTACATTAAAAGAGAGGATTCAACGTTACATCAACGAAATTCAGCCAAATTTATGCACAATGATCAATAAAATATCGACAAACGAGTGCGTATGTGTATACAAAGCCGTAGAGGCCATTGGTCCGATGTGTTCCTCCACAAATAACCCCATCCCATGTACTTTATGATTTATTAAAAAAATTATAATCAAAAGAATAGAAACTATGTTTTCTATTTTCGAATCGTGCGTTAATTTTGGGACACCCTTTATTTATACCTGACTACCAGTACATTATTTTAGTTTTCAAAAACAATGTCACATTTTATAAATAGAACACGCTTAAAAAAATCTCTATAAAATATACTAAACAGAAACTTAATATGCAAGCACAAAACATAATTATGTAAATTTAACTTCAAAATGTATTTAAACCGGACAAGATACTGTATGTACTGATGGCTGTATAATACCCCCCGGGCCTGGTAAGAGAGACCGATCATGTTTCAAGAATTCATCTACGGCCTTTGCAGCCTGACGACCTTCAGAAATCGCCCATACAACAAGAGACTGACCTCTTCGGCAATCTGAAACAATTAAGCATATAAATTATCTTCTTACAGGGCGAGGCAAAGTAACATGTCTTTCGGCTTGTTACGTTTTTCTTCAAACATTTTGAATATTCATTTGTTCACATATTTATTGTAACAATTGAGAAATTAATTTGTTATCGTCCTCCCATTTAACTAGCAAAATTCAATAAAATCTCGGAATGTATTCAAATTCTTCCTCTACCTATCTACACTTGAAATCAAAATAAATTTTAGTAAATTTGTTGTCATTTGATTTGTTATTTTGATATAAATTCTTATTTTATATTTATTGCTATTTGGTAATAATTTATACAAAATATAAGTTCAGTTAGAGTATACGTTCTTTTTTATTCAAATCTATTCTTCCTGCTCGTTCGTTCTTCAGTAATTTCCATCTGTGTTCCCCTTTCCTTCCTGGTTTTAGTTTCTCCCGCAGTTCTACAGCTGCCAATCCACTCCTTTATAGTTAAAATCCAGAAAATGCGAAGTCGATGTTGCACGAATTTCTCAGACTTATAGGCACTATAAAACTTTGGAATCATTCGGATTCTTCCCAATTCGATCGTTAATTGAAGTTAGAAGTCTCTAAGAACTTTACTTGGATCGATTTAAATCAATACATTTGGCCAAGATGGCCTAATTTGAGACAATCTGAAGTATGCTACAACTTGAGTGGACTTAAATATAAGTTGTAGGGTATATAAGTCATTAAAAATAAAGAATGTGTCAATATTAGTGAGACAATGTTGTTAAATGAGATGTAAATTATGTGAAAAAAATTGTGAAACTCTAGAAATAATAGCAGCAGCTTTTATTCATCTAGTCTTGTTCTTATATTTTGAGCAAATAACAGTAACACCATATGATATTCAATACGGTTAGTATTGCGATTTACACTGAAATCAAACTAATAAAATTGATACAATTGAAATTTTTGGAAAATAATAAATCGTCACTCTACAATTTTTAACCATTATCCACTTAAAATTAATATTGTAGCAATGCCGTATCAACAATTTAATTATAGGAACAGTGACAATTAACTATATATTTAAATTCATCTTACCTCCAGCGGCAAATACGTTCTTCACATTGGTTTTATAGTCCTTTGTACTAAAGTTCGATCTAGCATCCAAAGTGAGTTCCAGTTGGTCACCAATAGCCCTTTCGGGTCCCAAGAAACCCATGGCTAAAAGTACTAAATCAGCTTTAAATACTTTTTCAGTTCCAGGTACTTGGTTCATCTGCCAACGTCCACTATCATCTTTTATCCATTCTACGCTCACCGTTTTAACTCCGCTCACATGACCCTTACCATCATCTAAAAATTCTTGAGTCATAATGCTAAATACTCTAGGGTCTGCGCCGTAGCGGACTTTCACCTGGGAACAAAAAAAAATCGAATTTTTATTAAATCCAAAAAAGGAATACATTTGAAAGAAAAAAAAAACATACTTCTTCATGACCGTAATCTACTCTAAAGACTCTAGGCCACTGCGGCCATGGATTGTCGTTGGTTCTCTTCGTTTTAGGTTCAGGTAGAATTTCAAAAGTAGTAATCGAAGCAGCGCCTTGTCTTAAAGAAGTTGCAATGCAATCACAGCCTGTATCACCACCACCGATAATTATCACATTTTTGTCTTTGGCATGAGGCCCGTCGAAATTAGCTCCGAGTTGTTTTTTCTGCCAACTTTCCAAAAATTCCATGGCAAAGTGGATGCCATTTAATTGACGACCTATGAAATTAATTAGAAACTTTGTTATACATTAATTTCGTCCTAAATATCGAGTTTATTATATATTATTATCAAAATTTGGATAATGAAAATACCCATATATATATTGAGACGATTTATATCTAAACTTCCAAGTCGAATTTATCCAAAATGAAATAGACATTGTCACCGGGAAACGAGAAGAAAGGCTTCACTATTATCCCAATCTCAAATTACTCCAGCTTCGAGATAACCAGCCTCAGATACTAGAGCTTAAGAGAACTAAACCGTTTGAGCTTGTGTAGTCCCGATAGAAAAGTGGACATTCAAGAATTTAACCGAAAATGTTTATTAATTTTTTAGGTTAGATGCATTAGCATTGTCACATTTTGCAATTTATTGATTTAAATATCTATATCTAGAAGGATTTGCCGTTTGCCTCAAAATAGGTTTCAGTTTAAGCAAACGCTTCTTCATTTGAGCTGAATTTCTTACTGTCGAGCATTTTATCGAGATCAGCGAATAGCCAGTAGTCATTGAGGGCCAGATCTGAACTATACGGTAGATGAGGAAGCAATTCGAAATGTAATTCGTTCGATTTAACCATCGTTGCATGGTGAATCGTTGCATTTTATTAAACAGTTTTTTCTTCGACATATGAGGCCATTTTTTCTGTAAAATATAGTCTTTTGATAGTTGGTACTTCATAAACGTCATATGGATTTGACAATGGCAGCGCCATCTGCGTGTCAGTCACACGACTTATTGAGTAATGTATTATGTCACTAGATATAAAATTGTTAAAAATCCAGATCACAACACAAGACAAATTCGACAAGAATATAATCAATTTTGTACATTTTGAAAATGGAAAGACCAGTATAATTCCAGATAAATTAATCATAACAGATGCTGTAAAGAAGAATTTGTAAAAATCAAAACTTACCTGGAAGTGGCAAATCTCTCGGCCACGTTGCCCCAGTGGCAAGTACGACAGCGTCGTACTCATCACTTAATTCATTAGCTAAAATATCTTTTCCCACATTGACATTGGTCTTGAATTCGATCCCTTCGGCAGCTAAAAGATCTACTCTTCTCTGCACTACAGTCTTACTTAATTTCATTGTGGGAATTCCGTACTGAAGTAACCCCCCGATTCTGTCATTTCTTTCGAAAACTGTAACTAGGTAACCTGCTTTATTCAACTGATTTGCGCAAGCCAGACCAGCCGGACCGGATCCTACTATAGCTACTCTCTTGCCATTGCGTACTGTGGGTATTTGGGGAACGATCCAACCATTTTCGAAAGCATGATCTATTATAGCACATTCGATATTTTTGATGGTAACACTTGGTTCTGATATACCTGAATAGAAAAATAATGAGTAAGTGACACAGACGAAACTATCTTAAGCAAACTTAACAAAAATATTCCATTCTTTTTATGTTATGGAGATAGCTGTATTACTGCTGTACCAAAAAGTTCAATTAAAAGTGTAAGTCAAAATTCAGATCTTATCAAGAATTTGTTGCTGCTTATATACATACAGAATGTCCGTCAAAATAATGAATATACATACCAAGTACACAAGCAGCTTCGCAAGGTGCAGGACAAACTCTGCCAGTAAACTCCGGGAAGTTATTAGTTTGAAGAAGATGATTCAAAGCTTGCCTCCATTGATTCTGGAATACCAGAAGATTCCATCGGGGAATTATGTTACCTAAAGGACACCCGTGACTATTCGATTGACAGAACGGCACGCCGCATTCCATACAACGGGCAGCTTGTACGCGAAGTCCTTTACGTACGTGAGTAAAATTGTAAATTTCATCCCAATCTTTCATACGTTTATCAGCAGGACGGTAGGGAGCGGCTTCACGAGGATATTTCATAAAACCTGATAAAAAAAATGATCAACTGTTCGAAAATAGACTTTCAATATACAATAAAGTCGATTGTATTTTTCTTATTTAGTGCGAGCAGTGTTTACTGTACTAATTTATTTGCCAAAATTAGTGATTAGTGTTTCCTAAGTATGTCTTCACTTTACACAATTAATAATCAATTGTTTCAGAATATAATACTGTGACATATTTGGTTTTGAGCAGTTAAGTAGTTATTGTAATAAAAATTAAAAGCGTTAGAACGGGAATTCTGTTGAAAAAATATTGATTAAATCGGCATCGGTTTAGAAGATTGAAAACGTAACAAAAAATCTGTCTAAGACTACTGCATATTAACGAAAAAATCTTGTCCAATTTCCACCTTAAAGAATGGCGAAAAGGAACGACATAGTTTGAACTGAGAAAGTCTTGGTGTTACAATCTAAAATAAAAACCGCATGGACTTTTACTGCCTATCCATTTATAGAAGTCTTAGGTATTGGAAATTAGTATTTCTTCTTTATTATAGAATATAGCTTTCCTTAGATAGAAAATTATATTTTTCCCGAGTTATCGGCCAATTAAATAGCTCAATATAAGCTAAAGTAAACCTAATCTAATTGACGCTCAAGTAAATTTAATCTAATCGAAGTTAAAGTAAACCTAATCTATTAGAGACTGAAGAAAACCTAAGCTTATCGAAGGTAAAGTGAACCTAAACCAATCAAAGCTAAGAAAAACGTAACCAGAAAATAAAACTGTTCTTTGGTCTGATCAACAACATCAAACGACAGTTCTCAATTCGAATAATATTTATTTATGCCTTTTTTTCTTACTGTTTCATCTGGATTTGGATTATAAGAGACATCACAGGTGATTATGGACTAATTTATGCTCAAGCTGAAGTTAACCTCACCTAATCAAATCTGAAGTAAACCTAATCCAATTGAAGCTAAAGTAAACCTAAGTCAATCGAATCTAAAGTAAATCTAATCGAGACTAAAGTAAACCTAACCTAGTCGAAGCTATAGTAAATCTAATCTCATAGACTAAAGTAAACATAACCTAGTCGAAACTAAAGTAAACCTAAGTCAATCGAAACTAAAGTAAATCTAATCTAATAGAGACTAAAGTAAGTTCATAAGCTAAAGTTAACCTAACCAGAGAATAGGTACGTTCTATAGTCTGCTAACTAGTTCCCAATTTGAATGTATGGATCTAGATTATAAGAGACATTACATGCGACTAAGGACCAATTTATGCTATTTAGTTATGATAAGACATGCAACAAAGTTGCTCAAAAAATAACAGATACATGTTTCTAATGTCACTTGTCACAATTTTACATATATCAATACTTATACTAAGAAAACTGTTTCCGTTATTGACTAAATATCGAAAAAAAAAAAAAAAAATTCGAGTGCTAAAACGTGGAAAACCGAGGACAAGTTACGTAAATATTATTTATCCCTTAGTCTCTCGGACAGTTTATATGTATTCTTTTTCATAACCATATTCTATTCAACAAGCAATAGGAAAAATTCTGAAAGAATACTGGGTGAGTCATCACAAATTTGATTATTTTAATCCTTATTTTGACTATTTTCGGTTTTCAACTTTTTAACACTTTATTTTATCCAACCTTGACCAGGGTTAGTTAAAAGGGCTTCTACTGTATAAATTGATATCCGATTATTCACAAGAAAAATTGAGACATTACCCCTGGTCTTATCCAGAGCCCTTTCAACTTTCTTTTGCTCGTGAGTAGCATCGCCAATGGCGTCTTCAATATCCAGTATCTTGGGTTCCGCAGCTTGAGGTTGATTGACGGGTATTTCCGCAGTTTTTTGTTTTAATGCTCTCTGGTATTCGTACGGAAAAACTTTGACGAATTCTCTCTTACGGATATCAAATTCATCTATTAGAGTTTTGGCTACAATACTTCCGGTCAATTCTTCGAATTCTTTTAGAAGGGATATAACGAGATCTACATCTTCTTTATCTTCCAATTTGCATAGTTCTACGGTTTCCATGTTACATTTTGTGGAAAATTTACCGTCTATATCCCATACATAAGCGATACCTCCAGACATACCAGCTGCAAAGTTTCTACCAGTCAGACCTAAAAAAAAGTATCCATTTTTTTTAAATTCGTATACATATTTATGTAAAAACTGCTACTGAATTACATTGTAGTACAAATAAAATAGGAGCTACTAACCAATTTAAATTTGCCAAGAACATTTACGCAATTACTATTTTTTTAAAATATTTTGTCCAGCAGAAAAAAATTTAAAATTGATTTACTCAACAGAAATTAGTATCCTCTATCAGCAACGCTAAATAAGAGTCCAAGTTGGCAATCTTGTTTTTTAGGTAAGGCTCTTCCACTAGGTCAAATCCCAAGATTTTCCTCCTTGAGCTAATAAGAGTTGACAATTGCAGACGACGTGTCTCGTTTTTGCTATTTCTATTCCACAGAAATGACAGTCCGAATCAACAGCACCGTGTTTAGTTTTACCAGAGTCTTAGGTTACGTTTTTTACTCATAGTCCTCATACATCCATTCTGACTTGCGGATCGGAAATTTCAACTACGACGAAAGTAACAGAGCAAAAACTCTTAGTCTTTGAATGAATTTCGAGCAAAATATATGGTTCAGTAAAAGAAAATATTCCTGTGGAGGATACTCCATTACAAACAACCTCCCACTATGTACAAAGAGAAGTATGTATGTATAGTTTAGGGTGTCACATATACACCCAAAAGATTTATAGTATCCCCTATTCTTGCTGTGGTATTGGGAGTGTTCAGAGTTCACATCTACTTTTTTTTCTATCACTGTCTCCTTTGTCTTGTAGCAGATTCCACAGAAGGGTTCAGGTCCCCACATTAGCAAGTCTGTGTACTATTTCATTTCCCTCTGCTTCAGTCTGACCAGGAACCCATTAGAGGAATTGTATTCTTTAAACGTAGCTCATTTATCATACACAATTCAATGTTTGGACATATCTAGAACTCACTATAACTTCAGATGCCTAATCTTCAGCTCCCTCTATGAATCTAATTTGCATAAATGTCTTCTTCTTTCTGCCTCCAGTTTCTACCTGTTTTAGCTATTATATCCACCATACATGTGCAAACCAGACCAACTAAATGATTTTTTGTAATGTTAAGTAAATATTTAAAATCAAAACAAAACAGTGGGAAAATAACTAAATAAGATACCACACTACACACATAAAAGTGGCATTATTTTATCTATAATTTCATTTTTAACTGCTGTATTTATAACAAATTTTACCTAGAATTAACACGATTCCTCCGGTCATATATTCGCATCCATGGTCTCCTACACCTTCTACAACAGTAATAGCTCCAGAATTTCTAACTGCAAATCGTTCCGAAGCTATGCCCCTCATAAAGGCTTTACCAGACGTAGCTCCATATAAACAAACGTTACCAACGATGACGTTAAGATGGGATTCAAACGGTGACGTTTTGGGAGGGTAAATAACAATGATTCCACCAGAAAGGCCTTTCCCTAATATTAGAAAAATTTAAAAAAAACGTTAGTTCATATTGTCATATTTTATAAGATAAAACTTACCAACGTAATCGTTAGCATCTCCTTCTAGTGTTACGTTAATACCTTTTGCTAAAAAGGCGCAGAAACTCTGACCAGCAGATCCCGTTAGGCGAATATTTATTTGACTCCCTTCTGGCAAGCCGTCTTCATTATATTTGCTTGAATTTATATAAAGAAAATTAATTAACTTTATGGAACAATTAGTTATAAAATTTCTAATAATTTAATTTAAGTAAAATTATGAATATCCATTCAGTACTTTTAGTACTTTTAAATAAAATTATGAATATCCATTCAGTACTTTTAGAGTAAATTGTGTTACTATAGTTAATATAAATCGTTAAGGCCGATATACGATGGTTATACCAAAAGTAAGATCCCAATGAGTTACAGCCTTAAGGCCTTAGAACTATTACTGTATAATAAAATTATGTTTGCACAAAATTCAACTGCATTTAGAAACAACAATCAGAAGATGTTTTAACCAGTTTAGTTAATGAAATATTTTAAAAACTTACCGAGATATATGATAGCTAAGAGTTGATCCAAAAGCTCGTTCTTCGTTATTAATTTTCATCTCAATATCAATCGACTTCTGAACCCCATCGATAACCGGTTGTGATTTCTCTATCAATTCATTATCGGGTCGTTGTTCCAATTGAAAATCTTGCGATACGGATCCACCTTTGATGTTAACTCCAGGTCTCATATGTAGAGCATTTTGTAATATCAAGTTCAAGTTGAGAGATTTCGTTTTTTGGGAACCGGTTTCTAATACCTTAAGAAGATCCGTTCGTCCAATCAATTCTTGGTACGTGCGGATCTAAAATGTATAAATAATTTCAGTCAGTATAAATGACATATTTAAATTATTACTTACCCCTAAATTGGCCATGTGTTCCCTAACTTCTTCTGCGAGCATGAATAGATAGTTGATGACATGTTCAGGTTTACCGGTGAATTTTTTCCTCAAAACTGGATCTTGAGTTGCTATACCAACGGGACAGGTATTGAGATGACACTTCCTCATCATTGTACAACCCATTACGATTAAAGGTGCAGTACTAAAGCCTATTTCGTCTGCGCCCAATATGGCGGCTACCACTACGTCAAATCCTACATCAAAATTTTCTTATTTTAAACAAGCTCATTGTTATAAATGGCTTTCAAACACAAAGTGGATGACGCAGATCATTGAAATTGTGACAAGAGTCTAATAACAGGCCCAATAACTGCTCTCAAAGGTTCTCAAACACAAACTTGATAATAGTTTATTCAAATATTGGCAGGAGTCAAATGACAGGTATATGTCCACAGGAGCGGTACTACTTCCCAATTACCCAACACCCTATCATAAAAATTCACTTTCTTTAACTGATTTCAATGGCTCTTAAACACAAACTTGATATTGCAGTTCATTCAAATTTTGATAGGAAACAAATGACAGATATCTGTTCACAGGACCGGTACTGCTCCCCAATCAGCTGATACCCTATTATGAAAATGAATTGTTTTCAACTGCTATCGAATGCTCTCAAACACAAACTTGATAACACAGTTAATTCAAATGTTGACAGAAGTCGAATGACAGATATCTGTTGACAGGAGTGGTACTGCTCCCCAATTATCCAATCACCCAACATCCTATCATGAAAATTAATTTTTTACAACTCCTATTAAAGGCTGTAAAACACAAACTGCATGACACATATTGTCAAATGACAGACATCTGTTCACAGGAGCTTTATTGCTCTTTCAATTAAGATGATGAAATTTCGAAAACTCACGGATTGATGAACCAGTCTTAGTAAAAAGATTTTTATACTAGAAACTATATTTTAAAATCACTTACCAGTTCTTATATTTCCATCAGCTTGTAGAACAATTCGAGATCTCAAGTTATTTAGAACTAGAACTTGATGTGTTTCGGCGATACCCAATTCCCACGGTAATCCAGCACTTTTAATCCCCGTCCAAGAACTAGCACCAGTTCCACCATCATGTCCAGATACGACGATGTGTTCAGCTTTACCTTTAGCTACACCAGAAGCTACAACTCCGACTCCAACTTCGGATACGAGTTTAACTGAGATACGAGCTAACGGATTGGCGCATTTCAAATCGTAAATCAATTCGGCTAAATCTTCTATGGAGTAGATATCGTGATGAGGAGGCGGAGAGATAAGACCTACTCCGGGTACAGAATGTCTCGTCTTGGCTATATCGGCAGATACTTTATAACTACAAATAAATGGCGTTGATACTATATTACCATGAATTGGAAATCTGTTACTTACCCAGGAAGTTCACCGCCTTCGCCTGGTTTAGCGCCTTGTGCCATTTTAATTTGTAGATCATCGGCGTGCGCTAGATATGAGGAAGTCACTCCAAAACGACCAGAGGCGACTTGTTTGATGGATGAACGTTTTTCTTCGTCCAAATATCTTTCCGGGTCTTCACCACCTTCACCAGTATTACTTTTACCTGAGAAAGAAATGATAGTTATTAATGAAAGGTAACTATTGTCATTATAGCTATAGTTTCTTATTAATTAGAGCCATAGTTGGTTCATTATAAACTATATAAAATTAATGACAGTAATACAGAAAATTGTAATCAAACATCACTATTTATTATTGAAAATACTTGATATGATATTAGTACACCATTTCAATTCATTCCATTATTAAATAGTGACAGTTAAGTACAATTATTCTTAAAATGACTGAGCCAACATGTTTTGAAATGAACTTATTGATGTCACTAAAAAAATTGTAATCAAATATCACTATTTATTACTGAAAATACTTGAAATGATATTACTACACTATTTGAAGTGTTTTCATTATTAAATAGTGACAGTTAAGTACAATTATTTTTAAAATGACTGTTTGGTAAGATACAGGGTGAGCCAGCATTTTTTGAAATCAATTTATAACTCTCTTCCCTATAAGTAAACAGTGTAGAGCTAATAAACGTTATCAAACAACTTATGATATTATTTCTCTAGACAATTTGTCACGGGTTTGATCACTCAGTAAATAGATTGTGATTGAATTTCCGACCAGGGAGTTCGTTTAGCCACCTCAAGGGAGTCGCTCCGCGATACCAAACAGAATCAGTTAGCGATCCCCAGTGGAGTCGCCCTTGTAAACAGTAAAAGTGGTATTTTGGGCGACCTAATATCCAGGAAAAAGTTCATTTAAGTTGATATTTATTTTTTTAGCTTTTTTGGGTTTTTTATGGGGGGAGGTTTTTCTAGAAAACAGTGTATGGTTAGTAATAAAATCAAATAATGAGCACTGTAAATAAGTTATCGCAACTAAGTTAAAGGAGAATTTTTGAGAATCAATATAGAAGCTCACCTCCTACTTTATTCATAGCGATAGCAAGAGTCTGATGCGATTCTAAGCTAATTGAACCAAAACTCATAGCCCCCGTAGCGAATCTTTTAACAATTTCCGAAGCGGGTTCTATTTCGTCCAAAGGTAGAGGTTGATCGAGCCTTCGTAAGTCCAGTCTACCTCGTAACATACAGTTTCTAACAGATTCCATCGTGGATTCCTTGAAACGTTCATACGCCGTTTTGTTTTTATTTACTGCCGCTTCCTAAGATAAAAGAAAAGGATAAAAAATTATTTTTTTATTTTCATTAAGACTGAATATGATTTTAGAAAGCGGTGATTCTCTATTTAATGTATTTCTAGCTTATTCAATGTGTTCAAAATAAGTTTGTTCTTAAATAAAAAAAATATTGAAAGAAAAAATCAATTAAGTAACTAGTAATTGAATATACAGTGTCAAAATAACTTGCGTAATAAAATTTTTTGTCCTTATTATAGAGAATTATAACTAGATGTATCACCCTGTATATTGAAATTTATGTTTAAAAAGCATGTATTTTTTATAAATATGGGCTTAAACAATTTTATTTTATAACCGGTTTGCCATCTTGAAGAAGATTTAATTATAACTAAACTCATTTGATTCACATTGTATATAATTGTATGTTTTTTTTACTTATTCAGTTTCATATCGTGTATAATGAATATACTAAGTTACCGTGTTCAACTCCTGAAGAAGCTGTCTACAATGGATGACGAAACGTCGAACTCAACAATCACAGCGACACAATTCCAATCCGGAAGTAATGTTTCTGACATTGACTCTAATGATGGAAGCCTACGTTCTTATCTGTTATATTTTAATAGATAGTTTAGATAAAATTTTACCTGTAAAGAGGCAATACTGGCTGGTTCGTTCAGATGCTTCTCTCCTCCTGCTCTCCAATGATAATTTCCTGCGTCTCTTATAATTAAACTGTCGGGGCTGACTTTGTAAGCATTTTGATGTCTTTCGAAACTTTCCGTTGCCAATAGATCCAAATTAACTCCGCCCAATCGCGATGGTGTTCCTTTGAAGGCCTTTTCGATAACGTCCTCAGCTAAACCAACTGCTTCGAATATTTGTGCAGATTTGTAAGATTGTAGAGTGGATATCCCCATTTTTGCCATAACTTTACTGATACCTGCGAAAATAATGAAACAACGAATTTGAAATTCATCCAAAAATTTTATATACAAGGTGGTCAATACTTCTGAAAATTAATTTGATTTAAAAGATATGAATAGAGTACTTTATTTAACCAAATACGACGGCTATTTGGAAATTAATGAAAAAGTAGCATTATATTATATAACCTGGAGAAAATTAAGAGGAAAAATAATAATATATAAGATGAAATACGAAGACATCAGAAAAATAGCAAAACAAGAATTGGTAAAAGAAAAAAAGAACAAGTAATAGTTGAATTTAGGGGAAAGAGGAAAAATTTTGAGGAAATTGAAGATAATGAAGAAGACAAAGAAATAAATGCGTACTATAGAGACACTAGAAAAGTTTTTTTGTCGCCACAAGTTAATATTCAGTAGCAACAACTTCTATTTCACTTAATTGATGATATTGAAGAAACTTTATTGAAAACCATTTCAGAGTGATACAAAAAACTTTTTGATGAGCGAAAACAGAAGTTTATTGTTTCCAAGGGAACCTTATAGTTCCTCGTTAATCGATTGAATAGGTCTTACCGGTAGACATAGCTTGTGCATAATTTTGGAAAATAGCTTCGTCTGTTAGATTGGTATCCAATACTCCTTGGTCTCGAAGACTAGAAGCCAGTTCAAGAGCCAAGTATGGACAAATTGCATCTGCGCCATATCCAAGAAGAACACAGATATGGTGAACTTCTCGAGCTTCAGCTGTTTCAACTACCAAGGCTACTTTCATCCTAGATCGAGATTCTATCAAGTAATGGTGAGTAGCACCTGAAAATTAGTCAATACTACAATAATCGTGCTATAAAAAACCATGTATTTGGAAAAAGTTATCAGATAGACTATGATAATAATAGAGTTAAGGAAAAGTGGAAAAAAATCTTACCCAAAGCTAGTAAACTACTTATAGGTACTCTGTTTGGTCCTCCTAATCGGTCAGATAAAATGATAATTTGATGTTTGGCGGACATTTCGTTAGCTTCCTCACATACGCTTTGTAATTTCTTCAAAAAACCAGGGATTCCTTCTTCTTCGGGAAACGTTATGTCGATGACATGAGCGCTCCAATTCCGATGTGTCGTTTGCTTAAGAATATCCAAATCAGCAATTGAAATTACGGGATTCTTTAGCCATAATCTGTGAACCTTAAAATTATACAAAAATGTATCCAGTACTGGGAATATATGAAAACAAAATTGAATTATTTGAAATAAATTGAAATTTAGAATATAAAATACGGGGAATTTCTGGAATTTTCAGACATAAACAAACAAGCAAATAAGAAGCTGTAATATTTTAATCATTGTCATTCTCGACAAAATAAGTGTTTACATCCTCTTTTGAATAAAATCTCTCTCCTGCAGGAAAAATTTTATGGTTAAGAAGCAGGACAAAGTCACTGGGGACCAGATTTGTTGAATAAGGTGGGTGATCATTTATGAAATAGATAATTTCAATAATGAAAGTTGTTAAATATTCCATACTGAATGGACTCAATAATAACTGAAATAGCATTTCCGTGGGTAGAGCTTTGTAGTACGCAGTTTTTCCGCAAGATGTTAAATGGTGTCACTTATTACCACTTCAGTACTATCAGTGAAATTTTGTTAAAAATTTTATAGATTCACGTTTTATAAAATTAAGAAATTATCCGATTTTCAGTTCCTTTTAAACTATTTATTCTTGTCAATAAAATTCTGTTATCTATTTATTGCTTGCGATAATTTCTTCTCTTACTTTTTAGGTCTATTTCTTTATTCTCGTTTCTTTGTTTCATCAATATTTGAGATCGAATAACGCCTCGACCGTTTTTAGTTCTCAATTGACTTTTTTCTCCTTTTAAATCGCTTACACCACTAGGAAACATCCTCCAAAATCAATATATAATACCCATAGACAAATATGAACATTTCGTGAGCTTCCTTGGTACTTTTTTCGACCTTTCAATATCCATGTTTCATGACAGACACCACAAAAACGTTTTCGCTAAAGTGATTCATGAGATATAGTGCATCATAATCACTAAGTAATTCCCATAGACAAATTTGTACATTTCGTGAGCTTTCTTGGTACTTTTTTCAACTTTAAATATCCATGTTTCACGACAGACACCACAAAAACGTTCGCACTAGAGTGATAGATGAGATATAACACATCAAAATCAGTAAAACATTCCCATTGACAAATTTGAACATTTCGTGAGCTTCCTAGGTACTTTTTTCAACTTTCAATATCCATGTTTCACGACAGACACCACAAAAACGTTCGCACTAGAGTGATTTATGAGATATAGTGCATCATAATCACTAAGTAATTCCCAGAGACAAATTTGTACATTTCGTGAGCTTCCTAGGTACTTTTTTCAGCTTTCAATATCCATGTTTCACGACAGACACCACAAAAACGTTCGCACTAGAGTGATAGATGAGATATAACACATCAAAATCAGTAAAAAATTCCCATAGACAAATTTGAACATTTCGTGAGCTTCCTAGGTACTTTTTTCAACTTTCAATATCCATGTTTCACGACAGACACCACAAAAACGTTCTCGCTAGAGAGATACATGAGATATATCAGATCAAAATCACTAAATAAACACAATTTTAACATTTTTTTATATTCTTTAGTGTTTTCTCCAACTTTCAAGATCTAGATTTCGAGATACACACCACAAAAACGATCTCATGAAAGAAATACATGAGTCATAGTAGTTAAAAATCACTAAATCACCATAGACAAATTTTAACATTTCACAAGTTCCTTTGGCACAATTTCACTAAACATACATGAGACATAGCAAGTTAAAATCATTAAATCATCACCATAAATGAATTTTAACATTTCGTGAGCTTCTTTGGGATTTTTTTTCAATTTTCAAGATTCGCATTTGAACACAGACACACAAAAACGTTCCCACTAGAGTGATACATGAGATATATCAGATCAAAATCACTCTCACTTTCCAGATATATACTTCAAAAACGATCTTACTAAAGAAATGCATGAGTCATGGTAGTTAAGAAGTTGATATAAAAATATATCCACTGTATTTATTGATCACACCACGTATTTCACCTCCCCTCGTACAAAAAGTCAATGATGTATATTCAGTTTATATAAAAAGTCGTTTATTGTTACCTGTCTGGAACTGGGTTTTAGAATATTATCCTCGGGTCCTATGGGACATTGTAAGGACATAACAACTTTTTCGCGGAACGGATCAATAGGAGGATTCGTAACTTGTGCAAAAAGTTGTTTGAAGTATTCGTAAAGTAGAGGAGAGAAGTTAGACAGACATGCTAGTGGTACGTCGTTGCCCATACTACCCAAAGCTTCTTTCCTGTAAATTAGAATAAATTAGAAATGAAAATTCAATATTTAGCAATCAAACCAAGTCATTCATCACTTACTTGTTATTTATCATGGGTAATAACAATAGATGAATAGTTTCAGTGGAGTAACCATACAAGGGTAATCTTTTGTCACCCAATCCACTAGTTTCGTATTTCGGTTTAGGTGACCTACCAGCATCCAGATGAGCTTTTCTAAGTTCATCCATAGAAATCTAAAGTCAAAATAAACATATATTTATATAAATCAATACTAATGATTAAAATACTTGAAGAAATTACAGCTTCACGTAAGATAGATTGATTTATACGAGGGTTGACTATTAAATAACGTGTTAGCGAAGAATGCGGTACAAACAAATCAGTATAGCCGTAGATTTTGCAACTGAAACTCATGATTTATTGAAAAAATTATTGGTAGTAAATGTTTATAGCGTGTACGTGTTTTTGAGTGGTTTCCAAATTGACAGAATGACAATAATGAATAAATTGGTAATTTTATTAAATATGATTAAGAAAAATTCTAACAACAGTAAGATGTGTTTACTAATACTTTGAATACCACTGAAAATAACGCAAACTTATTGAAAAAGATAATAACATGATTTTTTTTAACCGTAAGTACCAGTTCATGAAATGAACCCATCCCATTTGCATCGGGAGCCAAAAGAGATGCATATGCAAACCAAGGTTCAAATCAATTATCATTTTTTTTTCTTCGTTTACTTCCCAAGGCTTCTGAAGATCAAAATATTCATCACGCTTTCAACTTTGTGAAATAATCTCTCCATCAAGACCCCAACTCATTTTGTATTGCCATTCAAGATATTTCTATTCTATTTGAGGATCCCAGTGTTACTACATCCGACTCATTCGCCAGATCTTGAGTCGTGCAATTTCTATCGAGATTTGAGTTCTTCGAAGCTATCAACGAGGAAAAGACGGAGCTGTTGTGAAGTTGTTAATTAATAGTCACACCTCGTATAAAACAACAAAATATATTTAAAAAAAATAAACGTTCAAAAAAAGTTTACTACATAGGAAAAGCCGATAGTAAAGTAATTTCGGAACTTATCGTAGATTAAAGACTCAATGTATACACACCCTGTTTTATCAAGTTGTTTACGACCCCCATGGGAATCGGAATTTAAGTCATTTGCCTTTTCTAACTTGATATTTGTATAGCAAGCGAAGCTGTCAAGTATAAATTTTAGATTAGTTTATCGGAGGACAGTAAGACAGAATCTTGGAAAGTCTATGAAAGTAATAATTTTATTAAAAAACTAGCTCTCCTACTATAGTTCTGAGAAATTGTAAGAACAATATATTAGTCGAACAACTACCGGCTTCTTTCATAAGTCACAAAGTGTGACACCCCATTCGTATCTATATATGACATTTCAACAATTGCAGTAGAAACTATAAAATTTGAGCATATGAAATGGTAGATATGGAGCGTTTACTCCGTACTGAAATAAATGAAGAACCAAGCTATAAATCATCAGCAGTGCTACTACCAATAAGAATATGTCGGTCCTTTTTGACTGTGTAATCAATTTGCAATTCTCCGGGAGTCACTGGCTTGGAAGTGAAGTTCTTCCACTTGGTGCAGCACCCGGATCACCAGGTCTGTTTTCATGCTGAAGAGTTTGATGTACCTATAAAGATTATAGCCATATAAGTTTCACACCCTGAGGGGTTTGTCTCAGCTATACAACTTGTGGTATATTTGTAGCTACATAAATGAAGCCTTTGTTTATTTTAACAGTTAATCCGCGAGTAAGGAATTATCAATGCAGGTATGGAAACTGTAGCAACTTCCAGATTGATCAAGTCGTCGGTAATTTCATTGCTCTTGAATCCCACACACCAAAGAATCAGAGCAACTCTACTGCCTTTGCGCCATAAAACATGACCAATATTTCAAATTTTATATCAATATTATGAATAATTGAAATTCATCCGTTTACTATGTTTGAAATTGAGATGTTTTGATAAACCGATAATGTAGCTGACTAATTATAGTTTTAGTTTGTTATACTATATAGAAATCTGTAGATTTCATTAAAATACGCGTTTAACGGTGTGTATCTGAGATGTCTTTAAACTACAATGTTGTGAATTTTAAAGGTGATGGGTGTTTTGAGTATACAGTGGAAAGTTTTCATTTTTGTTTAAAAGAAATACATGAAAAACTATACCAGTTGATTCAAGTACACGGTTGTGCTTAATAAACAGGTATACAGTGCATTAGTGCTGGTGTAGGTCAATGTCAGAGCTTCAAAAACATTTAGGCCCATCGCAAATTGAACACACCTCCCATTAATTTGTGAAACTCGGTCAACTGAAACCCAACTAGTTTCGAGTGGGGTTGTACTTGTAAAAAATTTTCGTGGATCATGGGTAGCTACTTGTGGAAATTTTACTTATTTGGCTTCTGTTTAACCGAGGCTACTACCTACCACACTTTCTGGAATCTCATAAATAACTTGAACCAAAAGTTTCCGTTTTTTGCAACCGCTCATTTATTTCATTTCTTTCTCTATCATTTTTCAGATAGATATCATTCAATACGACATTATAAAATGGCGTTATCAACAATAAAAACGACATTTGAAAATGATGTCACGACTAAAAAGGCCATCGGCACTAGAAACGACATTCTAGAATGACGCCAGCAGTGGAAACGACATTCTAGAATGACGCCAGCAGTGGAAACGACATTTAAACTTGTGCCACCTGCGAAAACGACATTATAAGATGGCGTCAACACTGAAAACGAGTAGTAGTAAAAATGGTGTCACCAATGTAACAGTTACAAATGGCGTCACCAATGAAGACGACATTTAGAATCGGTTTCACCAGTGAAAGCGACATTTAAAAATCTCGTCACTAATGCAAACGACATAGAAATGGCGGCACCAATAAAAACAAAATATAAAAATAGTGTCATCACTGAAAATGACATTTTGAAATAGCATCAGCACTAAAAATAACATTCTAGAATGCTGTCAGTAGTGAAAACGGCATTTAGAAATGTATCACCAGAGAAGACGATATTATAAGATGGTATCAGCACTTAAAACAATACTCAAAAATGGTGTTAATAAAAAAATTCAAAAATTGCGTCACCTATGAAAACGATATTTAGAAATAGCTTCACCAGTGAAAGCAACATTTAAAAATACCAGTCAGTAATGCAAACGACATTTTGAAATGGCTTCACCCCTAAAAACGTCATTTAAAAATGGTATCACCACTGAAAACGACTTTAAGACTAGGGTCAAAAACGACATTTAGTGTCACTAGTGAAAACTACATTAGAAGAAGGCGTTACTACTGAAAACGATATTCAAAAATGGCGTCGCCGATAAAAATGACATTTTAAAACTGCGTCAGCAGCAAAATCGCCATTTTATAATGGCGCCAGTAGTAAAATTGATATTTTAAAATAGAGCCAGCAGGAAAAACGACATTTTAAAATGGAGCCAGCAGTAAAAACGACATTTTAAAATGGCTCCAGCAGTAAAAACGATATTTAAAAATGGTATCTTCACAGAAAGGTACAATAGAAGATAGCGTCAGTCAGATATTTTAGAACAGGGTACGTCAGCAGTAAAATTGACATTTTAAAATGGCGTCAGTCAGCAATAAAAGACATTTAAAATTGCGTTAGCACTAATGCGGCGTATTAACACTTGTCGTGCATTTGAATCCTCTGGTAATATGTTTGGTTAAATTTTAGGTATAATTTGTAAAAAAGGTGGTGGGAAAAAGAGGTGAATAATAAAAAAATAGTTTTCCAAATACAATAGAAAAAAAATTGGATTTTAGTAACAATAGAAAATAAAGGAAAGGTTTTTCAAACACGAAAAAATAAAGCAATAAAGAAATTTTAAGCATTAAGCAAGTTTAGATCAAAATCGTTAATTTGAAAATGAATAATGGCACGATTTTGATGACCTGAAAGGTAAACCACATACAACATCATAAAAATCAATGATGAAGAACATATAACATTTAGAGACAAAACTTTGTAACAGTAAAATAGGAAAATTGAGGAAAACTTGAGCCTTTGTCAAAGAGAAAAACGGTAGTAAATCTTTCTCACATTTAAGAGATTAGAAAATTTGAAAAGAAGACAAAAATATTATTATTTATTTGGATGAAGCATGAATAAATGAAGGACATATTCTGATAAAAGTTTGGCAAGATAAACTGGTCACAAATGTTAAAATAATTATCACCTTAATGTTCACTCATAAATATTTTATGATGTATTTGCATTCGAGGTATTTTTAATGTGGTCATATTAAAATCTAGTGAAAATTTAGATATATTCACTATTTCTTTTGCTTTATAGTACTTTGTCATAAAAAACTGTGTTATTATGAATTTTCAAATAAACCAACGGCTAGGATAAAAAGTTTCTAAAAAATCATGCTAAAGCTATACTGCCTTATATATAAAGAGTCTTTGACAACATTGTTTAACCTTATATGTGTTTCCATTTGAACAACGTTGCCAAATTTACTAAGTAGTTTTGAGATATATGAAATTTGTAACAATATCTCAGACTACACAGTTACATGAACTGCTCCTTTAACCGAGAATGTGGCAAAACATCTGAAAGGTCTAACGTCAAACCGATTTTGAATAATTCTATATTTCCTGAGTTTTTTTTTAATGATTTTATGGTTCGAAAATGGTTTCTGATTTGTCCACAAGCATTTCAATTGTTTTAGAAGAATGATAAAGTAAAGTTTCATTTCTCTTTTGGTAAATACATGAATTGGAATTGATTTTCGAAAAATTGAATTTCTGTCTTCATTCAAAAATCTCCAGGTTGGCGTTAGTCCTAACAGATGTTTTGACACTTTTCTTTTGCTGAAGAGAATAACAGGTCCATATAACTGTATATTCAAGAACAATATTTGATGTTAGTTTTTCAGTTATATTGACAATAATGTTTAGTGCTTTATATTTTCTTGTAGCATTTAAAAACCTTTTTTTTTACAATTTAAAAATTATTAGTAAACAAATAAATAGCAGAAAGCACCAGCAAATAGTTCTATTAATCTACGTATCACACAGCGGTTTGTTCACTCACCATCTAATTGATCATCGAATATACATGAAAGCAAAGGAAAATTTTAATTTATTAAAACCATTTTAAGGATTAAAATGGCGACTGCATATGATATAAAATAAATTTAATAGCATCAGAGTTTCAAATTGACAATTTCAGGAGGTTCTGAAACTAGAAATTGTTGTAAATATTTTTTCTCTTAAATTTAATACATTTTGACGCGAAAATAATACGACAAAAAAATGCTACACTACAAAGTTGCCCGATAAATATTTTCCACTGATATCTAAATTTAAGTAGTTAAATAAAAAAAATATATATTCATACACAAATAATTTAAGTATTTGTTTTATTTTATACCACAGATCAATAAATCTCCGGTGTAACACTGATAAGAGATAACCATAGAACACATCTGGTGTACCATCTTTTATTTGACAGCTCTCAAATTTTTAGTTCATTCCCTCCGATAGTTTGCGAGAATTTTTTATAGTAAATAACGCATAGAGTTAATGTTAAAGACATATAAAGCGAGGTATGGGAGCTTCTTAAAATGGGGCGTCTACTACTAGAGATAAACATAGGTATACCACTCTCAGTCCCTGTCAACTGTATTATGATTGGATCGACATGACTTCGAAGTTTCGAATGTTAAGATAAACGGATACTCTTTCTCCCTCGTCCAGTCCAATGGTACAGTTTTCCTTACCTTTACCATTAACTCTACAAAATAAAAAAGAGAGAGATTCATTGTATTGTTTGTCAACGGGATAGGAACTTTTTCGTATGGGTTGAGGAATATTTTAGGACCTTCTCTGTAGGGCTGGAATTGTGTTGATTTTCGGGATATATCACATTCTGAAAACCTACTCCTCTCTCGGTGTTAAGTATTACTTCGCGGAGGGAGGATCTAGTAATCATACTCTTCCTTTAGGTCCTTGAAGTTCATATCTTCTTCTTTTTAGTCTTCAACTGCCTGCTATACTATCTACTCGATCCTTTTCTAAACAGCGGAGTTTTTTGAGAACCTCAGTCACAAAAGAGCTTGTCTCTTTCCAAGCTGTTTCTGATCAGAGCATGGTCTCTGGACGAAGCTTCTGCTTCAACAGCTTCGTAAGTAATGAGAGTATGACTCGAAACAAGGACACGCAAAAAATACATGCTCAGAATCTTCGTTTACATCGGCGCAAGACGGACACTCGAGAGACGTATTCTGCTTAAAACGATACTGACAATCATGCATTGATATCATCTGAGTCAAGTAATAATTGACATCTTTATGTTCACAGTTCAACCAGGTGTCTGCCATCGTTGTAGGCTGTTCTTCCGTTCTTCATTCGTGAGTTTGATTTGGGTTAACTCGGTAAGACCTTTTCGCCGTAGAGGGCACTTATCTCTTCAGTAATCTTATAGGTAGCATTCTAGCTACAACCAACACTGCGTTTTGAGACACCGTTCGCTTACCACTCATAAAGCACTCAGTAAATATACTAGACTTACCATACATCGTGATTTTTGTATTTTTAATGCATCCCTGTATCGCAATACCATAAGTGACTACAGAGGTTACCACAGTTTCCTCTATTTATGCTTTGGACCTCCTAGGGCTGTGCTAAGACTGTTCTGACCATCGTCGCTTTGTCGTTGTGCCTGCTGTTTGAAGTTAAGACAAGCGTCAATCATTACATCATTACACCTAGGTAGCCAAAATAAGAATTAGACGTTATTTTATTCGCCCCGACTTGCAGTGTGCATCTGCGGAATGGGTTGACACCAAGCAGTACTTCTTAGTCTCTCCTTTCCATCTACTCCCTGCTGTCGAGTCCTTAGCTGTGTAGACGACGAAATTAATAGCATCCAGGGTAGAGTGGGTTTTTCGAAAGCCATATTGGTCATAAGAGAGAGCAGCGGTTTAATAATTCGTTCAAGCCTACCGTGGATAATCCATTCCAGTATTTTTCTCGCAATATCTAACATACAAAATGGATGATAGTATGATGATTCGTCAGGAGGTTTTCTCTCCTTACATGGAGGCACTGGTCTCTGTTGTTTACATTTCATAGGAAAAGTCCTTCCTCAAGACACTCGTGATAAACCTCTAAGAATAGTGAAGTGTCAATTTTATGGCTTCTTTTAAGGCAATGTTTGGAATTGCATCTAGTCCCGGAACTTTTGTGTTTCCGACTCTGGAACATGTTTCCATTAACTGTTTTCCTGTGGAATTTCTTCAATACTGCTTTTTCTATCTTGTATTGGAGTTCCCATTGCTGCGGGAACAGGGCTATAACGATCCTGTCAAGGAGTTTGGGATTTGTGTATCATACATGTGTGTGTTTGTAACTACTACCGCGTGAGGGGTAAAAATGAAAAGTAATTGGATCAAAAAGTGGCTTGACGAACCAAACAGCTTTGGAGTAATTTGAGTGGGTCTTGTTATGAAGAATAACGTCAAAGTATAAACATACAATGGAACAAAATCTAGAGTTGATTAAACATTGTTTTTTAACCGGAGAAATATCGTCGAAACAAAGCCTTGGTTTTACGTCAGGAAAATCAACCATCATTGACCATTTGACTATTATGTACAGTTTAAGCATGGCCATATTAGTACTGAACAAAAACGACAACAAATTGATTATTTAGATAACTATTTGGAGCTGATAAAGTCAAATATGCGGTGTCGTTGAGTGGACCTATATTAAGAAAAACAATTCTTTTGCTAAGATAATACCAAATCTTATTTTTAGGCCAAAGAAATCCATTTTATAAAAATTATAATGAAAAATTGGAAATGTATTTGACTTATTATCTTAAAGAATAAAATGAAATTTGGATTGATCGAAGTTATTCATAAAAAAGTAGTTGTATTTTTATTTTATACATTTTTTATTAATTATAACATATTATTCGCATTTTAATGTGCTGTCAATTTTGAAACTCCTTACTATCCACATTGTAAACGTTTACACGAATTTTAACCATAATAGATCAAATACTTTTTATCTAGAAGCATTATCTACAATTTTAATAAGAAAAAAACTATTTTTATAGTATAGAAAATCATTCAAAGCCTTTAATGCAAAAACTACAGCACATACGATGGTCTATTGGTAGATAAACATGAAGCTGAAAGAGGGCAATCTAAAGGGGCTACACAGTCACAAGATACAGCTTCAATAACAATTGTGTTATAGCTTTCCTAGTAAACTTGATAATACATTTTTCAAACGGAAATTATGAGAGATTATGAGTGATTGAAAAAATTATATTAACAAATTAGTTAATCAGACATAGTTTAGTGAATAAAGAACCAATTATTCCAAGAGGAATCGGCGCATGAATACCGAAAACTATTGCACCTTAATTTTTCTATTCGATCGTCTTCAAATTGTCCTACTGATGATATAAATGCATGTTGCCACGTGGCAGCCCCGAAATTGCTTAAACAGTTGCAAGGAATTGTTATTTATCAGCCGGACAAATGTTTTTGTATTCCTTAAGGTGCGTCTCCATTGAACAAACAATGGGGAAATAAGTTTGTCAAACACGTTGATTAAAGTGCATTTTTAACAAACATTTCTTATTTCAACAAACAATTTC
Source organism: Diorhabda sublineata (assembly GCF_026230105.1). NCBI lineage: Eukaryota > Metazoa > Arthropoda > Insecta > Coleoptera > Chrysomelidae > Diorhabda > Diorhabda sublineata. The sequence continues at coordinate 7,527,778 of NC_079475.1, read as the reverse complement.
GATTCGGCATAAAACATTATTTTACTAGTATTCTAATGCAAGAACCTCGTTCTCGTCGATGGTGACAGAGACGATTGTTTTTACAGCGTTATGAATATAAATGTGATGATTTCCGCAATGATTTGATAGCCGGGTATTTGTTTAGAAATTTTACGAGAATGTCAATTGGGGATTTTGAATTGTTAATATCGATGATAGGACCGATGATAAGTAAACAAAATACTAATTTTCGCCAAGCAATCAAGATCGTCTGGCTATAACACTCAGGTTTTTGGCTTTTCCTTAATTTATATAAGTTAATCCCCACCAAGGCTTCTTATTTTCTGTGGCCCCCATCCCGGACTTACAATTTGTTGCTAGTAACTTTTTCTCTCGTCTATATTGCACTAGAAGAGTTTCAATATTTCTTTTAATCTCGGCGACATTATTTACACCTAAATTTTTTGCAATGTCATCTAATGCATCTCTTCTTTTGATTTTGTTTTTGTAATCATCATTATTAGGATCCCACAATAAAGGTTTACCTTCGTAAACGTTAATTAACCTTATCAAATTCTCCTGGCTTCAAAACTCTTTACTCATTTTGCCGAAAAACCACACACACACACACACACACACACACACACACACACACACACACACACACTTTCCCACTCAATATTTTCAATAAAAAAATACAAATAATATATATATATCCAAAAATTACGCCGGAAAGCCACTTCAAAATACACTAAAACAAGCCAAACAGGTGGTAGGGGAAGTCACTGATAAACAATGTTCGATCTAGGACGGGAACATTCTAGACAAACAAAAATGCCGGCCCCTTTTCCTTCCATACATGAAATGTTTGTTGGGATAGCGTTACACCAAAAACACCGACGAACATTGTTTGTCGAAATTTTCGACAAATGTTTAGCAAACAATGTATGTCCAGTGGGGACGCGGCTTTACTGAAATTCTATTCCTCCTCTTCAAATTGTCAACCCCGTGATATATTGTTTAAACCAAAATTGCTTAAACAGTTGCAAGGAATTGTTATTTATAAACCGGACAATTTTTTTTATATTCTTCTTTGCAATACAAATAGAAAAGGTCATATGATTTTTCATGATAAAGTTAATATTTTTAGAGATATGACTTTTTAAAGGTTCAAAAAATCTCGAATTTGGTACTTTTGACCCATGAAAAATGTATTAAATATTTTTTTCAATTCTTCATACAATAGTTAATGATATTGCTAATAGAGATTTAAAAATATATATATAATTATACCCATTTTTAATTGTTAATTTCGCGCGCTCACTAGTATCGCCGTCTCTGAATCATTATTTATCATTTATCTTAAAAACTATTAACTTAATCAAAATTGTTAAAATTGTCTTCAACAAATTTTTTTCTGGAATCAATTTTACAAAAGTTATTTAAGCATGAATCGGAATATGTACTTAAAATTACTTTTTTATCAGTTTATACTAATTTTTTGTTATTATTATAGTAGTTTATTCATTTTTATCAATAATATCAAGATATAATGGCATTTGTACATTTTTAAGAATCATAATTATATGTAAATAGTAAAAGGTAAGCGACGTTAATTGTGAGCGCACGAGAAAAAAACATGTATAAACAGAAATTGTTTCAAATCTCACATTGGACGACACAAAATAACTATGAAAAGTAAAAACTTGTTTGATTTGTGCGTTGTCAATGCTTGGGTTCTTTTTACCAGAATAAACAGCATAAACGGCAAAAAATAATGTCTCCGAAACAATTTCGAATATATTTAACATATTCCCTGTGTAAAATTAGAAGGAGTGATACTCCCAGATGTCGTCGACCTGCAAGCGCTCAAATTAGATCTGCTGCCCCTAGACCAATAATAGTTGTTCGTACTGATGGATTTGAGCATTGGCCAAAATTTGAAGAAAAAAGAAATAGATACAAATATGATAGCTGTAAAGCATTGACCAATGTCATATTCAGGAAATGTAGACTGAATTTTTGTATAAACAAAAAGAGAAACTGTTTTTTTGAGTTTCATCGTGGAAACTAAGAGATTATTTCGCAGTGTTATTTGAAACATAAATAAAATTTGAATAGATCTTTGTTGAGTTTTAATCTCATATTTATTTTCCCTTTAAGCATAATGTATCATATATTTTTTATTTTAATTATGACAAAAACGTAATCAGAATTTTTTAAACAATTTTCCCTGTTTAGGTAGGGTCAGATCAGCAACCCTGAATTTTTTACATGTACATAGTTAAAATTACTTTTTTATTAGTTTATATTACTTTTTTGTTATTATTATAGTAATCTATGCAATTTATCAATAATATTAAGATATAATGGTATTTATACATTTTTGGAATGACGATTATAAATAAATAATAAAAATTGTTTCAAATTTCTATTAGGAATATTATTAACTATTTTATGAAGAATTTAGAAAAAAATATTATTTGTATTTTATTTCTTTTTTTAATATATTTTTCATGGATCAAAAGTACCAAATTCGAGATTTTTCGAACCTTTAAAAATTCATATCTCTAAAAATATTAACTTTATCGCGAAAAATCATATGTCCTTTATTTGTATTGCAATAAAGAATATAAAAAAATTTGTCCGGTTGATAAATAACAATTCCTTGCAACTGTTTAAGCAATTTTGATTTAAACAATATGTCACGGGGTCGCTTCATGGCAACATACATACATAACAATAGTAAGACAATTGGAAGAGGAGGAATAGTTTTCAGTACTCATACGTCTGGACTAAACAATAAATAATCGTTTTATGATATAAACGATAAATTTATCAAAAACTATATAGACCAGTCAATGTAGGCTTTTGATCTCTTTTTTTTTTCGAGAGCATACGAAATTGTGCACACTTATGTATTTTTAAATGAGGAATTCGATTCTGAGCTATGTCGATATTTTTTTGCCCAAACCAGGAATTTTCTCGTAATTAGTCAATGAAATTGAATTTTGTCCATTTTGGCAAGATTATTTCATATATTTGCTTATACTTAAGTTATTAAATTTACTAATTTTTCTCTCCTCTGCAAAATATATTCATTTTCATCAAAGATATTTGATGAAAATGACCATTTTCTCCTGATTTTTATTCTATTGGAAAGAGCATCACAACATGAGAGATTTCATTGAAAAAACAGCTAAATTGACTGGACTAATATTAATAATATAATAATATTAATAATAGTAAAAAGTTTTATCAAAGTGATCCTCATTATAAGCATGAGTGGTACTTGTCTGTGTCAAGGATGCTTCTATCGAGTGGTTACTAAATTTTGTGTACTTTGGAGATATGAATTTGAAAGTCACACATACAAGTTAAATTTGACATAGCCTGAAATTTATTGATAAGTATGTGGCAAAGATCATTAATGGGAATGTATTGACGAAATCTGTCATAAAATTATTATTTTTCAAGAAGATATAGGGTTAGTCATGAAATAAAATCAAATTAAAAAATTGGCCAGCATCCCTATTCTTATATTATGAAAAGAAATGTTTATCATGACATCTTTACATTTTGAAAGGAATGATTTACTGATAAGATTCCATAAATATAATATTTTATCTCAAAATATTTAATACATAATTTCTGGAGCCGCGGTAATTTTCAAACCGAATAAACTGCTCCGTACTACACCTACAACACTATCTGGTCCTTCGAGCCGGATATGATCCTATAGAAGACTCGAAGGGCCAGATAATGTAACTGGGAGAGTTAGCGTAGTCGTAGTAAACAGTTTGCTGGGTTTATAAAAATCAAAAAATGACTAAAAACAATAATCGAGAGTCCATGAAACAATGGAAAAAATGAGACTTTAACCCTCATCTGTCACCGAAAAGTATACAGAAAAGAAATAAAATTAAAATTATTATGAGAAATCCACCGAGATAAGTTAAATTTGACCTAGCCTGAGATTTATTTATAAGTATTTGACATAGATCATCATCAAATGAGAGTTTGGAGTGTTTTGTCGAAATTTTCAATCCAATGCATATCATGCTATCTATACATTTTAAAATGATTAATTTACCGATATATCCCTATGTAGATCCCATGAATATTATATTTTATTTCAAAATATTGCATATTTAATTTCTGGGGTTGTTAGTAATTTTCAACACTAAATAAACTGCTCACTACCATACCCAAAACACTATATGGTCTTTCGAGCCGGATATGATCCTATACAAGGCTCGAAAGACCAGATAATGTAATTAGGAGAGTTGATTTAGTGGTAGGAAAATATATGTTTATTCATATGTGTATAAATGTATTTCAGTAAACAACTTCCAATGGATAGGTTAAAATCGTGTAAACGGCAATTATTTTTTAAATGAGAAATATTTTTACCTGTTCCTTTAACCATTCGGAATGTGGTCTAGATCTTGCGATATCTTGTTTTAATGTGATATCTTGAATAACTGTTTTTTCTTGAGTGTCGACCAATAACATTCTTCCTGGTTTTAGACGACTTTTTAGTATAACTTGAGATGGATCGACGTCGTATACACCAACCTACATAATAATCGATAATTATTTTACTCAATTCATATATTGGAACACTACTATGTAAAACTCTTCATTAATCCCTTATGGTATAGAGGCATAGAGCTATAAGGCAGCGCCAATAAATACAACATATAATACCTGATTACCGGCTCTATGAAGAGCCCAGCTTGGTAAAATGAGTCAAGAGGGCCGGACTCAGATGGCTAGGCCACTTAAAGCGTATGCCAGAGGAGCGGGGGTGCGCAAAGCGTGCCGGCAAAAGCCCGGGGGCCGGCGACTGCGCAAAGTAAACGATGGCTGGATGATATAGAAGAGGATCTTTGGGAGCTGGGTGTGAGGGGGTGGAGACACCGAGCGTTAGACCGTGATAACTGGAGAAATGTGATGGACTCTGTATTTAGGCTTCTACGTCAAAATTGATTGCACTTACCTCACTGGCCATAATCATTATATTATCTTTGGTAATGTAAAATCTGGAAGGTCGTAAACCGTTACGGTCTAAAATGGCACCTATTAATCTACCATCTGTAAAAGATATCAGAGCTGGACCATCCCATGGTTCCATAGTACATGCTGCCCAATGGTAGTAGTCCCGTTTTTCTTCGGACATAGTGGGATCGTTTTGCCAAGCTTCAGGAACCATTGTCATTACGGCCTAAAAATGACATTTCAAATGAATTAATAGAATAGGGATTAGATTGTTTGGAGAGTCGTTTTGGCTCAATGTTCCGCCGCGTCCAAAATACGTATACTCTTCATTAATGAAGATATTTGCCAGGACTTTTGTTCCTCCCACTTCCCAAGGTGTTAGCACTCCTGAATCGAGTTACCTTTTTCCCGAAGAGTGTACAGAACATTCGCAAAGTAGACGCTCTGATGTTTCCATGACTTGCTCGTAGAATCTGCAGTTATCATCTTCTGCCATAGCTATAATCTTAAGGTGGTATTTGACGTGGCAAATGACCGGCCACCAGTTTAATTTCTAATCATCTCGAGAAGTTCCTGATATGGTTATAAAGCTTTTGGACTGTCTTAGGTATTGAATTTTTTTCCAATAATACTCCATTTGATCCTTTAGCCATTCGTTCAGATAGTTATTGATGTGACATTTCATGAGACCACCACTCTTCTCCAAAATATGCAATCAATGTCCTTTTTTGAGAAAGCTGTCTGCTTTCTTTTTGTTTGATACATACCAGAGGACTCATCAAAGTATTTGTTTGTGAGATGATTACATTATCGAACTCATATCTCTTGCCACTGAGTAATTTCTTCAAGTTTGACAGCAAAAAATCACTGGATACTAAGTCCTGATAATAGAGAGAATCTGAGAGAAATTTATAGCCTAATTTATGGATTTTTGTTATAGAAACTACAACCTTGTAATCCATTTTTCAAAATAATACCTGTTTTTCAACGTTTTTGTGCTTTTTTATCTATTTACAAAAATAATTATTGTCTAGGTCATCAAAGTATTTGTTTGTGAGATGATACTAAGACCTGAGAATAGGGAGGACCTGGGAGACATTTATAAACTAATTTATGACATAGAAACTGGACCCTTATATTCTTCTAGTTCAGAGGAACTTGATTTCTTTTTCAAATGTGTTTATTTTTTCAAATTCTCGTCAAACCCATTGTTTTTATGACTATTTGGTCTTAAGTGTGCTGTAGTTAGAAAAGTCGCAAGAGCTCGTTTGGGGTTAGATTGCAGAGTCGATTGTAGGCAAACATGATACCTGATCGACCAACCAGTTGAAAACCAATTTCATTTATTGAAAGAATACAGGGTCTCACCATCTATTAAAATCTAATTTAATAATTAGTCAACGTCTTAACCTTCCAGTTGTTTTAAAATTTTACGGAAATTTCGAATAATGAGAAAATTATTATTTTAGTTCATATTTAGAACATAAACAACTTAAATAATTCATGAATTACCTCTGGTAGTGTCCTGTTACCAGCGTGAACCAAAAATTCCAAGACGCAATCCGCAGAACCGGAATCTGACAGATTAGGTTCTACAACTGGATATAAAGTTTTCAATTTATCACCCAAATCCTCGTTTTTCATTACACCTTCTCTGGCCTTCATCAAATTCACGTTGCCTCTCAAGGTGTTGATTTCTCCATTATGTGCAAGCATTCTGAAACAGAAAATCATTTTCTAATTACAAAGGGAAGTCAATAAGTATCTAATTTTTTGAACTTCCCACTTTTTCACTTGATTGACATAAAACCCAGCCTCATTTTTTCAGAAGCAAATCGGAAAAAATTATCAAACATTTTTTTGGTCCAAAAAAAAACCATCAATCAACCGACGTTAAGCTTGATAAATACCATGGGAATATCATTGATTTAAATAGAGATAAAGTGGTATATTCAATTGATATGAGATACACAAGATTCTGGATGGAAAGTTGAGATCGAAACAATCTGGATATTGAAAGTGACTATGGGCGTCTTACAAGGCCCAATGGTTTCATTTTTGATGGATCATTTGGTATGAGAAAGGTTTCCTGAATATAGACGAGTTTTTACTACGCTTCATTCTATAACAGAAAAAAATAGTGGAGTTCTCCGGCTAAATCAGTTTTAAAGAAGACCAAAGAGGAGTTTATCAGCTAATAAAATCATAACTACCATTTATTCTGGAATGTACATTGACTACCTTCAAATTGATCAAGCTATCAATGTATTTGAGTAAAAAATAAGTTTTTCTACACCAGAACCAATCAAGTGTGCGTATATATATATATATATATATATATATATATATATATATATATATATATATATATACAAGTTTCTTGGAAAAAATCCTGCCTAATCCACACTATACTCCAAATTTAGTTTCAAAACCTAAAGGAATGGCTCAAAGGTAGTTGACTCCAACTACGCAATCATCAAATACTTTATTATTGTTAAGAACTCGTCCACGACATGGACCGTGAAACCGGTACTATTCGGTTATAATGGAAATCCGAAATAGTTTGATATTATTTTTCTACATGTTTTTATATATACAGCGGTGATTTGTTTATGTTGTGCTTAGAAACAATTTCCAGGGAGGCCTGTTTATTGATTTGTTTGTTTATGTTCTAGAACTATTCGAGAAATTCCTTTTTGTTATGAATTCGTGCTTGTTTAACAGCGAAAGTCAGTATATAATTGAAAGTCAGAGAGAACGGAAGGAAATAGTCAAAAGTTACAGGGAATTTAAATAAATTATAGAAATACTGAATATTTAATCAAAGAAGTAGTGATAAGTTAGTGTTTAGTGTAAGTGTCTCGGTGTAAGAAAAAGATAGTGTTTATAAATTCATCCCGCCGTTCGAAATATGAAATTAATTGGAGAAACGTTGAACAAAGGTTATAGAGCTCAAAAGAGACTACTAAATAATGTTTTTTAAAGATGTTCAACACTTGGTGAAATAAATAGTAAATATTTGCTTACCTCAAGGGATGAGCCCTTTCCCAACTAGGAAATGTATTAGTTGAGAATCTAGTGTGCACCAAAGCCAAGTAAGTATCGTACATGGGATCCGATAGATCAGGAAAATATGTCCACAATTGATCGGATGTCAATTGTCCTTTGTAGACCACGGTTCTACGACTTAAAGAGCAAATGTAAAAACGCTTTCCAGGCGCTGGAATAAGATGGCTGGAACGCTTGCGTAATATAAAATATGTTCTGTCCTGTTCAGCTTCGTCTCCTGGATTTCTCAACGTAATAAACACCTGAAATAATGTTCAATTGGACTCACACAAAAATGACAAAATTGACAAACTCTGAACAATTTTAATGACAGAACCAGAATTCTTTGTTGCCATTTCTCCCACAATTCCCACACTGGGGTTGGTATGAATAAAAATTTAATAGTTAATCTGCTCTATTTAGTAGTTTGTTACAGTTTTTTCTATCGAATTCTGAATATTTTCCAGATCAGTCATCTCTTCCTTGGTCTTCCAATCCTAGTTTTTTCTGTAGCACTATTTTTACCATCCATTCTGTATTTTATAGTTTCAATAATAAAGTCTCGATCTGATTTGTGCAAGTGAGAACAGAATGTATTATCCAAGAAGTAGCCAATACTCCATAGTGTACTATGAGGATCAAAACTGGGATTGCTTCTAATTCTTGTTGGCATTTACGATATTGGATCTGTGAATAAAAATGATAATCTTCGCACTGCTCCATTTAGAAATAAAGTTCTCCAATTCTGAATGTCTTCCAGAACACATTCGTCTCTTTCTGGGTGTCTCATTCTCTTTTACCCATAATTTTTTTATGTAGCACCATTCTTAGCATCCAATTTATTCTATAGTTTTAGTGATTTAATCTTGTTCTGATGAGGGGATATCTCACAATGCACGTGGAGCATTATGTGAAAGAAGTAGTTAATACTCATTAGAGTACCACAAAGTTCAATACTGGATCGCTTCTAGTTCTTATTATTTTTGATGACACTGCAATGAATAAAAATTTTAGTATTTGCACTGCTCTATTTAGAAGTGAGGTTTTCGCTATGATTAGTGCAAGTGAGGACAGAATGTATTGTCCAAGAAGTAGCCAATACTCCATAGTGTACTATGAGGATCAAAACTTGGAATTCTTGTTGGCCTTGAAGACATTGGAACTGAAGAGTTATGTTGGACCGTTACTGATCTAAAAAAACCTGCTTGATATTCCTCTAGTTCTTTCCTGGTAAACTTATTCTTGTCCTTCTATTTTCGTTAGCATTTTACAGCTTTTCGCCCCCCCCCTATTTTTTTTCTTCCATATAATAATTCGTTTATCAATTTTTCCAGCAACTTCTCATTAATTCAGCATTTATATCATGATTTTACTTTCCCCCTGTTTCTTGTTGTTCTTTTGGTTTTTTGTCACATGCTTTACTTCTTCTATTTTGGTTTATAATAAATTAAGTAGATAATATTTTAATTGTTGGGTTTCTTACCTGCCTCATGAATGGTTCGGAGTTTTTGGCGACTGCACCTATGGAGGAATTGTTGGTTGGTACGGTACGCCAAGCCAACACGGACACATCCAATTCCTCTGCCAACTCTGCGAACTTCTGTTCGGATTGCTGATGATGCAGTTTGTCCAAGAAGAAAATGCCAGTAGCGTACTGACCGAACGGGGGCAACTGAATATTTTGTTCATCTCTATGATAGAAAAAATAGTTTAATAATAATATCAGAAGGAAAATAATTCAAGGGAATTGCGTTTATAACGGTTAACCAGATAGACAAGTCCGAACGCGGAGTCATCCTGAATCACATCGACTACCCAGTGGATAAGACGAGAAGAATCTCCATCTCATCAGGGCCTTATTTATCTCATGCATCTTCAGCGTGAGGATATACTACCAAAAGTGGTTGGAAGAAGCTGAGTCCAGCAGTGACATCCCTTGGAGAGAGATCTACCGAAATAGGGACCAATAGATCACAGAGGAAACAGTCAGAAGGATATTTCAAGAGATAAGGACCCATCTCAACTAGCGGCTGAGGAAGTTGACGGACTACACCAGAGAAAATTATTGGTAATGAAGTTCAAGAAAGCAGGTGGATCACGACCAGTTGTGAAGACAAAAAGAGGAGGAAAACAAAGAAAAAAATGAGAAACCACCCAATCCGGTATGGGAAGAATTTGGAGTGGATTCCAGCAACCAGTTGAGGGGATACAACTGGAAATATTACGCCAGATAATTAAGGTCGTGAAAGCAGTTGGACCGCGACTAGCAGTGAAAACAACAAGAAAGAAGAAAGAGGACGGACCACCCAATCTGTGGATGGGTAGGACCTTACGTGATTCCCAACAACTAGCTGAGGTTGCTGAGGAACTACATCAGAGAAAATTATGTAACAAAGGTCGTGAAAGCAGAGAAAATAAGAGAAAAACAAAGAAAAAATGAGTAATCACCCAATTCGTGCATGGGCAGAATATGGAGTGGATTCCAGCAACCATTTGAGGGAATACAACTGGAAATATTACGCCAGGAGAACAAGGTTTTGAAAACATGACCACCAGTGAAGACAACAAGAACAAATAAAGATAAAAGCTATCCTCTGTGGGAGGGCAGGATCTCGAATGGATCCGCTTATCGAAGTTGTTTTTAGTGGCAATAAAAATTTGAGAAAATTTCTGGTGGAAGAAAAGTCAAGTGATAGAAGAAGATAGAAGAGGATAACTGGACACAGATTCATCCCTTTAACCAGAGGAAATAAACTGAAGATGGAACGGCACAGAAGACCTCATCGGACGAGTTGAGAGGCGGTGGATGGAAGCTATTACCGGATGTAAATGGGGAGGAATAGGTGTGTTTTAAGGCGAATTCTTTTATTTTGTTTCATTTACGTATTTTACATGTTTTTAATTTTCATATGTAATTTTTAGTAATGCTTGTAATAAAAGTTTTCAAACATAATGGAAGATCATCAATACCATTTCATCTAAATTCCCATAATAAAGAAATTCATTTGGGGATAAATCTGGTGAGCTGGGAGTCCACTTGATGAGTTCAATACAATCTATCGCGATTTTAGATCGTTGGATCTTTTTACAAAGATATTCCTATGTATTGCAAAACATTTTTTAAAGAATTTTTCGGTTCACCTACGGTAATTGCTTTATCTATTATAATCATCATAACATAAAAAAAAAATGAAGGTACGCTAAATATTTAACACTATCGATGTTAAAAATGTATCATGATTAAACTATAATTACAAGGTTACCATAATGTTTATATTACATAATAAAGTGATAAACGAATTTACGATTCATAGGTAGAATAAACAAAAAAAAAATACGTAGGTGTCGTCGGTATGCGGCCTGTTTAGACAATAGTGATTTTTTTAAAATTTATCCCGTACTTTTTTTTAAGAAACTTAATATGTGGATGCCATATGTTTTACGTTAATAGGTCTCACGACGAATAAAATGATGTATTTGACATTTTTGAATAGAGCATTGAAATGGCGAAGTTTTTTACGTAGTATTGGGATTGCTCAGCAATTGGCTTAAGAGTTTCAACAAGATATTTGGCCAGGAGTTGGGTGGGACAATTAAATGCACTGAAAATAGTACTTAGTGGATGATCGGGTTTGTGGATGATCGGAAGATCGAGGAATACGGGAAGATTTTTCCCGGAGTATGAGTTTGGTTTTAATGTCTAAATGAATTTTGGATTTGTTGAAAGGAGGGTTGCTCGCTTTTGGCGATGAAGCACCATCTGGAACCACAAGAAAACATCGATACTGCAAGATCGTCATGTGACATACCGTGAGATTGAGGGCATTAATTTCACTCGAAAACATTCAATATTACATGAACATGTGGCTGTAAAAAATATTTTTTCGCGTTGGATATCGCATAGTTTGACAATCGCTCAAAAAAAGCTCGTGTCGATTGGTGGAAAGAAATGCCGAACGACAAGCCAAATGACATGTCGCATCCGTTCCATTAGAGCAACGTAGAACGGTCAATTCTGAATGGTACATTAGTATTTGTTTGCCAGAAGTGTTCAAAATAATCAGGGATATCAAACGTAGAAGACGAACAATTCTCCACCTTAACAAAGCGAAATCTCACACATCAGTTCAAAGAGGACCGTTTTTTAGCAGACAAAACATCGAATTGATGGGTCAGCCGCTATACAGTCTTTGTTTGGCACCCATTGATTTATTAAAAATAAATTGCGAGGTGAACGTTTTTCTATACCTGAAGAAGCGGTTGATACTTTCAATTTACATGTTTTGGAGGTACCTCAATCAATGGGAAAATACTTCTACAATTTATTTAAAGGCATACAAAACTGTATTGGTCTAACTTTCATCATCATCATCATCATTTGTTTATCGCCTTTATTAATTTCCCTCTGTCCATTTGCTATGATAGTCACATCATCTGTCTATGCTACTATTTGCATTACACTCTCTTAACTTAGAATATTAAAAAAAAAACCATAACCAAAATTTATTCTCATTTGTCTATCTTAAAACTTAAGTAGCAATTTATCTTTTCCGGATATTGTTGGGGTAGTTGGGGACAATGTATTATATTATTATAGCTTTCCTTAGTTGTTCAAAAAATAAAATGGGCATTATATTTAATTTCAAATGCTACAAAGAAGTTTGTGAACTGTGTGAACTGAAAAATTGAGGACATGATTTAAAGGTATAACAGAAATTTTAGGTATCAGAAAAAACCTACAAAATTATAGGTCTACATTTTCTTTTTTTGCAACGAACACTGGTTTATTACAGTTATGACGTATTGTAAATATGTCAAACAATGACAGTTAATAGTGTACTTACTTAAGTTTGGCGTAATAAAAATCGTGCGGAATAGCAGTAAGTACGCCGGCGCCGTCTCCCGTATCATTATCACAGGCGCAAGCACCACGATGGTTCATAGAAACGGCCAATCGTTGAGCATCGCGCACAATCTTATTTTGACGTTTACCATCAATGGCAGCTATAAAACCGACGCCACAAGCTTCTCTTTCGAATTGCGGGTCGTACAGGCCCTGCTTTGGAGGAGCCTGCCACGATTCAGCCATTTAATTTTCTGAAACAATTTTTTTTTAACAATTATGGATAGATTTATGAGTAGAATTGTGATAAATATGAAGTGCAGGTCCATGAGATCTTTGCCTACATTTTATTATAGTACATCTCGAACGTCAACTCAGTCAAGTTGTTTGGAGAAATATCCCAAATTGAGTTTCATGCTTAAAATTTTGGCATATGAAAGATTAATACCAAAACATTATGAATGCTGTTTACGATGACTCGTGTCAATCGTTTTCAACAATTAAAAGTTGTTTTGATGAGGACGAGTATCATTAGAAGATGACTCACGTGCGTGAAGTTCTGTGACGCCCAGAAAACAACAAATTAAGGAAGCAATTGTTGAGGATCAAAAAGTGTAATCTGTTCAATTGTACCTGGTGATGAAACTATGGTTTTTACGATTCGACTTCCAAAGGTATACCATGTGCAAAAAAATGTACAGATAATGAAAAGCACTAAAAAAGTGACGGCTACAACAATATCAGACTGCGATGATATACTTTTGATTGAGTCCTAGGAATCAAAAAGAACCATAAACGTGGCTAAAAGTCCCAGCAAAATCAACCGAGGTAAGTGGCTTCTAAGAATATGGATTCAGAGAGATTGAACACCCACACTATAACCCTGATCTGGTCCCGTCTGTCTAGTTTTTTTTTTCGCAAAGCTTAAGATCAAGTAAATAGGTAAAAGATTAAACAGCGACGATGATGTTAAACAAGCTGTATACGAATATTTTGATCCTAAAGATGAAACTCAACCTCAAGAAAATACTTATCTGAACAACAGAGATCAAGAATACCCATTCGTTTTGAATAATAAACATTTTTTTTTCAACTCGAATTTACGAATTTTGTATTTTTATATGCAACATTACCTTGAAACCTTGATTTTGGTGAATAACAAGGGGCCTTTAAGGAGGAACGATGAAGTACGACACAACAGATTTTCACCTTAAAAACAATGAAGCTCAAAAAATAAGATTAAAATCTAGAACTGCATTTACTGTTATTACTACATACGACGACATAATTTTATGAGGCTTTAGTTGCCTCAAGAATGATGAGACTAACTCTGGTTAAAACTGAGATCAAAGTATTATCGGAAGGTAGGTTTTCAAGGAAACAAAGGGTATCTTAGAAAAACACAAATACAAACACAATTTTCGATGTATGCAGACAATATTATACTGTTAGCAAGACCCCAGGTAAGTCTGAAGAAGAATACACAAAACTTGGTAAGATTCGCGTTCAGGGTGAACGTCGATAAGACTAAAGTTATGGAAATATAACTACAAAGATAGAATCTGGAATCAGAGTTCTAAAATCAGAAAGTAAACGGTTGTAGAATAATGGGGTTCCTAAATAATATGGTGAGAGCAAAAGATATATCCAGAGCAGCAAAAATACGACTCTACAAATCGATGATCAAGCCAACTGTACTGTATTGGGGTGAGTCCTGGGTACTAAACTTGAGGAGTGTTCTCACAGTATGAGAAAGGAAAGTGCTTCGAAAAATAATGGGGGCGTAAAAATTAACGATTCATTGAGGAAAAAAGGAGTTTAAAGAATCCAATATTGTAGATTGTGTTGGAGGTTATTTTTATGGGTTTCTTGTGTGCAACTTCCCTAGGTGTTAGTACTACTTCTTCAAGATACTTAAGCCTTCTAACGAAATGGGCAGGGCATTCGCAGAGAAGACGCTCTGCTGTTTCCATGGCTTGCTCGCAGAATCTGCAGTTGTCGTCTTCTGCAAATCTAAAATTACACAAGTAGTCAAAGCACTAAGAACCGGCTGGTTGCGACATAACTATGGACTGATTTCAAAACAAAATTGCCCGGAAAGCACAAATGGAAGGAGAAAAGGCTGGCAAAAAAAAGAATGGTAACGTTAGATACAAGAAGACTGGATTGAAGAGAAACAACAGAGGACAGAATCGTAAAGAGAGTAGACGAAAAAGAGCAAAACTTAAAGAATCACCCGTGTTTTTGTCGTTTAATATGTCGAAGTGAAAAATTGAACAAGTTATTTCTGCTAGATTTACCAATAAATATTTGTATTTATAAACAGTAAGAGATACACAACCGCAGGCGCCAAAAAAAAAATGTAAGCCATCATTTAATTTTCGTGACTGATGTCTCTGAAACACTGTTAATAGTTGGCAACTTTTTAACACAAGTTATTTATACTTTTATAAGTGAATGTGCATTTTCATAACATTCTTTTCTACTTTTAATGATCATGTAAAGACGAAAATAGTATCGAGAAAATTCGCACTAATGATGCTTGAAACAAATCCAATGTGGATCGGAATAACGACTCAAATTATGAAATAACAAAGCTATTTTCTCGACCTCATTTCTCTATCGAATAATACTCCATTTAGTCTAGTTACCATGGAAAAAATATGGTAATACCTCGCATGGAAATGTAAGAAAACCGTTGAACCGTTTACATAGAAAGTTATACAAGGTAAAGGGCCCAAATTTTGTCCCCCACTCACATTTCCATTTGTAAAATCCTTAATTGACGAGAAAGAAACTCTTAAGATTTGAACTTACTGTCAAATATTCATAAATACATAAATTAGGAATAATCGGCGCCCAAATAGCTTTTTCTGTCGGGAACAAAAATGATTTTGGCAAAAAGTGATCCTATTTTCGTCCCCCAACAAAAAACTTGAAAAAATGAAGGAAAAATCAAGCACTTCTCTTAGACTAACAGTGGTCTGCTGGATAAGCCCTTGGAAGAGCTGTCTAAATTGGCTACAATATTTTCACATCGCGATGGTATACATTTGATCGACTTTAAGGAGTCAAATAGAATTATAAAGATTCGGGCTCAAGTTAAATGGTGATAAGACTAAAGGCATGGAAATATGAAGACAAAGATAGAATCGGGAAAAAAACAAGTCTTTTCTGACGAAAAAGGGGAAAGATCATTTTAAGAAGAATTATCTGAAAGTGCTGATAATAATGAGACGAAAGAGTTCTAAAATTCTAAAATAGGATCAATGGGAACACATGATGGTTAGTGCAAATAATTTGGTTCCTAATAATTCCCAAAATTTCTTTCGTTTCTATCCCAAGAAATAATTAGCAAAATAGAAAAGCCGTTTCACGAATTTGATAATGTGAGACAGATAAAAAAAGTGATGATACGGAATTAGTCTAATAAGTATCCTCACTGGATGCGGGAAGAATATACGCAATATCCTGAAAAGTTCATTCTTAGACAGCAATTGTTGGAAATCATATCGTATGACCATTTTCCATCGATGGCAACTCGAATGGAGATGAATATTTAGTACTGCTCGGGAATAATTTTTAGAGCAGTAATTGGGGGTTCGGCAAGATGGATCACCGCCTCATTACCAAATCAATGTTGAGCAGTACCTGAACCAAATTTTTCCAAATCGGTGATAAGAAGAATTGAATCGATAGAATGACCAGCACGCCATTAGACTTTTTGTAAGGATATGTCAAAGATATTGCAAACAAAATAAACTGCTCAACTTAGATTACTTAAAAAATAACGCTTGAGATGTTGAGTCGAACATCTCCTACATTGACATTAATGTTTTGTTTTTTACTTATTCTTCTTATACTTCAGGATCAGTTAACGGAAAAATGAATACAATACAGGGGGTTGCATTTAATATAAAGTCTCAGCACGCCCTCATTATTTTTATTTCACCTTTCCACACCGTAATTCGTGGCGGGAAATTAGAAAATGACTAATTGCAAGAATTCAAATTTTTACCATATACTCTATCAAACACGAGATGATTGTACCTAAAAAGATTTTGTCTCGCAAGGCAAGGAGATGAAAAAAAATTCTTAACCTAACCTAATCTAACCATGTATCAAAATAAAAGATTTCTACTATACACCTCCAAAATAATTCCGTTCATAAAAGGAGAAAAAACTACTTTCCTGGCTAATGTCTCGAGGAATATTGAATTACAACTCCTCTGAATAGCATGATGTTAATCGCCGTTTTTGTCGATTGTTTTGACTAGACTAGACTCATCAGAGCAGTTTAACAGCACTCGTTCGGTCTTGAGACCCGAACTGAAGACAACATCAACAAACGTCGCTCTTTAGTTCATGTATTTAAATATTCCCCAGCGAACGCTAGCTGGCGCCATCCTCACTTCCAGCTGCGAACCACTGGTCAGGTAGAAATCTAGCTTAGTCGCCGATACTATAGATTCTGATGGTAAATGAGGTGTGTAAAATGTAGACAAAAACTGCAAGGCTTTCAATTTTTACCATACTCTATCAAACACTAGATGATTGTACCTAAAAATTTTTTGGCATCTCGCAAGGAAAGAAGATGAAAAAAAAATTCTTAACCTAACCTAATCTAACCATGTATCAAAATAAAAGATTTGTACTATTCACCTTCGAAATAATTTCGAAAATGTATTCTGCCGTTCATCAAAGGAGAAAAAACTACTTTTCTGGCTAATATCTCAAGGAACATTGAATTACAACTCATTTGAAGAGCGTGATGTCAATCACCCTTATTGCCAATATTAAGATCCCCAATGGTTAGCAATTGTAAGGAGAGGTTTAACTAGTGACTAGTTTCGACGTTATTACGTCTCATCAGAGCAGTTTAACAGCCCTCGTTCGGGCTTGAGACGTAGATGTAGAAATAATAAATCGATTTCTCGTATCATCAATAGTCTATGTATAAATTTTCATTATGATCGTTGTGCGGTGGCTTATCATACTTCTGCCTATTTTCCCTTCAATTTCTTTCTATAATTAATTACAAAAGTTTTAATGATAAAATTAAATTAATCGAAATGTTTTTATAATCAATCCATTGAAATACAACAAGTCGCAATAAATTTGTTGATATTATACGATAGGAATTTATAAGTAGTCATTCTTGATTGCGTGTTCCAATTATTCACATCAAGATAATTATTAATTATATCACAATGATTAATTCGAGTGTCAGCACATTCTTTATATAAATAAATAATAGCTGATAAACGCATTTCTTCTACCTGTTTTGAAAAATTGGTAATTTGAAATACATTGACTCTCATTGAAGATGCAGTACGTTTTGTAAAATAAATAGTATGGTGTGCAATAAATATAAAATTCGTATATTGTTGGAATATTATTGATAAAAAAAGTTTAAATATTAGGGAAGACATACTGAGCGAACAGCACAGCGTTGGTTTAGTCGTTTTAATAGTGGAATTTTGAGGCTTGAAGATCATTCGCGCAAGATATTGAGGTTACAAGAAGAGCAGTATCAAAATCTATGATGCAAAGGAAATAGATCTTTTTTCTACCACCATACTTTAAGCAGTAGTGCGTAAAAAACGTATTACTAAGGTCTCCTTGGCGTAGTAATTAGAGTACGAGGCTTACATGCGGGAGGTCCCAGGTTCAAGTCTCGCTCATTCCACTATTTATTTTTGTAGTTATAAAGTAATTAATATTTTTCGACTGTTGCTTTGTTAATTTGTTCCAATCTTGATTAAGATGTTTAGAATATTAAATATCTTTCATGAAGACCCTTCGCGTCGCATCCATGTTCCATTTTTTCACAAGGTATAAAAAACATTGTGTCATACTTGTTATAGAGGTTTAAAATTTGATAACCTTAAGTAAACAAATTTCTAACCTCAATTTTTGTTCAGTAATTCGTGGCCGGTTTAAAGATAAGATTAACAAAACTAAGTAAGTAACGAAGTGGATCACCGTCAATAATTATATCTACTGCTGTCTTGCTTTTGGAGTCTGAAGGACAGTTTGTTGGTTGGTTTTAAGCCGAAAGTAACTAGTTGAAAAGAGGACAGAGCGAATTCTGAGAGATTATTACAACGGAAAACCACGTTCCAAACGTTAGGCGATGGGACCGTCAACCAACCGCCCCGCAGACTCGTGCACTGTGTAAGCTCAGTGTCAACCTACGCCACTAAGGAGACAGCTCTGGCTGAAAGCCTGCCGCCCCGGACCGTAGCTCTATGGTAAAGACGCCACTGGGTACTTATATATCTTATATTTGAATTCTTTTGTACGCAGAGCTTCTAACCACTCCAAACCTTCTTCTATAGTATTGTCCAGCTCATGGTTATAAAAGACCAATGAGGGTCCGAGAACTTTTCGATTTCGATATTTCGATTATTCTGTAATAATATTGAAAAAAGCCGTACTAATTTTTGGATTAGTAATTAGGTTTTATCACTTTCTTGTACATAAAAATAGACTATAATGTGATAAGTTCGAAGTTATCTAGAGATATTTCAAAGATATTACATTCCGGTTCCCCTTCATACTTGAATACACTGCGACAGTAATTTTTTTCGTCGTCAAAATTAGGTTGCCACCTTGTACGGTAAACTAATCAACCATGTAGGTATTTTTATAAAGAAATAGAAAAATAATACAAGCGCGTTTAAAGATTTAATTACAAATATGTATATCAAATTTCAGAGACGTAAATAATATGTCAAGGTCAAACGAAAAATTATACAAATATTAAATGATAAATTTTGAATTTCCATTTAATTAGAAAGTTAACAGATAATTGCAAATATTAGAAAGAAGTTTATAATTATCAAAATTCAATATCCACTCCTAAGAAACATCTTGACGAAATAACAATTTATTGACGCTAGGGTTAAACTGGATTCTAATCAAACCATTGTAGCCGACTATTATGAAGATCTACTTCGTATGGAAAACAGAGAAGAAGCCTACGCATATCTATCTACTTGATGTCGATGCGAACTACCGCTTCTTCACAGGATATGTTCGCAAACTCACCGGAGGTGGAGGCGATGGCGCAAATGAACAATATGGAGTATAATCTTAAAGGACTTTCCGTATACTAGTACTGGTTAGTAATCAACCCGATGACCAATCTTAGTTTATTTCTTTCGAGCTAAAATATCCCCCCAGTACCTTGAAGAGGGTTTTGTTATCTTCAGATCATATACAATTAGAATTTTGTTATTAGAAAGCTTGATGTCAGTCTTCTAACAAATCGCTTGGTGACACACAGATGGCGCTGCCATTGTCTAATCCATATGACGTTTATGAAGTACCAATTTTCAAAATACTATGTGTAAAATTTCATGACGTTTCGATTAGTCAGAAAAAAGTGACAGCCATTTAAGTGAAGCTACTTTTGTTATGTTCAAAACAATTTCGTGTGTTAATTTATCATTGCTTCTTGATAAAAAAAATACTGTAGAAGCTTAGCTATAGATTATAAAGTGTTATCTGGACTCTGATCCATCGAAAAGAACCATTTGTTATTGGTTTGCTGAATTTAAACGTGGTCGTACAGTGAACGTTCTTGACGTCCAATTGATGTGGTTACTCCCATAAATCATCAAAAAAGTCCACAAATTGGTTATATCTAATCGTAAATTGAAATTGCGTGAGATAGCTGAGGCAGTAAAGATATCAGAAGGCAGTGTGTTTACAATTATGCATGAACAATTGACAATGAGAAAGCTTTTTTCAAAATGGGTGCCGCGTTTACTCACTGCCGATCAAAAACAACATGTTGATGATTCAGAGGAGTGTTTGACCATTTACACAATCACAAACCAGGTCCGAATCGTCCAAAGACAGTTAGCGGGGAAGGTTATGACTTTAGTATTTTGGGATACGCATGGAATATTATTCATCTACTATTTCCAAAAGAGAGAAACGTTTGATTGCAAAAATGAAGGAAAAACGACCTTATATGTCGAAAAAAAAACACTGTTTTACCAAGACAATACACCGATTCACAAGTCGATGGCAACGATGGTTAAATTGAACGAATTACACTTCGAAGTTCTTCCTCATCCACCGTATAGTCCAAATTTGTCCCCCTGTGACTACTGGCTATTTGCTGATCTCAGAAAAATGCTTGCCGGTAAGAAATTTACCTCAAATGAAGGAGGCAAAAGACAAATCCTACAAGCACGGCATGGAAAAGTTAGAGAAGCGTTGGATTAATTGTATTGCTCTTGAAGGAGTTTACATTGATGAATAAAATCGATTTTTGACAAAAAATGTGTTTTTCTTAGTGAGTCACACGACTTATTGAGATATGTGTTACGTAATTGATTTCGATCTGATCCCCCGCTTCTTCAATGGATATCCCAAAAAACACTTTGGAGAACAAGTGTATTTGAACAACACGGGTAGTTTTAGGATGCAATCCGTATACCAGTGGCCGATACTGATTAATCCTATCTCTTAAGAGCTGGATGACCCTGTTCCCCCACTAGCTTGGATGACCCTCTGAAGAACCTATTGGTGTGTCGAGTGCCCGTGGTTTCCAAAAACCTTATCAAAAAGGTGTCTCCAGGTTTTCTATGATTAGACTTTTGATGAAACTATCGCGTACGGAAATTGGGAAAACCGGTAACGTACTCGTGACCATACTTTTCGCCAACCCTTTCATTTCTTAGGATACCACAATGTCTAAGGACACACGAAATCTTGACATAGTCATACTTCGACAGCTTTTGAACCTCTACACAGTTTTATACTTCTAGTATAAGTTTATTTTCATTTCCTCTGTGAAATTCCAAGGAGTAGGTAGATTAAGGCTTAGAAATCAATCAAAAAAAGGGGGGATTCTTTACGTGTAGGAAGCAGAATGAACGAATAACAACTCTCTTCAGAAGGGCTTCAAAGTGGAAGCCAAATCGTCAAGAATTTTCAAATATTAACGTAGTTTTCTCCAATTTTTTTTATAATGGTTCCAAAAGTGGGGCCGAATAGTATATGGTCCTATTTCACAAGAGGAAACAACTACTTCCATGCCTATATCGCGACGAATATAGATTTATATCTGTTCCAAAAAACGTGATATCTATCGAACTTTTTGCCGATATCCCTCATGGTGCGCTATTGAATGGAGAAGATCGTCTAGTTTCGAAGTTTTTGCGTCTCATCAGAGCGGTGTCACAGCCTTTCGTTCGATGTCTCTTATACGAACTGTAGACTGAAGACAACACCATTAATAGCAGAGCTCGCTTGTGTTATCTTCAGTTCGAATTAGAAACACCGAAAGAGAGGATCTTGTGAGACGCAAAAACAAAAACAAGTCAGCGGTTACTACTTTCTTGTTGCAATTGTATTATGTAAAAAAACCTCCGAGATATTTTGGATTTTTATGACCATTATTTGAGTTTTTTTTATTTATTTTTTTATATAACAGAGATGGGGTTTAAGCAACCGCGCGGAGCTATATTTTCAATAGCACGTAAAAATTATCAATCAATGACCTTAACTTTAGGGAGTAGTCTGTATTGTAATGTATTGTATTATTTGTATATTGTATTATTTTAAAACCACTCTTAACATTAATGTTAATTAATTTCAAATAATTTCAAATTTAGATTTTAGGGATTATGACCGCCCCCGCTAGAGTCGTTGTAATTAAATTGAAAACCCGCCTACAAACTTCCCTTAAAAAATAAATATTATGTGGTTATACATATTTTTTAATTTTTTATAAATATAGTACCTTCTCAAATTGACACCCTGTATATATTAGACCTGAACATTATAATAAGTCAATATTATTGTTTAATCAAACTTATTTTCTTTATCAACACGGTGTGATTAAAAATTGTTATCGGTTTGTTGAGTATTGCATTGATAAAAAAAATTACGAATAGAAACACGCGATCCAAAGTACAGGTACTGAAAAATTATATCAATGCGTTAAAACTGTCCCAAGTAAAGTTTATGACTAAAATGTAAACAGAGCAGTATATAGTAATAAATTTTTTATAAGTTTGCAAAAACCGGTAGCTCAGTTACTGGTATCGTTAGAAAATATGGAGCAAATATTGATTTTTGTTTATAACATGCGCGGCTGATTTTGTAAGGAAATCTACATTTAAATATGTTTTAATGACTGGTATTCTGAAAAACCAAGGTATTTTTAGATAGTTTCTATAACCTATAATAATTATTATAATATATATTTATTACACATTAGTTAAAAACTGAGAAATATATTATTTCAAAATTGATTTAATAGTACTTACCTCTAACCAAATTAAATTGTACACGTTTTCTCAAAACTTCCACTTAAAACTATCACAATTTTTACAGATTTACAAGTTTTAAATAAAACGATATAATATTAGAGAAAATGTACTTAATTAGTACGTAAATGAAGTGTTTAGAAGTTTTTACTACCGGTACTTGACAACTCACTATCTGTAGACAAATCAAACAAGTAATTTTACTGGTATATGCAATCAACTGGAATGACTCCTCTATACTCAAACGCTGCAACCTTCAATGTGTCAAGTGTTGTGTATGCCGGATAAACGTCTGCCGCGCACACAGTTTCTTCACTATGAATAGCTAACCACACACTACTCTAATATATATAAAAAAAAATGGGGAAATTATTGTATTTATTTTTTAAGTTTTATCTTCAATTGTACAAACATATTTTGTAATTATTAATATAAATACAAAATTATTACAATTATAATCTTCAAACCATATTTGTCGAATTTTACAAAATCGAATGTTAATCGTGGATTTTCCTTATTGACAATATTTTTCTATTAAATATTTGAATATTTCATATATTTTAGATAGATTTAATGTAATCCTCAAATTTATATGATATAGTCTCCAATGCTATTTTAAAATATTTTTCTATTATTATTTTATTATTTCTCTAATAAAAAATAACAATATGGAAATAAATAGATTAAAATAGCATAATTGAGATTTTTTCAAGGAAATAGAAAGGGTAGAAATACGCATAATTGAGGTAATAGGCACGTGCAATTGAAGCCAGAAGTACGAACACAGATTCGTACTAGTAAGAATTTCATTTCATGGCCCTAGAAAATCGAAAAATCCTCCAATTTCCATAAATTTTTTCTTAAAACCTTTTTTACGGCGAATGTACGAAAAAAAATTATGGGAATAAAAAAATGAAAACTTATATTAGTTCCAGGGCTTTAATTGTTTATGAAAATGCACCCATTCACCTATAATTGTTGTGGACTTTTTTCCAAATAATCAAATGAAATTGTTATATTTTTTTTTTCATAATCTACACAAAAAAGGAACAAATTGAAAAAAAATTTACACAAAAATGTTGATTTATTATGTTTTTACAATTAAAAATAATAACAATTTCTCTTAAAATTGACCTTTTCTCACATATAATCATTTATATCTCTTTTATTAAGTAATCATTAAAGTTGTATGAACAAAAAAATTCTTAAAATCACTTATTGTAGCCAAGTGTACAATATTAAAAGTTAACCCCCCCTAACCTAACCTAACCCAACGTAACCTAACCTAACCAATATAATTTTTGGATTTTCTAGAATCAAAAAACGAGGGGACCGCGCAAGTATAAAATCTATTTATTTATTTTTAATTTATTTAATATTATATAATAATATATAATAATAATAATAATAATAATTAATATTTATTTCCAACTATTTATTTTTATATATCGATCAAAACATGTTCTATATTCAATATAATGAATAAATAAATTTGTCAAATGTCTATTTCTTTTAAATCTGAGCATCTGAGCCCAAAGAATTGTTTTATTTAAGTACTGCGACTTTCTTTTTGTATGATTATTTAATAAACAAAGTGATCATTGGAAACCGAAATTATTTATGAGAAACCCCTCTATATAATCCATACTCGAAATCTATAATGAAAATTTTATTTGGTGTATGGCCACCTATAAATTAGTCTCGGAAGGCTTTTATTCGTATTTACGTTCTTTCTCCCACCTCGAAATAGCAAGTCTCGTGATAAAAAGAGATGGCTGTTCTTACGTGAATCTTATCAATTGTGATTCAATGTTTTTGGCGTTTATAGTTGATTTAATATTACAGTAATGATGACGACAGAGGCTATGGCGTCGTCTGTTGGTTGTTGGAAATCAATTTGTGGGTCACTCTGCATTGCGTGGAAAGCTTATATTGGAAAAAATGAAAAAAATTTATTTCTATTAAACTTTGAATATTTTTGGAAAATAATGATGTTATTCATCTGAATATAAATAGAAATATTTTTTAGATAAATTAATAAACACATTTATAATATTATAAATACAGATTTTTTCATACTGTGTGAGCCAAAAAATATGATTCAGAAAAAAATACTTGAAAAAAAATAAAGTATCAATATGTAATTATTACAAGGGGAAAAATATAAAATAATGATATTCGAATAAGGATACAAGTATTCTTAGTTGCTTTTATTACGAGGTGTGATAAAAAATGAATAAAAAAACTTTTATGTAAATTTTGAGTTTCATCTCATTTTGAGACACTGTTGTTTTATTTTGTATAGGATAATTATTTGAAAATAAATGATTTTTAATGACCCACGAGATAAACCATACTATAATATTATAAATCAGTGACGGAAGATTTCCAAAATAGACTGTTTGTTTCAAAAGAGAAAAAAATTTGAAACTTTCGGCATGAACGCGGGCTGTACTTTGATCGTAGACTAATGTGATAGCTTTTTGGCTATCAAATTATATTTATTTACAATTTATAAAGTGGCAACTGGAGTCTAAAATGCGATTCAAGTTTCGAAACAGAGAAAACAACATTTTTGTTTTTAGTTGATCAGTTTTTAGTTATTGCCAGAATTTGCAGGTGTCTGATTTAATTAATCACATTCATAACAATAAATACAGGATGGGCCAGAAAGGCGTACGATTTTACAAACTCCTTTGCGTTTGACCGTTATGAGTGGGAGGGGCGCGGGTGGTGGAGATGAGTAGCTCGGTTCTCGAAAATTTAGTCGCAATAGATCACTTCACCGGAGCGCAACGTGCATTAAACATTATTACAAAACAATAATAATGTTGGAACAATCTTTGACGATGTCAATAGACAGAATTGCCGTTACTGGGCTGCAGAAAACCCTCGTGCAGAACATCAAAAGCCTCTTCATTCGCCGAAAGTAACCGTTTGGGACCCTATTTCTTTTAAATTCAATAGGGGCCATATGTCACTGTAAATTATGTACGATACATAGCCATGTTAAGGGATTTTTTCTTTCCGCAATTGCTACAATTTGAAGCCTATAATCGTAGGACATGGTTTAAACAAGATAGCGCGACATGTCATACTTCTAATGCCTCTTTGGCGGTCGTAAACTAGATGTTTACTTCGAAACTGATATCTCGCCGAAGTGGCATTGCATGACCGGTCCTAGCACCACCGAATTTTTTTATTTGGAGATACCCTGCACAATGTGCCAGCGGTTTTCAACCAATTTGAGATCTAGATTCGAGGAATGTTTGCAGCGCGATGGTGCACACCTGGATAATTTTTTTTATTAAGAAATGAATTTCCCAGATGTTTATTTCAAATAAAATAAAAAATTGTGTGTGGATTATATTTAGGTTTTTTGTTATTAATTTTTGGAAGATGATCTATCACTTTTATACGTTTTATAAAAGAATCTAAGAGAATATTGATTGATTTTATACAAAAATCGTACATGGTTAACTTTGTTTTTATTTGTACTAATAGAAAAATACTATTAAATAATTTGCACTCCCCTAAAAAAAAACGAAGAAAATACCGTGTTCTCGGGTAACCTAGACTTCTGGAAAAAAAACGGAAGCTTAGATTTAAATCAAGCGATAGACAGCTTCATTCTTCTTCTTCTTCTTATTTTAAGACTGTGTCTTGTGGTTTCAAAGAGGCAGCCTAAGTTGTGGTCTTCCAGGCGGTCTACTTGTATTGGGTCTCCCTTCCTTTGCGATTTTCGCCAGTCGATCGTTGTTCATTCTATTGACATGATCTCTCCATGCTCTTCTTCTAGTTCTGGCCCATCTCACTATATTCGGAACGTCACACATTCTTCTGATTTCATTGCTCCTTATTATCCCTGTGATTGAGCGTAATGTCTTCATCTCGGTTGTTCTAAGAATCCATTTAGCAGTTGCAGTCTCCGCCCTCGTTTCTATGGCGTATGTCATTACTGGTCTGACACAAGTTTTATATATCCGTGTTTTGCTCTCGATACTTAAAAATTTATTCCTCCATATTACGGTTCGAAGGAATCCTGATATCCTAGATGCTGCTGTTGTTTGCGTTTTGACTTCTTGTTTCAAGTTCCTATTGCTCGTGATGTTAACCCCTAAATATTTAAAAGACATAACCTGTTCTACACTTTTATTATAAATTGCCAGTTTGCATCTTCTTGGTTCTCTCGCTATTGCCAAGGATTGTGTCTTTTGTTTCGATATGATCATATTGAATTTTCCTGCAACTGTTTCAAATATGTGTAGCAGTTTTTGCAGATTATCCTCATCTTCAGATATCACAACCGCGTCATCAGCGTAGCAAACTATCTTAAACTCATGTTTTCCCATTCTGTATCCTCTGCCTGCCGTTTTGACTTCTTTTATGATTTCGTCCATTATAATGTTGAAGAGTATTGGGCTGAGACTATCTTCTTGTCTGATCCCTGTTGATACTGGCATTTTACTGGAGAGTTCGTTGTTTACTTTTACATATGTGCTATTTCCGTTGTTCATGTCCCGAATGATGTCTATTGTCCTTTGGTTTACGCCTCGTTTTTTTAGTAGCTCAATGACGTCATGTAATCTCACTCTGTCAAATGCTTTTCTTAAATCTATGAAGCACATAAACGCGGTTTTATTCTCTATGGCCTTTTCGGCAATCTGTCTTAAGATGAATATAGCGTCTATGGTTGATCTATTTTTTCTAAATCCCTGTTGTTCTTCGCTCATGCCGCTACTTGAGATTTCTTCTGCAATAATTTTTGTTAGTAATTTTGAAGTCGTGCTTAGGAGGCTGATCCCTCTATAATTATTTGGATCTTTCTTTTCCCCTTTTTTAAAGACGGGGATCGTTATGCTTACTTTCCATTCCTCTGGTACTTTTCTCTGGTCGTATATCTTGTTGAACATGACATGCATTTGGTCTATTAATTCATTGCCACCATATTTAAGAAGCTCGTTATTAATGTTATCCAGTCCTGGTGATTTCCTATTTTTCATCTTGCGCATTGTTGCTTCAATATTGTCTTTTGATATTAATTGTTGTTGGATGTGTTCTCCTTCCCCAGATATATTTTCTTGTTTCTGTTCTGTGGGTTGGATTGTTATTGTGTCACCTTAGAGTTCATGGAAATACCTTTCCCATTCTTTTAACGTTATTGTTTTCGTGTGGATGTATTCATTGATTGGTCTTTTGATGTTCCTTATCATATTCCAGATCTTTTTTTGTCCTCCATATAAGCTTCATTCTAATTAATTAAATTAAAGACCTACCTTGTTTTTTCAGAAGAAAACCTCAACTTGTCTTTAGGGACTGCCTTTTTGAATCATAAACCGTCATTTGTCTGTAAAGACTGTCTTTTTCAAAAACAAAACGTCATTTGTTTATGGAAACTGTTTTTTTTTTCTAAAACAAACCACAATTTGTCTTCGAATCGCAAACCGTCATTTGTTTTTAGAGTATTTTCCAAAAACAAATCGTCATTTGTCTTTAGAGACTTTAGAGGAATCAATCAACATCTTTTGTTGAAAATGTCTGCTTCAAAGACAAACTGTCATGTGTCTATGGAGAAATTAATCTTAGAACAAGTATTCAAACGGTTCAAAGAAAATGATTGATCCCGGTCTGAAATTTAAAATAAGTCGTTTTAAACACGTTACTCAGAATTCTATCGGGTGGTCTGCTTAGGGCGTAGGCTTTGTGACTTAGATGAGATAACATCGATTTGTGCTTTGTAGTGTTGAAGTAATTCAATAATTTTTATTAGTAAAATATATAAAATTCTGCGTCAATTATTTTCATATTTTTTTCAAATCAAAACGTCATTTGTCTAAGGAAAACGTTGTTTGTTCAAAAGCAAACTTCAATTTGTCTTTAGGGAATGTCTTATCGAATTGCAAGCCGTTATTTGTTTTTAGAGTATTTTTCAAAATAAATCGCCATTTGTCTTTAAAGACAAAAAATCAAACAGCTTCTTTTGATGAAAATGTCTGCCTCAAAGACAAACTGTCATTTGTCAAAGGAAACTGCTTTTCTTCAAAAGCAAACCACCTCAACTTGCCTTTAGGGACTGTCTTTATCAAAATAAAACATCATTTGTCTCTGGAAAATGTTTTTTCTTTCAAAAGCAAACCTTAATTTGTCTTTAGGGAGTGTCTTATCGAATTGCAAACCGTCATTTGTTATTAGACTATTTTCCAAAATAAATCGCCATTTGTTTCTAGAGACTGCCTCTTTCCAAAAAATCAATCAGCGTCTTTTGATGTAAATGTCTCCTTCAAAGACAAACTGTTATTTGTCTATGGAGATTTTGTTTTGTCAAAAGCAAACCTCAATAACTCTATAGGGACTGCTTTTGCACAGACTGTGATTTGCCTTTAGGGACTGCCTTTTTGAGGCACAGACTGTTATTTGTCTTTAGAGACAACGAATGGTTTAGAAGGCCCTGTTTTTCATTTCATTTAACTCTATTTTAAACAAGGATAAATAGCAAAGGCACACACAATGCGAACGCAAGTCCTGCACAGCTGAAAAATTCCTATATCAGAGCCATTCTCTAAAATCAAACCACCTCTCACATAAAATTCCACTTATCCAACAAAAAAATGAATCCAAAGAACTTTTCTCCTTCTCTTTTGACAGTAATTTATTGTATGGACCTATCAAGACTAAATAAATCCAGCAAAATTTTTACGGAATAAGCACACCGAAATAAATTGCATACTTTTCTTATTAATAATATTAATTCCACATTATTAATAGAGGTGCCGCTGTAGGCGGCAGAGTCCTTTGTTATTTTCAATTTTAGCGTTTTTTTTGCTTCTTCAGTGACAATCGAACTACTACATAATATATAGATTCCTCGCTTCGACGTTCAAGAAATCTACACGTTTTATTTGGAAAGTGGGTCAACTTTCACTAACATCACCTTGTATAATATTATACACTTTCTTAAATTCGTTATACGATTTAATTTTTGCGGAGTATTTTGTTTCAAAAGGTACGTTAACAATGTCCTGTTCAAAAATTTCTAATAAATTGTTTCGGAAAAATTTATTATCGAAATCTTGTGCCGTGTACCAGGTGCGTTCTGAAAGATCGAGTAGCATAAATGTACCATCTTCGAAAAAACCGAACTGGAATCGGGCAGTGACCGAAGCAGAAAAAATTGTTGGTTATCCAAATAGTTTTTTAAGTTTAAGATGGTTGTTGAGTGACGAAATTGCCAATGTGGCGCTACAACTGCGGAAACTTGTAGGCTCTAATCATCCTTTGTTGAAAACTGCTAAGTAAGTATAAATATTGTTGATTTATTGTACTGAACCAGTCTACGGCCGCAGAAAATACCTTGTCGGTCAGAATCCATCTCTCAAAATATTAAAATGGTTGAAAAGAAGCTAATTTCAAACTATATTTTATAATACAATGTGTTATATGGTGTGAAAATAATACACAAAACGAATTTCTATCAACATAAACGTATTACGGTCCGTGAGTTTCCAGTCTAGCATAGATAAAAACAGGTGGGTAGAGCAGTGCTATATAGTGGGTGTTCATTCCACATGAAGCCACATCACAAGAGGACACCCCCCGAGACGGTAACTACCCATTTCATCAACAAGTGCCGAGTTATACATCGGGAACAGCTATAGAGAAGGCGAAGGACCACTCGGATTAGATCTTTTCCTATCGGCATGAGGTAGGAAGAGGTTTACCTGAGGCATCGAAGCACACATTAAGACGTCCAGACCAAGAAGCCAAGAATGTATAGCCAACAGGCTAGCTCTTAACAAAAAGAAGACTTCCCAGAATCTCCCATAGAATTCTGGGAAGAGGGAAGAGTCTACGCGCGAAACTGTGAGGCAAATGAGGATGAAGACCTGTCAAAATGACAGGGGGTGGAATGTCTTTCTTCGTACCCATCCGTGAATTTACCAGGGGGGGGGTTCTCACGCGCACGTATGTGTGAAGCTACATTCGTGTACAGTAGTCTTGGAAAACGATGTAGTAAGGACTGGAGCATAGTCATTTCGGCTGACTTTTCCGCGCTTTTTTAAATTTTTTTGAAGCAACTACTTTAGTTTGAGTAATATTCCGCGATCACTCTTGTATTTGATTCCTTAAAGTCAATCAAAAGGATACATTTGCAGTCCAAAAATATTGTAGCCATCACTTCTTTGGTGCTTTTCAGAAACTTTGCTTTTTGGAATGGAATCTTTTTTCCGATTCCATCCATGGAATTTCCTTTTCACATACGGATCAAATAAAAATATTATAGTGCAATTCTACTTACATTTGATCGAAATACAACATTTTTGGTTCTTGCGTCAAAATTTGCTCACAACATTCGAGTCGACATTACTTTGCGCATTGCGCTGAGAATTCGAGGCACCCACCCTGCCTAATTTTTGTCATATTCAAATGCTGCTGTAGGATTCTTAGAAACTTCTTTTGGAAAAGCCGCTATTTCTTCTGTTTTTAGGCGCCGATCTTTTAGAACAATTCCTTCCGGGACCTCACTCCATGGGTCATCTTTTCATAATAAAGATTATGCGACTATTTTTTTTTTCATTTCCAGTTAACTTTCTACATTGTTTTGAACGCCGGGCTTTGGATTACGTTAATTGCCACGACTTTATACACATTGTAGGTTATGATATCGATAAAGTGTCATCAGTCATCGTCGTAGATGATTATCAACGTCACAAGAATAATCAGAATCTGAATAATGTTATTTTCGGTGGGTTTGGGTTCTTTGTTGAGAAATGATGAAGTATAAAGTTGACAAAATGTTCAGTTTATTGGACAGAGTTTCAAAAGGTACCTGTCAATGTACACAAAAAACAGTTTATAACTTTCAATAAGAGAAATATTCAGAACTTCATATAAAAGCAACTTATTTGTTTGTGTACAATTCATAAAATTCTGTGAAAAAAAATTAATGAACAAAGTTTTGGATTATGGCGGCAAGATTTGAATACAAAAATGAAGCTTAATTTAATACGAAATGAACATACCTTTAGAATAGTTTGATAATACTTGTTTAATTAACAAAACTCTTGCTAAACAATCGTCGGATTGTTGCTTAATACTTAACAATTCTTGAGATTACAAATTGGAGCACGTTCAATTCTATATAAAACAAAATAGTATGGGGTAAGGATGGGGTCAAGGTTGGAATAGGTCGGGTCAGCTGTCAATTTGTTCAATTCTCAACAGAATCTAAAAACACTTTGGGAACAAAAAAATAAACAAGGTTTCTCTTTCAAACCCAACCAACACTATGCGTGAACCTCGATCAATCCACGTCGTATCATTTGACGTCACGACCAATGATGATGCGTTTATAAAATTTGAATTTCGCTCTCTTATTTGGCACTCTTCCATAATGATTTTATACAAATGAGAAAAAATTTAACGATCAAATTATAATTTTATGATAAAATTGCGAGTATTAATCCCTGAGAAAAAATTATTACGTGACACTACTTGACAAATGACGTACATAAGTCACTGTAAACAGCATTAATTCTGTTTCTGATCTTTGTTGGTAATAACCCCAAAAGAACGTGATTTTCCATCACCATATCCACTTCGGTGATTCACGAATTACACCAGATTTGGCTCCCAGTGATTTTTTCTTGTTTCCGAACCTTAAAATTTTAACCGCAAGAGAGAAATTTTCATTAGAAGAGGATGTAAACGCTTATTTGAGGAGAAAGACGGCAACAATTATTCGAAAGGGTTAAAAAGGTGTTTGAACTTAAAAGGACGAAAAATAAAAATGATTATAATTAAAAATGTGTTAAGATGGAAACTTTTAAGTCAACCGAGTTTTTTCTATCTCGTGCTTGAGCATATATTTTTCATAAATATTTATTTCAACATAAAAACTTTTTGAAAATAGCCTTTTCGGTTTTATTAGATACATGTAGAAAAATATATTTCTTCACTTTATGAGTTTCAGATTATTTATGTTTATTTTTACTTGGTTATCGTTTTTTGTTTTCTCCCATTCAATTCTATTCAGTACTTAGAACATCGTTTATGCCAGCCGGCAACATCATGACGATTTCAGTTTTAAGAGGGGTCACATAAGGGCCTTATCGTACTAGTGGATTGCGAGCGTCTTCGGAGATCGCTGCGATAGCAGAATAGACGCCATTTTGTACTTTCGCGTTGTTTGGCGTGATTTATAGAAAATATATTTCTCATAAATTAATGCTCGTGCAAAATAGTTTCTATCGCAGTCTGTGATATCCTAAGAGACGCCTTTTTCTGTCTGTAAGTCAATTGCTGATCTTCATCAATCATTTAACCTTACCGCCATCAACGACGGACGAAAGACCATGACGAAATTCTGCAAACCAATTGTAAACAGTCTCTATTCAATACCAAAAAATTCACGAATTGTTCGATTTTGAAAAATTAAAAGGCAACCTTGATAAACCTTAAAATAACCATTGTTGACAATAAAAATTGTTATATTCCTTTTCAGAGGTTTGTTTTTTAATGGGAAAAACAACATGCAAGCATGGGGTCTAATAGTTTTGTTAGTTTCAAAAGCAGCTGGACATTCTCCAGATATACCAGATATGGAAGAAGATAAATCCGCTGGAGTACTCCACAGTCAAAGGGCTTTAGCCGAAGTTACTGAAATGATACGCACCAGCCATTTGGTACACAAAGGATTGGTTAATTTACAACCGCCAATAAAAGTGGATGCACCAGGTAAATTCGCTTTTTGAATATGACAGTAACAAGCCTTATTTATAAAATGATTGTAAAAAAACACTGGTTTTAAAAAAAAATTATTAACGTTTGTCACAATATTACGCAGTTACATGTAAGTAGTAACCCACTGAGACCCCAGAGGGGCATTAAGAGCTGCCAAATTTGATAATAGAAATAAGGTGATTGCGGCAGATTTGGGTTAGAATGGATCGTATCCCACTCGAGCATGAGGAGGTATTTGAAAACCCCAATACAGATAATTCGTTCGCAGTCGGTTTTGATGAAGAATCTGAGAACGATATCAATGAAATTTTTTCGGAAATAGAGGACGATATAGAAATAGTAAGTGAAGAAGATTCAGATCAAGAGCCAACTTCTCAAGCTGTCATACTATAACCTCAAACCGTTGTTCCAGATTTGAAATTTCTCGTATATACTTCAATATCTGGTCTAAAATGTCAAACTGTACCATTTGCCCGTATCAAGTGACAAAGATGAAATATTAAGAAGCCCTTAGATATTACAATAACTGGAATGAAAAAAAAGGGAACTAGATAGCTTTATAAGCATTCTGATCAAAGCTGGGGCACTGAGATGTAGAAAAGGATCAACCCGAGAAATTTGGTCCATGGACCGATCTATACGTCGGCCGTTTTTTCCATGTCTAGCTATAGATTTGAGCAAATAGTTTGTTTTAGGGATAAGTGGTGCCCCTTCAGACAGTTTATAAAATCAAAACCGGGGCGTTTATGGCATGAAAATTTGAACGACCGTACACGGCAGCGGATCTTTGTAATCTTCAAATGTACATCGGGAAGTAGTTGAATGGAAAAATAGAGCGATATCAACAGATAATTTTTTTACAAGCTTCCCTTTATAACGAAACAATTAACACTTTGGTAACACACAACATACACTGCCGTAGCTTAGTGTACCTTCCAGGCTTCCAGAATCATCAATGTTTGCATCTACCTGAGTTTCAGAAGAAAAATAGATTACGTCGTCGTTCATTTTTTCTACTACTGGAAGAGAGCCTTACCGAAAGTAACATGGAAAAACGAAGCAAATTCAAGTTTTATAAATTACATGTAATAAGAGCTTTGCAAGATTGTGGCGTTTTATCCGAAGCTTGAAACAAACAAGTTGATCTTCTCCAAGATGCAGGTGCGGTAGGTGTTAGAAAACGAGCAAGATGTTACCAGTATCCACGTAACTGTGACAAAAAAGTCAACACTAGATGTAGATATTGCAAAAAGTTTGTGTGTGCAGTTCATCAAAAGAAAAAGACCAAACATTTTTATGCGGAGTTTGTTGCTTAGAATAGGAAATTATTTGTTAAACTTACGAATATTATGTTCCCACTGTAACTTTGTTATTTCAAATAGAACACCCTGTATATTAATATATTTTTGAAATCTACGTAAAATTTTTTTCGAAAAATGCATAATTTAAGAGTAACTGATATTTTTCATTTTATACAGGGTAGGTATAAAAAGTGCTTAAAGTTCAACTTAACATAAATATCAAATTTCTTTATTTTTTTTTAAATAGAACAACCCGGTTTTTTCTATATTGATTCAATCAGAGGTAAAACATAACGCAAATTCCAGACAGTTTATTATATCAACTGAGCTTAATCTTTCTAATTCTTTCGAATAATAATAACAATTATCAAGTGGAAAGAGACTTTGGGATTAACATATTTGAAACGTTTCTACGTCGAATAAACCAATTTTTATTTTCGTAGGTGATATGATATCAGGAAATAAAATAGCACTTCTTTCCGGCGATTTTCTCTTGAGTAACAGTTGTGTCGAATTAGCTAACTTAAAAAATCAAGAGTTGGTCGAATTAATGAGTTCGGCGGTTCGAGATTTGGCCGAAGCAGAGTTTGTCGAACCGAGAGATATTCAAAATGCACCGCTTCCCGCCAAACCGAGACCGTCAGCTAAAGCATACGAACAATTTGTAGATAACACTTTGGAACCGTTGGTTGTTCATGAAGCTTTAGGTAATGCTAGAGCCGAATGGACTTTACGGCATGTCTTGAATGCGGGTAAGTGAATACCGATTTATTATATATGTAAATTCTAATCGCATTTTGAACAATATGACTCACTATAATTGGATACATGTATGTAAAATTTGATAATACCTTCCCGAAATGTTAAAATCTATCTATGATGATGATGTAGTAACTTTCAAGGCTGTTGACAAGTAGTATGAATGATTTGAAAGAAAAAAATCGATCTAAAAACCGATAACAATATGGGAAACGTTGAGATACGTCTATTGCTAGCAAAGTAGCAAAATTTGAAAGAAGTTACGAGTATATCATATGTAATGTTACCTATTGTCCAAATTTCGTATGTACAGGACGTTCCGGAACTTGTGATGAGTGAGTAAATAACATGAAAATAATGCCGCGTCATAAAAAACAATGTCTCATACGACCCCTCGTTTTTGAGTTATAGGCGTTTAAAGTTGCGAAATCAGAACTTATATTTAAGTTATCTTATAAAATTATCCATTCGAACATTATGAATATTTAAGGGATGATTATATATGACCATTTAGTTTGACGGAATAAATAATTCTACATTACTATCTAATGGCTAGGGTCGGCTCATGGCCGATGATTAACATTCCGTAACTTTTACAGGGACAACCTTTACAATCTAAATATAGCAGAAATGACTTTTTCAATCGATTTTTTAACAAAAAGATACTCTTTGTTTAACTCGATAAAATTCATGATTTAAGAGATATGTAGATTTTTGAATCGTTGTACATGCCAAGGAAACAGAGAAACATTTTGATTCTATAATTTAATTCGTGCGGTTTGATAAGAGATGGCGTAACTTGTATAATATTACATCGTTCCAATATTCCGAATCTGCGTTGGAAAGCTACTGTTATCGTACGTCTTTTCAGTAAATGTTATTCATTTGAAGCGTTAACAACAATAATTTTTTTTCTCTCAAATATGTCAAATATTGTTCCTGAAAAACAGTTCTTGCGGGGAGTTCTTCTTCATTAATTTAATATGAAGAAAAATGCTGCCGAAAGTCATCGTATTTTGGTGGAAGTTTATGGTGAACGTACTCTAGCTGAGCGAACGTTCTAAAAGTGGTTTGCACGATTTAAAAGGGATGATTTTTGCTTGGAAGACGATGAACGTCCTGAGCAGCCACAAAAGTTTGATGATGAAGAACTGGAAGCATTAATCAATGAAGATTTTTGCCAAACACAAGAAGAGCTCGCAGAATCTTTGGGTGTCACTCAAGTAAGCCATTTCAAAAGTAGCTGGATATATTTAAAAGCAAGGAAATTGGGTTCCACATGAACTCAAGCCGAGATACGTCGAAAAGCGGTTTTGCATGTCCGAAATGCTACTGGAACGCCACAGAAGTCCTTTTTGCATCGGATTGTTACTGGTGATGAGAAATGGATCCATTACGACAACCCCAAGCACAATCATATGTGAAATCCGGCCAACCATCCAATTCAACGGCAAAGCCATCAATGGAGAACGTTACCGAACACAATTAATGCGTTTGAAGAGAGCAGTACCCGAAAAACGCCCGGAATATGCGACCAGACACGAGGCAATAATTTTCCATTATGACAACGCTCGGCTCAACGCTGCTATTCCGGTTAAAAACTATTTGGAAAACAGTGGATGGGAAGTTTTACCTCACCCGCCTTATAGCACCGACCTTGCCCCTTCTGACTACCAATTGTTCCGGTCGATGCAGAACGCCCTCCCTGGAAAACGGTTTACATCAGAACAAGATATCAAAAATTGACTTAACTCATTCTTGGCTGCCAAGCCGGCGCAGTTCTTTTGGTATGGGATCTACAAATTGCCAGAAAGATGGGAAAAAGTCATATACTTTGAATAATACTATCGTACATGTTTTTCTTAAATAAACTTTCAAATTTTGAAAAAAAAAAACGCACGAATTAAGTTATAGACTACAATAAATTGTAATTATTTATTAAAAATACTTACGGGAGGTATTAAAACAGGCTTTTTACATAAATTAAGCAAACTAAACTCTTGGACAAAATTAACACACCACTTCAATTAATCTAAATAGTAACAATATAAACACAAAATAAAGCTATAGAGCATTGAAATGATAATGAACACCTACAAATTAATCGAATATGACCTTAACATAACCTCAATTTGCCTTATTTTTTTCTATCATACCTCCAAATTGAAAAAAAAGAAGATGTGTCACTCCCAATGCCGCGTAAGCCCTCCTCTACTACGTCATGGCATGCTTGTTACCAAATTTTCAACAAAAGCTTGCTATATATTCACCTATTTTTCAATAGCGATTTCTATGAGTTGGTTATGACTTCAAATCCTCTTTTTGAGATAGTCCCATAGATGTTCTTCAGGATTCTTATCTGGACTGTTAGGTGGCCACTCTAATAAAGAGATATTGACATCATGTAAGTAGCCAATAATCTGACTAGCCACGTGGGAACGAGCGTTGCCCTGCATGAATAAAAAATTAGGCCCAACAAACAGAGAAAAAGGCATTACATGTTCGACAAAAATGTTGTCTAAGTAATATTGGGCATTCATAGACCTTTATGAGACTTTAGGAGAGGTATTACGTCTGGCAAACCTTTCTCCTTGTCTTCGCCAGACACGCTGACGTCCATCTGGAGCTTAAAACCCTCTTCTTATCGCTCGAGACGATATATCGATATTTTGAACATCTGATAATTCATTTTCACTTCCGAATTTTTTTGCATCAAATCCCGGAACACCCTGTATATGGCTTCAAAGTGTATTGATATTATATCCAATTTAAACAAATGGTCAATTTTTTTCTAAATAATGGGCTTTTTATCTATTCAGGTAGCTTATTGGGAAAATCATGCCAGGGAACTTTGAAACTAGCAGGACATTCACACGATTTGCAACAAAAAGGTTATTTATTTGGAAAACATCTGGCTCTAGCTTGGCAAGCTTGTTTAGACAGAGAACCATTTTCAGTAGGATCTACAGGACCGTTCAGTTTAATCAGCGCCCCAGTATTATTTGCCCTTGAACATAATCCAGACATGTACAATTTAATAGAAAAAGGTAATTGAAACATTGTTTACTAGTTCCATTCATTATTAATTATTATTTTGTTTTCAATTTATGGAGAATACAAGACAAAAAACAGTCGAAATATTTTGTTATTATAAAAAATTGAGAACTTTTTTGTTTGTTTTTTGTTAAAATACCTGGTAATACAGTGTGGAAACATGAAATAAAATAAATTCATTATTCATGCTATATCGGTTGGTCCTTCGTTTTCTATGGTTTTAATCCAACTTTCAGCAACCTCTTGGTAAAACCATCGTTTAGATTTAGATTCTAACAATTCCCTCACTGCATTTTCAACATCTCTTCTGGATTCACACTATAATTTCGCCATAGACCTCAAGAAGCGTCTCAAACCCTGTGAGACTTTCTAATCACTTAAAAGGAAACAATATTCTTCGTTTTTAGAGCTCATTACGCCCTTTCTAACGGCAAAGTATTGGAGTTATAGTCCTTATGTCTTATTGCTTTTATTATCCTATCCCTGAATACTATACATAGAAGAGAATTAAGACTTTCTTCTTGTTTCATTCCCTCTCCGTTCTCTTGATCATCTTCCGAATACTTTCATATATTTCTTTTCCTTTTTTTGAAGATTCCCATTTTCATCATTTATACTTTATTCTTCCTCCATTGTCTCACAATGTATTTTCTCATAGTATTTGTCTATAATTTTCCTATAAGTGTTCTAAATCATTATTTTCAATCTTCTCCCTCTCCATTCAATCCATTCTACCTGATTTATATCCCGCATGACTTCTTGTAGCCATTTTTTCTTTGGACACTCCCTTATTCTTTTTCTTCTTTCTCTCTCCGGCACAATTCTCTCCTTTGGCAATCTGGAAATTTGACTTAAACATCTTTCTCTTCGTGCTCTAACTATTGGTGTTATTTTCAGTTCCTTTTCTTCTTTGAGCTCATTGCTATATGAAACATTTTTAACAGCCTTCAATATTTGTTCATTTTAGCTTATATGTTGTCTTTTTTTTTCGAACTTTTCTTATTCTAATATTGCTTCTTCGCCCTCTCTCCCTTTATCTCCTATCGTCTTATAATTCATCTTCATCTACCAATTTTTCTACTCTTTTCGCATATTTCCGTCTCTGTAAGTGAATTTTTCTTCGAATAACTCCTTCCATGTCTCCAATATGTCATCCGTATTGATTTTTCTATTGTTTCTTTTATTTCTTAGTCTCCTTATTGTTTTTCTTTTCTTTTGTCTATTATTGTCTTTATTTTCTCTGGTAAGGGAAACGAAGTAAAAGATAAAAAAAAATTTCTAAACCAGGTTTCGACTGTTTTCTGAATAGAACAACCATTAATCTTGGCCTATATGAAACGACGGATATGGGATTATATTTCTCTCGATATCCATTTTTATTGGAGATAAACTCCATTTAATAGAAACACAATAGATGTTTAAATCGATTTTTAGGTCTTGCCAATAACGTACTTGGTGTTTATACTTATCTTCTTCAATTTTTATTCTATATTTCCAGATATCAGTCGAAGATCCAGCTCCTTGCCTTTTTTTCTAATCTTCTATTTCCCCACTTACTGTTTCCATCACTGTTCATTATATCTGTTAATGTTTCTATCTCACTACAACTTTTATTTATATATCTTTTATTTATTTTCCTTATTATTGCTTTCTTCTTGTTTTGTTATTCTTATGTAAATTTCTTTTGAATCGATTTGGCAAGTGAAAATTTCAATTATTGGTTTCTAGGTTTAGACGATATTGAACAAGTTGACTTCGAGGCCGTTCGAAAAGCAGTTATGAGTGGACCAGCTTTGGATATGACCAAAAACTTGCAGAAAGATCATTCTAAAGCAGCGCTAGAAGTTCTTAACGAACTAAAAGAATCTGACGCGAGAACTGCGTTAAAAAATATAATAGTAGCCATCCAAGATTGACGTTTCTTGAATATTTTTAATATATAAAACATAAAAATGTACTTTTTTCCATCCTGATTATTTCATTATTTAATGGAGATAGTTTCAATACAACAATTTTTGTTCAAAACAGAACTATGCTCAAGTGTAGAAAGGTATCACACAATTGAATCAATTTGCATTCCTTCTAACTATATTGTTGTACGTTATACGTTTCATCATTTTGCTGGTGGTCGATAAATTGTGTCACATTGTTTAAATTACGTTTTAATCTTCTTTCTAAGCTAATCGCTTAAATTTTCAATAGGATTTAGTAGCTGTAAATGAGCAGGTCAATTTGAGTTATCCACCTCTAAATTAGATGAGCTACTCACATTAGAGTGAATTTGTTGTTTGCTCTTATTGAGTTTAAAAATTTGGTGCATTCTCAATACTAAATTTTACAAGTCAAGGGTTGGAGGGCTGCCCTACTATCTGCTATACGTTGCGCTAACAGCATTCATTTAATCAAGAACTGAAATTACTTTCAATTATGCCAGGGAAGTCGAATTGTTAGCGTAAACTTTAGATTTGACAGAAATTCACTAGAATGTTCTAGAATCGGATCTGCGTGGACGCCAACTTATGTCACCTCTTCTGTATCAAGGAAAAATTTCACGACGTCGTGGCAGAGATCTATTGGACGAGTGTGAAGCTGCTCGGCTCTGCTGAAACCATGCCCTTTAATTATAACCATTGCAGTTTTGCACGAAGAAGTTGCCTAACATTTGCAAATGTGAATTCACTACAACTATTTCGTCTTCATAGCAGCTTATATTCATTTTAGATGAATGTAGGTGGTTCTGATGTTTGTGTTTTGGATTGGTTGCTCTGGAATAGCGACAATTTTGCTAGGAGTATTTTTTATCAGCACATCTATTAGTTTCCTTAATCCTTAGACCTTAATCAAATCAAGATAACTATCTTTTCTGTACTGAATACTATTAAACACTAAAATGTGTTTCTTTTTTATTTGAACAGTTTTTAAACGGTGGTGTGAATATATACACTCGGTTTTTCTTACTTATTTACTTAATTTATTTATACACTAACACTAAATACACTTAACTATTCACTCATTTATATTATCTATTTAAATCTGCTGTTTACATCCAAGTATTCACTGAATACTAGGGCTGTTAGAAATTCGTTTATACACATTATAATCTTATCCAGAATGTTCGTTATCTCGAATTTGTTGTAAATAAATAAAAAGACCTTTTTAGAAATGATCATAACATTTTGTAAAACAATTCAAAGGCTTTCTTGGAATGTGTATCCAGCGCGTTCACTAAAATCTAAATTCTATCAACATAATTGAACAGAACCGGTTTCATGGTCTATGTCATGGACAAGTTTGTAACAATACAAAATTAGAAAATTAAGTAAGATCAATTTTTCTCTTATGTTTATTTATACAAAAAAACTTTGATAAAATGTGATTTTCAATAAAAAATATAAAGTTGTTTATTTCATCCTTTTTATTTTTTACAAAATAGTTTTAGAGCAAATTTGTATGTATGTAAGTGTAGAAGATCTTCATTTTCTATTTCATACACCTCCTCGTGTAATATTCTGGAACACTTCAAGTGAATGTGTTACGTAGCAAAATCTGCAGTCTGCATACTCTGCTAAATTTAGCCTCTTCAACGACATGCCTTTTGTTAGTATTTGTAAATTATTGTTAAGTTGATGTTTTCTTGGAGTTTGTTGGAGGCTTCTGAGGGTACCTTTGAATCAACCATTGTATATTATTCCAGTAACTGATTTTTTACTATCTACCTCCTTTTTGTTCATGCCTATAGACTTTGGCAAGAAAACCTGCTATTCCATCTACTTCAGTGCATCCAGACATTTCAAAACCAGCTTGGATCTTAGTCTCTGAACCCATTAGAGGATAGCTTGATTCTTTTTCATTCAATTTGTTGAGTCAAAGCAATTCCAAACAAGCCCGGATCTCAAGACATTAGTGCTCAGAGCTTGGCTATCGGACAAGATGATAATCTTCTGTTTGCGATCATTCCTTCCAAATTTCGAGACATCCACCCACAAAGAGGTGTGTAACCATGTTGTGTTTTATCGTTTACACTGTTTAACATCTGTAACGGAGCTATAATATAAATTTCAGAGAACATGAAAATTTTAAGGTGACCTCAATTATTTGCTCGCCAGTGTATATGAAACTCGTTATAATCGTTTTAAAGAGTGGTGCTTCGATAAAAAGTTGTAAATCTTAGAGAAAATGTGCTACTTGCATATTTAACCCTCATCACGTTGGTCTGAGTACTAAATGGTGAGAGAATGGACAAATCTCAGCGTCGGAGAATTGTTTGATGTTGCAGAACGCATTAAAAATCGTGGTTGCCAACCTTCAATGAGAAGATGGCATGGGAAGAAGAATATCAAAAACTAACAAGGTAAGAAAAGTGTCGTGATTTATTATCCGTATTCGCAAAATTCTTAGTTATAAATTCGGTTTTATAACAAAAAATAAAAATATTTTTACGTATACACATCGGGCTAAGCCAACCATTTCTATCGTTTCTATGGTTACATTAACCGTAAGGCTTTATACAAATATGTCAATTCTGCATTGCAGTTTTTGAAAGATAACATTTTTATACAACTTTTATTTAAAAAATATCTTTAATCAATTAGAATTATGACTAGCTGCAGTAGTTCAGTTTCAGTTGATGTGAATAATACTCCTAATTCGGATGCTTCGAGGTAAGTAAGCGATTTCTGTATTCTTTTCT
The DNA here is from genome assembly GCF_026230105.1 of Diorhabda sublineata. Lineage (NCBI taxonomy): Eukaryota > Metazoa > Arthropoda > Insecta > Coleoptera > Chrysomelidae > Diorhabda > Diorhabda sublineata. The sequence goes on along the minus strand of NC_079475.1, from coordinate 7,484,071 downwards.
AAGGACATAATATTACCCAACCTTTGTGTTTATCATTCTTTATAGACGTGAGATATTATGCTACGATGTCATTAGAGTATTTTTATCTTTCTTATATTTTATTTTGTTGACTAAAGTTACCTACAAAGAGAATTACATAATAGGGCAAAATCTACATGATTTTCCAAAATATATCACAATAATTTGACTTTAAATCATATTTTTTTTGGTCATTATTAGATATATGACACCAAAAAGTTTACTTTTGTCTTTAGGAGGCTATTTTTCAATCTATTCAAAAAAATACGTAGTACAGTCCATGAGTTCTTGGCCTCATATAGTGAATAAAGTGCGTTCGTATAAATATTTATGCACGCGTCAATGACAAGCTTTACACAAAGTTTCAACCTACTATTTCCATCAAGCTGAACTAGATTCTACTGTGAGTGAGACTGCTTCTTTGTTATCAACAGTGAAGTATTTGGTAGCAGGAGTTTGAACGATCTGCGAAGAACAGCATCGCAGTGATCGACAGAAAGCTGAAGAAAATTCACTCGATGATCGTCAACTGAAAGTGTGCGAGCTAGTAGACATAGTGAACATTTTAATATTAACTAAAAATTTGGATATGAGAAAGGTGTGCGCAAGATGAGTGTCACGTTTGCTCACAATGAAACAAAAACAGCGTCGTGAAGATGTTTCCATCGAGTGTTTGGCAATGTTTCACAGAAAAAAAGCCGAATTTTTGCATCATGGATGAAACGTGAGTCCATCCCTATACACCCGAAACAGAAAAACAATCAAACAATAGAATGAAAAGGGAGAACCGATTCCAAAGAAGGGTAAAGACCGTTCCATCTGAAGGCAAGGTCATGGCGTCGATTTTTTAGGATGCGCGTGGGATAATTTTCATTGACTATCTTGAAAAAGAAAAAACTATCAACGATGAGTATCATGCCAACTTATTGCAACGTTTGAGCGAAGAAATCTAGCAAAAACAGTCACATTCAGCTAAAAGGAAAGTGTTGTTTCATCTAGACAATGCACAACTTACCACATTCGTTATTGCAATGGTCAAAATGAATGAATTGAAGTTTGAATTGCTACCTCATGCACCCTATTCGCCAGAGTTAGCCCCCCTTCGGATTATGTTCTGCTCCGAGACTTGAGAAAATGGTTCGATTTCCCAACAATGAAGAGGTGATGTCGGCAGTTAATGGTTACTTCTGAGACCATCGTCGTAGTGCTCGAACGACCACTCAGGCCAGTTTTTTTGAAAAATATATCAAATTGGATTGACACAAATCAAAAACAAAATAAAGGTTTTTTACGGTGACTTGTGTCCATCATTTTCAACAATTAAAAGCTGTATTGCTGGAAACGAAATTCATTAGAAGATGATCGGCATACGGAAGGTTATGTGACAGTTTACTCCAGCAAACGTTAAATTAATGAAACAAATTGTTTAAAGTGACCGGCGCCTAAAAAGAAAAAAATTGTAGCACAGACTGGCATTTTTCCAAAACAAGTGCTCTAAGGGTCTTACTTGAGCATTTAAATATGTGTGCCAAAGCAGCGTCGAGTTTTATTATGATCCAAAAGAGATTCCATGGATTGGCACTAGAAAGGAGAGCCCATGGTCACGATTGGTTTCAAGGAATCCAATACAACCATGAACGTGACATATTACTCTGACTTACTAAAGCAGTTGCTTTGCTTTCCAAGGCTATTTTATATTTCCATAGTGGTATAAAAGCTTTATTCAAACGTTTTGAAAAGTGTTGGAAATAAATATCCTCTTCATCTTCTTTCTATGTTAAGCTAAGGGTACAGACATAACGAGAACCATCGACCTTCGACTATAGCATAGTATCATAGAGAGAAAAGGCCGCAAAAAATACTGAGCTTGGCCTTTACCGTAGCATGTGATTCAGGATTGAGTATCACGCATATGCGCCAAGCAATGATCGGTCAGGCCATCCAGTTAAGTGGCAAAGAATTCTTCACATAATTCCTGACATAATGATTTATTTGGAAAGGATATTTTTTATGCTACATATCATATTAAGCAAGCTCAGACCAGCTAAATTGGATCCTTTATTTTCTACTACAGCACTCTATGAAGAAGTATTGGATATTAATCGACATATGATCGTTATAGTTTCCTGTTTAGTATCAGATTTGAGAAAAACCGGCAGCTCCTTGAACAAAACCATATTCACCACCAGCATGTACAATAATCGAAAGATTCTCTTTTGATGTGGGTTGCTTAATACCATTATCCTCTCTCCAACTTTTGCTTGTGGTATGTGTTGAGTGAATGTATGTATAACATCACTCAATAAGTCGTGTGACTGATACACAGATGGCGCTGCCATTGTCAAATTCATATGATATTTATGAAGTACCAACTTACAAAAGAGAATTTATAAAATTTCATTACATTTCAATAAGTCAGAAAAAAGTGACAGCCATTTAAGTGGAGCTACTTTTGATATTTTAAAAACAACTTAGAGTGTTAATTTATCATTGCTTCTTGATGAAAAATGCTGTACAAGCTCAGCAACGGCTTCAAAAAGTGTTATCTGGACTCTGTTCCATCGAAAAAAACTATTTGTTGTCGGTTAAATGAATTTAAACGTGGCATAGGCACCGATTCTGGTCGTCCAATTGATGTGGTTACTCCCATAAATCATCAAAAAAGTCCACAAATTGGTTATATCTAATCATAAATTGAAATTGCGTGGCATAACTGAGGCAGTAAAGATATTAGAAAGCATTATGTTTACAATTATGCATGAACATTTAACAATGAGAAAGCTTTTTCCAAAGTAGGTGCCACGGTTACTCACAGTCAATCAAAAACAACAACGTAAAGCAGTGTTTGGCAATGTTTACACGTAATAAATCAGATTTTTTGCGTCGATATGTGACAATGGATAAAACATGGATCCATCACTTTACTCAAAACGATCATTATCTAAATGGACTGCAGCCGGTGAACCACGTCCAAAGGCACAACAGCCAGCTGGGAAGGTTATGGCTTCAGAATTTTGGAATGCACATGAAATATTGTTCAGCGACTATATACAAGCTATAGAGAATACTACATAAAGTTGTTGGATAGTTTTAATGCAAAAATCAAGGAAAAACGGCTTCATATGTCAAAGAAAATACCACTGTTTCATAAAGACAGAAGCACTGATTCACAAGCCGATGGCAGCGATTTTTGAAATAGATTGTCTTTATTTTTCTCGTTCCTAAAATTCTGGTATTCCCAAAATTTTAGCGCTCTTTAAATTATTCCGCTTTAAGCTTGGGCCTCACGCTCCTGAGCGTAAATCCATCACTGTATTTTCTGCGGTTCAATATTCTGAGTGTCTGCTCATGATCCTTTCGAAGGATTTAAACTTCTAACTCTAGATTTCCATCAGTGTGTTTCTTGGAAAAATCCTTTCTTTTCTTTGAGGCAATAAAATCTATTTTTCACATGTTCTTTATACTTTTTTTACACTGTTTTTATCATACCAAACCAACAATATTTTCTATCAACTATTATACAAACTTAAAATGTCGATATACATATTTTTTTAGAACTAAAAGTTGTCAGTCTGTATGTACAACAAATTCTAGTTGTTATCTTCAAAAAAGGAAAGCGAAGAATCCTCTAATGTATCCATTGCGACCGAGTTATTCGAAACCGTCGAATAGTGTTACAAATTCAGTACGTCAAAGAGTTTTGTCCGCAAAATTATTAAAACTGAGATCTATACAGAGTCAGTTGAACGATGCCAACTTTCATTTATCGGTAAGTAATTAATATAAGTATAAGTAATTAATATAAGTAATATGTATAAAATGAAATGAATCAGACTCAAAATTCATGTCTAATTTTGTTTCAAGGAACTCGCAAGAGAAAATCAGTTTCTGAAGAATCTACAAAAACGTCAAGATAAAGCTCTATCGAAGTAAGTTTTAGATCTATATAAATTTTTGTGATGGATTTATTACTATAGTTTATTTGAAAATAAATGATGGCACTATATTTATTATCCAAGCGGTGAATCAAACAATAACATCATAAATCAGTGACGGAATATTTGTAAAATAAAATAATTGGTTCGCGTCATTTCAGTCAACAACAAAAAATTGAATATGTCTCCAGAGACTCAAGGCAAACTAAAACCTATTAACCTATTAACTTGACTTACCTGTTTTATATATATATATATATATATATATATATATATATATATATATATATGTTTTCATTTTGCAATTTCAATGCTTTCAAATGCATCCAACAATTTATTATTGGATACATTTTTCGGTCCGTCCATATTTTAAATAGCTATGTGCTCTTTAAACCGAACTTCAACGGATCTCTTAGTTTGCCCAATATACTTCGCATCACAATCACCACAGCTAATTTCATATATACCATTATTTTCCAAATTTTGGATTTCATCCTTATGATTACCCAACAATTGTTTTAATGTATTGTTTGACTTATAAACCAATTTTAAACCCACTCTGTTAAAAATTCCATTTTCTTGTTTTTCATTTTGATTTTCATTTCTGTTCAATAAAACTCACATCTAACGACACGTTTCGATGTAGAAATTAAAGATATGCAACGTTGATTCGAAACTTTTTTTAAAATTTTTGAAAGAAATGAAAAAACCAAAATTTTTCATAGTTATTTATAATTGGGCTCAAAAAACACTTAATAGTGCAATTAGCAAGGTTTAAGGTGATTGTTAATAATTTGGCCCAGAGTATTTGTACTACACAAACAAATTTTGGAAAACTTTATATAAATTGAATTTAGTTTGGGGAGAAAAATATGGAAAATTTGCGATCATTAGTCCGGGAAAGTAAGATCCAGAAATAAATCCCGAAATTTTTTCGAAAACAGAATATTATGTCACTAATTGAATATACATCGATCCCTAATCATTTTTCTGAATTCTCTAATAAATTCCGATGAATTTTGCGACCACAGCTTAGTTGGTGTTTTCAAATTTTGAAAGTTCAAATAAAAAAACGCATAAACTGGATATCTTAAATCCTAAATCTGACGATTCGAGGCAATTTACCTCTATACCAAGCTGCATCCCTGAGGAAGTATAGGGCCTCCAATTATGGCCAAAAATTTCGGAAATTATTAATTTCATTGTAACCCTTCAATTTAAAAATACCAATTTTGGTTCACTGTATCAGACTGTTAAGGGGTAATCCATCCCTAAATATTTGAAATTGTTTTTACAATATTATCAACTTATTTTTCCATTAAATTGTGAAATATGAAATAAAATTCATTCTCAAAGCTCTGTAAAAAATATTTTTTTTCAAATCAACATTGAATAGCATTTTAAAAGAAAGTTCCCAAATTAATCCCTCAAAATGTGCCATTAAAAATATCAAATTACCCTTAATCGTCATATTTTAGATTGCCCTATGTATATATATATATATATATATATATATATATATATATATATATATATATATATGGACTTGTCAAGTTTGAAGTATAAATTATTGACTTTTCTTTAAAAATGACAAAGTTTCGTGAAAAAGTAAAAAAAGTTTCACAATTAAATTATCCTTTGTATGAAAATTTTAAATCAACTGGCAAATAAAAAATGAAATTTTAAGGTTAGGTCACTCCTACATAACCCCCCAAAATGTTTCTATTGCCTTATACTTACCATTATTTAATGTCCTTAACGATCTCATACAGTGTACTAAATTTGGTATTTTTAAGTTGAAGGGTTACAAACAATTTAATTTTTTTCGAAATTTTGGGCCCTAATTTGACGCCTTATTACCCTTCAGTAATAAAGCTTGGTATGGAGATGAATTGATCCAAATCGTCATATTTATTTCAACCATTGTTTGTTTTATTAATATTAACAATTTCGGAATGTTGAAATCGAAAAAAGAAGAATTTTACTTTGATAGAAAATATCAATAAGCATTAACTATTATTTCAAAAGAATATGCCTTCAAAAACCACAAATTTTGAAAAATTATTCTAGTTATTCTAAGTCGAAGTCGGCTAGATACTGAGAAAATACTGTAACGAAATTTTAAATTTATGTTAGATTGTTCAATCCCATCTGTAAATATATTTTTTAATCTTCATCATTTCTTCTAAGGCATTTTATCTTGCAACATCACCATTATTATGTCCAACACAGTTTCTTTATATTCCAACTGCTACTTTTTGTCTATACTTATCATTCTATGTTGGTCTACGTCTTTTCCCTGGAGGCTTCCATTTCAATATTTATTCTGGCATTCTTTGGTCATCATCAACAGTCCTCTGTTTACTAGTTTCCTTGATCTACTCCGATTGGTTGCCATATTGGCTATACTTCTTGCACATATAAAGTATTAGTCTGTAATATGCTTTGAGAGATTCTTTTTTTGTTTTCTTTACTCTATGGAGTGCTTTTAAGACTTGTTTTCCTAATATCTCTTAGACTCTAATCATCTCGGTGTACTGTGAGTCTTAAATACATATATATAAATAGTTTCCTCTTCTAAAACTAAATTTGTGGTTTGTTGAATAATACATTTTACTCATATTAATTTTAAATCCTCATTCGTATTCTTCTTTCAACCTTCTTATCATTTATTTTGCTATTATTCTCTTCAGGTTGTTGAGGTACACCTTATATTTTGAAGTTTTATGACATTAGGAATCATGTCTCGTTTTTATCATATAAACAAAGATATTTTCTTAGGTACGAAAATACTAGCGCGGATTTACCTCGTCTTATACGGTCTCACGAAGAACAACTTCGAGCCGTTACCGAAAAGAACAAAGCGCAACGTCTAAAGATCAAAGAATTGAACGATCTACTTAAAATTCGAGACGAAGAACTGTCAAAAACACAAGAAAAATTAATCCATTTCGAGAAACTTAATAAAGATAAACGTCTACTTGATAGAGAAAAAATGTTGGAACAAATCGAAGATTTGAAAATGAAATTAAAGAATGCAGATGAAATTAATAGCGTGTTAAATAGAAAATTAGCTCTAGAACAGAAAACGGCGAAGCAAAGACTGAACAACGAATCGATGAAATACAGACAATCGCAAAAGGAAATGGCGCAAGCGCTAGCAGAAATAGATAGACTAACGTCACTTTTAGAGGTGAGTTTTTATATTTTAGTACCTACGTCGATCTATTTACTAACTTTTTTGGATTCAGTAATGTAGCAAACGTAGCAGCTACTTCCTCTACAACAATGTAAGCCATTTTTGAAGTTATTTCGTTGGATATTCATCTAATCGTCTTATATGCTTAAGCTTTTTCAAAAATCTTCGCATTGATGTCGTGATGGCAACTGTCAAACTGTCTTGTTTATTTGTTGAAAAATAAAAAGCCATCACCGAAGAATGTTTACGTTCAGTGGAACGTCCTTCTAGCCGGGCTACTTAAAGAGTAGCCCAGACAGCTTTCGAATTATCTTTGCCACATTTTTAAGTGGTTCAGGATCTAAAGAAAGGCAAAAGCCTACGGTTATCTTTATTATCAAATTTTACATATCCACAGTATCAAATCCTGGATCTGACGAGAAGTACAAATCTGATATTTGAAGTAATTTCTTATCTTATTGTTTGAACCTTATACACTAAGTTGATATATCTATCACTTCTATCTTTATCTTATCAATATTTGTAAGTATTTATCAGGTCCTGTGGCGCAACGGACAACGCGTCTGACTACGAATCAGAAGATTCCAGGTTCGAATCCTGGCAGGATCGTTTGTGTTTTTTGATAATAGACATAACCATGTTATTATAAATATTTCAAATCTAATCAACGTCCTTGAAAGGTCAGAATGTAGCTATCGCAAATGAAGACCAGACATATTCTTCGATATTCGAGGCGTGCTAAACACTGATTCTACGAAGACGTTTTCAAGCAATAGTGTGCTAGGATTAAATGCTACCACAAGGGTGAATTATTCACCATAATAACGCACCAGTGCTTGCCGTTAAGAATTCAGCAGTTTTTGGCCAAAGGACACATTTCAACGCCTCCAAAACCTCCGTACACTGCAGATCTGGCTCCAATGGACTTTTAGCTATTTCCTAAAATACAGTGCCAATGGAAGGGAATTTGTATGAGTCGATTCACCAACAGACGATGGCGATTTTAAAGACCTTGACATCGTCTGACTTCCAGGTTTGTTACCAGAAGTATTAGGGGCGATGTAACAAGTGTGCGGTACACTAGCGTAGTTGTTGTGAAGGGATGACTGCTTACAATGTACCACTTGCTGTAAATACAACGTTTATAATCAAATTATCCTCATTTAATTGACACGCCTCGTACATGAATCATTCATCAGGTCCTGTGGCGCAACGGACAACGCGTCTGACTACGAATCAGAAGATTCCAGGTTCGAATCCTGGCAAGATCGACTGTATTTTTTGGTTTCGCAAATGAAGACCATATTAATTCGATTCTTTGATATCCAGAATCTAATCTACAATAAGTGGGTACCACACAACTAAACACAGGCTTAGTATCTACAAGGTGGTGTACTAGGATTGCGCGTGTATAGCCAGAACCACGACGCGGGTGGATTCCTCACTATGACAACTCGCCATCACCTTCGTTGTAAATAGTTCAACAGTTTTTAGCTTTTTACACTTCCACGCTCTCCATAGAACCCAAATCTACCTCCGGTAGACTTGTAATTATTACATAAAATGAAAATGTCAATCGAAAAGAATCTGTAACAGTCAATTGAGTCCATTCACTAGCAGACGATGGCGGTTTCAAAGACGGCAACATCAGCTGGTATCCATGGTTACTACCAAAAGTAGTAGCATCGCTGGAACAAGAATATGGCACTCCAAGGTGGTTGATATAAAGGATTGACTACTTAAACTGTGATTACAACAAATGTTCTTTATTTCATTGCCGTGTGTTGCATACGAATTATACATCAGGTCCTGTGGCGCAACGGACAACGCGTCTGACTACGAATCAGAAGATTCCAGGTTCGAATCCTGGCAGGATCGTTTGTGTTTTTTGACATCGTGATTATGGTATTATAAGTATTTCAGATCTAATCATTTATAACTTATCTTATCAACATAAGAAAGATTTATTAGGTCCTGTGGCGCAACGGACAACGCGTCTGACTACGAATCAGAAGATTCCAGGTTCGAATCCTGGCAGGATCGACTGTATTTTTTGGTTTCGCAAATGAAGACCATATTAATTCGATTCTTTGATATCCAGAATCTAATCTACAATAAGTGGGTACCACACAACTAAACACAGGCTTAGTATCTACAAGGTGGTGTACTAGGATTGCGCGTGTATAGCCAGAACCACGACGCGGGTGGATTCCTCACTATGACAACTCGCCATCACCTTCGTTGTAAATAGTTCAACAGTTTTTAGCTTTTTACACTTCCACGCTCTCCATAGAACCCAAATCTACCTCCGGTAGACTTGTAATTATTACATAAAATGAAAATGTCAATCGAAAAGAATCTGTAACAGTCAATTGAGTCCATTCACTAGCAGACGATGGCGGTTTCAAAGACGGCAACATCAGCTGGTATCCATGGTTACTACCAAAAGTAGTAGCATCGCTGGAACAAGAATATGGCACTCCAAGGTGGTTGATATAAAGGATTGACTACTTAAACTGTGATTACAACAAATGTTCTTTATTTCATTGCCGTGTGTTGCATACGAATTATACATCAGGTCCTGTGGCGCAACGGACAACGCGTCTGACTACGAATCAGAAGATTCCAGGTTCGAATCCTGGCAGGATCGTTTGTGTTTTTTGACATCGTGATTATGGTATTATAAGTATTTCAGATCTAATCATTTATAACTTATCTTATCAACATAAGAAAGATTTATTAGGTCCTGTGGCGCAACGGACAACGCGTCTGACTACGAATCAGAAGATTCCAGGTTCGAATCCTGGCAAGATCGACTGTATTTTTTGGTTTCGCAAATGAAGACCATATTAATTCGATTCTTTGATATCCAGAATCTAATCTACAATAAGTGGGTACCACACAACTAAACACAGGCTTAGTATCTACAAGGTGGTGTACTAGGATTGCGCGTGTATAGCCAGAACCACGACGCGGGTGGATTCCTCACTATGACAACTCGCCATCACCTTCGTTGTAAATAGTTCAACAGTTTTTAGCTTTTTACACTTCCACGCTCTCCATAGAACCCAAATCTACCTCCGGTAGACTTGTAATTATTACATAAAATGAAAATGTCAATCGAAAAGAATCTGTAACAGTCAATTGAGTCCATTCACTAGCAGACGATGGCGGTTTCAAAGACGGCAACATCAGCTGGTATCCATGGTTACTACCAAAAGTAGTAGCATCGCTGGAACAAGAATATGGCACTCCAAGGTGGTTGATATAAAGGATTGACTACTTAAACTGTGATTACAACAAATTTTCTGTATTTCATTGCCGTGTGTTGCATACGAATTGTACATCAGGTCCTGTGGCGCAACGGACAACGCGTCTGACTACGAATCAGAAGATTCCAGGTTCGAATCCTGGCAGGATCGACTGTATTTTTTGGTTTCGCAAATGAAGACCATATTAATTCGATTCTTTGATATCCAGAATCTAATCTACAATAAGTGGGTACCACACAACTAAACACAGGCTTAGTATCTACAAGGTGGTGTACTAGGATTGCGCGTGTATAGCCAGAACCACGACGCGGGTGGATTCCTCACTATGACAACTCGCCATCACCTTCGTTGTAAATAGTTCAACAGTTTTTAGCTTTTTACACTTCCACGCTCTCCATAGAACCCAAATCTACCTCCGGTAGACTTGTAATTATTACATAAAATGAAAATGTCAATCGAAAAGAATCTGTAACAGTCAATTGAGTCCATTCACTAGCAGACGATGGCGGTTTCAAAGACGGCAACATCAGCTGGTATCCATGGTTACTACCAAAAGTAGTAGCATCGCTGGAACAAGAATATGGCACTCCAAGGTGGTTGATATAAAGGATTGACTACTTAAACTGTGATTACAACAAATGTTCTTTATTTCATTGCCGTGTGTTGCATACGAATTATACATCAGGTCCTGTGGCGCAACGGACAACGCGTCTGACTACGAATCAGAAGATTCCAGGTTCGAATCCTGGCAGGATCGTTTGTGTTTTTTGACATCGTGATTATGGTATTATAAGTATTTCAGATCTAATCATTTATAACTTATCTTATCAACATAAGAAAGATTTATTAGGTCCTGTGGCGCAACGGACAACGCGTCTGACTACGAATCAGAAGATTCCAGGTTCGAATCCTGGCAAGATCGACTGTATTTTTTGGTTTCGCAAATGAAGACCATATTAATTCGATTCTTTGATATCCAGAATCTAATCTACAATAAGTGGGTACCACACAACTAAACACAGGCTTAGTATCTACAAGGTGGTGTACTAGGATTGCGCGTGTATAGCCAGAACCACGACGCGGGTGGATTCCTCACTATGACAACTCGCCATCACCTTCGTTGTAAATAGTTCAACAGTTTTTAGCTTTTTACACTTCCACGCTCTCCATAGAACCCAAATCTACCTCCGGTAGACTTGTAATTATTACATAAAATGAAAATGTCAATCGAAAAGAATCTGTAACAGTCAATTGAGTCCATTCACTAGCAGACGATGGCGGTTTCAAAGACGGCAACATCAGCTGGTATCCATGGTTACTACCAAAAGTAGTAGCATCGCTGGAACAAGAATATGGCACTCCAAGGTGGTTGATATAAAGGATTGACTACTTAAACTGTGATTACAACAAATTTTCTGTATTTCATTGCCGTGTGTTGCATACGAATTGTACATCAGGTCCTGTGGCGCAACGGACAACGCGTCTGACTACGAATCAGAAGATTCCAGGTTCGAATCCTGGCAGGATCGTTTGTGTTTTTTGACATCGTGATTATGGTATTATAAGTATTTCAGATCTAATCATTTATAACTTATCTTATCAACATAAGAAAGATTTATTAGGTCCTGTGGCGCAACGGACAACGCGTCTGACTACGAATCAGAAGATTCCAGGTTCGAATCCTGGCAGGATCGTTTGTGGTTTTTGACATCGTGATTATGGTATTATAAGTATTTCAGATCTAATCATTTATAACTTATCTTATCAACATAAGAAAGATTTATCAGGTCCTGTGGCGCAACGGACAACGCGTCTGACTACGAATCAGAAGATTCCAGGTTCGAATCCTGGCAGGATCGTTTGTGGTTTTTGACATCGTGATTATGGTATTATAAGTATTTCAGATCCAATCATTTATAACTTATCTTATCAACATAAGAAAGATTTATCAGGTCCTGTGGCGCAACGGACAACGCGTCTGACTACGAATCAGAAGATTCCAGGTTCGAATCCTGGCAGGATCGGAAATACTTTTTTGGGATACTTCACAAGACATTAATAAGAATATTTTTGACCACTTTACAATAATCAAGATATTGAAGATAATTAATGTCAAAACTGAGTAAATACAAAACCAACATCAAATTCAGATATCAATCTTGGTCTTGCATATGTGGTGTTGACCTTAATTTTGCAGTGTAGAGTCGTCTTGATGTTGTAGGGTCCAGTCCTGTATCAAGACTATTTCTGACAATTTGGCTACCAAGAAGATTGGTTCGCGTTGGATACCGCATAATTTGACAATCGCTTAAAAAAACCTGGCGAAACTAAACAATAATCTGTTGTGGGTCTTTAAAGACGAGATGAATGCAACAAAAGTTGTCGCGCACGAAATACTTCGAAGCAAATGGTCGCCATTTTTTAAGGAATAACTGGATGTTTCACCACCGTTTCATTAGATCAATGTAGGTCAGTCAATTCTGAATGGTATCAGAAGGGGGAAAAATCAGGGAAACCAATCGCACAAGACGAATCATTCTCCGCCACGACAATCCTGCCAGTCTTGATCTTAATCTTGTACCTAGACTATTTCCAGAGTTACACTTTTTTATTGATTTTTATTGAAGAAAATTCAAGAATGGAATAGTTTTTCAGGTGATTTATTATAAATGGAGGATTTAGAAATACAACGATTTCCATTCAATCAAGCATTTTTTGTATGGAGAAACGAGCGCAAGATGTTGCTTCCATTCATTAATTTTTGGAGGAAATTCTCTATATTTTTATTCAAAAATTTTGCCCCTAAAATTAAGAGCAATGTTTGAACAAAAAATGCATGTTCGGACTTAGTTTTGTGTGAATTTTGCATTACTCGGTCTTGGTCTTTGATTTTGAGGAGTTGAGGCTGATACTCCTTTTGCTTTTTCTGTAACACCTAGACCGCAAGAAAAATCTCGCTCATCACTCTCCCTAAGTATGAAAATAAACAAACAACATAATTAACAGAAGCAGATAAACATTTTCACGTCATTGAACTCTATATGAAGCTCTTTAACAACCAATATCTATTATAACCTTTCAATCTTTCAAATTGCGATAAAAACCAATCATCATCTGTTTTAGGCAAAGGAAAACGTTGTCCACCCTCGTAGAAATAGATTCAACCGTGTGCCTGGTCAATCGGTATCGACGATAACCCTAGGCGCCCTGCATCAATCGTCAAAAACAAAAAATACTGATACGAAAGAAAAGTTGACGACTATCGTCGACGATTTGGAAGAAACAAAAACGTATACCAACATAAAATTAGAACCGATCAAATGTCCTAAAAACGAAGAAACTTCGAAAAAAAACAACGGAATACTGACACTACCATCAGAAAGTATAAAAAATAGATTATCAAGTGGTTCCAAATCGAGAGAAAGCGTCGAATCCGACAACGGTTCGGAATTGTCTTTAAGTAACTTCGACAGTTCCGGCGAAGAAAAGAGTCGATGTAACGATACCAATGAATCGAGTTGTAGGAGTACATCCGGTGATGCGAATCGATCGATGAACAGAACGAGTTTGTATGGATCGAATGATGAAATTCGATATTCTAGCGATGAGAAATTAGAAAAGGTGCAGTCACATATAGATTCGGCTATTGAGAAGGCAGTTAACAACGTCGATACGGAATTTGAGAAAATTGGTAATTTTAACACTCTTTTAATAGTTGTACATGTATGACTTTTCGGCATTGATTTTGCTCTACTTTGATCGATCATATTTAATAACACTAAAAAGTTGTATAGTTGTATAGTTCTTCCAATATCAATTGCAGATTATAAAAACTGGTTCGAAACCCTTGCCGACAATTTTTTTTTGATCTATCATTGGCGTAGATACCTCATTTTATAAATTTATTATCTTATGCGAGAAAGTATTTGTTAAAAGGCAATCGAATCATTATAAATTATACGCAGTTATTTAGACAGATATACTTAATTGTAGTTCTACTTGGAACTTGAAAAAAAATCATTATTATACCTCGTTAACTTGTTACAACTAAATATTAAATGATAAAACGTGAATAGATGAGTAAAATGTACCTGCCTGTAAGGGAGTTTGGTTTAAACAGAATACCAGACGTGAACTGAGACCTTTTTGTACCCCATTCGTTTATTAGAACTTGGGTAGTCTTTTATTTGACGCAAATAATCTTGTCGCCATGGAACTAGCCTTGAGAATTTGGTTATTGCCATCCATTTGTTCAGTTTTTTGTGTTTAAAACCACATGCTGACAAAACTTGACGCAATTACATGTTTTTCGGTTCTGTGAATGATCCATAGCAACCCCTTTTGTGACTACTCGATAAATAGAAAATTTATTTACTCTAAATAATTCCGCAATTCTTATGATTGCATTTCAGATTTTCCTTTTTTTTTCACAATTTCATTGTCTTCATTCGCCCGTGGTCTAAAGAACGCCACATTTCTATTTATTTAAAGAAATTTATGAATTAAATAAATCTCATAAAGCGACGCCATTGCTTATCGCAGACTTTCTGGCAGGAACATTTGTGTACATACGCCTTTCGACAGCTTCGGCCAATAGAAATGCATTTATGTGAACGATTCGATGTTTTGATTTGTAAACAGTGGAGATGATGAGTCCACGTGGACTGACGATTTATTAGATGTTTACCGAATTTTATACGGGGAGTAAACATTATTTTTCATTTCTTAATTTGGTGCGTATTTATGAAATATTGATTAATCGTCGCATAAGACACAACAGACTTCATTATTGTGTAGTTTCCTCTATCTTTTTAGGGTGTTTGTCTTCTTTCTTCCATAATATGTCAATCGCCTTTTCCTTCTTCGATATCTTTCGTAATCCTAACTATAGGTTGTCACTCCGCATCTTTTGTGATTAACCTCTTCTCCATGTTCCAATTGGATATTTATTCTTTGCTATTTTTACCAGCTTATCGTCTATTGAGACTCATTCATTGATGTTATGTACGAGACATGATCGTTTGATGTCTTCACTTCTTTCCACGCCCTATTCACCACGAGGGAAGTCTTAATACTCCCTCATGTAACACATTCCACAGTTTTTTGGTGGGTCTATAGGGGTAAAGATCTTTTATTCGGCTCCACAAATAAAAATCTGAGCAAATTAGTTCGGTAGATCTGGTTGACCAAATAAACTTCAAATTCCACCTCCTATTCGCCTATCGGGGTATGTTTTATCTAAAGAATGCCCAATATATATGGAATATGCTGTAAGAACATGTCGCTACGAATAGCTAAGGGTACGTCTACTTAAAGAAGAGGCAATTCGTTTTTTCAAAAGTCTAAATATCTTCCTCCATTAACTATCCCATTCCAAAAATGGTCGATGACTTAGAGGATTTATTTCGAACTAGTAGTGGACATTATCACGATTTACGTAGCCTTATCTCTCCATAAAATTTGTGAAAGTATTTTAGAATCGTCGTTTATAATATTTACTTGCTGATATTCGACAAAAATTTAAGTTTTTCAATTTTATATTTTCAAAATCACCCTCTAGTGGAATCTTTTACCCATTTTCTTAAATACCTTTACTTATATTGAACACAATATTTTCAGTAACACTAACAAACACTCCCAATTACACTGTTTGACGAGCGTTTCGATAACCAAGTTATCGTCTTCAGAGTTTAAACTTCGAAGATGATAACTTGGTTATCGAAACAGTGTGTTCAGTATGAATATCACCAACGGTTCCAAAAATTCCAAATTATTACATTTGCTTATACTATTTTCTTATAATTGGAGCCTATTTTTTAGGTAATTACTGCTCTGGCGTTGTGTCGAATGTCAGAATGTGTTCAGAGCGGTTAGAAGCCCAAAGAGAAAGCCTCAGGTCGTACAAAAAGGATACAAATACCATATTGGAGACTTTTGAAAAAACAGAAAAGTTCGAGAATAAATTGAAGGAATCTTTCATGAACTTTGATCCTCTAAACGATGATTTTTTGAAAGACATTCTTTCGGACGACTATAAAATTAAAAGTAAAAAAGATAGAAATGAAAACGTAACGAAAGAAACTAAATTTGGCGTTATTGATAGGAAGAAACTGTTGAATACGTTGAAGGCTATTGATGCGGGTGATAGCGTGGATAGTTTAGATGATTTACACACGAACAACATCCACAAGTTTAGAGAAGTCGATCAACTGATTGGCTGACGTTGATAGTATAATGTTACGGGGTGGACCAATGTTTATCCGAAAATATTCATCAAAAAATTTCTCGTACAAAATATGTAGCTTCAACTCAGACAAAGCGAGATATTATTAAAAATATATTTTTTTATTAAATATGTTCAAGTAAAGTAAGAAGTATAAATGTTTTATTTATATTTGAAGTTTGATGTAAAATTACACTAGAACGGTTCGTTGGTCCATACGGTACAAATTTAGTTATTGTAATATATTTATTGGACATAAACAGAGAAATAAAATATCTATTTATAAAATGTTGATAAGAAATTTATCGATATTACCTCATTTAAAAACATTTTCAAAATGTTGTTCTCGCTTTGTAAAACCACAATCGGCTTACAAAATTAAATATAAAGATGAACTTGATGATTCAAAGGATTCCATTAGGCACACAACCCAATAACCGTGGTATGAAATCCTGATATGAATGTTATGAAATGCTGAAAGAAATTTGACATAGCATCGTTAACATAAAAATATCATTAGAAGAACTGAAGCTACATTTAAGTCATGATGAAAACAACAGTGGCATGCTCTGACTACAAACATATCCGAAATCGCGAATGGAATAGGACGAGATGGGTTCCAACAAATAGAATCAAGTGACATTCAGGAATTGTTTGAATCGCAAGATGAAACCGACTTGGAGGGAATGTTAAATTCACAGCCCATTGAAGAAGAGGCTCCAACCAGTACTAGTAACGTCACACTTAATTTGAAAAATGTTGGTTTAGGAATGATAAATGCGATTTCTTTATGAACATTGATGCTTTTACAGCCAACCAAGAGAAAATTACAAAATTCCTTAAACCACTGTCTAAGCTTTAAGATGATTAATCAAAATGTACAAAAACTTCAATTAAATTGATCGTTTTATTTTTTTACCTAGGAACGTATCATAATTATTTTACTTTACTTTAAATTCGCTTTTATTGCTCAAAAGCTTACAAATTCACTAAAAAAAGTGGAAAAATACTCTTCTTCTGATGTATTAATTTTATTGAAACGGATCTAAAAAATAGCGAGAACAGCTCGTGGAGGTGCAGAAGAATGCTGAGCTGAGGCAAATGTGTATCGAGCCAAATCTGAAGCAGTTCATCATGGAGTGTGTCTGAAATCTGGGACACGTGGAGATAGATAGATACCGTCGTATAGTGTGGAAGACGACGACTGAGAGGAAGACCGCGCCTTCGCTTGGTTGGAGGACGTCGAGACGGACATGATCCAGCTAGGGTTTCGACGTTGGAGGCACCATGCTCAGGAGAGAAAATATTGGGACTCGATTTTTGAGAAGGCTCTGGTTTTCAAACGACTGATTAAAGAAAGAAAGATCTAAAAAATATCTATAGATTCCTTTTAACACCATGAAACAAAAAACAATACAAAACAACTTCTACGAACGGAAAACACTTTCGAAATGTTTAAGGAAAATGAGAATATACTAAAATATAATTCATTTAATGGTATTTTATACAGTTATTTTGTACAACATTTTTACAATAAAATATATATTGTCAACAATAAAAATAAGAAAAACAATCCAAAGAAAAAGCGAATTTATAAAAAAAAAATATTTAGTGGGTTGCAAATCTACAATGTACATTTTCCTTTATTCTGGAGAAGCTTAGCTTCTTTACAATATATCAAAATATTTGGAGCTCCTAAGGGATGAAACCAAAATAGAAGTCACAGACTACGATCAGACATTTTTTTGTACTTTTGAGTTGATTAATTATTTTATATTCCAAATACTAAGCAAGTATTTAAAAAGTTTAATTTTGGAATGACTCATACTAAATTTGTATCAATTTGAGAACTGCATTATTTCCATAACATTAAATTTTAGTGTGGAAAATAGTACTATGTCAAA
Source organism: Diorhabda sublineata (assembly GCF_026230105.1). Lineage (NCBI taxonomy): Eukaryota > Metazoa > Arthropoda > Insecta > Coleoptera > Chrysomelidae > Diorhabda > Diorhabda sublineata. The sequence continues at coordinate 7,465,520 of NC_079475.1, read as the reverse complement.
ATAAAAACAAAAATGACAGAGAACTATGCTATTGTTAAGTGGATTATTATATTAAACCCACAAATTTAAAAAATAAATTGAAATGGAACAATTAGAAAATTTTAAATGAATTTTTTGTTACGTTCATCATCGAAAAACTAGTTTCCACAATTTAACTCACAAGAAAAATCTGGTAACATGTAATTTTTATACTTTTAGTCTGAAAAGGAAAGTTCTTCGATTCATTCTTTAAATCGTATTTCGCTTAAAATACATTTCCAATTAAATGTTGGCAACATAAAATTTTTACCTGGTTATAAAAAAAATTACTGCGTTAAAATGAATCAAACTAAACGGACAATTTTCTTTAAAACATCCACATTATTCCAGATCCCAACTTTTTGTGTTTGAAAATAAATTAAGTTAAAGTAATTTTTCATTGAACTTATGAGTTTGATTTTGAGTACTCCATAATTTCCAATAAAGACCTTCGTTACTCTCGAGTAAAGATTTATGTGTACCAGTATTTGCAACTCGTCCATTTTCCAAAACTATAATTTCATCAGCATCCATGATCGTACTGAGACGGTGAGCTATACAAATACTAGTTCGACCTTTAGTTGCATTCCTCAATGCCAGAAGGATATTCTACAAATAAATAGTAACATTCAACCAAAAAAGTATCGCAATGCTTGAAATATTGCAAATAATTATATAAATATCAAATATATGGTCAATTTTTGTCTTCAAGATACAAAAAAATAAAATTAATACCTTTATTCACTATAATACAGGTACAAATTCGTTACGTTCATTTTATTGGGAGAGATAGGGACATTTTTATGTATGATTCCTTTTTAAGAAGGATTTTTTTTAAGAACAATTTTCCTAAGCATGGGTGGGATTGACGTGGTTTTTATTTATTTCTAGATTAGGATAAAATATATAATCAGAACCACTATACAATATATATAAAGTGCCTAACGCTCCTTGTGAGGTTTACTGTTCTATATCAACTTTCTGGGATGGATCTCAACTATTTTTAAAACTTCTGATTTCTTATATCCATTAGATTAATGAGCTAATTCCTAAAGGTTGTGAATTGTTCTAGCATTTTAACCTAAAATATGAATGTAAGTACCGTAGCCTTTATCGATGGACAACTTCGCTGTTTTTTTTGGTTCCTTGCAGAAACGACAAGATATGTCGGGAGTTTTTCTGATGGTTTCAAGGTGGTACTTCACCAGGCAATGTCCAGTGAGCTTATTTGCTAAATGAAATGATTTTTTGAGTTCAGTTAGTAGAATAAGAAAAAAATCTCTCAGATTGTTTCAGACCTGGGATCTTACTCTCGATTTTCCATTATTTTATCATAATGATGGCTCTTTGTGATACCTACAAAAGCTTGTGATCCCTTAAAAGGAATTGCTTTTCTTCGCCAAGTAATCAGTTTGTTAGTTCCCAGTGTGGCTGGGCATCCACATTAAAGAAACTTTGTCGTTAGCTCCAAGTGAGTTCAAAGATTGCGTGCATTCCCATAATAGCTTTAACTCAATTTTATAAGAATCGAGTGCTTCAAGGGGCGCTGTGTTATCTGATAAAATAAATTTCTTTGTATTGGCGGTAGCTGCGTTGTGTGCCGTGACCTGTCTTTAGTTTTTTCTTTCAATCTAATAATGCCTTTTATTATTATTACATCTTCCTCTTCTTCTTTTAGACACTTAGATTTGGGCTTTATTGGACTACCTCCTGGTTCCCATTGCAAAATCGTGGTATTTACTTAGCAACTATCATTTTCTTCAATTTCTATATGAAAAATCCATTTTTGCTTTGGGAACAATAAGAGTTAACCACTTTTCGAATCCCAAGCTACTCTCTGAGAAGGGATTGGAAGCAAAAGGGAGTGTTGCTTCTTGTATTTCACTTGTTGGTGTCGTAATAACATGGTATGATAAGAAATTCGTTATTATAGCATCCAATTCCATTCGGATTAGAAAATGAAGTCATTGTGCTAGATGGGACACAGTATCCAAAACTTGCCTTCAAATTCCAAAAGCGTAGGCAATAAAATAAAATAATGAGAATACTGGAGGTGTGGATAAAGTGGAATATGTTACGCTCATGTGTCAGATCTAGAAAATAAATCAAAATGACTTAGCACGAGTTAATTCATAGATAGAATATAAATAGCTAGTTGTTGCACTGGGACATTAAAAGAAGAGTGTTGCAGGGCTCCCCATACTAGTTTGAAATCCTCTTAAGGGGGTAAGACCAAGGGTTTCATATCCCGCAGCTCTCAAAAAAAGAAAATGTGAAAACTTCTGATAGAAATGAAGTATGAGGTTACATACACCAAATGTAAATGAAAAAAAAAAAGAAGATGCGAATATAAGACATAAATATTCTGTTTCAAGTGTAAAGTTCATCTGTTCTTGATGAAAGGGGGGTAGTTCATTTTTTTTCCTTTTGCAATATTTCCATTACTTGATCAGTACTTTCGAAAATTGTGGATATTACTTGAAAAAATGTTTCAGTTTTTACTACTCTTAGACATAAAGGGACATAATAATGAAAGCTTTAAAAATGTGTTTGTTTCTATAGCTATTATCAAAAATATGGTGAACAAAGTGAATAACAAAATAAAATAATTTTTTCTACTAAAAATAACTGATGTACTTGAGGTAGTGTCTCTCTGTAGGGACAAAAACATTGAAAGGTATAAAGAGAGAATATATAAAGGAGTCTCGTTTTGAATATATGAAATGATTGTACAAATATATTTACATGCTCAGTTATAGAATCCAGTGAGCTTGTAGCTTCATCGAATATTAGAATGGGAGAATTCTTCAAAATGGCTCTGGCTATCGCTACTCTCTGTTTTTCTCCCCCGCTTAATTTTAACCCCCTTTCACCGACTTGTGTATCGTAACCTTCGGGCCAACTTATTATTGAATCGTGAATTTCCGCCAATTGCGCTGCTTTAATGACTTCTTCATTACCAGCACGTAGGTCACCATAATGTAAGTTGTGTCTGAAAATTCATAAATTAATTTATATTAACAACATTCATTATAAATTGTATCAACTTTTTGATAAAACTAGTCTGCAAAGAAAAAATATTTTTAATCCAGCACACTATTATTTCAAATGTAACTTCCGCACTTCTATTTTCACTAATTTTTGATAATAATAATAAACTTATGGTTATTGATTTTATTTGAAGGGGTAAAAAGAGCTATTTTAGCTGGAAATAATTATAAATAATAAAGATATGTACCATTATTTGGTACTTGCTTTTCTTTTATACCCCGAGGTATAGCAGTCCCATTAACAAAGCAGCAATATGTTGTGAATCCTGATTGCAGGACCATGCTTAGAGCAGCAAATTGTAAGTCAGTGCAAAGTTTCCATTGATAATCAAGATGTTTCCGCACGTCTCCTTCAAGTCAACAAAGTATACAACTGGAAGTTACGGTAAGTCATTTCCATTTGCGAACAGGATAACTTTGAAGACGAATTTATTAATAGTCCTCATTTGTCTGAGTCACATGGAATTATTAGCGCGAAAAGTAATCTAGAGGTTCGACTGTCTGGTCCTGTGAGAAGATATTCCACTGGTTGAAGTCGCGAACCAAGAAATCTCTGACTAGATCATTAAATTCCTATTGAGTAAGCAGATGAGGTTGATAAGAAACTGAATCAGCCAAATACTCTTAATCATCGGGGAACGTATCATTCGATACCAAAAGTTGTAATTCCTCTTTCAAATCTATTTCTGTCTCTAGAGTTAAGTTTGTTTGGAGCACTGGGTTTGGCAAACGTTTGTTGTGAGGAAGAGGTCTTAGAGCTCAAGAAACATTAGGAATTGTATGCGTAATTTTGCTTGGAAAACTGATAGTGGAAGTTATAGCAAAAGTCAGTAAGATGATAGAGGAAAACCGAGGTCATATTTGGATTCGGACACTATAACCAAGATTGTAATTGTCTTTCGGTATGTATGAACCTCAAACATAACAAAAACTATCAGGAAACTTTATAAAAACGCAAGACATGTTTGCTGGGTAAATAGAGATGGGATTTTTAAAGTAATTTATCTATGGGTATCTTAGGTGTCACTACATTTTAAATAAGTAGTATTTAGGTCACAATAGTCTGAGAATACCAGCTCTAAACAAACACATTTCGTATAGAAGTTGAAATAAACGTATAATAAGTTGAAATAGTCACTATAACACTTCTTAATTAATAATTTCTCAATGTTTTTAATGTATTTAATGATAGTATTTGGCTATAAGATTTCGTTGCATCATTTTGGGAAAGGTTTGCCTAAAATTATAAATCCCTGTTTTAATATTGATTAACTTACCTAATAGTATCATGAAATAGAACACTATCTTGTGGTACTATGGCTATTGAACGTCGTAAACTTTCCAAATCTACATCACGGATATCCTGATTACCGATTAGTATCCTCCCTTTTGAAGGTTCGTAAAATCGATATAGTAGACGAACGAGAGTTGATTTCCTTAAAAAATATAAAAATTTATACCACACATCGAATGTTATTCCGACAAGAATGTCATTTACTTTGAGAATAATGAGAACTGTTATTCATTATAATATATATTGATTAATTTTTTGTTACTATAATTAAAATTTTGAATATATTGAGTTAAAACATTTTTGTTTAGTTTGTATAAATGTATAAATTAAAAATGAAATATTTTACAGTAAGGGTAAGTCAAGTAAAACGGATAGAAACGGCCGTTATTATAGAGCTTCCCTTCATTTTAATGCTCCAAAAACCATGTTCATTTACCCAAGGAAACGAATGCAACACACATGTTTTGATAGTTTGATACTTGGAGGTTCTATAGAGATAAATGATATGGGATATATTGATATGAACTTATATAAATTGTTCAAGAAATATGAACAATTTTCCATTCAAAGGAGTCCCCTGTACTTCTTCTGTTTAAAATATGGACACGTCTCATATACAAAAAATCTTGAAATTATAAATTATGGAATCATTTTTATCTGCTTTCTACCCCATACCATGCATCTGTTCCAAGGACTAGATGTAGCCTTTATGAAAAAGAGCAAAATAACAAAGACGTCTCAAATGAGCATCAGTTATCTGGATCAAATAATAATAATGATACACACCAATCTCTGTCATCAATGACTGCAGCGCCAAATGGAATGGGAGAAAGGATTCCAGTAAAAAATAAATCAAGTCTATTACAGTGACTCCATATTCACATCCAAAAATAAAAATTTTTAAATAATCTAAACAAAAATAAAACCACTACTAGCAATGTCCTCAGACAGGCACATCTAAAACAAAAGATTACATATTTCCAAAGGAAAGGACTCCAGAAAAAATACAGACTACACGCATGATTGAGCCTCAACCAGGCACTGATGTTTTTTCTATTCCACTCAGTGCAAAAGCTATTATTGCATTTCCATAGACTAATAAAAATTTGAAACGAAATTCAAGATAACAATGGAAAACTGCAGTATTAACGTCTACACCCTATAAAGAAAAGTTATATGAATATCTTAAAAAAAAAACATCAAAAACAAAACACTAAAAGACAATATCATAAAAAGAAATATAATGGCCATAGATGGTACAAAGAAAAGTGATAATAGTGGCGAAAAAAGATAAAACTACAAAAAAAGTTGTTCAAATGATAGTGAAGATAGTCAGTCTTTGGCTATTGTTATTCTATGTCTTCTAGCAGTAGGTAGTTAGTTAAACACACGACTTGCATGTTTCTACTCTAAATGCCTTAGTACTCTATTTTACTTGCCTTTTCTGTTATTAAACAAACACACCTCGTATATTTTATATAAGTAAATAGAGTAAATAACAAACAAAGAATTGCTTACCCTGATCCCGATCCACCTACAATGGCAACTTTCTTTCCTGGCTCAATAGTTAAATTTAAATCTTTAAAAATTTCCTTTCCGGATCCATAATCGAAGCATACATTTTCGAATTTTATTATAGAATTTTTTGTATCGACATGTAAATAAGGCGCATTAGGTTTACTCTGAAATTTTATATTCAACAATTATCTGGATAAAATATTTATACATATTTAAGTACCTTAACGGCACTATCCATAGCCATAAGTGTGAACATGGTTTGCATATCTATAAGGGCTTGTCTAATTTCTCTATATACACTTCCCAGGAATCCTAACGGTATCGACAGTTGAAACAATAATCCGTTTACCATAACCAAATCTCCCACAGTCATATTACCTAAATTGAAAAGTATTAATTTCCAGAAAATAAATACATGAAGTTAGAGGGAATTGTTTTAGCTTTCCAGCTGCTGTGTACTAACACCTGAAAACATATTTTTTGCATCTCGTTAATCTGTTTCCAAAATACCTTCCAAACGAGTTTATTGTGCTTTGGGTTTTTGTCCCACTTCCTAAGTAATAGCACTGCTCATTCATATACCTTTTGCACAGTAGATACTCTGCCGTATCTATGGTTTGCTTCCATCATCTTAAGGTGGTATTTGACGGGACAGTAGCCTGTCAGAAGACTGACCATCATCAGTTGACTTTCCTGGACATCTCAAGAGGTTCTTCAGATGGTTACGAATCTTTTGGATTGTCTTAGGTTTGGAGGTGTTTCTCTAGTAACACTAACCTGATTCTTTGGCCACCTGTTCAGTTTGATGGTGTTGATGCGACGTCTTATGGGGCTAGAGTAGGGCAGTGATCCAAAATAAGAAGTTTTGACCCTTTTAGTATATGAAGTTAAGACTTAAACAATTTTTTCCACCTTATAGAAGAATGTTAGTTAATTTCATAATTTTTTGATAACGGGAATCTATATGTGAAAATGGAAATTAAAATATATTGTTTACAAATTTTTATTGGAAAAAATTATAAAAAATAGATATTCAAACTTTTTATTTTAAAAAAATTGCATTTTTATTAATTTTCAATAATAAATTTCAATTGTTTTTTTTGCAAAAATCTCAAATTCGATTGTAATTACATCAAAAGTGATCTGAAACAATTTTTGACATAATTTTAATATCTGCATATTTCATTTGAGACCTTTCCACACTTTTCTATTTTTTGCTTGCGTTTTCCAGTTCTGAAGTCCTCTCTGTCTCTCTTAAATCTTTCATTACCTCTGGGTACCATCTTCCTTTTTCTTGGTCTTCATTTTTTTCTTGTTCTTCCTTAATTCATAATCTCCAAACAAGTATTCTCCATCTCGACCTTCTTTCTATGGACTTAGCCATTATTTTGTGGTGTATCTAGTAGTGTGATACCTCTATAGTTTCTTGTATATTAGTACCACTATTGCCACTTATCACGCTTCTTGCATTGTCTCTTGTTCCCATACATTACTTTTAGTGCAGTTCTACCGCATTTGATTAATTCTGATTCTATTTCGTCTTCTGTTGGGATATCCTCTTTCAATGGTGACTCCTTCGATGGTGAAAATAAATTTCTGTTAATATTCCAATCTTGGGCTGTAAAATTTCTCCAATTTTCAGCCATCCTTTTCTGCATTTAATATTTCTCTGAAGTATCCCCAAAGCTCTTATACTTCTCCACTATTCAAGATTATGTAGTTTCCTACTTTATTAACAAACTCTCCTATTTGATTTGTTTCTTATATTGCTAATATTTTGATTTTATATCTATCTATTTCCTTACATTCTTATCCTTAGTGTTACTTTCTCTTCTTTTTCATTCTCTGGTTTGATTTAGTATCCTTCGTTCTTGTGGGTTTATCTAGTGCTACTTGTTTTTTTTTTTGATAATATGTTATGACTCATTTTTTCCAACTTATTCTCCTCTATATTCCATTTCTATTGTTGTGATTCTATAAATAATGGTTCCTATATCCAATTTTTATCCTTTTCCCTCGTTTTTTTCCTTTGCTCTGATTCTGATTTTTTTATAGTTCCCGGTCTTTTTGTGACAGGTTTAGTTTTTCTTCCTTTTTAAATCTCAGTTTTTGTTTGTTCATCACTTTCTTTATTTCTTCTTGAATAGCCAATCCGGGATTGCATATTTCTCTCCTAACCTCGCCGAGCTTTCTACTACAATCTTTACATGTAGTTTTTTTTCTAGGAGGCTTACCATTTTGTTTTTCAGTTCTTCTGAGTTATCTCTTTCTATTATTATTTCTTGATCTTCCTTTTCTGATATTCTAAGCGATCCAGTTTGATATCTATATTATGATACTTTTTTCCATTTTGCTATGTCCTCAATTAGCTTTCTTCGATTGTTTTATTTCTTTCTTGTATTATCTTTGTTCTTCTCGTGTTTTCTTGATCTCCTCGGCCATTTTCTTCATTTTGTCTCCTATATGTTTTTCATCATATTCATTATTTTATCTATAGTATGTTCTAGCTTTTCTCGGTTCTTTGCCAGTGACCTGCTAGGACTTCTGCTTTTTTTTAAATTTCTTTATCAGTTTTTCTATCTTCCCCTCCGGCGCTTTTTCTCTTTCTATAATATTCATTATCACTCATTTTGTTTATATTTGTATTATATTTATATTTGTTTATATTTCTAAGTCTTTATCTGGCTTGATTATTTTGTACACCACTAATAAGTTCCAGTTTATCAGATTTTATCTATTTAGAACTTGTTCTTAATAATTCTATTTACCACACCAAAAGCCCTTATTATCAATTAATTTTCTCGATAATGAAGTTTGGTTTGGAGCAGAACTTTTTACGTAGACAGCAGGACTATCTCCCCCTTATAAATGATGTAAATCCTTCGAATGTTTGCAGACTTTTTCCAATTGGGATGATAGTTTGACTCTTCAGTTTTTTGAACTATTTTCATCTGTCAATGCCCACAATATTGTTTTTAATTAAAAAAAAATATCGATCAATAAATTTACCTTTGAGAATTTCATTAGCAGCCAAAATCATAATTCCACTTAAGGCTGCACTGAATATAGCGTTCTGTCCAAAATTTAACAAAGCTAAGCTAGATGCTGTTTTCAAACTGGCGGATTCATATTTTTTCAACGAACTATCGTATCTTTCCGCTTCGTATTTTTCATTATTAAAGTACTACAACATAAAAATAAAATAAAGTGAATAACATGATAACGAATGAGATAAAAAATGTTAAATTGAGCTATGGTCCTCAACCTTAAGCCCATCAAGCTAAACGGGCAAGGCATTGAGTAGAAAACCAAAGGGAGATATCTGGAACTTACACTAGGTACTAAACTCCTCTGGAATGAACACAAAAAGGAGATAATCACTAAATACACAAAAACCCTGATGGTGTGTAGAAACTTTGCAGGGAGGCATTGATGTTGTACCCTAAATATGTACATGGCAATTGTGAGACCAATAATCGCATTTGGGGTACTAGAAGTAGTCTGAAGACCACGAGGAACAATCTCTCGAAAATACAAAGACTGGCTTGCATTTGTGCAACTGGAGTCATGAAAACAACTGCATTAGAAGGGATTCTAAATCTCCCACATAGTACTGGAAAGTATGACACTAAAAACATCACGTAGAATGTCCAGAGACGGAATTATCAAAGAAAACCCGTACCTAAATAATGACTAAACCAGAGACATGCCTCAGGATGATGCATCAAAAAAGTTTAGCTTTGAGAAAAAATTTACCTCAATACTAAGCTGTAGAACTAAACGGGATCAAAACAACATACAAAAAATGAACAGAAATGCAGGCAACACCAACGGGGGACAGACAAGTCCTTCATGAGACCTAAGCCCTTCTGTGGTATTATCTACAGAACAATAGAAAAAGCATTGGAACAGAAGGTAGATAGGAGCAAAACCAATTATTGGAACAGCCTACAGGGACTGAAACAGGAGAAGATCTGCTGAATGTATCAATCTAAGTTAGAACCATCTAAAAATACAGGAGTTCTATTGGAGCCTCAATGGTTACCAGGAGACGCTAAACTTAGTAGATAGTGAGGCATACAGAGAAACCCAGAGCACTTAAGCTTGGAGTATATGAAATAGAAGACAATCTCCGGCAATTGCAGCAATCTCATATTTTCGACTTTCTAAAGGAAGTGAAATTAACAGATCAGCGGTAAACACTGGTTTTCCCAGTATTGTAGGGGGGACACAATAGATCCTTTGGGTCACAGTGTAAATGAGACCCCAATATCTACATACATACATACATACATGGTCCTTTTCATTCTATTATTACTGAAAATCATTAAAATCTAAATTCTGATTACTAAACTATAAAACAATTTTAATAATCTTATTTAATATGTAGATTTTTTTATGCTACTTACTCATAAGTCAACTTTTTCGAAAAAAAGTAATGGAAACTAACAATATTTTCGATTTTCAAAGAAAAAATTTCGACATAACATTTAATATTTTGATTAAATTACCTTTACGGTTTCATAATTTATTAGTGAATCAATAGCTTTATTTCCTGCCTCGTTTTCAGCTTTATTCATAAATATTCTAAACTGCGTTCTCCATTGTGTTATAATTAAAGTATAAAACGTGTAAATACTAACACAACCCAATGAAATACCTGAAAAATAACTATGTTTTGTTATTTATTTCTTATTTATGATCCTCCTAATATTCTTTTTTTGGACTAAATTGGAACGAAGTGTTTGCCAGCTAGATTCAGAGCGTTTCCGTAGTGGGATTGTGGCTAAATTAAACACTAAGGTGTACTAACTCGAGTCCCAGAACATGAATACTTAAATATTCAAAAGCCCGGAAATATATTAGAGTTAGTACACCTTAGTGTTTAATAAACATAGTATATTCATCTATATAAAATGCACTTACCACCTCTTATATTATTTCAAATTTTAATATTGCGAAATTATTGTTTGCCGTTCTTCAAAAGAGGAAACAACTTTCCTGGCTAATGCCGCGACGAATATTGAATTATATCCACTAAGAAAAACGTGATATCCATTGACCTTGTTGTCGATATCAACATCCCTAATGGCTCGCAATTGCAAGGAGATAGTTGTAATTGCAAGGAGATAGTTGTAACCACTGACAAGTTTCGACATTATTAAGTTTCATCAGAGTGGTATTGCAAAGTCTTGTTCATAGTAGACTCCGAACTGAAGACGGAATCGGAAAGCGATGCACTGCAGTTGGAAATGAAGATGGTGCAGAATAGCGTTCACCGGGCAACATTCATCGACAGGATCCAAGTAGCAACGCTCTCCGGATTCTGTCTTTAGTTCAGAGTCTACTATGAACAAGTTTGTTATACCACTCTAATGAGACTTAATAATGTCGAAACTAGTTAGTGGTTACAACTACCTCCTTGTAAATGCGAGCCATGTTGATATCGACAAAAACATCACTGGATATCATGTTCTTCATAGGGGATGTAATTCAATACTCGTCGCGGCATTAGTCAGGAAAGTAGTTGTTTTTTACTTTGAAGAACGGCAAACAATTATTTCGAATTATTAAAAGGTGGCAAGTGCATTTTATATGTATATTTTTGACTGTAAGGGTTTTTATGGAATTTGATGTATAAAAAATTGGTATTATCCGAATTTGGCTTTATGGTACAAGAGATCTGTTGAAAATGTAACATTTAAACTGTTTTTTTGTATACTTTGTCATGTTACCTGCAAATATAGCTCCACATTTAATTCCCAATATGGAAGAAACCAAGGCAAGTTCAAAAATCGTAGGAACAATATTGAACACCATAGCTGTTAATACAAAATTTATACCTCTTGATCCCCTATCTATTGTCTTGGAAAGAGCACCTAAATATAAAAGTATCATTGGATGATTATGCTAATATAGATAAAAAATGTCAAATTTTTGATAATATCCTGTCGTCAACATCTCCATATCATACACAAGTACAATGTTTATAGTCTCTTTGTACAGGAAGCTCAGTTAATATTCATGCTCTGTAAAATACCAAAGAGATGACTAATCAGTACAATTATACTCATGTTTAAAAAAGGAGATCAGGAAAAACCAGCTAACTACAGGACAATAATTCAGCTGGTTACAATAATGAAACTAAAAAATTATCAGAGCCAAGATGAGGAAAGATATTGGAAAAGGTACATGTAATAGACCTATTAAGTAAGAAAAAATGGGAAGCTCTATTAACCCTATTTTATTGAAGCTCCATTATTCTTTAGTTCACTATTATATAGTTCTAGCAATCTGTCTTTCTATGAATATTTTTTTCTATTATAGGTTGATATGTCCTTCAATTAGAATTGAATATACTAAAATAAATATTGATAACCTCTGCCTGATTAAGTTTTAAAAATTCCAAATTTTGTTTAAAAGTTACACATCTCATTATTAGTGTAATGTAATAAAATAAATTAATAAAAATCAATAATGTATTAGATTAACTACAATTGTTAGATTCTATTGAGTATCTGTTATTTGTTTAATTTTTTCGATATTCTTATAAAAAAGTAATATAAAATGTTTTGAAACGAAAAAATTATAAATTTACCTGTTTGTCGTTGTAAATGAAAGGCCAGATCTAGATTGTGGAGATGGAGAAACACATTTTTCGCTATTTTTCTAATGGAATGTTGAGCAACTTTGGCAAAAACTGCATTTCTTAATTCATTAAAACCTGCAGCACTTGCTCTAGCTATACCATCTAATAAAAAAATAATTTTGTGATAATTTGTCTTAGTTTTAGCTCTTCTTGATTGTAAAATTTTAAATATAGAATACATATAAAATAACAAAATATTAAGTTAAGGGACAACCATAGTAAAATTATTGTAATTATCTAGTTCTTTCCTATCTACAACATTGTAAAAACATAATTCTGAAACTCTAATTTGAATAAGACAATCTTCAAATTTAAAGTCTTCAATTATTTTTGTAAATATACCATTACATAATCCATAATCCCAACAATAAAAGCTTAGAAATCGATGGTACTGTTTTTATTTGTTGTGTATCACACAAACTATAGGTTGGGAAATAACTTTTGATCTGAGGATTGTGGTAAATTTACAAAAACCTAAGAAGTAAAAAGAAATAAATATATTCAATTCCATCCCCTTACTATATATAATAAATTAATATATAATATTTTTATTTGAACAATGTAACAATAAATATTAAAGTGAAATATTATTATAAATATATATGTACTTACACCCTAATAATAAACTAGTTGCTATTGTGGCTACCGTCTCAGGAGCTGTATCCATATTTAAAGTATGTCCAACATTCAAATAATCCACGGAATATTTAAAAATAAAAGGAACACAAACATTCATTAGCTTGGCTCCGACTAGTAAAGACACTGCTAATTTCACCCTATTTCGTAAATATTGGTCATTTGCAGGCCAAATGTATTGTAACATGCTTTGTATCATTTGAAATCCCGTAACAGGTGTATGATTTTTTAAAGGTATAGATTCTCTCGCTAAAGCTGAAGCTCCTGGGTGAAAACATCCTCTAATTGGTTGAGGCTTTGGAGCACTGTTGTTCGTTTTACTTATAATTCCTGCCAAAATACTACCCTGGGCAGTTTTGCTTTCTGTATTTTTTTCAAGTTTTGTAGTGTAATCCTAAAAATTATTATTTAGTTTATATAACCTGGATACAATCCTAATTTTACCTTTTGTACAGAACATGTTCCAACTATATATGGGTTTAATATCTTCTTTTTATGCAAATTAAATGATAATTTTCTTTTGTATGTAATAAATCTTAAATTATGATTTAATAGTATTAAATGAAATTTACTTAAATTTAATACGGTAGCCATCTCATTGAGATAATTGAACTACGAAATATACGGGCTTTTCGAACTACTAGTCTTCTTTTTTAATGCGGATTAGTCTACTTACAATTATTCCATAAAAATAGGGAGTAAAGATTTATTTTGATTCAGAGTTATATATTGAATAATTTATATTTATAATATTTGATATATAAAATTTATCATTATTACTAATAAAAGTTTCTGTCTAGCTAAGTTTGTCCTTTGTTGAAAATGGCTGTCAAATAAAATCATATGTTTTATGTCATTTGTTATGTCATGTCATATCGTAATAAATTGTCTAAATCCTTGATATAACAATAATCAGTTTTAATTGTTTATTATAATTATCTGTGCGCATTAAGAAAAATGGTAAAATTTCCTCCTGTACCGGCAGAGGTTAAACCGATAGCTCATCTATTAAAATTAGCCGATGAACATGACGAAAGAAATATAGTTATAGCTTATTGGGGTAAGAATTTTGTATTCAATTTCAAGTTACGCCTATATTGAAGCAATTTTATGATTTCTCATAAATAAAATTAAAAACAACCTTTATATCATGGAGAAAGACCCCATCACTTTATAAATGACATTGCTAAATTGCCAAAAACGTTATTTGATTTGTTAATTTCCTTTTGACAATATTTATAGAAATTTTACGTCTTTTGTTTGAGCAATAAACAACTCAATTGCTCACTACCGGCTTTACTGATCAGCTAATGTACATATTTGAATAAAAACAATATTTAAAACTTTGAAAAATGGTTACAATATTGAGCAAACATAACAATATTGTCTCTGAAATTTAAGCAATTTTAAAGTTATGGTGATTATATTCACCATAATTCTGGTAATCAAATAGTGAAAATGTTATCACAGATCTTCTCACTTTGTAAAATTATAATAGCCTTACAATCATAGATATCGAACCTATTATTAAGAATTGTACAGAGTTGTACTTGATATAACAAGCGATGATAATTTCAGTGAAATTAAATACTAAGATTAATTTGTGGCTCCAAAGTTTTATTTGCAACTTAAAAACTAGAGGGAAAGTTACATAGCACTTTTTGTTGAAAGTTACTCATAGAGCTAAAAAATCTTGACAGAAAAAATTGTTAAAACTATATTTTGTGCTTGTTACCATAATATAGATACAATAAGTGAATACTTATTAACTTTAGATAATAGACAGTCGAATTGGATGTTCATATTTTCATGGCAAATAGTTTTTCAGCTTTATGTGACTTGTTAAGACGCCATTTTATATTGTGTCATGCATGGCGTGTACAATGTTGCCATTGATCAATTATGGATAAGATTTTGGCTTAATTAATGTAATTTTCTCAAGAATACTTTTATGGTTACAATACCTCAATTCAGTTTCATATTAACATTTTTATTTTACAAATTTGACTAACTGGCCTTTTTAACACGCTGATATCAGCTTCACTTATTTGTGGGTTTATTTGTAACCCCTCTTTGGACTAAGAGCAAGTGGCTTATTCAATAAAAATTTCGATCTCTATGTTGGAAATTAAGCACTTCGACAAACTAATGAACACCATTATGGCTCGATACAAGTTTTGACGAGATTTAGGTATATACCCATTATACAAAGGTGGTATCAATTAAAAAAACACGGGGTGTGAATACAGTCAATGGGCGATAAAATGAAAAATAAATATAGTTTTAAAAAAATGGAAAACATGCTTTTACTGCACATAAAGGTTCTTGTATCCATTTGTCTCACTCTTGAGTCTTTTGCAGTCTTTTTCAATTTCTCCAAACTTCCTTCTTTTCTCCTTTGTTGGATCTAGTCGTTGCCTTCTTTGTCTCCCACTTCATTTTGATAGTATTTACTAGTGCCTTCATTTTCTTCCTCTTTTTTATATTCTTACAATATGTTCATACCAATTCAGCTGTTTCTTGTTTATTTGTCCTTTTGTTGATTCCTGTATTCTTTCTTTTCTGATGTTTTGATTGCTTATTCTGTCATATTTAGTTCCCATTCTTCTTAGGTCTAGTTACTGTCACATTTATTTTAGTTTCAGCTTTCATCCTATTTGTTCAAATTTTTCCTGCTTGTGTTAGTACAGCTATTGCACAAACGTCTAAATACCTTTTTAGATAACACCATACCTCCATCTCTACATGCAGAATATTGCATCTATTATTTTTACAAATCAGAAATGTTATGAACTCTTTTTTCTTATTTGTCAGCTCGTATGGCAGCTTGTTTATTAGCTCTTCAACTAGTACCAACCAAAAAGAGTCCACAAACTGCAGAATTAATACGAAGTTTACTGGATTGGTTAGAACAGGTTAAAAAAGCTAATGCAGATAACGAGGGAATAACAAGTGATACCATAGCACAATCCCTTATAGAAGAATATGCTTTACGTTTGTTCAATTATGCTGACCATCAGGATCGTGAGCAGATATTTAACAAGTAATTTTTATTCTATTTAGTTTTTAATTGTGCTTCCATAAAAAACCGGTTTTACAAGGTTTTTTTCTAATTTGTTCTCTATAAACTTATTTTCAGAAACACCATCAAAACTTTTTATAAAGCAGGTATATTGATGGATGTTTTGGATCAATTTGGTCCTCTTCCTGATGATATAAGAGAAAAACGAAAATATGCTAAATGGAAGGCTGCTTACATTCACAATTGTCTTAAAGCTGGAGATACTCCATTACCAGGTCCTCCCAGACCTTTCAATTCACAAGAAGATGACGGCATTGTTCATAATAGCCAGTTGACTGATGAGGAACTAGCTACGTTCACTAAATACACAGGACCTGTGAATTTTGATGGTATTTAACTATCTTTATCCTGTTTACATAATCATTTTGTATTTATTTAATTTTCAGAAGCCAGGAAACCGAAAGTGGATACATCTCCTCCACCAGATGATCTAATTCCATTCAACCCACCAAAACCGTTACTACCACCAGATAATTCAAATTTTAATCCTGCTCCAGCTCCATCTCCAGTAACTCCGCAGTTTCCTACAAACACTCTACCTTCTGACACTCCGCAAGATCCATCTCCATTTGATTCGACTCCTTCTATACCATCTTCTTCACAAGCTTCTACACCAGCTAGCATTTCTACACCCCCAGTTGTCAAACCTACCCCTACCGGTTACATACCGACCCCGGAAGTAATACAGAAGGCACAAAAATATTCTAAATTTGCAACATCAGCTTTGAATTATGATGATACCAAGAATGCTATTGATTATCTTCAGAAAGCCATGAATTTACTCCAGTTTGGTAAAGAAGAGTAATAATTATTAAATTTGAAGTTTTGTGGTATTTAAAAGAGATTTTTGCATTAATACATTTTGTTTTGACAATTTTTTTGAGAAAAAAAAATTATGCTTTAGCATCTATAAACATTATAATAAAAATATTTTTGTTGGTTCCTTTTGTTCTCTTTTAGGATTTCTTTTTGCCTCATCGGACTTCTGATCATTATTTTCTTCCTATTCTTCGTATCATCTTCTACTATTTTCTCTATCATTTTTATTTTGTCCAATATTAAGTTTTTTGTCATTTTTCTACTAGTTGAATATATTATTACATTATATGTTTTATTTTTAAAATTATAGAAAGCATTATTAATTTAACGAGTAGAACTTTGTACATTGTTTATATTATGAATATTATTTACAGTTAAAAATGTTGTTTTTTTTAAATGATAAGATATTCAATTATAAGTTCATTAAAATTAATATCATTATCTAGCTTTTATAATGCACTGTTACAAATAACTAGTTTTGTATTTACAGCTTAAGAAAAAATAAAATTATTTAAACCTAAGTACGTCTCTTTAATCATATTGTGACACACCCAACAGTTTATAACCTTAAAATCAAGAAGAGAGAGTATGATTTAATTGTGGGTAGGATGAGGAAATTTTTTCATAGCGAGGAGATTCATTGGATTTAGCCCTGATATAGGAATTGCTTCTTTGGAGAGCTTGGCTGAAAAAAGACAAAAAACGAAAGACCAAACGGGGTTTGAAGAAAGAAGAAAAAAAGGGCCATTTAGCTGGTGAACCAGTTCACCAGGTTACAAGAAAACCTGCAACACCCACGATAACCTTATAATCAAAATTTTGACGTTTTTATAAATTTCGTTCTGTCAACTTTTTTATGCCGTGCGTTGCTTTTATTGCCATTACGAGGCCCTAGAAGATTTTTTATGAGTAATTAAATAGGAAAGGGTCAAGTTAGAGTGGAAGATGAATAACCTGTATAGAACGTCGGCTGTATTGAGCAATCTAATGATTTAGCCGGAAAATGGGCGCCGTGGGGTAAATAAATGCTTTTGCGGTAAGTTTCTGTATTTGTGAAGTTATTTGTTGGATTATACACCTCATTATTACCAGTTTTATGGTTGGGCTTCTTAAAGAGTTTCACTGAAACATGTAAAAAGTATCTATGAAGTCTTCTTAGCACCATGAAACAAAAATAAACAATACAAAACAACCGAATTACCGGAAAAAATCAAAACTAACACGAGGAAGTCGATTGTTTATCCTACAGTCGTCATTTTGACATAGATCACCTGTTTTATTAGATGTAGTCAAAATCAGCTGAAAATGGGCGCGGTGGGGTAAATAAATATATTTGCGATAAGTTTCTGTGTTGGATTATTTACCTCATTATTACCAATTTTATTGAGACATGGCTTCTTAAAGAGTTGATACTTAAAGAAGTGTAAAATTTTTCCCTAGAACGTGGATCACTTAATGTAGGTAAGCAGTGAATTTAGTGTGAAAAACAGCTAAAATGAGTAGGATTCTGACAATGATTCGTCGATTGCTTACCCCAGGACCGTCATTTTGACATTGATTGCCTGATATAGCAATCTGACGTCAAAATCGGCTGGAAATGGGTGCAGTGAGGTAAATAAATACTTTTGCGATAAGTTTCTACACCTATAGTTTCGCAACAAAACGTCGTAGGTAATTTTAGTGCTCAAATGAATGTCTTGAGCGCAACAGTTTATTGGTTAGTTTAAAAATCTCTTTGTACATTGAAGACAAATAATAGGAAAATTAAACGCAATTACAAAAAAAATAATTATTATAATTGACTAGCAACGTTTATCATCAACTAAGAATTTCAATTATTTACAATATATTACACTAAATATAGTTTTACTATAAAATTCAGAACTACAATATCTGGTCCTTCGAGCCTTCACTTTCCGACTCGAAGGACCAGAGTGTATAATTTTTAGTGTTATAGTTCAACAAAATACAAAAAGTAATTCATTTCCAACAAATTATCTATTTTAACCAATAAAAAATATTAAATAGTTTGTAAAATATTATCTAGCGCCTGTTTGGTATTACTTTCTGGAAATATTCTCAAAGCATTCCTTCCATTAACAATAAATTCTTCTTGTAATTCTAAAGATTTTTCTATTCCTTTCCCTCTAGAAACGATGTTTCTAATTCTATTGTAATTAATACTATCATCTTCAACATCTACCATAAGATTTTCATAGTACTCTGGGTTATCTTGAATATGGAACATGAGAGGAGCGTTAATCAAACTAAAAGATCCATTTCGTCCAGAATTGTATTGAGATATATCCTTTCTAATTTGTAAAGCTAAAGCAATGTTTCTACCGAATAAATACCCAGCTTTTTCCAGTTCTTCTGGATGATCAGCCAACATTAATGACGCCTACAATTAAAATAACATAAAAAATCCTATAAAATTGTTGATATTGATTCTAGTAAAATTACTTGGCAACATTTTCCTAACAGGGTACCACCGCCCAAAAGATGCCTTAAAGTCCATTCAGCCTTAACATTACCCATAACTTCTGACATCTTCAATAAATCTTTTTCATACGAATGAGGCAGTAATGGTTCTTTTTGTTTAGCTAACGGTGACGCTGGAATAGGTCTGTTTTGACTTGAATAAAAACATATCACAAATTAAGAATCGAATTTACCACCTATATACTTAGGTACATTTTAAAAAGCCTTATAAGCAGATTACAAAAATAATCATTCAGAAATTGATACTAGCCAACTAACTGAGTATTAGTTCTCCCTGTCATGTCATATAACAATGTCATAAAGTCAATGGTGATATGGATATATAAAAAAAACTTATAAAATAGGTAAAAATAATAAGAATCTTATTAAATATGGTCAATAAAAGCAAGCTACTCCTCCTAATTTGCTTCCTTTGGAGCCTTTGGAAGCACCTCATGAGAATAAATCTAGCAGAAACTGAAAAGTAGACAAGAAAAAGAAATTCATGATATAGCCCTTTCAGATAAATGAGTATTGGTTCTCCCTGTAACTTCACAACAAAAAATGACGAAATAAACTCAATGCTGATATGGATATATCAATAAAAACTTATGAAATAGGGAAAAATACTAAGAATCACATTAATTGAAGTTTCTGAAGTGGATAAAAACAAGCTCAACCTTCTCATTTGCTTACTTTGGAGCTTTTGGAAACTAAACTTGGTGAGAATAAATCTAACAGAAACTGAAAGGTCTAAGTTATGTGGACAAGAGAAAGATACTCTCTTGGTCTAGTATTGGAATAATAAAATTCATAGTGAAACAAAAAATGCTTTAGACAAAAAACTTCTAGGAGTGGAGATTATATAAATATAGTGGAGACAAGAGACCTTAATATTTTACAGAATAACAATATATAATAATAAATAAATAAAATAGATGATGGAATATTTTTAAATAAAAAAAATTATTAGCGAAAGTTCTGTAGTGTTAAAACTTAATCCCAATCATCTTGAAATTATTTGATTTTTTTCAAGTTTAATTGTTTTAATGGTAGAGTCATGATCATTTGTTTGAATACATAAGATTCGCCATTGAAAATTATATAATTACAAATTTAACATATACATATAATATTTGGAAAAGAAAATAAATGAAATATAAGGAATCCCCAACCAGAAAGTGACGATATGAATAAAAGCAGTGAAATAATAGTGAGCAGAAAATATAAACAATGATAAATGAAGGTTATAAAGAGAAATTTTAAACTTACCTATCTCTTGGTTCAATAAAAGAAGCTTCAGTTAAATCTCTAAGGGAAGTAGATACGAGTTCATTTACAGGATGGCACTTTAAAGCAGCTAATTCCTTAAAACTATTACTCAATAGGTAGTCACCCGTTAATAGTGATAGTTTATTACCGAAATGTAGATCATCTTTGAATTCATCATTGGATGATATATTTAAAACACTATTGTGAATTATGTTGCTTGTGCGTACCATTTCTGTTATTTCAGCAAGTACTCTTTGGCTATGTAAAATACCTAAAATTGTTATTAAATTTGTAAAGCATGAAACATCCACTATACCTACACCAAATATATAGAATAACTCAATAAGATAATTTAACAAAAATTGTATGGCACCTTGGTATTCTTGTGCCAGGCTTTCTAGATTCCTCTACAAAATTACAGAACTCCTACCTCTGAAATACTTTATATCAGTCTCCCAAAATATTGTTCTGGGATCAGTGCTATTCGATATTTATACAGTTGATCTACCAATGATAACAGAGTGACAGTAACATGAAAATCCAGAAATGGCTTTAAAAACAACTAGATCAAATCTAACAGAAGTTAGAAAACTGTAGAAATGCTCAATGTGTAGACTATACACTAAAAAGCATGTCTATTCATAAAACAACAGTATGGAACTACTCGGAGTAGGAAGTACAAAATACCTACTTGGTACTTGGTCAAACACAAGACAACAACAATAGACTTACCGTTTGAATATTCATTGCACAGTGATGTATCTCAAACTATTTTTTTGACATTAATGTTCAATTTGTAAGTGTAGTTGTTTTTAATCTCACTGTCAAAAGTTCTATTCCTTTTTTAATTTGAATTTAACCCAAGAATAATTTCAAACTTTTTTTACATTTGTCATATTTTCACTTAAGCACAACCATACTTTGTTTACAAAATGTATAAAAAAAAAGCCTCTTGTAAGCCCCCCTAGACCTAAGGATCAGGGGCAACTTAAAACAAGTAGATGTTGATGCAAGGCCCATAATTATTATACAACACATTAATTTAATTCATATTAACTCATATTCAAAATGGAATTAAACATTCCAGTTTTTCAAGGTTTTTATATGGAAGTTCATATTTTGTTTATATATTTAAGTGAAAGTTGAAATTGGACTCTTAAGGTTTCTACATAATGAACTTGACAGCGTATTCATTACCAAATTGTTCAAAGTACTGTAAACAGAAGACAATGATGATAAAAATCGTTATTATAATGTTTTTATTAAAATAAATGTGTTTAATCCTGATATAATATAATGGCTGGCCATACAAATTAATAACAAAGCCCGCAAAAGATCTTGCTGGCTCCACTCCTACTTTTGTTTAATAAACTATTATTGCATATTAATGTTTCAAAAATACTCACCAGCATTTATATCACAGTCAAGTTTAGAAAATTTATTACTTAAACCACCAGCTTTGGAAATCAATAGTACTAGAAGGCCCCACGATGGAGTTTCCTTATTTAAAAGTAATTCTCTGCAAATAAATATCCTATAACTTATACTGAATTTAATAAAAATACAATAAATATACAAGATGAAGAATTTACTCGCTTTTGTGCAAACATTCAACCAAATAATCATACAAATAACTTACAGCTTTAGTTTTTTCACATTCATCAGTAGGGTTCATGCCAGCATGGCGACATAGCAGCAATTGTCGCCAAATCATCAAGAAATGTCGCCAAAATCATACACATCGACGACAAATTTGTCGCCCAAAATATTTTTAAAAAAACCTATGTTTTATATTCACTGTGATGTTTTTGCATAAAAGAATTTATATATGCTGTAAAAATATGTATAAAAGTGTGTATAGCATGCATATGTTAATTTTTTTACTTTTGTCTACCACGTTATATTTTTGGACCACTAAATCATAACTTAGGTGGTCTTTTTGGACCACTAAATTTTCATTGCTGGTGTGAACCCTATTTATCAGCATTTATACTTTTTTTCCTTTTGATATCAGGCCAATGTCATAAAGTAGAAATTGATCATAAATATAAACAAGAAGATTATATTCATTATATCATATCTACAAACAAGTAACTGTAATTTATAAACAAATATCTTACCTTGCAGTATTCACAAGTGGATGTTTTGTACCAATTAATTTTTTCAAATGTATGGCTACATTTGCAACTTCGTCATTCAATAACCACCTAAGATTCAAGAAAGACGTTGGGTAACCTACTAATTTTTCAGCTTCATTCACAGCTCTATCACTTTGTTCCATAGATTTTGTACTTAATTTATGGGAATGAATAAACGTCGCTCTATTTATACCACATATTTTGGAAACATTTTTTAGCTGAATACAAATATTCATTTTGTTATTTAAAACGATTCTACACAAACTGAAAATTAAGTGCCAATGTCTGCAAAAGTTAAATTACGTCTCCTTCAACTTGCACATTGTTTTTAAACAAAACTTGATTTGAAGGTTATAACACATTGTGTTGTCAGTGGGTATTAATTATAAATACCAAAATTAGTTGTATATCTATCTCAATTGCTTTGTGTGAAACAGATAGAGAAGCCCACATTCAAAAGTCAGTCGATGATTGGTATATAAGGAGCCACTATTAATATTCATATGCAGTGTTGTAAAATTTAGTCAAATAAATTCCTAATATTCTTCATACAATATCGACCTTTTTTATAAACATAATATTTTCATGCAATAATGTATACTATATAGTTAAATTTATTATATTCCTTTCTATTGATATGCATCTACATTTTTCTATATAATGTGAATAATCGCTTTCAAATTTTTACCTACATCAATTGTTATAGAATGATCTTTGATGCAAAAGTTAATAAAAATAATCTTTAATCACATTTGTAGATGTTGCTTCGAAGAAAATTGATGCGTTTTTATTTATTATTTTTTATAAATAAATTCTTATTATATGAAAATTGACCTGAAAAGTTCACAAAAATAAGAATAGTCTTTGTAGGAGTTGTTTGGAAGAAAATTGAAACTTTTTCAATTATTATACTTGTACTAGATAATTTTATTAGTTTTCACAATTACATAAGAATTTAAGGGCTGAAATTGCATTTGACAAATAAAATATTGGAGTATCGGCAACATGGGCAATATTAATTAAGAAGCCGTATTGCCCGCACATAGATGCCAGAGCTCACAATTTCATACGCAATCCCACGATATTCTAATTCTGACGATTTTTTTAATTTTTAAAATTATACATATTGTATCCATAATACTTCAATACCACTGATATAATTACATGAAAAAAAACTAAATAGTTATACACTTTTCTCGAATGGGAAGCAATATTTTTTCTACTAGCGAAATTTTTATCAAAATACAGAAGTTTAATTGTAATTTTTCTTATAAAATATTTTATATATTTATTAATATTTTGAACATTTTAATCAATATTAGCATGAGAAAATAATTTTTACTACATAATTAGAAAAATAAAAAATAGCATCAGCGCGTCTTGAACCTGGGACCTCCAGCATGTGAGCCTCGTATTCTAGCCACTACATTACGCAGACCTTAATAATACGTATAAAAAGTTTTACGCACTCGAAAGTGTGTATATAGTGCGTACTTTACGCACGGTAACAGAGAAAATATTTTATGATATGTACAAGAAGAAAAATTCAGTATCCAAGAGCTTTCGAACAAAAAATGTAAACCACGCAGGGAATGCCGTTCCTCGATTCAAGAAAAGGATCCCATAACATCACAATATTTTTCGAAATATTTATGTCATTTATATTTGACGGTGTGAACTATTAACTATCACCTGAAGGTGAGCTTTCTAGTATTCAGCGCTAATGCCGAGTGGTTTCACAAGTAAATCTTAACAAAACCCAGCTAAGAAATCGCCTTAAAACTTCAACGTTGGAAAGAACCTTCGTTTAAAATAGCGTTAATTGCTACAACTTTACAGAATTAACAAATAAATTTAATTCTACAGCGATGTACCCCTAAAAAAAGTGATTCAGATTCGAACTGAATAAATTTATCTTATGAGATCTCCTAACATTATTCCATACACCATTCCTTTGTTAGGTATTTTAAATTTTGAATTTCAGTTCATTTTACCAAGTCAGTTATTGTTCATATTTTTACAAAAGTAGGTAAATAAATAGAATATTTCTTTTTTTCTATTTTCTACTTTCATTCCCACTCCAGGAGTTTCATTTAAAAATATTTAGGATTTTAACTTCTAACCATCTGGCATCCCTGTGCCCACAGGCAAGGATGATACTGATGACGTTGAAGAAGTTGGATTTTTCCACAAGTACCGGTTTATAGAAAAACATGGAAACCTTGTAAACATTTGGCAACGGGGTCAGATTAATATACAGAAGTAAATAAATTATAATAATGGTTTTTTAAAATCCGTTTCGTTAGTTGTAACTGTGCTTAAAATGAAAATCAGATTCATCAGCAACCACCTGTACCTTTACGCCACTAAACTATTCTAACTATTATATCCTGGATTTTTTGTAATAGCACTTATATATGTATAATAATAAAAAAATTATTTCGACATTTCTCATCGTGGAATGAAGTTTTTTAAAACGAAAAGTTCTCAGACTAATTAAAACTCAGTGACTCAGCATCTCGAAATTACCATGAACATTTAATTGTGTTAAAGAATCTTACAAGTACAGATACTGTACTTATAAATTTAATTTAATTAGACAAAAAAGTTGCTTATGAAATGGTTTATTATGAACCACTATAATATTTTGTTGTGGGAAACTGGAGAATTAGTGGTAGATTCTAGCTATACAAATCTGCTTTGCAATATATTCTGCATACAGGGGAAACTTTTACTATGTGAAAAAAACTTGAAACAGTTCGATTTTTATTCTTACATTGACAATTTACAGTAAGAAAATATCATCCTCCAGCACCCCCTCTGAATTATAATCATGTCGTGTGGCACCTTGTTGGAAATGGATTTTAGTCCTCTGTTCAGCAATATAAAGTTTTTTTGGTAATTATCTAGATTAGGTTACACCTCTCCGATTTCGTTAAAATTTTAGTATGTCATAAAGAATGTTACGCTGAACAAGAATATGTATATATAGGGCACGGAAATCATCCCTCCAGGTACTTTTTTCCGTTTAAAGAATCAAATAATTGTAATGATTATCCAGTGATTGTTATATTCAAATTAATTGTTGAAACCCAACTTAACCTAACCTAACCTACATACTTCTTTACAAAATGAAATACAATCACAAGCAGGGGTTGCTGTTATCGAAAACTCTTCCATGATATTTTCTTGATGAGGTGGTTGTCAATAAATAAAATAAACGATGATTCTACATACAGTTTGTATATCCATTAAGTTAAGTTAGGTTAGGTTAGGTTAGATTAGATTAGGTTTCAACGATTAATTTGAATATTACAATCACTGAAAAATCATTATTTAATTATATATATACATATTCTTGTTCAGCGTAACTTTCTTTATAACATACCAAAATTTTAACGAAATTGGAGGGGCGTAATCTAATCTAGATAATTACCGTTTTTTTTTCAAATTTGATGCAAACATAACTGATAGAATTAATTTTTAAGATGTAAAATTTTGATAATGTATCCATAACAAAACTTTTGGATTTTGGAATTCTCGTACACCATTTTGTATGACATCAGGGGTTCTTTTCTTGATTTCTTCTGTTATCCTAACTTTTAAATCAGCATTATTGTCTGGTCTATTCAAATATACTTTAGAAAAAATCAGGTATTTTCGTATCTGTTCTGCTAAACATCAGGGAAAATCTTTGAGGATACTAAAATATTAGTCAAAAAGTTAAATAAACAATTAATATGAATCTCGTAGGTTGCCGTCATTTAGGTATATGAAGTTACCGAAAGATGAAGAATAGACATTTCAATTATGATTGATTGTGGTAATGAAACACACATTCAAAAGAAGGCTTATGAAATTTTTAATAATAAATACCCTGGTCAACACGTTTCGCAGTATACAGTTCGCAAAATTGAAAAAAAGTTTCGTGAAACTCGACATGTAAAAAATACTGAAAAACTAGGTAGAAATGTTCTGAAATGTTTCTTGGTCCGAGCCTGGGTTGACAATAAATTGCCAAGGCTGGGATACCCAGGCTTGGCCCAAGCTTGGGTAATCATTGGTATGGCCAAGGCTGGGTCAACTAACCTTGGCTCAAGCCTGTGTGGACAATGAATGGCCAAGGTTGAGTATCCCAGTTTTGGTCCCATCTTGGGTAATCATTGGTATGACCGAAGCTGAGTTAAGTAGCCTGGCCCACGCATGGGCCTATACAGGTACGCCGAAGCTAGGCTTCTCGGGACTGGCCCAGGCTTGTCCGCTTTGTCAACTGTGGGGTTTCCTGTATGGGTACTGATCAAAAAAAGTTAGGTGTACTTCTAGAGATTGAGGAAAATCCGTAAAAGATAACTCGAGAAGGTGCCGCGAGAACTTGAGAGAATAAAGAAAAATACCACCCTTATAAAGTTCAGTTGGCTCAAGACTTAAATGAAGATGATCCTGATAGAAGGCAACAATTCTGTGAATTGATGATTGACAGAATGAGCGCAGATTTGCGGTTCATAAGCAAAATAATTTTATCTGATGAAGCGACATTTCATTTAAACGGAACGGTTAATATATAGTAGATATTGAAGCAGAGAAAATCCTCACTGGATGTGTGAGGCTCATACTCTATATCCTAAAAAAGTGAACGTTTGAGCTAGTTCATTAATAATAAAATTATTGATTCTGGTTAGGATATTGGTGAGTTTTATCTATACTTTTTTATTAACTTCTTAGTGCCTATATTACAAAGACTTTTTCCTGACGTTAATCATCCAAATGAGATAGATCGATCTATTTATTACCAACAAGACGAAGCTCCACCGCATTTTCCATGTACAATAATTTAAACGAGATTTTTCCCAATAGGTGAAATGGAAGACGTGGAACGATCGAATGGCCATATAGATCCCCCGATTTGACTCCTCTCGATTACATTTCTTGGGGTTATTTAAAATCCAAAGTATATTTTGATAGACCAGATAATGTTGCTGATTTAAAAGTTGGGATAACGGAGGAAATTAAGAAAATAACCACTAACGTCATACAAAAAGTTGTACGAGAATTCCAAAATCGCCTCGGCTGTTATCAAGAAGTGAATGGTGGTCATTTTGAAAATTCAAAATTCAATTGTAAAGTACATTGAACAATACTTTATGAATATTAAGGGACATTATCATCTTCATTTTTCGTAAAGCTTTGTGATAGGGACATTATCAAAATTTTACATCTTAAAAATCAATCAAAAAAAATAAAAATCAACTGTTGCAGTTTTTTTTCACATAGTACATAATAACGGTACAATTGTATTTATTCCGTACAAAAGGACCGCATTGTATGTCTTACATCACAGGATATGTTTAATCATTTTTAGTGATTACAAATTAACGAATTTTGATAAAAAATTTGCAGTAGAACTTTTCTAAAGAATTTTTGAGGTAATTGCCTATAGAGGATAGCAAATTATTGTACATACGAAAGTTATAGATAAAGGAAACAAAAAAATTGAACACAGGCATTTTTAATCAGCACCTATATACAGGGTGTCTCACAATATTTCTAAGTGCCTCATTGCAGAGTATTTATGTATATACATTGAAGAATCTACTTTTTTTGGATTTTATATTAATGTAGAAGACATCATTGATATTAATTTGATAGTTCTTTCACCATATGTTGACGATTAGATAAATTTCTGGTGATTTAGAATGTTTAATATCCTGTTGTACATCGTATAGTTAATGGATTTTGTGTATAATTAAATTATCAATTAATGAAATCCATCGGATATACAACTAGATCGTTCCTCGTCGTTAAATGACTCATTTCCGCTTATAAATCGCTTGCATCACTTGTAAGGAATTGTCACATTACGATAGACCTGTGCTTCCCAATATATCAGCATTCTGGGTCAAATTTTCATTAACTATTTAAATGGAGTTTGTAAAATTTCGACTCTAATCAATACATTACTGCATTTTAGACTATAGGTTTAGGACCCTAATACAGAAATAATATAATGAACCAGAGGACAAAATACTAAAAAGCAATAGTCATAATTTGTTAAGCAATGGATGAAATTGGCAATGTTGCCAAATTAGCTAAATGACGATAATTGTAGAATTTTCCTTGTCAACTTGTTATAAAAATAAAGCTTAGTTATTCCAAACACACCCTATTGAAAATGCAGAAATACTCCCACTATCAAATGGGCGTTTCAATCGGATTCCAAATAATTTTTCCATATCATATAATGAATTTCCTTGTCATTTTTTCTTATAAGAATCCCAAATTAATCAAATCAATTTGTTAGAATTGGACATGAGAAAAGTTATAGACTGTAATTTTCTCTTCCATTCCAAGATAGAATCTATCAATTTCTCTAGTCCTATTTGTTTCACTGATCCTTTCTACAGAGAAAGTCCGAGAAAAAAGTAGGATACGGAATATTACCCAAATTAATCTTCTTGTGTGATCAACTACCTTCCCATTTCTCTATCTGTTCTGCAGAATGTTATCTCAAATTCCAATATCTTTAATGCTATAATCTGTAATCTATAATCTTCTATGATTCCCAGAGCGCAATCAATTCCATATCTATCTTTCTCTTCATCCTTCAATCCCTTCTTAAAATAAGGGAACTACTTTATGATTTGTATCAACCAGGAAAAGATATTCGAATCGACTGGATACCTGGACATCCTCGTATTGAAGGAAATGACAAAGCAGACGATCTCGCAAGTTATCTTCTCTGTCCGACCCCATTCAGATGTGATCCAGCTCATTAAAAGTAATATCAATTTATCGACTCTCCGAGTTAAGAGCTAACTTATCCAGAAACTTGCATAAAATTAACAAAATGTCCTTCGATCTATGCCATTGCGGCGAAAAGCAAGACCTATCTCACTGCTTCTTAAATAACTTTAATATTTACTCTCTCCACAGTTATCTGAAGACTACGAATAGAGCTGACGGTCCAATTATCAGACCTTACCAAGCAGTGAAAACATAAAACTTTTATCAAAATTTTTATTAGCTTCACACATGAAATTATGATCCTAGAGCCTGGTCAGTATTAGCAATTCTACAGCGTATATAAAACATAATACTACATACTTACCCATAAATAGATAGAAAGTTGGATAAAGTCATTAAAAAACAGGCTGAAAAGCCCTGGAAACTGAGGCCTTTCCAAACTTAAGATGAAGAAGAAAAAAATAACCGTCTGAACAGCCGATGTGTACTATTAACATTTCGCGTCCATTTTTTAATGGTGGATTTGAACCAGTATATAAATTCTGTCTTAAACTTGAAATAGTTTCAACCTGCCAATCTTTATTTGATTTATACCCCTCGTTTTTATAACCAATTATCGACTTCAGAGACTGAAAGTAAACTAAAACTTACCTGATTTATACTAACTTTTCCCAACAATAAACCTTCTCCCGTGAAAATTAATCCCAACCTCCTAGGCGGGAATTTATTCCTTGTCTATAATCTTTAATATCAGGGTTTTTGACTTGTCCAAGACAAATAAAAGACCGAAAACTTGTATTAGTCCAGGTACATTTATAACAAATTTTAGGAAATATGATTATACTGTAATAATATTTAAAATGATCGTAGTTTTGTATTAGCAATTGGGTTTTATTACTCTCTTACTACTATTACGAAAAAACTTGCTAAATGGGTCCTTAGTCCGAACCTGTCCAGCTACAATGAATTCGGCGAATTCGCGCGGCGCAATTCACCTGTTTTTTATAAATGGCGGAAGCGCCTTTGATGAAATTTTTATTATAGAAAACGGTTTATTTTGAGTATTTCTTTTAAATAATTTCTAGGAAAGTCTATTTATTTTGTTTATTTTTGTTCTAGAGCTTTGTAGAATTTTATTTGGGTATATAAATGATTTATGTAAACGCAGTTTAGTTAATTTTAAATAAATAGTAGTAGTGAAAAGAACGAATTAGTAAAAGTTATCGCAGAAATCATTTAATTAATGTTTATAAGTAAATTATTATAAGTTAAGTGTAGTGTATAGTGTGTAAATAAATTGAGAAGGAAAGAAAATGTTTATTAATTCACCCCACTAATGGAAAGAGTGTAAATAAATATTATTTAGTACAACTGGTACCATCAATCGTCCAAGCCTTGTTTTTTTATAGTCAAAATCGTCTGTTAATTTGTTTTGATGTTGAACGATTTATAGAATGAAAACAAAATTTTATGTCTCACATTGTATCATCACTTTCCCATTGATTTCATTTGTACAATAAGGAGAACAACAAAATGTTGACTTTAATTGCCGTGTAGATATTAATTAAATTTACAAGAAACGACAATGTTAAATGGAAGTCGGTATGTATAAAAAAAAACGAGTGTAAAAAATCCGTGATACATGACAACCATAAACTTGACATTAATTTGTTCATCTCTCGTGTCTCGAATTCTATCGGCCGTGAGATTTACTGATTACTGACGAAAATGGAAGTCTCAACATTCTTGTTTTAAAAAGAATAGTTTGCTTAATTAATTTGTAATGAGTTTTAAATGTAAAAACAATTTGAAACATCGTATTTAGATTACTATTAGTTTGAGTAGTTACCATATTTGAAGGTGCAATAAATACCACAAATTAATACAGGTCGATAAAAAAGATACTTTAGTTTGCTGTTTAATGTTTCATATTAGCCCAGACATTTTAGGTAGATTTAGACAAGAATTTCGGAAATTCGAGATACCCAGCTATAAAGTCGTTCAAACTTGTTCATTTGACAATATTGTAGAACATTAAATTCTCTACAACTTTTGTTTCAAAAATTTTTTCATACGGTGAATCGTTTCTGAGATAGAGGGCTATAAATAGAAAGGTTCGTACGATATAAAAGGGGCCCGATTGCCAGGTGTAATTTTCAACGTTATAAAGGAATTTCAGAGTTTATAGATTTTAAACAAGTTGTTTTATATTATTTCCTACTTGAAATGTAATTAGCATAAATAAGAATATAATTAATATGTAATTAAAGTATATCCCTTAGTGATTGTTCAAAGACAGAAATAAATTATTTTTGTATTTTTGAATTCATAGTTCATTACTGAAAAAAATATTTAAATATAATGTAATTGTTAACAAAAATTGAAAATTATTCATAATTATATATTTAGCAATAATATATCAACTTATAAGAGATCATGACTACAAGTTGATTTCAAATGGGATTCTAATCGCGCGCTCTCTGCCCTCTATCTGAGAAACTATTCACCGTATGAAACATTTTTTTAAACAAAAGTTGTAGAGAATTTAATGCCCTACAATATTGATGCTAAATTCAAATAGCGTAAAATCCATAGGAAACGAGTTATTTGCAAAATATGTGCAAAAATCGATTTTTTTCATTTTTGACCCACGATTTTTAAAGTTGCTTACATCGAATTATATGTGAGTTTTAAGAGGAGTTTTAGGATATTACATGAACAAGTTTAAACGACTTTATAGCTGGGTATCTACCTTATATGACTGGACTATATAAATAAATACACTTTGAAAACCTATATTTAATAGCAATAACATTTGAAAATCGTTTTAGTATTACCAATTTAGTTAGTAGTTATCAATTTTAGACTACAAACATTTCAAACTAGGTACGCTCGCGCTCTCCAGGGTTCCCAACTTAGGGGTTTTTCCCCAAATTCAGGGGAAAAAATGTGGGATAGGATGTTCTTAACGATTTTATATTTTTAGTGATTTTTATAACTTTAAATATTAATTCTTTTATAATTTAAATAAACAAAATTATGGGAAATTATTTAATATCAATACGTATGATTTAAAAAATCATAATCAGAAAATGATTTGTTACTTAAAGTTTTTGCTAATTTATGAATAAAGAATCCAAAAAGATTACGTTGCTGAATGAAATTCTTTATTGATTGTTTGAAATTTATTAATCGCTTAATGACATTTCATATTTTTAATGTATTATTTATTTAAATATTCAAAAAATACAATTTTTTGAGAAGGAATCCCTAGTAACGTTGAGAATTTTAGTGGTTTTTGATTGCAGATTTAGGGAAATACATTTTTGATATTTGGGAGCACTGTCGTCTGTTGAGTTGTAGCTGCGAACTTTGAGAAGATGGACATATAAAAAGTAGCTTCAGCTGTTACGCTATACGCTATCAATAAATTACGATATATTTTTGTTGGTCAGGCGTTGCCCAGAACGTACTACATTTTCCTTCAATATTTTTCTCTAGCCTTTTTTCAGAACACATTCAATTTTCACCAGGTCTCCAGCCCTTTCTCCAAAACATCTTTAAATCATCACCAAGTCTCCGACGTGTTTTACAGTCGGGATTGCACATGGATTTAACAGCTGTTTTTGCTTTGATCTGGGCACAAACACTTTTCTCTTAGACACAAAAACCTCAAACTTTAACTCATCACTCCATAAAACTGTTTTCGACTCACGTCTCACGCGTCCAATGTTTGTTATTCTTTGGCACATTCTGGAGCCTCCTAACTTTATTTTTACATCTTCAAAGAGGTTTTTTGTTCATTGCCACCCTTCCAAAAAGACCAGCTTCTCTCAATCTCCTTTCCACTGTAGAAGTACTTAAAGGCATCTCCCTAGATTCATTGATCAGAGCTGCTTTCTCTGGTCCAGAAGTTTTTATTTTCCGTTAACCATATTAAAAAAAATATAGATGGTTATTGTTTCACTTTAAATTCAATGAATTGCAAAAAACTATTTTCAAAGACCGGTTCGATCTCGGAAAAAAGATCGCAAGGAATATCGTCCACAAGATATACGATAGTTATTTGTGTGTGTGTGTGTGTTTGTGAAACAGCCTTTTTTCGATGGAAGTGAATATTGTATGCAGGCGAATGCAACAATCACATAAGCCTAAAAGAGGCCTTTACATACGAATAGTATAAAACATTTTTTCTACTAACGACTATTTATCAAAATACGGAATATTTTGAGCATCAAGTCCAAAACTTACTAACAAAACAACAGCCAATGCCATCCAAAAATAATTATTACCACATGAGACCTTAATAATACGTTGTTTTACGCACAACTGCTTAAAGTATGTTTCTTGTGGGTACACTAAAGTTTTACGCACTCGAAAGTGTGTCTATAATAACTACTTTACACACTCCATCTTTGAATTGATTTTGAGAGGAGGTGCTGTAAGAAAAATCTTGCTGTTATCTCTCCGCCCACGTGTATATTAACCCACGCTATGGCACTGACCCCTTTTCAGTTTATCGGTAATAAATCAAAAATTAACGGT
Organism: Diorhabda sublineata; assembly: GCF_026230105.1. Taxonomy (NCBI): domain Eukaryota; kingdom Metazoa; phylum Arthropoda; class Insecta; order Coleoptera; family Chrysomelidae; genus Diorhabda; species Diorhabda sublineata. The sequence continues at coordinate 7,431,277 of NC_079475.1, read as the reverse complement.
AATAATTGATGTCGATTCCTAATGAGAAGATTCATGAAAACATAATATGTACTATCATTACTCAACACATTTATAAGTAACGAAAAAATTTAATGTAGTACTTTTCTCAATGATTTTCTATAAAAGGCTGTTCACAAATTATATAATTACATTAATTTTGCTACTTAATTCATATCAATACGAAATATGGGACATTTAGAATTATTTTTTTAATAAAAGTGGTTTGAAATACCCATTAATAGTCCAAGAAAATTGGTCCTAAAATAAGAATTCTGGGTAAATTTTTCATATTGTCAAGCGAAGATCGAAATAGTGTTTTAAAAACCAAAAAAATATAGTGACCGTTATTTGTTTACTATATACGAACGAATGTGAATTATTTCTTAATTGTTTATGATTGTATGTTAGTCCCAGCTAGCCCTGTGACACGTAGGAACGTGCTGTGATTTATACTTTGTGAACCAAGATATTTTTGTGAAGTTCGTATACGAATTGTTTGTGTTCTCGCAAATTCCGACCTGTGGGCTTTAAAATGGGCAAAACCAAGGACATGTCGGTTGAAACTCGTGCAATAATCGTAAGTCTTCATAGTTTAGGCAAAAATAACCGTACTATTATAACCGAATTAAATATACTTCGATATACTGTGGACTATGACGTGAAAAAAACGCATCCACCAGGATGCGTATTTGACCATACCAAATGAGAAACAGAGAAAATTGTGGCTCAACAAGGACAAAAACAAGTAGGGGCAATTACTTTCGCTAAAAGCGGTACTCTTGTATGCGCCTTCTTGCCTATGTTCGTTTTTCCAAAGCTCAGGAAACACACTAAATTCCTTTTCGTCCATTTTTCAAAATAACAGAAGTTGCTCCACTCAAAATGCTATAACTCACAAACTAATAGTAATGCTACGAACTCGTCCACTGACGTAGACCGTGAAGCCGGTTCTGTTCTATTATTTCAATAGAATATAAAATTTGGTGCATGCGGATACAATTCTCAGAAAGACCATTTACATTATGTTTTTATATACAGCGGCAATTTGTTTTTAACATTTTTAATAACTTATTTACAGTTTATTGAGGCCGTTATCATGAAATATATTATAAAGAAGGGCTTTTCATATATTTACGTCAAATTACAGATTTTGAACATTAAGAATTTGATTAAATTTTAAGTCTCTAGCCACTGTAGCAGTGAATAAATTATTGGATGCCATAGTGGACTTGGTAATAGAGATTATTTTGTGAACCTGAATTTTCTGAAGAAAAAACTAATAACAAGAAGAAGAAGTTAAAATTCTATAGGACTCTAATAAGGGCAATCGTAACTTAAGGCATTGTGATGACACAAAAAAATTTTAAGAATATTTGAGAGAAAAATTATCAGAAGAATATACTGAGGAAAATGGAATAACTTGGAAGAAGAATTATAAAGAAATGGGGATCCAAATCGATGATGACACCTGTTTATATACTCTTCAATTGGCAGATGATCAGGTAATATGTGCTAAGACAGAGATGACTTAGAATACATGGCACACAAACTAAAAAAAGAATACGGGGACTGCAGATGAACGTAGAATGTATAGAAGAGGATACAACTAGAAAACAATGAACTTATGAAAATATGTGAGTATTATGAATATCTAGGAATTATTTTTGACAAAGATGGAACAGAAGGTACAGAAATATAGAATAAAAAGAGCGAAAACAGTAAGTAAATCACTAAATGGAATACTGAAACAAGATAACAACGGGAGCTGAGGATCTACAAGAGAAAAAAAACAACAAAAAAAAATAGAAGCCACGGAAATGACGACCTGAGAAGAGCAAATAGAACGTCAAGGTTAGATCGAATCAGAAACGATACAGTAAATTGAGCTCAAGAAACAATTATAGAGTATATTGAAGACAAGCAGATTCAGTATGGGCACATGCAGAGGATTTGTGAATAATGAAGTGAATTCCACAGGAAAACAGAAAGAGAGGAAGATCAAGATTATCATATCGGGCAACGTTGTAAGAAGTTTAGAATCCGAATTTATTTATTTAATATATGGAGGAAATTGAATGCCACACCAGTCAGGTGTTGTTTCTATCCTGGTCCTCTCCTTCCGTCGATCTTTCCCGTCAGAATGACCTTGAGAGTTGGATATATCGGTCCTCGCAGTATGTATCCCAAATAAGATACTAAGCAATGAAAATATCGACCAATTAATTGAACACCAGAGATTGAGATGGTTTGGTCAGCTTCAAAGAATAGAGGACAAGAAAATCCTGAAAACCAAAACATTTAACAGTAAAAAAAGAATTAGAACGTGTATCAAATGGACTGGAATGATCAAGTTCACAAAGACTTACAAATAATGAATGTGAGAAGATGGGGAACGTTGATGAATAATAGACCACTTTGGAAGCCAATTTCACGTCGAGTTTTAAACCCAATTGGTAAGGTAAGCTTAAAAAATCGGAATAGTAAAAAGTAAATATTGGATTTATATAAATTATACAGGGTGGGTGTTCCGGGACTTGATGCAAAAAATTCGGGAGTAATTAAATGACATAAAACTCGTTTCTGAGTCATAAGACTCAAAGTTGCGAAATAAGAACTTATAAATAAGAATAGTTTCTAAATTATACATGAATTTTTAATGGATGATTACGTATGTCCATGTAGTCAGTGGCTGCTCATGTCCAATGGATAAAAACTTTTACTGGGACAACCTTTACATTCTAAAGATAGCAGAAATGACTTTTTAAGTTTTTAGTGTCATCAACAGCTCGACGAATCATCAACTCGTTTTGGATTTACTACATTTGTGTAAAGCTGGAAGACACTTTTTTCCTCTAACTTATAACATTTACGTAATTTTTTATCTTAAATCACCTTTAGTAAACGGTTTATCCTTCAAGTATCGAAATTCTGATTTACTTAAATCAAAAGTTTATTATAGTAAAAATGATATTAAAGAATTTTAAGGAATCTTGTAGTGCCCCACTCTATAATTCAGTTAGAAGCACTCAAACTTTGTCATTATGAATTTTCAGTGCTTCAGTATTCATTGAACCAATACGGGAAGTGTGTCGCTCTTATTTAGAAAATATTATACACGTGTATTTCATGTCGTCGTTTAAATTTCAATTTTAACACTAAGTTTAATATACAATTTGATTCCGTTTAAATAAGTTTTTGTTTTGTTTCTGATGTGCTAAAATTATATCTGTTGTGCCTGTTGGTTTTTGATTCATTACGATTCGATTACATACATTTACCAGGTAATATATATTTTTAATACATATCCGAATTAAAGTTCGAGGGAAAGAAGAAACAAAACATTTTTCCCATAATCAATTTTATTTTTCAACGACGTCTTCTTTTAGGTCTGCGCAAACTTTTTCTAGCGAATGCTTCAACTTTTTGAACCCTTCCAAAGCATTTCGTTATTAAATTTTTCAATTCATACCCGTATTAAAGTTCGATGGAAATAATAATAAAAATTTTTGAACTACGATTTTTTTAAGTACGAGGGTTGTTCGAAAACTTTCTGACCTAACAAAGAAACAAAACATTTTTTCCATAATCAATTTTATTTTTCAACATCGTCTTCTTTTAGGTCTGTAAACTTTTTCTAGCGAATGCTTCCAAATAATTTTATCCTTAAAAGAGGCATTTCATAATCCTAACTGGCACTTGAGCTAAAAGTTCCTTAAGATTAAAGGGCCCTTTAATTTAGTTGTTAAAGCGAAATGGATTCATAATCGATTTGTAACAGTTTCTAAAGTAAAGGCTCCTTTAAGGCGTTAAAAAGAGACAATACTCTGTCTTTTTCTAATATGTTTCGTTAGAAGAAGAAACAAAATGAAACGTAATGATTGTTATTTTGTCGCTAACTTTTCTTTTGACTTGATCGAGCTCAATAAACATGCGGCGTGCAGATTTTGCTGTACAGAGACGAAACTCTATCCACATTTTCTCGAAGTGTAAAACACTAAGGAAGTCCAGAGGACTACACCTGAAAGTGTATGAAATAGAAGACGAAGATCTCTGATAATTAAAGCCATGCCATATTTTAGACTTTTTAAAAGAAGTTGGATTGATGGATCAGCTGTAAACACTGGATCTCCCAGTATCGCAGCAAGAAAAGGGGATAAAATAGATCCTTTGGGTCGCAGTGTATACGAAACCCCAAATCCATACATACATGTTTTGAGATATTGAGATATAGATACTGTGAAACATTGACCAAACTCTGGCGAGCGATCTAGAATGGTCGAAGACAACGACAATGCTCGACCACACATCATTTATCAATTATAAGAGCTTTTGAAAAAATTTGTGTGTACTGGTTATGCCCTATCTCTCCTATAGTCTCAGCGATTATGATCGTTCTCTGAAGCTAGAGGTGGTAAATGCTTCAAGAGCGACAATGAAGTTCGAGTAGAGGGATTGGCGGGAGCCTCGACTTAGGAATTCAAAAGCTGGAAGCACTGTCTACAAATGTGTGTAGAAGAAAATGGAAAATATGTTAAGAAATAGATAACAGTGTAGATTTTTGTAAACAATACAGTGACCTAATTTTTGGTACAATCCTCGTAAATAGTGTTTATACGCAGGCGAAAAGTGTGCAATAATATCAAAAAGGCATTATATATCAAATATTTTATTGTATAAAATATTATGGTATAAAAAAGGAAAAACTAGAAACGATTCGATGATTTTAATGTACCTTTACAAATCGTCAATTCTATTTTTTGCTTTACACAGTTTAAGTTAAATTGAAATTACAAACCAAAACAAAATAATTATTTCTCTACGACGAAACAAGCCATTGTACTGAAACGAAAAATTGATACAGCTCGTAAAGTTCCAACGAATAATTTTTAATTGCAAAAACAAAAAAAATTGACACAGAAAATGAAGAAAAAATAAGACTTCGTCGACGACATCGTTCTGCAAAAATGAACTAGAAACAGAATGTTAATTTCAGTCATCGAAACAATAGTAATCAAATTTAGTTAGAGTGGAACAAATTGATTGTTGGGAATGTGAAGAAACGCAACAATAAACAACGTTATACACTTATACAGGGCCTTTTCCACTACATATCCATATAATAATAATAATGAAAAACTTTTTCTTTCCAATTCTTATTTCAAATACGAAATTAGGAATCCAAAATTAGATGTGGCTGAAGCTCAAACTTGACAAATATAGAGTCAAGTCAAGAAAATAAGTCGTCAAATTTGACAAAGTTTTAACGTCCTTAATATATTTTTTAATAGGAAGCTGGGTTTTTTACGTTATTCTATAAAGTTTGTTTATCTGCATTCATCTTTACATTTCCGCCAAAGAGTTAAGGACCTAACGATACAAGTTTTAAACAAAACGTCGCCTTCTCTGAAAATACCACACTATTAAGAAAATGTGAATTTTCATCACAATGCCTCAAAAATATTTCACAAAATTCCAAACGTCTGTATGGATCATCTCCAGAGAGTTCGTGAACAAGTTCAACTTCATATAGATGCAGTTTTTCTTGTTTTAGCGTGTGATCTATAACATCCTTCACTTGTACTATCCAGTGTTGAAATGTGGAATAAAAATCAATGCGTTGAGCATTTTTATACTAATCTCCATGTTCAAGTTTCATCATAGAGGTTGAACATGTAAATCTTAATGTCCAGACTCTCGGGAGACTTTTGGCACTACTGATTCAACATCGTTCTGAAAAAACATCGATATGTTAAAACATCGATATATTTTGAAAAATATCGATGTGCAAAAATATCGTAGATAAGAGCGATATATCGATGTTTTTGTCGATGCTTCATTAACGCATTGGATTACATTAAAACACATCTTACTACATGCACAATATTTATTTTGAATTTAAAAATCTAGACCCTAACAATCGTTTACTTAGGACAGACATGGCAACGATGGGAAGGTACTTTGGAAAGCTTAATGTTTTTGCCGATGTTTTATTTTTTTAATAGGATATTCCATTGACGCATTTGATTACATTAGAATACATATTACATGAACAATATATAATTTGAATTTAAAAATCTAGACCCTAACATCCTTTTTCTTTGTTGAGTAATGGTTGCTCCAGCTTCCGAGAACAATCGTTTACTTGGGACAGACGTGGCAACGATGGGAAGGTACTATGGAAAGCTTTCGAAATAGAGATTTCATATCGTTCCAAATACCAATGACATCTCTCTTTATTGGTATTACAGAGGATGAAAAGTACATTTGGTCCTCGGTTTCAATAATATAGCCCGATAGTGGGATAGCGGTAGCTGATGTTATTATGTGTTAGCTGCTTATAGTATTTCCAAATGTCAAATTCAGGATTATATGTATTAGATTCCGTGTCATTCCTTGTTGCAGTTCCAGGCTATCTTTTATATTCCCGTACATATTTATTTGTGTAATTCAATACTTTACTTTTGGCCACCGCATCTTTAAAATGCATGAGCTTAAATCTGGAATCAAGAGTAGTTGAGATAGATAGGATTGAGGAATGCGATATGAGATATCAAATCTTCTGGCTAGTTGTTTTTTTAATTTCTCTTTAAATTGAAGAATTATTTCATTGATGTTCACCAGTACTTCACAGAAACAGCTAGTTGGCTTTGTTTAGTGTTAAGTAACTGTCTCCAGAAAACTCTTTAATCAATTCCATCATTTCTTTGGTGCAATCCAATTCATTGCTTGTGACCATTGGTGGAGCTTCAGGTCGAGTTGAATGTATTGCTTCTACAATGGACTCAACTCCTTGAATCGTTGAAGTATATAAAAACAAGAGTTCCATTTTGTGCGAACATCGTGTATCATTTTATTTAATTGGCCTGCTTTCAGTCCCATCTCTAACCGTCTCTTCCGTAATTTGTCACTTGCATTGACGCTCCTTTTTATATACTTCATTATTTTCCTAACTTTGGTTATCAACTGTTACGTAGTCAAAAAATCGAATTATATTGAAACAAATTCACCTGAACAGACTGAAGAACGATGTTTGTGAATGTAGCGGACGATGTATCAACGATATATCGGTCATCAAAACATCGATGTTAACATCGTTGCTTATGACCGATACTTCGGTGTTTCACAAACGTCGATATATCGTTTGCATCCCTAATTGTGACTTGCCTTTGTTCGCATTAAGGTGGTCATCCCAAGTGATGGGCTCAAAAAATCGATTTTTTTTTCATAAATTGCTTTCTTAACATGTCTGGCCCCCCTTTTATACATATATACATTTATATAAGTTTAGACAAGTTTCTACAGGCTTAAACAGAAATTTCTATAATTATTGTTGACTGTTTATTAAAATTTGTTTCCAAATAAAACAGGACCTAAACGGCTTCTGTAATGTGGTACTAAACAGCGTTGATCGATGTTTATTAGACGATCAAAAGATTGCTGTGTTCTTTTCTTAACTGTAAGGCTTTCATAACAATGTTTCTTAATAGAAAACGACTTTTTTCACTATTAAACGCATCTTCTACATCAAATGATTGCCGTCATTTAAAAGGTAACACTCTCAATTAAATTTTTATAATAATAAAAACAAAATTTCAAGAATCGCAAGCTAAACTTAGATCCAAAAAACATTTTAAAATAATTATAACATGCCTTGAATACAACAAAGCGAACCGCCATTGTTAATACTTTATTTTCATTGATTTTATTAAGGTCTACGACTGAATAGACATAATAAAACTAAATGAAGCACTTGAAAACGTAAAAGTACTGAAAAAGTTGGTATTAACCAATAAAATATCAATTGTACACTATTTATCGCAAAAATTTATAGTGGAAAAGGACTAAGACACGATGATTCTCTCTCTACGAATCTAATTAATACTAAGAAAATGTAAAATATAAACAACGACTCCATTTTCATCATAAAACACAGTGCGTTGCATGTACCTATGACATATTGGTACTAACAAGATGGAAGAGATATGGAGAAGGTTTTTATTAAAATTTTGGATGAAGCAAACAACTTTGGATTATAAATAAATGAAGTCATAGATGAAAGCAAAAATACGAAATGGATAACAAGTAAAAATCACTAAACTATATGTAAGACCAGCAGGTACTAATGCATTAGAAATATGGACGATCACAAATAAAGATAGGAATAAACTGAAAATATGGGAAAGGAAAAGTCTCCGGAAAATATTAGGCGGTGTCAAGATAGCAAAAGGTGTCTGAAGGAAACGTACAAACAGAAAACTAATGATGACTAGAAACATAAATTAACACAAATAGTTAGAGTACAAAGAGTAAGATGGTTAAGACACGTTGCCGGATTACCGCAGCAGAGAATTGTGAGAATGGTGATAGTTGGAAGAGAAGAAGAGGTTGCCAAAAGAAAAATGGCTACAAGATTTCAAGCGGAATATATAGGAAATAGGAAGGATTGAGTCGAAGAGAAGTAGCGAAAGACCGAAGCATGTGGTGAAGAATAGTGAGGAAGATTGAAGATAAGGGTCTAGAAAACCTATAGAGCTGACCTGTACGCATGTGATTTATGTCGATTCCTTAGTAAGAGTATGGAAACTAGTAAACTTCACTACTTTTGTCCAGCAAATGGATCGTTGATTTAAAATTAGTCCCGGTAAATCAGTTTTACGGATCGAAACTCTTTGTTACTTTTTATAATCCTTCAAGTAAGAATAAATAAATTATACAACAATGAATTACCTGCAATTTGAGGTTATATATGAGATTATAAATGTCGTCAATACTTGGAGGAATCTTGTGTGTTGCTCTCTCTTTTTTAACAATGTAATTGCCTATTTTATGTATAACCATTTCTTGTGAAAACGTTGTTGCATGCTTTTTAGGACGATTCTAAATTTGATATAGTTAAAACAATAAATTTAACGACGATAACGTTACAGTTAACATACTGACATTGTTTTATAAAGTACAACAAAGATCACGATTGTATTTGAAAAAAATAGGTAATAGTAGCTTTTAAATATTTCATAGAAAAAAAATTTAAACACGCACTGGCATAATAATACACATATTTAGAAAATAAAAGAACATTCCGGCTGTTGGTTAAACATAGCTGTAACTATACAGGGTGTATCTTATAAGAAACGCCACAGCAGTATACAGTATACAGGGGATCCCAAAATATAATGATTGAGGAAAATTTATATCTATATCAAATTGCGAATAGAGCCCAAAATGTCGAAAAAAATTAATATCTTTGTAACCCTTTGATTTAAAATTACAACACTGTATAAGACTATTTAGGGTATTAAGTAATGGTGAGTAGAAAGCGATCGAACCATTCTAGTAGTGAATCAATCTTAAAATTTTACAGAAATTTTTTCATATGCTAGTCGATTGATAAATTTCATTTCTGTACCATAATTTAATTCCGAAACTTTTCATTTTCAAGAAACAGTTGAATAATTAAAGGTATCGGAGGATGGCCCCTGAAGTAACTGACGCAATAAAGAAAGCACAATTTATTTTTCAAAGTAATCTCCTTTTAGCTCCATACACTTTTCCCAGTGATGATCAATAAGTTATGAATCGTCAAGCTCTTTGACCACCTAGCTATTTTTCCATCTTGGAATAGAAAATTATCTGAGGGAGCTGAATCTGACGAATAGAGTGTGCATGAGGTAGCAATGTAAACTTAACAATAATTTTGACAATTGCAATAATGGATGTGTGAGCTGGTGCATTGTCTTAATGGAACAACACTTTCTTCTTAGCCAAATGCGGCCGTTTTTGCTTGATTTTCTCGCTCAAACGTTGCAATAAGTTGACATAATACTCGCCGTTGGTAGTTCTTCTTTTTTTCAAGATAGTCAATGAAAATTATCCCACGCGCATCCCAAAAAAACCGACGCTATGACCTTTCTTGCAGATGGAACGATCATTACCTTCTTTGGAGCTGGTTCTCCCTTTTCAGCCCATTGTTTCGATTGTTCTTTTGTTTCGGGTGTGAAGTGATGGACCCACATTTCATAGATAGTTATGAAACGGCTTTATTTCTGTGAAACATTGCCAAATACTGGATGGAAACATCTTCACGACGCTGTTTTTGTTCCATTGTGAGCAAACGCGGCACTCATCTAACGCACAGCTTTCTCATTTCCAAATTTTTAGTTAATATGCGATATATTGCAATTTTTTAAAGGCCTATCATGTCTGTCACTTCCAGTCGAAGATCATCCAGTACCGCTTTGAGGATTTTCTCCAATATTTCTGGAGTCGTCACCTCATTTGATCGACCACTGCGATACTGGTCTTTGCCATGCCAATATATGGTTAACAGATCTTAAATGGTTTCCATCAGGAGTGACGAGATTCCGCCGAATCAAAAATAATTCGACATACCACACACTACAACGTCAAAAATTTGTATCCACCAGGAGGTTTGATAATTAAACGTGATCGACGACTCACAGACCCAGTAATAGACACGTGTCTTTCAGTACTTCTTCAGTGAAAAGGAGACAAAGGAAACAATTGAAAATATTAATTAAAACGCATGTTTTTACTGGATAACATTAATTTTAATTCTTTTAATTATCTAGTTTTTATTTTTCATTTTCATATTCATTTTATCATAATTCAGTATATTTAAAGTGTCGAAAAATAAATTAAAATTCTAAATGTTTGACTGTACTAGAATTCTGTGGGAGAATTTGTGCTATAAAACAAAAGACGGTTTGTAGAACGCGACAATGTAGGAATATTTAATCAAAACACGTTCCGTTTTATTCTTTCTGCTCTAAAAAAATGTGGGTAAATCGAAAGATTGTTTATCATGTAAATCTTTTTAAGGGTCAAAGTAATAAATTATTTAAATAAAACTTTTTTTATGTTCGAATATATTATTTTGCGAAATATTCAGTTATTAAACCCGTTAGAAATGATTATAAAAAAATATTTCGACGAAAATTTCACTTTCTAACTTATACGACATCAAAGAATATGATTCTAATAATGATGCTTCATTTATTTTTACCACACTTTATCTTACTTTATTAGTTTGTCTATTAAGGGACTAGAACCGGTTATAAGGGTTGGAAAATGACGCATAACTAAATTACAAAAATTTTTTTTTTTTCAAAATCATTTAATAGAGGTCACCAAAGCTGAGACAGTGAAATTGATAGAGATAACCTCAAATTTGGTAAATCTAAAACAGAAAATTCGAAAAGCTTTTAGCTTATATAGTAATTTACCACCTTTGAATAAAAAACTAGAGGAACAAACAAAATGGCGGCTGTTAATGTAAATATGTAAAATTGTCGTTTTTTTTCCATGACAATTGTCTGGTAAATTAAAATGCGCAGCTGTAGATCGCTCCAAATTGCTTGTAGAGCAATGCGCTCAAGGTTTTATATCTTTCTTATTATTTCGAATGTCGTTATGAAATTTTAGTTTTTTGAAAGTAAAAGGATTAGAAAATTGTAAAAAAAATCAATTTTTTGAAAATTATAACTGCTACTAGTTCGTTAATGTGAAATATTCTAATGACAATTTTTGTCTTCACATAAACACTATTTAACGTATTAAAATGATAAGAATTGGGAAAATCTCATCGTCTTTGAAAATAAGAAAAAAAACAACTACTTTCTTAGCCATATGCCGCGAGGAATATTAAATTACATCTTCTGATAAAAGCGTGAGTATTATCAGATTTTTATAACATACTAGGTGTGGCTATTAACAAGACCTACGCATGCGCCAAATTTAACAACTGTTTGGAGCTACTCTTTTGGATTCGATGTCTACCGTGTCTGTAGACAAATCAGTGTAGCCGCTGCCTTCGTATATAAGGGTAGGTCTTTTGTTTTGCCGTAAAAATGATCGACGTTAAAATAGAACAAAGAATTGTTGTAAAACTTGGAAAAACTGCAACTGAAACTTATAATTTATTGAAACAATTGTATGGAAATGAATGTTTATCGCTTCCACGCGGTTTTTAGTGGTTTAAGCGCTTTCAAGATGGCCAAGAAAATGTTGGAGATGATTCACGTTCGGATCGCCCTTGTTCGCACTTGATCATGTTCGATCTAAGCATCAGCTAAGTATTCATGCGATTGCTGATATTGACAAAGAATGTGTACGCAAACCAACATTTTAACGTGCGAAAAGTGTGTGCAAAATTTGATCTCAAAATCATCACATTCGAATAACACGAAGTTCGCAAAAATATTTGTATTGACACCTTGAATTCGATTGAAAATGACTCAAACTTTTTTTAAGCAAGCACAAAAGGGTAAACCCTCTTGCACTCGAGTAATTCGACTGGTGCCAGCCGTGTACAGATGCCTGTGGATAGTGATCTTGAATTTCTGAAGATTGTAGTGCTCAGGAGAAACGTGTCTGGTTCCACAGGCTTTCACTTCTACAAAGAAAGGAGTCCCAATAAATTGACGTTCTGGACGTCTACAGGAGAACTTGATGTTCATGAGCTGCAACTGCCTGTCGAATAGGTCTTGAAAAAACTGCTCTAGGTGGTATTATGCTGGACACCTAGTAAGAGCATCTGCTGTGGTGGTTAGGTTTCTCTTCAACTCTGGATCACCTCTAAGTCGAATTGCTCTCTTCTAGAGTCGAGTATCTTCAAAATATGCTTGGGAGCCGAGCTTTAAATTTTGCGAGCAATATTACAAAAATGGATCAATCTGGGCCTTTTAGACGATAAGAAGCTGTTGCTAAGTATATAACTTTTGTTCTTAAAGAGTTTCTAATCTTTTGTAAAGCTACCTTAGCTAATTATTGAAAAAGGTAGGATACAATGCTTTTGGAAAAGCGGAAATGAGGAATTCAACATTTAAAACAATTATGATCATGATTTTTCGATATTTATGGAATTATATACCTTCACCGGGTGCATGAAGGTGAAACCGTTGACCAACATCATTATCTTCACGTTCTTCAGCTTATTTCGCACGTCCGTCAAGAGGTTCAACCTCTTTCCTAAGGCTGAATCTGCATTTAAACAAACAAGATTTGAATCTTTTGAAGCTGTAAAAAATATGTGATCGAATTAGATGTTTTTTTATGAGAGCACATTTACAGTTCATGGTCATGTTAATCGTCAAAATTGCCGCCAATATTTTAATGAGAATCTTCAGTGGATGAGAAAAAAACATACATAATTTCTTGGAAAAGTTAAGGTTCGACAGGAATTTTTGGAAATATTTATAACTTTTACAAAATAATGTCGTACCAACTTTGACAAACTTATTTCCTGATCCAGTAAAACCACAACTTCTTGTGAATGAAATATTGCTACAGCAAGATGGAGTACCGCCCAATTACCAGCAGTACCTAAACCAAATTTTTCCAAATCAGTGGATATGGATGCGCGTATCGAGAGAATGGCTTGCACGATCTCCTGATCTGACATCATTAAACTTTTTTTGTGAGGGTATGTCGAAAGTATTGTAAACAAAATAAAACCCCTTAAATTGATGACTTAAAAAGACGAATCACGCTTAAAATTAGATCAGTTACACCTGAGATGTTGAACAGCGTTTCTATAACAAATTAACATGTTGACAAGACATTCGCGGCGAGCATTTTGAATTGAGCATTTCAAGATAGGTATAGGATATTGTACATGAATTATGTCTATAATTTTTCAAAGAATTAGAATAATAAATAATATATAGAGGGTTGCATTTTAAATAAAAAAGTTAGTATATGAAATGACACATAATGCACCCAATTTGAAAAAAAATTCGCATTTCAAACAAATTATTTCACCGATTTGTAGATAGTCGATGAACACAATCTCATGACTATCTCAAAAAACGTTCGCCATCACTTTCCCAGGCGATGAAATCATCTTTGCGTTGTTCGGAGTGCAGTGGTTTAATCAACAGTCATGAATCGACGCAAAAAATTTGACTTATTTTGCTGGTTTTTGGTCCGAGGTTACCAAATGCGATAGACAATGCATGCAGAGTTTAGTCAATATACGGTAAAGGCTGACAGCCTCTTCTTTCTGTCTAACCTCAATCCGACGATAGTACAGTACAGTCCAGTACCGTTTGATCAATATTTTAAATTCTACCTCTGTTTATCGCAGATGGTTTGACCGTTACCAACGCTCGTCGTCAGTCCTGTTGATACGACCACGTTTGATTGCAGCTTTGATTTCAGCTTATTTTTTATTTGCATGGACGTATTCCCTTTTAAAAACAAATATATAAATATCTAGATGTTCAATTTTATACAAAAAAAGTGGAATTTCAGTAAGAGTCTTCCAATTCTGGCTTGAGAAACTTTTCAAGCAATCCTTGTAAGAATGTAAAACCTAATAAATATTACAAGATATCTAAACATATCAATTACATATTTTTCTAAATAATTATAATCTTTCAATTATAAATGATAAAATCGTGGCTTAATCCATTTATCATATTCATTAAACAAGCATAAAATAAATGGTAAGAATTTAGATTTTCGTGAAAGATAATCTGTCAACGCGCTAATAAGATGTAACTAGTGTTATGATTAACATGAGAAATTGTGTAGGTAATTATTGATTTATAACATGCAGAAGGTGTGTTATTAACAATGTGTTAATTAAATGAGTTTGTTTTAATATTAGATCTTTTGTTGATAAACGAATGAAATTTAGTGTGTAACACATTTAAATCTTACGCACATTTTATTTACCATTGTAAAATTAAATCAAGTTCGACAGGGTAATAAAAAAAAGAATTAAAAAAATAAGTCATGATGTTTGTTAAAGTAAAAATTCGGAAGAGAGGTGGAAATATTTAAAAGGAAATGAAAAATACAAAAATCTCTACACCTTCATAGAATACGATATGTATTTGACTTACAATAGAAAAATGAAAAATTTGGAGAAGTGATTAAATTGCGAGTTGAATTCACAGAATACTTGATTACCTTAGAAAGCCGTTTGCTAGCAGGTGGTGACTATCCCAGCTATCCTGTTTTATATGATCTGATTTTTTTCGTCTTTTGTTGATATTTTTATTTTGATTGAACAAATAAATTCGTTAATCTTAACCACGATTCGAACCAAAAAAAACAAGTAAATCTAACCACAAACTTTTCAATCATCTCTCATATGTCAAATTATCTGAAATTTCCCTCAAAAAGAACGCCAAAAATAAAGTCTGGTGCTTAAGATTCACGGGTACTCGCCGAGGAACTAAAATAAGCTCGTAGACTAGTTACTTCGAAAAGTATTTCCACTAGATATCTAGCAATAGAATTAAATCTAGATTTATCCTCTGACCACACATCTGTAACTGTTACAGTTAATGGCACAATTATCTAAAAAGGAAAACTGGATATTCAGTTCAATAAGAAAACCTACTGGAAATAATTTAAAAATCTAGTTGAATTCAATTATTGCTTTAGAAAATTCACACACGACATAAAAGCACAGAGACTACAATAAAATTGCCCAAAATGCCCAAAAAGAACATGACAACTAACTAGACAAAAAATTTATTAGTGACTTCAAATCTAAATCATTTAAAGAATACTATTTAGCATTGAGGAATTCCTGCCGGAAACATGAAATATCTTGAAGAACCAATTCCCTCAATCCGAAAATCAGACAGAATATGGTCCTAGACAGACCAGGAAAAACAAATAAATGTGCAAGTCATTTGTAGAAAGTTTTCTTCATAATTAAATCAAATAGAAGGGGTAAAAATTAATCAAGAAGCCCTATACCAGATGTTACCCATACTTTTAGTCCTCATGGTAAAAGAAGTAAAGAATAGAAGCAGCCTTCATCCTAATAAAGCCCTATTTTATGACGATAAATGGAGCAGCAGTTCGTAGCCCATTTCGACCGATTTGGCTGGGGTACGTTGAAAGGACACTCTTTTTTGTCAAATAGAGCTGTTTTGGAGTTTACTCCTTAAGAATCGATTTGCATATATAAGGGGCCCGGTATGAGAAAAATGTGAGGAGTAAAATCTATCGATGAATGACCTCGTTACGTTTTTGGTGCGCACCCTATGATGCGCAACTTTCTAATTTGTCAGTCTCAACATACTTATATTGCTGTCATTGTGAAGTTTTATTATCATTGTGTTCCGCTAAAGTGAACTGAAAGTATTTTCAAATAACTATGGCAGAAAGAGGTGTAGATGATATTGCCGGAACATCTAACAAACACGTGGTTGCAAGGAACGTTATAATTCATGTGTTATATGTATGAGCATGTGCAATTTGTATTTATTAAATATTTTAATAATTATCGATGTAGTTCATATAAATATATATTTGAAAACAACACATAAAATTAGATAATCAACCCAATATGATTTATCGAGCGCATCCACATAAAATAGAAAATTTCTAACCTAACCAAAAATTAATTTTTTTGTCGATGTCTATAAATTCTTTCACGTTATTATGATTTATTTTATAAATAATTTTTAAATATTAACAACTGTAGTCAATAATTCGATAATATTATCAGAAAAATCGACAATATTTTTTCATTATAATAATGTTTTTATATAATTTTCTTTCGAAAAGTTATTTTTTAGCTTATTTAAATAATTTTCATGTACTATTTATTATTGTAAGTAAAAGATTTTGTGACATAATTATCTTTTTATAAACATTTTTGTTAATTATTAAGATAATATTATATTTTAAATAAAAAATTAATTATAATAATTTAAAAAAAATGTTTATAAAAACCTTTTTTTATCAATTTTCTTAAAGTCGGTTAAAAATTTTATAATTATGCATTTATAAACTTTCTAATTTTTTTTATATTTTTTGACTAGGAAAAAATCTAAGCCTCCAAAAACTCCAGCCGAGAGACAGCGAGCTTACAGATTAAAAAAAAATTAATGAAGGAAGCCCAAAATATTCTGGCAATCAACCAATCTTTTTTAAGTTAAATAAACTCTTTTTGCGTCTGGTTAGACTATCGAACTTAAGGAGTAAACTCCAATAGTGCGTCGGAGCTGACACACAATTTTTTTTCTTCAATTCGGTATCGAATCGGTCTAATAATCTAGCAGAGTACAGCCCTATGACTATTTTGACTTTTTCACATACCTTGAGAATCCCAGTAAAAGGTGGCTATCACCTATTCTGGTCGATAAGACAGTCTTCGCCTTATTTGGAGTATATTTATCGAATGAAGTTTGTTTCCACTGTTTTTTCATCTCGTTAAATATTTTGATTGCATTTGTCGAATACTGCTCGGGAAGTGGTTTCATGGTTGCGCTTCTTATACACAAGAGCCGACAGCTTTGTTATGCCCAAACATTCTTACAAGATATGATGAGATATTTCAAAATTTCTGCTGTCTCAAATATCTTGCATATCTTCAATCGGTGTTTCGCCAATCGTATATAGTGAATTTTTGACACGTTATCTTCCGTGGTAGCCGTTTTCGGCGCACCTGAACGTGTATCATCAAAAACCGACTTGAAGCTCTCTTATTTTGCTACGCATAAAAACAAGAATCGATTATGGCTCCGATCCTGTTGAAATTTGACAGTAGCCGTTTACTTTTACTACATGTTAGTGAATTTCTCTTGCAACACTGGTACGAATATGCGGTGAGGCTATGTATTTATAGGACTGTCCTCGTATATACGGAAAAATATTCTTTCTCATTCTATATAAATTATTTGCCACTAAATTTCTATAAAATACTGTTATTTTTTGCCGTTTCTCATCATAATCATTTTTTTCCTAATTTATTGTAGTTATTTAAATAATGATTTGTTTTTATTTTTAATTTGAAATTAAAATTAATGATCTTCGATTATTGTAACGTCTTTACAATTCGGTGTTTTCTTTGCGATAATTTTTACAGTGGTAAATTGTACAGTGTACCAAATTTAGCATTTTTGGGGAACCCTATTGAAATAATATTTTTAATCGTCTTATGCTGAATCTGAATGATTTCGAAAAGCGTTCAACTGATTAACATTTTTGAAAACTCAACAGAAGTCGTAATATTAATAAAATTACTGTGTATTAATTTACATGATTTCCACAGTATATTGTAATATAATTTAGAATTAAATGTTAGTCGTTTTAATAAAATTTTCTCTTTGATTACAGATGTAAAATGGAAAGTGTTATACGAGAAGGCACTTTAAAATTACTAAAAAACGAGAGTACCTGTGATGTTATTTTGAGTTGTCAAGGTCGCCGATTGATGGCTCACAAAGTCATTCTATCGATGGTTAGTCCTGTTTTTCGAGTAAGTATTCCTTCAATCACAACATTTTCTATTCGAGTCCACAAATAAAAATCTAAGGACGTTAGGCCTGGAGATTTGGGTGGCCAAATAAATGAACTTCCGCATCCTATCCACCTATCAGGGTATGTTTGATCTAAAAAATAATGTGCCTGGCAACTATCATGTCACGACGAATGGCTAAGGGTATGTCTTCTAACAGATGTGGCAATTCGTTTCTTGAAAAGTGTAAATATCTTTCTCCACATCACACACTAGAATCACTAGATGATTGTAAGAATTTTTGGAGTCTCGCAAGGGAAGGTCCACGAAAAATGGTGGTGTCCTTTTTATCATAAAAAATTAATTATTCGTAATAGGTACAATTGAACCATAATAAAAAAATAATTGAGTTTTGAAAAAAGCACACATGAAGGCTTAGTAGGTGAGGTATGAAGTTTTTCCTAACCTAACCTAACCTAACCTAATATAACCTAACTTAAGCTAATCTAATCTAACCTAACCTAACCTAAGCAATATAAGTTTGTTTACAGCTACTGCCTATATTTAGATGTCTTATGACACAAAACTCCTTCATCCAGCACCGTCATATTCTTTATATGCTTTTTGCAATCTCTTTTCAATTTCCTTATACCAAAATAGAGTACCTTTAGCAGTCCTTTCAGGTCCAATCATCTAGTGTGTGCCAATCGGATGGTTCCCGTTTTCGGAACTCCAACCATTAAGTTTTTTTGTTAGGTCGGATAATTATCAGACAAACCTCGTATCCTGTCTTTGTGCTATTATTATTTAACGTTGACGTAGGCGCGTTGCTAGCCCAAGGCTGTACTTTGAGGAAGATTGATTCAAATGTTACCCTCGTAATACTAAAAATTATTATACTCGAAGATACGGTTGTTAGAAGATTCAAAACCAGTTTAACCACCCAAGAATACATTAGAAATTCTAGATATTGTAATTCAAACAGCAGATAGAACGCTGTAGATAATAATATGAATTTTTATTTATGAAATTGATAAATTAATGAATATCGTGTCTGTCTTCTCATTTTACCATAGAATTAAGTAAGGCCACAATTACTATATATGCGAATTAAAAGATGGATGATTAATTATTTAATTATTACCAATACTTTGATACGTTAGTCACGAATTAGGTGTAATTTGCTCTATAATATAATTATTAAACGTACTATTGAGGGTAGTCTACAGAATAATTATTGTAGGTTAGTTTCGTAGTTTTACTTGAAGAAGCAAAAAGGACGGTAAGAGTAAAAATGATAAAAGATTGTGTCGTCTTCAGTCTTGTTACTTTTTATAATCCTTCAAGTAAGAATAAATAAATTATACAACAATGAATTACCTGTTTTTAGGCTATGTATGAGATTATAAATGTCGTCAATAGTTGAAGGAATCTTGTGTGTTGTTCTCTTTTTTTAAACAATGTAATTAAACAATGTAATTGCCTAATTTATGTTCACCTAACCATTTCTCGTGAAAACGTTGTTGCATGCTTTTTAGGACGTTTCTAAATTTGATATAGTTAAAACAATAAACGATCATGCACACCATAAAATGGACACAATAAGATAAATCGAAACAACATAATTTTGATAAAAAATATCAACAATTTGCACGCGTTGCTTTTGTGTTAATCTATTCGTAACGAAAGCAGTTTTTTGCTTTACCGCTTCCATCGACTCAAACTGGATCCCTTTCAAAGCAGATTTTATCTTTGATCGCACGGTACCAAATCTGGTAAGTACGGCGGGTGCTCGAGCACTGGAGTGCGCTTGCTGGCCAAAAACTGCTTCACAGATAGTGCGTTGTCCTGGTGCAAAATCCACGGATTGTTTTTCCATAATCCGTTTTTTACGAACTCGTACTCGCAGTACTCAGTCATCATTTTACCGTCGAAAAAAATGATCAACATTGCCTTGATTTGCTCTCTCGGCCCTCACTAAAGCGCTTACAAAATTCAAAAACACGCGCACTAGATAGAAAATTGTCTCCATAGGCTTCTTGCAACAATTTATAGCACTCAGTCAGAGTTTTATTCAATTAAACGAGAAATTTGAGATTGATACGTTGCTCAAGGTTGTCGGCACGATAAAAAGACCTCATAATATATCATAACTTACTATTCAAGCAATATTTGCATTCTTCCAACATCCCTTTGCTTCGTGATCGCAACTAGGCCATGTAAACACCCACAAACTCAAGTCAATTCTTCCCTTACAAAACATGATACATGCTGTAAAGGAATACATCATTTTATTGGATTATCGAGTCTTGAATTTCTTCAATTATCTATGAAAGTGTTTGTTATCTTCTTCTGTTATATTAGTGCCATACAAATACACATTGCGACTATCTCCGTCTTTCTATGTGTAGGAAAACAAAATTCCCTAAAATAAAAGAGAAGGAAAAGCTTGGGGCATATGAACGTTTATAATTAGATATAAAAACTCTAAAAATATATTGAAGACCATTATAAAAAAAAAGACGTCGATGTTGAACTATTTTGTAAAGATATTGCAGAAGTATTCAGGAATTTTACTTTACAAGATACAATAGAAGCCAAAAACCAATCGCGAATGGTTTTGTTTGAGTATGAAATCTTAGCAGCAAGTTATAATACCAAGAACATGTTAACATATAATACGATGTCGTTTTATAATTCAAATACATCCTGAACCCTCCGTTGTGAGGAAATATCCATGCTAGCTGGAGTCTAGGTCCAGGGTCTCTTTTTGTCCTGTTTTGCGTTAGAGAGGTAAATCCATTTGTTGAATTACTCATTACTCTAAGACATTGTAATGATCTCTCTGTGCTCTTTCTTTCCTTAGTATCAGAACTGCTAGTTTTTTATTTCCTCAACGCGTTAAGACGAGCTTCTTCCTTTGGTAATGATTCAATGATTCTTTTTCCTTTCCAGTTCTTGGTACAGTAGCTGATGTACCTTTGAGCGTGGTCCGCGTGCCTCAAACTGATGTTTTGTTGGGTCCGGCGCAGTATCCAACTCCTTGCGTTGGATACTGCATTTGTGTACCAAATAGATTAATTACGAGCTTGAAAAAAATCTTGCCTTGACCCATGAATGGCGTTAGTTACCATTTCGAATAGGATATCTTTATCCACCATCCTATGCGTTTATTCCATTGGTTAGTCACTGCTTTCTACCTCTATTAATTCTAGAATTTTTAGGTGAACTATCAAATTTCCTGGCTTAAATTTTTTCTGTCTAGTTCAGTCTGTGGGCGATGCTAAATGCTTCTCTTTTTATTATATTGTGGAGAGAAGGCAGGTTTGGCAATGTCTCTAAATCCAGGGTGCTGCAGGTGGTCATTGCCCCTATAATACCCAGATAGATCAGCCCTTGATTCTTGTTCAGCTTTTTCAGGGATGTTGTTTGTTCTGTTTTCGAAATGCGTTAAATGACTATTTAGTATACCCAGTATACCATATTAGGCTTAAGTCCCCATGTCTTACCGAAAAGCTTGCGACAAGTTCATATAGTCGCCGTGGCTTTTGAGATTACCTTTTCTAGATGAAGTGAATAATTGTTTTATCCTGGAAGGTCTGTTCTTGTAAATGGGACTAGTGTTGTTTTACATGAGTTGATCGAGAGTTGCTCTTTATCGTCCCAGTTTTTAATTGTGGTGTATCAGTACTATAGGAAATTGGGACGCATGCATTTACCACACAATTGATTTGCTTCCTTTCTTGTTCAGTAACTTTTTATTTCCTTACAGGATCTTTTAAAAGAAGATGGAATTAATCCTGCAGTAGTTATATTTCCTGATTCGTCGAGTAATATAATGGCACTAATTTTAGACTATATTTATACCGGTTCAACTATGGTATATTCAAATTCAATGGAAGAATTTGTAAGTCTCATGAAATTTTTGAAAATAAAGTTGGACAAAAGTTTTCCGATACCACCAAAGACGGAAGAAAAACAGGAAACCCTATATAAGGTGGATACGCATACCTTTATTAAATCTGGAATTGAAAATTACAAAAAAAATAAAACATTGCCTGAGTTGATTCCCATAAAGAAAATTGAGGAGTTGAGGAAGCGACAAAAAATGAGTTGTGTTTTACCCAGTCCGTGGAAACCGAGAATCGAAACTATTTATGGAGATCCTAGAGAAGCTATACTGGAACAACCGGATTACATGGTGAGTAATTCTATTTTATAGGGAATGAATAACACATGAAAGACATTAACTGAAACTAAGATGTTACTCAGTCAAGTGACATTCTATCCAAAACCTTAACATATGACATAAAAGTTACCTTGCATTTCCCATTTGTTTTATTAGATTTTTTCCACATACCGACCAAGGTTATTCGCAAAAAATAATCCCTCTCTATATTTCGAGAGTGACAAACAATCACTTTATTCCAAAATTGAAAAAACATTTAGTTTTATATAAAAAAAGCCAATCAAAAACGATTCTACGATTTCCTCGATTAACTCGCAATTCCTCGGCGATTAATAGATTTTTTTTACGAAATTGCAATTAGTCCCAAAGCATTTCAAATTCAGGTAATGAATAGTTGAAATTAACATTCCTCATAAAGATCCTAGCTTCACATGGACTTACATCCCTGAAGCCTGAAGAAACTTTAGAACTTTAACCCTAAATCAGAAGCTAAAGTCTATCGTCATATTAGTCTTCTTTCCTTTGAATGGAAAAAATTATTGATTCCTACATCAGAACGGATCTGCTTAAAAAAAGTTCCCTCTCCATAGAAATTAATTTGCATACCTAAATGGTAAGTTCACTGTCCTTATAGATATTGAATCTGCCTTCTCTAACAAGCTAAGACATTCCATTCCATCCGTAAAGCGAGAATTCGAGCCGAGGATGATAACAACCTCGGATATTCGCATTTTCAATACCAATCAAGGTAATAATTGCAAAACCAGGAAACGGACGCCCACAAGGCGGCTGCCTATCGCCATTAATATTGTAAATAGAAGTCGACGATCATCTGCTTATTAATCTAACCAACGCAGGATATGGAGTCAGACAGGTATTTCACTTTGCTACCTGACTGTTGAACAGCCTGGGATACACAATAGCTCAAAGTGTTAGCGAAGTAGATTCAAGGCCTTTACTTCCTAGCTCCTCATCTTATCTTTTTTCTTCGAATTTCAAATAACTTAACGAAAATACAGGATCTCTTGTGCGACATAACTGAGATGATGGTTTGCATGAGTCATATCCTGCATGAGATTTTGGTTATCAGAAAGCTGTTGGCGCGATGGGTGCCCTGGTCAATAAAAGCGAGACAACTTCAGAGCATTATGTGAAACAGGTCAGGTGTAATTAGTCAATGAAATATGAGTCAACTAGTACGAGACCAAAGAAGAGTGGATTTCGCTCGGTGGAATTGTTCCAAAGAAAGAGATAGTAGTATCGGCAGGAAAAGAAATTGTCACCATTTTTTTTGGGATATACAAGATGTGATCTACAACGAATACCTGGAGAAGGGCTGAACGGGATATTATAGGGGCCGTTTCGATACCTAATTAAAAAGCAAACGGCCCCATTTGGCGAAAAAAGGGCCCTCCCATTATGATAACGTTACCACCAATGCTAAGCTGGTCTAATTGGGTTACGAAATGCTAATTCTCCAGATTTGCCGTCGGGAAAAAGTGTGGAGCGTCTTTGAACTGCGCGCCGTAATTTACATCGAAACTGCGGGAGAAAAATTGTTATTTCTTAGTCGTTTTGATGGAATTTGGTGGAAATTTATAGAAAAACTAATGAAATTGATTGACTTGTGGCAAATGAAATTATGACGATATAATTTAATTTTTCCTTGTAATTTGTGGAAAAGGCATGAAACTGATGGAATTGGGTATAATAAATAATTTGCTCTACTGCTGATGTGTTGATAATGAAATCACTAATTCGATGAAATTTTGTGGAAAATTAGGAAAAATGCATAAAATTAATGGAAAAATATGATTTCTTAACAATCTTTATTGAGAAAATTAACATACTTCAAATAAAAACTCGAAACGTTTAGAAAAATAAGACCGAAAATTTCAAACTCAACGTAAAAATTTTCCGAAAAATCGCGACACAATTCCTCAAAAGTATCTTCCTGCTAATCTTCTTCTTTTTCCTTCTCTACTTCTTGCTCCTCCTTCTCGTCTTCTTCTTCGTAGTCTTCCGCCGAAGATCCCATCTCATCACCCAACTTCGCACGTTTCTTCCGTTTATCGCGTTTCTGTGACATTTCTTCTTCGAAGATTTCTTATATCTCAGTAACAAGCTGTACTTTTCAGTCTGTCGAGCAGCTTCATTTCGACGGCTTCTATAGCCTGTTTGACGGCTACGTTGTTCCTGAGTTTGAATTTATTGAATTTAACGTTGAACACGTTCATAAATTCGAGTCAATCACCACCATGGAAACCTACTATGTATATCTCGAGAAAACGTATTTTTCAAACTGGTCAAAGGAATTAGACCATTTCAGAAACAAGCTTATCGGTAAAAAGGAGACTATTTCAAAATTAAATTTAAAATAAATAAATAGAATTCATCATAATGGTGTGAACAGAGCAGTAACCGTGGTTCAAACCTAGACTTATTTTTTAGAATCGACAGAAATAGATTCAAAGGTCTCGAAATGAGATTGAGTTCAAATACTACTAGGCTTACTTCACTTTGCTTCGCTTAAATGTATATTTCGTCTAGAAATTAAGAGATCTATTTTGGGATTAAAGATTCAAATCATTCACATTCGGTGGAGATTTCCGAGTTCCCCAAAACGCAGTTATAATAAGAAAATTGCAATATCAGCTTCACTTGTACGTCCATATTGATAAGTGTGTAAAGTCCGAGAGAGCTATTACAAGTTTGTCTCAATCTCATAGAATTAAACTATTGAATTATATACTTATTTTCAGTAATATACTAATCTGTATAATACCAAGCATCTGTACCAACCTTTTTGTTACAGATTTCTACAGATCCTCATCATCATTCGTACGAAAATGATTCTAACAACAATTACCGATTCCCCGCGAGAGTAAGGTATAAACAAAATTTGTTAAAAAAAGAAGAAACGTGCTCCTTAGAGTCTATTTCTACTTTGGATGCAGTATTTTTAAATACACATCAAGCACCAAAGGTAGAAAATGGGTTGAATGTTGATATAGATAGAAAAAATGATAAACTCATCTTACCAGATTTATCGGTTCGAGAAACACATACGTCGAATCAAAATTCATCTCGTCGTAGTTCTTCAAGTGAAGATTTTAAAGACAATTCGAACGGATCTATGAAAAGCTATGGATACAAAACAATTAGTGATAGAGAAGATGAAGCAAAGTTTGACGAATCGAACAGTGATAAACGGAAACCTTTCAAATGCGAACAATGTGGGAAGTGCTTTAGTCAACTAAGAAACTATAAATATCATCGGTAAGTATTTTTTTTAATGCTCATTTTTAGCAAGGTATAAGTGAAAAAAATTCGAACTACTTTGTTGAAGTTATATAAAACCTATGATGTAGTTAGTTCTAATCGTTTGGTTTTTATTATACACTCCAAGTTTGATATAACAAATCGAAAATAAACAAGTGAATTTGCGTTATATCAAGTGATTCTTCAAACTGAGGTTTGTTATGTTGAGGTTGAATGGGTCTAAAATTTGTTGTAAAAAGGTAAACAATTAGTTTTACTCAACTCAACATTACGTACTCAGATTTCAATCATTTATTTATTATTTCCATATCTTCTACTAATAAATTACACAGTTCTACAAGCCGATAAGCCCCAAATAATCCGAAACTAGTTTCAACATAACCGTGGGTGTGAATGTGAAAGGCAATGGCTTGGAATTAAGTCCATCAGCAGCAGAATTTTCCATTGATTCAACATAAATATTAATTTTAATATTCCTGATAAAGTTCACAACAGATTTGAAGTATGTGGGTTATCTATGCTAAAAAGGTGTATGAGGTTTAAAGGTAGGGACTAGTTTTGTTTAACGAGTTACTGTAATTAACTGTCTGTTTTATGAATGGCATTGATGCATTTGAAGAAGATGTGATTGAGATCAGAACAAGAACTCAGCTGGTCGGGGCATCTCCCACTTTATTCTAAGTATACTGAGTAAAATTTCGAGGTAAAAATATAGTTCGGAGGTGAGGATAAGGTAGGATGAATTTTCAGTGTGTTTCTGCCAGGATATGTACATTTTACTTTCCAATGAATTAATCCTGTATATACTGTAACGTTTTTCGTATTTATTCACACTCTTTCTATTCGTGGGATGAATTAATAAACACTGTCTCTAACGTTCTTAATTTATTTACACACTATACAATACACTTAACTTATAATAATTTATTTCTAAATATCATTTAAATAATTTCTACGATTATTTTACTAATTCGTTCTTTTCATTACGACTATTTGTTTGAAACTAACTAACTGCGTTTACACAAAACATTTATATACCTGAATAAATTTCTACAAAGTTCTAAAACAAAAAGAAACAGAAGAAATAATAATAAATTATTTAGGAGAAATACTGTAAATAAACTGCCTGCTACTAAAAAATTATAAACAAATAAACATCAAACGAGTTTATAAAAAATGTGAAAGAAGCAGCTCGAAAAGCTTCGCGCGAATTCACTGAATTTTTAAAATTCCATAGTAGCTGGACAGGGCCGGCTATATTTACTAAATTAACAACATTTTTAACAAGGGCGCTTGACTTGATCTTTGAAAATTTGTTGCACAAAGTTATGAGCTTCATATTTTCGATTTTTCTTGTAAATATGCTAAGAAAACAAGTTCACCAAAAAGACCTTCTATATATTTTTCTATTTACACCAGGCCAGATAACTGTTCCATGCAAATCGTACTGCTGAGCTGTTTTTTTAGCCCAAAGCTGCTCTTCTTGCAGACTCATCAATTTTTCTACAGGAACAATCAAGCCAATACATTCAATTATTCCACTATCGACAAAGATATTAAGCAGTATGAACTAAAGACAAAAATTTTGCATTTGTCATTCCACAACAACCTTGTGATTATTTGAATATTAAAATGCATTTTGAAGTTTAATTTCATCCCAAATTCGTTTATTTTATTATCAAAATAGGGCATTTATATTTGAGATTGCTCCTTGGAGATTTCAAATAGACAAATAAAAACAAATATTTATAATTGGATACGGCTTTATGGTTATTAAATTAAAATATTCTCCATTAAAATTAATACACTTTTGCATGCGTTTGAACCAATTATTGGAGCATTTTTCCCATTCCTATTGAGGTACCTTCAGAACATATGATTTGAACGCATCAACCGTTTCTTCAGATATAGAAAAACGTTCACATCGTAATTTATTTTTTATCTTCGAGAATAAGAAGAAATAATTGAGTGCCAAACAAAGACTACACAGCGGATGACCCGCCCATCCGATGTTTTTGTTTGAACTGACGTATAAAAGCTCGCATTGTCGTGGTGGATACTGATTCGTCTTCTGCGATTAGTTTTCCTGATTTTTCGTTGGATTTGGCTCGTTTCGAAAGATAGTCGATTGTTGCTCAGTTCATATGCATAGATCCATGATTGACGATCCATGAACTTGAACCAGCCAGATTTCAAATATTCACATCAGAGTTGCCATATCTCAAAACTTAAGTAGCAGCTCTTCTAGTACGACAGTCGGGTATCGTTTAATCGACCATGACATTCTTTTTTACATTTTTCTAATATCTCCGAGCATTTTTACATCATCTAATGAAAAAGCGTACAAAATAATCTAATTCTCCTTCAAATTATATTCGTAGATTTTTATATATTTAATTTTACATCGGATAATTGGTTTCGTTTTAATGCTTGATGTATCTGACAAAAAAATTTGTACTCGTATCGATTAATTTACGAGAGATCTACATCAATCGCCATTCAGGCAATAAATCGCAGTTTCATATCTTTTATCTAGTTGAAGATATAATAAAATTGTATGAAACAACTTTTTTATCCTGTACTATCTGTCGATAATAATGAAAACTGATTAAACAGTAGACATACCGTGATGTAGCAAGAATACAGGATGTATCACAAGAAATTTTAATATCGTAGAATACTTAGGAAGCAAATAAAACCAATAATTTCTCTCTGTATATCAGGAGAATAAAACGAATTTCAATCTGCTTTTAAACGCCGCATTAGTATGACTAGAAAGTGTAGATCAATATCTTGGTTCGTTCCAAATAAATCAATTTTGAGATTGATATTTTATTTAATTAACATAGTTGAGATAGGTAAATAAGTTTTTGTCATTTTTTTTAATGTACAAAACGCTACAGAATTCTATGAGGAACTGATACAGAGGTCGACATAAGTCGGCATGCAACTTCAAAATGAATTTATTAAAAGAAATTACAAAATGGATTTGAAAAAGGATTACTGTAAATGTTCAAACTGATGTCCATCTTAATCAATGCATTTACGGAAAGGCAATTCCAGCGAAGCATGTCGAGCTGTCCACGTAGAGTTCCAATTGCAGGTCATGAAGGGTACGTAGTCCGCTTGCAAAAACGCAGTCCTTGAGAAGGCCTCACAGAGTTTCAGATCACATGAACGTGAGGTTTACTCAGCGAATCCTCGTCTTTTGTATCGTTGTCCATTTAGCCACGTAAATCTTCGAGCATTTCCAGATAACTTTGGTCCGTCACGTGACCTTCACAAAAGTACACATCCATGAAACCTCCCATATGGATTCCTGCCTACACACGCATACACCAGGCAGGTTTAATTCGTCTTCAATGATGACTTGAGGATTCTGATAGTTCCAGTACACGCAGTTATGCCGATTGACCGTACGTTTGAACTTAAAGATTGCTTCTTCCGACAACAAAATGGAATGCTGGAACGGCAGATCATCCTGACTGCATCAGAGGTATCAATATTGCAATCTGCGATCGAAATAGTCTTCTTGAAATGCTTTGAGGAGACGCGGAAGGTGAAATCGAAGGTGGATGCGTTTTAACATTCGTCGTAAATAACCAGCTGATATTAGAAGCTTCCGATAGCCTTACAGCAGATTGGTTCGATTGCTCAACTAATGCCAGTACCACTGTTTCCATATTCTCGTTAGTTCTTACAGATCCAGAACATGGGGCGTCGGCAACAGAGCCCGTTTCAAACATAACAAAAACACGTGAAACGTGAACTTGTGTCGATTATTCATTCTGAAAACGCGTCTACTCGACGAGCACGTGTTCTCATGACACAGACACAACTGTCTTTAAGCACGAACATGCTTCGTTTTAATCTTTTTCGGCAGCGTTTGGTTTTGCAAGATCGCTGCAGTGTACTAAAAAGCAAATTCATTTAGATGAACACTAAGTGTACCAGTAATTATAGGAACTGACGCGGGTATATCTCAGGAATGGATTATATTTAAGCTACAGGGGAAAAAATTACATAAAACGCCCCGAGAAACACGTGGAAACTATTTTCAGAAGTTTCGGCTTACTCCTGAAAGGCGTAATTGAAAATATAGAATTGAAAAAGTAATACAATTCCCCAATCATAATTCCGGAGAAATTAAATGATTCATTTACCGATTTGCAGCCGGAGATTCCGTTTATTAGTCCACTCGGTATATTACAATTAATAACAGATGCCGGTAGGTGTTCTTCTAATTAATAACTATAATAACTTTGGTATTTTCCTATTATAATATGGCTTTAAATCATATCAGAATAAAATCAGATCATGGCAATCAACAAGAAATTAATCATTAACATCTTGATTAATTGTAACTTTATAAACAGAATGTAATAACAGTTAATCATTTTTTTTGTAACTAGACCAATTTTTATTTAAAAACTTTTAATACTCGAATTACAATTCTGATGATAAATTTTATTGGCTAGGCAATTGTTCATACGGCTTCTACTGGACTGAGCTAGCCTTGAAACTACTAGATCTCAGACACAATATATCTAAAACTCTTCCTCAACTTTTAGACAGTATACATCTTAATTTACTGTCTACTGGATTTTCATGCCTCATTTAATTAGGTTCTTAAGTTGCACGTGGTTTTATTTCTTCAAGAATTGGTCAATGAAATACTTGTACAAATAAAGATTGATTTAACCTCTTCCTCACCAAAAAATTCCTTACATACATACAGATTTATTTAATTTGGATAAAATATTTAACATTAATAACAATAATTAAGATAATGGAATTTTATGAAATAAAACCTACCGTTGAAGACATTGGCGGAGAACGGAAACTTCTTGAAGATACAATTATCACAAATATTTGAATCAATTTTTATTTATCAATATATATTTGGATTGTAATGAATTCATTAAAATCATCGCTTAAATATGAACATCTAGCATAATTAGAGATATGATTATAGGCAATCATATGTTCCATTGAAAGGAAATTATTTTTTAATTTGAACGTAGAATCTTTAAATTTATGGATGTAAACAAGATGATTATGATTTTTCAGTCTTAGTTTTATTATTATTTCATTGCATCATCCGTTACCAACGTTGACTATTGTCAAGGGTATTCTTATCTTGTTTACTGCGTCTTGTCCCTGATCCTCTCTCACTATTCACTTTGCCTTGGACAATCAGCTGCAATGACGGTATTTGTCATGTTTTAGTATGTGACCAAAACACTTTCGTTTCCGTTTTTTTCTACTATAAATACAACTTCCTTCTCTTTCCCATTATTTGCACAATATGCACGTTGGTGATGTGTTCTGATATATCCACATCCACATTTCGAAAGATTTCTTTTTTTTTAAGTAGCTTCAGTTGTCCCAACCTCTGCAACTTAGCAAAAAATATGTAGCACCTAAACAGTCTTTGTGGTACCATGCCTGGTACCATTTCGCGTTTACTGTGGTTCCGAGGTATCTGTACGTTTCTACTAGGTCTTGATGTCTTAACCTTTTTTTGTTAGACCTACTGAATAATGTTGATTTTTGTGTATATTTTATGTGTCTCCTGGATATCTAATGTTGCTGATTGCTTTTCCATTGATTTTGATTCCATCTGCCAGTAATTTTCTAAATATATCTTCGAAGTAAATGTTGAATAAGAGAGGTGTCAGATTGCAGTCCCGATACACTTCTCTCTTGGCAGTACTTTATCTACTGAGAAAATTACCTACTTTTTTTCCTTCATTTTGACTTCAGTACGTATCGTTAATACGGATACGTTGTCCGTCAATGTTTATGAGAACCTCGATAAGTTTTTCGTATTTGACGTTACCGAAAGCCTTGGAGAAATCGATGTACGTCTTAATTTATATGTCTGCATCTCTGAATGAGAACCTGTAGGTTAAAGATGATTTCTTCTATACCTAGTACGCTACTAAAATCAAACTGCGTTTCACATTATATGATTTATTATTTTTTTTCATTTTATTGTTTTACAGAAACTTTGTGCTTCTATTTTTACGTATATTTATAGTATGTATTCTTTTGTGTCCCTATACAAAATTATCTTCTCGTCTCGTCAAAAAAAGTCTCGCTCGAGATTCTCGCAAAAGTTTCGCAAATTATTTGTTTCGTACCCAAATAAAATCAAATTTTTTTATAATAGATTGAACGTAGTGCAGTCCATGAATTATTAGCCTAACATAGAAAGAAAAGTCATAAAGAAAAAAGCTGATTATTTTTCTACCTTCATTTCCACACAGTTTTCAGAACGTCTGACTGAAGCTTCTTTGCAACTATAAAAATATGATACATCTTTAGAGACAAAATATCTGCCTTCGGCTTTGCAAAAAATGGCCAGATCAGGGCTATATGTTAGATGTTCAATATGTGTGAAACCACATTTGTGTACAATAGCCTTGGAAAGTGAATAAGTGTGAACTGGAGCAACATTGTTAGGAAGCAAACGCACACCTCGGCTGATTTTGCTGCGCCTTTTTTTGATAATAAACTGCCTTAGTAAGTCAGATGAATATGTTATTGAAGTGTTTAAAAGCATCACTGACTAGCCGTGTCGGCATTTTTAGGCTAAAATACGAGTTTTTTGTAATCGATACATTTGTTGACCATTTTTATATCTACTGGTTTAGTTTTTCGTTTATGTGTATGTTTTGCTAACGCTCTGTTTTTGTTTAAAGAGGTCTGAAAAGTGTATCGTATTTTTACTAGAGTCAGTCCGTTATTTGCTTTTCTTGTAAACGATAGAGTTACGAGTTTTAATTAAAATATTCAGTTTTCACGAGTTTATTATTTACTTCACCTGATCCACAAAAATTCTACAACATATGTTACATTCACTGTCAATCAAAAGGATATCTTCGCAGTCTCAAAATATTGTAGCCATCACTATTTTGTGATTTTCATGACCTTTGTTTTGCTTTTTTAGTACGGCTCTTCAATGAAATCTTTACATGGAGGATCATAGTTTCATCATCTGTTAGAATTCATCGAAATACTTTCTCTTTGTCCTCGTGGCGAAGCTCTAAAAATCGCTCACAACATTCTACTCTACGCTGCTTTTGCACTGTGCTTAGAATTGCACCCACTAATTTTTGTCATATTTAAATGCTCATGAAGGATCCTCAGAAAACTTTTTTTGGATATGCCGGTATGTACTGCAATTACTTTTATTTTTAAGCACCGGTCTTTTAAATTAATTTTTTCTACTAATTTAATGTTTTGTGAAGTAGTCATCATCACAAAACCTCCTGTGTGTCATCTTCTAATTATTCTCACCCCCAGCGTAAGAATTTAGATCACTTTTTAATTGTGTTGAGTGTTAATCGTTCTTTAATAAAAAATTTGAGAGAGTTTTCAAAATAACTTGACTGAGTCTGAGTCTTTTGAGCTCAATTATAATGAAATGGATCGAAGCAGCAAGTTGAAACTTTGTGTAAAGCTTGTTTACTGACGGGCACGTGCATTAGTTATTTGTATGCCAAGGACTAAAAGTGCTACTTTGTTGGAAGAATCTGAAAATTGCGAGACGAGCGAAGCGAGCCGAGCAACAGACGAGTCCAACAAAGTAGTATCTCAGATCCAAAGCTTTTTCAATTTCACTGACACAACATTACTTTTTCCAAATAGTTAATAAATTAATATTGACATTGCAAATATCATTAAGTACATTATATTGTTCAATAAATAAAATGTATATTTCTCTATTATTTATTTTCTTTTCTCAGTTTAATTGATGAGTTTTGGATATCTATTGATGCGAACATCTTGTTATATTGCGAGAGTACTTTTAATCATTGAGAATGTAGAACTTTTCCACATTTTAAATTTTTCTGAAAAATAAGCGAACACTATGTTTTCCGTTGGGTTTTTCGCCTTTTTCTGGTGACACCACTTCATAAAGAGCTCGTACTGTTTATCGTACCTTGCACGAGATTTATCCGGCAACGAATTGAGAACGGCCGCATTGCTTTCTTCATCGCTGATGTTTTCTTTTTCATCATCATTCATTGTTATTCATTAATTTAAATAAAACTTCGAATGAAGCAAATAATTTCAGAAAATTAAAAATTTAAGGTTATGCAAAATCATCGAAGTGAATCTGTCAACTGTCAACATTGAAGTGGCTAGGTCACGTTTTAGAAAGAAAGAAAATTCAAGTTGTCTATTCCAGAGCGTCCCGAAATTGTTTTGCAATACGGAACTGTCACTTTCATTACATGGAACACTCAAAACGTAGCTTTCTGTATCTATATGAATACAGAAAGAACAACTTTCAGATGGCGTTGCCTAAAAAAAATTTTTGCGAGCTTACGCTATTCACGGTCAGGCCAAGAATTCCTAATAATACGATTCTTCTTTCAAACTTCTGTGGTATAGTTATTGTATGTTAGAAAATGAGAATATGGAAAGTACATAATTGAGGTGTTTGAGTGGATTCATAAAGAGTGTATTTATCAAATTTATTGATGAGTATCTCTATTTTTAACTCAGACATTCAAACATAAAAGGCAATTGCATCAGCTGATACATAATTTAACCAACTCATATGTTTCCTTATGGTTAAAGAATCCTGGGAAAACAACATGTCTATCAGTGCTATTATGATTGCAAAATAATTAAATATACAACAATTTCCACATCCACACACTTTCTCTTAATTTTATTTATTCAAATTAACATATTTTCGACTACACATTGTTAAACAAATACACCTGTTGAGTAAGATTTAGTTGATCTATATTAGATTAAAGATTTAACGTGTTCAATTTGGAAAGGTGATGAAACGATAAAGGTAAATTTCCAAGAAAAACGCAACGGTAGTTTTAATATTTAACTAAATTCGTAGTGTTAATGGCTAGCCAAACATTTATTCTCACATAATGGAATTTAAGCATCGAATCCGACAATATCCGTGTTTTTTGAAACGTAACAGAGTAAGGAGACATTCTTATATTAAGTACTATAAATATTATTTAGGCACGCACTTACCGCTTCGTTATACAGGTGTGAAAATTGTTACTAAAAAATCATATAAACCTACATGTATTATTGATATTATATTTCCATAAGCATCTGTTTTTGTATAAAGTCATACATATTTTTTAATACACTTCATACTATCAGTAAAGATAAATGAAAAATAGTTGTCGACGATACCTCAGAGAAAACTGATCAAAGTCTAAATCCTGATCCATTTGGGTATTGTAAGAGCCTGACTACAACCTGCAGATGGCTTAATGGCTGTGATTATCGCACAAACAACGAAAGACCTGCAAATACTGCTGAATCAGACCATCCATTCCATAATTTCATTTAAAATTTGTTCCAGTGTCTTTGGACGTTATTTTAGTGGGTTTAAACTAGTTGAAAAGGGCTTATCTTAGTCCGCACGATCATGATATATTACTTCTAATAATACTTACGAGGATATATTGAAAAATCCTTAGCCTACTATAGAACCAATCTCAAAATATTTTATTACTCAACATATTCTCCTCTTAATTCGATACATTTATTACAGCGAACCTGCAATGTCTCTAAACCTTTCAAAAAAATGTTTGTTCTTGCTCTGCAAACCAGACCTCCACGTTGGAAGAAAATTTACGACCTTTTAAACTTTTTTCAGTTGAAAAAAGAGATGATAGTCGGACGGAGCCAAATCTGGTGAATAAGGGGGGTGTTCTAGTAATTCAAACCCTAA
Source organism: Diorhabda sublineata (assembly GCF_026230105.1). Classification (NCBI taxonomy): domain Eukaryota; kingdom Metazoa; phylum Arthropoda; class Insecta; order Coleoptera; family Chrysomelidae; genus Diorhabda; species Diorhabda sublineata. Next base: position 7,395,850 of record NC_079475.1, on the reverse strand, counting down.
ATCATGAATTTTTTGTATAGCAACATGAGATCTGTGTGCAGGAGCATCCTGCAAAAACAAAACACTTTTGGATAGTTTTCCGCGTCTTTTCTCTTTAATTTTTTCCCGTAGAGTGGTAAGTAATGTCGAATAGTAATCTCCAGTTATTGTTCTACACTTATCCAAAAAATCAATGATGATTACTCCAAGGCAATCTCAAAAAACTGAAGCAAGAACTTTTCCAGCAGATTTTTGGACATAAAACTTCTTAGTCTTGGAGAAACAGAGTGTCGCCATTCCAACAATTGTTGCTTTGTTTCTGGATCGTAGAAATGTACCCAAGTCTCATCCATAGTAACAATTCGGTTTAAGAAGTCTACATCGTTTTCAAATCGAGCACAGATCGAACGCGATGTTTCTACCCTTTCACGCTTTTGGTCAACATTAAAACATTGGTGTATCCATTTTGCAGCAATTTTTCTCATGTCCAAATTGAAGTGAACTATATGATGAACGCGTTCGTATGAAATATTCAGTGCTTCAAATATCCGTTTTAGCCCAATTCGACGGTTATGTCATGAACTGCATCGATATTATTGGGGACTGAAACAGAAACTGGCCTCCCCGATTCACTTTTTTGACGTCAAATTTCACACTTACACTTCTAATAAGTTATTGTTTGTTGCTATGGTAACGCAATATTTTGTTTATGCATGGAACTGCTCTAGGCTAACTAGATATCAATACATCCTCGTATTATTCAATAACTGACTCTACAAGCAGGACTAATGAGCCCTAAACGAACGGTTTCATTATTATTTATTTTATTTTCAGATCAGTTCACGATGGCACGAAGGAATTCGCTGCTAAATGCCCTGAATGCGGAAAGATATTTAACGATAAAGGCTACCTTTCAAGTCATCTGAAGATTCATAGAGATAAGAAAGAATACGCCTGTTCACATTGTCCCAAGAGATTTAATCAGAGAGTAGCCTACAACATGCACACTAGAATACACACAGGTAAAATATTAAGCTATTGTTATATTTTTTTAATCGAATATATACGAGGTGTGATTATAAAATTTAGTGAATTATTTCATTGAAAACAAATCAATCTAAGACGAATCTTCTTATCCTAATATTGAATTCACGACCGGAACCATATCTGAATGAATTATTTCTCGATGTTAGGAGAGTTGTAGAACTTTTTTTAGCACATTTTTCTTTTTCGGGATGAATCAGAACTCACGTGGTATTAAATCTGGTTTGTAAAACGGATATGGACAGATTTCTAGTGTTTTAATAATGCAGAAGCAAATCGTTAGCTCAATTTGTTTTTACGAATGTCGTCTATTAGAATCAAGTTTATTAACTAACCTGGTGTGTAACTAACTTATTTTCACTTCTATATCAATTTTATTACTTGTAATTACTATAGTTCCGTAATAGACATTTTGTGAGCTTATGTGAGTTTCTTTTTCTATTTGAGACAACTAGAGAAGTAAAAATCATTCACAGAAACGAAAGTATAACAAGAGAAGAAGGAAGTGAAAGATAATAGGAAATTATACGATGACAGGGGACATCACGGAAGAAGAAATAGAAGAAGCAATGAAGAAAATTAAAAATAGTTAAAGCTTATTGAGATGAATATATTTAGATCGAAACATGATCGAAAAGGAGAAAATCACTTAATCCTCAAAAGCCTTGATGGTGTGCAGAAAATTCGCAGGGAGAAATTGAAGTTGTAGCCCAAAAATCCTGCTGTCGATGTACACGGCAATTGTGAGACAAATCATCATATATGGGGTAGTGGCATGGGGTACTAGAACTAATTTGAACACCACGAGGAAAAATATCTCGAATGTACAAAGACTGTCTTGCATATATGCAACCGCGGCCACGAAATCAGCTGCACTAGAAGTGATTCTAAAAATTGCACATCACTTAGAATGTCAGAGACGGAAAAACCAAAGAAAAACCGTCCCTAAATAATGAACAAGTTCATTCATAAGGAAAAGTTTAACTTTGAGATTTACCTCAATACTAAGTTGTAGATGTTGGATCATAACACCATTCAAGAAATGAACAAAAATGCCGTTAAATGGATATGAAGTAGTAGACAGAACTGGAATAGGAGTGTACAGACCCAGAACCAAACACTCGGAAAGCATTTTCAAGCAGAAATTCATGCAATTGAAAAATGTGTTCAGTTCAATCCAGAGAGCAGCCAATATTAATTAAAGGAACTAGGGAAAAAAATAGAGCTACCCTACAATGGATTCCAGAACACTACACCTTGAAGTGTATGAAATAGAAGACGAAGATCTTTGGCAGACATCCCACATTCTAGACTTTTTAAAAGGAGTGGGATTGATGGATCAGCTGTAAACACTGGGTTTCCCAGTATCCCATCAAAAACGGGGCCAAAATAGATCCTTTGGGTCGCAGTGTATATGATACCCCTATATCTACATACGTACAAGGTAGGAAACGTAAAAACAATAGAATGCAAATGACCTGAAAGAGTAGAAAAAATTGAAGGAAGGGAGGAAGAAAGCTGAAACTCGAATACTCCGAAACTCGAAAATTAACGATAAAATATAAGATGCAATTTTATGCTGACGCTGTATTCGAGGTTTAAATTCAGTCACGTGATACGACTTAATCTAGAGTACCTTCTGAAATATATTAAGCGTCAAATGTCGAAGCATCAACATTAAACATTTTCAGCTTTGAAGTTTATCTAAATAGAATTATTATTTATTTAAGGAAATCTAACATTATTTCTTTCTGATTATGTATGGATACTGATCACTTAGTATTTACTTTTCTGTTCTCTTTACATCTATTTCAGATTACATTTTAGTTTAGTATTTGTATCGCGCCGGTCGAGCTTCGATCTTGTTCGGTTTTTTGTCGAAGTGCGACCTACGTTCTATACGTTCTAGTTTTAATAAAATGCATAACTCTCACCTTAGTAATGAATAATAATAAATAAATAAAATGTACTTTCTATAAGTAATAATCGTTTGGATACTAAATTCATTACGTCCTTTTGGTTCGAAAGCTAAAAAATAACTAAAACGACGTTTAACCAATTTGAACAGGAGAACGTGTCATGAACGTGATGACATCGCAAAAGCGGCATCGCTTGAGCGTCGCCAATGTGAAGGCACACTTAGTCCAATTTGTAACCTGCGTTTAGCGTACATACGCGATGTTGCTTAAAAAAATTAATTAATCGTAATTTCTGTTCGTACCCCGTAGTTTCTATATCAATTTAATATATAAATCGTTAGCCTGACTATATGCTAGAATGCTGAAATTGGTCACCTGTATTTCCTGAGCGTGAAATTCATTATTTCTCTGTGTTTCACAAAAAAACATATGACATCATTATATTCTGAAGCTGATATCGTTAATGACATTATTTATTATTTTTTAAAGTTAATGATTCGACCGTGGGAAGTTAATGATTATCTAGTTTACCAGTTCAGAAATATTCTAAATTAAATAATCATACTTTCCACATCAGTTGCCATCATTAACTTTTCCACATTTCTTGAGCATTTTCATAATTTCACCGATATAAATGTGGTTTAGTGATTATAAATTTAAAGACATGATCTTTAATCTATCTAATTTATCTATCAAAAAAGTTTTGCAAAGATCGACACAAACAATAGTCAAACGATGCGATATCGGGGCTATACGGTGGATGCATTAAAATTTCTCAAACACCTTCAGTCAATTTTTAGTGAGTTATCAAAGCTGTGGGTAATCCGGCGTTGTCGTGGTGACATTTAACGCTCGAATATTGACCAACTTTAAGGTATTATTATCTGTGACAAGCTCTTCAATGTACGAGGTGTGGCTATCAAATGACAAGACTGGTGATATTCGCTTCACGCGATTCTTTCATTGCTCCAGAACAGGCAGTCTTTTCTTTCACAGCTTCAAAGCTTCAACAGACTCAAATCTTGTTACTTTTGATACAGATTTAATTTGTTACCTTTTCTAATAAGTTTGAATCGTTTTCAATCGAATTCAAAGTGTCAATACAAATATTTTTGTTTTTGAGTTTCTTGTTGTTCAAAAGTGAGGATTTTGGGCACAAGTTTTGAACACATTTTTCACGTGATGAAATTTGCCGCACACATTCTTCATCGCACAAATACTTAACATTAACACCTCGAAAACGATGAAAACCTCTCAGAAACATACTTGTTTCATTAAATTATAAGTTTTAGTTGCAGTTTTTCCAAGTTTCATATGAAATTTCACTACAATCCTTTGTTATATTTTTACGTCGATTATTTTTACGAAAAAACAAATAAAAGCACCTATGTAAAGTAAGGAAACGGCTACACTGGTTTGTCTACAGACACGGTAGACATCGCATTCGAAATAGTAGACTTCCGTCTAAATAGCTGACAGTCGTTAACCTTTGGCGCCTTTACTTGATATAGGCGAGCGGCAAATCCCCAAAAAAATGATTAGAAACACGAAAAAGTGACCAGATTCGTACTAATGCCTAAAAGTGGTAAAACTTCATGTTTTCGAGGTCGCTGTACCCGAATATGAAGTTTGTTTCTAATTAAATTTGGGGAAGCCTTGTCAAAATCGAATTTTAAAAAGAATTTACTCATTCAACTTCGAGGGATAGTTTTTTGGAGCTTAGTGAACAACGGACAGAAATACCACGTCTATCAATAAATTATCAAATAATAAATAATAAAACGCAAGAGTTTTTCATAAAAATATCAATATAATGTACAAAGCAGATGGAAATACCGAAACATTTATCGGCCAATTGGAGAGGTCCAAATATTTTTCTCATTACCTATGCTTCTTGTAAAATAAACAAGGTTAATTAAAAAATTGCTACATAATTTATATAAACTGCTTCATAATCATTTATTGGATATATTTCATTACATAAATCATGACATTTCAAATCAGCTTTCACGCAAGGTCCATACATCAGTAGAATAACAAATACTTTGCAAATACTCCATTGCTAAATATCCATCGTACTCATCTGGATAAATATTTCCATCATAATCAACTAACCATCCATATACTTTCAAGTCTTTACTAGTTATATTTGAACTATCGCAAAACGTGTTTTTGCAAGGCAGGCTTGGATAGTAGTAATTTGTGAGTACTTACATATTTGAATGTTAACTGAAGCTATCTTTGGACCATATTGAAGAAAACGGGAACGCCAAAACACCTGGATCAACTAGTGCACAACCTTAACCGAAAGTTAGAATCGATTTAATCATTAACCATACCAGCAATAACAGAAATTATGACCAAACTGTCTATTATCGGCGAAAAATATGGTTTAAAAATAGATAGATCGAAACGAAAATTATGATAGTTGATAGACAAGACAACAATTCTTCACAAACATCAGAAATTCAGACTACGAAATGGTAAATGAACTACGCCGTCTGACTATGGCAAAATCAGCGACTACCAAGTTTAATGAAATATGGGAAGACAAAACTATCACGAAAACAACAAAACTCCGCCTAGTTGATGTTCTTATCTTCCCCATTGCAACGTACGCAGCGGAAACATGGAAATAAAGCAGATAAAGATATAGAGGCTTTCAAAATGTGGGTATTGGTCCACGTACAAGGCTGCTAACCAGAATTTTACGCATGTATCTGCAGTACCTGATCATATAGCTAAAAGATCAGGAACAATGGAACGATTAATCATAGAAGGGAAAGTAACAGGCAAACGCCCAAGAGGCAGATCTCCAACTAGATGGGTAGACCAAACCAAAACCCTCAATAAATATGAGACTGCATCATGCCAAAAAGATTGCACAGGATAGGCAAGCATGGAAACAACTGCTGAATCAAATAAAAATAGTGTCACTTTATCCTTTAAGGGATAATGGAAAGAGAAGGACATATTTGAATATAGCTAAATTGTATCTTGAAGAATTAACATCTAATTGGATTGCTTGGGCTTTATTTTTTGGTCGTATAACATAGATATGAGTTTGCTGACTATCTCCATCGCGTCTTCGAAAAGAACGTCTTCTAAATTAGTAAGGCTATTCAAGTCAACTTTGTTTCTTATTATTTAATAATTTATTAATAGACGTGGCATTTCTGTCCGCTGGTCACTAGGGTGCAATTTTAACGATTTAAAAAAATTTTCATATTACTATTTGGTAAGTGCACATACACAAAAAACTTTCAATTATCAATTATCCCCCAAGATTGGGTTAACTTATTTTCTTGTTTCTATTACTGCATACTACACAGAAATTGAAAAATCGACAGCTTTTTCTCTAATAGATATTAAGGGCTGAAAATTTCTGCAAAATTTCCTTAAACTATGTATGTTCAGATGGTAAAAGTAGTGATAGATAATTAAAAACTTTTTTACTCATCTTTTTCATCTCAATGTGCAAAGTCATAATACCATGAAAATGTCGGACAGCTCTTGATACTGTACAAAATAGTTGAAAAATATGTTAGTAAATTTTCACCAAGAAATATTGATTTTTCGCGGACTTCATATTCGGATTCAGTGACCTCTAAAAGATGTATATCGAATATTATTAGCCATTAGTACCGATCTTGTCAGTACTATGCGTTTTTGGGGGTGGTAGCTGCTCGTATGTTGGTAGCTTTTTGTACGCTAGGTCCAATTTTATGCAAAATAATCCGGTTTCTTGCTTTCAATGCGAGCAGTTTGATTTTGAAATTTTGATATCGATTTAAAATGGAAAAGAGATTAGTATTATTTATATTGTTTCAGGTCTAAAACCTCATGAATGTTCAGCTTGTGGAAAAAGTTTTTCAAGAAAAATGTTACTGAAGCAACACCAAAGAGTACATACTGGAGAAAGACCGTATTCTTGTCCAGAATGTGGTAAAACTTTCGCAGATAGATCCAACATGAGTCTACATGCCAGACTCCATACCGGTGAGTTATATGAAATAATTAAAATAAATACAGATGGCCATTAGGGTCTTTACAAAATAGTTGAGGAATATTTGCTTCTTAAATTGACCAAAGGTTAAAAAATTTCAATCGTATAACTGTGGGAAATAAGAACATCTTCAAGCTTAGCGCTTAGTGTGATAGAAGCGACATTAGAAAAACGCTCGATTCACGAGAATCTTGTAAATTATTTTGTCCTACGTGGATTAGCGTTGCGGTCGATACGAGCCCACATGAACGTCAATAATTTTTGAAATATTGATTGATGATCAAAGAAAAGAAGCGGAAACTGATGGGTTTAGAGATAAATCCATATTTACTTTGCTTATTTAGAAAGAAATGTTTAATGTTAACATACCTAAACACGTAAAACATTTTTGTATCATAAACTTGAACAGAGACATTTGCGGAGATTCATATTTTGGAAGATTTCTCTATTAATTACAACGACAGGATCATTTTGTAAAGAAGTGTCTCAAAATAATTATTAATAATAATAATCTTTACATTATAGTAATGCATATCAAAAGTCCAACATGACAGTAATACCAGTGGTAGTAACTGCACTTTCTGAGCAACAACAGCAAGATACAAAATAAACGCTGCCGAAACTTCGATCTTATCGCCCACTTAGGATTCTATTATGCTCATCATTGGCTTGAAATTTTGTCGCTTCTATCGACCACGTAGGAAGGAGCTTAAGTTCTTAGAATTCAACCAAATAATACGAGAGAAATTTCGATCTTTCATAGAACCATCCAAGGGCGTCGCTAGCTTATTGCTGAAGGGGGGCAATGGGGCAATATTGTGGAGAATAAAAAATATGGACGCCTGGTATAGTCGAGAGCATGAAGCGTTACACTTTGGAAGTCTTTGCTTCGATGATGATTGTAATTTATTTATTATACACTCATAAAGGCCAGACCATGGTGCTTCTTAGTTATGTTTTTAGTCTTCTGAGGCTGCTAAAAGATTGCACTACTGTACAGGTCGTTCATGGTAAAGCGATCAAAATTTTTAATGCTTTTCTCCTTTCGAAAAAGATAGAATTTGTTTCTTTTAAGACATCAACAACTGTTAGATTTGTTAGATTAAGTCTATCGTGCCACAATTGCTGTCAAAGTTCGGTAAAACATAAAACTGGGCAATAGATTCAGATTTTCAGTTGCCATCTTTTGCATCTGCGCCAGTTGTAACTTAGATAATGCGAATGATGGCAAACGTATCTCAAGAGAGGTGATAATTGAATCCAAGTATGATATTACTAAAGACCTTTTCCAGTATTCTTAAAGGCTTTCTGCTGGATGATTGCTTCTATGACGTTGTTTTCCCGTAATACGCGGCATTGATGTAATTTCCTCCTCCAGTCGGACTTTCTCTGCAACAACAGCATCTTCCTTTTTAATTAAAAGTAAAATCCTTTTAACGTGTTCCGAGGCTTTGACCACGTCCAAAGCTACAGATTGGAGTACGTTGACAACGGGCTTCATCAAAGCCGAGTATTTGGTTACCAACATAATCCCGAGAATGAAAGAAATTCTGGAAGTAGCCGTGTGCAGTTGGCAGGCACTTTTCCGAGTTGTCTTATAGGAGGCTTAACTGCCTCCACCTGGCGACGCCCTTGGAACGATCAGAAAGACCTACAGTCGAGTCTTCAAGCTATGAGCGCAGTTTTTTAGATTTTTGTTTTTCTAAACGATAGAAACAAGATTTGTTTGAAAAGTTTCCGACCCCAATCTGAAGATATATTTGCGCATGAAGATTCTCACCGATTTCAGCCATATTGTATGCTTAGTTTCTGTTTGAATCTAGAATTTTGTTGTTTGACAATTTGTTTTTCGTTAAAAATAAAAAAGAGCGGGTTTCAATGGATAATTGAGGCACGTCTATTTCAAAATTAACCTATTTAGGCGTATTCTATTCGAAATACGTTGTATGTTTATTTTCAGGTATTAAGCCATACACATGTAGCTTGTGCCCAAAAAGTTTCACCAAAAAGCATCACCTCAAAACTCACATGAATTTCCATACGGGTCTCAAGCCGTATACTTGTGAAAAATGTGGTCTGGCTTTTTCGCAAAGTAGCAACATGAGAACACATTACAAAAAGTGTCTTTTGAAAAATCAATATACCGAAAAGAAAACACAAAATGAACACTCATCATGATCATTAGCAATCAACATTCAAATAATTTCAAAGATTATATATACAGTATGTCGTATTTATTATTAAATTACCTTTACGTTTTTATTTATAAAAAAATTGTGAATCAGCCTTGTTTTGTCCTTGTTGTCCTAGTGACCGAGCATCCAAATGAGCTGGACTATCTTCTTCATTTCTCTATCCTTTATTTCCGCTCCCTTATATCGTATTCTCAGTTATTTGAAAGTGTCTTCAAATCCTACATCTATCTTTGGTATTTCTGTTTTTTCCACCTCTCTTGCTTTGTTTTCTTGAACTTGTGGAAACCTTAACTTCAAATTTGATGTTATATACATCAGTAGCACTTGAAAAATATTTGGGGAATATCAATACGGCTTCACATAGAGTAGTTCGACAACAGACGCAATACATATATTAAAACTAATGATGAAAAGAGAAATCGATCACCAAATATATATAGCAAAGCTCTTCATCGATTTTCCGTGAGCCTTTGACTCAATCAAAAGAAACTGCCTATTGACAGTACTAAAACAACAAAGTGTAGATGCAAAATTGCGAAAATTAATCTAGTTTACTTCGAGCGAAACAAGCATCAGCTTACTAATATCTAAATGAAAATATGACAATGTTGAGCGAGATAGTTAAAATGCAAAAATAATGAGATAGCAAGCAATGTAAAGTTGGATAGGTGAAAGTTGACAAGTATGAAATTATGGGAGTGAAAAAGCTTAAGTATCAATAATAGAGTACTGAGATGAAGATACTAACAAGAAACTAATAAAGATAACATAACATTACTAAACCAGTAATGATATGTACAGCTAAAGCAGTGACACTAACAAGAAATGATAAAGAAAAATTGATAAGAACAGAAAGAAAGATAATAATATAGAATACGAACCGATATTGAAAAATAACAAACTGACGAGCTCGGCGACTAGGATGTTGTAAAAAAATCGAAACTCGACGAGTTAAGTGTCTAGGACAAAATGCTTAATAGAGGTTCAAGATGATATAACCAGAGAAGAATATTTCTCAGGAAAAGACAGGAAGTTGTGGCGGGAAATAAGCGAGAAGGTGTAGAGATGGATTATGGGGACTTATCCACCCCAACAAGTGCCTGCGACCAAATGTTCTCTTCTCATATTGTGACTATTTAACGATGACATAAACTTACCTACCCGACCAAGAACACAAAATGAAACATTAATAAAAATACGAACAAAATGTATACACCCCTTTGGGGATGTAAGTTTGATAAAAAAGTAACCTTCCAAAAGTTACTTATATTGTTAGTTAGTTAGAAACTGGCCAGTTTCTGATACGTTTTGATGCCGATCTTAAGATAAAACGAAAACATTTGTTGAAGACAACTTTTTACAAAACAACATTTCAAATTTTTCTCTATTTCCCATGTTTTGTATCCATCATGCGTGGAAATAAGAAAAAGTCACAAGGGGCCAAGTCAGATCGAAGGGAAACATTTATTTTACTTACAGTTTCTGAAGACGATAACTTGGTTATCGAAATGCGAGTCAGTTCGTGTAATTATGAGTGTTGGTGTAGAGGCAGCAGTAAATAGGTTCAGTATCCTCAAAGAAAGTAATTAAACAACGTTAAATTTGGGGATCTAGTTAGACATTACACACTGATGGATAGATAATGAACTGACCCAATAAAAATACCCTACTCTGACTAGGAGAAGACGTATCTTAAGTATTCTTATTTTCACCCTCTTTATTCATAGGCTTCCTACAGTTTTCTTTTGCTCCAAATTTAATGTTAAGTAATTTAAACCAAGGAAACACACTCTATAAAATTATTCTTTTTATAAATACAAATAAATCTTCATGAAATTCACCACGAAGGGTCTATAGAGTATTTGGGAGGTTTTAGTATTTCAAAAAGAATTCTTTAGGCCGATTCATAAACTTGACTTTCTGTTTGCCGTTACCGTTGACGTTTGCTGTTTCAAAATTAAAAATATTGAAATGCATAAGACTATTCGTAGTTGCCGTTTACCGATTGGCCTACCGTTGCCGACTTTCAGCATAAATAAATTTTATTTTTTCTCGTCGGCCGTTCGTAGCAACTTTCGTAAAAAAGAGCCAATCGCATCCGTTTGCATTCGTCACATGATTTTGACGTATGACGTTAGAGCGTGTAATTTAGATTGCTTCTCTTTCAGTTTGTTTGTTTATGATGGTATTTTGGTAACAAAAACACAAAAATAAAACGAAAACAAAAAGCAGTAGTCACGTCAAAAAGAATAACAAAATTTTTAGGTTAACGGCAGCAACGTTAAGTTTATGAATAGGGTTAACAGACGTCAAACGTCAAACGGCAAACGACACCCACGAACGGCAACGGTAAACGAAAAGTTAAGTTTATGAATCGGCCTATCGATCTAGTTTCAAAAATCGTGTATTCCTTTAAATAACAATGCGACATACTGTGTATAGTACAAAAGTATAAAAATTATGTTGTATATGTGTCATATCCTAAAAACCGGGTTGTCACTGCGCGAAACCGGTTCGCGAAACGAGTCTCGTCTTCATACTTACCCTGAAACTTGTTTCGCGAGTATGTCAGCCAACGCCAGTCGGTTTTTGATCGCGCATCAAAATGTTTCGCCTTCCGTATTTTTCAAAGTATATACGGCCACCATGTGTATCGCCAAAGTGCGCCAAAAAATGGACCGGGAGAGCAGCATACGCCTCATTCAACTTTACCAAATGTACCAATTTTTAAGGGATGCCAACGATAAGGCTCATCATAAGAGAATGAAAAGAGAGGATGATTGGAAGGAAATGTAGCAGCCTGTCGCTGTTTAAAACATTGGTGGGCTCCTACAGGAACGAAAGATCCTCTGCTCCTGACGGCTTACACTTTTTTCGCCTGGAAACCCAAACGTTTCGTCCAGTGGACCGAAGACATTTTCGCGAAACAGTTTCGCGCAGTAACAACCCGGATTGAGTATATTATAAACAGTGAATCATCAGACTCTTTTTTATTTTATTTATTCTAAAGACGGCAATATCTTAGGAGCGTATTATATTTCAGCTTAACATTTCTTAAGATATCTCGAGCTGCTAATTAAATTGCTTAGAATCTATTTATTTTGTATTACTGTCCACAAGCTCTTTGAAACAACATCAAGTTTATAAAAATGAGCTGTGCAGAGCCGGACTTATAAGCATTTCTTCATAACAAGGCTCCCACTCTCCCCCATCTCTTATTTGAAGAGGCTACTTTTGTTATAATTTTTTTCCTGAAGCTGTAATACAATCCGTTACTAAAATATGATCGACGATAGTCTTTAATTGCCCACCCGTTATTAACCAATTTTTCTGTGATATAATTTATTATAATATAATTTTCTACACTGTGTAGTTTTCTTAGTAGTCTTAGTTTTTTCGAGATTCTGCGGAACAAAGAACAACAATGTATATATATCGTAGGTCAATAGACAAGTTGGGATTTTAGCTAATATCCCAGGACAATAGGCAGTTGGCGTGCCACTGCTGCCTATTCTTCCGGAATATTAGCTAAATGCCGAACAATAAATTATTCGTCGAAAAATGACCAAGCGTTTGTCTATTCTCCTGGGACTAAAATTCGGATAATGAATATCTATTGAAAAAGGCCAAATTGTTTAATAGTCAGAAAGGTAATCGCGGTATATGGGATAAAGAACAGTTAGGTAAAGTAAAGCAAATTTTACTCGCTGGTCCTGCAGAAAAAGAAGAAGCTGGACATAAAGATTACAATACTTACTATCACTATGTGAATAGCTATGAATGTCACGTAATCGTAAAAAGAAAAAAAAACAAACAGATGCTGTTATTTACTGTGTACTTGTAGAATATTATTATGAGAAAACTTTAGAAGCTCATGCTCAGACTGGTTAGGTTAGATTAGGTTAGGTTAAGTAAAAAATGTGGAACAAACTGGTGTTCTTGTTTTAAAAATAAAATAAAATGTACATCACAATGTCACCAAGCCTCTACGTGGTGCAATAAATGATTGATTGAAATGCAAAAATAAATAAATAAGAATTCTTTTATCCTATTTTTTTATCTTATTCTGTAAACCTAATAGTCTGTTATCAATTTGGCCTTTTTCAATAGATATTTTATTATCCAAATTTTAGCTAAAGTCCCAGGAGAATAGACAAAGGCTTGGTCATTTTTCAATGAACAATCTATTGTCCGGCATTTAGCTAATGCTCCGGGAGAATAGTCATGCGTGGCATGCCATCAGCCAACTGCCTATTGTCTTGGAGTATTAGCTAAAATTCCAACTTGTCTATTGACCAATGACTTATACAAAATATCAAAATATAGTCTTAGATAATTTTTTAGTTCAAACGTTAAAAGAATATGTAAATAAAATATTAAATATTTTGTTTATCAATGTTTATCAAAGTAAAGCTCTTTCTCTATTAATTGCAGCAAACCTCATTTTGAAATTGTTAATATCCAATTACGAATGATTTTTAAATTGCCAAAATTTCGATCCTTTGGTTGGTAATTTAAAAAAACTCTTAGACGGTTTAATTTTGAGTCCACAGTCTACAACACTATTCGTAATTTCGGTAATTTTATACGTGGTCCCCTCGTTTTTTGGCTCTAGAAAATCGAGAAATGATCCACTTTCGATGATTTTTTTTTTAAAATATTCGTTTATATGGCGGATTTATAAAAAAATATGGAAATAAAAAAAAATGAAAACTTATATTGGTTAGTTTAGGTTAAGCTAACTTAACCTAACCCATTTTTTAATGGTGAAAAGTTTTAATTTTTCGAAGTTAACTTTTAGTATTTTACACTTGATTACAATAAGTGATTTTAAGAATGTTTTTGTTCAAATAACTTTAAAGATTACTTAATAAAAAAGGTATTGTTAATATTTTTAATTATAAAAATGTGATAAATTGACATTTTTGTATAATTTTTTTTTAATTTGTTCGTTTTATTGTGTAGACTATGAAAAAAAATATAAAGACTTTATTTGATTATTTGCAAAAAAGTTATCAACAATTATACGTGAATCAGTGCATTTTCATTAACATTTAAAGCCCCGAAACCAATAAAAGTTTTCATTTTTTTTTATTCCCATAATTTTTTTCGTAAATTTGCCGTAAAAACGAAAAATTAAAAAAAAACCATTGACATCAGATGAGTGTCCGATTTTCTAGAGTCAAAAAACGAGGGGAAAGTATAAAATTACCGTAATTTCATACTACATAAGAAGGACAGAAATATCAAGAATGATATTGTTAATATTGAATATATATATATATATATATATATATATATATATATATATATATATATATATGTATAAATTTTGTTTCTTGTATAATAAGTAAAATAAAAGTTTAAATTAATATGTGTTTCTTTTATACAAACGCTGATTCATTCAATCTGTCCCTGACTCATAATTATTGAGGATTAACGAATTATAAAGTAATAACTTCGTATTACAGATGGTCTGATTTAAAAAAAAACATGTTACACGTTTTAAAAAACGAATACAAAAAGTAACCTAATTTTATAACCGCGCTGTATTAAAGGTTATTCCAAATCAAGTGATTTTGACATTTTTGTGCGTTTTTTGGGGCAAATAAATATAATTTTATCATAAAGTTTTTATTGTTGTTCAAATATATAGTGTTGAGTGCGTTTTATTTTGGAAATTACCACGTTATGGCTTTAAGTGACTATTACCACAATAAAGCTGGATTTGTGCAAGTTGTGTTTGTCAAGAAAATGGAAAACAACTACTTCGTTGTTTTTGGTAATGTGAGATATTTTTTTAAAAATTAGCTGCAGTTAGTAATGATGTTTTTTGACGGCTTTAGATGTAACAAATAATATATGGATCTATATTATAATTGTTTAAACAGGTTTTCAATGTATATTTTAAGTTAACTGAATGGAACATATCTTTATACAAGAAAGTTTTGCTTAGATTACAAATATACAGAACCCTCAATTTGGTCTTCTGTCTTCTTTGCAATCTTAGAACACTTTCTACCGAAGTACCAAATTTTATATAAAAAAACATTATTTTTATAAATCTGTTTACCTGATACAAATTGAATTCTCGCATTATTTGAAAAGAAATCACTTAAAATTGTTTTCCATTTTGTAAACTTTTGGGAATCCTAAAAAAACGGACTTTGGCGCCTGTTAGCTCTTTCAGAGCAACTCTCGACTGGATAAAATATGGCCATTTTTACATAAATCCACTTCCAAAATATCTCTTTCCAAGTTGTTACAATGTGATTATCACAACTAAGTTGGAATTTCTAAAACCAAAATTTCTGGAACCGAATCACTACACCAACACTCACAATTACACAGAGACTGAAGATTAACTTTACTTCACTTTACAGTTTACCTTTAGTATCTAAAGACGATAACGTAGCGTCAGACGGTGTAATTGTGAGTGTTGATGTAGTGGCGGTGTAAACAGTACATTCAGTATAATGGGGTTAATATGACCTATAAGTAACTGTGTCCATCTTGAGCTGTGCCCAGAGGTCAGCTCCATACATCATATTAACTAAAGAAATAACAATACACCGACTACTGGGTACTACAATTTTACGATTTTGTTCCATATATATCATGTTCGTAAAGATCACACTCTGAAGTATAATTTTACTCTTAAAACTATTAGTAGGTATAACTAATAGTCAGCCGCCTGACAAAATTAATAACAAAAAAGAACCCATCTACATCACTAAGTTCAACATAGAATCGCTGACAGATGATAGCACAAGAGGATTATACGAACAGAGACTTAATGAAAAAATTAGAGAAGACCATATATCAGAAAACGATGACGTAGAATTAGTCTGGAAAAAAATTAAAGATAATATAGTGTAAAGTGCAGAGGAAGCCGTAATAAGAATAAGAAAGGTGAATATTAATGTTAAAGGGAAAACAAAACCTTGGTTCACCAGCTAAGTTAAGAAAGAAAAGAAAAAAGCGTACATCAAATATATCTACGACAGAAGCCCAGCCGAATAACAGAACTATAAAATAGTTAGAAACCAAATAAACAACAGGATAAAACAATTAAAAAAGGAGTACTGGGAAAAATTCTCGGTCGAAATGGAGGAAGATCTATGGTGGCCAGAGGAAGATGTGGAATATGCTTCGAAACAGAAGGAAACAGGTGACGGAGGAAGGACAGGTGAACACAGTAGACATGGATTAGATATTTCGAAAACATGTATGGTACGCCCAATAACAATGCATCGACTATTGAAATCACGCCAAATGATGACAACAATGAACCCGAAATAACGATGGAGGAAGTTCAGAAGACAACAAAAAAACTGAAGAACCGGAAGACGCCTGGCATTGATAATATAAACAATGAACTTATTAAGTACGGAGAAACAGAGTTACAAAAAGAACTCACGCGACTGTTACAGAAGATCATAACCTCTGGCACTATCCCAGATGAATGGAAATCGAGTATATCCCTACCAATATACAAAAAAGGAGAAAAAAGAGATCCGAATAATTTTAGGAATATAACTTTGCGCTCTTCGGTTCTTAAACTTTTTACTAAGATATTGGCAAATAGAATAAGGAATAAGGTACCAACTTCTGAAGAACAACAAGTATTCAGGTCTAATAGATCAACAGTGGACGCAATATTCATAGTTCGTCAGTTGGTGGAAAAGTCGTTAGAATTCAATAAACCCATGTTTGTCTGTTTAGTTGACTTCACCAAAGCATTTGATAAAATACGACTGGGAGACGTGATTATGAGTCTTGAGAAAATCAACATAGACTATAAGTATCAACGAGTCATCAAAGAACTTTATACCGGCCAGAACAAGAATTAGAACTGAGGTAGGACTCTCTGAAGAAATTCAAATAAATACTGGTGTTCGGCAGGGAGACAGTCTTAGCCCAACCCTATTCAACATCATAATGGATCAAATTATGGAGGAAGTCAACAAGGTCAATGCAGGATAGAGAATGGGTCAACGCTCCCTAAAAGTATTGTTTTATGCAGACGATGGTATTGCCGTAGCATAAAATGAAGACGACTTACAACGTTTACTATATAAAATGAAAATTTCTGCCGAAAAATTTAACATGAGCATCTCAGTCAACAAATAATAGTAATGGTAATGGTAATATCAAAAAATTCTATTAGATGCAAATTGGCAGTCGATAGCGGAATAATACAGCAGGATAATACAGGATTCAATTATCTGGGACGAACACAAGCGATGAACGCATCAAAAGCCAGCGGCTGTCTGAGAGATATAGTGTGGAGAAACAAAGCGATGAGCAAGACAGAATCTATAAAACGTGTGTGAGACCTATTCTCACATATGCCTCGGAAACTAGTGCCGAGACCTCAACAACAAAAAGAATAATGAGAACCACAGAGATGAAAATACTGCGAACCAACAAGGGAGTCACCCTCGGGAACCGAATAAGGAGTGATGTTATAAGAGAAGAATTGGGCGTACAGGATGTGGTGAGGTAGGTCAGGGAACGAAAAAGATTCTGAAGTGATCACGTAGAAAGGATGCCAAAAGACAGATGAGCAAAGTGGGCTAAAACTCAAAGACCTAACACACGCAGACCTGTAGGCAAACCACCAAAGAGATGGTTCGATAGCTGGAGTTTAGCTTCTAAGGAAGATCCAGGAAGAGGGCCAAACGTACAGGATTGAACAGGACCTGCCCAAGTAACATTTTTGACTTTAAGAAAGGTTTAAAATCACTTACAAAGCTAGATATAAATTCTCTTAATAAAGCGTATAGGCTGTAACAACTGCCATGAAGTAATCTTACAACATTCTTAAAGCAGGAAGGGCCCACCTGTCACAGCTTAACTTAAGTCAATGTTACAGCTTAGAAGCATTTAAAAGAAAGCTATTACAGCAACGTAACAGCAATGATAAAACATGATATTAAAACCTCTTTAAAGCACTTACTCTTGGGACTTAATTCCTAGAAAAATTTCTTTACAGTAATCAAAATTACTAAAATGACACAGGATTAGTATCTGTTGAAACAAAATGTTTCTATGGATGCTATGAAATGACTTCCGATTTGTATGTCGCTGAAAACTTCATTATGGCTGATTGAAGATTTGATATAAACAAAATATTTTATAGATAGAGTATATTATTAATCGGAAATCCAAAGAAAAATTTCCAACGAAGGCAAGTTTACTGTAAAAAACGTATAAAATACGAGTGTATATTGCACGCACCATCGATTTATTGAAGTTTGCTCAATTGAAAATAAAAATAGTCTTTTAAAATTCAACTTGTATATTTCAACTAAACAGCATAATAATAGAAGTAAAACATTTATAAAAAAATAATTATAACCTTAGAAATTATTAAGACAGACGGCATGAAAGTTTCAAATGACAATATTACTACAAAATGGCCGCTACATAATCTTCAGAAAAAATGGCTAAAATGGAATAAAGCTAATAATATTCCTATGGGTATGCAATAACTACTTATGACTGCATTAAAAGTTTCATATCTTTTAAAAATAAGTTTTTTTTATCCTTTCTTTTAAAAATTTCCGGCTTTTTTCACTTTTAACCACTTTGGTCGACATTTTCTTACACAACAACCTAAGTTTGCTTCTCGTTTTAAGAAGTCTGAAAGAAGATGTTATTTGATTACTATCAGTTTTAAACCAACTTTAAGAAGTTCCAAAAAAATGCAAACCAATGAGTCATAGAAGTATAAACAGATTTCATAAAGCTAAATAGCTTTATCAGAATAAAGCTTTAAAAAAGGTTTGTCATTACGTTTGTAAATGTTGTCTGCCTGTTGGTGCAACCATATCAAAGCTCCCTAGTTCTTAACTACTCTACAAAACTGAAATGTTGAAACAAGGCAGTAGAGCATTTACACTTTTAGAACCACATTGCTGCCGACAACCAATAAGCTTTATCCTTCAGTTTTTAAAGCACTGTATTACGTTTTAAGATAAAATGGTTTTAAATGGAATTTAAAATGTTACTTGGTCTGGTCCTATTGAAAGAGGAAAAAGAAGAAGAAGAACTTGGAGCTTCCCTGTTTCTCGCATGGACAATTATATGTCGGGAAATCGTCATCTTTGTTTATTTACGCACCACAAAACAAAACAGAACATACAGTTTATCTGAAAGCTTTAAATTGTTTTGTAAGTTATCAACATCATGTGTAATTAATAGAAAATAATAATAAAACTTCATTCATATGGAGCATTTTATTTGTTTTAATGAAAATTGATTCCTTTTGTTTGTTTTAAGTTTATTTCATACAAAAGTTTAGGTCTTTTATTTATCGATTGAGGCAGTACGAAGTCTCTAAGAGGAAATAAAACTATTTCTATTTTATATATCATTTTTAATGAATTTAGCTAATGGATTTTATACAAGTGACAGTGATATTAACATCTAACAATAATTTATATATATATATATATATATATATATATATATATATATATATATATATATATATATATATATATTGTTATGGTATGAATATATTCAAAATAAATTATTAAATAATAATAAGATATAAATAAAGCAATAAGTTCAGTTCTGTTATTCGGTCACTTAGAGCAGTTTATCACAATAAAATAAATAACATTCTTTATATTAAGTTTTGGCCAACACTATATTCTAAATTATTATTTAATTTTGACAAATCCTGTATAATCAAAGAATTTAATCCATAAATTGACAGATAAAAACAGGAGCACCAACTTCAAAAATTTGTGTGACATACCAACATAAATTTTAAGGTTATAAATGATAAAATTTAAAAATTTTGACAACTGCAATGATAAAATTAATAACATAGGAATGAAATAAATACAACAAAGAAATTATAGAATAATATTATTTGAATAAAGTCACAATAATTTAAAAATTTAGAAATGACAATTTAGTAACTAACTTTTAAAATAAATATCATTGGTTAAAAGAAAAAAAAAAGTTTGTTTAAAAGAAAAGGAAGGAAGAAAAAAATCAACAACGAAAAAAAATTTTTTTTGGCAAGAGAAAAAAGAGTAAAATAATTTAATTGAAATTTAAAAAAAAATTAAAATCTTGATAAAAAAGGCATAAAATATTCAAAGGATTGATAATTAATAATTGTATAAGTGTAGTAATAAGAAATTAGTGAAAACAATTAAATAAAGTGAAATAAGTGAGAATACTCACAAAGGGACAATTTCCAAGATAAAGAAGTTGTGAAAGGAAAAGAACAGGAGTGGAACTACAGCGGAGTATCTGTTTATTCTGCAAGGCCGTAACAATTTCCAATTAAAAAAAAAAAAAATTAAAAAATACAACATAACAAACACTTAAGGTACTGTTCTATTAAGTTTAAGTATTTCTTTTAGTATATAATATTTGAGTTCACATTTCCATATAATTTAGTTTTATGAATGTAATTATGAGTATGAATGAATGAATGAATGTTTGTAAAATAAAATAATTGTAATAGCTAGTTAAGAAATTGTATATTTTGAATATTTTATTCATTATAAAGAACAGACCCGGTCTTAAAACTATTATAATCTGACCTTATAACCATAACAATTTATCGCAATAAAATTTTTTAATTTGACCTCACAATATAATACCCTGAGAATAAAAAAAAATAATAATAACATAATAAAATAAAGAAATTCAAATAATTATTAATGGCGCCCAAATTAAAATCTGATTTTATTTAAAATAAAATTTATAAAAATAAACATTACACACATTAATACCATAACAATATATATATATATATATATATATATATATATATATATATATATATATATATATATATATATATATATATATATGTATATATACCTAAAACAATATTTTGCAGATGTACAAATTTTAGTTTACAAAACCTTACATGATACACACCCCTTAAAATCTAACGATTTTATAAAGCAAATTTACATCGAAAACAAATACCAGCAAGTTTATAAATGTAACTAGAGTTTATTAAATTTGGAATTTGCATTGAAATTTTTGCTAAAAAACTACGAACCATGTTTTTCACGTGAGCACAGTTTGATAATCACGCGTCTACATTTTTGCGTTCAGTGTTTCGTCGCGAGAACTATAAAACTACGGGAATAAGACAATTGATTTTAATTTTTGAATAAGTAGATAGATACGACCGTTAAATAAAAGTAAGGAAAATATTTTTCCATTTCGTATGTACAGCAGTTAACCTCACATTATCTTATTTTTAAATAGATTGAGACTTAGTTCTAACCAACTAGGCACTGTATTTTTCTTAATAATGAACAACTTTTCTACCTCAACTCAAGTTAGTTAATAAAACTATGGAATAATAAATTTCCTTGAAGGAATTTTTCTAACATAATTCTACTACAAAATAATTTTTTAAGTCTATATTTTCTACCTTTGGGTGATAAATATTCAAATAAATGTTTTTAGTGATAAAATACAATTAAATCAAATTCTATACATTAACTTATGATAAGTCCATACGATACAGATCTTTGTTTGTACAGATATCTGTACAGACTATGGAGTCGGAGTAAAAAATTTTACATTTACATTTGGATAGAATATCTGTACAGATTTTTAGTTCGAAAATACAATTTAAATTTCTTAGCTACGATAAATACACAGACTTACATGCACACTCCGACTTTTGGATCGCTCCGACATTTGTCTGTACTGTCTAGTTTGTACATACAAAATTCTATAGAATTTTATGTAAGTCTATATTGTGTGGACCCACCATTAGTACCAGTTAACTTGCTAAACTTGCAATCCATAAAATAAGATTACCAAGGAGCTGCGGACGCTAGGAAAGCTGTTAGGCGAGATTTAGCGAGACAGGCGTATATCTTGGCTCCCTGTATCCCAGTTACCACCCTTGTGAGCAGTCGTTTTTGTTTGCAAAAACGTTCCTTATTTTAACATACACTCCCAACATGTTTACAAAGAGTGCAGAGAATTTAAGGACGGACGTATAGACGTCCATGACAAACAACGCTCTGACCGGCTATAATGTTCCGATGCGAAAGAGTAAGAAGCCATCCTGAGAGACCGAAGGGATCTCAGCTAGATAATCCCTAATGTTAGCATATTCTGCTTTCATAACATCTTAGATACTGCTTAGGATATGCCAAGATTTGTGCAAGGTGAGTTCCAAAAATGATGAACCAACAGCAACTTGTGGAATTTCTTTATATCTACGAAACCGATGTTTAGACTCTGTTGTCACTGGAAACGAGATCTGGGTCCACTATCTGACACCGGAAACAAAAAAACAATCCAGTGAAAACATCCAAGCTCGCCGAAGCCGAAGAAGTTTAAGCAAATTATGTCTGCCGGCGAGGTTATGGCGAGTGTCTTTTGGAAAAGGAAAGGATTGTTGTTGTTGTGCGAATTCCTGCCTACGATAAGAACACTATGTCAGATGCTGAAGGGCCTTCAGTTCTCTATTCAAAACAAGAGATGAGGCATGCTCACAAATGCAGTGTGTCTCCATCAGAACAACGCGCGTCCGCACACCGCCCGTGTCCCAACTGATTTGGATGGAATAACCTTACAGGCCAGACTTGACCTCCAATGATTACCATAACTTCCGTGAATTAAAAGAGGGCGGATTACACGACCGATGAAGAGCTAGAAAAAGAGGTTTTAAGCTATCTTCGCGACACGGTAACAGACTTATACGACTCGGGCATAAAGAAGATGGTACACCACAAGCAAAAATGCATTGATCTAAACTGCGAAAAATAGACTTTTCCAAACATGTATTTACTCAATGCCAAAAAACATGTTTTGCATTGTGAAAATTCATTAGGAACTTCATTTTATGGAAAAAAATTGTTAGTTAACAATTTGGCAGCACTGGTTGGCAGCCCGCAGATGCCAATGCGGCATTTCGCTACCTCAGAGCTATGGAGGGTAGAGGTAAGGAGAACCATCTCTGTGCTACAGAAAGTGTCCATCAAATTCTTTACGTTAGGGAGGCGTTACTATCGCATGAGTGTAAATTTTAAATAAAGCGACGACACTAGTCGTTTAAAATTTTTTAATACTGCATATTCAAATAAGACGGACTGAACTGAACGATCATATGATATCCCGTCCGACAGAAGCGCCATTCTGGTCAAATTTTGAATTATAATTTACCGTCTACAAGCGGACAGTTTCTAAGCTAAGCCCTCCATACCTCACAGCATCACTGAGACACTTCATTATATTTCAGTTAAACAGTGGGATATCTGAGTTGTCTAAGTGCTGCCCTCATATTCCTCTGTGCTTTTTATCAGAGTACTAAGATGTCTCACAGTTACAGCAGCTGTTTTTGTCTGCTAAAGCAGTTGTTCATTCTGTTTAGGCCTACTCTTGTGTTTCTCTAGAGTACCGTACGTTTTTAATTGATTAATACAATAATTAATATTGTTTTGTTGTCATGTTTTCATCTAGAACATTGAAAATAATGAAGAATTCTAGAAAGTTGGCCGATCAAGATAAAACCAAAATCAAACTTATGAAAGGTAAGTGCATTTAACGTTTTACTTGCAAAGTAGGTGTTACATAACCTAATTTAACCTTACCTTCAATCTAATATTTAAGAATGTAGCCTTACTGATGTTAATTAATCCATGCTATTTAAATTAAATTAATTCCATAAATTTTATCAGTTGAAGCGTACGATTGTTTGTGACTCTTGAGACAATAATTGACAGTGCCGCTGTCTGACGAAATACGATCTTTATCTGTTTTCTGTCTTCTGCTAAATTTCTAAAACCGATCTATTTCCATCGTAATTTTTATAATGTAGATTAGAGAGCGCAATAGCCGTCCTTCTGTCATTACCTTACAGTTTATTCAAGTTTCTCGAAGTATCTTTAAGGCCGCTTGACATAATGCAATATAACGTGCAAGAAATTGCATGCAAGTCTCTGTAAACAGTAACAGTAAACAAATTCCTAACCTCAAATTTTTACTAATATTTTGTACATCAATGAAAATAACGAAGTTTTACGAAAGTCGGCTCATCTTCATGCTTTTGATCAAGAAATATTACGTCTTACATTGTACTACAAGTTGTATTGCATCATATCAAGCGGCCTTTACGAAATTATGCCGTTTAAAATAAAAATGTAAACATAAGTGCATGACAACAAGAGTTTGGGTATTTTCCTCCTCCAGTACGACGAAAATGTCGCTAAGTTTTAAGCTAGATACTGACGAGAAAGATGAAAATCTATTGTGTGTCTTTTTGAAGGAGTGTTTTGATTCTCCTTTTTCTTCTCGTAATTTTTTAATGCAAAATTTTCTATTAAAAATATGTTTTACTTCTTTTATTCTCAGTTATATTTGTTTTAAAATATAAAGTTGTCGAAAAACGAATAAGAAAAATTTAAACCCAATTCCAAATTTTACTTATACTAATTTCTATTCCTGTTTGAATCCATTTGCGATGGGCTCGCGTTGATCTTGTTCTCGTTTATGAAGTTGGAAGAATACCACCAATCGACCGCTTAACATGAAAAGAAAGACTAACGCCGGTGCCGTCCTCTCGAGCTTATCTGCTACCATATAATGGGAGTAGACAGCCATCAATGTTAACATGAGAAGTATGATGTTGGACAGGTTTTTAATTTTATCTGAAAAAAAAAAAAGAAATTGATCGTTAGTTGATTTTAACAGCACATTTTTACAACAAATAATTATACTTGTATACTTTATTATATATGTTATTACTTGAAGGAATGTCAAAGGTATCAAAAATATCAGAACTTATATACAGGGGCAAGTTTGAAATAAGCGTTTTTGCAGAAGGTGTCTCATATGCAATATAAGTTTTCATATTTGAAAATTCCTGCAATTTAAATATAACTTGATAAGAGTAGTCTCTAATTCTATGGAGGGTACAATAGTTTTACTTTCTTTTTCAGGGAAAGATACAGTTGATCAAATAATTTAATAATTTTAATAGTGGAGATTCGATACTTGAAGATCGTTCGCGCTTGGGTCGTTGGGTCGTGGGATATTGACGTTAAAAAGAAAACAGTAGAAAACCAACCTATTATTAGTACTCGTCCATTATTGAGCTCCATTGGATACCATACTTTGCTATTTAGAAGCATTAGGTACCATTTAAGCGAAGCCTCGAGTGGAGGTGTGTAAACAGCTGCTTACTCTGTCGAAAGATGATCGTTTTATTGGAAGTGTTTCTTGCAATGAAAAATAGATTTATCTCAACATCCAAGATATGGAAAATCAGTAGTTAAACAAAGGACAATTATCAGAATTCGTCGCAAAAAGAATTCGATTCTAGCTGAAAGTCTTGTACTGTGTCTGTTTAATATACTTCCAGATGGTCGAACTATTAAAACCAAGAAATATAAACTCATGGTCATAAATAACGCACAACCATTTATTTCAATATCAAAACCTAAAATATTAATCTTTTGGGTTTCTTTTTTTCCATCACAAAAAGTTAGAGAATCTTAAATGTTAGTGATAAAATGTAGCAAAATTTCTTATCAGCAAGTAACTGTTTTTGCGGTTTTTTAAAATTTTAATTCTATGCATATTTTAATGTTTCTTTCATTCTATTGTTGTACCAAGTTGTGGATAGCCGTAATTCAAGGTGTGTTAAAGTCGAGACTAGTTAAACAAAAAATGAATAGAGTTAGGCAGTTAAGTGAACGTGAAACCGAGTTAGTTGGACAGGGACAAAGTTATCGTGAAGTGGCAAATCTGTTTGGTGTACACCACTCATCCATTGTCAGATTGATGCAAAGTTTTCGAGAGACCGGTTCACATTCTAGGAAGCCTGGACATGGACGTCGTCAGTTTCAACTCCTCGAGATGACCGTCTTTTGCAATTAAATTCATTAAGAAATCAGTCAATGGCAAGTGTCGAGCTCAACAACCTTTTAAGAGAAGTCCGAAATGTAAATATCTCTGATAGATCAATAAGACGACACCTTCAGAATGCTGGTCTACATAACAAAAAAGCTCTCCAGGCACCTTTGCTAACCAACCAGGCAGCATCTTGTTGCTAGGCTAAGATTTGCAAAGCAACATTTAGATTGGAATTTAGAAAATTGGTACCAAGTTTTATTTACTGGTGAAACAAGAATCAGTCTAAGAGGTCCAGATGGACGTTATCAAATTCAAAGACGGCGAGGAGAAAGATTTGCGCAGTCATGTATTATTCCCAGGGAGCCGTTCCAAGGAGGGTCTATCATGTTTTGGGAGGAATTTGTTATGTTATCCGCACAGATTAGTTTTTAATGCATCATAATGATAGACCACACGTTGCGGCAAATGTTATGAATTACCTAAACGAAGTAGGAATTGATACCCTGGACTGGCCACCAAGAAGTACAGATATGAAACTGTCGAGCATGTCTGGGACATTTTAAAACGCCGCATTCGTGGTCGAAATCTATCTCCTCAAAATTTAAATGAGCTTGACCAAGCGGCATTAGAGGAATGGGAGAACATACCTCAAGCACTTAATTGAAAACATGTCCAGGAGAATGTTAGCAACAATTACATCCAGAGGTGGAAATACACGCTACTAGCGTTGTAAAAAAAGGAACATTATTGTTTAGAATACAAGTTTTATTTTTAAGAAAATTTGGTTTTATTGCAATAATTTTTACTCATTAAAAATCACTCAAAATTACTACACATTTCTTATTATTGCGTCAAAATGATTGAAAAGAATTTGAGCAATAGCAATATTAATTTATTAAACAAAAAAACATTTCCAGAAATCCGGGTGGTGCGTTGTATGAGATTTTATGTGCGAAAGATCCAGTTTTAGTTAACCAAAAGAGGGTTCTCTTAGAATAAGACATTGCTAAACCATATGCTGCGAAAGTTACGTGAAAAAAGATCTAAGAGCTGATATTGAGCTCCTACCACACACGAGGGAAAAAATTTAATCCAGAGGAGATGTTGAAAATGTTATGCGAAAACTTTGAACATTTAAGCTCGAAGATTGGTTTTATCTAGGTCACAAAGAGCTTGCTGAATATTAAGGCTTAAGGCTATTTCATAAAATCTCTAAATTATTTCATCTTTACGATCAAGGAGTTACGTGGACAAAAAACAATGTTTTTTAATTTGCATCGTATTTTTTTGGAAAACTTAACAATAGTATAAAAATTATATATAAAAACTTTTATAGTATTATTAAGTATTGTGGCTGAATCCTTGGATATTTTCAACACTCAACGTATTTTTTGCTTTTTCCAAGTAAGAATAGAACGACTAGATATCAATATTTGAAATAAAAAACAGCTATGTGATGTTGTTAACACGTTGAGCTCTAGTGCGATCCATAGGCCCGCAATTGAACTTTCCCCACAACCCAAAGTAGTCCTATGGACCGCACGACATATTTTATTGCGAACCTCCTTCGCCGCCTAAGGGACCGTATTTAAATACATCCTGAGTCCTTGGAACATTACCCTACACTTGGTTCATTTGATTTTATTTTTCATATTTTATTATGTTTTCTTCGACATAATTCAAATAATAATTGATTACATTTGTATTAGGCTTCAGATTACCTGTACCTATTTTAGTTGATTTTGTTTTTAAGGGTATAAAAAACATGACGAAAAGCATATAAATATAACATGGAAAGATTGTTGTTACAATCTGAATTATTTATGTTTTTCGCAAAACACTGATTACAATAATGTGGTTTTCCAAAACCAACACTACAAAAATTAATTCCTTTTTTTACTATGGATTTTACATTTTTTTTACTGTACCCTACTCCCTCTTCTCACCTTTTGACTTAGACCTATTTTTTCAATAGGCAATAGTTTTTTTTGTTTTGGCGTGTCTTGATCATCATCTTTGCTACACTTAAAAAATCAGTAAATGCTATATTTTCTTTTTTGTTATTCTTTTATTTATTCATTTACCATTTCTGTATCAAATAAGAGATCAATAGCAATGTTCCTATGCCATTTCAACGTTCTTCTCAAAAAGTGTTGTAACTTGTCATATGCTCAGATAGATGTATAGAAAATTTGTCTTTGTTATAGTACTCCTGATCGTCTGTCAATGCTTACTGTCTCATAAGCATGCTTTGTAGAAACACCTCACGCTCTGGGGCCTGGGTACAGTTTTAGCGGTCCCGAGCGCGCCTATGAACCGTACACAAAAAATATCATTTTTTCGCACTATTTATCAAAATAAAATATTTTTTTTCTATGTTTCCTTGGATCTACACCACATATGGAGTGTAAATATACAAAAAAAAAGTTTTGGGCCCAGGGAATAGTTTATCAATTTTGGTTAGGTCTCAACGTGTTAAATATTTATTAATTTTATGTAGAAAGAACTGTTTATTCACATTATTTTTTTTTGGTATACTGCTTGTTTATACGATTAAATGAAAAAACGTACTAGAAATAGTTTTTTTCTCAGTATTAAACCTCTCGTTACCAATTTATTTCGTACTTAACCTACACTACTAAATCCGCAGTTCTAGAATGAAAATTATGTCGACGCCAGTCGATATACAAATTATTTTCGTAAGTTTAATTAAACAATAAATGCAAGTATAATATTTATCATGACTCTCCTCGACAGTATTTATAGTCAATTAACATTGACAAAATGTAGGTTGCGGTCAAAAATTCTGCAACAACTTACCAAAAATAAACACACGTTTCACGAATTCTACAAATAAAAGCTGATTTAATTTTCATGTTATTTTCATATAAACACACCGAACTGTTTCTACAAAATATAAAATTGAGAAGTATTTATTTTTCTAATCATCAGCATAAGAAGGTATAGGAAACACCTTTATCGCATAATCAGAAATTTCTTTCTCAAAATATAAACGAGCCTTTTACATAAACAATATTTATTTTAAAAGAAACAGCTGCATTGCTACCCCTAAAAAGTTGGCTCCGCACTTTGGAGATACAAAAATTTTGGAAGTTGCCCAGGTTATTATAGATTTGTTCCACTTTGTTTCAAAACCGGACATAAACGAGCTGGCAGCGCATTTTCAAGGTATCCCGATTTTGACGGTTGTTCTGGATTATTCTATATTATTCACATTGGTCCATATTATTCTAAATTGTTCAATATTGTTCTATATTGTTCTATATTGTTCTATACTGTTCTATATTGTTCTATATTGTTCTATATTGTTCTATATTGTTCTATATTGTTCTATATTGTTCTATATTGTTCTATACTGTTCTATACTGTTCTATATTGTTCTATATTGTTCTATATTGTTCTATATTGTTCCAAAATAGACCATCAAAATAAATTTATTTTCCACTAATTTTGTTCAAATTAATTTTTAAACTAAACCATACTTTTCAGGTATCGCGATTGTAATCTTTGTTCTGAGTTGTTTCTAATTTTTTTCTCAATTGGTCTAGAATATTGCTCTTGGAAACAAAATATTTTGCAGGATTAAAGGAAAATTTCGATAAATCACTATTATACGGGTTATTCTAAGGTGCTCAACCTTTTTCCTAGATTTTACTTGTTGTTCCGAATTATTATGGTTTGTTCTACTTAGTTTCAGAATGGAATAGAGCTTAGAATGAATCTACTAGGGAAAATTGAAAGGAAAATCTGATTTTTGAGCTGTAGGAACGCATTTTGAGCTATAGCACTGCATTTTGAGTTATGGGAGTGCATTTTCAAGATATCGCGGTTTTGATAGTTTTTCTAAATATTTTAATTTTGTTTACAATTGTTCTAGATTATTGCCTTAGAAAAAAATTGTTTCGTTATATTTTTAGGAATATTTCAAGAAATTCTTATTATGTGTGTTGTTTCAGATTGCTCTATATTTTTCTACTTTGATCCAGAATGGAATAACCTGAAAATAAATCTACTAGGGAAAATTGTGAAAAAATCAGATTTTCGAGCGATAGGATTACATTTTTACATTTTGAGTTGTAGAACTTATCGCGTTTGTAACGTTATTCTAAGTTTTTAAAAGTTTGTTCTCGATTCTGATATATTGATTTCTAAAAAAAATTATTTTGCGGTTATGTCAATTGTTCGGGATTGTGTCATATTTGTTCTCAATTGTTTTGAAATTTTTTTCTCGAAAAAGAAAATATTTTGCAAGAATTTCAGGAAACCTGGAGAATTTGAGAATCTCGGGCTCCTACATTTAGTTTAAGTCATTAAACTTGTTAGTTACTGAGCCGATTATTATGGCAACTAGGAAAAATTTAATTAAAGATACTGACAAAATCAATGGAAGATATTGATGTTGTTCAAATATGTTTGTATTGGAAGACAGGGGACAATTTCTTGTAATGTTGTTTTAGCTTTCTCATTAGCTGTGCATCTAACTTCAAGATTTGATATTTGTAAAGCTCTTTCAGTTAAAGTATTTTCTGTACACTTCTAATTAAGTAGTTAATTTACGATGCGTGGGTTGCCATCGAATAGTTGAAGTAAAAACAAAGCGAACACACATTGTTACACATATAAAACTTAATGGACGGAAGAATATATAAAAAACGTTTGAAATAGACCGGTTTTCGTAGATACAGTTCGGTAAAATATTGACAGTGATTAATGTGAAAGGTATTAGAGATTGAAAGGTGATTTTTAAATTTCAAAATGGTACAATATACCGTTCAATATTATAAGTAATAAATGCATGAATTAGTTACTCCTTCTCACGTTAATTTCCAAATAAATAAGATAAAGTTTCCAATAGTCGGCAGAACTCTAGTTATTGAAGATGTAAAACATAAATATGTTTAAAAAGCAGATTCATAGGTAAAATGTAATGCGGTTTAACTTTTATTAATAGTTTAATAGTTAAAAATTCGGGATGGGATTTTGAAAAAAATTACAAACACGCTCACTACTGGATATTTTATTGTATCCAAATCCACTGCTGCTAATAACTGTATCACTTAAAATTTAGTGCAAAACAGTTATTATTATTTTATGCATTTCACTAAATTTTCAATTCAATATATATTTTAGAACATTATAGAATAAACTGGTAATTTCCATTTCATACTGTACATCCAAACCAAAATGCTTGCTGAATAAACATTACATAAAGTATACTACTGATTATTGTATTATTATATAACTTCCTATTAAATATATCATTTTGAAAAAAATTAAAAAATACCGAAAGTGGAGAATCGTGCAATAAAGTGATTGTTTAGAATTCCATTGAAGCAATGGCATTCCTGAAGCTAAAGCTACAGAAAAGTGATGAAGAAAACTTATTGAAAAAAGGATTTCGAAGAAGGCGCGGTAATGTACAGGCGACAATAAAATACTATCTAGATAAAAGTCCTTTCAACGTTAACACCCTAGGCAAACACAGGTATCAAGCGTTTCTAAAAAGACATCCTTTACTGATTCATGGAACTTCCAGAAGCGTTACATCTTCGGTTGTTAATGTGACTGAAAGTTGGTTTATTAAAGTTCTAAATTATCCCAAGAAAAAAAATTTACGAAAATTCTTGAAGATAGGACGAGAATTTATAATAGAGATGAAACCTGCTTTTTGCAGTACCCTAAATAAGACAAAGTATTGGAATTAAAAGGAAAAAGAATGCGTATGAAGTAGATGAAGGCTTGGAAAAATCTAATCTACTTTTTCGGCAGCAGGTTTTATGTCTCCGCCCCTATGAGCGCATTCCAGTAAATATTCCAGTAAAATCAGAATGATGAAAATTTTTGTTTATTAAGGGGCTACTAAAATAACGCTGGTTAACAAAATTTAAGCTGAATTGAATAGGTTACTGGAACCGAAGCAAAAACATTGCTATTATCTGGAAGAACACATTGAAGAATCTTTTCTAAAAAGTTGAATGAAAGACCTCAGTCTTAAGGTATGTACTCCAAGTGACTAGATCAGCAATTGCTTGGCAGTACCCCAGTGGTTCGTTTCGTGCGAAATATTTGACACGATTTCCACACCAAGTAGCTTCTGAGGTAAGCTATTTTTCGTATCAACCCAGACACCAGTAATTTATAGAGATTTTCTGGAAAGTTCCAAATTTCTTACTAAATCGTTCAGTTTGACTTGTGAAAATAGTTGTAGCTGGTTTCGACCTGAGGTTGATGATTCAAAATCCCTATCCAAAGCATGCAGAAAAAATATTATAAAATGGTCATTTTCAGTTTATATTTCCTGAATTATCTATCGAGAATTTGTGTGTCTCGTCGAAAGGAACCTACTCAACCTTATTATTCTCTAAAAAAAAGAGAGTGGCTTCTGGATTATCACGACTGTAGTCTTCGATAAGAAAAATGAGAATAGAAAGTAGGAGTTATAATTAATGAGATTGAGATTAAGAACGTTATTTATTCGTTGTAGATTTCCAAGTACTTTTTCTTTTTGTTTTTATAATTTCAATCGTTCAGTTTTGCTGCTAGTTTATAGTTGATTTATTAGAATCTTTAATTTTTACTTTTTTCTTTTATGTCTTTAAATATGGCCAATCATTTTCGAGCGGCATAGAACTGAACAGTTACTCATTCAGAACGTAATTAATTTCCACTTAAAATAATTTAGTTGTCAAGAGGTGCGTGATGAGTTTGTCTTGGTTTTTATTTTATTTTCTTAATTATTAACAACTAAACGGTATTACGTGAGAAGTTATCAATATGTATAATCAATCAAATTCTACTATACGAAATGGTTCGTTGAAAGTAGACATTAGACGTTTTTATAAAAAATTTAGCATGTAAAACTTACTTATATGTTTTTTTTATAAATGTATATAATTAGAAAACCCACAATATGCGCATAAATATGCAAATCGTTTAGTCAAAATACGCACAATAAATTTGAAAAATATGCAAAAAAATTTTCATACATCGATTTATTGATGTACTTTTAAATGGGCAAAGATTTAATTGTTTTTTCACATAGGTATTAAACTTAACCTAAATTTCTTTAATTTCTTAGACCTTTTGATATATTAATGCATCTAAATGTTCTTGATTTTAGATCTGTTATGTTTCAAAATTAGTTTTTTTCTATAATTTTTAAGAGATAGATAAAATTTGACATTTCGGCTTTTCTTTAAGTGTTTGTAAAGAGAAACGTCAAATTTTATCTATCTCTTAAAAATTATAGAAAAAAACTAATTTTGAAACATAACAGATCTAAAATCAAGAACATATAGAAACATAAACTTAACCTAAATAATACATGCATTTATTACACGAAGCAAATTGTCCTTAGCTATAAACAAAGATTTTGTTATTCGGCTAAATATAAAAAAAAACTTGTTTCCACACCAACTGATGTAATAATTGCTGATTGTCGCAGAATGGAATCAGTAAATTTTCCCTCTAAAATATTAGCTGCTTGGCTAAGTAATTGAAATCTACCATTTCTCCCAACCACATAATTTTTTAAAAATTATGCCTGTGACATTTATGAAAAGATTGGGAAAGATAGGTACCAGATAATATAAAATAAAAATTTGGCTCAATAATAATTATAATAAAATATGAATATCTTACTCCATACTATACTTTGAATTATGCTAATCCATCGTAAATTGTGGAAATCAGCCACAAAAGAATAAGATCTTCCAAGCAGAAATGTCTTTGTCAATCTCCGGAACTTTGATTAATTAATTATTAAATGAATTTGCCACTTTTGATTCTAAAGGTAGCTGATTGATAATTTTTTGATATTGAAAGTGATGGAATTTTTTTAACATATCAGAGGTGGTAATCATTAAGTAAATGTCCATATTTGTTCTTCTAGTAAAGTAACTATGAATGGACCTCTCACATGAGTTGCGTTTAAACAGATTCTAAAATGAAAAGGGCGGAGAGGATTGAAATTTTGTATTTTTTAAAACTAAATTCGCAATGATTTAAACCACACAAACCATAAATGTAATGAGTAGCTCTTTTTGTGAATTAAAGATAGATTCGAAGAGGTGCAAACTACAAGGCCTTCAGAAAGGCAAACTGTAGCGATTCGAACGAGTGGTAAGTTCTTAAAGCAGTACGAGAATTGAAATGTTTAGACACAAACAACAAATTAGGATACAACTGAAGTTTTCTCACTGTTTAAACAGCCCGTTGCGTCAGACCAGGACTTAGTAGAATGTAAAGGTTGTACATCTGGACCACTCCAAGTTACAGTGGTGTCATTTGCGAATAAAGTTAATTTACCAGTAATTCGTAAGTCTGTGATATCATTAATGAATGTCAAAAAAACCCTGCCCACTGGAAAATTATATTCGAAACTTTACCATTAGCTAGTAACAGTTGTTTTTCACATTCAAGGTGAGATACAAACCAATCTGAAGAAACACTTCAGACGCCATAATACTCTAGTTTGTTATCCAGAATTTTATAATCAACACAATCGAAGGCCTTAGAGAAATCACAATAAACCGGAGCCGTATAAAAATTAATATTAAGTGCATCAGAGTAAAGTTTGATTTTTGTAAGCGAAAATTGTTGTTTTATTTCTGAGTTTTCGAATAATTGCTTAACGTCTGTAAAGTATCCGAATATTCGTACTGAAATTGACAAACATTCTCGCAATAAAATAAGCGGTTTCCAACTAAGCAGCTCCATCTTGTAATAATGGGTTGAGGTGAGGTAATTTTTCTTCATAGAACTGAACCCTTATAGGCGCTTTCATATCTGAAATTAAATAATTTAAAAAACGAAAATGTTTCCTACTCTCTTCAGCAACCCTATTCAAGCGTGAGTAAGATACCTTGTATGTATTTGGTTGGTGTAAAAGACCAGTACACTTTTCCCGTACTCATACGTAGTTCTTTGTATGGCTTAATCCATACTAACATTGAACTGTCTTTAGTCATTCTACTAATAAAAATTAATAAGATGTTATCTGTTCAAAATCACTAAATAAATAAGAGCCGACAAAAATTGGTCTTCGCCCAACAAAACTCTGAATTAAGTGTTTAAAACGACTTATATAACAGATTTCATTGTTTAATTATGCACAATATGCAAATATTTAGAAAAATGTGTATTATGAAAAATTTGCTTTTTGCATATTTGGGTTTCCCTAATGATGCGTGATACTTACGATTTGGCCAAAAAGCCATTGCACTACCACAAAGAATTTCTAATCCACCAACAGTTCTCCTATACCATTTTGATGGAATTTTGAAATCCAACATCTCCGAGAACGGAAAGACTTTCGCATACTTCACATACTCTTTTCTCTGAAAAAGTAAAATTATTTCAATTAAAATATGGATCAGTGATTGCTAAATCAATTTCTCGGAAAATGACATCACCAACATTGTTTCTATTGAATCTGAATCCTAGTTTGCCACAGTCTTTACCTATTGTTATAAATACTGTCACCAAAATTCAGACCAGTGGTTGTTAAATCAATTTCCCGGGAATTGACATCAACAACATTGTTTCTATCGAATATTAGTTTGCCCCAATCTTTACCAAATGTTATAAATACTGTCAACAAAATTAGGACCAGTGGTTGCTAAATCAATTTCCCGAAAAATGACATCAACAGAATTGTTTTCATTGAATCTGAATCCTAGTTTGCCCCAGTCTTTACCAAATGTTATAAATACTGTCAGCAAAATTCGGACCAGTGGTTGTTAAATCAATTTCCCGGGAATTGACATCAACAGCATTATTTTTATTGAATCTGTATCCTAGTTTGCCCCAGTCTTTACCAAATGTTATAAATACTGTCAGCAAAATTGGAACCAGTGGTTACTAAATCAATTTCCCGAGAAATGACATCAACAGAATTGTTTTCATTGAATCTGAATCCTAGTTTGCTCCAGTCTTTACCAAATGTTATAAATACTGTCAGCAAAATTCGGACCAGTGGTTGTTAAATCAATTTCCCGAGAAATGACATCAACAGCATTGTTTTTATTGAATCTGAATCCTAGTTTGCCCCAGTCTTTACCAAATGTTATAAATACTGTCAGCAAAATTCGGACCAGTGGTTGTTAAATCAATTTCCCGGGAATTGACATCAACAGCATTATTTTTATTGAATCTGAATCCTAGTTTGCCCCAGTCTTTACCAAATGTTATAAATAATGTCAGCAAAATTCGGACCAGTGGTTGTTAAATCAATTTCCCGGGAATTGACATCAACAGCATTATTTTTATTGAATCTGAATCCTAGTTTGCCCCAGTCTTTACCAAATGTTATAAATACTGTCAGCAAAATTCGGACCAGTGGTTGTTAAATCAATTTCTCGATAAATGACATCAACAGCATTGTTTTTATTGAATCTGAATCCTAGTTTGCCCCAGTCTTTACCAAATGTTATAAATACTGTCAGCAAAATTCGGACCAGTGGTTGTTAAATCAATTTCTCGATAAATGACATCAACAGCATTGTTTTTATTGAATCTGAATCCTAGTTTGCCCCAGTCTTTACCAAATGTTATAAATACTGTCAGCAAAATTCGGACCAGTGGTTGTTAAATCAATTTCTCGATAAATGACATCAACAGCATTGTTTTTATTGAATCTGAATCCTAGTTTGCCCCAGACTTTACCAAATGTTATAAATACTGTCAGCAAAATTCGGACCAGTGGTTGTTAAATCAATTTCTCGATAAATGACATCAACAGCATTGTTTTTATTGAATTTGAATCCTAGTTTGCCCCAGTCTTTACCAAATGTTATAAATACTGTCAGCAAAATTCGGACCAGTGGTTGTTAAATCAATTTCTCGATAAATGACATCAACAGCATTATTTTTATTGAATCTGAATCCTAGTTTGCCCCAGTCTTTACCAAATGTTATAAATACTGTCAGCAAAATTCGGACCAGTGGTTGTTAAATCAATTTCCCGAGAAATGACATCAACAGCATTATTTTTATTGAATCTGAATCCTAGTTTGCCCCAGTCTTTACCAAATGTTATAAATACTGTCAGCAAAATTCGGACCATTGGTTGTTAAATCAATTTCCCGAGAAATGACATCAACAGAATTGTTTTTATTGAATCTGAATCCTAGTTTGCCCCAGTCTTTACCAAATGTTATAAATACTGTCATCAAAATTCGGACCATTGGTTGTTAAATCAATTTCCCGAGAAATGACATCAACAGAATTGTTTTTATTGAATATGAATCCTAGTTTGCCCCAGTCTTTACCAAATGTTATAAATACTGTCATCAAAATTCGGACCAGTGGTTGTTAAATCAATTTCCCGAGAAATGACATCAACAGCATTGTTTTCATTGAATCTGAATCCTAGTTTGCTCCAGTCTTTACCAAATGTTATAAATACTGTCAGCAAAATTGGAACCAGTGGTTACTAAATCAATTTCCCGAGAAATGACATCCACAGCATTGTTTTCATTGGATCTGAATCCTAGTTTGCCCCAGTCTTTACCAAATGTTATAAATACTGTCAGCAAAATTGGAACCAGTGGTTACTAAATCAATTTCCCGGGAAATGACATCCACAGCATTGTTTTCATTGAATCTGAATCCTAGTTTGCCCCAGTCTTTACCAAATGTTATAAATACTGTCAGCAAAATTGGAACCAGTGGTTACTGAATCAATTTCCCGAGAAATGACATCCACAGCGTTGCTTTCATTGAATCTGAATCCTAGTTTGCTCCAGTCTTTACCAAATGTTATAAATACTGTCAGCAAAATTCGGACCAGTGGTTGTTAAATCAATTTCCCGAGAAATGACATCCACGGCATTGTTTTCATTGAATCTGAATCCTAGTTTGTCCCAGTCTTTACCAAATGTTATAAATACTGTCAGCAAAATTCGGACCAGTGGTTGTTAAATCAATTTCTCGATAAATGACATCAACAGCATTGTTTTTATTGAATCTGAATCCTAGTTTGCCCCAGTCTTTACCAAATGTTATAAATACTGTCAGCAAAATTCGGACCAGTGGTTGTTAAATCAATTTCCCGAGAATTGACATCAACAACATTGTTTTTTATTGAATCTGAATCCTAGTTTGCCCCAGACTTTACCAAATGTTATAAATACTGTCAGCAAAATTCGGACCATTGGTTGTTAAATCAATTTCCCGAGAAATGACATCAACAGAATTGTTGTTATTGAATCTGAATCCTAGTTTGCCCCAGTCTTTACCAAATGTTATAAATACTGTCAGCAAAATTCGGACCAGTGGTTGTTAAATCAATTTCCCGGGAATTGACATCAACAGCATTATTTTTATTGAATCTGAATCCTAGTTTGCCCCAGTCTTTACCAAATGTTATAAATACTGTCAGCAAAATTCGGACCAGTGGTTGTTAAATCAATTTCCCGAGAATTGACATCAACAACATTGTTTTTTATTGAATCTGAATCCTAGTTTGCCCCAGTCTTTACCAAATGTTATAAATACTGTCAGCAAAATTCGGACCAGTGGTTGTTAAATCAATTTCCCTAGAAATGACATCAACAGAATTGTTTTTATTGAATCTGAATCCTAGTTTGCCCCAGTCTTTACCAAATGTTATAAATACTGTCAGCAAAATTCGGACCAGTGGTTGTTAAATCAATTTCCCGAGAATTGACATCAACAACATTGTTTTTTATTGAATCTGAATCCTAGTTTGCCCCAGACTTTACCAAATGTTATAAATACTGTCAGCAAAATTCGGACCAGTGGTTGTTAAATCAATTTCCCGATAAATGACATCAACAGTATTGTTTTTATTGAATCTGAATCCTAGTTTGCCCAAGACTTTACCAAATGTTATAAATACTGTCAGCAAAATTCGGACCAGTGGTTGTTAAATCAATTTCCCGAGAATTGACATCAACAGCATTTTTTTTATTGAATCTGAATCCTAGTTTGCCCCAGTCTTTACCAAATGTTATAAATACTGTCAGCAAAATTCGGACCAGTGGTTGTTAAATCAATTTCCCGGGAATTGACATCAACAGCATTTTTTTTATTGAATCTGAATCCTAGTTTGCCCCAGTCTTTACCAAATGTTATAAATACTGTCAGCAAAATTCGGACCAGTGGTTGTTAAATCAATTTCCCGATAAATGACATCAACAGCATTGTTTTTATTGAATCTGAATCCTAGTTTGCCCCAGTCTTTACCAAATGTTATAAATACTGTCAGCAAAATCCGGACCAGTGGTTGTTAAATCAATTTCCCGAGAATTGACATCAACAACATTGTTTTTTATTGAATCTGAATCCTAGTTGGCCCCAGTCTTTACCAAATGTTATAAATACTGTCAGCAAAATTCGGACCATTGGTTGTTAAATCAATTTCCCGAGAAATGACATCAACAGAATTGTTTTCATTGAATCTGAATCCTAGTTTGCCCCAGTCTTTACCAAATGTTATAAATACTGTCAGCAAAATTCGGACCAGTGGTTGTTAAATCAATTTCCCGAGAATTGACATCAACAACATTGTTTTTTATTGAATCTGAATCCTAGTTGGCCCCAGTCTTTACCAAATGTTATAAATACTGTCAGCAAAATTCGGACCATTGGTTGTTAAATCAATTTCCCGAGAAATGACATCAACAGAATTGTTTTTATTGAATCTGAATCCTAGTTTGCCCCAGACTTTACCAAATGTTATAAATACTTTCAGCAAAGTTCGGACCAGTGGTTGTTAAATCAATTTCCCGAGTATTGGCATCAACAACATTGTTTTTTATTGAATCTGAATCCTAGTTTGCCCCAGACTTCACCAAATGTTATAAATACTGTCAGCAAAATTCGGACCAGTGGTTGTTAAATCAATTACCCGAGAAATGACATCAACAGAATTGTTTTTATTGAATCTGAATCCTAGTTTGCCCCAGTCTTTACCAAATGTTATAAATACTGTCAGCAAAATTCGGACCAGTGGTTGTTAAATCAATTTCCCGGGAATTGACATCAACAGCATTTTTTTTATTGAATCTGAATCCTAGTTTGCCCCAGTCTTTACCAAATGTTATAAATACTGTCAGCAAAATTCGGACCAGTGGTTGTTAAATCAATTTCCCGATAAATGACATCAACAGCATTGTTTTTATTGAATCTGAATCCTAGTTTGCCCCAGTCTTTACCAAATGTTATAAATACTGTCAGCAAAATCCGGACCAGTGGTTGTTAAATCAATTTCCCGAGAATTGACATCAACAACATTGTTTTTTATTGAATCTGAATCCTAGTTGGCCCCAGTCTTTACCAAATGTTATAAATACTGTCAGCAAAATTCGGACCAGTGGTTGTTAAATCAATTTCCCGATAAATGACATCAACAGCATTGTTTTTATTGAATCTGAATCCTAGTTTGCCCCAGACTTTACCAAATGTTATAAATACTTTCAGCAAAGTTCGGACCAGTGGTTGTTAAATCAATTTCCCGAGTATTGACATCAACAACATTGTTTTTTATTGAATCTGAATCCTAGTTTGCCCCAGTCTTTACCAAATGTTATAAATACTGTCAGCAAAATTCGGACCAGTGGTTGTTAAATCAATTTCCCGATAAATGACATCAACAGCATTGTTTTTATTGAATCTGAATCCTAGTTTGCCCCAGACTTTACCAAATGTTATAAATACTTTCAGCAAAGTTCGGACCAGTGGTTGTTAAATCAATTTCCCGAGTATTGACATCAACAACATTGTTTTTTATTGAATCTGAATCCTAGTTTGCCCCAGTCTTTACCAAATGTTATAAATACTGTCAGCAAAATTCGGACCAGTGGTTGTTAAATCAATTTCCCGATAAATGACATCAACAGCATTGTTTTTATTGAATCTGAATCCTAGTTTGCCCCAGACTTTACCAAATGTTATAAATACTTTCAGCAAAGTTCGGACCAGTGGTTGTTAAATCAATTTCCCGAGTATTGACATCAACAACATTGTTTTTTATTGAATCTGAATCCTAGTTTGCCCCAGTCTTTACCAAATGTTATAAATACTGTCAGCAAAATTCGGACCAGTGGTTGTTAAATCAATTTCCCGATAAATGACATCAACAGCATTGTTTTTATTGAATCTGAATCCTAGTTTGCCCCAGACTTTACCAAATGTTATAAATACTTTCAGCAAAGTTCGGACCAGTGGTTGTTAAATCAATTTCCCGAGTATTGACATCAACAACATTGTTTTTTATTGAATCTGAATCCTAGTTTGCCCCAGTCTTTACCAAATGTTATAAATACTGTCAGCAAAATTCGGACCAGTGGTTGTTAAATCAATTTCCCGATAAATGACATCAACAGCATTGTTTTTATTGAATCTGAATCCTAGTTTGCCCCAGACTTTACCAAATGTTATAAATACTTTCAGCAAAGTTCGGACCAGTGGTTGTTAAATCAATTTCCCGAGTATTGACATCAACAACATTGTTTTTTATTGAATCTGAATCCTAGTTTGCCCCAGTCTTTACCAAATGTTATAAATACTGTCAGCAAAATTCGGACCAGTGGTTGTTAAATCAATTTCCCGATAAATGACATCAACAGCATTGTTTTTATTGAATCTGAATCCTAGTTTGCCCCAGACTTTACCAAATGTTATAAATACTTTCAGCAAAGTTCGGACCAGTGGTTGTTAAATCAATTTCCCGAGTATTGACATCAACAACATTGTTTTTTATTGAATCTGAATCCTAGTTTGCCCCAGTCTTTACCAAATGTTATAAATACTGTCAGCAAAATTCGGACCAGTGGTTGTTAAATCAATTTCCCGATAAATGACATCAACAGCATTGTTTTTATTGAATCTGAATCCTAGTTTGCCCCAGACTTTACCAAATGTTATAAATACTTTCAGCAAAGTTCGGACCAGTGGTTGTTAAATCAATTTCCCGAGTATTGACATCAACAACATTGTTTTTTATTGAATCTGAATCCTAGTTTGCCCCAGTCTTTACCAAATGTTATAAATACTGTCAGCAAAATTCGGACCAGTGGTTGTTAAATCAATTTCCCGATAAATGACATCAACAGAATTGTTTTTATTAAATCTGAATCCTAGTTTGCCCCAGACTTTACCAAATGTTATAAATACTTTCAGCAAAGTTCGGACCAGTGGTTGTTAAATCAATTTCCCGAGTATTGACATCAACAACATTGTTTTTTATTGAATCTGAATCCTGGTTTGCCCCAGTCTTTACCAAATGTTATAAATACTGTCAGAAAAATTCGGACCAGTGGTTGTTAAATCAATTTCCCGGGAATTGACATCAACAGCATTATTTTTATTGAATCTGTATCCTAGTTTGCCCCAGTCTTTACCAAATGTTATAAATACTGTCAGCAAAATTCGGACCAGTGGTTGCTAAATCAATTTCCCGAGAAATGACATCAACAGCATTGTTTTTATTGAATCTGAATCCTAGTTTGCCCAAGACTTTACCAAATGTTATAAATACTGTCACCAAAATTTATATTGCAAGAACTTAGAGTGAGATGGCTACGAGGAGGTTTTCGTTTAACAAATTTTGAAACTGTTTTTGAATGTCTGTTGATGTTTTTATAACAAATACTGATTCGGCAGACGTAGTGTCTCAATTGATAAAGAAAAGCTGTAAGTTTTATATAAAATAAACTTAAAACAAACAAAAGGAATACTTTTTTTATTAAAATAAATAAAAAAAATGCTCGATATAAATTTTTTTATTATCATTATCAATTAATTACATATCATGTTGCTCACTTACAAAGTTTTCCTGGCTATTTATAGGAATTCAATCTGATATTGACAGACACACAGAGTTATGATATAGTCTTTTAATCAATTAAAAAGCTTTTTGATAAACTTTATTTTTTTTTGTTTTGTGGTGTGTATATAAATAAACTCTCCGAGTAGTAAAATTGGACTTATTTCCTGCAATATTTTCCCAATCAAGAATTTTTCATTTTTCAAAATCATTTTCCCCTGCACAAATGCAGTTTTCATTTCTTATTTCTAACGTTCGTTCACAAAGTTTCCCGAGACTCTCCCCAATCGAATGCTCTTTGTTGCATCTTGATCGTCTTATTTCTAAGAAACAAATTTCCACGTGGCACCAGGAAACTTCGTATAAGCCAGTCATCAGGTAGAACGCGTAATATTCGTAATCAGTGACCATGAAAACTCCGAGTAGTAAAATTGGACTTATTTCCTGCAATATTTACCCAGTTAAAAATTTTTCATTTCTTAATCATTTGAGAGATGCACTTTTCAAAATGCAGTTTTCATTTCTTAATCATAATGGATGGACTCCCGAATCGAATGCTCTTTGTTGCATCTTGATCTGTCTTAGTGCTCATAATCCGGTCAATTTAGACATTCGAGGTTATATAAGTTCCCATCAAGCTGAAAATTAGTAAAATTGTTTAAAATACAATTGAAAATAAAATTTGAATGTTCCCCATCATTTCTTGTATGGAAAAAATTCAAAAATTATTCAAAGTCAAAAGTCAAAAAAATGAGTTTTTCGCAATTTTCAGCAAAACGGTGAGTTTTATCATAAAAATTGTAGATCATAAAATTATCTACAAAAAACATATAAATATTTTTTTCCTAGGAGCAACCGTTTCTGAGATATAATGATTCAAAAAGACGTAAATGTTGGTTTCACCAATTTGTCGTATTTTCAGCAGTAAACTTTTCTTACAATATTGAAATGAACCGAGACTTGTTGTGAGTATTTATAAGAAATTTCTGTTGACTGTTTGAACTATCATAAGTCAATAAATTAACAATTGACAAAGATGTTACTAAAATTGGACGATATTGAAATATTATAACTTTTACAACTTTTTGAATTGTTCTATCTCAGAAACGGTGGCTCATAGGAAAAAAAATTTGATACGTTTTTTGTAAATAATTTAATGATCTACAATTTTTGTCTAAGATATTTTTATGATAAAACTCGCTGTTCTGCTGATAATCGCGAAAACTCATTTTTTTGACCATTGACCTTGAATAAAATATTTTTCGTACACAGAAATGATAGGGCACATTCAAATTTTATTTTCAATTATATTTTGAACAATTTTACTGATTTTCAGCTTAATGGGAAT
Source organism: Diorhabda sublineata (assembly GCF_026230105.1). Taxonomy (NCBI): domain Eukaryota; kingdom Metazoa; phylum Arthropoda; class Insecta; order Coleoptera; family Chrysomelidae; genus Diorhabda; species Diorhabda sublineata. The sequence continues at coordinate 7,351,680 of NC_079475.1, read as the reverse complement.
TTATATAGCTTCACTCTTATTTTTTGGTCTAATTTGACCGGGCTATTGGAAATTCCTAAGTTTTGTAGTTTATTGTCCTCGACTATAATGATTTGGTAATAATCCCGTTTCATTTTTTTAATGACATCCTATATATTATATAACCAGTGTACAATTTCTGAAATTGTATTATAAAATCTCAAAGAAAAGTCCAAAATTTGTGTTTTACTCAACATTCGATCTGTGAATGTAATTTTTGGCTAGTTGCCTGTCTAGGATTGTTCGAAAATATTTTTAAATGCATGAAGGAATTAAATTATTGTGACTAACACTTACACGTCATGTTATGTGGTTAGAGAAAAATGTGGACTGTATGCCAGAATGATCGTATGTTATTTATATTGTAATTATTCAGGTGAATTTATAAATTTCTAATTCATGAATGGATAGAACAAAACTCTTAATTGTTATTATCTCTATGATAATTGTGCAAACATTTTTGGATTAAAGAAAACCCCTACAAATTATAAATTAGATATCGAGAGAAACTATCAATACAAATGCTCCAGTTTTCCCTTTATAGGCAGTTATTAGCCGATTTCCCATGGAATTTCGATAATCAAGGTTGATTTTCTTCAAAATTGGTATAAAGGTAGTATTCATATACTTCTTCAAAATATACCCTATTCCGAAGGGTGCTTTTACACGTTTGCCGTTCTTGTAGATGAAAATGTATGTCATCAAATTAATCGTTAGCTAATTCTAAACAAATTCTATTCTACAAAGCTTTTTTCTAAAGTTGGTACTTTTAGAGTTATTAACGATTGAAACTGCTCATTTTTCATTGAGAACAAAACAGATTTTTCACTGTTTTTCGTGAATAACTTAAAATTTTTCCATTTTATCAACAAATTTATAAACAACAAAGATGTAGCTAATCAAAAAACAAAGAGATTCATTTTTTAAGGATTTCTGTAAATTCAATAATAACTGAGTTAATGCTCGTTGAAGGATAGCTATTTTTGTGGAATCCCGATATTGAAAACCTTCAACCTCAAATAACTTGAAATTGATAAAATTTTTGGAAAAAACTCAGGAGATCTTTTTCAAAGCACATAGAAAAACTTCAAAATGAACCCTATCAAAAGTCTTTTGCATCAAAGTTGACTGATTTATAACGAAAATTAAGTTTCTTCTTTTTTCTTTTTAGAAAAAATGTAATATTCCATATTCCACTTGCAATTAACTTCATTTATGTATTATTGATATGATCAATGTGATTTGACTAGTTTTGAATGCTTATTTTAGAAAAAATAATTGATTACATTGAACATTACATTTCCGTAATTTCGTGAAAAACAAATTTTTCTTAAATAAATTCATGTCATGAGAAAATATTTCAAATATCAATTGTAGGGTTTTTCTTGCCAAAAATTTTTAGCTTTTCTAAATCTATATTTAATAAAAATTGAAGGAATACATTAGTTCAATGTTTGCAGCCTCTATGAGCTGCACCTTTTTCGAAACCGAGGGTTGAAAATAGTTTTAGTTGATAGGCAGTTGAAGTACTTGAAATTCACTACAAAATGCTTTTTTAAAAAAGTTTCTAGTTTGAAAATTGAGATAGTTATTGTCGCAAAACCAACTTTTGGAGTACGAATTTTGCTCATTTGGAATTTGGTCATTACCACTCATTGTTTACAAGAGTGAAAGAGATAGACTCTGAGTAGCAATAGAGCTCCTATTGCTCGGCCATTTCGATCGTGACTCTGAGTGGTATTGTGAGTGTTCATTGTGGTTCTGCTGGGTACGCTTTTTATTTGCATCCATTTTGTCCTGGATCACAAAATATGGGACCCAAGAGAAATTGAGTTAGTAGTACCGGGCAATAGTACCGGTTATAAGGGTAAACAATGACGCATAATTGAATATTTTTTTCTCTTTCTTTATTATAATTCCATATACAACTTTTTGTTTTTTAATTTTTGATCATAGAGTATAAAATTAACGTTCCTTTTTACATTTTTATGGTAAATTACGATATAAGTTACCTTCCTCTTTAAAAAATTTTTTGAATTTTTTGTTTCATATTTACCAAATTTGAGATTATCTCAGCGCCGTGGAAAGCTATCATTTTTGCAATCTCAACTTTGGCGCCCTCTATAAAAAGATGTTGAAGAAACAAATTAAATGATACGCAAAAAAAAATTGAAAAAATCTGTCGATTGGTTACAAAAGATAACTGAAATTTTAGGATATGTTTATTGAAAGTAAAAGGATTCGAAAAATGTGAAAAAAATGAATTTTTTTAAAATTTTAACCGGTACTAGTCCCTAAAATCTATTAATTTGTCATAAATGTTAAACTATCATATACGGGATGCTTTAAGTTGTTCGTATTATTTTGAAAAAAGCTTATGTACTAATCTGGTATGGATATCTTTAGAAGTCAATAAAATATTCAGTTTCACGATTTTGAGCTGTTTTTATATAAAACGTACGAAAAGGATCATTCAATTGATGATGAATCTGAAGCTGTTGAGGATGTATGTGATTTATACAAAGTGAGAAAAAATTCAGAACTCACAGTACGTCTTCTTTGGAAGACATTGAATTGACTGACTTATGTTAACCATGCAACAAAAACTGGTACAATATTATTTATCAGACCTCAGAACACTCTGAAGACGAACATGCTATGGACGTCACAAAACCTAATTGTTCAGCCAACAAGGAAAACCAGCCAATGCGGAGACTTTCTACTGGCAAAATTTCGTGCCACTAAAGGTATGATTTCCAAATATGCTTGTGGAGTTAATAAATAATAAAAAAACAGTCTTAAAATTAATCATATATCTGATATTGACTACCCAGACATAATTGGAATTGTTCCTCAACCCAAAGTTACAGAAAACGGGTACAAACGTATAGCGATTTGTCAATACAAATCGCTGTTTTTGAAAAATGATTTTTCTATCTTTTTATAATATCTTTGTAGAATGAAAAGCAATAGACCGCCAAAGAGCTTTATAGAGAAATGGAAAAGAGAAAAAGAGGAAGCCCAAATTAATCTTAGTAAAACAAATGGCGCAATATTAGAAGAAAAAAATAACATGGGCAAAGGTTATAATAGAAGCTAGACACACAGTCGATACCCAAAAAGGGTGCACACGAATTTATGATTTATAATATAATATTTTGACTACGCAAATAATAATCAATATTAGCATAAAATGAAGTTTTCACATGTCTAACTATCAAAAATGTTGTGAATTGCTTCTGTAAATTCGAATATTCTCGGATCGTTTTAAATTCAAATTTAGTTTCACATACTTTGGCTAAAATGGTCTCACAAGTACCTGGCCCAACAAAGAAAACACAAAAATTTTGGAAAAAAATATATTTATTTTAAACGTAATCTCTTTTTAGCTCCATACTGTTTTTCCAGCGATGTTTAATAAGTTCGATACCTTTTTATTAATAAGAATCGTCAAGTTCTTCAAAATAGCCATTAACTGCCGATATTATCTCTTCATTATTGAAAAATCTCCGACCACAGAGTCTTTTTGTCAAGTCTGGGAAGAGAAAGTATTTCGAGGGGGTTAAATCTGGCGATTATACTGGACGAGGTAATAATTTGAACTTTAATTCGTTAATTTTGAAATCTTCTTTGAAATCCATTCCCCCTTTTCAGTCTATTATTTTGTTTACTCTTTTTTTTTCTAGTGGAGGACCTATATTTCTTCCATTGCTATGAAATGGAGGAAAAATTTTACTTTATTTCTGTGAAACATTGCCAAGCACTCGATGGAAACATCTTCACAACGTGTTTTTGTTTTGTTCCATTGTGACCAAACACGGCACTCATCATGCGCACAGCTTTCTCATGTCTTGCTACCCAATATTTTACCTTTGATAACGACAGAGCAATCTCATCTAAAGTACAATCTAGTTTTTATATTGGTTGAGCTAAGGCCTTTCTAATGGAAGTATGGTATCACATATCGACGACCAATTTTTGCCATGTTTTCTGAAAACGTTTACTATTGATGGCTACCAAACAAATATTAAACAACGTGGTGTCTTCAAACTTGAAACATTCGCTGTATAGATTATGTACTTTCTAATACAGTGATAATTTTCAAGCAACTAGTGCCATCTCTAGATCAGACGGAACCATCCTCGTAATTTTCATGTAAAATCCTCAATCAAGTTAAATGTAATGCAATAATTTAGTTTGGATAGAAGGTTAATTTCTTGAACAGTAATTCTGTTCTTGTACATCAATAAATATAATGTAAAAGACGAATTCAATTTATTTAACTGACATATTGAAAGAAAAGAATATTAATTAATTAATTTTCATTCGATTTATTTTTCATTTAAATATAATTTACCCTATATTTTCTGTTTTTTGTTCATGAAAATCTCAGTTTTATTTCCAATCATCACTGGAATAAAATTGAACTTGACAACATAACGTTTAAGTCACACTTATTGACACAAGATATGCACCTATATTCACACCAATGTATAATCATTATCTTATCACTAAATTTATTTCTCAATTATTGGTATTGACTATGTAATAAATATTTCTAAACAAACAATAGAATCCCATTGAAGTAATAAAAATTCTATTTTTTCATATTTGAATTTTGCCGCTATCACCTAACCTATAAGAAACTGTTCTGTTTATTATGCTAGAATGTTGCAATGTTGTCAAATTTCATAATATAAGTTTAAATTATGTCACAATTAAAATTGAATTCAGTCCAAAAAATATCATAAAAATGAGACTATTCCAACACGTTAAGGTTAGTTCTTCATGTCAACAAGAGAAAGATATTTAAAAAGGATGAATTTTACTATTTCTTTATATCTACAGTGTTTAATTTCAATTATTCCATAAATACTCTAAAATTGATTTACTTTACTATGTCTAAAAAAATGCTTCTCAACTTTGTTAGATAACCTTATATAATATAGATAATGGGCATTTAAAATATGAGATGTAACAATACTCACCAAATCTTTGTGAAGTTCTTTAGAAAGGGCACTAGAAATTTTTATAAATCCAACAAAAATGAAAAACAAACCTAACAAAATCGATAACGATTTCAGCACGATAGAGCCCATTTTTGGATTACTCATTTTATCAACTAGGTTTTTAATCACTAATTCCACTTTAGCACATCTTGCATATCTGAAGAATTACGCACAATAATATTAATTGATTACCTACGCGAATTTTGTTCGTATTTTTTATTTTCTATTTAATACTTTTCCATTCGGATCATCGCGACGCTTTGAGAAATCAATAGAAGCGCGTTTCGCGCGATCCGACGCTACAGAATCGGACTCAGATGGAACCAGAGAGTTTTAGAAAAAGGAAACAAATAAAACTGTACCTAAATACCACAAAAAATTCCAAATTTACACTCTGATTTAGAAAAATTTTTATTAAACTTTTACTTCACACACTATAAACTCGTACAATCGCTCCCCAAAAAATTTAACTGTTTTATTACTTCGAAAAGCGCCGATTGACATTTACAACACACTTCGAGACTCCATCGCAGTTTACAATTATTTTGTTTTAATTTGAATCAACGCTTTTACACTAGCAGTACATTTCATGAGTTCTTGGTCTCATTTAGTAAATACAGTGCGTTTGCAAAAATTTTTACGTACGCGCAAGTCAGTAACAAGTTCCAACAAGCTTTTACACAAAGCTTCTACTTGATGCTCCGATGCATTTTATTATGGTAGAGCTCGCGCGAACGACTAATCAGTCCAGTTGTTTTGAAAAATGTCTCAAATTGAGTTTCGCAAATCAAAAACAGAATAGAAACTATTTACACCTGTTTACCTGTGTCCACAATATTCAACAATCAAAAGTTGTTTCGTTGGGGACGAGAATCATTAGAAGATAACCCACTTGCGGAAGGTCTTGTGATGGTGACAACTCCAAAGAACTAATTAGCAGAAGAAATTGTGACTGGCGCCTAAAAAAACAAGAAATTGCAGCACATTTTCCTACATAAGCATTTAAATATAATAAAAATTAGTAGAAGTGCGCGAATTTTAAGCGCAGTGCATTGAGTTGAATGTGGTGAACGATGTTGAGAGCTTTGCCGGAAGGACTAAGAAAATGTAATTTGATTAATTTCGACTATGATCTTTTACTATGATGCGACATCCAAAAGAGATTCATTTGATAAGCATTAGAAAGGTAAGCCGTATAAAAAATGAAAAGGTCAAAAAAGTCTTTTTTTTCTTATTCATTTTAGGATCTCATGATCTGTTAGTTTTGCAGGTTACTCTGTATCAATTCCTGGGAGGTGAACTGCCAGCTATCCATCCATCTCTTAGGTGTTCGTCCAAGTTCCCTTTTCCCTATTGGTTTCCCTTCAAGTACGATGCGTGGCAGTTTACTCTCTTCCATTCTTCTAACGTGGGCGTACCAGTATATTTTTCTTTGTCTCCCCCATCTTACGATGTCTTGCACCCCACATTGTTCCCTGATATCAGTGTACCTGATTCAATCTACTCTTGTTTTTCCCACTATAGTCCTGAGCATTTTCATTTCGGCTAACCGAAATGCTCTTCATTTTGTTGGTTTCATCTCTGGTTTTTATTCCGTATGTCATGATTGGCCTGATACAAGTCTTATAGATCCTAACCTTTCTATCCTTTCTCATGTATTCGTTAGCCCATAGTGTCTGTCTTAAGCAGCCCGATATGGCAGTCGCTTTGTTGATCTGGCTTCTTAAGTCCTTCACTGGGTCGTGATAACTCGACAGGTCCATACGCAGGTATTTAAATTCGATTCGATGATTTTGTCCTGAACTACCAGCTTATATCGTACAGCTAACCTGGCAGAATTTGTGTAGTTGTCTCTGTAGGTCGTCCTGCGTTTCTGCGAAAATAGCTGCATCGTTGGCGTAGCATACCATGCTGATTCTTTTATTCTGTCCCATTTGGTATCCCATATTTAATGATGACACTTCGTCTATAATTCTGTCCATTAAGAGATTGAACAAAAAGCTGAGGCTGTTCTCCTTCCTGATGCCTCCTGTTGTTGGTATGTCTTCCGTATAAGTGTCTCCTGTCTTTACTTTGGTCGTGCTGTTCGTATTGAGACTGCGGACTGCTCGCTATCAGTATATTTATGATGTCAGAGAGGCGGACCCTATCCTTAGTCAAATCGATAAAGCAGACAAACGCTGGTGTATTAAATTCGATCGATTTTTCTTTTAGTTGTTTAATAACGAATATGGCGTCGGTCGTGGATCTGATTCATCTGAAACAAAAAAGTGATGACAGCAATATGTTAAGGACTGCGAGCGTTGACGCGACATATTACTCTGTCTTACTAAGGCAGATGCGTTAAAAAAGGCGCGCAAAATCAGCCGAAGTGAGCACTTATTTCATGACTGTGTTTCTGTGCACACTGCTTAGCTTTCCAAGGCTACTGAAAACAAATGTGGCTTCACAGATATTAAAAACCCACCATATAGACTTGATCTAATTCCGTCCAACTTTTTTTGTTCGCAAAGCTAAAGGCCTAATTGAGGGGAAAAAGTATAACAACGTCAATGAAAATAAGCAGGCGGTATGCGAACATTTTGCTGATAAAGATGCACGATATTTTTATAGTGGTATAGTCAGACGTTTTGAAAATGGTGTGGAAATAAGGGAAGAATATATTCTTTCTATCTTTCTATTAGTCTAATAACACATGGACCGCACAATGTATTTTGTGGAGCTTGGAAAAAATCGTAAAAGCTTCGGAAAAAAACGTACGTTGCGAAGAAACTAAAAGTTCAAAGTCTTAAAATTGGTCCAGATTTTCGATGTAAACGATCAAGTGCTTCTCAAAAATCAGTGAATCAGAAAGAACAAAAATATTAAAATTCATGACTATCTTCGTTCGAATACTGATGAAAAGCCATCCCACCAACGCAATGTAATAAGTAAATATTAAAAAATCTCTTTAAAAAAGTATCACTCGATCCCCCCTTCAAATTTACATTTTTTTGTAGTGACTGTTCTTTCTTCTATAATATTTTATCTATTAAATTAATGCTATGATATACACTTATATAATAAATTTAATCAATCCGGACCTGCCGTGTCCAATCTAAAAATATTTACAGTTATTATTTTCGGCATTCGCAAGCTCGCAATTTTTAACTTTTTGCACTTACTAAAAATAATTTATTTTATTCATAATAATAAAACATTAATCATCACTTTAATCTACGAGTTAATTGTTATAATCTGTTTTAAAAGATTTTTTATTGCTTCAAATGAATAATCACACGTACTTAAGTTTCATTCAATATCTACATCACATACCGCTTAAATAGTTTGGCAAAAAAATTATTAGTTTTTACTTCAAAGACCTTTTTATATGTCATTCGCGATAATAATTTCAAAATAATACGTAAAAATCAAGACTTCCACAGGCAACTCCTCATGGTAGGCACCACTCGATGTAATAGGTTTCGCCCTCTTATGCTTACTTTTCACATAATAAAAAACTATCGAAAGCCTAATCATTTAATTAATTATTCCACAAACATTCACTTTCCCCAATTATTTCAAGATTTTTTTAATCTTTTACTCTTTTCATACTTGAGTAAATGTTAAATTCTTTCACAACTTTCCACTATAATGGATATCTAGAAATAAAGCTTATCGCCAAACGTATTTCACACATATTGTAACATAACCTCTTAAAGTGGAGCCACTGGATAGAAGACACAAAATGTTTCGCGCATTTATTCAAAAATTCCAGTTTATATTCAAACTATCCTCGTATTTTCGGATTATTAGTTTAAATAAGAACAATTTAATGGGTTGATAGTATTTTGATGTTTTTGATGGTTATGTTCAAGATTTCTAGTGACAGTTGATTATCAGTTTACTGTGACATTCTTCACTATAAAATTTCTCTTTTTGTTTATGTATCGGCTTATACACATTTTTAATACTTGTTTATTGCTAATCCTCATAAGTGGAAGTGTTTCCAACCAACTGTGTTGATGACTGACTGTGATGGAGACAGATGTGTATATGTCTCATATATGTAATATTCCTATATGGACAGTTGGTATGGGAAAAAAACGCCCCTATGTTTAGGAATCATGCGCGTAGCATTCTTTGTCCCTGTGACGCGAGCACCATCTAGCGGTCATATACGACAACTGGACGTCGGCCATATTGTTCACACGTTTTTCCTAAACAAACTAGGGTGATCATAGCACCATATATTTGTCCTTCATATTATAATTTAAAGAATTACTGAAAGATAAGGTGAGCTGCGCTATAGTGAACACTATTCATAGGACAGATAAATACCTAAAAAATGGATCGTGGGGTGCGTGAAATTTCTATCGACTATCCGACCGCTCATATATATTAAATGCTATTTAACATTACACCAAATTTCAAAAGTCTAGATTGATGGAAAGAAGTTTGAAGGATAGTACCAAGGACTAATTACCCATATTGCTTTTTTTACATGAATATAATAGAGGACATTCAGGGTTTTTCGCATAGGTCTCTGGAAATATCGTAATGTCAAATATGATCTGAGATCCTGGATCTAAATCTCTGAGAAAACTCTCAATTACTCATAGGGACGCAAGATATAAATTAGTTAAATCCTGATTCCAGACGAACACCAGGAAAGAAGAACACTATGGGGCCGCATTCACAACAACTGGAATACAAACCTTGCCAAACACTATCACACGTTCCCCTGGCAGCACTTTCACTTACACACAGCTTCTAAGCTCTTGTAATTCTTCAAGGCTTCTTTGGTCGTGAAGTTCGTGCGGAAAACTAGGTACTCCAGTATGTCTAATTCTGTCACGCGTGGCCACTGGTCTTATTATCTTCATCAATATCTTCGTACCGCTGCTCAAAAGGGTCACAACCACACTCCTAGGCTGTCAATTTCTCACTATATCCCCTCAAAAAAGCCATACTTCATCAAACAATAATCACTAGCAATGCTCTCTCTACGAAACGCACCAAGAACATGGCTGATGCCTTGTTGACTTGACTGCTCAATAGATGGCGCTCGCGTCGCGGCGCCCTGCCGAGGCCTCGTGCACCTGAAGGGTATATTAGTTTTAAATATATGGATTTATATCAATATTATCACAACATTTATACTTAAATTCGCCTCTTCGTTTTCTTTGTGTAGTATAGAGACATCGATTCAAACCGTAGTTTCTATATCTTTTTGAGGTAACACAAGATTTATTTTGTTTGAAAACCCATATTTATCACAAAATTAGGAAATGTATTTGAAGAAATTTTTCCACACTTCATTTTTATTAAAATCGAGTATACTTGTCGTGTATACTGGGTCCCCAGCCCTGTCCCATACTTTTCCAGGTTTCAGTTGAGGGTTTTAAGTCCCTCTTGCAACCATTCCTTTCACTATTTTCCATTTTCCTTGATTCACTTTCTTGTCTCCGGTCCTCTTTTTTTTGTTTTTCTCCAACGATTTATAAAAAGTTTTTTGGTTTTATTTACATTTGAGTTAATTTTGGAAATATAGGAAAAAATAAAAAAATAAACAGTTTATTGAGACATATGTATTTATTGAATAAATCTTTATATTTTAAAATAATAATTATCTGAAAATGTGGATTAGTTAGAAATTTTATTTCAGATAATACATAATTTTTTTTAAACAAACGATAATTCTGTACTTATATCAACTATAAAACTACCTTTATTACAATTTTATATACAACTAATTTACGAGATTGTTATCTACGTAAATACACACATATTGCTCGTAGATTGACATCAAAAGCAATGTATACTGAATGTTCCATAAATATTTCATACATAATATTCCATAATTTTATTAATATCAAAACCGTTCACTTTAAACTATAATAAACCCAATTTATAAAGGCGGTTATCGAATAATTTGATCAGATAGTATTTGGTATAGGAAATTTATAACAAAAAAAATTATCCAGATATATGTCAAAATATCATTAAAAATGTTATTTCCCTGATTACATTCCTTTGAAATTCGAAATTGAGATTTACTTCCTAACCAACAACAACAATTATTAGCTCCCTTTTTGTATAAAATATTATTTTTTATCATATTATCAATGAAAATCTACTAGAAAACAAAAATACATTCCCTAATAACATTCTTTTTATTTTAATGATTGAAGTGCTCCGTTAGAAGTTTATATGACATTACCATTGCTGTAGATGTCAAAACAGTTCTTATAGCAACAGTAGCTCTATAGTAGAACTCAATATACCTACTAGAGTTCCTTGGAGCCCTGAAGCTGAAGAACGTGATGTTATTAGGGTCCTGACACTGAAGGACGTGTTGTAGATGTCGAAACATTTCTTAAAGCAGGTCACAATTTACCTACCAGAGTTCATTAGAACCTTGAAACTGGAAAACCAGCTGTATATGTCAGAAACAGCTTTTATAGCAGATGACATTATACCTACTGAAATTCATTGGAGACCTGGAGCTGGAAGACGCACAGTAGATAAGAAAACAGATCATATAGCAGATCACCGAAGGTTGAGTCTTGAAATTGGGAAGCGTGCCGTAGATGTCAAAACAGCACTTATAGCAGAGCACAATACAACTACAGAAGTTCATTAGAGTCTTGGAGCTGGGGGACACGCTGTAGATGTCAGGCCAGTTGAAGATGTACTAGCACTGATAAGGGACATACAAGACCTTAGGGTTGTAGCACAATATCAAGATTTTGTATGCACTAACCAACAGTCTCTTCATAAGCTCTTTTTATACGTAGGTGATTTTCGCTAATAAGAAAGAAAATTCTCTCTTAATAGGTGTATAAACATTAGCCACCTTTTGGCAATTTTATCAAGGGAATAGGAAATAACAGGATACAAATGGTAAATTTACCTTGAAAATAGTTTTTAAATTTTTTGTAATTTGTGCTGCTTGCTGAATTTTTATATTTCACTAGATCTGGGACATTCAGTATACATAATAATCGGTTTTATCTACTAAAACTATACAATAAAATTTAATGTTTGATCCTTGGAATGCGTATATGATATATTAAATTTAGAGATGTTCCTATAAACCAAGAACTTTTCTTTTTTAAATTAATTAACATATGAATATTTTCCCATATTATATAGAAGGGAGTGATTAAATTAAATTAAACACTTAGGTGATAACAAGAGTCCAAGCGATATTTATAATAAATTCTCATTTTTGGTCCATACTATCGTGAGAATTTGAGTAATATACCACCCAGCAGATAAATAAGGACTACAATTAGGTCCTTAAGTAACATTTTCATATGTACCCTGTATAATCGTTAATTGAAATGAAATTCTATCTCAATGAATTTTTTCTTCACTGAATTGTCCAATTAATTAATCAACATTCAATATTAGAATAATTTACTTAAATTTATGACAAATTATGCCTCAAAATTTGTCAAAATAATGACTTGAAAATCGAGACTTACTTTTCGAAAATTAAAAAAAAAAGAAAATTTCTTGGCAACTACTCTCTTTCTCAAAAGGTTATAAATAATTACAGTATAACATTTGGTCCGTATGTGCTACTATTTTTAAAAGTTAATATTGCTTCGAAAAAATTTAAAATATCCAAAAAATCTAATCCTAAAAGGAATAATTTTTTTCAAGTATAAATCGACAAAAAAATAGGGATTCTATGATATATATTATATATAGTACAATGTATAATAGACACTTTTATTAGAGAAAACGTTCAAAGGATTCACTTCGCAGCCATCACTTTTTTATAAGCCACTAAGTATAGGAAAAAAATGTACACACAGTGATGTAAATAATACGCAATACAGGAGAAAAAACATCACCTATTTACATACCTATCATAACAATAAAATAAAAAGAATAATACCTGCATTTTGTAACATTTCCCATAATGCAAATTATTTTCACACACCGTATAAACAAATAGTACAGGATGTCCCGTAATAGCTGCCAATTTATATTAAAATACCAAAGTATTGGGGTATCTGTAAAGTCGTTTATACAATCGCCAAGCGAGGCGTTGGTGTAGAGTGAACTTTCCTCTCAAATGTCACAGTTTGCTTCAAGGGTTTGATGAATTCGAATTTTTCGCTAGTATAGATTGAAGTATCTAAAATTTCCAGTCAAATGTCACTTTTTTCTTTGGAGGCTTTACTGCATTCACAATTACCGCTGGTATAGAGTGAAATATTTGAAACATCCCGTCAAATGTCACAGTTTGATTGGAGGGTTTGATGCGTTCGAATTTGCCGCTAGTATAAAGTGAAGAATCTGAAGTTTCCTGTCACTGTTTACTTGAAGGGTTTGATGCGTTCAAAATTTGCGATGATACAGAGTGAGGTATCCAAAATGTTACTCAAATGTCACAGTTTCTTTTATGGCTTAATGCCTTTAAATCTACGGCTATTGTAAAGTATACGAAATGCCATTGTTTGCTTGGAGGATTATATGCGTTCAAATTTGCCTTTAGTATGTTAGGTTAGTATACAATGGTGTAGATAGAAATTGTATAATTTGATTATAAATTGAGTGATCCAGAAGATGTCGTTCATTTTCAACCATGTATTCCCCTTTGATGTAAATCTTTATTTTCATTAATCTTCCGAGTCGGCATAATACTTGAGCTCAACGTAACCATACACCACAACCGGAAAAAATCAAAAATTGGTTAAAATACACAAAACATAAACTAATATTTTTGTAAAAAATTGTATAGTGACATTATTAAAGGAATTGGAGACCCCAGTTCATTAAAAAAAGTAAATAAACATGTAACGTACTATATAGAAGATTAAAACATTTTCTTAAAATTAGGACATCCTGTATATATGGAATATTATTTTTGGTCGTTGTAAATTCGCTACAGCTGCGTATTGGACGGTATATTAGATATTAGTTGGTAGATATGCATAACATAGATGCTTTGAAAAATTGAATAACATGTACACTTTCAGACAAAATAATTGATCCATCCAAGAAAATTGTTGAAATTTGCTTGTTAACAAATTTTTTATTTCAAAATCGAGTTGAATTTTTAAAAAACTGAATATAAATGTAAAAGTAACAATTCAAACTGTAGTATAGGTGGAAAGGGAAACCAATTAAGGTTAATTACCTCCAATAATCATTATTTTGTACGTTGTTAATTATCTTCATTACTTAATTGTGATTTATAGTTAGTGTAAGTGATAAAAATTAACCTTTGTTCTGCCTACCAGTGGTTTTTCGAATTCTCATATATTTGAATTTTGAAATATTTTTACATATTCTGGTGGTCCTTCGGTTTTTTAATAGTTATAAACCATGACTTGAAAAATTGTACGAGTTTTCAACAATCAATACAATCAACACCGCCAGTTTCCACCACAATACAACATTTTCTACAGAATGAAACAAAGTGGCAAGACACTCAAAACCTTTCGAGATGCTATTGGTTCAACTAGCTAAAGATACTTCTGAAACCATTTTTATCCAAAGGAATCAGTTAACTTGGTGATGACATGGGATGGAATAACTTCTGGAATTCTTACTGAACACACTGTTTACTCTACCAGTACACCAACATTCACAATAACACTGTCTGACGCACGTTTCGATAACCAAGTTATCGTCTTCAGACACTGAACCGCGCGCCAGAAAGTGAAATTGTGAGTGTTGATGTAGTGGTGGAGTGTGTTCAGTATGAATATCACAATAGTTCCATCGGAAGTTGATGTCCTATTAGTAAATTGTTTTGCTTTAGCTGAACGAAGAATATTGAAAATACTTTTGGGAATAAAATATAATTTTTTGAAAAATTAACTGTAGTTTAGTGATATTCCAATTTAGGAATGTAATTAAATCGATTTTACATTCAAAACTCAATTGAGAAGATCAATGTAGAAGAAACATTTCATCCTTTATCTTTTCCAAATCGAATTACTGTAATATGATCGTCTATTTATAAACTCCAAAAAAGCATATGACACTGACCATCGATTATTATTGAAAGCAGAACAATGATATGTAGAGTATTATATCTTCTAGGTATAGATACACAGTTGCTGTAAATCCGAAAAGACTCTCCAAATTATCTAAAACCATTGAATAGATGTATGGCATACATTAATTGCTGATAAAAGCAGTTAATCTGTTATATACGGGGACGTCCACAAAAATAACACTATAAACAATGAGCTTCTATTAACTAATGGACTTAAATGAGGATGCTACCTGTAAATGTAAGACTATGAGTTTATAGCTCAACTAGCACCATCTATACACTCAGAATATAGAGAACAATCAAGTTGATATCGAAAAACTATAAAAATATGGATTGTATAAGAGAGGTGATATACTATGGGATAAAGGAGAGTAAAAAAGTATCTACAACACCATTATAGAGAATATCACGATAAACAGTTTAGAGATGTGAACGGAGAAGATGTTGGAGGTTGAAGAAGTGGATCTTTGACAAAGAACAGCACGAAGATATACGATGGAGATGATCAGAGAGATCATTAAACCCAAATATACACAAATGGTAGTTATAAGATATAAATAACCGATCTAGAATGAATGAATACAGAGAATGGGGAAAAAAAGTTATCCATTGAGTAAAAACTAGTAAAGAAGAAGCTGGATGAATGGAAAAAATGAAGAATCAGAGGAGATAGGACTTGAATGTGCAGAATAGCTGGAGAACAGGCATCATGGTATAACTGATTTATATGCAATAACTCTAATATTTCACTTGTGGTTATCAAGTTACGAAGAGCAAAATACACTTTGTTCACCCTGTGCAAATTGATGTACATCGAATTCAGAACATGTGTTAGATTTTGTATTAATTTATATGTAATTCCAGAAAGAAATTAATAAAAACGATTGTGTTAACTAGCAACATTATAAATTTTTTAATGGACAATTCTGTCGGTAAGTGACAATTAACTGCTTCAAAATAATTAAAAAAATATAATCACGTTATAAATTTGAAAAATATGAATAATTTTTGTAATAAGTTCGATTTTATGGCTCGATTAATAAATTGTTTAAAATTAGTTGATATTTGTCAAATTTTAATGCACCAAATTTGGAGAACCTAAACCGTCGATGTCTCTCTGTGCCCTACTAATTTTACTCTTATCCTTCGGGGTTTCTTGTTCGCCCGTCTCCATGGCGAACATCTTCATTTTTTCTTTAAACGAAAGTTTTTCCGGCACCGCCGCATTAAGATTTTGATCTTTGCGCTGTGCCTGTTCTGCTAATCGTCTCGCCCTTGGGTCTCTGTAAACTTCTTGTGCGCCAATTACACCTGGAGTCGCGTTCGTAATTCCCGATGTAGCGTCGGTGGGCGTCGTGGGAGATGCCAACATTGATTCAGCTTGACGAATGAAGCTCTTAAAATAAAAACAATTATTAATTTCATTAAAATTGTCAAAAGGAACTAGTTACTACTCAAATTAATTCAAGTACTAAATAAATTTAATTATAAACTTTTTGTTGATAATTGAAACTTAGGACTAGGGTTTAGACGTAAATTTGAAGACTAGGTTGCTGGGCCTACCAAAACTATGATGAAGATGGGCTAAAAAATATCTCTCAATGAAATCAAAGGAGGTATATTAATTAGGAAGCATAAAATTCCCCAAAAAAAACGCTTGGAGGAAGAACAGGAAATAATGAAACAGTAACTGGTTTGCACTGGTTTTGTTATAAAAGTAAATCTTTATTATGATAATGATGATAACATCGCTGTTTAAACGATTGAATTTTGAACCATCAGAGAATTGGTTTAATTCACCATACAATCCTGATTTGGTATCTAATAATTTCTTCAGCGGTACGCGGATACAATGAAACAATAACTGACTTATATTGGTTTTGATATAAGAGTAAACAAGAACCTCCCTCTAGCCCATCTTCAAAATTACCAGTGAACTGATACCTCCTAAATTGTAAAATAAAAAAACTAAATGGAAAATCTGCTAGTGATTTATTCTCTAATATTTCCTGGGGAAAACTACGAAATTCCATCCATCTCTTTTGGTGATGTATGTGAAATAAAATAAATGGCTGGCTTGTAACTGGGGATAAGGATATAAGGAAATCAGATCTTACACATCGGAAACTGTTTCTTCATTTGTTTTTTTGGTAAAAAATTGTTGAAATGCATTTTCAAATGTTCTTTAATGTCTCGCTGAAAACCCCATATGGGTGAAACTACTCAATAATCAAATCTCTGATCTTTACAATCAAGGAAAAGACTGGAATGGTAAAATTGCCCTAAATAAAGGTAACTTTCTATATATAATGGAAAAACTAATTCTATTCACCAATGATCCAACATGTTAAAAAAATGTTTTTTCAACAAATCTACATGAAAAGTCATATTTGGTTGAAGAATGTGAAAGAAGTTTTCCTAGTTATTGATATTTCTTTGCTTGGAAATTTTTTCAGATTCGAAAATAATCAGTAGTCACTAGGGACCAAACCTGGAAAATATGGTGGGCTTGGAAATGAATTCATCGTATTTAACCATCATTTGTATAGCGCTTTGTCTCGGCGAGAAGAGAATTTTTTCTTTTTCATATAAGACCATTTCATTCTGGCTTCCTTCTTTAATTGGTACAAGAATATACAGTACTAGTCACTGTTAATGGAGTTTTCCTCTTCCAAATGGTCGACGAACAAAATGTTTTGTAACCGCTTCTTTTGATGCTTGTAACGCCATGTCTTATCTCTGCGTACCAGTCAATGATGGTTGATTTTCAAGGAAAAGTGTTATCATAGTACTTTTCAAGCCTTAACAATTTTTCCAGTAAAAAAAATGCTCGATCATATTAACATGTGATTCATGTCAACCTCATACTGGAGACTTAATTAGAAAAAAATAATAAAATAAAATTATATAACTTACATTGGGATCTTCCCGTATAGTTTCCTCTAACTGTAAAGTGTTAGGAGGTTGTATAGGACTCGCCGAATTAGTAGCAGCAGCAGCAGAAGCATCATTGAAGGATACTCTCTTTGTCGACTCTTTAGTCCTCATTGACATTACAGTGAAACTAGATCCCCTTTCAGGAGGTGGTGGTGCACTATCGACCTCTGGAGGTGAAGGTTGTTGTGTTTGTTGTTGAACATTGTTGGTCATGTTCGGCTTAAGAATCGACGTTGGAGGTAGTTGAGACGGTTCTTGTTTAGTATTGGAGATCAAGGTAGGTGGTGCTGTATTTGTTGGTGGTTGATTTGGGACAGTTTGAGGTGAGCCTTGTGGAGTCGTCAGACTTTCCTAAAAAGACAATCACAAATAGTAAAGAAGTTTTCATAAGGTTTTCACCAATTAATAGAGTGAATTACGTATATATAATTTATCAAGGTTATCTATTGAAATATAATAATACTTTTTGGAAATATCAGACGAGGTCGAATTGACTAATTCCTTTGAAAATAGTGGGATATCCTTTTTTTTTATAGATTTAAAAGAATTCTCGAGGATATATATCTTTTATTCTATCAATTCTAAAAAATGGTGGCTTATGAGATTAAAAACAAAATACTTGGTCAATGATGCACTAATGCTAATGTGGAATCCATTAATGGGAACATTTTTCGTTGAATAATTTAGGAATTATGAGAGAACGAGAGAAGTAGGTAAAACGGATTTGGACCAAAAAGAGGACTTGAGGTTTGAAGATAAAGTAGCCGTTTGCTTCTATGTTTAACAACAAACACTGTAGTACATGATCTCACTAAAGAGGCTATACCAGTAAACTGACAAGCCAGAATAAGTCCAAGCTTTAATTTTTGATCAAATTACACTCCGAAAAAGCCCTCCTTTTCTCTAGATTTTACAGAGAAAGACTAAGGTATGTTGAAACTAACCAATGTTCATAGCAAATTCATTTATAAATGCCATTGTTTTAGAAAATTATACTCAGAAAAACCATTTTTGATCATTTTTTTTTAGAAAAACTAATATTTGATAAATTTAATTGAGGAAGTCATGTTTTTACAAATAGCTCTTAGAAAATCCATTTTTTCACCAACTAATCCTCAGAAATTTAATTTTTTTCACCAAATTTAACTTAGGAAAAGCCGTTTTTTATTAAATTGAACATTTAAAAATCAATATTTGTAGAAATATCCCTTGAAAAATCCATTTTTAGACCGAATTAACTCAGAAGAGCCGTTTTTCACCGAATTGAGCGGAAAGTCAGTTTTTGTCGAATCTATATAGGAAAGCCACTTTTGACAAAGTTGAACTCAAAAAAACATTTTTTTGGCCAAATTTAACATAAAAACCCAATGTTCGTGAAAATTTTACTTCTAAAAATGAATTCTTATGGAATTAAACTTGAAAAAGAAAGAAGGACAAATTTAATAATCAGGGAAGTCATTTTTTCACCAAAATTAATATAGAAAAACCTGATTGTAGAAAATTTATTTATAAAAGCGATTTTTTGATCAAATAAACTTGAAAAAGACAATTTCTGACAAACTTAATTCATTAAAGCCAATTTTCAACCAAATTAAATGCATAAAATTTATTTTTTGACTAAATTAAATTTAATATAGAAAATTCATTGTTTGATCGAAATTTATTAATAAAAGCTATTTTTGATAAACTTAACTAATAAAAGTCAATTTTTGACCAAATTTAACGGAAAAAAGCCAATTTTTGGTTATGTTGAGCTTAAAAAAATGAGTTGATTTTCGACCAGATTAAGTTTTGAAAATGAATTTTATGACCAAAATAAACTCAGATATTTACAAAGGAAAGAACAAAACAAAGGAAACTGAATCTAAATTCTTGGCAAACTGCCATTTTATAAAAAAGAAAATAACATGAAACTGATTTTTTAAATTCCATTATATACCTTCTCCGTATCTTCATCTCCTTCTTCTGCAGCTTCCATAGCTCTTCTTTGGAACTCCCTCTCCAATTGTAACACCCTCAATTGCTCTTCCTGTTGTACCGTCCTGTATGGTAGAGCCGCAAGTTCTCTAATCTGTTGTTCTTGCCACTGCCTGGCCGCTTCTCTGCGAGCTTCTTGTTGTCTTTCTTGCTCTTCTCGTGCCCAAGGATCTCTCGGTGGTTTCGAAGACGAAGGACCAGAAGTAGGATAAAACGCCATCTTTGGCGGATCTTGAGTGCTCGCTTGATAAAGAGGGTGTGTCGTGGAAGGCGGTAGTTCTGGTGGTAAGTCATCCTAAAAAAAATTATGTTATTTCATACATTACCAGTAATGTTGATCAACTTACTTTTCTTAGCGGTTTCGGGGCAACGGGTGGAATTTTAGTGTTATAGCTTGGAGAAAGAGTATTCGGTTGACCATAAGATCCAGGTTGTTGACCATAATGAGGGTTGATACTTAAATTTTGCATACTTTGCGCATTCTGAGACATCATGTGATTGTAATATTGTTGTTGGTGTTGCAATTGTTGCTGTTGTTGTAACTGTTGTTGATTGTAGTATGCATTTTGTTGTTGTTGTTGTTGCGATTGACCGTATTGAACACGATTTTGCCGCCTTCTAACTTCTTCTGACATTTCGACTAATTTTGCTGCACCTCTAAGGTTTCTGTCATCATTGTTGAGTCTATTGTGTGACAACTGATCGTGACTCTAAAAATTTAGATAGGAAACATGAAATTGGAATACTTATGCCTACTAAATGGTTACTCAACAATCTAAATAAAATCTGTACTCATTGGAAATCATAGTAAATTTAATATTAATTCGTCGTTTTATCTATTAATACTTAGGATCTATTCATTTGATACTTGATAGAAACATTCAAATATTCTAAAAAATTTCGCTTCGTGTGGGAAATACCTCATCTTTTTTGTACAAATGAGTCAGCTAATCAATTTTTGACCAAATTGAAGCCAAAAAAGTCTTTTTGAGACAAATTAAACTAAAAATGACATTTTTTGACCAAATTAAATTCAGAATAGTTAATATAAAGAACATTTTTTAACAAATAGACTTTGAAATCTAAACTTGGAAAAGTTATTCTTCACTAAATTAAGGTAGAAGGAGCTAATTTGTGAAAAAAAAATATAATGAAAAGGCCATTTTTGACCAAATTGTATTGAAAATAGTCAATTTTTGGACTAAATTAAACTTGAAAAGCCAAATTAAATTAAGAAAAGAAAGTTCTTGTTCAAATAAGAGATGGAAATGCCAACTGTAGAGCAAACAAACTAAAAAAAAACTCGAATTATCAAGTATAAATGTTGCCTGAGCCATTTATTGTTAAATTTAAACCCCAACAAGCCATTTTTACCAAATTGAACTTATGAAAGCTAATATTTTACTAAATTGAAGTAGAAAAAGGTGATTTTGGAAAAAATTATACTTTAAAAAGACATTGTTGGTGAAGTAAACTTAGAAAAGACATTGTTGACCAAATTAAACTTAAGGAGTCAATTTTTTGGGCAAATTAAACGTGAAAAGTCATTTTTTACAGTTAAGTCTGTTTTGTCTAAATAATACTTGAGAAAGCCAAGTTTTACTGAAGTTAATTCCAGAAAAGTAGTGAAAGCCATATTTTGATCAAATTAAAATTCAAAAAATCATTTTTAGCAAACGAAAAAAGCTATTTTTATCAAATTTAGAGTTGTAAAATCCATTTTTCACCAATTTAATTTGAAAAAGTACTTTTTATCAGACTAACATCTATGAATCTAGCTTTTCACCAAATTATAGTCGGAAAGCCAATTTTTGATAGTAGAAAATACCAACCTTAGACGAAATTAAAATGTGATAAGGCAATTTTTGACCAAATGACACTAGGAAAAGCTAATGCTTAACGAAATTGACATCAAAAAACCAATTCTTATCCAAATTATATTGAGGAATTAGAGCGGAACAGCCAATTTTACCCAAAACTCAGCACGATCAATTTCTGGCCAAATTATGATCAGAATCAACAACTTTCCTCAAATTAGAGTTGCAAAATCTAATTTTTGACCAATTTAACATGAAAAAACCATTTTGGGACTCAAAAACTTCAGACAAATCAATTTTTAGACCAAATTTAACATGAAAATGTTAGTTTTTTACCTGATTAAACTTAAAATACCATTTTTATGCCAATTAAAACTGATCAATGTTAGTCTAAATTGGCCTAGGAAAAATGATGAATTTGGAAAATCCAAATGAGAAAACCACTTTGGAACAAAATAAATTTGATACCAAATTAAAGTCAGAAAGTCAGTTTTTGACCAAACAAAACTTGGAAAAGTAAATTTTTGGACGAATTCAACATAGAAAAGTCATTTCTGATCAATTTAAACTTGAAAAAAACAATTTTAGACCCAATTAAATACAGTAAGTTAATTTTTTACCAAATTGAACTCCTATTAGTTAATTTTTTACCAGAACTAATATCAGAAAAGCCAACTTTTGACCATATTAAATTAAGAATTCTAATTTTTGACAAAATTGGACTCAATCTTTGATCATAATATATCTCAGAAAAGTCAATTTTTCATGAAATGAATTTGAAAAGCTATTTTTGACCAAAATAAAATAGAAATCCAATTTGGACTAAATTTATTTGAAAATACAAATTTCTGAACAAAATAAAACTTTCTAAAGTCAGTTTTTGTTGTATTTTGTTGAAATTTACAAAATTCAGTTTTTGGACAAAATGAAACCTATAAATGTCTATTTTTGATGAAATTGGTTAGAAATGGCTTTTCTAAATACCTAAAACTTAAAAATCCAAATTTTGGACTAAATCAATTTGCAACATGCAATTTTTGAACAAAATAAAACTTGGAAATGTCAGTTTTTGTTGTAATTGGTTAGAAAAGCCACTTTGGACCAAAAGAAAATGTGAAAATCTAAATATTGGACTTAATTAATTTGCAAAATCCAATATTTGAACAAAATAAAATTTGAAAAAGCTCAAATTTAATTTTGTATCATAAAAATATTTGAATTCAACAGCATGAAACTTTGAACTGACATATCAGTCTTCACAAAATACACGAGATCAAATTAATGCCTTCCATTCTTCTTTTACTTTATTTATTGTCTGTGTAAAATTTTTGTTATACATAAAAGACATTTATGGAGCTGTTACCTGTCTCAGTTGGGGTAAGTCTAGTTGTTTCCCGTCTCTAATATTTCCGCTGCTAGCATATCTGGTCAGTTCGGGATGTTGTTGTGCGTGTTGTTTGAGTAGATCTTCGCTTTTTGACGATCTCATTTCGTTATATCGAGATAAGTCACTATTTTGTATCTGCGCCTCAGAAATTCGTATATTACCTTGACTCGGATACCTAAAAAATTGTTTAAAAAATATCATATCACAAATTAAAAAATTTATTTATATTTGTACCTCATCATCTCGTCGTGTCTGGAATTTTGGGACTGTCTAATAACATCTTCTCGAAGCAATCCA
Organism: Diorhabda sublineata; assembly: GCF_026230105.1. Taxonomy (NCBI): domain Eukaryota; kingdom Metazoa; phylum Arthropoda; class Insecta; order Coleoptera; family Chrysomelidae; genus Diorhabda; species Diorhabda sublineata. The sequence continues at coordinate 7,328,232 of NC_079475.1, read as the reverse complement.
CCACCGTTATATCTCATTTCTGGTCCTCTTTCATCGTGTCTTATATTCGGGTGTAAGTTGTTGGGGTATCCCTGCATGGAACTATGCGTGGGACTAGGAAACGATTGATTCTGTCCGGAATAGGGATTATTATAAGGCACCTTGATCTCTTCGGGATTAGGATAATTGTTTTTAGGATAAGTTGGGTAATAATTTTGACCGTACTGGACATTGGGATACGATCCTGTACGAGAAGACTCTTCGTTCTGTAGTCTATAAATATTCGGAGGGTTTTTCAGATTTGGTATCGACTGGTGAAGATTATTTGGACGTGGATTATTTACCGATGAGGATGGGGGGTAATACGCCGAAGAAGGTCGTTGAGAATTAGCTATCGATGAATGAAGTGAGTTCTGAGAACTTCGAAGAGCCGACGTTCTGGAAATGAATCGAAATTTAAAAAATTATTATTTATAAATCGATTTTTCTTACCTATCTCCTAATTGTTGAGGACTGGGAATTTTATTCCTGTAAACACTCAAATTTTGATAAAACCCTCCATCCTGTTGGTGTAAATTGTGTGTTGATCTACTTCTTATCGAAGAACCGTTTTGATTGTTGATACTATTATTCGAAGAAGTACGGCTGTAAACGTCACCAGTAGGAGCGGGATTGGATCTAGTTGATTGCTGATCGTTAACGATAGGAGAATGGATTTGGTGAAGGGCGGGAACTGATTTTGAAGAAGGAATAGAACGTTCCGAATCTACCCTAGACGGTAGATCGCGTTCCGACATCCGTCTCGGACCTAATTAGCAATAAACAATATTAGTTTCAACTCAATAAAATAATTTCAATATATTTGCGTTCTGATAGATAAAAAAGGGATAATTTAAAAACAAATTATAATTTAAACAAAGCTGATTAAAAGTCTCCATGACCTCGACACTCCAAAGTCCCGCAATCCCTTCAAAACTACCCCTGAAGTAAGCGAAGATATCCTGGAAGGAAGGGGATTGGTTGGTTTCAGTCAATTGTTATGAAACTTGGAGCAATGATAGTTTGCAGCAAGCTAATTAAAAGTCTTACTGGGTCGTAAATATGGTAGATAAGTTACATAAGTAATTCTATGTACTTGAAAATTGTTGAATGAAGAGTAGGGTTTTGGGGTTCGTGACCATTGAGATATTTAATCAGCTAGTTTCAAACTATCATTGAGCCAAGTTTCAGAGAAATAAGCCGAAACGGAATTTTCATTAGGATTAAACGGATTTTTTTGTTCAGGCTGTTTTATCGATTAATATAAATATTAATTGAAACAATGTATACAGATCTATTCAAAACGTGTGAGATTCACCATAACATAGAAAACAGCTATTTTTACCAATTACAAATGATCAATTTTAGACTAAATAGAAGTAGGAAAACTGATGGATTTGGAAAATTCAATATTTGACAAAATTCAAAGAAAAGTCAGCAAATTCAATTTGATATCAAATTAAAGTCAGAAAGTCAATTTTTGACCAAACAAAACTTGGAAAAGTAAATTTTTGGACGAATTCAACATAGAAAAGTCATTTCTGATCAATTTAAACTTGAAAAAACCAATTTTAGACCCAATTAAATACAGAAAGTTAATTTTTTACCAGAATTAATAACAGAAAACCCAATTTTTGATCATATTAAATTCTATTCTATTTTTTTGACAAAATTGAACTCATAGAAGCCAATTTTTGATCATAATAAAACTCAGAAGAGTATGCCCAATTCCCTTTCTTCCAGGGTAACTTTGTATATTTAAGGGGTAGTTGTGACGGGGTTAAGGGGTTGAGAGGTTTTGGTGACATTGAATCATTGCATGTGTATCATCAGATAAAATATTTAATTGAAAACGAATGTTTGATATTTTGCATGACGCATATTTGAATATTAGACATGGTGGTAAATATCGTATACATAGTGAATGTAAGCAAAAGTACAAAAATGTGTAGGGAGTCAAAAAAAATCTGTCAAAAAAGGGTTTGTGGTTAAATCGATGGTTTCTTCATTAATGAACAGCCGTTGTTAAGTGGACATAATTGACATCCCATCCGGATGGAAAAATGGATAAATTTATGATGGTGTATCAGGACCACTTAACTAAGTTTGATCAAATATGTTCGTTGTAATCAAAATGGGCGGAGAACGTTGCTAAGAATCTGATAAGGCAAATTTTTGTATTTTTGGCGCCTTTTCTATATCACAATCCAACAACGACTGGAGTTCGCGAACCGTGTCATTAAAGACTTATGGTCCATGTGAAGTAGCTTCAAAATAGTGCATTGCAAACCGTGTCAGAGCCAATCACAAGGCAGAATGGACAGGGCGAGTCAGGATATACAAAATATGCTAATGACGTGGATGGATGATGAAAACTTCAGGCAATTGTCAGACGGTTTGAGAGTTGTTTAGTTAATGAAAAATGGGGCTTATTTACATCAGCTTTTCCAAAAGAAACTATCGGAATTCTACAAACCGAAAAAGAGCTGGAGAAAGTCGTCGGAGAGTTTCGTGGAAGGAAAACAACTACAGGAAAAATAAAACGAAGACCAGTCTACGGATAGCCACCAGGAATTTACTGAAGCTAAAGATGATAGCATAAAAAATATTATAGAAACTTCAGGAACTCAGACCAAAAGTGCAGAAGGTTATGAGAACACCGAGAATATAATCTGTGAACTTTGTACCAAAAGAATATACAGTCAAACACACTAAATGAAAAAATAAATATAGAAAGCCAAGATGAAAGCTTTTTCTTATATCAAAGTTTCCTCCATGTTTTATCGGAGATACAGTGAAGCTACCAGAAGTTGATCGAAGGGGAGGTGATTTTAGAAACATTATCATATCAGTTATAGAGAAAATCGACAGCGATTTTTATAATCTAGCAAACAAGAGAGGATTTATCGAGGAAATGTTTTCCAGGAACCAGTTTTCTGTGTGTAAAGACAAACTTATAGATATGAAAACTGCGTCACCAGAAAAAAAAAGTTTACGAGAACTTGCCGACGAACAGTCAGGAGGTCAGGGATTTGAAAGATATAACAGTAAAACTAAATGCATGACCAAAAAATGTAAATGTGAAGCTATCAGGAAGCAGAAAACGAATAGATTATATTTTTTATAATATCCTTTATTATAGCAAGGTACAGATTTAGTGTTCGAACTTTTATTCGTGAAACATGTTCAATTTCAGTTATATTTCCTACTTTACTCATATTTCTTGGGTATTCTGCAAGTTTACTAGGGTAAACCTAGGTTTGACCGTACCACACACACTCTACGGCTGGACCACAGTATGGCTAGATTAATAATTTCCTCCATTTTTTGATAATAACTGACAGTTTGACATTGTCAATGAAATAATAATATATATGATGGTATAGAAACCGGTCAAAGCAACTCAAAATATTTATTCTATAAGGGATGAAAGTATATTGACTTGTCTCCAACTTAATCACCAAATGTAGCTTGTAGCTTAAATAACTAAACTCATGAGTAAAAAAATCGACTCAAGTCGCACGCTCGCTGAAAAAAGTCCCCAGTGAAAAGTCTGTAGCTTCCATTCTTTTTTTGATTTTAGCATCTCAAAACCATTAGTCGTAACTTTATAATGAATGGGCAATGTTATTATTGAGTTATTTTTTTGGCAAAGAAAAAATATCAAATGAATAACAATGAAAAAGGGTTATCATTTACAGTAAAGAAAATACAAGCTTAAATTCGTCAAAATATTTAGTATTCCCTTCCCCGGTCCTGATAACAGCTTCCAATCTTTTTTTCATGGATCGAATGAGTTTCTTTATTCGATCTTGTTCGATGCTATCCCATTCTTCAGTAAACGCCGTTTTGAAGTCCCATATCGGAACTGTTTCAATTTCTAGCCCGAACTGTTCATCCAATAAATATTCGAAAAGATTCAAATCCGGGTTACACGCTGGCCAAAATACTTTCGTACGTAATGTGCAAATTGATGTAGGGAACGACGTGAGCCCCTATTATTTCTTCTATGTATCCATTCTCCGTTAATATTCCATTCCGCCGCCAGTTTTAATAAAAACCAACTCGGAAATGCCCATCCAGAAACCTCCTCTAAAGGTCACGTTTACTTTTATGCAATACTGCGCGAATCTTTCTCCAGGTCTTCTGTAGATTCGTCTTTTTCTATCCTTACCATGCAGGCACATTTTGTTTTTGTCTGAGAAGATATCGGAGCCCCATTGTTCGTTAGTCCAATTAACCTATTCTCTGGTAAATCGCTTGGTGAGCTGAGGTTAATTTTGGGGCCTTTTTGGCTCAAGAATAACTGCCTTAAGTGTTCTTCTGGCTGTCCAGCAACAGTTCTTTTTGGAGTTGAACACCAGTGTCAGTCTTCGATCCTTTTTCTTCCGGAGCCGCTTCTTCTATGAAAGTTACTAGTTTCTTGGTAAAGACGGTAAACTCTAGAAACATTTCATCGGTTACTTCTCTCCAACACTGACCTTAATGCAAGAGGGTGACCGCTTTATCACTCGTGTCCATTTTAAGGTAAAATTATTAACAGAGATGTATGTTAATTGACGTTTGAAGATATAGTGGTGGGTCAGGGTGGTTACCGATCATAACATATTGTTGGAATATAATAACATTTTATATCATTTTGAAGCTAATACTACTACTACTAATAGCTTCAATATTTTACTACTTTCAGTTTTTTGTTAGTAACTAGCGATTGCAGGGGTGTCGCTTGAGTCGATTTTTTTGCTTTCGAATGTATTTCGCGGTATTAAATAAAAAAGTGCGCAACAGATAATCGTAATCTTACGACTAATAACGCCTTCAACTCGGTTTAAAGCACCTAACCTAGCGGCAGTAGCAGCAGTGGCGGCGGCGGATGTTTCTATCTCATCTTGTTCGATGCACGCGCAGCTCTGCGTTTTTCTAGCGGCTCTAGGTGATTCCGAACAATTTTTCGATACGGGACAACTTTTTTTGGCGTATCTACAACACTTCCTAACGGTTTTTTTACTTTTAATATCCGAACAACTTTTCCACGTTTTCGGTAAATATTTCTTTTTCACGACGATTTTTTTCGGCGATTTGATGTTTTCGTTTTGTATTGCTCTTCGAGCGCTGTTACGTCTCGTAACGACGTAAGCTTCGGGAAATTTTTTATGTCGTTTCTTCTGTAGATCGTTTAATCTTTCTAAACTATCGCATCTTACTAATTGGTTATTGAATTGTTTAATATCTATTATTTCGCTATATCTACGAGTATATTTGGGTTTCTTTTGTAAATTGGTTATGTTGTTGAGACATTCCTTTGGATCTTTGGATTGCTTTAGTATGCTTTTCGGTTTGTTTTGTATATTCGAGTCTTTATCTTTGGTCCCTACATTGAATATACAATTCCTGTATTCACAATTATGGTAAAATTGGTCCTGTTGTGTTTGGTTAAGAGAATGGTCCGAAGAAAATTTCGTTATAACTACTTTAGGCGATAAATCCGGTTCCGAATTAAATTTAACATTTTCTTTTCCGAACGTTGTTTTATTATCCGCGTTATCGCCGGTTAAATTTATGTTAAATTCGGTTTTTGAATCCGATCCGTTCAAACTCCAATCGTATAATAATTTTAAAATTTCCATTCTTTCGTATTCGGTAAGTTTATCATTCAGTCTTTCTTCGCTGACGCTTTTACTTCTATTCGTTACATATTTACGTTTATTTAGAGTTGGAACGCTTATAGCTTTGTCTTCGAATTTTTTCGAAAGATCAGTTACGTTTCGATGTCTTATTTCGTACGGAGATTTCCACGTTTTATGTTTTAGAGGCGCGTCCGTGTCTATCTGACTTAGATCTAAGTTAGATTCGTGTATACCACTATTTATACTCGACGTAGAGCTGGAAAGATCTTGTAGAGATGAACTGATAAGTCGTTGTTGTCGTATCCTTCTAGCACCGATACTTAAAAATTTATCAGTTTCGCTAATATCGTCGATATCGTAGGAACTATCGTGAACGTCGATAGAAAAACTTTTCTGTTGAGCAAAATTATCTTTTAGAGATTTAGTTTCGGGTTTGATACAGAATTCTTCGATTTTTTCTTCTTTTAATTGGATTCCGGTTTCGTCGTAAGTTAGCGTTACGTTTTTTGGACACGGATCCGAAAAATCGGTTACTTGTAAATTGAAAACCGGTTCGTCAGATTCGATTTCGATACGCGGTATAGTAAATTTTCGTTTTTCCGATTTAAATAGACTATCATCGGAATTGAAAAATATATTTTTTTTCGGTTTAGTCGCCGGAGGCGTGAAAATACGTTGATTCGTTTGAGGATTGTAAAGAGACTCCGTTGAGTCGTACGTTTCGTAGTAATAACGGGATTTGTCCAAAGCTGCATGCACAGAAAAACAAAATACAACACTAAGAGTTGTATTTTATGAACGTTCAATATAAAATGATTATGAGGAAATAAAAAAACACAAAATTAACTACCCGAAATTACTAGCATACACTATTAAAGGAAAAATTAACCAAACGAAAATTCCAATTGTTACATTTTGTTTAAAATATAAAAATAACTTATTTGAACGAAAATTTTGTATATTGTATAATATACAATATGCTCTCTATTATTTTTTTTTGTTCGCCAAAAAATTTTAAATTCTTTTACTTTATGTGAAGAAAAAAAAACAATAAAGCTGCAAGGAGGGAAACATATGGCATTAAGGAAAATATATTTTAAAGAAATAGACTGGTAGAGAATGATTTTGATTCTTTCTAATGTTGCTGGAAATGCTTATTTAATGAAGCTGCCATAAGATTTTCAGTTCTCTATAAGATGTAGAACATTTTAGAGTACAAAGTAACGTTATTTATTCTGCTTTAAGGTTCTAGAAATTCTAAAAAGCTACTTTCGTCACATTTTACTTATACTTTTGATTTATTCTTTGTATAGTCCTGATAACCGACCAACAAAGTGACACAAGGTCATCGATCAGAACATTGATAAGTGTTCAAAGTTTATAATGATAAAAATATGAAAATATACAAAATTACTTTTTTGCCAACTCTATATTTATAGCTGTGTGAAGGTTTTTCGAAAACTTTAAATCAAATAAAATTACTTGAAACTTTCGTTTGGTTTTTCTTTACAACTGTTTATTTCAAAGTCTATCAATAGGGTACCTGCATGGTTTGAGAAAAAATAGTTTTGGATAGTTTATATACAACTTTTATTATAATTTTTGTTCCAATTCTTATATCAATATTTATAGATAAAAAAATTTTTGAAAATTATAAAATTTTGTAGGTAGTTTAAACATTTCAGTTAATACGCATTATTATTATACTTTGATTAATCTGAAAAATGGTGTTTCATGCCAGGATGTACAAATATCTGATAAAAGTTTTTTTATGATGCCAAAATTTCGAATATACAACTAAAATGGTTTGAAAGTGTTTGTCGTTTTGACGATCCTGCGAGATTTTTGTTGCCAGTATCATTTTATAGTACAGTAAACTCCCGGTTATCTAAGTCTCGGATAACCGAGCCTCCGGGTTAACCGAGCCTGTAATTCAAAAATAACAATCATAAATAAAACGAGATAATTCCCAAAATATCATACACCGACGGGCTGAAGGCGATCGGTGCGGCTCTTGCTTCCATAGAGCAACAAGAAGAGTGTATGTCACACGACATCCTGTCTCTACAGCGTTGGCGCAACATTGCATCGTCCAAACGAGGGAAGTGGTTATCTCAGAAAATGATCAAAAATATTTGTAAGAAATTATCGGTTTCCATTTGCTTACAGGTCTGTAATTGTGATTATTTCGTTTTTTTTACCCAAATACCTCGGGTAATCGGGGGTCTACTATAATTATTTTATTATGCTTTTAATTTTTAACGTGATTATGTAATTATGTAAGAACTTAACTTTTAAAATGTTAATTCACTAACTAATAAATAAAAACTGTATTATAACAGCACACTCTACGTTGCCGGCAAAGATAACCTCGCGCAGACAAATGCTCAATGTTGTTATTGAATTTATGAAGTTACAACTGATAACAAATGATAATCGTGTATAATATGTGTATATAATAAATGTAGTTGAAAATTTAATTAAATAATTTACTTTCTGACATTATTTCATATTAGAGCTTATAAAATAAACAACAAATAAATACCCTTTAAAAAATGCAAGTACCCTGTTGTGCGAACCTAATAAAATAGCAGGGAAATACGCTACTGGTTTACGACATGTTATCGATAAATTGGAACCAATAGTACCAAAGTACAAGTGGATAAACTTCAACCAGAAAAATACTTTCTAGCTGAATTACAGTTTATAATAATTTATTTATACTTCCCATAATCACTAATGTGAATGTGAAGACATCTACAAACTATCGCTTGAAGAAAGAAATATTTTCATTATTAGTTTCTATCCGTTTAAGTGAAATAAAAATACACTCACTCAAAAAGTTTTCATTTTGAAATTGAAAATTTAATATTTCAAGAATTTCTCAATTGCTTCCAGAATTGGTTATAGTTCAGATAAAACAAAGTTAATTTTGAAGTTTTAAAAAGTTATCTACTGTTTTATTCCTATCGCATACATTAAATTAATTTAGGTTTGAATAGAGATCAAAGATATAAGTTAAGTAAGCAGCAATAATAGAAAAAATTGACAAACAAAAGAAACACATTAAAAAAACAAACTCAAAAAATTGACAATAAAAATAATATACGAAGAACATAATGAAACCAATAAAAAAATTTGTCATTCAAATAAGGTATCTAGAAGCAAAAAGTAGAGAAAGTTTGAAAAACAGTTGAAAAGAAATTAAGAAGAAGAAACAGAGAAAGATAGAGAGCAGAACCTTTATATCATGGCTACAAAAGTAAAAGAAGACTAGAGGTCGAAGAGATATTTGATAGATTAAGGAATAAAATAATAGGGAAATAATTAAAAAACAGAAGGATGAAACCAAGAAGAAACTTGTCATTCAAATGGAGTATGTAAATGCAAAAATTAAAGGAAGTTTTGAAAAAGGGTGAAAAGAAGTGAAAAAGAAGAAGCAAAGTAAACAATGGAATAGATTAAGGAATAAAATAATAGGAAAATAATTATAAAACAAACGTATGAAACCAATAAGCTCAAAAGACTCATTTTCTTTATTGTAATTTGTTCCATAATATATGGTTATAATAATTTATGGAACTTCATATAAACGTAAGAATCAATACAGAAGGATTAAATGGTAAAATAATGAAGGGAATAACATTTAAAACAAAGAGAGAAAAACAGAATAAAATGTGAGAGGAACTGAAAAAGATGACAAAAAATAATAGACTGTGGAAGAAGTGAGTACAAAAGAAGAAGAAGAAGAAGAAATAATATGTTTGAAACTGTATATCATCGTTATTTGTATTATTTTCAATTCCCTATCTTCCATGGAATCGTACACATTTTCATCCAAGGCTGATGAAGTGTTTTACAAAAAATAAAAAAAAATCATTATTTTTTTATTTGAAACATTTTCAACATTTAAATTGTCTTCATTATCTATTTAATCGTCAGCAACAAGTGAGTGGATAATTATTTAAAAAATTAAATAGAAAACGTGACTGGAATCCGCATTAAAAAACTTGAGAACCAAAAAAGATGAGATGAACGATGAATTAATTGGAAAAAAAAAATTAATAAAAATACCTCGATGCGGTGTCGGACTTGGTTGTTGCAATAGAGTCGCCAAACCATGATAAACAGCTCCAGCTTTAGCCACTTCTAAAGTTACGATACTACTAGTCCTTTGCAGGAATTCGGCTGCTTTTTCTTGCGTTATACCCAACAAAGATTGTCCATCGACCGATAACAATTGATCACCAGCGGCTAAGCGTCCATCTCTATCGGCAGCTCCTCCAGGTACTACGGATTTTATATAAATACCTAAACGTTCTTGACCTGCACCTTTAGCCGCCACTATCGATAGACCCATACCGCCACCGGCTTTATGTAAACGTATAACTTGAACCTAAAAATTGACGAAAAAATCTAATAAAAATTCTATAAAATATAACGAGGAAATTACCTCCGGTTGAGTTGTGCTTAGAGCACTAGGAGGTCTAGGAGCCGTCATATAAACTGTCCAATGTCCTGAACTGGTAGGTTGAGCGGCCAGCCTGCATAAACCGGAAGCTTGTAGAGGATGTAAAAAGTCTGCCAAACCAGGTGGTACACCTTGAACAACGTCACAACTGAAACCATCATCGGGTAATAATAATTGTAGAGTTGGAGCAGGATCTTCGTACAGAGTAACTTCTCGACCTTCTGCTCTCGCTAATTCGTCTGCTACACCTTCGGCTGCTTTAGCTGCCTGTTCGAGGAGGGAAGGTGACGCGATTTTTTCACCAGATTCGGCTACAAGAGGAAACAATAAATATGAAGAGAGGTAATACATATAACAAAAAGATTATTTCATACCCTTGTATTGCATCAATAATGTTCCTAGTTGCATTGAATTTAATTTGAAGCACGCCGCTGAAAGGTTGGCTAAATCTTCAGGAACACTTTTGGGAGCTTGAAGTAGATGGGCGCATTGTACAATTTTTGCAAGATGGCACTCGGCCGCTAATTCCAATCCCTGCGATTCCGTCCAGGCTTGTAGATTCCTCAGTCTGTTGAATAATTTTTGACCAAAACTTCTTGTGCATAAATTAGCGTTACTAATAACTGTAGAAAGTGCCTGGAAAATGGAGATTTTTAATTGGAAATTATTTCCAAGTTTGGTAGACAGGAACAAAAACGGTATCACAAATAATTCATGGAAAGCATGTGAAAACACAATTGTTTTATATACCTTACAGTGGGACCCAGGAAGTAGAACTAGAAGAAGTGGAAAGCCTAAATTACTTGGAGAGCAGGCCAAGACATATAAGTTTGTCATAGCTCTAGTGGGATTTAGGAGCTAGAAGAAGAAGTGGAAGGCCTAGATCACTTGAGGAGCAGACGAAGACACAGTAACTTTGTCAATGGTAGAGAGGGATCCAGGAAATAGAAAAAGAATAAGGGGAAAACCTAGATCACTTGGAGAGCAGGCGAAGATACAGTAAGTTTGTTAATGCTACAGTGAGATACAGGAGGTAGAAGAGAAAGTGAAAGGCACAGATCTCTTGGATAGTAGTAGACGCAGTAACTTTTGTCAATGTTACAGTGGGATCTAAGAAATAGAAGAGGAAGACCTAGATCATTTGGAAAGCAGGCAATTTTACAGTGAATATGTTAGAGTGGCATCTAGGAGGCAGAGTATAAGTAAAAGGCCTAGATTACTCAGAGGCGAAGATACAGTAAGTTTGTCAATAATACATAGGATACAATAAGTAGAAGAAGAAAAATGGGAAATCCCAGATCATTTGGAGAGAAGAAGATACAGTAAATTTGTATATGTTAAAGTGATATCTAGGATGTAAACGAAAAAACAAAATGTCTATATTACTTGCAGAGTAGGCAAAGACACAGTAACTTTTTCAATGCTACAGTGCGATCCAGGAGGTGTAAGAAGAAGTACAAGACCTAGAGCACTTGGATAGGAGGCAAAAACACGGCAACTTTGTCAATATTGGAGTGACAACCAGGAAACAGAGGAAAAAGAAAAAAGTTTAGATCACTTGGAGAGCAGTCGAAGACGCAGGAGCTTTGTAAATATTATAGTGGAGGAGGTAGGAAATGGTAAGTCCTAGATCAACGTGATTAAAAGAAGTAGAGGAAGACAAGAGGATAATGGGAATGGGATAAAATACCAAAAACTGTTTCAATTTTCCAAGTTCTAAAGCTTCATTTTTATAACACCATTTCTCTTCTGGCTCCGTCTTTTCGCACATACCTTGTATAACCTGTACTGTTAATAGCAAATCAATCTCAAGAAATATTGATTAAATAATTATTTTGAACTATTATCATGGATTATTTTTATTTTCTTCTTTTAGCAATTATAAAAAAGTGACTTAGTTTCCGAATTATTTCAAAAGCTGTTTTCGAATCAATACATATTAAATACATTCTTATTTCATTATTTCTTGCTAGAAATAAGTGCTAGTGGAAGCAGTAATTAAGTTTTTAGTTAATTCGTGTTTGGAAAAAGGACTTACCTTTGCCGATACCCAATGGAACAATTGAGAGAACAACTGTATAGTCAAAGCCGCGTTTACTCTACATTTCCTCAATAGATTCATAGCACCACTTAAAACGCTGATGATTTCCCTCGGGTGGTCGTCTCCTGTTAACGACATCAAATAATTTAAGGCCGAATTTAATTCGTCTGTTAAGCACGCTACAAGATTTTTAAATGCCAATTGGACAGCGTCTGCTAGGGTGTCTTGAGCTTGCAATGAAAACGCACTCACGTGTCTGTCGGATTTTAGAAAATGAAGTAATTCGCTAGCGTTGGCTAACCAGAACGCTTGCGAAGTACTTTCTGTGCTGCGATCTTGAACCGTATGTCTGTAAAACAACAATTAATGATAAATAACTAATTTCCTGGCTACGAATATTGAATTATATCTCTTCTGAAACACGTGACATTGACCATTGGCTCGCTATTGCAAGGAGAGAAGTGTTAACCTCTGTCTGGTTTTTACGTTATTGCGTCTGATCAGAGCGGCGTAACAATCTTTCGTTTGGTTAGTTAAAATCGAGCCGATAATATAGGATCGGTGACTATAGTTCAAAAATTGTGTTTTTATCATAGATCATCGTATTGAACGTTGCCAAATTTACATATTTAGCCAGTTTTATAGAAAGACTGGGTTAAGTCATTGTACCATGCATTTAATTTAATTGTGTTTCCTAGAAAAATTACAAATTGTCCATACTGGATTTTCAAAAATGATATTTAAAATATGTACTAATATTTTGAATAAGTCGGTTGCTGTTTCCATTACAGTTTTTCCAAAACGTCTGTTAAAAGCCACAATTTTTTACAAAAACACGCATTTGAGCTTGACACTACCCATCATCGTTCAGGTTTGATTTTGACTAAATTTTCGAATTTTTTCTATTGATCTCATGGATCTTGAACGGCATGAACATTTTTCATGAGTTTTTGCAATTAAACCCTCTGAAAACTATGATGAGAAGAAGGAAAAGTTTTTTTCTTGTTCGGAGCTCTTTGAGTATAACTGTGACCTTGGAATGTTACTGAGAATACTCAGCTTTTGTGCACATCAATTGAGAAAGAACATAACAATATTAAGGCCATGAATGACCGCGTCAAGTTTTTACTGATCCATTCATCCAGTTTAAAAAGAAGTACTCGTAGACTTATCATTAGTTGCCTCACAATACTATTTTCTTAGTATTATTCAGTAGCTACAGCAGTCTATTGCTGGTTTCGTTGTTTCACTCACAGCAACTCTAAGAATGTGATTTTTCACTGTTTTGCAATTATAAAAAGAAAATTTCCTTGGCACGTAATTTATTCGAGGTCTAAAGGACACCTTGAACTTCTTTTCAAGACTCCAAAATCAATCATGTAGATGATATCTTCATTTTTGTCGCTCTGGATATGTGAGGTTGGTAATTTGGAAAAACTTGCAGATAAGACTTCGTAGTGAAGTTAAGGTAGACACATGAAAAACCGTTAAAATTGGTCGTCACAACCTTCGGTTGGCAAACTAGTCTTCATCTACATCAGCGCTTTCAGGCACATATTAACTTGAACGATGTTGAAGTTACTGAGTGTTGATGTTTCCATCTCGCTGTACATGACGATTCTAATCGAGAAACCTAAAACCCACTCTCATTCAAGCAATCTTGAGATGAAGGGAGGAGTCACTCTAATCATGATCAAAGAACTGAGGGAACCGAAAATTTGTATGAGGTTGGACTAGAACCGATTTTCTTGGTCTTCTTCTTGACGGCTTTCCATATATTCCATTGTAAACTTAGTTACTTCACTTGAAGATATTTTCCAGAAGTACTAGTTCATTTTCGAGGACAGAATTGGGTGCGTTCCCAATGTCCAATTCAAGATGCAGCTCTTTCAGTCGGACACAGAGCCATTTGATTTGCTAAGCCGGATATGGAACTGATGATATGGAATTGACAGCTTCACTTGAGGTCATTTCACAGAAATACTCGCCCATTTTCGAGAAAACAATTGGGCCAGCAACTTTTTTAGCCAGTAGGAGTTAATTTGCTTTCCATCTATACATATTCCATTGTCAACTTAGTTGCTTCTCTTGAAGATATTTTCCAGAAGTAATCGTCCATTTTACAGGAAATTGAGTGCTTTCCCAATGTTACATTTAAGCTTCGAAACCAGCTAGTATGACGTTCCATATACCTTGCGGGAATAAGAGAGACTGTTGAGGATTTATCAGTCCTGTTGCAACCAGCGATTGGGGCTATACATTAGTTGTGATAGCAAAGCCAAATAATTGATGGAGTGTTTGTGGCTAGTCACTTCTATCTATCAAATCCGCCAAAATCCTAGAGGATCGAAATTTTTGAATTTAAGACATAATTGCATCTGAGGAAGTTAGAAGTAAATCATCACATAAAGGTACAGTTAAAAAGATTTTTTTTTCATTCAAAAGTGGTTAAAGGACCTGTTTAAAGTCGAAGCATGATTTGATAATTAATTTTTCACAGCGCTACGCTTTAACAGTGCATCAAGAACATGATCACGTGCTTAGAGTACCTTAAGTAAATTCATGTATCTAAATATCACTAATAATTTTATCTCACCTTATTAACATAGCTGCGTGTTGTAATAGTAAAGTCAATTTGTGAGCCCGTTCTGTCGGTGTCAATTCTGGTCGATAATGCGTCGAAGCTCTATACCTGGCGCATAAATAAAGAGTATAAGCTGGAGCTAGCCGGAATGTCGGTGTCGTTACATCCAGATGAGTAATCACCCTGGCTAAAAATTGTTCTTGAGGCTCTTCCGGGAACTCTAGTACGGCGGGTAGTATGGGATCTTGACCCCGGGGATACCTATCGAGACCGCTTAACCTTGAAACGATTTTTAAATAAGTATAATAAACAATAATTCGTTATTGAAATAATTCATACATAAAAAGGCGACAAACAAATATTGCATGCAGTTTCATAAAGGTTAGCTGGCACTGTGTGATGTTCTTTGTTGCTTTGACCGATTGGTGGCTAACGCCATCTAGTAGGAAAAGTTAATGTGAAGGAATTTTCATCTTGCTATCCCGTCAACGTAGAAAGTGTACTTATACAGCCGTTTTACTAACTCCACTGTTACTTTATTTCTTAGTATGAAAGCATTTGATCCACAAGCTAATTAGGGGAGTCAAAGACAAGGACAAAAAGAAACTATTTCAGAAGAAGAAGACGACCAGTATAGTTCTGACTAAGAAAAATGGATAATATGAAACAAGAATTAGATGGGTTCCCCTTAGGTACTCATGTGAAAGATGATGGGAAAAATCCTTTGTGCTTATCGTCAGAAAAATAAACCAATAGGGATTGGAAAAGAGAAGATTAAGGATCTCTAAAGACATGAAGACAAAATAATACTCAAGCAAGAGTAGCAGGTGGTTATTAATGATAAAATAAGACTGGGGTTTCAGTTGATAGGCCTGATTTGTAGTTCTGAGTTACACCTCCTACTTCGTGCATGATAGCTTTCAAAAAATGCTTCACATGCAGACGATAACAAGAATTTACGTTGACTGCACTGATACTTACTCCAAATCCACTCTTGGCTGCTTAAACGATCCATAAAAATCAACGAAAGTGCATGTTGCCGAAACAAATATATGCGCCACGAAACGAAGTATCAGAGTAAACAGTGGCTATAGAGAAAAAAGTGAAACCACCCACAATGCGGGGGTGGTTCATAAGGAGTTAGATCCACCAGGAAACAAAAAAGGATCAACAGAGTGCGCTCCGACATTACAAACAAATAGATTATAATGCATGCAATTTTTAGCTTCCAGAAAGATTTCGGCTTGTTACATTTTTCTTTAAACATTTTTAATTTTACTTTGTTCAAATATTGTAGCACAGTATCACTTATGATTTATATATTATAACTATTTGAGTTTTTAAATACATTGGTTCAAGAAATTCAATGAAACCTCGGAATGTATTCGAAATCGTCCTCTACCTATCTATACTCAAGTGTTTGAATCAAAGTAAATTTTAGTAAATTTGTGGTAATATTTTTCTTTATATTCGCTGGTAAACTTTTCCAATTTTTATTAATTTCCTTTTGTTTCAGGCAAATTTTGTATAATAGTTTTCATATAAATTCCTCTTTGTTTATATTTTAAAAAATATAAATTCAGTTTTTTTCATATGTTAGAGCATAAGCTCCATTTTATTCAAATCTGTTTTTCCTACTAGTTCCTTTTTCAGTAATTTTCATTTTTTGTTCCTGTTTCCTTCCTCAATTTATTTTTTACCGCAGTTCTACAGCTACCAAGTTGTGAGTTTCAGCCACACCTAAATATTCAACCGGGGCACAGGAATCTGTTCTATTCATATTGGTTCTGTTCCTCAAATAAATAGAAAATTCGAATTTACACGGAAACTTTTATACAAAATATTATTAAAGCAAAAGGAAATTAATAAAGATAACTGGAATTTTTGTGAGCACTATAATACAAAAGCAAAGTTAAAAAGATATTTGAAAAACTAACCAGCGAATATAAAGGATATTATCACCATAAATTTACTAAAATTTATTTTGATTTAAAGGAGGTTGATAACAAATTAATTTCCTCAAAAACTCGAGCAGTAAAATAAATTTACAAAATTACTAAATTTACTTTGATTTAAACACTTGAGTATAGGTAGGTAGAGGACGATTTCGAATACATTCCGAGGTTTCATTGCACTGCTTGAATCAATTTCTTTGAAAACTCAAATGTTATAATAAATAAATCAGAAGTGACTACTGTGCCACGTGAATAAAGTAATATTCAAAATATTCAAAGAAAAATGTAACAAGCAGAATACCATGTTACAACAACCACCCCATTTGCCGGATATATCGCCTCATGACTTCTTTCTCTTTATCAAAATTAAAAACGTTGTGAAAGGTATCCAATTTTACAAATTAAAGATGTATAAATAACTCTAACGAAGATGTTATCAGAGTTCCAAAATTCCTACTATCCCTTAGGAAAATCGGTGTATCAGTACGAGAGAATTTAATTTAAAGGGGATAATGTTCTCTTTGGAATTCAGCATTCAACAAGAAAAGTTACGGGCTATTTCTAGTAATACCTATGTCTTATAATACACTTATCTTAACAATTAGATTACGGAACACACTATTTTGCACTACCACTACACCAACACTCACAATTTCACTGTCTGACGAGCGTTTCGATAACCAAGTTATCATCT
Organism: Diorhabda sublineata; assembly: GCF_026230105.1. Classification (NCBI taxonomy): domain Eukaryota; kingdom Metazoa; phylum Arthropoda; class Insecta; order Coleoptera; family Chrysomelidae; genus Diorhabda; species Diorhabda sublineata. The sequence continues at coordinate 7,310,842 of NC_079475.1, read as the reverse complement.
TCAGAGATTGAAGGTGAACCTTCAGTTTCTGAAGATGTTTATCGTGTGAGTGTTGATGTATGGTAGTGTAAACAGTGTGTTCAGTATGAATATCAACAATGGTTCCTGAAATTCTTATTATCATTCATATGCACACTAAAACTTCAAGATTTTTTCTCATATTTGACTATCAAGTTATATAAGAAGAATATGGAAGAAACTGGAGAAATAATCATTAAATTAGTTGAAAGTAGATCCGGTACCTATATGGTATAATGGGATTCAAAATATATTTGTAGATCCACAAAATTTTCGAATTCTTTCTTGGCCACTTACCGATTCTCAGAAGACGATCCCAAGGATCTGTTATCCTCTCTAGCCCCGCTTGCGGTTGAAACTGTTTCTACGTTACCATCCAAATCAAAAGTGGTTTCGATATTTTCTCTAGATTGATCTGTCGGGCTCAAAGCACGTGGTGAACGACTACTGCGAGATGTTAAAAAATAAAATGCAAAGAAAACAAAATTAAAAAAAAAAATAAGCTGATGCGAGTTATATGGAATGATGATGATTTATCTTCCAATCGAAATGTTATCACTATAACAGTTCTCGTGCACGTGCGCCACAGAAATCACTTACCTATCGTACATCCTCCCACCGATTTTATCCAATCCACCAGAACTACCAAAAGCCGGCCTGGTTCTATCTTCGTGAGCCGGATCCAGGAATCTATAAGTATTGCTGTGACCAAACTTTACAAGGCTGCCGTGTTGGAGGATCGTCGTTTGATGGATACGTTGCCCGTTGACGTACGTATGGGCGTCCGCATGGCAAGGCGTCAACGATGTTACGCCATCTGTGGCATTTATCGTGATAACACAATGACGGGGTTGAATATGAGGACCGTATAATTGGAGAGCTATACCGTTAGCCGAACCGACCTGAAACAGAATTGACAAAGCGTTTGAATTTTATATACCTTGAAGGAAAAGTCTACTTTAAATAATTGTATTAGGAATAAAAAAACATATATGTAAAAATGGCGTCCTTTAATAAAGCTGCGCCTGCATTTACGATTTAATTGATATTACGAATAATCCTGATGTACGGGTAATTAGAAGTGTTCACTTGAGTAATTGGATAATCAAACGAGAGCGTGGAGAAGCGGCAAAGAGGTTTTATCAGTTAATAAAGTTAAACTACGCAAGGTAAATGTTAGAAATTGATAGAGACTTTGCTGTATAAAATGATTTACTAGTCAAAATTATCGTCTTGAGAACATTGGTTTACATTCCAGCTGAAAGTTATTAATTATACAGACCCCTGCATTTTTTAATTCTTTGTAAGTTGTTGTGAAAATTATAACTGCCTTCTAACGATTAGGTAGTGTTTCATTGTTATTTTTCAAAATAGTAAAATATAAATAAATAAATATTGAAGAAAAAAATACAAAAATATATAAAACATCCATACAGAAATTGTTCATATTTATTTTTTCTTTATGCCATCATTTTTTACTACAGAAGACTTCTTTTGGTTGATTTTTTATCATATTCAGCTAAACAACGATCTCTTGTTAATGTCCAACAGTAACCGGCTATCGTTTTCCCGTTCTAGCACTCTTGGTATGATGCCATATTTTGATTATCTTGATTTTTTATGCCCACATTACAACCAAAATCCTGAATCTCAACAAATACACGTGAGTCGTTGGCAAAAAAACTGAACACATGTGATTAAGCCTCACAAGCGGTCAACCCTATTGCGAAAAAGTTAAAGTTAACGAGAAGTGGCCAGTGCGCTGTTTTTAGAGTTTATCGTCATTACCAATAGACTGGTAACTTTCATCGAAGACGCGGTTCCGAAAAAAAAGCTGAAAATCTCATAGACATCTCATAGACCCCCGCTTGTTTTCAAGCCCAACAAGAGCTGTGACACTCAGAAGAACTAACCTTGAACTACTGGTCCCAAATTAACCCCAGCCTACTAAGCAGCCCGTCTTAGATTTGCCAGAGAACACGTTAATTGAACTGAGGAAAGCAGAGTGTGTTAGCCCAGTGAGGTTAGAAGTGGACGAATCTACAAGACCTGGATGTGACTATGGATTGGTCAGCACGTAGCCATCCTATCAAACATTCATGGGATGAATTTAAGAGAAAAGTTCGGGATAGAAATTGACAATTGATCCGTAGGTCTGTGAGATCATTGATGAAAATCAAATGAAAAACTGGACCCAAAACTGAACCCCGAGACACACCACTGCCAATTGGCAATTTACTTGAATATTTACCATTAACTCGTGCCAATTGATTTCGACATTCAAGAGAAGATAGAAACCATTTTAATGGAATACCTCGGATGCCATAATATTCTAGTTTGGTTAGTCAGAATTTTATGATCAACTCATTCGAAGGCTTTAGCGAAATCACAAAAAACCGAAGAACAGAAAACGTAGCGTCATTAGTGCATTTATTAGGTAGGAAACCAAATTGTTGAGCTGTCAGGATTTTATGTTTTAAAAGAAAGAGTTTTTTATTAGTCTTTATATTATCTTCGATAGGATTGGTAATAATGCAATAGAACGATAGTTACTAGTTATTTTTCTCACCACCCCTGTGTAGGGGAACAATTATAACTGTTTTTAGACAACTCAGGAAAAGCCCCTTTTCAAAGGATTCGTTTATTAGCGAACATAAAACGTCAATCATTACTTCCGGAAAACCCAAAAATAACTCAGCTGATAATTCATCGATGCCGCAGGTGTCTTGTTTTTGATACTGAGTATGGTTTGCTCTAGCTCAGATCTATTCACAGATCTGAGGAAGAGACTATCAGTGATCGATAATGTTTGTTGAACGCTATTTGTTTATCAAATCATTGATAACAGACCAAGCTGCTTTCGACGAATTTTTAGCTCTCGAGATGCGATTGTAGTAACAATTTGGATCGATGTCGCAGGTGTCTTGTTTTGGATTCTGAGTATGGTTTGCTCTAGCTCAGATCTATTCACAGATCTGAGGAAGAGATTGTCATTATCAAATCATTGATAATAGACCAAGTTTATAGTTTATAGTAACAGTTTTCAGTTTCAGTTTTCACATATTCTTGAATGGAATACGTGTTCGTGCTGTTTTGTAACACCTGATAATTTTGACGAAAAATTTCGAGAATTTGAGAGTCAATATCGTCAGAAAGATCTATCCAATCATTTGCTAGACATAAGTTGTGAAATTTGGTGAAGTTTTGTTTAGAGTGAATCCTCATCAACTGAATGTGTTTTTTAAGAGATTTATTAGGTATTACAACTTCGGCGAATACAGCTTCATGGTCAGAGAGACCTGAATTAATTACAAAGTGATTCATATCATGGGTGGGAATACGATAATTCTCAATTTTGAAATATATAATTTTAAATTTGTTAATTGTAAAAATTTAGTCATGAACCTTCAAGTGCTGTAGGTAATATATGTAAATGGTCTGAAATTTCATCAAAAACATAAAAAAAACTGTCTAGTTGAACCTTATTTGTTTGCTATACTCAAGAATAAGTTGCTGGAAAATTATCATACTTACTTTATTCTAGTACTACGTTAGGTATTTCAATAGCTTCCGAATTTACAGAAAACACCAAATAGAAACTAAATTCTAAATAATTGAGTTCTATTTCTTTTTTAACCGAAACGTTAACCACACATTAACGACATAATATCATCTAGTAATTGAAACTTGACTGAAATTTCATTGAAATCGATAGCTCGTATGGTTTTGAAATGAACCTCCAGGGAAATTTGGAATTTCATTTTAAACAAACAACATTTTGTGTATTTATTTTTATGATACGGTTATAAACAGGTTTCGTGTGATAGGTTGGGGTCAAGATTTTGTTTTTTAATGAATTAGTTCAGTCGACAGCCAATTTTGAGAAACGAACACTGATTTTTTTGAAAATTTGATTTTAGGTAGTATTTGAGACCTGTGTCGAAGTGTGCCTTTGTATCAGGGATTTTTGTTAAAAAGTTTTTTCGAATTATTAACTAAATTTTTTACTCATAAAACGTATGTTTTTAACACTTCTTCATGAATAACTCTAACTATTTTTCGAGAAACCCGAAAATGAGAACTGTCAAGGGGATACCTTTTTTAATAACATGAAAATCCCTTTGAAACTTCAAACAATTCAACATCGCCCTAATAGAAATTAATCATAACCCATGTGATTCATTCAAATGTTATTCATATGTTTCATATGATTTAAACTTTTTAGGATACTTATTTTGGAAAAAAAATTCATTGAATTCGAATTCCAAAATTTATGTCTTAACTAATTATTAAAACAATATTTATGGTATGAAAACGCGTTCCAACAATTAATTGTAAGGGGCTTTTCCCAATTAATATTTTAATTTTTTATTTATTATTGCATCATGAAAATTGAAGGAAATAAAACGGTTCAAAATTTGCATTCGTATATTAATTGATGGTCTTTCAAACCTTTGAACCTACTTTCGCCACATTGAGCCTCTTGCAATATCCTGAGAAATGCTTTTTAAAAAAAATTATATCTTGAAAATTTGAAAGTTATTTTCAATCATCCTACTGTAGTAGCAGCTGGGAAATAGTGAAAGTAGTTGAACGATCTTTTCTAAATTGTTTGTATATTTCAGAATGCATGTATATATAAGATGATTTTCAAATTAATTTAAATAAACACAACTCTTTCTTAAATAAGCAATATTTCTTGACCTACATTAATTAACCTCTATTATCTTTCTAATCAATCAAAATTGACACTTGTGACATTGACATTTGTGACATTGACATTTGTGACATCCATGACAGATCTATCATAGACATCATAACCAACAGATAAATAAAGTAAACCATATTAAAACTAAAGAAATACTATTTCTTTACATATACAGTGCTTTTCAGATAAAAGTATCCACCTTTAATAACTTTTGTAATACTGGTATTTAGAAAAAATCCAAAAACACGTCAATTTATGTTGGAAGGGGCAAGCATTATGGCTTATTTAAACTTACTGGAAAAGCCACCCCCTCACCCCTAGCAGCATCCCCTTTATTTTTTTAAATTACTTTTCATATTTTTTATGTAAAATTTGGATACTCCTCTTTGAGCTGATTTCAAAAATGTATAATACTTGTAGGTTAAAGTGGTTCGTTTATGAGATAAACAATTTTTCTTTTAAGAGCACAAATTTTACTTATTATTTACTTTCACCTTATTTGCCTGTACTAAAATGGGTTGTACAACAGTTCAAACTCTTTAATCTTTTTAACTGTGCTATTTATTATGAAGTTACAATAAGTGTTCAAAATGAGTACCATTCACTTCCATACAATGGTATAATCTATTTTGAAATGCCTCTCTAACATTGCTTAATACGGCTGAATTTAATTGTCGACATTCATTTTTTATCCTCTCTCGTAAATCATCCAGAGATTCTGGTTGGGTAGCATAAACTTTTGTTTTTAAATACCCCCATAAAAAGAAGTGGTGTTAAATCCGGTGACCTAGGTGGCCACTCCATCATCTGCCCCCTTCTACCTATCCAACGAGCGGGAAATGTTTCGTTTAAAAATTGTCGGACAGGCATAGCATAGTGTGGGGGAGCTCCGTCTTGTTGAAATACCAGTAAATCTTCGGAAAGGTTATCATCATTTTCTATTATTGTTGTAATACGTGGGTCAACCCCTTCCCTGAGTAACTCAAGATATGATTCACCATTTAAATTTCCGTTGATGAAGAAAGGTCCGACAATGTGGTCACCTAGGATACCACACCAAACGTTTAACTTTTGGGGATGTTGTGTATGGAATTCACGCATAATATGTGGATCACTTTCAGCCCAATATCTACAATTATGCCTACTTACTAAGCCATTTAATGACCATGAGCATTCATCAGTAAAGCAAATATTGTTTAACAATTGTGGATTGTTATTGATAATTTGCGTCATTGATTCGCATAACTCTAGACGACGATCAAAATCATCTTCATTCAACTCTTGCACCAACTTAACTTTGTATGGGTGGTATTTGAATTTATGTAGAACTCGGAAAACTGTAGAAGATGAAACACCGATCGCTCTACTTATTGTTGACAACGATTGGGGTTGTTGAGCCTCTAAGCTGACTTGCCCTAAAATTGCCACTTGGATTGCTTCGTTATTTACGAGTCCCTCTCGCTTATGCACTTTATTGCAAACAGACCCTGTTGTGGTAAATTTCTCCATCAGTTGAATTACATACTTATGAGTTGCATGTCTTCCGTCATGTAATTCGTTAAATATTCTAGCAGCAGCTCTTGCACAATTATTATTTTGGTAGTATAAACCTACAATTTCAATTCTTTCTTGCAAAGAGTAAACCATTTCAGAGAAACAAAATATATAATGCATCAAATTACACTATCAATAGTGACTACAAATTGTAGTTGACAATGTCAAACTTTAATAAAAAGTAGAGTTTTTTGTTGTTTGGATTTTTTAAGTAGAATAAATAGCACAGTTAAAAAGATTAAAGAGTTTGAACTGTTGTACAACCCATTTTAGTACAGGCAAATAAGGTGAAAGTAAATAATAAGTAAAATTTGTGCTCTTAAAAGAAAAATTGTTTATCTCATAAACTAACCACTTTAACCTACAAGTATTATACATTTTTGAAATCAGCTCAAAGAGGAGTATCCAAATTTTACATAAAAAATATGAAAAGTAATTTAAAAAAATAAAGGGGATGCTGCTAGGGGTGAGGGGGTGGCTTTTCCAGTAAGTTTAAATAAGCCATAATGCTTGCCCCTTCCAACATAAATTGACGTGTTTTTGGATTTTTTCTAAATACCAGTATTACAAAAGTTATTAAAGGTGGATACTTTTATCTGAAAAGCACTGTATATTAGGGTACCATGTACACCGCGACCCAAATGATCTATTGCTGCAATACTGCTGCAAGCTGAACTGTTAATCTCAATACTCTTCAGAATTTCAAAATGAGGAATTTCACTAGCAGATCTGTATGTGTCTCACTCTTCGAGAGAATGTAAGTAGATGTTTCGCCTTCTGCGCAACAGAATCTGCACGCTGCATTATCTGCTAAGTAAGGAATTTCACTAGCAGATCTGTATGTGTCTCACTCTTCGAGAGAATGTAGGTAGATGTTTCGTCTTGTGCGCAACAGAATCTGCACGCTGCATTATCTGCTAAGTATAGCGTCTTCAGGTATCCATTGAGGCGACGGTATCCCGACAGGACTCCTGTTAGTATTGGTAGGTATTAGAAAGTTATGTTCCAGATGTATTCCGTATAAAACACGCCAAACAACTAAATATTTGAAGAAGTAAAACATTTAATTAATGTCTTATTACTCGTATTCACCCTTATCGCCTAATCGCCTAATGACTTTTTCGTGTTCTGTTAAAGACAGTCTTTCAAAATCATGTTTCTACGATATCAGCTTTCAAATGAGAAGAATATTTTTTAGAATTGGTTCGAGCGTATGAAAAAATGTATATCGAAAGCAATAAAACACTTTGTTTTGAACTTTTTGTGAAAAAAGGCAACCGTCGTATAATACAGGCTGGCGCAATAGAACGTGCATTTATTAAGTAAAGGCTAAAAAATAAATACATAAGGTATTGTTGAAATAAAAGACACTATGAATGAAGTTTATTTTTTTAAAATAACATCATCTAAATGACGGCCCTCTCGAAGACGGCATTCCTGTAAACGCGAACGTAGATTTTTCCTTTAACTGACTGATTGTTTATGTAGACTTTACGTTTGAGATGTCCCCACAAAAAAAATCAAGAAGCGTCAAGTCAGGGCTGCGTGGGGGTTAAGGGATATCACCTCTTTTGGAAATTAGTCTTGCTGGAAACATCTGTCTCACAGCCACCATAGAGTCATTTGATGTGTGACAGGTCGCTTCATCCTGTTGGAACCAAATTCTCGTATTCGCAATTCTCGCAAGTTCTGGAATCAAATATATCTCTAACATTGCAGCATAGCCGTCGGTGTTAACGGTGATGTTTCGTCCTCGTGAATCTTCAAAGAAGAAAGGGCTAATAATTCCTTTGCTTGAGATTGCTGCCCATATCGTTACTTTCGGACTATGCAGTGGTTTTTGATGTATAATTTTTGGATTTTTTCAGTTCCATATTTTTGTCGGTTTACGAACCCATTTAAATGAAAATGAGCCTGTCAAAATTGGAAAATCGACTAATTTTTCTTTTAATTCCTGTGTTAACTGGAGATTATAAGAATACAGTTTAAGATCCAACTTTAAAAGTTCTGGCGACAAGTTTAAAGCCGCCGATTGCTTCCGAGTAGACTCCTTCACCCTATCAATTTGCTGGAGGTTTAAACGTGGTACCGGTCTCTTCAAAACGCTTAACCCATAGTTTAATTAAATTTGCACTCGGAGCTTTATTAATGTGTCTTAAACCATAGTTTGAACTATACAGTTGCCTTGTCAAGACGTATGAACGACTGTTCTCGTAAAACATGCGACTATCCAACCACGCTAGGCTCCCCCGCCCACACACCGTTTACCTCGCGAAAAACGATAGTGCAATATGCACGTTATATTGTGCCACCCTATAACAAAATTTTTCGAGCTTATTTTGTAATTTGTTGCTCTCAAAAGATTATTTAAACAGGTGGCAAGTGTCGAATTAATCATAAACATTTTCGTAGGTGTCAAGAAATCTACAACTAATTCATTTCATTCTTATGTTGATCAATTAAAGTTAAAATTTAAAATTTTTTAAATTTTTTTTATCAATAAATAATAAAATTTTCATCAAAATTTTACGGTTTTATAATTTTTTACTACTCGTGACTGGACTATGTATATCAAATCAAAATATTTTTGATATTAATTTTTGATAACAATAGATTCACCCTGTATTAGTTTGATTCGCTACATATGAAACTAGGGGTTGGTATTCTGACACGTCACTGTCCCGTCAAATACCACCTTAAGACGATGGGCTACCAGAGCATATTCTGCGAGCAAGCGATGAAAACAGCAGAGCATGTACTTTGTGAATGTCCTGCCCATTTCGCTAAATCACCCTGTATTAGTTGAACGATTGAATCGCTTCATATGATACCGCACCCTTATTTAATGGATATGTTTACGTGAAAAAAATCAAATTGATAAGTACATATTTTTCATAAAATAAATATTGATTGAAGCAGATTGAGCAGGACTATAATTTTTTTTTTCATTGTCCTACCATCTAGGTAACATTGCAATGAAATGGTAAATATACAGTGTGTAAAATTGGACTGAATTTGAAAATTTATTGATCGGTATCCTGCTTCATGGAGATTTCCATGCGGAGACTTCATGGGAGGTTTTCGTGTCATAGGAATGCCCTTCATCGACCTCCTCGTATATGCTCTAATGTTGTCCATGCTTTCAAAATGTTATTTCAGTGATATCTTGAGCCGAGGGAACAAAAAGAAGTCGAGCGGGACTGTAGGTCGTTTGGGGTATAAAGATAATTTTTTGTTAGGTAGTCGGTAATCGTCGATGTTGCAGATTTTCTGCGGTTTCCCTGCAACCTGGTGAATCGTTTCTCTAGCCAAATGGCAGACGTTAGGGAATAATGCAGCCGCAGCTGCACCCGTCCGCGCCCCAAAATAAATTTAAAATAAATAAAACACAACACAAAATTTCAAAAAACCAAAAGAAAAAAACAATTAAAACCCCTCAAAAATAAAAAATAGAAACAAACCGAGAAAGACCGTTTTTGCTTACAAGCTTGACTTTTTTTTCTTTTGGGCCAAAATCTGCCCTTAGAGATAGTTAGGCAAATACAACCCAACGAAACTACCCAGCCCTGCAGAGGAGCTATTCCTATATCAGGGCCTATTCAAATAAACCACCTTCCTTAAAAATATCCTCCTTAGCGGTCGTAAGGTATACTTCCAAGAATCCTTGGGCAGTTTGTTTTAATTATTCATAAAATTTAGCAAAATCCCAAAACATCTTGTGTCGTATGTTCGACTGGGATATCATTCATCCCAAAAGATATGCAGGAGCGCAGTCCGATAATAGTACATGTTGGTGTGTATCGAACATTGTTTGTAAAAGCAGCAACAGCGCTTAAAATAAAAGTCAGTTTACCGCAAATGCCCAGCAAGGTAGAGTTTAGTGTAGTACACGTCGACCGTTCAAATGGTTTTATTAGAGGTGGTTCATTGACTTTTGAATCTACTCGTTTCGGTAGTTACCATGAGAACATAAATGTTAATGTTTTTAGAGAATGATTTGCCCACAGGATAATCCAGACAGTAATAAACCTAGAAAACTATGAAAAACCAATGGACCAAATACATAGCATGTTGGAAAAAGATACTCCGAATTAATAAGTAACGACAGCCAATCATAGAACAACAAAAATTTGGTTCGAAGCTGGCGCAAGGAACTGGACTGGGCATTTCTGAACCAAAATACAAGCTCTCCGTACCTCTAGGAACCTCACTAGTTTTCATAATGAGTTGCTAGCAATGAACAAATGTACTCTGGAGTGGTTGGATAGAAACCTCTCTAAAAAGCTCATATACATTCTGTCATATAGCCAAGCGGCCTTGAAGGTCCAGAAAGCTACTGAGTGCACATCCTAACTACTGTGGGAGTGTAAACAAACTCTAACAGGACTAGCTAACAAAAACAAAGTAACTCTAATATGGCTTCTAGGCCTCCAGAGTGTAACTGGGCAACGACTCTATACATTGGACTGTGGCCTCACGAAATACCATGTCAATAAAGAACTGAACGAATGGTTAAAGAATCAGATGAAGTCTGAAGTCTGAAAAACTTCTGGTGATGACCAGAAACGACATTAAATTGGTAGTTAGTATTCCGACAGGTCACTGCCTCATAAATACCACTTTAAGATCTATGGGCATGGCAGAGTAGTACTAATACCTTGGGAAGTGGGATGCAAGAATCCCCAAAAAATATATTCCTTTAGGAGGAGTTTATATATTTTGGAAGCAGAACAATAAGATTTAGAGTCTTGTACAAAATATCTACCAGGTATAGGTGGCTGCACCAACACGACTCCCCAAAACAATCTACAATTATAAGATAGCGCAGCTCATTCCAAAGGACGAAGCATTTTAATTATAATATTTAAGTAACTTTTCTTTGATTTATTCACTTGTTTTCGTATAATTAGCATTCGGTGTTTTTATTTATGGTAATTCCTGAAAAGTCAGTCTTCCGTGCAATCTCCCTCGTAGTTTTATTTGCATACTTGTTTCTGAAAAGATCGATCCAGAGTACCTATAAATAGTCGAGTACAATACTTTCCCACTTAATAACAATGACTGTATATTGTCTGATTGTACTTGAAGGGTATTTAAAAGGGCTTCTTTATTAACATTAAGTAGACACTCTGAACCTCAAATTACCTTTCAAGTCTCGATGGATATCATAATTTGATCCGTGTTTAATAGGAATAAAGAAAAACTTTCAATGGATGAATTTTCCTTTTTTCTTATTCAAGTATAAAGTTTTATATGAAACAAAAACATTTACCACCACCAGCCCTCAATAAAAAAACACAAAAGCATTCTAAAAAATGACAAAAAGACAGAAAAAAGTTGTAGTCTAAACATAGAGCATAACTAGGTGCACAACGTTGCCAAATCAGTATTTATAGTGGATATGCCGTGCTGATGATAAAAAATGCTATGAGCACAATATTCGAAATGCAAATACTATTTATCGACTTCAAACAAGCATTCGACACTATAAAAAGAAGGACAATTATATAGGACATGGTAAAATTGAAACTACCACAAAAGTTATATTGTTCAACATTGCAATGAATGGCATAATAAGGGAATATAATATTGTTGAAAGTATTAATAAATAAATAAAAAATTACAGCATACGAGGTTTGGCTACTAAATAACAAGACTACACGCTTAGAGGGCGCAGTAGACGATTTGAAACGAACGTGTTTTTTTTCTTGTGCCGAAAAGGGGCAGGAGCAACGTATCAATCTCAAATTTCTCGTCAAATTGAAAATAAATCCGACTGAGTGCTATAAATTGTTGCAAGAGGCCTATGGGGACAATTCTCTATCTCGTTAAAGGTCATTACCAAAGAAGACTTCCAGCACGGCTTCGATCAATGGAAATAAAGTATGGAAAGATGTGTGGCGAGAGGAGGAGATTATATTGAAGGGGAGTATTCGAATGTAGAATAATTTTTGTAATAAAACACTTTTTCGTAACCTGCCTTGTTATTTAATAGCCAGACCTCGAATGCTGATGATTGAACTTTAATAACAAGTGGTCGCAAAAGTCTTGAAGAGATAATAGAAAGAATTGTAAAAAAAGGATTGAAAATGAATGAGAAAAAGACAAAATATATGAATATTGGAAGGAAGATGATAGTTGAAACAACAAGAAACAGTAAATATAAATTATCTCAGCTTCAAAGTAGTGGACGCCTTTAAGTACTTAAAACAATGTATGAGACAAGAATAATAATCCATGCAAGATATAGGGCATATAGTAAGTATAAAATCATAATGTAGAGCAAGAAAAGTCGATCAACCAAATTATGAGTCTACAAGAATGCGATAAAACCAGTAGTTACATATGCCGTGGAAACTATGAAACTAATAAATATGGACGAAAAACAACTAAGGATATATGAGAGGAGAATAATTAAGAAAATTCATGGAATCTTTGAAACAATGTGTATAAAGCACTTATCAACTGTGAAATTAAGAATAAAATAGAAAATGAGGATAGAGTAAACACAATTAAAGCAAAAAATTACGATGGTACGGACACAATAAAAGAACGGAATAACGACAAGGAATACAGAATAGAGACCGAACGAGAAAAGATTGCCAGGAAGAAAGAAATAGAGAACAATAGTCGATGCTACAAAAACATGTATTAAGTTGTAATTAAGTAGTGGTTGACCACTCACAAAAAACAGGGTCAAAAGAGGTCAATTTGAGTGGCTACATTTCGAAATAGAATATATAGCCTTTTTTTGATAAAAGTGCACCACCTTCAATCCAAAAGAAAAACAAAAAGTTGAAATCTGTTACCAAGAAAGAAAAGCAAAAAGCTGATGGAAAAATGATACTTACGAGGAGGTACCCAAAAGTAACCGGAATAGCATTGCCATGGGTGGAACTTTTTTAGTCTAGCGCAACTCGTCGCCAGTTGAGTGCTGTGCGGGCCGTACTGTCCGTCACTAGTGACCGTTTTTGCTAGTGTTGTTTTATAGCTGCTTCGTTTTTTTATGACGGCAAATTTAAATGGACAACGTACCGCTGTGAAATTTTGTTTTCTACTCGGTAAAAACGCTGCCGAAACTGTTGAAAACTGCTGACAATGATGCTTTGGGAAAAACTCAAGTGTATGAGTGGGTTTTTTCTATTTAACAATGGCGACATGTCGATTGATGACAAACCTCGCTCTGGACGTCAATCAACTGCCCGAAACGATGAAAACGTTGATAGAATTCGATAGCTTGTGCACACAGACCGTCGACAGACAATTGATCAACTGTCTGAAATCAGTGGAATATCTTGGAGCTCGGTTCAGCAAACAGGTGACTGGTTCTTCCACCGTGATAACGCACCTGCACACTCAGCCATCACTATTAGCCAGTTTTTGGTTAAAAATAACATGGTACCGCAGCCCCACGCACCTTACTCGCCTGACTTGGCTACATGCGACTTTTTCTTGTTTCCACCCTCGAAAAGGGGCATGAAACGGCGATTTGAAAACATTGAAGACATCAAGAAGAGACAAAGACAGCAGCTATCTCTAAAGATGAGTTCAAACAATGTTTCGAACAGTGGAAGCACCGCTGCGACAAATGTATTACTTGTAATGGAGAGTATTTTGAAGGGGATGAGGTTGTTTTGTAAATATATAGTATCTAAAAAATAATTCCGGTTATTTTTGGATGCCCCTCGTATGTCTACTAGCGCATCGTTGTCAGATCAGTATTTATAGTAAATATTCCGTGATAACAAAAAAACTATTTTGGTTTGTAACGAAAACATATCATACTATATCTCACCTCCATGACATCGTTTGTTAATCTGATTGTTCTAGCGGTATCGCCTGGGTGAGGTGCCGATCCGTCAGGTCCTAGTTCGACGAGCAATGGTGCGGTATCTCCTCGGACGTCGCGGGTGCTAGCCGCTTGACCTAGAGCTCCCGGTTTCTTTTTTCTTTTTCTCGGAGCGCAGTCCGCAGGTCTTCTCCTCACGTGAAACATTATGGAGCCTACAACGAAATGAGGAAATTACTTATGTCCTAATTGACATATCATTCAAATTTAGTTTTATTTATAAATAGACAAAACTGTTTCAGAAAGGTATAGAGTAATAAAATGGAGAATTCCGTCCAGTTCGGCTCAAATTCGGTGTCGGCCATAGGTGTGTGTTAATCATAACGTCAAAAGGAGATGACAGTTCCTCAGATGACGAAGATTATTATGATTCTTAATAATTTAATTTCTGTATAATGTATTTTTTGTATAATGTTCAATAAAAACTAAGTGTACCTAATACTATGTACATAATGCCTAATTTTTATTCTGTTAACATAAAATTCTTTCCTTTTTACGTGTATCCTACCGGCACGCCTTTGGCATACTATTTTCCAGTGTTTGTGAATGGATAAAAATAGGTTAAGCCCATATATTGACCCCAACCCGGATGGTACTACCTGCACTTGATAAAAAGAAAGAATTTTACAATGAAATTCATGCCAAACTATGAAAGTGGCTTAAATATTTGTTGGGTCACTCTGTGGTCCCTTTGCATACCTAATGAGGTTTTATTACTCTACACCTTTCTGAAATAAGCTAGAATTATAGTTTATTTGGCGTTAAACATAAATTTTTATTCTTCTTAAGACGCACCACAACTTTATCAATTGTGAATATTTACAAACACAGATTTAAAGTATAAGAGGGTTGTCTAAAAATCTCCCACCTCAACATGATGATGTCGATATTAATGAAGTTTTTTCTTCTTCTCACGTAAATTTTAAACCTTTTCGACGATTAATTTCTGTTTAACAATTGTATATGTGAAAATTTTTCAAAAAATAGAACAAATTGAGCATCGAGCTGTCATTAAATATTTGTTTTTGAAAACAATATGTCCACGTAAATGAAGGAGAAGATAAAAACTGTGTCTGGAGACTCTGCTCTATCATTTATGACCGTAAATTGCGACAATCATCGAATTGAAAAAGTTCGCCAAATGGTACTGGACCACTGTCTGATTAAAGTTAAAGATATGGAAAGGCTATCAACAAATCAAGATCGCATGTGTAAACTACCCGTGCTAAAAGGACGAAAAATAATAATGGAAAACAAAATATTTTGTTTCCGTTTAGGTTGGAAACTTTTCAGACAATTCTCGTATGATGTCAAAGAAATGGTAACTTTAGATGATATATCGTTGATAAACCTTCCCCGTACCATTGTGGACTAAATCCTTTTGAATTAATATGGGTAGAAATAAAATGAACGGATTATTAGACGAAAACATCATTAAAAAAAAAAAAATAAAAAAATACGAGGTTATTAAATGACGAGAGTGGTTACGAAGAAGGGCCCCACACTTTTCCTTTTTTCCATTGATCGAAGAGTGCTGGAAGTCTTCTTTGGTGACGGCATTTAGGAGCTCTACCGTTTTTTGTTTTACCGCTTCCATTGACTCAAATCGGGTCCCTTCCGAAGCTGATATTTTCCTAACCTGAAATCTGAGGAGACCCGTTTGACGGAAGATATTTTGGTCAGGAGTCAGATATTTTGGCACCAACTTCGCACAGACTTTTGTCAGGTGTAATTTCTCGTGTAAATTTTTTCTAATCCTTCCTTTATTGGCGTTTACGGCCTCGGCAATCTTGGTTGATTTTGGTCACTGTTTCCGGAGTTGAAACAGTCACAGGGCCACCTGGGCGCTGGTTATCTTCAGTGCTCTCTCGGTCCTCACTAAAACGCTTACACCCTAAACGCGCACGACATATAGAATTGTCTCTATAGGCTTCTTGCAACAATTTATAGCACTCAGTCGTAGTTTTTGTCAATTTAACGAGAAATTTGAGATTGATACGTTGCTTCTGTTTTTCTTCACACATAGTGAGAAAAAACACGTTCGTTTCAAATCGCTACTGCACAAATACTATAATAGTGACGGAAACGTGTTTTGGGACGTGCATAGACAAGATATCTAGATACCCAACGCACTACTCGTTTTTTACCACACCCGTCTAATACGCCCTCTAGGCGCGCAGTCTCGTTATTTAATAGCCAGACCTCGTATTATGTGTCCTGTATGTTTTTTTGTCAACAAGCTTCATTTTGAATATTTAAACTTTGTATTTAGTATTAGTTAGAAATAAAATAATACACACCCAACTTCACAAACATATCTTTAACACCCATGATCACCGTGAAAGAAAAAAGTTTTCCAAAACGTAAAAACACTCGAATCGGTACAGGTTATTAGAAATAACTACGGGAAAGGTGACGTTGCAACATATGTATTAGAATTCTTGGCAATGAGAACATTGCCAATAAAAATAATGCGAGCCGAACCGAAGTTCAAAATTTCGGATTATCAACAAAATGATTAAATTTATGATTGTTGGCAAAAATATCCAAATACCATATGGTGAACCAGATATATTTTTTTATTTTAATTCATTATTAAGTTGGAAGTTCTGAATACAGTTTTGTTGATATTAATACTGTTAAATATGAGGATTGCTACTCAAGTTTTCGGATATGGCAACACTGATGTGAATATGTCAAATCTATCATAAAGTTTTTCATATTCAATGGTGAACGTATTCAGAACAAGTTGTCATAAGTGTGTGATGATTTTCTATGACTTTTGACGTGGATTAAAGCAACAGCTGTGGGCCGATCAACTCGCTTCGACTTTTAGTGATGAAGCACCATCTCGAGACATCGTGTTTCGTTGGTTTTCCGAATTGAATCGTGGTCGCATGTCGCTACAGAATGAATTTCGTGAAGGTCGTTCAAAATCGACAGTTATGTCATAAAACATCGATGATGTACTGAAACTGATATTGTATGATCGCCATGTGACATACCGTGAGATTGAGACATACTTGGGCATTAGTTTCACTGGCATCCATTCAATATTGCATGAACATTAGGCTGTCAGAAAGATTTGTTCGCATTAGATACCAATCGCAGAAGACAAATCATTCTTTACCATGACAATGCAAGCTCTCATACATCAGTTCAAAACAAATCAGTCAAAATATCGAATTGATGGGTCATCCGTCGTATAGTCCTTGTTTGGAACACCATGATTTCTTCTTATTCCAGCAGATCAAAAATAAATTACGAGATCAACATTATTCTACACCTGAAGAAGCTGTTGATGCGTTTAAACAAGCCATATCCATTTATAAAGTTTTGTTTTTACTTGTCTAACTTAAGAAGCAACCCTCATATCGCTACAAAACTCACAATGATACTGTCTGACGTGTGTTTTGTTAATAGTCTTAGGGACGGAATATCTGGGACAATAATATTAATTTCTAAATTTTACTTATTATCTGTTGCCACGAATTTCCACTTTTTTTAACGGCTCGAGTTAATTAGTTTATATTTTTAATTATAAATTACAATGTCAAGTGCAGCGCTCACCTGACTCACTTGACTCATGCCTTAGATCTATATCTGAACTTTTAGAACAATACATGGATTTGGGGTACCATATACACTGCGACCCAAAGGATCTATTCTGTCCCCCGTTTTGCTGGGATTCTAGAGAACCCAGATAAAGTTACAGCTGATCCATCAATCATACTTCTTTTAAAAAGTCTAGTATATGAGATGGCTCTAATTGCCAAAGATCTTTGTCTTCTATTTCGCATCCAGGTGTACTGCTCTGAACTTCCTTAGTGTTTCACACTTCGAGAAAATGTGGATAGAGGTTTCGTCCTCTTTGCAACAAAACCTGCACGCCGCAAATTCTGCTAGCGTCTTCAGGTGTTTGTTGAGGTGACAGTGCCCCGATAGAACTCCTATTTCCCGGAAGAGTCTTTGCCTGTCTCAGTCCCTGTAGTTTGAAACAAGACATTAAAGGACCAAGCTCATCATCAAATGATGCTGATTTTGAAAGTATGTCTAATGAGTCAAAGTGTTCTCGTAAGAGACTAAAATGTTTCTAAACAAGCTTCAGAATTGTTAGCATCAAGACTAAAGAAAAAGTTTTTATTGTGGGAGATATCAAGAATTGTTTTTACTTTTCTTCAAAATAAAACGGTGTTACCTTTTTGACCTACTGGAATGAACTCGTTGAAAACAACCTAGTTTCTTCATAATAGTATAGCTGATTTAAATAGCTCACGCTTACTCCTGAAGAAGTCAACTCTAGTGAATTGCCGGTTGGGGTTATGAAGCATAAATAATTTTTTAAACAGTGTATGCTAATACAATTTATTGTTAACTTTTCTTCAGAGGAATCTTCCATTTAGCGTACAGCTATCATCGAAAAATCATAAACTCTTGTATTGGATAGGTTTAGATCTCAATATTTCAAATTAGTTGCCACTCATGGGAGATTCCATTCTTCCTCTATAGCATGAACAAGTTCTTGATGATTTCTACGAGCTACTCTTTTAACAATCATGGTTAACAGACTGTATATTTAGGAAAATAGTAGGTCGGTTCAAAAATTGATTCCTACAGTTTTTTTTCGAACAATTCATCCTAACCCAATTGTAAGCTAAGAGTAGTCTTCCATCTAGCGTACAGCTTTCATTGAAAAATCATAAACTCTTGTATGAAGGCAGGCATTGTTACTAATTGTTTGTGACTCATTGGAGAACAAATCTATGATTCCATTCTTCTTCTAAGGATGGAAAAGTTTTTGATGACTTCAATAAACTGCTCTTTCAAAAATCATTGTAAATAACCGTTATATCTGGGAAAACAGCCGTTCGGTGCGAAGGATTGATAAAATTTTTTGTAATAATTTAGGCTAACCCAATTGAAACCTTTTGTTGAGTGAAATATTTGATTTAGCGTCCAGCTTTCATTGAATAAATTAGATTGCGCAGAGTTCTCTTTGTTTATTATTGTTTGTTATGCATGGAAGAACAAACCTATGATTCTTCCTTCTTCTATAGTTTGGACAAATTCTTGGTGAACCCCACAAGCTGCTGTTTTTACAATCATGGTTGACAGACTTTATATTTAGCAAAACAGCAGGCCGGTTAAAAGGATTGATTCCTACAGTTTTTTTTTAACAGTTTACGTAGAGTTTCCATTGTTACTAATTGTTAGCGACTCATTGGAGAACAAATCTATGATTCCATTCTTCTTCTACACGATGGACAAGTTTTTGATAACTTCAACAAACTGCTCTTTCAAAAATCATGGTAAATAACCGTTATATCTGTGAAAACAGCCGTTCGGTGCGAAGGATTGATTACAGTTTTCGTAATAATTTACGCTAACCCAATTGAAAACTTTGTTGAGTGGATTATTTGATCTAGCGTCCAGCTTTCATTGAATAAATTAGATTGCGCAGATTCTCTTTGTTTTTATTGTTTGCTATGCGTGGGAGAACAAACCTATGATTCTTCTTTTTCTTAGTTTGGACAAGTTCTTGGTGAACCCCTCGAGCTACTGATTTAACAATCATGGTTAATATCTGGGAAAACAGCCGGTCGATTCAAAGGATTGATTCCTACAGTTTATAGCTCTAATAGTATGAGATTGAGTATTAGCGTCCATACAAATTATTGGATCTCCAATAGCCTCATGAAACATGATACTTCCTTCTGCGAAAAGAAATGAATTTGAGCAAACTGAGTTGCTCTAATTGGCGTATTCGACAGATCATCATTTGAAATAAACAATGAAACCCATGGTAGTGTCACCTAACGAGCTAAAGTTGCAGATATGCCCTGCATATGATGTAGCGCTGAGTGGTATTAAAGTAACAGAGTGATGATTGTGTGACAGACTTGTTATTAAAACTGTATTTTAATTGAATGTCAAAACCGCTTACTCATACTCATCAATTAAATCTTTTAATAAAAATTATTTCTTTTGATGTATTAACGCTAGATTTAATTTAATTTTGTCCCAACAAGTTAATTCTCAATTCAAAAACAGGAAATAGAGAAAAAGAAAAAAATTCGTCAGTTGAACGCACACATCAAAGCAATTTACTCATAGTTTATTGACAGCGAGTCTTCTATATAAACATACAAAGAACGTTTTCTCTTAGCAGTAACGACGAAACCAAAAAATAGAGATAAATTGGACGTATATTTACACTTGGCGTTCACAAGAAATTACTTCAGAGGTTATTTTAAAGGCTACTGATAAATGAGCATTTCATTTAGACGGTGCCGAACGAAACTAACTAAAAAAGGCAATTAAATAACAAGAAATTGGTTATAAACGTTCGATAATTTTTGGACGCAACTGCCTTACGAAATCAGAGTTCATGGTTATAAATCATTCTTTAAAGTCAATCAAATTTACCCTCACAGTCGTAAAATATCGCAGCCATCACTTTTTTGGTGCTTTTGGTGACCTCTATTTTTATTTTCACGAACTCTCCTTTCCAATGCCAATTGATCGAAGCAGCAAGTTCGAACTTTGTGTAAAGCTTGCACACTGAGGCTAAGAACTCATGGACCAGATATAAACCGTCTTCAAAACTACTCATACCTAGATCTGGGCTGCACGGGGGGTGTGGGAGCATTGTAATGTATCTACTGATCAAAAACTGCAAATTTAAAACGCGTCGTCTTGGTATTATAGAGTCCACCAGTGTCGTAGCTCTAATCGCACACGCGCAATCCTAGAAGTCAGTGAAACGAACTAATAAATAATGAAAAACCTATTTCCAAAGGTAATCGCCACACGTAATAATTATTGTTGGAGGAAAACAGTAAAATATTACGTAGGATTGTTATAGGTCACGAAACTTTCCATAAAAGTACAAGACTTGATAATCTTTTTTACCTCTAAAGGCCACAGCTTATTAAGATTCCCCTTTACTATCCCGATTTGAATCCGATTGAATTAATATGCACAGCAATGGAAAGATGTTTCCCTTTCGAAAATATAACTTACTATAAATTTGTTAACCGATTCTCTGTTGAAGGCGTTGTATGTTTATAGGCTGCGCATGTTAAGTATATTCTTTCATTTGCCAAGCAATACTGATTTTATTGAAAAGGCAGATCTTACACGAAAGAGAACAAACTCCAGACCACATCAGCTAGTTAGAAGAGAATAAACTTCAGTTTTAAGACCTCATGAGTTAGTTAGAAACAGAAGGTTACGTCCACGAGCTAGATAACAAGAAAAACACTCAAATCAACATTGGATTTTTATTTCTTGAACAATTAGTGGTACCAAAAACAAGATTGGATGGAAAACTATGGAAGAAATTGATAAGGATGAAATATTAGTAAAAAGTGAAGAGAATCATTATTTTATTATGGTTTATACGTGTTGGAAAATTTTATTTTTCCAGTTAGTTCCCTTTATAAGGGCTGTAGAAACTCCAATCGATATTAACATAGTTTAGGTTGAAAGATTAAAATTAGGTCAGTTCTTTGTAGGTAGCTATAGAAAATTACCGTGTTAATAATTTTCATCTTTTGTTAACTCGACGAAACGGAAATAAATGAAACTGAGCTTTTTTCATTTAATCGATAATACATGGGGTCTCCTAAATTTTTAATAAGTCTGCGTGAATGTAATAAAAATCTAAATTGACGTTTTCATAGATTTTCTCGGTTATCTTCGTAACGGCTTTAACGATTTTTAACCAACTTACATCAACTATATCTCACAGAATCGATTGATATAAGAGGTAAAACTGTTTTTTTGCTAAATAGCTTTCCTAATTTTGTAGGCACTTGTCATAGCCAGGCACAATTTTTTGTATGTCTTTTTCATAGAAGGTTTCCCCCGTTTTCAACCAAGTGGTAACATGTACTTTCAGCTCGTCCTCATCGTTGACCTCTTTATCACCAATGAAATAATTTAGGTGTAAGCAGGGATGTCCGGACTAATGGGAAGATGATCAAACACGTCCCAATTAGGTACTTAAAAGTTTTTTTGTCACATTTGTAGTATGAAGTCGAGTAAAACAACACATTTTGACAATAATTCTCGTAATTGTTCTGTATTGCGCGGCCCAATTTCTTAATATTCCTGAAAAATGCTTCACATGAGTTTTCAAAGTGTCAAGATTTGGTTAGGTTTGCCTTTTGTTTTCTGGGGTTTCAACTTCATGTCCCGTGATTGTCCGTGACAGAAAATCGCCACTGTCTTCATTACATATAGCTTGTCAAAAATTTAAGAGCACTTCCCGTCCGTTGTGTTGTGTTGTTTAGAAGAATTTTGGGTATCCTACGTGAGCAAAGTTTTGGAAATTTCAATTTTCCAGTAACAATTAGCAAGAGCGTTAATTGTAAATTCAAACTTCTCTTCAATTGTATGAACCAGTTCTTCAGCAACCAAATACGGGCGTCCACATCGATCTTCATCGTGGACTTGATCTCGTCCTTCATTGGACTGTCTGATTTATCTTCTAATCAGTTGCCGATACCTTTCACTCGATTTAACATTTTTTGCATTTAGAAAACGAATCTTATTTCAAAAGCGGCGCGATTTTAAATTAAGTGTGACATAAAGAAGCATTATAATGAACTGCCACGCTTTTTCGGGACTACGATCGCAGCGCTGCCGTTGAGAGAAATAGAAACAGAACTTTCAGTCAAGGAACAGAAAGTGAAAGACTATGAATATGCAAAGAAATGGGAACTAAATCGAATAAAAACAAATAGTTGTAAGTCAAGTAAAGAAACTCAATTTATCATACATGGATAGTGTTGGAATTTCTACGGATGGCTATTCAAAATACTCAAAAAAATGGTGATCTCGTGGTCAATTGTCGCTGTTCAAAGTCATGCATTTAAAATGAGCAATTCTAAATCATCTTCTCGGTATTTCGTTCCTAGTGCATGGGAGTAATTAAAAATGTTGTGAATAGCGATGTATTCTTTAGAACCAACTTAATTCTATTTACGATAGATACTGGCAAGTTCTGAAAGATTGAAATACCTACTTGGTTTAAGAACTTGATTTGGTCTTTCTGGATTTAATATAAGGTTTTTTCATGTCTCGATTTTACCAAATTCTTATAATAATGTGGAGATATTCTTCAAATAATTCAAAAATGGACAGGACTTCCATAAAGGCACAAAACTATGCGTCTGCTTTAAGCACAGATAGATAGATAAGTTGCTTCAGAAAAAAACTTGAACTAAGATACCGCTAACGATGCAGTTTTGTATATATTGGCAAGTAGTTCTATGAGATTATAATAGAAAAACTTAATTTGAATTCTCGGAAACAAACTTTTTAACAGAATTTGGAGGTTTTTAGTTCACAGAGTTCAAAAGCGAAACGGATATGAAACTTTACTAAGCTAAATAAGTTTTATCTTAGATAACAATATTTCTAGAAATTCATATCACACTTCAGTTTGTTCCTATCTACACGCGTGAGCAAAAAAAATCGTCTCAGGCGACACCCCTTCAATCACAAATCGTGCATAAGCCTCGAATTCGAACTTGGTAATAATTGAAAAATGGGATAGAATCCATGAAAAGGAGATTGGAAGCTGTTATTAAGCCGAGAAGGGATTAACTTCAAATAAATGATTATTTAAGATTCCTTCTCGTTTGATATCTTTTTTAGCATAAAAATAACACTCATTTTAAAGCTAAGACTACCTATATAGGATTTTACGATGGGCCCAGACTTGGGCCAACTATGTACAACTCTGGCCCTAGCAATATCCATAAACTATAAACTGAACCTTCATCATTGAATGGAAATAAATAAATAAGAGAAGTGAAAGAAATGTAGAATACAAGATGTTTTATAAATTGTGCATGAAATAGGAAAAACCCCGTAGATAGAATGCTAAATGACCGTTTTTCATCATACTAGGATTGTTAATTTTGAATTTTATTTTATTCTAAATAATTTTATTTTCGTTAGTGTTGCAATAATAATCGATAGTCGATATATCCAAAAACTTACGCATCGAACATTGTTGACTTTTGACATCGTAATGTTGACAAAAAACACCAAAACACACCACCATTTTTTAACTTAAAAAGACCACTCTTCAGAATATACAATATGCTGCACTGTTTTCCTTGTAATAAAGACTAAACTACAACCGTCAATTTCCAGACATAAAAGAATGTTTGACATACGTCTTTATGGTACTAACACAAGATATTTTACAGACTATTTGAAGAAGGTAGGGTATTTATAAAATATCCACTTAAGTGAATATTGACTTAAGTGGATTTTTCACAGAACTTGATCTATAAATACGAGGGTGATCAAAGCGTAATTATTCAATCTTTAGAAATAAGAGTTATAGTCAAAAATAAATCCAATTTTGAAAAAGAACATTTCAATTTACTTTGACCATAATATTTTTAATCATATTAATTGATAAATAAATAAAGATGAGGCGGTGAATGAAGAGGGAAGGAACTATAAGCAACTAGTCTAATTATTCAATCTTTAGAAATAAGAGTTATAGTCAAAAATAAATCCAATTTTGAAAAAGAACATTTCAATTTACTTTGACCATAATATTTTTAATCATATTAAATGATAAATAAATAAAGATGAGGCGGTGAATGAAGAGGGAAGGAACTATAAGCAACTAGTCGAGAATGGACAAAGATAATGACAGAGGAAGAAAGATATTAAGAAGGAGAAAGATAAGTAGAGAGAAAAAAACAAATATCAAGAAATGTAAAGTCATAATGAAATAAATAGAATTGCGAGGCAGACGAATGTGAAAGGAGAAAAATAATGAGGAAATACATGAAGGAAATGACAAGGCATATAGGAAAATTAATCGATATAATTGAACAGAAAAAGAGAATGTAAAAAAGTGGAGAAAAATGAGGAAAGAAGCGGAAAATAAATAAAAATAAAAAAATTGGAGATACATGAAAAGATAAGCAGAAAGAGAGAAATACGGAGAGAAAAAGACGAATAGAGCACGCATTAGAAGAAAAGGGACGAAAGATGTGGCCAGATATAGAAAAATATACGAATGGATAAAGATACGCATAGAGAAGACAGAAGAAAAGAAACAAAATCATAGATAAACGTGAAGAGATAGTAAAAATATAATTGAAATGAGTAAAAAAGAAGGGGGAAATGAAGAGATACGGACAGATAGAAATATATGAATCGAAACAAATTAGCGAAGGTGAAAAGATAAGAAAAAACAGAGAGAAATGGGGAGAGATGTGTAAGAAGAAGAGGAAAATGAAAAAATCGTTGGCACGAATACATATGAAAAAGAACATAGTAGAGGATGAAGATGAAGAGATAGTTGAAACAAAAAGATTAGGGAGAGATAGATGAAAACAAAAGGTATCTAGAGACAAAAAGAAACAAAGTAATAATAAAGATAACTCAAAATAAAAGAAATTGAAATGGATATTATTTAGAATGATTGATGGGGATCAATACAATTCATTTAATAATTTCTGAAAAACTATATAAAAATGACAAAACAATTTTAGTTCAAAAAATTTCAAAAGGCAACAAAAACGTATGACTGGGCACATTGAAATAAATATTTTTAAATTGATTTCGATATTTTTTTTCAAGTCTACTTTATTTCAGTTTCTCGAAATTTCAGACAAAGCTGGGTCATTCGAATAAATTGTAGTCGCCTTAAGTAGTTTTGTAATCGAAGGGAAAGATCTATTTCCGGTAAGGGTTTGATTTATGGTCGGTTTTCGACAACAAGTAGTTTCGTTCACAGGAAAGGAGATGTAAAACTATTTGCGATAACACAAAATTATTTAATCGATAAAGTTATTTTTAGGTGCGTCAATTTTAATTAATCATAATTGAGATAAAAAACACGAACATGTCTAATGGTTTAAATTTTTTTTATTTTTTCTAAACGTATACACGTGGCAGGTAACATGTGAACTGAAAAATTCATCCACTGCGTGCATCGACCTCGTGCTTTTTTCGCATCGTTTGAACTTAGCAAACCACTTCTGAATGGTTGATTTTTCCGGGTCCAAACACATAAAAATGTTGATCAAGCCTAGCAATGACTTTTTATACTAACAAAAGTGAACTAAAAATGGTATCGCCATCTATTTGTCACTGTACGAACTTTTCAGTTTACCTAATAATGAATCGAAAAGACGTAGTTTCTCATAGATTTGAGAGTGAACAAATACATAGAAACAGTCAGCAAATATATATAAACATAATTCTGTCCAGAAACTCACAAACAGCACCAAGAGTACGTTAGTATCAACATTTTTCCCTGTGATTTTTGGGGATTATCAAATTGTTCCATAACATCGCCCTGGATCTGAAATGAACGTAGTGCGGTCCATGAGTTCTTGGCCTCATATAGTAAATAGAGCGTGTTCGTCTGCAAAAATCTTCATAGACGTGTCAGTGACAAATCTCTACAAACTTCAC
The DNA here is from genome assembly GCF_026230105.1 of Diorhabda sublineata. Classification (NCBI taxonomy): domain Eukaryota; kingdom Metazoa; phylum Arthropoda; class Insecta; order Coleoptera; family Chrysomelidae; genus Diorhabda; species Diorhabda sublineata. The sequence goes on along the minus strand of NC_079475.1, from coordinate 7,284,251 downwards.
AAGTTTCAAATTGTTGCTTCGATCCATTCTGTTATAGATCACTCCGTTAAGTTTTTTCGAAAAATGTTTTGAGAGTTTAGCGCTGTTACGAGGATTGCTACTTAAGTTTTAAGATAGACAAAAAAAAACAAATATTTCTTATTGGATGTGGCTTTATTGTTTTCCAAAATATTCTTCATTAAGATCAATACACTTAAGCATGCGTTTGAACCAATTGTCGAAGCATTTTTTCCAGTCCGATTGAGGAAAATAAAGGCTGGTCAAATGCAACCGTGAACACGGCATAATATTATGACTTATAAAGCAGTTGCGTCAAAAAATTATCGAGATGAGGCGCGACTAAATCAGCCGAGGTGTGCGCTTGCTTGATATCAATGCCCAAGTCCACACTGCTTCGCCTTCCAAGGCTACTTTATACGAATGTGACTTTACAAATATTGAACACTCACCATATAAAGCCCTGACCTGGCCCCGTCCAACAATGTTTTGTTCCTAAAGCTGAAGGCTTGTTACACACTACGGCTCACATGGACCACACTACGTACCTCAATTCCTTCCATTCCAGTCATTCTAAAACCAGCTCAGATCTAATGACGCTGGAGTTTAGAGCTCTAATGGCTGCTTGGCTGTTGGACAACATGATAATATTTTACTGCGACGACGAATTTAAGCAGACGGTATACGAACATTTTGACACCAAAGATGCTTTGAAAAGAGTATGGAAATAAACGAAGAAAATATTGATAAATAATCACAGTTTTTTTATTTAAGGAGTCATGTATGAATTATGTAACTTGTTGCTTTGATGTTATACACAATCGTACACGCGACTACGGCTCGACAAAGAAAAGAAATTATCTAACGATTTAATTCACGCTAAAACGATGCAATCGTCACGTGTTGTTAGATTTAAATAGTTCACCGACATTTCGTCAGTAATTGTTGTCGTTACAGCGGTAGAATAGAAACTAAGAAACACTTGCTCGACCCACAAAGAGGACCTTTGATAATTAAAGAACGGATTTTGTCCTAAACGCAAATTTGGGCATTTATAAATTTTTTGCATATTTTTAAAAAACTTGCATGTATATGCATAAGAATTTGTATCGAAATAACTAAATTTTCACGCTTTAGAAAAGGTGGTTATCCTAATTAAGGTCTAATTTGCGTCCCTTTCCATCTTAACCAAGTAGAAATTCCAGATAGTCAATTAGAAATATTTAGCTAGTGTTTATGTTTCGTCGTTACTTCATTCCTTCACTACTTCTTCAGCAACCGTTAGCCGATCAATGTGAACATTTAGTTTTTCCATGATAATAAAACATAAAAAAACTGGAGCTTAGAACTATTCGAGGTCTGGCTATTAAATAACGAGACTGGTTATGAAAAAGGGCCACACATCTTTCCTTATTTTCCATTAATCAAAGAGTACTGTAAGTCTTCTTTGGTGACGGCATTTAGGAGCTCTGCCGTTTTTTGTTTCACCGCTTCCATCGACTCAAATCGGGTCCCTTTTAAAGCAAATATTTTTCTAACCTTTCAAGGAAATCTGAGCTGACCCGTTGGATCAAGAGCTTTTGGTCAGAAGTCAGTTTTTTTGGCACCAACTTCGCACAGACTTTTATCATGTGTTATTTCTCGTGTAAAATTTTTCTAATAGTTTCTTTATGCTGATTCGAAGATCTGCACGCACAATTTAGTTGATTTTGGTCACTGTTTCCGAAGTTAAAACGGTCTCAGGGCAACCTGGGCGCTGGTCATCTTCAGTACTCTCACTCTCACTAAAGCGCTTACACCACTCAAAGTACCAGATAGAGAATTGTCTCCATAGGCCTGTTGTAACAATTTATAGCACTCAGTCGAATTTTTTTTCAATTTAATGAGAAATTTGAAATTGATATGTCGTACAAATCATGCCAATCGTTAGCTCGGAGCCCCTCAACGACATTGTAAACTCCAAGTTATGGTAGAGGACTATGATGTCAATTCAAAAAATAAATGAATTTAGAAATGTAAATCAGAAAGTTTAACTTTAATTACTCTTACCAACTAAAACCCTAATCTCATCTCCGCATTGGCGATAACCTAAAACTCCTGTTAAGTATTTCTTCGTGATGCATTAGCACAATGATCGTATTGACTTGTTTTTAACATTTATAGATCTGTCACACATAATTTCAAGTGTGAAACCTAAAAATTTTGAGTCCCACAACGAGTATTTGTACTCTTAACAGATTGGCATATACTGCCGTGTCAACATCTCACGTCTCTACGTAGCATTCGGCAAAATTTTTTGCGACTCACATGATTTAAGTTAAGTTTACTGACGCACACATTTTCCACGCGAAACTTTTTGTCAGACACGACGTACGCCAGAAGTACCTGGCCAAAAAGGAAAACACAAAAATTTTGAGAACAATATATTTATTTGTCGACGTAATCTCCTTTTAGCTCCATACACTTGCCCCAGCGAAGTTCAATGAGTTCGATAACCTTTTTATAATAATAATCGTCAATTTCCTCAAAATAGCCATTAACTACTGACCTCACCTCTCATTGTTGGAAAATCTTCTTTCAAGTATGGTAACAAAAAATAATCGGAGGGGGCTAAATATAGCGTGCATGAGGTAGCAATTCCAACTTTGATTCATTAATTTTGGCCGTTGTAATAACAGATGTGTGAGATGGTGCATTGTCTTTGAAAAACAACACTTAGCCAAATGCGGCCGTTTTTCTCGATTCCCTCGCTCAAACGTTGCAATAAGTTCGTATAATACTCGCCCTTGATAATTTCTCCTTTTTCGAGATAGTCAATGACAATTATCACACGCGCATCCCAAAGACCTACGCCTGTAGATGGTACTGCCTTTGCCGTCTCTGGAGCGGGTTCTCTTTTTTCAGTCCATTGTTTCGATTGTTTTTTTGTTTCGGGTGTTAAATTATGGACCCACGATTTATCAATGGCGCAAAATTCGACCTTAAACAAACAAGTATTCCACTTTTCGAAATGCCTACTATATCTAACTCGCGCAATTTCAGTCGACGATCATTCAGTACAGCTTTTTGGATTTTCTTCAACATTTCTGGAGTCGTTTCATTTGGTCGATCATTGCGATGCTGGTCTTTACAAGTCGTACGGCATCGTTTAAACTCTGCTATCCAATATTTTACTGCTGAGAGTAAAAATTAGTTCAGCTTTTATATTAGTTGGGCTAATGTCCATGTGTACAAATTCACTGAAAACGTTTACCACTGATGGCTGAAAAACAAATATTAAACAACTTGAAACATAGGCTGTATAAATTGTGTATTTTCTAATGCAATGATATTTCTCAAACAACTACCGCCATCTCTAGATCAGGTTCAGGAACTTATAGGAACCATTCTCATATACAGGGTGCGGCAGCATAACTTCCTTTTTTAAAAAGTTCGCCATTTAGTCGGTAGATGTCGTAACGGAGTGCTAGTGGTCTCGTTCGAGAGGGGGGACTATAAAGTTTTGTCCCGGCACAGTTCAGTCGCCATCATGCGTTGAAACAGTGAGAAGCGTGCGTTTGCCGTTGAGGTTTACTTTTCGAGCGGATGTTCTGTGATCGCAACCCAGCGCGCCTTTCGGAATCGCTTTAATTTAGCCCCCTTGGCCCCTGTCCCGGACCGGAAATCAATTGTTACGTGGGTCACTACGTTCAGACAAACTGCAAGTGTGACAAGACGAAGAACTGGAGTCCCTCGGCCCATTAGATCACCGGAGAACATTGAGTTAGTTAGAACTTCAGTGTTGCGATCACCACGGCGTTCTGCGCGCAAACATGCGTCTGCCCTTGGACTTTCCGATCGTTCTGTGAGGAGAATACTTCATGATGATCTTCATTTTCATCCATACAAGATGGCAATTGTGCAGGAACTTTCTGAACGTGACTTCAATTCTCGGAGGAACGCGTGTGAGGTTTTTCTGGAAGTCGTTCCTGAGGACGCTATTGTTTTTTTTAGTGATGAAGCCCATTTTCATTTGTGTGAATCCGTAAACAAACAAAACATGCGCTACTGGGCTGATACCAATCCTCGACAATTGCATCAACGGCCTTTGCATTCACCTAAAGTCACAGTGTGGTGTGCAATTTACTCACGTGGAATTATTGGTCCCTGGTTCTTTGAGGAAAATGAAGTCACAGTGACAGTGAATTCGCACCGGTATATAAACATGTTACAGGAATTTTTTTTCCCACGGCTAGATGAGTTGGACTTAGGGGACACTTGGTTCCAACAAGACGGAGCAACGGCACACACTTCAAGAACATCGATGGCTGTTTTGAGGGAACACTTCCCAGAGCGCCTTATCTCAATTAGGGGCGATTTGGAGTGGCCAGCCCGCTCTCCCGATTTGACCCCTTGTGATTATTTCCTATGGGGTTTTTTAAAATCCCGTGTGTATGTGAACCGTCCAAGGACCCTACAAGATTTGAAGTCGAACATCCAGGAAGAAATTGCCAACATAACGCCTGCTATGCTGGCAAGAGTCATGACAAACGCCAGAAATCGGTTTACTCAGTGTATGGAGAATGGGGGACGTCACCTAACTGATTTGATCTTCAAAACTCAGTAAAACAAAACTTTATGTATGTGCCTGTATTATAAAAAACGAATAAAAATTTTCTGATTCATACAATAAGTTTTATTAACTTTTGAAAAAAGGAAGTTATGCTGCCGCACCCTGTATGTTGACGTACTAATTGCCATTTGGTCTTTCTTACTCTTTGTCGTACTTCTTTTTTTATTTTCAATACTATTTAATGGCTCAATCAGAATAAAAAAATGTGCCGTTTTCATCATTTTGAATTACCAATAAGAAGGCTAAATAAAAGAGTAGTTTGTTGGATGAAGAATCCTCAAATAGAAATGAATATGGTGGAAATCAATTACTAAATATATTATCCCTGGATGGTCATTTTAGAAATTTCTTACGCATGTCTCCTACAGACTTTGACACTCTTAAATAAATTAGATCGGACCAAAAATTGCGAAACAACACACATTTTTTCGAGAGTGCATAACCGTGAAAGAAAAATTAATTGTCACTTAACGCTTTTTAGCAAGTGGTGATTCGTTTTCAAAATACAAAGACAAAATATATAATGTCATCAATTGCGGGTGCGACGTACAGACTGAGCAACAATGCACAACGCACGACGCAATAATTTACGTTTTCGGGCACAAATTTTTGCGCCGTATCGTTATGACTTAAAACACCAGAATTTATGTGAGATGTGAACCCACCTTAAGACAAATATTCTTATATTAAATGATAAAAGTTCTTAATTAATACGATATGTGAAGATTTAATAAAAAGTAGACGTCAACTAATATACTGTCATACCTCTTTCGGCATTTTTATTCGAAAAAAATTATGGTGAAAGTTACAGAAAAATAATTGACGGTAAAGTGTGAATGCAGCTTTCAACATCATCAACTAATTAATGTCGAGCTGGATAAAATGTATCATGAAAATTGAATCTAAGCTGTTGACAGAAATCAATGATTTTTTAATTCATTATTAATTTATATTTCAACAAGGTGAATATTCCAATTGGATTGAATGAGTAGGTGAATAATGTATTATTATAGCTACATGCAATTATACAGGGTATCCCTCATAAGAACTGGTACAGGACACAGGCGTTTATATGACGGTTGGGGGCAATTTACGTCTAAACCAAGTTGAGTCCCTCAGAAATTATAGAGCCTCTAAGTAGGGTACAAATTTTCGAAAAAAAAATCATTTTTGCAGTCCTTTTAGTTAAAAATACCAAACTTGGGGCACGAGTACGATTTTCGTGGCGTCTGGATTTTGTAAATCGACCCAAAATAAGTCGAAGATGAAGAATAAAATTTTTCAATTTCTCGCTTCGTTTTCGAGATGACGATACTTGAAGTTGGAAAAATTTATTTTTATTAAATATTTGTATATATAAACCTAATCTAACCTAACCTTCTCGTGGTGCACTTTGAGTGTAAAAAGCTCAAAAATCGTGCAGCCAAAATTGTCTAAAAAATGTTTTCTTCGCGTGAGGATTATTCAGTTTTATTTTATTATAATTTTTTTTCTTATGGGGGGCCTCTACATTAAATTACTAACTAAATCTTCAATTTATCATCAATATTTTTTTTATTTTGTAAATAATGAAAAACGACCGACAATTCTTTACGAAAAACATCAAATTATCATCAAAATGGCTCATTTTGTTATAAAAATCTGATTTTTTCAATATAATTTCGGAGTATCAGGGTAAATAATATAAAAATTGAATAAAAAATCTTGTTTATTGAATTACCAGATTCATATTGAGTCTGTTCAATAAAGCGAATTTCAAACTAACGTTTGATTATAACTTTAAATATCAATATCTCGAAAAGGAAGTGAGATAACAAAAAATTCCATTTCTCATTTTCGATTTATTTTGGCTTAATTAAGCCAAATCAGCTGTTAAATCGCGGCGCCACGGAAATCGACCCATTCTGGGGGGTTGATTAGGAGTGACCTAATATTAAAATTTACATATTCTTGTATTTACCACTACTCAGAGAGATCCTCTTCTATATCTAAATATGGGAGATGCAACCTCCACTTTTTCTCTATTACAAAAATTTTGTACAACTACGTTTTGGAATATCAGAGTAAATTTGTGTCGCATTTTCCATTAGCTGTAATGAATTATCCAAATAGACAATTTACAAACAAATGGATAGGTAGGGGATGTCACTAGAGTTGACCACCTAGATCTGACTTGGATGGAAATAATTTTAAATATCCCCGTTTGCCAAAAGGAAACTGAATAAATACAGATGATTCACATTGTACAGAGGTCGGCATAGGTCAGCAATGATTTTGCATTAAGAAAAAAAAATGCAGCGTCAAAATGAATTTATTAAAAAAAATTACAAAAGAGATCCGAAAAAGGTTAACTGTGAGTGTTCAAGTTGATGCCCATCTTGATCAATGCATTTACGGCAACGTTTCTCATCGGAGAGGCAGGTCCGCGAAGAGTTCGGGAAAGGTGCGTGGTCCTCTTGAAAAAACGCGATCATTGAGAAGGCCCCATAAGAAAAAAGCACAGGGTATGAAGGTTGCTTCATTCCCAGACAAAATTTAGTGCTGGAAGTGCGGATTATCCTCGCAAAATTTCCATGTGCGATTAAAATCATCTTCGTAAAGTACGTGAAGGAGACGCGGACAGTAAAGTCGATGGTGCATGCGTTTAATACAGATTAGTTGTTACAGACACCGGTCGTTCAGAACGCGGCGCGTCAGTAACAGAGCCCGTTTTTAAGAATTTATGTTACGTCTTGCACTTTGTTGGAAGATTTGGTAGCGGCGAGTTAGGAAATTGTTGTTGACATTCAGTAAACACAGTTTTGTCCTTAGACATGACGTAACGAAAAAACTTTTTCTTAAAGCGTGAACTTGTATCGATTATTCATTATGAAAACGATAAAACACGAACACGCTTCGTTTTAATCTTTTTCGACAGCGTTGCCAGATTTATAAGCGTTGCCGGATTTATGCAGATTTTTCGAGAGCGTTGCATGATTTATGCCGACCTCTATATATAATAAATATTTGATTGTTGTGGGTTGTGCCCAATAAATAGCCTAAATGAATTTATTTATCACTCCAGTCTTAATTCGTCCGTTTATTTTTTTTTTCGTTGTAGCAAAAGCATAATATAAGTTTTAAAATTAACCGTATGGATATAAAGGCATCAAATGAAGCAGAAACAAAGTTTGATCATAGTTGAAGTTCAGTATGAATCCACCCACCGGAACTAGATATCTCTAGTTCTGTTATTGATTTGGCACATTAGTTATTCACGGTTGGATGTTATTATTAATGGTACAATGGAAACGTCGAGATGATTATTAGATATACAAGAAGAATTGTTGCATTTGTATGTACGCCGGTCTCTCTAAATAGGTCACGAGCAGTGAGGTACTTTCATAATTTTCTATAAAATTACTATGTAAAAAAAAGGTTATTTCACCCGCAGAATATTCTCGAAAATACGTAGAGTCGACGATCAAAATAGTAAATATACTAAATACACAGGAAGTCTCATTAATAATTTTGGTTTCCAATGTTAATTTTGTTTATTAATCATAACAAATTCATGCTTTTAACCTTTAAGTAAAATCAATCTTTGGGTTTAGATGCAAGCAATTGTCGAACATCTCCTTTTTTCCCACGCAAAAATTTCACCTTGGACATAAATTGAGGATGCAAAGTCAAGGAGTTCTTCAATTTTATTTCGCAGTAAGTCATTTAGCAAAGTCTTGTTTAACATCACAATATTGATAGGAATATATGACCCAGGAACCAAGCTCGCTATCCCAATGAGCTCAGAACCTTCTATTTTCCAGGCGGAAACAATGCTATTGTTGCATGCGTAGCTCGTTATGCACCACATAACTACTACGATACAAAGATATTTATCTTATCAGATAGCAGAGCAGCCCTTCAAGCAGTCGACTCTTATGAAATTGAATCAAAGTTAGTATGAAACTGCACCTAATATTTGAACTCACTGTGAGCAAACAAGGAAATTAATAAAATATGGGTACCAGGTCATACCGGGTCCTATGAAAGGAGTTGCCAGTAATATTTTATAGGTTTACCAAAAAGCCATTAAGTCGTGGTCATAAGAAGTCGGAAAACGAGAAGAAAATTGTGGAGTTCAATGTCTGAAACAATCGTAAATATTTTATTATACTAACTGAGCTTAAACGGTCCTTTCATTGAGCAAAGAAGAGTTATTGGTGTTTTAGCTGGACACATTTCGGTGAAATACCATCTGAGGAACATCAGAGAAGCTCCAACAGCTCTTTCTACAAAGAACGAAAAAAACACATATGTGAGTGCGAGGCTGTCCATAAAAAAGCTGCGATACTTACATTCGAGCTGGTATAGCTCCCTTTGCAAAGTCGCTGCTACCTGAGCAGTAAATAAGCACAATCGATAAAAGTATTAGCAAAGCAGATTCTTTACGACCTAAATCTAATGTAATTAGCTTCAAATACTTATTGGTTTGGGCAGAATAATAGAAAAACTTTTTTCAATGTCCTCTATTTTGGATAAGACTTGCGCTAGGAAAATTTTTCAGTCTTCTACCCCTCTTAGACACGGGGTGACCGTGTATTGAAATACCCCACAGAAGAATCTACTTTTAACATATATAAAAATGAAAGTTTTCATCACGACTGTTCGAGTTGCAGATGTAGAAAATTTTAGACTGCACATTGTGGTGCTTTGTTGTGATATTATTTTTTATAATTGATAAAGTTCATACCGTCTTAACAATAAACGAATCATTTGATATCATTTTTTCATGACTAACTACTGTTTCTTCGGCAGTGGTTAGGTTTCGTAACTTTTTCTTGCTGTCTTAATCTTTTGAGATGTATTTTCCAATAAGAAGACGTCATACAGCCAAGAAAAAAAAATTATTTTAGTTTTGAAATTCTCCCATAATGCAAATTCCTTTTCGAATGGAGCCTTGTGGCGGAGCATATAGGAAAAATTTAGATCGTTTCTCGCAAGAACTATTTCAGAATTGCAAACTCACCAGCAAGAAATATGGAACAGTTTTAAACAAATTTGAAACCTACTTCACTTGGATGAGGCTTGTATATACAATCTTTCTGTTGAGAAATAATATTATTTGGAAGCAAAGGGAACATGAAAATTCAAATATAATACGTACCTAACAAAATCTCGCATTTCGCATTCCTGAGCCTTTTATAAGATCGAAATCCCATCATTTCGAAGCCGGTCTATATGTTCCAAGATGATTTAATCAAAACTTACACAACTCCATTTTAGTAAAAGTTTATTTTATCGCACAAAGTTTTAACACCCACTTCGTTTTAAGGACGTTTTAGATCTAAGTTTTCGAGAGTAAGATACCGAAGGTTTTTTTTTCTACCGACTCTATTCGAGTATAAATAGAAATTCATGTAAAACCGAGCATTTTAATTATTAACTTCAATGAAATAAAAATGAAACAAGTACGTTGAGAGTTTAGAGGTAAATATTCGACGACGATTTGCCAAATCTACAGAAATATGGTTTTTTGTATTAAGCCATAAGCATTTACGACAGGACCTTTGGCGAGTATCCAGATAACTATTAAATTCGAGTTTCATATACTATTTTTTCTACGATCAATCATAAGAATGAAAAACAATAACTTTATAACCAAAAGTTATTAAACTTATAATAAAATTGTGCGTTATAATTCAGGATAAGGTTTCCAGCGCCATACGGATTCTGAGAAGAAGACTATCGATAGCCGCGAAAAATTCAGATCTGATCTTCTGGATCAAGAAACAGAAGACAACATTTGACAATATCCAAGCGTTGAAAATCGAAGAGCTCTTTATCCAGACGCAAGAATTCATAAAATATTTGGGATTCACACTAGAAAGGGAAATGAGTTTTGGTGAAATATAAGAAGACACAGACAAATCATCACACAATCGCTAAGCCGATTAATGAGAAATATCGGGGGTTCGAATGCCACCAGACTCAATACTTCTGTAGGTGCAGCGATATGGGAAAAAACTACGAAGATAAAGAACCATCGCAAAAATTGGGTCCAATGCAGAGCAGCTTTGTTTTAGAACGAGTAGAACTAGCTTTTACGAAACTATCCCAGTAGCGCACGGAAAAATTGGAGATCGGAAAATATTTTCCGAGCGCTGTTGTTAAAATACCACTTTTGGGTCTTTGTAAAAACAGACGAAAACGCGTTTTCAGTATATTAAAAATAAGTTTATGGTGAATTTTATTGTATACTATTCGTGGAAATAATTTCTTTCGAATTGCAAAAATGCAAGGCCCACCAATATCTATCACCAACAACTGACGTACATTAGAAATTACCAGAAAAGTATCTAATAACGTTGTTGCAACTTTCATTACCACTTCATCCCCCAGGGTCGATCATTTTGAAACCAAAAGAATATTAATACGATGAAATCCATTGGAAAAGGAGGAGAATATGATAAAAATAGAAGGAAAAATAATTTACCGGCGATCTGGGGTCAGGAAGGGGAATGGGGTAAATTTTTAAAGGTAAAAAATAGCAAAGTTATGGGTAATAAGGAGATCTACAGCTTTGGTTTTCTCACTTTTTTCATATAACCTCAAAATTTATGTGAAACTTTCGAAGATCCACGTTTTTCCGTTTTTAATTTTTTTCTTTTACAAAAATTTTGTGAAAAGTTACCTTTTTATGTCTCATTTACAATCGAACGAAAATTTTCAGATCAAAATATCAGCTTTTTTTAAAAAGTGAAATTTTTGTTCGTTGTAATCTCTACTTCTTGATGGTGTGAAAAAATTTAAATTTCACCATGGTAAAAGACAAAAAATAAGACAAAAAAAACTCGCATTCCAATTTTTGTTCAATCATAATGTACAATTTTTAATTATTTACTAAAATTTTCCACTCTAATTACACGAAAAACGTGAATTTCATTTTAAATTGATAAACGTAATTAATTAGAATATAAAATTTTCATGAATATTTAAAAATTATACATTATGAAATTTTCGGATGAGAATTCGTTTTTTTTGCCTTTTCGAAGGAAGTTTACCATGGTGATGGTAATATATTTTACACCAGCAGGAAGTACAGATTTCAACGAACCAAAGTCTCAATGATTTTTTTTAAAAAAAGCTAATATTTTGACAGGAGAATTTTCATTCGAAAATTAGGGTGCTTTTTCGATATTATGTCAAAATAAATCTTTTTAAACAAACACATTACATTGTAAATGAGACATAAAAAGGTAACAAAATTTCACGAAAAAAATGTTTTTTGTAAAAGAAAAAAATCCAAAACGGAAAACTTGGTTTTTGAAATTTTCACATAAATTTTGGATTATATGATAAAAGTGAGAATACAAAAATTGTAGATCTTTTTATTACCTACAACTTTGCTATTTGAATTTTTTCCATAGTTTTGCCGGAAATCGAAATAAATCGTTTTTTACCCTTAAAAACTCATCCTCTTACCCACAGATCGCCCGTAAATTATTTTTCTTTTTATTTTTATTATATTCTCCTCCTTTCCTAATAGGTTTCATTCTACTATTATTTTTCTTAAATTTTTTTCTTTTTAAAGGCTTCTACCCTGGTCTATTGCAATTATAACCTGGTGGCTTCCTCTACTTTAAATATTTTGAAACCGTGTTGAAGTTAATAAAACATGATTCCCACTGTTTATGAATATTATAAGTGAACTTCACAACAAATAGTCCGGTCAAATTAGACCAACAAATAAAAGTGGAGCTATATAAATACCCATCAAGCTGGAAATTAATAAAATTGTTTAAAATACAATTGGAAATAAAATTTGAATGTTCCCCATCATTTCCGTGTATGGAAAAAAATTTATTCAAGTCAAAAGTCAAAAAAATCATATCTTATGTCTGAGTAGATTTATAAAATTAAATTTATTCTTATAAATATAAGATGAAGTCAAGATATGAAGAAGCCGTAACAATCAAGAATACGCGCCAATATCACTGCTACAAGCCCATAGATGCAGGAAAGCTAGCGTGCAAAGTGTTTTCGGATGCAAATAAAACTACGAATAATGTAGTCGTGAAAATTGATAAGAAAAAAAATCACGCGAATCTGCGTAAGTCACTTGAATTGGCACGCTAGATCTTTTTACTTTATTCAATGTACGATCGATATGTGTGCATATTATGAATTGAATAAATAATATAATGAATACTGCGTTGTTTGATTGCTGAATACTCTTCAATCTTCAAAATAGAAGTTGTTTTAATCGAAAGCAAAAAATAAAGTAACGAACACTCGCCGCGCAGCCGGGCGGCTTTGCAATTATTTATTTTCCGAGCAAACTTATGGCGGACAGTGAAATTTTTTTTCATATTCTCGTTCTTAAATAGTTATTCTACATATAACCGAAAGCCTGGGCGATTAGATCATTGAGAAGCTAATAAAAATATCAATTGTTTATAAAAAAGTTATTAAAAATACTGAAAAATTGTTAATAACACATCGCAATATTTTTTATGTGAGAGGGCGATATTTCATAGGTATGCACATCAATTTTCATGTCATAACATTCAGTAGTTCGAGAACAATTGATTATTGTCTAAAAAAAGTCATAAATCTTTGTTGCTTATAAAAAAATATTTAAACAAATAATTACGTTAAAATACTATCTTTTCTATCTTTGTGTTTGCGGGTAGATTCGATTGAAATAATTATTTTATGACATTTGCTTGGGTTAGAAATTGGGGTGCTCACTTGACGTGATTTATCTCAAATGATAATTTATTTGATGAATTTATGACAGTTCCAACCAGTCAACAGAAATTTTTTCTTACAAATACTCACAACAAGTCTCGGTTCATTTCAATATTTTAAAAAAAGTTTACTGCTGAAAATATATTGGTGAAACCATTAAATACGACAACTTTTACATATTTTTGAATCATTATATCACAGAAACAGTGGCTTGTAGGAAAAAAAGTATTGATACGTTTTTTGTGAATAATTTTATGATCTACAATTTTTTTTGTCCAGAGTATTTTTATGATAAAACTCACCGTTTTGCTGAAAATTGCGAAAAACTCATTTTTTTGATCATTGACATTGAATAAAAAATTTTCCATACACGAAAATGATAGGAAACATTCAGATTCTATGTTCAATTCTATTTAAAACAATTTTACTGATTTTCAGCTTGATGTGAATTAACCGGATTAAAAGTTGTGCTATTGGTGGTATTTACGTCCGGTTTCCTATCAATACTCTCATGACATGTTTTTGCATTTTTTTCCAAAATGAGTAGTACGTTTCATGAAATTTATGCATAACTTCATCATAGCTATGTATATCGTATGTTCTAGTTCCAATATACAAACACAGTGATTTAAAATAAAGCATAGCGCGATAAAATAGATATATACACTATAACGCAATGCAGTTGAACAGTATACGAATACACCATTAAGATCCACGCCAAACGATAAGTCCCGTTATTCTATTCTAATGCATTTTTTGCCACCAATATCACAAAAGTAGCGTCAATATAATTTATTATATGATACGAGGATTGAACGAAAAGTTTCCGACGAAACAAAGAAAGGAATTATCGCTCAAACAGGAAATTATCATGTTGTCCAACAGCCAAGCAGCCATTAGAGCTCTAAGCTCCAGTGTCATAAGACCTGAGCTGGTTTCTTTCCTGTTGGCTACGCATTTATAAATCACAATTCGTAACATATTGAGAGAGGGCGCTAACGCGAGCACGAGCCTAAAAGTTGAGCTTAACTCGGCCTTCAACTTTGCGAACAAAAACTAGTCGCGCTGGACCATTTCAGAGCTATATGGTAGCCTTGGAAAGCGAATAGTGTGGATTTGAGCTTGTCATGAAGTAAGCGCTTTTTTCCATAATTTTTTGCCGAAACTGCCTCTGTAAGTCAGAGTAATATACCGCGGTCACAGTTTCATTTGATCCCTAAAGTCAATCGGAAGAATACCCTTGTAGTCACAAAATATTTGCCTTTGCTTCTTGGCACGTGCTCACCTTTCCGATGCTACTCCCATTGAATCTATTTTAGATGTAGGATAATGGTGGAAAACAATAATTTCATCACAAGTTAGAATTGATCGGAATCGAGGAACTCACCTTGCACTAGATTTTGTTCTATTCAAATGTTGATGTAAGATCTTTAGATTACTTGTTATGGAAACATCGGTCTGTGCTGCAATTTCTTTTGTTGTTAAGTGTCGGTTACTTAGAAGAATATCTTCCACTAATTTGAAGTTTTCTGGAGTAGTCACCCTCCATTCTGAATTGATTTTAGTGTTAACACTTCTTTAGTCAAAAAATGCGAAAATAAGAGGCAGTTCGAGTTCTATTAGAACAAAATGGATCGAAGCAGAAAGTTGAAACTTTTTGAACTTGTCAGCGAAGATTTTTGCGAAAAAAGAGGTGGAGGACCTTAACTCTTTTATGGAAATAATCTACAGAACCTTCATGCGTTGGTATTAAGTGAAAACATAGCGATAGTGTTAATTATTTTCTCAAAAAACTAGTAAATCATTTTCTAGACTTTCTATTCTTTCTGTATATTCAGAAAGGTTCTAAAAATATTTTAGTGTGTCCATAAACAGACGATATATCAACAATAATATTAAAAAATTACTAGAATAACTTGATTTTTCATCTAATTACTACTGGTTTTTGGAATCATGAATCGAATCATCTTTTGTTAAGCTGATTTGAAAGATGTATATGAATATACCAAAAGCCAAATCGATCATGTACTAGGGGAAAGGAAGCATCCAAAATTGATAACAGATGTCAGATGCTATAGAGGAGCGGACGCGGACTCAGATCACATATTGCTGGTAATAAGACTAAAAGAAGAAATACCAAAGAACAAAGGAAAGCCTCAGGATCTAGTGAAATACGACGTAAGCGCATTAAAGGATGAAAGATATCGAGATGGAATGGACGGAGATTGAGAAAACAATGAAGAATGTGACACAACAACTAGGAAGAGTGTCGAAGAAGATAAAGAAAGAATAGTTTGATGAAGACTGCAAATAGGCATTAAAAGGAAGAAACCAAGCAAGATAGAGAATGTTGAAAGACCCAAAGGACCCAAACAGGATTACGCACAGGAAAGAAAGAAAGCAAAGAAAATGTACAGAGAAAGGTAACGAAAAAGAAGTGTAATGTTATCAGATCAGACAATCGAGCTGGCCATTATATCGGTCCACGGTCTCTATCCACCGATTTGGAAAAATTTGGTCCCACAGGACATTAATTTGGTCATGGGGTGATGCTCCATCTTGCTGGAATCAGATTATTATATTCGCAGTATTGATGAGCAAGACCAAGACCGGCTTAATCTTGATTTTGATCTTGCAGCTCCATATGTGGTCTTTGCCTTGCATAGTTCGATCTCTCTGTTGCAAGAGTCTTCAAGGTCTTGCATTTTGAAATATATCAAAATCTAAGAACGAGAATATATTATCTGCACCAATAGCGCCCGTCCGGTATTTGGAATGTGTATTTTTGGAATGGGAGGTAATTATTTTTCTTAAAATGAAAATCGTTTTTGAAATTGAATTAAAACCAAATTAATTCATGGTCGTGTCTCGGTAAAATCTATGGTAAAATTAGTTGTGATTTATAATTAAAAATAACATGTATTAACCATTTTTCAAAAAATGAATTTGAAGTTCTACTAGTTGGTATGTTTCTGTAAATATGTAATTTATCTTTAATATAATAAAATCAAATTTTTTCAGAAAGTTCCGTTTGAAAGTTTATCTAATTGTGAAAAAATGACGTTTGGTTTTTTCGTATTTTTGTCGCAAAATACATAAACTAGATACAAAAAATTTACCTTGTATTTTCCATATTTTGATAAAAATTCAAATAATGTTTGTATTTCATACCATAAAACCCTGGTATCGACATAACTAGGTACCTATTTAAAAAAAAACGCAATAAAATTATTTTATTAATCAAATCAAACCACTTTGTATAATACATAAATTTGAGAAATAGAAATATAAAAAAAAAAAGATTTATTGAAACAGAAGACGTAAACAGATTATTCCATTTCTGATGCCCAGATTATGGTAAACGTATAATAAAATTATCTCATAACTACTCCCATAAATCAATAAGCAACCCTTCATTTTAAATGAGTTTACAACAAGATTAACTGTTAATTTGAAGTAAAACTACACATTTTGTAAATATTTATTTGGAAAATTATTGAATAAAAGTAAAAAGCAAGACTGCAACAGTCTTGCACAACTTGGTCTTGGTGTTGCAAGCCTTTAGCTGGTTTTTGTCTTGTAAGCTTTTAGCTGGTTCTGGTCTTGCAAACCTTTAACTGGTTTTGGTCTTGCAAGCCTTTAGCTAGTTTCGGCCTTGCATTTTTAGCAAAACCAAGACAAGTCTCGCTCATGACTAAATCGCAGGAATTTGTCAATATGTTTTTCAACAATTCCTTTACAAACATTAACTTTTTCAGTATATTCCGTAACTTTTTCTCTCATCCAGTGAGCATACTCATTTTTGCGATAAATATAGCCGTTGAGTGTAAATGTGCTGTTATTAGAAAACACCTTCTAATAGTCCTTGGGCCAAGCGAAAAATTTTTTATTTATGACCACACCGTTGAAACTTTTTGTATCTGTTATTTTGGTGGAGTCAGAAAAATTTTGGAGTTGGCGCATTATTGCGTTGTCACGAAGTTACCAATTATATGCAAGAAGAAATTTATAATCACATTCGTAAATTTATTTTCATCATATAATTATCAAAAAAAAAAAATGTGGGAAAAAAATAATGGGTCATTTGGCTCGCCAAATATGTCTAGTTCATGAAAAAAATTATTACCACACGACTAATTTCAATAGAATCTACCATAAAGATTTTTGAAATATGTTGTAGCCTTGTCTGACAATTTATACGAGGTATATGCGATGTCAAATGCACTTAAGTTGTCAATATCCTGCAAATCTTCTAATTACAACCCTTTTTGTGACAAAAGGGATTTATTATAATCATATAAAAAAGCCTATCTGTCCGGCAAAAATATTGGGACAAAACAATTTAATTTTTATTGGTAATCGATATTCCCAAACTGCTTCCCTTATTTTCACAAGCATTTTTCTGACAAAATTAGGGTTACAAGTAATTAGTTTTAAAAATAAAAAAGTAATTGTCTGAAAAAAAAAAGAATTGGGGCGAACGCATTCCAAATAAAAAATAAAAATTGGTATTGACACATGACACACCCATTGAAAAAAAAGGGCATAAAGCACATTTTCTCAACATGCCCTCATTTATTCATTAACGAATTTATTCCCTTTGGTTGTTCCACACCGTACAACACATATAATTGGTACCGGGTGGACAAAAATTTATTATGGAAATTTGTATACAAAAACGGTTCGGTACAATCAATAATCAATTATTAAAATTGAGAAAGAAAAGGTTGCCTTCCACGGAATTAGGTTTATAGGTTAGCAATTCACATTTCTATTATTGAGAGATGAACAAATATCCTATTCGACACGCAAACACATTTTGATACATTCGGGGTATAAGCAGAAGTTATAGTAAATTATATTATTTAAAAAGTTTTTTCAAATTGACTTTCATTTGGTTGGTAGTCACCTTCTTAACCCATTAACGCCTGGTTTATTTTTTTAAAAAAAAGTTTGTTGTGATTTACGATTTTCTTTTTGATTTATATTCAGAACTTTTCGAAATACAGGATATTATCATATGATAAGGATTTGCTTTGACTAGGTACCTGCTATTTTTCAAAAAATTTATATTAATAATTCTTGAATCTTGATTGTTGTAAATTCTAGCCTTGAAAATATTCCACGGAGAACGATATATTTGCAAAAAAACATTTTTATGTGACCTTTGGCATTGAGTATGTTTCATAGGAAATGATATATTTTCAAAACAAGCTTATTTTGACCTTTGGGCTTGAGTAACTTCTAAAAAACACCTTTCTGTGACCTTTGTCTTTGAATATGTTCAATAGCAAAAGGTGTAACTGCGGAAAACACTTTTTATGTGGCTTTTAGCATTGAATACCTTCTATAATGAACGATATACAGGATGCTACGATTGCTAGTAAGAAATTAAGATGGGTCTTTCCTACAACAAAATTTTCTCAGCCCACTCCTTTCCGAGATTTCATTTTTTTTTTAATTTTAATAAAGCTAGAAAATTGAAATTCGTGCACTAGCAAAGGATTAACTACGAGTATTTTTTCAATATTCCCGTTACATTATACGGGGATGAATCGTATTACATTTTACATATTTACTGGTTTTCACTCAATTTATTAAAAAATTATAAATTATGATTTCTCCTTTTTTTTCCGTGCAGCTATTGTTTTTGGGGAAAAATTTAAGAGTAAAAAAATTATTTAAAAACAAAGTTGTCATAAATCTTATTCAAGTTTTGATATGATGTTAGTCTTGATAAGGGTTGCTAATTTCACCTCTTTATAATGTAAAAGGAATATTTAAAAAATACCCATAGTTAGTCCACGAAAAAACTGAATTTTAAATTTCTAGCATTACCGAAATTAAAAAAAAATAAGAACCCAATTTTAGTCGCTACCTTTTAAGGGTGGGCTGAGAACATTTTGTTATAGGAAAGATCCTGAATTTTTTCGTAATAATTTAGACATTTATTTGCAAAAAAACCATTTTTCTTACCTTTAATCGTGAATATGTTTTCTTTTGACCTTAATATGTTTCGTAAAAAACTAACATTTGCCAAAAATTGTTTTTTGGGATCTTTGACCATGAATATCTACAATTCTACAAAAAACGAATGATGCGCAAAAAAACGTTTGACTTTGTAAACATTCCAAACGGAGTGATATATTTGCAAAAGTCCTCTTTCGTGTGACCTTTGGCAGTGAATATGTACCATGGAAGCAATATACTTGAGAAAAATGTCCTTTGGGCGAGATTTCTTCTTAAATATCTTCCATAAGAAACAACGCATTTGCCAGAAATACTTAATGAACTTTGGCGTTGAAATTTTCCATTATATTCACACCAAAATGTTTTGGTATCTTTCGACCTGCCAAAAACATTTGTGACCTTGAGTTTTTGTCATTTTGGTCTATCATATGTGAAGTGATTATTTGCAAAACAGACTTTTTTGTGACCTTTTGACTTTGAATACATTCCATCGCAAAAGTTGTATTTGTAAAAAACACCCTTTGGTGACCTTTGGCATTCAATATGTTTTATAACAAACCATTTTGTGACTTTCGACCTTTCATTCCATTAAGAATTATATATTTGCAACCATCACCTTTTGAGTGATTTTTGGCATTGAATATATTCCATACGAAAATATATATTTAAGACAAAAATCCTTTTAGTGGGCTTTCTCCTTGAATATGTTCCATATGGTTGATTTCGACCTTTGAATATCTTCCATAAGAAACAAGGCATTTGCCAGAAATACTTAATGAACTTTGGCGTTGAATATTTTCCATTATATTCACACCAAAAATGGCTTTTAATTTTAATTTCAAACACATTCCGTTTTTTTTGCAAAAAAATCGTTTTCTGTCACTTTTGATCTCGAATAACTTTTAGAGGAAATGATATATGTGGAGATTTGAATTCAACTAAATATCAATTTATTGGACAAAAG
Organism: Diorhabda sublineata; assembly: GCF_026230105.1. NCBI lineage: Eukaryota > Metazoa > Arthropoda > Insecta > Coleoptera > Chrysomelidae > Diorhabda > Diorhabda sublineata. The sequence goes on along the minus strand of NC_079475.1, from coordinate 7,263,978 downwards.
AAGAAGAAGAAAACCAAAGTTCTCCACGGACAACTATGAATCATTGAATCAATAATTTAACTAAAAATAAAATGAATTACAAAAATATAATACAGAATATCATCTTATATTATATAGGACAGAAGTCGAATTGGATTATAGAAGAAGTGTTCTAAAAGTTACAAGAATAGAGAACTGTTGAGGACAAGAGCGAAAAAAGTCGTAGAAAAAATACCGGAGAAGAAACGGATTTTCTTGAGCTTTTCAACAAACTTTTAAAAGATCATTATTATAAATTCCATTTTCTACAGTAACATTATCAAAACTGATTAGTCTCCAAAATACGTCAATAAGATTACGATGAGAGACAGTCAGAAATCCCTTTATAAAAGTGGATTTCACTCTCCGTTCATTTCTATTCATTCACTATAACATTTCTTAAGTCTTTATCATATTAACTGCGGGATTCAATTATCCCAATTTCACTTTAATCTCGAAATGTTCCTTCTAGAAAATATAATATACAGATGAATCCAAGCAACGCAATCTGTATAAGTAATGTTTCCATTGAGACAATTGGGATCTTTGAGCAAAGAGATTTAATTGCAAAGGCAGTCACAAAAACATTTTTTGGCAATCAATCGTTTTCTAAGAAACTTATTCAAAAACAATCGTTATCTTTTGAAGGTATTACTTGCCAAATGTCACAGAAAACATTATTTTACAAATATACCGTTCCTATGGGACATATTCAAAATTAAAGGTCACAAAAGTTTTTTTTTTCTAATATATCGTTTCCCACTGGATGTACTCATAATTAGAAATGACAAAAAAATTTTTGTATATATATATATATATATATATATATATATATATATATATAATTGCATATAAGTATTCAAAGTGAAAGGTCACAAAAACGTCTATTTTGCAAAGAATCACTTCATATAGAACATATGATAGACCAAAATGACAAAAGCTAAAGGTCACAAACGTTTTTTGTAGGTCAAAAGCTACCAAAAACACCTTGGTGTGAATATAATGGAAAACATTCAACGCCAAAGTTCATTAAGTATTTTTTGCAAATGCATTGTTTCTTATGAAAGGTATTCAAAGGTCGAAATGAGCCATAGGGAACATATATAAGCAGAAAGTCCACCAAAAGGATTTTTGTCTTAAATATATATTTTCGTATGGAACATATTCAATGCCAAAAATCATTCAAAAGGTGATGGTTGCAAATATATCATTCTTAATGGAATTAAAGGTCAAAAGTCACAAAAAGGTTTCTTACAAAACATATTGAATGCCAAAAGTCACCAAAGAATGTTTTTTACAAATACATCATTTGCTATGGAAAGTATTCAAAGTCAAAAGGTCACAAAAACGTCTATTTTGCAAATAATCACTTCATATAGAACATATGATAGACCAAAATGACAAAAGCTAAGGGTCACAAACGTTTTTTGTAGGTCAAAAGCTACCAAAAACACCTTGGTGTGAATATAATGGAAAACATTCAACGCCAAAGTTCATTAAGTATTTTTTGCAAATGCATTGTTTCTTATGAAAGGTATTCAAAGGTCGAAATGAGCCATAGGGAACATATATAAGCAGAAAGTCCACCAAAAGGATTTTTGTCTTAAATATATATTTTCGTATGGAACATATTCAATGCCAAAAATCATTCAAAAGATGATGGTTGCAAATATATCATTCTTAATGGAATTAAAGGTCAAAAGTCACAAAAAGGTTTCTTACAAAACATATTGAATGCCAAAAGTCACCAAAGAATGTTTTTTACAAATACATCATTTGCTATGGAAAGTATTCAAAGTCAAAAGGTCACAAAAACGTCTATTTTGCAAATAATCACTTCATATAGAACATATGATAGACCAAAATGACAAAAGCTAAGGGTCACAAACGTTTTTTGTAGGTCAAAAGCTACCAAAAACACCTTGGTGTGAATATAATGGAAAACATTCAACGCCAAAGTTCATTAAGTATTTTTTGCAAATGCATTGTTTCTTATGAAAGGTATTCAAAGGTCGAAATGAGCCATAGGGAACATATATAAGCAGAAAGTCCACCAAAAGGATTTTTGTCTTAAATATATATTTTCGTATGGAACATATTCAATGCCAAAAATCATTCAAAAGATGATGGTTGCAAATATATCATTCTTAATGGAATTAAAGGTCAAAAGTCACAAAAAGGTTTCTTATAAAACATATTGAATGCCAAAAGTCACCAAAGAGTGTTTTTTACAAATACATCATTTGCTATGGAAAGTATTCAAAGTCAAAAGGTCACAAAAACGTCTATTTTGCAAATAATCACTTCATATAGAACATATGATAGACCAAAATGACAAAAGCTAAAGGTCACAAACGTTTTTTGCAGGTTAAAAGCTACAAAAACATCTTGGTGTGAATATAATGGAAAATATTCGACGCCAAAGTTCATTAAGTATTTTTTGCAAATGCATTGTTTCTTATGAAAGGTATTCAAAGGTCGAAATGAGCCATAGGGAATATATATAAGCAGAAAGTCCACCAAAAGTATTTTTGTCTTAAATATATATTTTCGTATGGAACATATTCAATGCCAAAAATCATTCAAAAGATGATGGTTGCAAATATATCATTCTTAATGGAATTAAAGGTCAAAAGTCACAAATAGGTTTCTTATAAAACATATTGAATGCCAAAAGTCACCAAAGAGTGTTTTTTACAAATACATCATTTGATATGGAAAGTATTCAAAGTCAAAAGGTCACAAAAACGTCTATTTTGCAAATAATCACTTCATATAGAACATATGATAGACCAAAATGACAAAAGCTAAAGGTCACAAACGTTTTTTGCAGGTTAAAAGCTACAAAAACATCTTGGTGTGAATATAATGGAAAATATTCGACGCCAAAGTTCATTAAGTATTTTTTGCAAATGCATTGTTTCTTATGAAAGGTATTCAAAGGTCGAAATGAGCCATAGGGAATATATATAAGCAGAAAGTCCACCAAAAGTATTTTTGTCTTAAATATATATTTTCGTATGGAACATATTCAATGCCAAAAATCATTCAAAAGATGATGGTTGCAAATATATCATTCTTAATGGAATTAAAGGTCAAAAGTCACAAAAAGGTTTCTTATAAAACATATTGAATGCCAAAAGTCACCAAAGAGTGTTTTTTACAAATACATCATTTGCTATGGAAAGTATTCAAAGTCAAAAGGTCACAAAAACGTCTATTTTGCAAATAATCACTTCATATAGAACATATGATAGACCAAAATGACAAAAGCTAAAGGTCACAAACGTTTTTTGCAGGTTAAAAGCTACAAAAACATCTTGGTGTGAATATAATGGAAAATATTCGACGCCAAAGTTCATTAAGTTTTTTTTCAAATGTATTGTTTCTTATGGACGGTATTCAAAGGTCGAAATGAACTATATGGAACATATTTAAGTAGAAAGTCCACCAAAAGAATTTTCCTATGGAACATATTCAATCCTAAAAATCAGGCAAAAGGTGATGGTTTCAAATATGCAAAAGTCAAAAGTCACAAAAACGTTTCTTATAAAACATATTGAATGCCAAAGGTCACAAAAAGATGTATTTTACAAATGCATAATTTGCTATGGAAGGTATTGAAAGTCAAAGGTTACAAAAAATTCTATTTTGCGAATAATTGCTTTCTATAGAACATTTAGAAGGCCAGAAAAGACAAAATCTAAAGGTCACAAATACGTTTATCGTAAACCAATCGCGCCAAACAGAATATATTCAAGGTCAAAGGTCAGAGACAACATTTTTTTCTTCAAATAATCATTTTCTGCCTAACATATTCATGGTAAGAAGTCACAAAAAGTAGTTTTAGAAAATATATCTTTTCCCAAGAAACAAATTTACGGTCAAAGGTCAGAGTTTGTTCGCAAATAGTCGTTCCCTATAGAAAATTTTTAAGGCCACAATTCCCAAAAAGTCGTTTATTCAAATATATCTTCACTTGTAACACATATTAACAGTCAAAGGCCACAGGAAATGTTTTTTTTTAAATACATAAGGCCATAAAAAGATAAGTTTTGCAAATATATTATGGTTTTTTCGCTAACATATCGTTTTAGCGATATGTTAAAGAAGAAACGGTTTAGTGCAAACATATCTCTAGAAGATGTTTGAGACCAAAGATCGCAGTTTCTCAAAATTTTATTTAGTAGAAGGTTATAAAAGATAGATTTGTACAAATATACAGTCTCCTATAGAAGATATTCTAGAAAATTTTGGAATATTTACTGCTTTACATTCATTTTTATATTTGCTCCGAAAAAGTTGATAGTAAACAAATTTTGGGCAAGAAAATAATTGAGGATCAAAAATATAAAACGTTTGCCTACTTGCATTCCATTATTCAGTCACTCAACTTTTATAATAACCCTTGTATTAAAAAAAGCACTTTCATATACAATTATTTTAGCGATAAACACCGAAAAAAAAAATAAATAAATAAACAGATTAACAAAATAAACGAACATAACGCGACATCGAATTCGTGGCGATGCGACACATTCCGGTGTCCGTCATCTACAACTGCTACCCCGTAGCGAGTAAAGTAAATACAGAACACGGCGTCATGTTTGAAAATGTGCTCTGAACGATAACGGTGCCGCATTAGGAAGGATGTTATGCGCCAGACATCCATTATAATATAGTTTAAAAGCAAACGATTTACGATGAGTATTTGTGACATTTTATTAACATTTGGTGATGGAAGGTTTCGGGGTAAGCGGTGGTCTCGTTTTAAATGTTGAATTAAAACCTCCAAACATTATATTTACATTGTTTTTGTCACACGAACATTGTGATGTTTTTATTCATGTAGATGTACCATCACAACACGCGAGGGGTGCTACTCAAATTTTGAGATAGATGAATAAAAACAAATTTTTATAATTGAATATGGCTTTATAGTTTCTCAAAATATTCTGCAATACACTTTTGGATGTGTTTGAACCAATTTTTTCCATTCCGATTGATATACTTCCAAAACATGTAATTTGAACGCATCAACCTCTTCTTCAGGTATAGAAAAACGTGAAAAAAAGAAGGAATCATTGGGTGCCAAACAAATACTGTAAGACGGATCTATCAATTTGATGTTTTGACCGTTCAAAAACGTTTTTGTTTGAAGTAATGTGTGAGAACTCTCATTGTCTTGGTAGATCATGATTCGTCTTGGTTTCTCTGATTTTTCGAAGCACTTCCAGAACACAAATGCTGTTGTACCATTTAGAATTGACCCTTCTACGTTGATGCTCTAATGGAACGGTAGTGACATGTCCAGTTATTCCGAGGAAACATTTACTTAGAAGTGCTTCGTGCGCGAACAACTTTTGTTGGATTTGGCTCATCTTCTAAGACCCATACAGTCGATTGTTTCTGGTGTCATGTCACGTCTTTTGAAGCACCGCGATTGATTTTTTTCAGAATCGACACGAGCGATTGTCAAATTACGTAGAATTCAACGCGAACAAATCTTTTATTACAGCCTAATGTTCATGCGATATTGAATGTATGCATGTGGAACTAATGTGCGACAACGATTGAATCCGGAAAACCAACGTCGAAGCGAGTTGGTTTAATCCACGCCGATAGTCATAGAAAATCATATCACGAAAATGTTTGCGATTTGATTAAATTTTTTGAAAGTTTCAAATATCTATAAACAACTCAAATAGCAGGCGAATGTCAGTACGTTCTGAGTACGTTTACCATTAAAAATGTCAATTTTATGTTGACAATTCAGTCAGCTTGGGATATGACAAGGAAGGCTACAAATAACTATCTTTTGTCATTCAAATCCTTATAAGTTTGATTAAATTTCCCTAGGGAGTTGCCCTCCCGTCCCATTCTTATTGCGGAATCCGAATTTAGTATTATTTTGGATTATTATCTTGTTGAGATAACCCTTTAAAATTTGTTTAGTCCTCAATACTTTTTGGTAAAATTGGTAATAGAAAAAACGTATTGAGCTTGCCGCATGCCTGTGATTTTCTTTTTTCTTGGGCCCGGAAAAGTCTACGATGAACATGAATAACAACTCTACTGAAGAGAAGGAAGTTTCACCACAACATAATAAAAGTAATCGAAAACCTGAACACCGGTATCAGACAAGGAGACAGCCTCCGGCCGATCTTGTTCAGCATCATAATGGATGAGATTATAAACGAGGTAAAGCAAGCTGGAAGATGATACCGGATGGAAAACAAAGAAATAGAAATAGGATGTTAGGCTGATGACGCAGTAATCATCTCAGAAGACGAAGATAAATTACAAAGGCTTGAACGAATAGCGAAAGCTTTTAACATACAAATTTCCCTGAAGAAAACCAAATCTTTTACAATATCCAGAGAACCAAGAAGATGTAAACTCGCAATATACGATCAGAGCTCTAGAACAAGAGATGTCATTCATAAGAATGAAGTGGAAGCTCAAAAAACAAAGGCTTCATTCATCTCAGGGTACTTGAGAGATGTTATTTGACTATATGACTACCAGGAGCAAAGTCAGACTATACAAGACCTGTGTGAGACCAGGAATGGCATACGCGATAGAGACCAGAGCAGAGGACACAATAACTAAACGGCTTTTGAGAACTAGTGAAATGCGAACGCAGAGATCAAAGCGGGACACACAATATTTGACCAGAAAAGAAATGATGAAATATGGGAGATATGTGACATCCATGATGTAGTGAAATGTGCGAGAAATCGGCGATTCGACCACGCGGACAGAATGTCAGATGACAGGTTGGCAAAAATTGCAAAGGAAAAAAAACCGAATACATCCCGACCACAAGGACCACCACCTACAAGATGGTATGAAACCTGGTCTTCATTATCCCAGCTGCAGCTAGGCAACCATTGATGTAAACACAGGACTAAATTTGAACGTACGATGAAGAGAAGAAGAAGAAGAAGCATCAACAACGGTTTCTTTGTAGATCTTGAAGGATATAATTCTTTAAAATGTTCCTCTTTTGTTTCCTCGAATTTTACGTTTATATAAATATAGAAAGTTCATCATTTTTTATGAAAAATAGGAAAAGAAGAGTAATCGGATGCCCTTAAACATACTATTGGTAGTAAATGATAAAATTTTGTTTATTGTCAGGAAAGGAAGACAAATTGTTTGAGTATTGCAGTTTTTAATTGGAGGAAAGTATATACACAATGCATACCTTTATGGCTATAATTTCAATTATTACATATTTTATGTAAAATACCCATAGTTAGTATTTCTCCAAGGAAATCATATTAATGAAACGTTTACTCATTTTAATATATTTTATAACATAATTCAAGTACAGAGATTTAATTGGTTGGGGATTAGAATATGCTGAACTTTTATTATGTAATCAATCAAGCAAAATCGATCCTCCCTCTGTTTGTTTTCTTATTGTGGAATATTGATGAAAATTTTCAGTTGAGGTTTGTATATTTAAACTTCATTATAATGAAGCAATTCACCCACTGATATAGACAGTAGAGCCGGTCCTGTTCTAATAATACTATTTTGGCAGAAGCACCGGTTATTTGTTGTCGCTTTTTAGTGACTGTTTCCGTGGAGACTATTTCTAAGAAAACCTTTAATTTGTTTACGGGATCCTAGAGATTTCAGTTATTCGAAATAAGTCAGTTATTCGAAGTAACATGTGAGTTTGACGTCGTAGTGAATATATCGGGATATTGACAAGTGAACTGAAGAGTGTATTTAAATAAATTAGATGTTAAGTGTAAAAAAAATTAGTGAATATTTTAGTGTATCAGTGTTAGTTTGGGTAAAAATAAATAACATAAGTGCCTAATCTAACCTAATCAATATCAGTTCTATGATAATATTCAATCTTTTATTGTTTTCCACATGAAAAATAATTTATAATTATTGCTAGAAATTATTTTTTCTTCATAATTACCTAACAGAATATCCAAACGTTCACTAACTCAATGATAGAAGATGAAAAAAATTGTAAAAATGATCTACTTGCATAATTTCAAGTCGCAATTCCTCTGAGGAAATTTTTAGACATAGTGCAATAATAAACATAAACATAAAATAATGCATAGTGATTTTTAAACAACGTAATTTTAAAAAAAAAATAATTTTAATATGAAACGTATAAGTAGAACTACTTCTTACAAATCCCAATCAGAATCGGAATCAGAACTTGAATTGTTGCAATCAATATTCAAAATGAGTGGCTGGATCTTTTCATCAGTAATATTGTCACACTGCACCTCGCAACTAAATTAATCTGTTAAGAATAGAAAAGTCTTTACTGAATAGACTCTACAATCGTATTTTAGGTGAAATTTATTGGACAGAGATTCTTGAAAGCCCCAGACTCCTTCTATTGTTCTATACAGCTTATAATTCCAAAAGATCGATCAAAAACCGTATTAGACTTGTATTAGCTCAGATACATTAATAAAAATTTTAGGAGAGAAAAAAAACGTTACAATTTGTAGACAAAAGCTTGTAAAAACTAAAAAACAAACATAAAAATAACTTTTCAGTAAATATGTCTTCAAATTATTGTGGAATGCAAGAGAAGATGATATCGATTTGATTTCAATTGACAAGTGATTGTGCATTTTTTTAGATTGTAAAATATTGAGCCCTTAACTAATTCTGAATGTAGTGTAGGTAGCTAAGTGGATAGCCGTGCAGCGACCTTTCTGAAATTGGAGAAGTGTGCTCAGGAATTAGGCAAACGGATAGTGTGAATAAGGAAGGAAAAGTCAGAATTTTAAATGTTTCAAATACCTGCAGTGAGTCCTGCTGTTTAGTCCAAGTAAATATCTAACTTTTGTAGATTGAAGATTAGCTCAAATTGAGACGCACCACACGTACCCCAAAAGGGAAGGGCATAACGGAGATATATATATATATATATCCCCTTTTATAGCGTTATACGCCTTTGGGTTCCTAATCTCCAGGCCTGTCTATCTTGCCAGTCGTCGACTGCTAGGTTCCTTTCGGACATTGCTCTAGTGATTCCTTGTAGCCATGTTCTAGGTGGTCTTCCCCTCTTTCTTTTTTCTTTGGGGGTCCATTCTAATATTATTCTTGGTAGTCGTTCTCTTCCCATTCTCTTAACGTGTCCGTACCAAATCAACTGTTTCTTTTCTATATCTTTTACTAAAGTTCTTTCTACTTTCAATTGTCTTCTTATTTCCTCGTTTCTTATATGTTCCGTTCTAGATATTCTTGCTGCTCTCCTCCAGAAATCCATTTCCACTGCATTTAAGTTATTTTTTTGCTTTTCTGTAAGTTGCCAAACCTCGGAGCTATATGTAATTATTGGTTGTAAAATGGCGTTGTATATTCTCTTTTTTGTTTCTGGTCTAATATTCTTTTGCCACAGCACTGAGTTCAGGGCTCTTATTACTTTTCTTCCTTTGGTTATTCTGTCCCTAATTGTTTCCTCGTTTCGTCCTGTTGTTGTTAGTTTTACACCTAGGTATATGCATTCCTTACAGTTTTTAATTATTTTTCCCTCTAGATCTAAATTCCCAGGTGAATCTTCTGATCCTATACATATGTATTGTGTCTTCTCCGTGCTAACCTGTAGACCCCACTTTTGGTATTCTTCTATAAGTTTTCTAGACATGTACTCCAGATCTTCTTTTTCCTGTGCTACCACTACCTGGTCATCGGCATAGTGCAGTGTATACAAGGTGCTCTCCCCAATAGTTAGTCCCATTCCTTTACATTTTTTTTTCCAAACTCTTAGGGCTTCATCTATGTATATGTTGAACAGAGTTGGGGATAAACAACACCCTTGTCGCAAGCCTTTGGTTGTTTTGAAGCCGTCTGTCACCTTGTTACCTATTTTTATTTTTGCTGTTGTGTCTCTGTATAGTTCTTTTATAGCCTTTATTAGAGTGGTATTTATGCTCGTTCTTTCCAGAACCTCCCATAATTTTGAGACAGGTACTGTGTCATACGCTTTCTTCAAGTCTACCAATAGTAGGTGCACTTCTTGTGATCTTACGGTTCTCTTTTCGATTATTTGTGATAGACAGAAAATACTATCTATCGTCGATCGACCTGCTCTGAAGCCGTTTTGTTCCTCGGATTCGTATGGGTGATATTCTTCACAAATGATCTCCTTTATTATTTTTCCGTATAACCTACTGAGCGTACTAGTCACTGTAATGCCCCTATAATTATTGCAGTCTTCCTTATTTCCTTTCTTGTATATGAACGTGATCCATCCTTCTTTCCACGTTTGCGGTATTGGTTCTCCATTTAGATGTCTATTGATAATTTCTGTTAGGATATTAAACAGCCTATTTGTTCCTGCTTTTATTAATTCTGCAGGTATTCCCTCTGGACCAGGAGCGCGCCCATTTTTAAGTAGTGTTATAGCTTTCTTTGTTTTTTCTACGTTGATTTTTATTGGTTCACCTGTAATCCGTATGTCTTCAGCCGGCATGTTACTATATTCAGATCTCTGTTCTCTGAGTAATGAGCGGTAATAGTCTTGCCATTTATTTGGTGATATGGTGCCTATTGGGATATTTTCTTTTCTGCCAGATCTAACATTATCTATAAATCTCCACGATTCCCTGGATTGGCGTCCTCCTAAATAGGTATCCAATTCCTTGCATTTATTTTCCCAGCTGAGGTTTTTGGCCTCTATCGCAGCGGTTTTAAATTTTGATACAGCTTCACTATATTGTTCCTTATGTTCTGCTTTTTTAGTGCTTAGCCAGGTATGATACAATCGTTGTTTTTGTTCTTTTAAATTTTGCAGTTGTTCAGTCCACCAATAATTTCGTGTTCTCTTTTTCATTTCTTTATATCCTAATGCTTCTTTGGCTGCTTTGTGTATGCTGTCAATTACTACTTTGGTAAGATTGTCTGTTGGTTCTTGTTCGTACTCCTGTGGGAGGTTTTGGTCCAGTCTTTGTTGGTATAATAATTTTGTGCTCTTGTTCATAAGGCTTTCTATATTATAGTTTGGTATATCTATATCTGTTAAATCTTTACTGTTTTGCAGTTGATTCTTTTGTTTGTTGTCTTTGATTATTGGCATTATTAACTTAGCTTTTATCAGATGATGGTCACTTCCACATTCTGCGGATCGATATACTCTGACATTGTGCACTTTTATCTTCGTTTTTTGTTTCATTATAAGATAGTCGATTATTGATCTTAGATTTCTAGTTATTTGCGTCCATGTATATGTGTGTATTTCCTTATGTTTAAAATACCCATTCATTATTCTTAGTAAGTTATGTTGACAGACATCTATCAACCTGGAGCCATTATCATTCCTGGTATTTTCACCGTAGGGCCCTATTATCTCATGCTTCGTTTCTTTGCCAGTTCTAGCATTTAGGTCTCCCAGTATTATGATTTCTCGATCGTTACCTGTCTGAGATATTAGCTCATTTAGCGTTTCATAATACTTTTCTTTTTCATCTACCCGTGCGTCTTCATTAGGTCCATAAGTAGCAATTATTGTTATTTTGCAGCCTTTTAAATTGACATTAACTTTTATTGTTCTATCGCTTATTGCTTCCCAGCTGGAGACGTTCTTCTTATACTTCTCATGTATAAGGAGCGATATACCCCTTTTTGCATGTTCTTCTTTGTTAACGCCGCTGTATATGTGGATATATTCCCCGAGTGTTTGTGTACCTTGTCCTTTTTTCTTTGTTTCAGAGAGAGCAATAAAGTCCAGTTTATGTTTTTTAATTTCTTGTAAAATGTCATCTACCTTCGTTCTAATTCCCTGTATATTCCATGTTCCACAAATCATAGTCCGTTTTCGTTGCCATTGTCGTTTTCCATTTTGATCATCCATATTCCGAGGCCTAGTTTTCGGATTTTTAGCCAAAAGAAGTTTTTTCCAAGTGATAGGGGGCTGGCCTATCGACTTGACCCTCCTCCTTTATCCGGGCTTGGGACCGGCAGTTGTGTCCAGCGGGCTACTCAATCCACCACACCGAAACACACCAGACGGAGATGCGAGTCAATAAAAGCATAATAGACTGTTAATGAGGTGGATAAGTTCAGTTCTTTGGAAACTGATCTCAGCGCAAAACAGGTAACATGTAACTCCCATTTCAATTGTTCACAAAAAGCGTTGAGACAGAGAAGATTAGAATCGCACCATGATTTAAGGGTGATAAGGTTACTAGATATAGTCCTATGAAGTGCCGTGAGATCAGGGTTGCTCCAAGAGAAACTAGTATCATCTGAAAATAGACATATTTTACCACTGATGTCTTGATAGGCGTTTATAAACAGCAGAAACAAAATAGGGCCTAGCTCTTAGCCTTGGGGTACTCCACATTTTATTGGCTTGCAAGAAGACATCGTTGTATCAACCCTTATAAGCTGACTTCTGTTGGTAATGTCGTAATTATTTTCACCCTCTCGTCTACTATGAAAAAACTTCTTCAATCGAAGATCTTTTTACTGGTAAAAAACTGAAAAAACTCTTTGAGATATATTATCGCATAAGAAAGTCTTACAGATTTTGCCATTATCTCTATTGAATGGGAATTCTTTCAAAATGTTGATTTTATAAGAAAATTATTGTTATGAACTCGTCCATGACATGGTCCGTAAAGCCAGACCTGTTCGGTTATGATGGAAGAGTCTGAAGTTTGGCATATTCAGGCTCTCGGAAGGGCTGGTTATTTATCACAGCGGCGATATGTTTACATCGATTACAAAAAAACAATTTCTAGGAAGGCCTTTTTATTTGTTTGCTTTCTAGAATCGAATTATTCGAGAAATTCTTTTTGGTATAAGTACTCGCTTGTTTAAATAAATTAAGTTAGTAAGAAATAATGTGTAGAAGTTTATATACTTTTTTTATTGTTAATTTTTCTATTAATATAACCTAGCCGATTAAAAGAAAAATTTTTAGTTGTCAAATTTCATTCGCTTTTATTATTGTTGTATTTTTTGTTTTGAGGGGGGTAGATTAGTTATCGTTAGTAGTAAGAATATGGAATATTCTCAAGAGGGCGGCACGGTAGGTCTTTGAACGCGAGCGGCCAACACACTAGGATCGGCCCTGGGTGAGAAAAATCTAATCAATCCCCTCAAGATATACATCCATACACCACATGGTAATATAACTTTGGATTAAATGAAAACACAATAAATTTCATTTAATAAATGGTGAAGAACGATTTTTTATTGGGATTTGGAGTATGTCGAACGTAGAGCGACATCTATGATTACGAAGCGTAATCCCGCCAGTGTGGAGCATTGATCGATATTAGACGAACCCGACGAATGTTCACATTTTCCGTTAGATATCACTTCTAAATGATCTTTTAATAAAGTTTATGTAGGTTATTATATTTTCCAATAATTTTCTTAAATATCTGAACATTGATAACCACACGAACGTTTTAACCCTTAAGACTCCCTTTCTTTTCAAAAGTAATAACACACACTTAAAACAATGTATATAGTGGCGTTTTCTAATTGTTTCTTTACATTGTACTCATTACACATAATTTTAAAGAATATGATTTTTTCAAAAATCGGAAAATATTAGAGAGGAAGAAATGCAAAAAAATTGGAGAAATTCGGGAATGTTAGTCATGGCAATTACCGAAAAAGAGTAATCGCCTCGCAAGTATTAGTATAGAATTGCCATGACCAAAGAAAATATGTCTGTCCATGCTTCATTGACTAAGGGAGGGCATTCGATAATGTGCGACAGCAAAAACTAATGCAGCTACTCTGAAAATTGGGCATAGATCAGAAGGATAGTCGATGCATTGAGAACATAGAAAATAGACATCAAAAGGGGAGTAAGACAGAAATGTGTGCTGTCATCACTCCGATGATTTTCCAGAAGGCATGGAGCACGTTAATAGGGATCGGTGAACTCACAGAGGGGACCAGAGCTCATCCTTGGTGTGGCTAAAAGTATTGCCATCGCGTCTCACAACGGTCTACTCGCGAGGCGGGCTCGACAGAGATGGATAAAGACAACTGGAATGAGACAAGCGAAGGCTTCAACTAAACAGGCGCGAAATCCGACTAGTAACCGGACTTTTCGACAAATATGTTATCCGGAACGATATGGCAAAGGATCAATGAGAGAAAACAAAAAATACAATAAGATTCAAGGGAGATTCAATCCAAAAGACCATTAGGTGATCACTGGACGTTGTACTTTTTGTACAAGACTCTAGAAATGGAAAAAAACGACCTTAAATGCCTTAAAAGTCATAGTAGATTATCTCGAAGGAATAACAGAAATAGAAAGAATACACTTTATAATGAGTTGGGAATGTGTTTAAAATTAAGCTATAAAATGAAAATTAGAAGGAAGGGTAGTTACATAAGTTTTTAAATTGTTGTAAATTAAGGGTAATGCTCTGCTCTGCCTTGATGGAAAAACGACGCCGAGTGCTGGGTTACGACAGAGAAAATTGTCTCGCAAAAATAAGAGAATTGGAAATAGAAAAGGTGGATTCTTTTTGGATTGGAAATGCTTTGAAATAAGCTATAAAATGGAAATCGATGAAAGAGTGGTTAGGTTGTTAGCTTCCAAATTGAGGGTAATCCTCCGAGTGAACCACGATCAAACTACATTACTCATACCAAGCTAACCTAACCTACGAAATTATATTTGTTAAATTCATCTTTCCTGTTTTTATGACGGTTTCGATTTCCGGTTATACTCAGCAATGGTAAAATTTAATTAAGTTTCACGAATTATCATGTCTTTGATTGGAGCAAATAACTAAGTCGATTGGTTAATATCCTTGTAACTGTGTCTGTGGAACAAACAACGAACAAAACATCAATAAATCATACATTAAGACATATATTTATTTGTTGTTCAGTATAAATAAAATAGAACATAGTTTCCTCGTAAAAACGTCCATAATGTAGGATAATAATTACGGTATGGCTCTTTTAAATTATGTATACGTTCATAAGGAACAATACAAGTAATATTTTGTACAGCATAGAATAGTTTGTGAAGGCGATAGTACGAAAGGTGTGGTAGGGAGTCGTGGATAAATCGAAGATCCGGTTTGTAATGTCAAAGTTCAAACAGTTCACATTCGACCAATTCAATCGTTACTCCCTAAAGGAATAGTTCAGTGGCGTCTTCTAGACCTTCCACTGAAATGGATGTAAAATAGAGGAATTGCTAAGCGCAAAGTTTGAGTAATGGTTAAGCAATTTAGCAGATTTTCAATTTGCTTTTATTAGCTTTGCCTGTATAACAACACATAACTCAATAAGTCTTGTGACTAACTAAGAAAAACACATTTTTTCGACAAAAATCGATTTTATTCATCAATGTAATCTCCTTCAAGTACATTACAATCATTTCAACGCGTCACTCATTTCTCGATGACTTGTTTGTAGATGGATTTGTCTTTTGCCTGAATATAGGCTTCAGTTTCAGCAATTACTTCTTCATTCGAACTGAATTTCTTACCGGTGAGCATTTTTTTGAGATCAGCAAATAGCCAGTAGTCAGATCAGGACTATACAATATCAATTCAAACATACATCGTGAATCGGTGCATTGTCTTGGTGAAACTATGGGTTTTTTCTTCGACATATGAAGCCGTTTTTTCTTGATTTTTGGATTCCAACGTTCCAACAACTCTATGTAGTATTCGCTATTGCTTGTCTCTCCCTTTTGAAGATAGTCGATGAACAATATTCCTTGTGCACCCCAAAATATTGAAGCCACAACCATCCCAGCTAACTGTTGTGCTTTTGGATGCATCGAACGTGGTTCACCGACTGCAGTCCACTCAGATGATGATCATTTAGATTCCAGAGTGAAGTTATGGATCCATGTGGATCCGTTGTCACATATCGAAGCCAAAAATCTGATTAGCCAAACATAGCCAAACACTGTTTTGAATCGTCAACACGTTGTTATGTTTGATAGATTGTGAGTAAGCCACTCTAAAAAAAGTTTTCTCTTGGTCAAATATTAAAGCATAATTTACGCAATTTCAATTTGCGATTACATATAACCAATTTGTGGACATTTTTGATAGTCATGCATAATTGTACACACTGCCTTCTGATATCTTTACGGTCTCAACTATCTCACGCAATTGGATATAATCAATTTCTGGACTTTTTTGATGTTTTCTGAAGTAACCACCTCAACTGAACGACCAGAACGTTCACCATCATCGGTGTCTATACGACTACGTTTAAATCCATCGAACCCATAACGAAATGTTCGTTTCCATTGATCCGGACAACTTTTGAAGCTATAGCTGAGCTTGTACACAGTTTTTTTCATCAAGAAGCAATAATAAATTAATACACGAAATTATTTTGAAAATAACAAAATTAGCTTCACTTAAATGGCTGTCACTTCTTTCTAACAAACCGAAATGTCAAAAAATTTGACACATAGTCTTTTGAAAGTTGGTACTTCGTAAACGTCATATGGATTTGACAATGACAGCACCATCTGGGTGTCAGTAATTGACTTTTTGAGCGATGTTATATATGCACTTATAGGAAAAGTTTCAACCTAAAAAAGAATCTGATCCAAGCGAAGTTCAGAAAACTATATAATAGGATAATGAAACAGGAAATGATATGGGAAAAGGTATTATAGAAGATAATGAATATGAAGTTTTCAGTGGCATGAAAAATGACGCGGGAAACAAACAAGCTGCATGTAAATTTCTCGCAAACATTATCAATAAACAAGCCATAAAAATAAATGAGAAAGAAATAAAGATTTCACAAGATATAAATACCTCCGATCAATAGCTCATTCTTGGATCATATATATCAGGCAGAAGAATCCCCCCCCAAAGAATGCTATAAAATTGAAATCAAGGAGGCTGCCATCAGTAACGTGTCTTTAAAATTATAAAGATAAATAAAAAAGGAGAAAAAACATTAACTATTAGCTGGTTAACTCTACTAAGTCTACCGATGCTATAACCTTTTTAACCCAAATAACAATTGCCGTCTTTCTCTTCATAATAGGCGTTTACATAGTAAGGGAATAAAAAAAGTCGCTGGGGGCCAGATCCGATGAATACGGTGGGTGGTACAACCTTCGCGATCACTGAAGTATGAGAAAGTGCGTTGTCACACAACAACACAACCCCATGACCATCCATAAAAACCATCACATTTTCCATTTTAGCGAATACCTTGGCTTGGAAGAAGGTAACGTGTTTCCCAAGTGAAAACGATTCATTTATTTTGGGGTCTCCTCCGCAGAAGCTTACTTCGTCCAAGCCATTGATCCTGGATTCACTTGTCTACCAAGTGGCTCCTCTTTAAACGGGCTTAGAAACACCAGTCTACTTACTTTCTATCAGTGATGGGTGTCACCAAGACACTGACAGAGCTGATACGGAGTATAAAGCTTTTTGGTTTTAAAGAGGACTCCAAGTTTCTTCGAAGTTGCCTAAGCTTATTCGGCCACGTATCTATGCCAGGACATATTGCAGTTTTGTTGTGTAGATGATTGAACAGGTGACAAGATGCATCCCTGGGGAAAACCAGCGTTGACCTCAAACCTTTCTGAGATGTGTCCATCGATAGCTACCTTGATGGATCAGTCTTTGAGAAAGCCACTAAGCTAGTCGATGATTGAGGACGACAAACCGTACGATTTTAATTTATTTAGACGATGGCATAATAAAACTTGTCAAAAGCTTCCGATATGTCCAGTGAGATTGCTCTGGATTTCCCATATTTCTCTATAGCTTTAATCCGCGAGCAGAAAGGATTCAATGAACACTATAGTTTGATAGATATTTTCGATAATTGTTTCCATTGGTTCATTCTGGGCAACGAATCTTTTATTATTTTAAATTTTCCAACCCCCCTGTTTAGGAATTAACCCTTTTACCACTAGTTTCTCGGCTATATTATAAGCATTTCAAATTATAGGCTTCGATGGAAGTTTTAAATGCGGTTTACGATTTACAACATTCAGTCGGTATAGCAGGAGCCCTTTAAACTGTACCTAAACGATGTTATGTTCCAAACAAACCACGATTCGATTAAATCTTCCATTAAAACTTGAGGATTGGTAGGGAAAATAAAACGATAAACAATTTTATTGTACAAAGAACAATAAAAGATAAATAATAGGAAATAACACTATAAAATGTGTTCATAAAATATGAGATTTAAGACTTCAAAATAATTCCCTTTGGCATTATCTGAATAAATGAAACAACTTCAATTATTTGTCCGCTGTAGCAATACTGGATGTCTTTAAATGGATTCATGAATTTAATTAGTAGTAATTCCTACGCCTCAATATTGTACAGAAAGATGGATCATGTGTTTTAGATCTTTTAGACTTTATTCGATTTCTCTACAGAAGTTTAAAGTGCGCACACTATTTTTATAAGTAACTTCAAGGGCAACGTATGCCCAGACAAGCGAAAGTAACTCCATCTCTTAACAATAAGCGGGAATACCTTTATTTTTTTTGAAAGCAATAGAAGGGCTTGCGCATCAATACGATGCGAGTCAGTTGTGTCGAATAATCGAAACGATCCGGTAGAAAAAAGATTTTATATTTGTACTGTATATTATATACTATATAATTAAATATTATAATAATTCAGTATGCAATATTATAATAATTCAGTACACTTTTTTTATTTGAATCTGGTACGCCTACACACTTTAAATGTATGGCCCTCTGCAAAATTGAGTTTAACACCCGTGAATTAAAGAATTATGCCACTTTGAACCAAAAGCGCATTCGAACAAACATTTCCCAGGCATTATTAACACAGTTTAAGTAAGATGAGTTATTTTTTGTTTGCGTGGGTTCTTAACTGTATATGAAGCATCGTTCCACGACTACACTTTTGAAACGAAAAAACAGCAAGACAGTAGATTGAAAAGGGCAAACGTGTCCCGAAAAAGATAAAGTCTTGTTCCTTTTTTAGGTAGGAACCTTTTCCAACAACCCTCGTATTATAGAAAAAAAATCAATGTTGTATGAAGAAACTTTCCTAAATTAATATTTTCTAATTTTCTGATACACAGACACTTCTAGAAAAATAGAATTTTTGTGCCGAATATCAAATCTTATCCGAATGAATTTCATCATCATTTTCTTTTATTCTCCACGAAAGCGCATCCCAATTTTTATTTTTTCGTCCTTTTTGGTAGTTTATTGAATCTCATGAACGTTCTTTACTCGATTAGATGCTTCAGTTGAGACATTCAACTTGAAAATTGTGGCAGTTTTATTGTTTCGGCTCAAAGAATTTTAATTCCTTCTAAGATATCTCGACGTACCTATCAACAGAACGATTAGACTACACCGAGATTCTAGAAAAATAAGTTATACGAGGTTAAAGTAATTATTTAGAATTGGGGCTTCAGGCAAAAATCTTTCCATAAAATTTTTCACGCATTTGTGGTTGTTTCTGAGGCTACAAATAGTCATTGATTTATCATATGTACCATGTAATGTCTAAAATAAAGGAAATAATATGTCTCCCCCGCCTTAAATTTACTATTTGTACCCTCAGAAACAACCCCAAATGCGTGAAAAATTTTATGGAAAGATTTTTGGGTGGAGCCCCAATTCCAAATAATTACCGAAGTTAATCTTTTTGTGAATTCCCCGGTAATATTCAATGTTCCGTATTCAATTCGTGTTACTTAATTTTTGGATAGGATGTCCCACGACGAGTTAAAACTATCTGTATATGACAAAATACTTTAGAAATCATTTAGAAAGTTGGCCGACTTTCGGTTCTACCGGAAGTCGACTGTAACTTTGTTATTTTAAATGAAACACCCTGTAATAATCATACATTTTTGAGATCTACGTAAAATTTTAGTATACTTTTGACTAAAAACTTTCTTTGAAAAATGCATACTTTTTGCATTATTAATTTTTTTGTAAAAAATTTGACCGTTGCAGACTCTTATAAATTATTTTTTTACGAGGATAGATATTAGAATGGTTTTTATTCCGTTGCTTTTAGCAAGGTCGGACGTATTTGAATCTATGTTGAAAAATTTTTTATTTTATACAGGGTGTGTATAAAAAGTGTTCAAAGTTTAACTTCATAAATATAAAATTTCTTTATTTTTTTAAATAGAACCACACGATTTTTTCTATTTTAATGCATTCAGAGGTAAAAGTAAAAAGTAAGGCAAATTACTAAAAGAAATGGATTACGAATTCTTCATAATTTCAATACTCTTTCAGTCATAAAAATAGACTATAGTTGTTAGGGATTACCAACTACCTACTCATGGACTATAACAGGAAAGTGCCCGATTTTTGTTTGGGCTCTGAATACATCGAATTAATCCCATCAGAATTAGTAATACGTGTTAAGACTCAGATGAAACTTATTTGTCTTAGGGGTCCTTTATGTGACGGTTGTTGAACCAGAAGATCCTTAATAAATAGTATGGTTAATTGTAGGTCATCATCAAACAAAAACGTGTAAATCGAGTCGATTAACAGACACGTACCATCCCGGAGGTCAATGCTCATATTAGATAGTATTAGTTGCTATTCAAAGATTCTGAGGACATGGTTTTATCATGTTCCCACTGATTAGGGGCCCCTCACTTTCAATAGTTACAATTAATAGACGGTTTTTTAGTTTTGATCCAGAATAATGGTTCTTTCTAATATGGACGTATGTCGAGCTGATGCCTCCGTTATATCGCAGAAACGCTTGGACTAGCGAAGTTCACCATTAACGATAAGTTCCAGCGTTTTTGAGAGACTGAAAATAGCCGATTGAGGACCATATCTCAGTTGAGGACTCCTTTCAGTATCAAGAAACCATCAGTTGCTCTCTAGGTTCGGAATACCAAGAAAAACGTAGGCTGGAGGATCCGTTATAACGGAGAAACTCTTGGAGTAGCAAAGTTCACTGTTAATAATGGACTCCAGGGTTTCCGGGAGACTAGCAGTTACGAGCTCACAGTGGCCGACGAAGGACCACGTCTAAAGGTTGACGATGGTTTTATCACACTCTCAGTTTTAATAAACCGTTAATTAAATGCTAGGTTCCGAATACCAGAATCGGTTATTACTTCAAAACTTCAAATGAAAATATACAATATTTTGACAATGGGGTTGTATTTGTCAAAGTAGTCAATAAATCATTCAAATATTTCAGAACAAGGTACTAAGGAGTATCGTGGATGCACCTTGTTTCATTCGAAACAATAGTTTCCGCAAGGATCTGGATATAGACACCAAATTATGTTATATCCACTGGATATAGACACCAACATAGTTTGGTATCTATATCCAGTCATCACCATACTAATGTAGAGGTAATCCAGTTGGTAGACACTTGAAGAATATAGAGAAGACTTGATGGGATTGAACCTTTCGGGTTGGCGAAATGAGTTCAGTAAAAGCAGAGTAATATTTTGAGGCGTCGAAGGAAAAAAATTATAATGAAAGTGTTAGATCTACCCCTAGAAGGAATATTCAAAAATATTAAAGTGAAATAAACAAGATTTCATCCTCCTTCATGCACCAGCCGCACTCCGTATCTTCCGTAATGGCCATGGTATGGATATGGCGTTTTAGATCACTGTGTCCTCACCTATGAAGCAGTTGTGAGACGTCCATCTATGTGAGCCTCCATGCCAAGTATCTCTATTCATCTTTACCGAGACATTATTGCAAGTAGACCGTTCAAAGAGGCGATAGTAACACTTTTAGTTACGCCAAAGATCCCGATCCTAGTCTGGTGTCGTTGCCTTTGTTGCCCTAGTGGCCAGACCCAAACGAGCATGTCGATATCTTTTTTTTTTGTCCCAACACGTCTTTTATCAAAATGTTAGCAGTGGTTTCGTCATAATCGTCAAAAATGTGTATATTTTTCACAATATGAAATTGTGCATTAGCAGGATACGAAAAGTTTGAAAGAATAGAAAAAAAATAACAAATTTATATCAAATTATTCACCCTTTATATGAAATCGAGAATCAAACGCTCGGTCAAAGAAACCGGTATCGAAATAAAAAAAAACTTGGCTCGTGACTACCTTATACATATCAAATAACACAGAGAGAAGAAGAGAAAAAACAAGTATACTATCAACTTTCCATACACATTGGTGTATTAAAGAAAAAACCAGTTTCTTCTATCCCAAGCACCACAGCCCATTACAGAAACGAGAACTATTATTATACTCGGTACCGTACCTTTAAGGATATGGATTTAAGGATGTAATGTATATCCATTAACGATATTAAATTATTCATTGATGTATGTGAAAGAAAAAAATAAACATTAAATTTTATTGAGGATAATTATTTGAAATAAAATTGTAAAATTCTGTTTCCTGTTTAGTATTTCCGATACGTCGTCATACATATTGGAATACATTTTGTTATATTTATAGTGAACAGAAACGGGGACTGGAAAGTAGTTTCGCTTCCTTAAATTAAATTCAATCAAATAAATTTATGAATATTCATAAAATTCTAATAAGAACTACTTTTTAATATGTTTTTTATATTCTTTGATGGAGGGCTAACTTAACACGTCACAAAATAAGTCGTGTGACTAGGAAAAACACATTTTTTTGACAAAAACCGATTTTATTCATCAACGTAATCTTCTTCGAGAGCAAAACAATAATTCCAACGCTTCTCTAACGTTTCGATGACGTGCTTGTAGAAGGATTTGTCTTTCGCCTCAATATAGTTTTAGAAATTGCTTCTTCATTTGAACTGAATTCCTTACCGGCGACCATTTTTTTGAGATCAGCGAATAGCCAGAAGTCACTGGGAGTCAGATCTGGACTATACAATGGATGAGGAAGAAGTTCGAAGTTTAATTCGTTCAATTTAACCGTTGTTGCCATCGACTCGTGAATCATTGCATTGTCTTGGTGAAACAGAGATATGAGGTCGTTTTTCCTTGATTTTTGCATTCAAACTATCCAACAACACTATGTAGTATTCTCTATAGCTTGTCTCTCCCTCTTGTAGATAGTCGCTGAACAATATTCCTTTCACATCCCAAAATATTGAAGCCATAACCCACCCAGCTAACTGTTGTGCCTTTGGATGCCTCGGACGTGGCTCACCGGCTGCAGTTCATTCAGATGATGATCATTTTGATTCCAGAGTGAAGTTATGGATCCATGTGTCATCCATTGTCACATATCGACGCCAAAAATCTGATTTATTACGTGTAAACATGACCAAACACTGTTGTGAATCACCAAGACGTTGTTGTTTTTGATCAACTGTGAGTAAACGCAAAACTCACTTTGAAAAAGGCTTTCTCATGATCAAATGTTTATGCATAATTGTAGACACATTGCCTTCTGATATCTTTACGGCCTTAGCTATTTCACGCAATTTCAATTTACGATTATATTTAATCAATTTGTGAAAATTTTTGATGTTATCTGGAGTAACCACCTCAATTGGTCGACCAGAACGTTCACCATCATCGGTGTCTGTGCGACCACGTTTAAATTCAGCAAACCAATAACAAACGATTCTTTTCGATGGAGCAAACACTTTTGAAGCCTTTTTTGAGCTTGTATAGTATTCACTTAATGGCTGTCACTAATCGAAATGTCTTGAAATTTGACACATAGTCTTTTAAAAGTTGGTACTTCATAAAAGTCATATGGATTTGACAATGGAAGCGACATCTGTGTGTCTGTCACACGATGTATTGAGTTTTAACAAAAAATATAAGAATTTTAAAAGAGGTTGTTATAATATAATATCAAAATGGTCTTGTAAACAAAAAATTGTTTATTTCTTGCACCTATAACATATTTTTCAAAAAGAAAATAAGTGAAAAATCAATAATTTCATTTATTTAATAATTTTGGCCTCATTATTTCTTAATAATTCTCCTAATAATTGGTTTCTCAAATGAAAGATATGATTCATAAATAAAAGTTTCAATTTTGTAAGCCTTTAATTTTGCAAAGATGTGGAAAAAATGGCATTCTAGTTAGTTTAATCAATTTTTGACTAATAATGCCCAAAATTTCTTTACTTTCTGAACATCTACTGCTACAGGAATTGAAAGCAATTAATACGAGCACGCCACATGCTTCCTATGATGAGATATCGCTGCTACGAACATTCATCCAATTGAAGACTTTTGAGCAATTAAACTTAATGACTTGACTTACCTGTTTTATAATGTAAAATTTCCACCAATAAACCTTCTCCCTAGCGGGAAAACCTTTGCGGGAATCCATTTACTCCTTGATTATTAAACTATAGAGTGGGTTGTAAGGAATTGACCCTTTGTCCTTATTTAAACTACTCTTACATTTAAAAATTTCAATGCTTTCAAATACAACCAACAATTTATTATTATGTGCTCTTTAAACCGGACGGTAACAGATCTCTTAGTCTGCCCAATATACTTTCGGCACAATCACCACATGTAATTTCATATATACCATCTCGCAAAGTATATGATGAAGGATGGCAAGCCGAAAATAGTTTTTAGAAAAATATGTGAAATGGATACTAAGTTGAAATTTCTGGAACTGTTGGTGATATTTATACTGAACAGACTGTTTACACCAAAACTCATAATTACAATGTCTGACGCACGTTTCGTTAACTAAATCATCGTCTTCAGAGACTGAACTGTTTGATTGCTGACGTGACCGTTAGGATGAAAATGAATTTCATCCGAAAACAATATGTTTGAATTTCTGGTTGGTGATATTCATCCTGAACACACTATTTTGTTTAATTCCACTGGCTGTCATTAGTGTCATTATTTTACCCAATTATTTGACATACTCGTTTTTTGGTACATTTTGACTATCGGTCATTAGGGTTAGTCCTATTGTTTCGTCCAATTTCACTGTTATTAATGTGTGACTCACTATTTTCGTCTATTTTGACTGTCATTAGTGCTGATTATTTTGTCCACCACCACTCACAGATACACTGTGACGCGCTTTTCGATAACCAAGTTATAGTCTTCAGAGACTGAAGGTAAACTGTTTGATTGTGGACGTATCCGTTGAGATGGAAATTAATTTAATCCGAAAACAAGATGTTGGAAAACGTAGATAAGCGTTGGTTTACGGAGTCGAGCCTATAATCAACATTCCGAGGCTTCAATTCGAGTACCAACTGAATTTTGTAAGTGTGCAACACCAAATATCACGGTAAATTGCGTTATAATGATAATCTATGCAAGTTTAAAGGTAGTCACGCACTTATTGTCATTGGACCGAGCGTTCGCAGCGAACGGATCGGATTTATTTCGACGGCTGCGCATACAGATACGCAAGCTCCACAAATTACCGATTCCGAGGTCTTTCGCCAGTCGTGAGTTTGAGTGGCATCCTGTCACTGTGGAAATCTCGTGCGCTTGATTTTTGACTTCGTTTAATATAAAAATGTTGATTTTTGTGAAATTTGAAGAAATTATAATAATTTCTTGCTTGCTGGCAAAAGAAGAAGAGTAGGACGTAAGTTGACCAGAAAGCTCTCAATTTGGGTCCATAAAATCAATCAGAAAAGACAGGAGTATGGAGAATAGCGACGACACAAGGTCCAGCACGTGCTAAACGTCGGACTGAATATTCTAACTACAATCGGCTCTGTACGGAAAGAAAGAAGGGGGCACGCATATTCCAGGAATTCCTGATACTGTTGACACTTACGGATGATTCGGGATGAATGCCCCTTCTCGAATTCTCGTCGCAATTGCCGATCTCCGATATGTACGATGCGAATTTGTGCGCGCAGATCCATTTAAACAATGGTTTTAATCACACTCGGAAAATCCGAACAGTCCGATGCGTGTGTATACTCTACCCGATGACGTAGACTATCTTAAAGCAACAGCACGCTTCCGAATAGACAAATCAGACTCGGTTAAGTTTTCGACAGTTCTACAAGACCTTGCAAAAAAATAGAGCTTCCCACAAGCTTCCTGTTGGTGATTATTACACTGAACACACTATTTCCACCACCACTACATCAGCAGTCATAATTACACTGTCTGACGCGCGTTTCAATAACCAAGTTATCGTCTTCAGAGACTGAAAGTAAAATAAAACCTAATACCTACCTACCTAATACCCTAAAACCTTTCCCCCATCGGGAAAACTTCCTTGGCGGGAAACCATTTACTCCTTGACTAATAAACTATACAGTGGGTTGTAAGGAATTGGCCTTTTGTCCTTATTTAAGCTACTCTTACATTCAGCATTTTCAATGCTTTCAAATGCATCCAACAATTTATTATTATGTGTTCTTTAAACCGGACAGTAACGGATCTCTTAGTCTGCCCAATATACTTTCGTCACAATCACCACAGCTAATTTCATATATAGTCCACTTTTCCAAATTTGGTGTTTCATCCTTAAGATTGCCCAACAATTGTTGTTTTGATTTAATTAATTTTTAATTTAATTAAATGAATTGTTCCGTAGAGGATTAGCGTTTACTATTTTCGCTTATCAAATTTTGATAGTTTGGCCGATTTTTTTTGTATTTGTTTACACAGTGTAATTCCTTGAATATAAAGTTAGACTTTAGGCAAAGATCAGATGACGCTTCTAAATAGTCTTTCAATATATAACAGGCAGCCGAAAAAAAATAAATGAGATATTTTTTTCATAATAGGCGTTAACGTCTTCGTCTGATTAAAATATCTCCTGCAAGTGAAACTTTAAGGTTAGGAAACAGAGAAGTCACTGGAAGGGGAGGATCTAGTGAATCCGGCACTTCTTTTCCTTCAAAACTTTGCAGTTTTTTTGCAATTTCGCCCTTTACCTCATTAAGAAATGACCTGTTATTATTTTCCCTTGTTAAAGATAGTTAATGATCACAATTTTATGACTCGACTAAAAAAATCGTCATATGAAAACAACTTTGCCTTTTTTAGAGCAAATTTTTGCGTTTGAAATCCAATATCTTGACTATTGTTTAGTTTCTGAAGGGTAGTGATGGACCCATAGCTTAAACCGCGTTAATCAGAAATGTTCATTCGAATGGGATTTGGTACAAAGTCACCAAATACGGCACCTTCTAATCCTAGTACACTATTATAATTCATTCGTTCTTTTTGCACCACCCTGTATTTTATATGTATAGTTTATGTAGAAATCTAGAAATACAAGATGTTCAAATTAGGATAGCACAAAACTATAAAGAATACATATGCAATTCGATGGAGACTTATTACTATTGCTTTCAGTTAAGTGATTTACCTCGCCCTCGAACGGACCATAGATATATTTGATATATGGGAAATTATGGAAATTACAAATCACAAATCAAAAAATTGAATTTAAAAGCTAAAACTTGGTAACCTTCATCATTTCTTTTCGTCATATCCAAACCATTCTGGGAAGTAATAAATTTGAATTGGTTGATTTAGGGTCACCCTATACATTTTAACGTGAAACTTTTTCTATCAGTCATACGTTAATCCTAAATAATGTAAATCGACCGAAACTTTCCGAAAAGTTGCCGATCTACTTTGTTTATTCGTCTAAACGTAATTAAAACTAATTAACTTACGTCTAATGCCCCAATCCATCATCTTTCAGTTCACATTTTCTCTATAATAATATCGGACGTTGATTTTCCTTCGTTGAAATCACATCTCGACGTAAATATAACAAAAAAAATCTTGAAATTAACCATGATGGTCGATTTTGTGTTACCACCCGCCGTCGCACACACACACACTCACAGACAAGACAACTAAAGAACGTAAACAAACGCAGTGTAGCTGAACGTTTAGGAGAAGAAGAATACGTAGACTCGCCTCCTTTGATTTGGGCATAGAACGACGACACCACGCGAGATTCGTAACGCGCACCGCGCCGCCGACAGCACGTCGTTGTATCGGCGGAACGGTCGACGATCAACGAATAGTTTTCGTAGGTTGCGGATGAGACGAGGACGTGCGCACGGAATGGGAATTAGTTCTTATACAGAGTGTCCCAGGACGAGTTAAAGCTATCTGTATATGGCAAAATAGTAAAATCATGTAAATTTTTACGTTTAGATTTTCAGATACAATCTTTTTAACTAAAATATTTTCAAAGATGGCCGAAGTCCGGTTCTACAGGAAATCGACTGTAAATTCATTATTTTAAATGGCACACCCTATATATCAATACATTTTGGAAATTTTTTCGAAAAATGCATACTTTTTGAGTTATTAATTTTTTTGTAAAAAATTTGACCGTTGCAAACCCTTATAAATTATTTTTTTTCCCTTATATATACCCGTATACCCTTAAAGATATGAAAATGGTTTCTGGTAGGTTGCTTTTAGCAAGATCAGACGTATTTGAATCTATGTAAAAATATTTTTCAATTTATACTGGGTGTGTATAACAAGTGTTCAAAGTTTAACTTGATAAATATCAAATTTCTTTAAATAGAACCACCCGGTTTTTTCTATTTTAATGCATTCAGGGGTAAAAAAGGCAAATTCATATATATATATATATATATATATATATATATATATATATATATAAAAGTATTTTTCTATAATAAATAAAATTTAGACTACACCTGCATCTCTAAAAATTTTCAGAAAACATTTAATATCAGGATAACAATAAGATTTAGGTATAGGAAAGTATACATGATTGTGCCTCATTTTTTACCCCTGAATGCATTAAAATATAAAAACCGGGTGATTCCATTTAAAAAAATAAAGAAATTCAATATTTATCAAATTAAACTTTGAACACTTTTTACTTAAACATGAGTTTAAGATAGTTTGCTACGCTGATGACGCGGTTGTGATATCCGAAGATGAGGATAATCTGCAAAAACTGCTACACATATTTGGAACAGTTGCAGGAGAATTCAATATGATCATATCGAAACAAAAGACACAATCCTTGACAATAGCGAGAGAACCAAGAAGATGCAAACTGGCAATTTATAATAAAAGTGTAGAACAGGTTATGTCTTTTAAATATTTAGGGGTTAACATCACGAGCAATAGGAACTTGAAACAAGAAGTCAAAACGCAAACAACAGCAGCATCTAGGATATCAGGATTCCTTCGCAACCGTGATATGGAGGAATAAATTTTTAAGTATCGGAAGCAAAACACGGATATATAAAACTTGTGTCAGACCAGTAATGACATACGCCATAGAAACGAGGGCGGAGACTGCAACTACTAAGCGGATTCTTAGAATGACCGAGATGAAGACATTACGCTCAATCACAGGGAAAACACTATGAGACAGAATAAGGAGCAATGAAATTAGAAGAATGTGTGACGTTCCGGATATAGTGAGATGGGCCAGAACTAGAAGAAGAGCATGGAGAGATCATGTCAATAGAATGGACGACGATCGACTGGCGAAAATCGCAAAGGAAGAGAGACCCAATACAAGTAGACCGCCTGGAAGACCACCAAAGCGCTGGTATGAGAGCTGGTCCTCGGAGTCACAACTTAGGCTGCATCTTTTAAGACATAGTCTTAAAATAAGAAGAAGAAAAGAAGAAGACACTTTTTATACCCACCCTGTATAAAATGAATAATGTTTTAACATAGATTCAAATACGTCTGATTTTGCTAAAAATAACCGAGTAGAAACCATTTTCATATCTTTAAGGGTGTCCTCGTAAAAAAATAATTTATAAGGGTCTGCACCGGTCAAATTTTTTACAAAAAAATTAATGACTCAAAAAGTATGCACTTTTCGAAAAAAGTTTTTAGACAAAAGTATACTAAAATATTACGTAGATTTCGGATATGATTATACAGTATATAAAGATCGTATCCGAAAACTCAAACGTAGAAAGTATTTTGTTATATACAGATAGTTTTAACCCGTCGTGGGTCACCCTGTATAGAACGAGTATTATCATACAGTATGTCCCATAAAACAAAAACGATTAATTATTCTTTAAATTTCTTATTCTTTACTGCTTTCTTATTCTTATTCTTTAAATTTTTATAGAAATGCGGGATTCTTCATGAAGAACAGACATAATTTTAATTTTGTTTGTCATTTTTCTGTATTTATTTTATGTTTCAGCTAATGAAAACAGAATAATATTGTATTGCGGTACCTCGTAAACATGGTCAGGGCCGGATTTAGCTAGGAGCTAGGGGGCCTCATCATTTATAAAAGATTTTGTATTTTTTTATTTGTTTTTTTATCGGGTTTCCCAATTCCTTAAGGCAGGTTCACAAGTATTTTCACGACCGATAATGTACGATCTCCAGTTCACACTAATTAGTGTCTGAAAGGCGTCGCGACAAGAAACGAACTGCCGTTAACGTCAAGTTGTTCATGGTGTGTTTTTATTGTGTTTTATCATGGCTAAACAGGAAAGTGCAAAAATTGTGTGCGAACTTTTAATTAATGAATCACAACGTTTGAAAAGTGTTAATGATTCCAGCAGAATCTAAACTTAATGACACCTCAAGACAGGGTGTCTAGACCTGACGTACATCTCAATTCCCGCAGTTTTCCCGACAACTTTTTCTAATTTTCCCGATATTAGTAAACCAATTTTTAGTAATATTCAATAAACAATAGCATTCAATACAAAAAAAATAATTATCGCTTTTTTATTGTTTTTTCATAAAGAATGATACATATTAGTTACTCATAACAAAATATATTATTGAATTAATGACTACTTATATTAATAGCGAATCACAATAGGTTCATTTATTTATTCTTTTCTAAATTTTTGATTTGGTCCTTTAAAGCTGATGTTTGTTCTAACAAGTTCTTTCGTTTTGCTTTCAATTGTTTAACTTCTTATGCTTTTCTTTTTCTTTCATTAGACTCCTTTTGTTTTTGTGCATCTTCATTTTTTTTATTCTGACAGAACTCCACATATCTACTATGCGCCATTCGCACGTTCAACATCATTTTAGATGTGATAGATACGTGTTTGATGCCCCCTGCCGCAGTAACTGCATCATAAATGATGCGCAAGGCAACTAGACTGTTTTCCGCCTGATTTACAACGATTGCCTCTTTGTTTACGGAAAATCCGCGCTCAACTGCTGCATTTCCATGAGATAAAATGAAAATTATTTCTAGAAAATTAATCAAGTTCGGGCAGGTCAAACCGGAATCTTCTATCAATTCTATCCAAAATTTATCAAGCCTTTTTACACTTCGATTATATATCTTCATGGATTGAATGGTGTTAGAAAATTGTAGAATATCTCGATACTCTTTTTTTATTTTGTCAGCCGTCGAGCCAGAAATCAACTTGTTCGTGTCAACCAGAACAGCCAAGCAAGAGTCAAGTCGCTGTAGAGCTACGTTGGATTGATGTGCGATTAAATTTGGATTCACACAAGTTATGTACTTTGTAAGTTTATACAATAGAGGTGATCGTTCTTGATTTTTTTTAATAATTTTAACAAAACAATTCTTACAATCAATCATGAATTTAGTCAATAATTCACCAGAGGGCTTGATTTTAGCATTCTTCAATGCGCTCTTAGTTGAAAATCCTATATCAATTTTGCTAGCAGGAAGCAAATTATGTATTGAAACTACAACTTTCTGTGCATTTCTCCGAAAATTCCCGATCTCGAAAAAAAATCCCGTTGTTTTCCCGTCTTTTCCCGCTGCCAAAAAATTCCCGCTTTTTTCCCGCTATTTCCCGATGGCTAGACACCCTGTCAAGATTCTTACCGACCGGAAAAATACTTGAATACTTTTTAGATAGAATCTGAAGAATGAGAATAGACCGATGATAAATAAGAATCCCAACTGTCCTCTTCATGACTAGGTTGATTTACTTTTGAATTATCCCTCGTGCTTGGTTGCAGTTCAGTTAAATGTGATTTTGAGTTATTTCCGGTTGATATTGATGGTTGTTGGTATGCAGAGGTACTAGCTTTACGATGGTTTCCCGATAAATCATGGTTTCTTTGCATTTCATATTCGACTCTTTTTTTCTGGCACAAAATTTTACATTTAGAGTTCAAGTGTTCTCAAAGTCTCATGGTGTTTAGCTGTTTTGACAAACTTTCACACCAAATGTCAAATTCTGTTTCTAAAGATAAATTTTTTTGAATTCTATCTAACTTATTAATAGCTTCTCCGATATATGATGGTGGAGCACAGTGATTCTGCAGTCGCCTTTTTTTATTAAGCTGTCTGATCTAATTTTGATTGAAGTTTGAATGGTTCACCAGACAAATTTACTTTGACTTGGTTATTTAAAACACAATTGTCTTTGTCTTCTAATTGCTTTGATGTATTGTCACATTGAACTGGTGAACGGTTTCGTTCATTTCTTGATTTTGTTTCAGAAATGAATGGACAATCGTAAACCACGGTACCTTAGGTTGATAAATATCAATTAAAGATGCTCTTGATTTTTTAGAGTTATTCATTTTTTTAATTCTTGATAATAAACTGATCTAATATTTTTAATCTTCTGGGCTAATTCACGAATACTAAAACCATCGAAACCTCACATTTGGTGGGTATTTTATGACTACCGGTCGTGATTACTCCGTCATGTTGGATCTATTTTTGGTCGATGACAACTCCCACTACCACGACAACCAGTTCACACCAGGTAGTGATCGCGACTAACTCTCCTAATAGTAGTATTCTCGCCCAGTTTACGACTCCATGTGAACCCGCCTTAAGGGGGCCCGTCATTATTTTAGCCTCGGGTCTTATAAATCTTAATCCGGCCCTCAAAAAGGTCGATTTTTACGATTAATTTTTCTGTATCGAAACTTATTATGCTTCCGTCTTCAGTTAGTTTGAATTTCTGGAACCGTTGGTGATATTCATACTGAACAAACTATTTTGTTTAATTCCACTGACTGTCATTAGTGTCATTATTTTACCCAATTATTTGACTACTCGCTTTTGGTACATTTTGACTATCTGTCATTAGGGTTAGTCTTATTATTTCGTCCAATTTCACTGTTATTCATGTGTGAGTCACTATTTTGTTTATTTTGACTTTCATTTCGTCGATTTTGACTGTCATTTGTGCTGATTATTTTGTCCACCACCACTACACCAACACTCGCAATTACACTGTCCGACGCGCGTTTCGATAACCAAATTATCGTCTTCAGAGACTGAAGATAAACTGTTTGATTGTTGACGTATCCGTTGAGATGAAAATGAATTTCTTCCGAAAATACGATAATGGTAAACG
This sequence comes from Diorhabda sublineata, assembly GCF_026230105.1. Lineage (NCBI taxonomy): Eukaryota > Metazoa > Arthropoda > Insecta > Coleoptera > Chrysomelidae > Diorhabda > Diorhabda sublineata. The sequence continues at coordinate 7,230,801 of NC_079475.1, read as the reverse complement.
TAGGGACGCATTCAATCTTGTTTACGAAGTCAAGCCTATAATCAACACCCTGAGGCTTCAATTCTAGTAGAATTTTGTAAGTGTACAGCACCAAATCTTACTGTACAATGCGAAATAATGATGATTTATACTCATTGAAAGTAACAGCGTGGTTCCTAATAGACAATTCAGGCTCGTTTACGTTTTCGACAGTTCCAGAAGACCTTGGAAGTCCAAACTGTTATCCAGTGTTGATACGGTCTCTTCAAACTTCAGTCGAGTACCCGGCGCATCATTTAACCATCGAACATTGTGAATATTGTAGCATGCACTACAGTCGCCGATTTAGCATTTTTGTAAAACTTACGCGCGGTCTGTTCTCAAAAGTCAGGCACCGATTGACATACCTCCCAAGTTTCTCCGGATAGCTGCGTTCACGCAATTAGCAATTCAAAGATGAACTTTCTTTTGTATATAATTTGAATAAATATTCAATATGGAATGCTCTTCCATGCTATGTTTTGACTACCCTACTTTATGGTGTTGAGAGCTGGACTTTGAAGGTCTTTAGTATGCGTAAGGTGGAAGCTTTTGAAATGTGGCTCTTTAGACGGATCCTTGAAATACCATGGACGGATCAGGTGACCAACGACGAGGTGTTAAGACGAATGAACAGAGAACGAGAACTATTAACCATTGCAAAGAGAAGGAAAGCTTCATACTTTGGCCAAATTTTTAGAAATAAAAAATGTGCCTTGTTACAGCTGTTCATGGAAGGGAAGATAGAAGGCAGGCGTGGCCTGGGTAGAAAAAGATTTTCATGGTTGAAAAACCTTCGAGATTGGTTCCATGTACGTGATGCCGTAAATCTAATACGCATGACTGCGTTTCCAAAGGATGATTGCCAACCTTCATTAGAATGAAGCAGGCACTGGAAGAAGAAGCTCTTCCAAGTTCAATGAAATATCCTCCGTAGACTCCGGAAGTGTGTAGAGGTGCAAGGTGTCTACTTCGAACATTTATTATAGTTTTTTTTTTTGTTTTTATTTGATAAGTTGTATGCTAACCAACTAAATTATATACCTCGTGTATATAGTATATAGTATTTATAATAAATAATTACATCTTATGATAATTTTGTTCAGAATGTCTCTTTATGGCGAACTATCTAAAAATCAACATATCTCCCAAACCCTTGATTTTATCGAGTTAAACAAAGAGTACTTTTTGTTAGAAAATCGATTGACAAAGTCATTTCTGCTATATTTAAATTGTACAGGTTGTCCCTGTAAAAGTTACGCACACTACATGGACGTACGTAATCATCCATAGATTCATAATGTTAGAATGTACAATTTATAAAATATACTTGAATATAAGTTCTGATTTCGCAACTTTGAAGGCCTATAACTCAGAAACGAGGGATCGTTCATTATGTTCACGTCATTCATTCCCAAATTTTTTCATCGAGTCCCTGTAGAACAAATTTAATGAATTACAAAAATTTATTCTTGTTCTTTTGATTTTTTTAGACATAATGTTCTCTGTTTAACAGAAATTTTATGTTTATTATTACATTTTATTGATCCAGTTTTTTTCAAAACAAAAAATCTAATTATATGAATCTGGAACACACCTGGAAACTACATTTTCCTAATTAGACAGAAGACAGTTGAAGTGATAGGACGACCTCTAAAGAAAACAATGGAAGCGGATACGTGAGAGAAGAGAGACATTGAGACTACTTATTAAAAAGTAACGACATTACAAATAGGGTTGTGAAAATACGAGAAATTGTGTCTATTTTAGTATAGTCTAGTTCAAATTTTCTCACGAGTGACAAAAACTACTTTTCCCACATGTATTCTCTAAACTGTTAAATAATATTACTAAGAATTGTAGTTGATTGTGAAATTTTTACAATTTTGTATAGTTAAACCTGGAACGTCTCATTTAATAAAATAAACTATAATATTAATACATACTCCACCCTATAACAAAGAAATTGTTATTAAAATTGGAAAAAATACAGTCTAGAAAGGTGAATAATGAAAACAATAATAAAAATAGTGCTTTCAGAAAAGATTTGTAGAGATAGATCCGTTCGCGGTTCGGTTGTATTTGAATTTTGCGCACTACTGTCCCCGCACAATCTCTAACCGACAACAACGTTTTATACCTTTACAAAGGACCGTCATATAACATTTTTTTTTCAATAATTACCTATTTGCCTTACATACTTCACCCAATAACTTTCATTGGAAAAAATACAGTCCATAAAGGTGAATAATAAAAACAAAAATAGTGTTTCCAAAAACATTTGTAAAGACTGAAAAACAAGTTTGGCCAAACCAAAAACTCTGTTCATTAAAAATTACATAGCCGTCACATAAGATTTTTTTAATGATTACCTATTTGCCATTAAAGGTTAGAATTTTTTTTTATTGCGCTATTTATAAGTTCTAAACAGATTAATTAGGTGAAAATATAAGGAGCGCCCTATATATTCATCATTTACATTTGTATAAATGTTATTTCATACGAAAATACTCGAGATATAAATTAAAAAAATATTTTTTTTTATTTATGTCTACTAAAAGAAAAAGATACGCCCATGGATTACGAATACTTAATCATTTTATTACTTTCTCATTTAATAAAATAGACTTTAACATAAATACAGAAATATTACGTGAAAATATAAGTATACACCCTATATATTTATACAAATATCATTTCATCATAAAATAATCGAGATATAAAAAATCTTTAACTGTATACTAAAAGAAGTCTATGGATTACGAAGTGACAAAGAAATTGTTATTTAAATATATCTTTCATTGAAAAAAAAAACATTCTACATAGGTAAATGATGAAAAAAAATAACAAAAATAATGTTTCCAAAAAAATTTGTATATTATCTATAAAAATTACTAATAGTAATCATTTTCTCTTAAAAATTATTATGTATATTTTATAATTTATAGACAAATTTCATACTAGAAGCGCCATCTGTTAACGAGAGGAAATAAGTCATTAAAATATGTAGGAAATTTCTTTGGAAATCGCTAAAAGTTTTATAATTATAAACAAGAGGTCGACACTTACGAGTTAGTGAACTGGTAGCAGTAGTATTAATATACGAGGGCAATACAAAAGTTATTTTATAGAAACAAAATTATTTTATTTTTAACTAGCGAGTTTCCATTTATTTTTTATTCAAATAATCATTTGTATCTGCAATCATCTCGTCATTTATCTACATCGATTTTGACCAAATTGTTTTTTTTTAATTTAGTACCTAAAATAATCGGAGAAAGCCAAGTACGGATGTCGATTCTTTCGAAAAAAGATCGATTTTTGAATCTAATCGAATCGCAATCTTATAAATCGATTCATAAAAAAAATTTAAGTATAAAAGATTGATTTCTAAAAAATCGATTTTTTCCTAAGTTTCACGAGGTAAATATGAATCCATTTTATGGAAAACAAGAGAGACACCATGATAAAAAATCTCTACGATCTGTTATTAATAACATTTGGGATTTTATATTTCAGGAAATTCGATAATAACAAGTCTAATGGGATCCGAGGGGTTTTGCTCATCATTTGCGATGTTGCCGGAAATTAAAGAGGCGCTTTCGAATACTCATATACATAATGGCTATTCGAGTAAACGTGGTAATGAATAGTTTTTTTGTTCTATTTTGAATAGGATCAAACATTAGGTGCACAACTGTTTGCGTCTAATAATGTTAAAATTCTTCGTTTAATCATTCATTTAACCGGTAACATCGTAATATTCCGATTACACTCAGCAAATTGTAAAGAATTCTATTGTTTTTACCAAAACAGAAAAAAATCGAATGTCGATTTCCAAGGGTGACATTACGATTCCCTGAATCGATTTAGTACAATATACCGATTTAAAAAATCGATTCATTCGGCACGAAGAATCGATTCTTGTCTAAGTCTATGCCAAATCAGAGAAATATAGCGGATGACACAATAATTTTTAACCAAGTTCCGTTTATTATGACTCATGACGGGAAAATTCTCTTTTATTGCGTGTGTAAGATTATTACTTTGAACTATGTAACATCCCCTTCAGCTTATTACGGTTTCCTTCAAACATTTTGAATATTACTTTCATTTCAATGAGACCTAGAAATGTGTTCTAAATCGTCCTCTACCTATCTACATTTTAAATCAAAATAAATTTGAATATTCCAGTTATCTTTATTAATTTCCTTTTGTTTTAAGCAAATTTTGTGTAATAGTTTTCATATAAATTCGTATTTTCTATTTATTTGGGGAACAAAACAAAAAGAATATAACAGATTCCTGTTTGGTGATATTTTAAATAGAATATAAAATCAGTTTTTTTATATTTTATAGCATAATCTCCTTTTTATTCAAATCTATTCTTCCTACTAGTTTTTTTTTCAGTAATTTCCTTCTGTGTTCTCGTTTACTTCCTCATTTTATTTTTCTTCCGTAGTTCTACAGCTGCCAGGTTGTAGTTTCAACCATTTCCAAAAGACTCAACCGGTACACCACAAAGAAACAAATTCAACTCATTTCTAACAACTGGGAATTCCGTTGAGGGTAGTTTTATCTTTACCTAATCCGTATAAATCTGCGTTGTTTTAAATTTATAACTGCTTTTATTTATTTTATATTTTTTCAATAAACTTATTTGTTGCTGAAACTTTTTTATTGTTCTACGCAATAAATATTGATTTGGATAATCGTGTTCGGGGATAGTTTTAGTTTGTTTAGTTTTTATTATTAATTTAGTGCATGAGGTGTTTCCAGCTTCCCCACCTTTTTTATTTATTTGTAACGTTCGTTGAAAAGCTGGTGGTGTCCAATTTAATATTGATTGTTCACCGCATCCTAACCCCATCATAGTTATTTAAATTCTTTAACTGAGGAAGAGTCTCTTGCCAGGGAAGTAAAGTTATATGTAATAGTTTTAAACTTAATATATGTCAGATGTTTTTTTCAATTGTCTCTCAAGTTTTAACACCGCGTAAGTCAAAAATGACAACTGTTTAGCAGGGCAGTGTAGCCTCAAATTTAATGAATGAAATTCCAAAAGCTATTTATGGCAATGTTTCTCAACGAAGAGGCAGGTCCAGCGAAGAATGTCAAGTTGTCCGCGAAAAAAGGTCAGAAAGGGTTCAAAAACGCTGGCCTTGAGAAGGCACAGCAGGGTGTTAGATCACATGAATGTGGGTGCTAATCAACGAATCCTCGTTTGTTTATCCATCCTCCAAAATAACGCGTGGTGCGGCGAATTTCCGGATAACTTTAGCCCTTCACGGAACCACAAGACCTGCTCAGACACACCCCAAGCAGGTTTAATTCTTCTTCAATGAAAAGTGAGGATTTTGGTAGTTCCAGTACACGCAGTTATGCCGATTGACCGTAACGTTCATCTTGAAGGTTACTTCATACGACTACAACATGGAATACAGGAACTGCGGATCATCCTGACTGCATCCGAGTTCTTCCGATAGCCGCACTGCAGATTGGTCGGCGCGTCGGCAACAGAGCTCGTTTTTAATAATCTCTGGTACACCTTCCACATTGTTAAACGATGCGTTAGCGGCGAGTTCAGTTGTTGAAATTTTATAAATCGTAATCCGTGTATGCAGCAACGTAACGAAAAAAATGTTTTTGAAGCGTAAATTTCTATCGGTTATTCATTCTGAAAACGCATATACTCGACGAGCATGTGATATCATGACACAACTGTCTGAAACACGTACATGCTTCGTTGTAATCTTTTCGACAGTGTTGCCGGACTTATGCCGATTTTTCGAGAGCGTTGCCTGACTTGGACTTACGCAATGTTAGAACTTGAGTGATGAAATGTTAATATTCTACAAGACTTTTAAAATGTCAAATAATCATTATATTCCTAAAAAAATAGTGACTTACCAGTATTTGGAGCAGTCATAAGGATATTCAACGGGCACTCGTCGTCGTCTAGAATGTATTCGGTGTCAGGACAACCGGGTTGTTGGGTCACCTGAACAAGACACCAAAGAGACGGATCCGTTCGCGTAAGGCCGTATTTGTCTAACATTTCGCGCACTACAGTCCCCGCACAATCCCGAACCGACAACAACAACGTTTTATACGGTACGTCTTTACAAAGAGCCTCTCCGTAAATCTTCAGAGTACCACCTGAAATTAAGTTTCGTATCTATCACAAAGTAGAAGTATCCAATTCATTTGACTGATTTACTTAGCATTGATCTAGGGTTTAAGGAAAACGAAGGATCATTATTTAGGACCAAATATCAACATTAACAAAGGAAAAGGCGTTTCCAGGATATTCAACATACAAATTCAGTAACTAGAATCTTAAACATACATATTTAGTAGGACCGTATCTGGAGGAAGTGCCAAGCCGTGCTCTATCATTTAAAACAATATACTGAGTATTGAGGATCTTGAAAATATAGATTTACCAGGTTCAAATCTAAAAGGAAAGGCAATCAACAAAGGAGTAGGTATATCCAGAATTCTGACAAACAGATTTAGTAAGGCGCAAATTTATAAGGTGATACAAACTAGGGTCCATGATCAAAGACCAAATATTCACATCATCAGAAAGAATGAAGTATCTAGGACTTCTTTAATACACAAATTTAGTAGGAAAAGGAGTCCCCAGGATATTTAACATACAGATTTAGTAGGATCGTACCTGGGGAAAGGATTTAGTCGAGGTCCATTTTTAAAGACAAAATATTGTTATCACCAAAAAAAAATTAGTAGTCTCGGAATTGCAAAGAGGACCAGGCGAGGTCTATCATTGGAGAAAAAAAAATTAACGTTTCCAAAAGAAGAGGGTTATCCAAGATCGCGGCCAGATTTGTAGGGTTCGTATCTAGAAACGGGGCAATTAACAAAGGAGAAGATATATCCAGAATTCTGACAAGCAGATTTATTAAGGCACGGATTTATAAGGTGATATAAACTAGGGTCAAAGATCAAAGACCAAAAATTAACATCACCAGAAGTAAGGAAGTATCCAGGAATTCTTTAACATACAAATTTAGTAAGCCCGCACCTGCCGTGGCCCATCATTGGAGACAACAACAAAAGTAAAGTATCCCCAGGATATATAACATACAAACTTGAACATACAGATTTAATAAGATCGTACCTGTGGAAAGAATCTAGTCGAGGTCCATTTTAGCCTAGAAACGGGGCAAACAACAAAGGAGAAGATATATCCTGAATTCTGACAAACAGATTTAGTAAGGCGCAGATTTATAAGGTGATACAAACAAGGGTCCATGTTCAAACACCAAATATTAACCAGAAGGAAAGAAGTATCCAGGACTTCTTTAACCGACAAATGTAGAAGGCCCGGATCTGCCGTGATCCATCATTGGAGACATCAACAAAAGAAAAGGAATTTCCAGGGTATTCAACTAACAAATTCAGTAGGCACGGAGGATCAAGGAGAGAATAATTTCTGAAAATATGGAGTATCTAGATACTTAAACATACAGATTTAGTAAAGGCAAGCCGAGGTCTATCATTGAAGCATAATAGAAATATTTCCAAAAGAAAAGGGCTCTCCAAGATCATGACCAGATTTATAAGGTTCTGATTTATAAATGAGGCAATCAACAATAGTAAAGGAATATCTAGAGTTTTGATAAACATTTAGTTATGCCTTTAGTCTATGGAGTAATGCAAATTGGACCATCATCATATACCAAATACTAACCAGTATTAGATGTAGGTGTTAAGACGTAGTTTATAAATAAAGACAAAATAACAAAGAAGGATATTGAACACACATGCCTTAAGTAGTAGTAGAAGTTGGAAAACTCAACAACTAGAACTAGTATTATTACTAAGGGGATCTCTAAACATGGTAATAACGATGCTATCAATACAGACAAGATTCATATCTACGGTTCAAAGGAACCATATGCTTTTTTATATTCGATACTCAGTATATTTTTTAGGTACCAGGACCAGAATGACATATCGCGCAATTTGTAGAGCAATGTGACTGTTAACTTGTAAAAATCAGCTGGTTAGTAATAATTTTTGATGACCTCTTTATCGATACATACTCCTTGATCAAAGTGCAAAAATGGATCCTGGACTAATATGAAGTATTTAAAAGGAAATTATCATTTTTATACCGGAAACGGAAAAAATAATATCATGTATAACATCACCCAATAAGTCGTGTAACTGATACACAGATGGCGCTAAAATTATCAAATCCATATGACGTTTAACAAGTACCAGTTTTCAAAAGGCTGTGTGTCAAATTTTATGACATTTCGGTTAGTTAGAAAGAAGTGACAGCCATTTAAGTGAAGTTAATTTTATCATTGCTTCTTGATGAAAAAAAAAATACTGTAAAAGCTCAGCTATAGCTTCAAAAGTGTTATCTAGATCTGCTCCATCGAAAAGAACATTTTGTTATTGGTTTTCTGAATTTAAACGTGGTCGTTCAAACACCGATGATGGTGAACGTTCCGGTCGTTCAGTTGAGGTGGTTACTCCAGAAAACATCAAAAAAGTCCACAAATTGGTTATATCCAATTGCGTGAGATAGTTGATACCGTAAAGATATCAGAAGGCAGTGTTTACAATTATACATGACCACGAGAAAACTTTTTTCAAAATAGGTGCCGCGTTTACTTACAGTCGATCAAAAACAACAATATCTTGATGATTCAGAGCAGTGTTTGGCCATGTTTACACGTAATAAATCAGATTTTTTGCGTCGATATGAGACAATGGATGAAACTTGGATCCATCACTTCACTCCGGAATCAAAACGATCATCATCTGAGTGGACTGCAGCCGGTGAACCATGTCCAAAGCGTCCAAAGACACAACAGTCAGCTGAGAAGGTTATTTGGGGATACGCATGGAATATTGTTCATCGAGTGTCTCCAAAATGAAGAGACTATCAATAGCGAATACTACATAGAGTGTTTGGATCGTTTGAATACAAAAATCAAGGAAAAACGGCCTCGTATGTCGAAGAAAAAACCACTGTTTCACCAAGACAATGCACTGATTCACAATGCAACGATTGTTAAATTAAACGAATTGCTATCTCATCCACCGTATAGTCCAAATTCGGTCCCCAGTGACTACTTGCTATTCGCTTATTTCAAAAAAATGCTCGGTCGTAAGAAATTCAGTTCAACTGAAGAAGCAATTGATGAAATGATTTTTGAATCACCACGTCAGCCTTTCTCTCACGCATCTTATACATTGAGATGGGAGTGAGATAGAAATACTTCTCTATCGAAAGTGTCTTAGGGGGCATATTATTATAACATAAATAAAATATATAAAAAACAAAATTCTTCAAATCTATTTAGGTTAATTTGTTCAAGATAGTAGAAATATTTGATAAAAAATCAAAAATTATAACATTTCAAATTTTTAGGTAAATTATTTAATTCAGGAAAATTAGGATTTTCGGCGATTTTGAATTTTAGAAAGTTCATAACAATTAATGTCCTGGAGATAAGATAATAGGTGTACGGACTTTTTTCATTCGAAATATTGTAAAGAATATAAAAAAAATTAATTCATTGAAAAAAATGCATTTCTTCTGGATTAATCAGTTTTTCGTTGTTTAAACAATAACATCAAAATATATCAAGTGCCAAACAATTTTGCAAACGAATGCGCCACTATGCTATGGTCTAAATTATTTTATTTTTTTTTTTAAATTTGATTTGTAAATACGGGAATTTTTGGTACCGATTCTATTGAATAAATAAACATAAAATGGTCGTAAACTATATCAGCGTTTTTTTGTTCTCATATATTTCGTGACCGTGACATGGTAACTGTTAATTAAATAAAAAACAATACATTTTGCAATAGACCTAATCTTGTTTTACCACAATTATACACTTAAATACAACGCGATTGTTTCATTTGCAATTAGTTGGACACTAGTCTTTTGTTAATTAGTTGCCATTTTAATGATCATGGGTATGACACAGAAAAAGTTAAAATGCTCAAAGAAAAAACATGAGCGACTTGTAAACACAACTTTGAACAAGTTTCATCATTCAATTATTTCCGATGCCACACTCGTTAGTGAAAAAATCAACAAAGGCGACTCCGGCTCTTTCACCCTTTATCTACCTGACCCACTACTATCAGTTGTAGATTGTAGATTGTTTAGGGAGTCGTGTTTTAGCTTTACAGCCACTCTGCACCTGTACCTAGAAGATATTTTGTGCCAAAATCTACATCTAATTGTACATAGACCCATCCCAAAGGAGGATTTTTTTGTTCCACTTCCCTAGGTGTTAGAACAACTTTAAGGTACTTAAGTCTTTTAGCGAAATTAGCAGGGTAGATGTTCTTATTCTGGCTTGTTCGTAGAATCTGCAGTTGTCGTCCTCTTCCACGCCTGTAGTCTTAAAGTTCTATTTGACAGTGCAATCAGCTGTCCGAAGAGCGAACACCAGTTTCATGTCCTTTGTGGTCATCACGATAAGTTCTTCAAACTCCTAAGCTGATATGGTTATGAATCTTTTCGATTGTCTTAGCCTCCATCTGATTATTCAGCCATTCGTTCAGTTGATTGTTGATGTGGCACCTCGTGAGGTCATAGTAAGGTTTGAGTCCAAGGTATGGAGTCGTTGCTCCTGGTAGCCACATTAATGTTACTTAGTTTTTGTTAGATAGAGTTTCAGGCTATCTGATAGGATGTATATGTGCTTTTTAGGAAGGTTTCTATCCAAATACCCCTAAGCACATTTGTGTTTATTGCTAGCAAGTTGAAAAATGATAAGTTATGTTCCTAGACGTATGGATTGGTTCAGAAATGCCCAATTCAGCTCCTTGGACTAGCTTTGAACCGTCTGTGTACCACAGAGATCCATATCCATCTTGTGGAAGATTTTTCTTGACCTATGACTGGCGGTAATTATCAGTTCAAATGGCATATCTTCGTCTAGCATGCTATACATTTGGTCCATTTGTTTGTCACGTGTTCCTATCTTTATTAGGTCTAGAATCTTTAGGTGACGTATCAAATTTTCTGGCTTTAGTTTTTTACTGTCCTAGCCTGTGGGCGTCATGCCTACTAAAGCTGTAATAGGGTAGGGCAGAGCCTTTACTGCTATTTGAATAGAGCAAGAACTCAGAGAAACGCGATAAGTGGCTAGACACTAAGAAGACAGCTAACTTTGAACCAAAAGGCCAGCTACTGTCCCCAAATTAACCGTCTATGATTTGCCAGACGACACTTTAGATTCACGGAGGGCTGCATAAATAAGGTAGCTTTTGGAGGAGGTTGCTTAATGGTTTGACGGGCGTTTCAATGGAAACAAAAAACGAGTTAGTTTTCATTGGAACTGGCGATGTAGCTTAAATCCTATCGAGCATATATGGGATCAAGTTTAGAGTTCAGTTCGGGCTAGAAATCCTGCATTAGCCACGAAATCGGATAGCACCGAACAAGATAATTAGCAACGTGAATGTTAGAGGGCGTTGTTCCATATATTTCGCATATTGTGATTTATCTTGACTAATTTAAATATTATCGCTAAGATTAAGACAAAATCTGTAATTAAGTTTCTTTAATGGAAAATAAGGTTCAATACTTGGTTTACCACATTCGACGGGGTCTTACAGCCGCTATTTCCAGTCCCATAGAGAAAAATAAGTTAAAATATCAAATTATCCTTTAGAAAAAAGGAATGAAGCACTGAATAAAAAAATTTCGAAAAATGTTAAATAAACTCACCGGTATCCGGACCCCCGTCTTTTGATCGAAATTGTTGTAATTTTTTCTCTAGTTGTTGCTGCCTTCGTCTCCTCATAACTGCTTCGGGATTCGATATGGATCTAGTAAATGATGTTTCAGGTAACTCTGAAATAAAAAATTAGATTTCAGCAGTATAACTTCCGATTTTCGCATTTGTGTCATTCTGGCGGTAGCTCGAGAGACGAGACTATAAAGTTTTGTCCAAGCCATCAAACGATGAAACAGTGAGGAACATGCGTTTGCCGTTGAGGCTTACTTCTCGAGTAGATATTTTTTTATCGCAATCCCATCGAAATAGTCTCAAATTAAGGTCCTGTTGCAGACCAGAAATCAATTGTTAAGCGAGGAACTAGGTTTAGACAAACTGCAAGAGCAACATATCTAAGAACTCGAGTCTCCTGGACTAATACGGCGTTGTGCGCGCAAACATGCGTCTAGTTCTTGGAATTTTCAATCCGTTCTCTGAAAGGAAGATCTACATTACTATCTGCACAAGATGGCGATTGTGCAGGACGTGACTAGAATTCTTGGAGCGTATGAATTTTCCTAGATGTTCCTGAAGACGCTACTGTTTAAATGGTATTCGCATTCAGCAAAATTCACAGTCAGTGGTTGATATCGTAACTGTTTCGTTCGAGAAGAAGAGCTATACGATTTTTCCCAAGCACTCGCCATCTAACCTTGAATCAGTGAGAAACATACGATTGTCGTTGAGGCCTACTTTTCAAGTAGATGTTTCATGACCGCAATCCAACACGCCTTTCGGAAGAGCTTCAAATGTAGCCTTGGTTCCGAATCAGAAATCAATTGTTAAGCAGGGAACTAGGTTTAGACAAACCACAAGAACTAAGAACTAGAGTCTCTAGGACCATTAGATCGTGTCTGAACTTTGAAGCAATAAGAGCATTTCTGTTGGAATCAGCACGCGTTCTGCTCGCAAACATGCTTCTGCCATTGGACTTTTCAATCGTTCTCAGAGAAGACGGCGGTTGTGCAGGACGTGACTAGAATTCTTGGAGCGTATGGAGTTCTCCTAGAGGACGATGTTATTTGAAAGGTCTTCGCATTCAGTTAAAGTCAAAGTTGAGTGGTTGATATCTTATCGAATTCGTTCGAGAAGCGAAGCTATGAAATTGTTTGCAAGCATACTTCAGTCGCCATCTAACCTTGAAGCAGTGAGAAATATGCGATTGTCTTGATGCCTTTTTTTCAAGTAGATGTTTTATGATCGCAAACCAACACACCTTTCGGAAGGGGTTCAGATGAAGCCCTGGTTTCGGATCAGAAATCAAAGAAAGATTTTTCGCTATCAAACTTCAAATCAGTACGTCTCCTCTTGGACTTTCTGATCGTTCTGTGAGGATATAATTGACGTTTCCAAACAAAATGGTGATTGTACAAAACTTGATTAGAATTCTCGGAGGGACGCGTGTAAAAATCTTGTGGATATTATTCTGGGGAGGTTCTTATTTTTACTTTTTTAATTATGTGGATTCGTCAATAAATAAAACTTGCACTATTGGGTCGATACAAATCCTCGAGAACTGCATGGAAAATCTTTGCTATTACCTAAAGTCGCAGTGTGGTTGGTTCTTGGTTCTTTAAGGAAAATGAAGTGCCTATGTCAATGAATTCGGATCGAAATGTAAACGAATAGATGATTTGGACTTGGAGGACATTTGGTTAAACTACAAACATCGCATGAACATCTACGATTATTTTGAAAGAATACTTTCCAAAATGCCTCGTGTCAATCGGGAGCCAGTTGTCGAAGCCAGCTCGTTCTCCCGATTAGTTCCCTTTGTGATTTTTTCTATGGGTTTTTATTTATAATGCCGTGTTTACGGGAAGCATCCTTCCTGATTTCCTGTGGTATTTGAAAAATTCATGACAAACGCCATATGTACGCTCAATGTATCTAAAATGATTTGCCCTTCGAAACAAAACTTTAAGTAAGTACCTACATTACAAAAGCCGCACTCTGTATAAAAAGAGAGGAAAAGATAATAGAAATAAGTTACCCTCTTTGTCTAATTACTTAAATCACTCAATGGCTCTATCAGTGAGCTTCTACTTCTTCAGGTAATTTATTGTTTCATTCCATAGCGTGTTTTTTTTTGGAAAAACCACTTTTCGAAGTAATTAAAACCATCTTAAGACATTTATCATTGTGACGAATACGAAAATCTTATAAATACTCACCAGTATATAGTTTTTCCGCAACGCCGTCGTTGTCATGTGCATCGCCGTTTTCCAATTTCATTTTCGACATTTTTTCTTGTTTTTTCAGTTGTTTTTTGTCTCGTTTCGATAATTTTCGTCGAAAGCTCGCATTCGAATCCAGTGATCCCATCGTACCCGTCTGAAATACACAACACACGGTTGTTTCAATACCCAGGTTAGGTCAGCAGCATTTTACCAAAATCGAAGTGGATTTGTTAAATATAATGAAATTGAATTGATTAGTTCAACTCACCGTTTTATCGTCAACGTTTTTCAACAAGAATCTCCCCTCTCTGTCGTCCACATGCCATTTAAGTTGCACTAAAAGGGGTTTTTCGTCGGGCGCCATTTTTCTTTCGGGACATCCTTCGTGGAGTTCGTAAAGAGCGTAAGACGGTACCGATAACATCCTCATGTCCGGACGAAATTTTTCTACGAGAGTACCGATGACATCTTCGACGGTCGCGTCCGAAGCAACGCGTATACATTTCGTAGCGACTTTTTGACCAGAATCTTGAAAATAGAAACGCATCACCCCGTGAAATTCGAGATCCTGAAACAAAATAATTATTATGACGTATTTATAACGTAGACAAGTGAAATATGGTCTTTATTCAATTGTAAAAACCAATGTTAATATCAGAGTTCGAAGATAATGCTGAAAGAACGACGAGCAGCTGCTTTGTAGGCTTTTAAAAATTAGTCAAGTAAAAGATGAAGCAACCGAGTGCAGTTTTAAAATTAAATTCTGTGGCTGATGTCATTTTCTTTAACTCTTGTTTATATAAAACTAATTGTTTATATTTGGGCTAATATTAGTACAAAGCAAGGCTTGATTGACGTACGAGGCGGTACCCAAAAGTAACCGGAATAGCATTGCTATGGATGGAGCTTTTGTAGTACTGATTTCTGCTGCTAGGGCCTGCTTAGCGCAACTCGTCACCAGTTCAGTGCCGCGCGGGCCGTTGACCTGCTACTTTCTGTTCGTCACTAGTGACCGTTTTTGGTAGTGCTGTTTCACTACTGCTTCGTTTTTTTATGATGGCAAATTTAAATGAACAACGTGCCGCTGTGAAATTTTGTTTTCAACTCGGTAAAAACGCTGCTGATACTGTTTTAATGTTGAACACTGCTTACAAAGATGATGCTTTGGGGAAAACACAAGTGTATGAGTGGTTTCTCGATTTAAAAATGGCGAATTCGAGAGCTTATGCGCACAGACCGTCGACAGACAATTGATCAACTGTCTGAAATCAGTGGAATATCTTGGAGCTCGGTTCAGCAAATAGGTGACTGGTTTTTCCACCATGACAACGCACCAGCCATCACTTTTAGCCAGTTTTTGATTAAAAATAACTTGGTTTCGCAGCTCCACGTACCTTACTCGCCTGACCTGGCTACATGCGACTTTTTCTTGTTTCCACGCATGAAAAGGAACATGAAAGGACGGCGATTTGAAAACATTGAAGACATTAAGAAAATAACGAGACAGGAGCTTGCAACCATCTCTAAAGATGAGTTCAAACAATGTTTCGAACAGTTGGGGGACCGCTGGGACAAATGTATTACTTGTAATGGAGAGTATTTTGAAGGGATAAGGTTGTTTTGTAAATATAGCATTTAAAAAATAATTCCGGTTATTTTTGGGTACCCCCTCGTATGTTAAATACGAATTCTTTAATATTTTAATAATGGAAACCTAGAATCATATCTAAGGTTAAACTCAGTGTATTCTTGGAGCGTATAAATTTTCCTAGATGTTCCTGATGACGCTACTGTTTAAATGGTATTCGCATTCAGCAAAATTCACAGTCAGTGGTTGAAATCGTAGCTGTTTCGTTCGAGAAGAAGAGCTATACGATTTTTCCCAAGCACTCGCCATCTAACCTTGAATCAGTGAGAAACATACGATTGTCGTTGAGGCCTACTTTTCAAGTAGATGTTTCATGACCGCAATCCAACACGCCTTTCGGAAGAGCTTCAAATGTAGCCTTGGTTCCGGATCAGAAATCAATTGTTAAGCAGGGAACTAGGTTTAGACAAACCACAAGAACTAAGAACTAGAGTCTCTAGGACCATTAGATCGCGTCTGAACTTTGAAGCAATAAGAGCATTTCTGTTGGAATCAGCACGCGTTCTGCTCGCAAACATGCTTCTGCCATTGGACTTTTCAATCGTTCTCAGAGAAGACGGCGGTTGTGCAGGACGTGACTAGAATTCTTGGAGCGTATGGAGTTCTCCTAGAGGACGATGTTATTTGAAAGGTCTTCGCATTCAGTTTTTGATTAAAAATAATTTGGTTTCGCAGCTCCACGTACCTTACTCGCCTGACCTGGCTACATGCGACTTTTTCTTGTTTCCACGCATGAAAAGGAACATGAAAGGACGGCGATTTGAAAACATTGAAGACATTAAGAAAATAACGAGACAGGAGCTTGCAACCATCTCTAAAGATGAGTTCAAACAATGTTTCGAACAGTTGGGGGACCGCTGGGACAAATGTATTACTTGTAATGGAGAGTATTTTGAAGGGATAAGGTTGTTTTGTAAATATAGCATTTAAAAAATAATTCCGGTTATTTTTGGGTACCCCCTCGTATGTTAAATACGAATTAATACGAATTCTTTAATTTTTTAGTAATGGAAACGTAGAATCATATCTAAGGTTAAACTGAGTGTATTAGTCGAGCAGAACAGAACGTCCTCGTAGGAAGCTCAGTTTTTTCTGTGTTTTCTTATAGAGAGTGTTTTTAAAAAGGTGATTCCGTCTCTTAGAATAGATAGAAAACTGAAAAATATTTGGGGTTTGCTCAGTAAAAAATTTTCGTAACGCCATACGTATTCAAGATAAAGTTTTGGAAGATGATCCATCCAGTTAATTTGTTTTCATGTCTCACTCTTCATAGAGTAGTATGCAACATAATTCAATATTAGATTTATAAAGCAAATTTAAAAGTGAAGTTGAACATTAAGTATTGATAAAGTTATTAAATAATATTATTAATTAGTAAGCATTATGTTAATTAAAATTTTTTTGTCGCGTGAGATCCCATCGAAAAAACGAATACATTAAAAAAAAATGAGACTGAGGGCTTCCGTTTCTTGTAACATTTCGCAAAAATCCAGTCTAATCAGTATGGGATCTTGTTTTTCAAAGTAAAATAAGTATGGGCACTGCGCTATTGGAGGCTTTATAAAACAAACAACAATTTGATATGATCATGCGGTTCTGGTACTCAAACTGTTTGTTTCATACTAAGACCGCCAATAGCTGAGTACCCATAATTATTTAAATTTGAATTTTACACGGCAATAGCATTCATTTTCTTTGAGTTTAATATGGAAAACTGTCATTTCTGGATAGTTATGACGTTAAGTCAATAATAATTACATTTCTGAAACCTTGTTATTTGTTAAATTAGATATTGTTAATCAAAATGTATACTTTGATATGTTATTTGGCGAGTGTATGCAGAAAACTGTCCTCGAAGGAACTTACCAAGTAAAAATACATTTAGAGCCATTAAACGGGAATGTGAGACCTAAAAATATAAATTCTGGCAGGCCAAGAACAATAAGAACCATTAATAAAGAAAATATAATTATTTTAAATTTGGTTGATCAAAATTCAATGTGGCATGTGGCAAGACAAATGCGTCTTCTTCAAGTACTTGGAGGATACTTAAATAGCAACAGCTACATCCTTAGAAGATCTTGAAAGAACGATCTAGCGGTTAGATTGAATGTTTGTGAAACATTACAAGAAATGTAAGCCCTCGATCCAAATTTTTTAAAATGTATTCTTTTTACGAACGAGGCCCCTTAAATACTACTTGGTACGAACCGTGTAACTAGCGCCCTCTATGAGAGTCAAACTCCAAACCAAATTCATTGGATGTATCAGCTTCAAGGGCGTCGCCAGCTTATGACTAAGGGGGGCAATGGGGCAATATTATGGAGAATAAAAAATATCAACGCCTGGTACCGTCGAGAACATGAAGCGTTACACTTTGGAAGTCTTTGCCTCGATGAAGGTTTTAAGAACGGTTCTAATGTCAATGTATAAAACTTTACAAGTCCTCGACAACACAATAACTAAATAAAACGTTTAAACACGGTAATAAATATTTATTTTAACAAAATCAATATTCAATTAGAACATAACATGCGGGGATTTCTTGCGAAACTTTCAACCACTTTATCATTCGAATTATTTAGGTTTTTATTTATTATACACTCATCATGGCCAGACCATTAAGACGATCTTCTAAAGTACTGCTAAAGTACTGTACAGGTCATGCATGGTAAAGAGATCAAAATTTTTATTTTGCTGCGAAAGTTCGATTTCATTCTTTATGTTCGGTAAAACATGAAACTGGGCAATAGCTTCAGATTTTCATTTGTCATTTTTTGCATCTGCACCAGGTGTAACTTAGATAATGCGAATGATGACGTGTTTTCTTCAGCAAAACGTACTTCAATGGAGGCGATAATTGAATCCAAGTTTGGTATTACTAAAGACCTCTTCCAGTATTCTGAAGGGCTTTATGCTGGATGATTGCTTCTATGACGTTGTTTCCCCGACGTTCTCTGCAACAACAGCAACTTTCTCACAACTTTCTCACTTTCAATCACTTTCTCCGGATTTTCACGGTGGTTTTTAATTGAAAGTAAAATTCTTTTAACGTGTTCCGAGGCTTTGACCACGTCCAAAGCTACAGATTAGAGTACGTTGACAACGGGCTTCATCAAAGCCAAGTATTTGGCTACCTACATAATCCCGAGAATGAAAGAAATTCTGGAAGTAACCGTGTGCAGTTCGAAGGCACTTTTCCTTCCTGAGATAATGTTTGTAAGGCAAAGTTGGAAATATTAGGTATCAACTTCCTCCTCAAAATTGATTCCCGAAAAAAGTTTATAGTATCTTTGGTGGTTCCCATGGCATTTCTAATTTCAGGAAGTGAATTTAGATCATTGATAACTAGATTCAGTTTGTAGGACGAGCAATGAAAGTAGAGGGTTTGGTTAGGGTAGAGGGTTTTGCGTAAGATCGCTTGTACCTCTCCGTCTTTTCCTGACATCGTTGTACAACCATCAAAACCAAAACCAACGCAATGATTTAAATTCAAAGCTTCTTTTGTCAAAAACTCATCAATGCTATGTGCAATCGATTTCGCATCCAAATTTCTTGGACTTTCTGTGTTTCTTCATCAAAATATCGCATCCCAATCGACAGTTGTTCAGTGCCAGAAATATCAGCTGTTTCGTCTGCTACACTTTTTCCTTAATACACATATTTTTATACTGTTTAATGGCCTTGCATTTTTGTAAATCTGATATATTTGTGATGAAAATGACGGCAAAACAAATGTCAAAATCTTAATGTTATTTTGAATTTTGAAATACTTTCTACAATATACATTAAACTTTTATTTGTCATGCGATGCGGAATTTATTAATTTTTTATTTATTTTTTATTTTATTTATTATTAATAGGTGAGGAAGTCAATTGCTCGCACGGCCTTAGAACTTTAATCGCTTTGCGACTAGCTACATTTGATCTATAGGGCAACTGCCCCCTCTTGGCGACGCCTTTGATCATCTTCCAAAATATATTCGTATAAAAAACAATGTTGCCAATAGTTGCGGCAAAATAGTAAGAAATGTGTACAATTTTTTTTTCAACTACCTTCACCTTGAATACGGCGTAATTTTTTACTGAGCAAACCCCAAATATTTTTCAGTTTTCTATCTATCCTAGAGAACTTTTTTTGAAACACCCTTTGTAATACGTATGTTTCCAACTTAATATTCTCATTTTTTTCACTTTTAGTAATAAGAAATCTTTGAACAAATAAATTAAAATAATAATCCTCTTCATGTTGCTAAATTCATGCCGGTTTTAAACTTGTATGATTGTAAATGTAAAAACTATTTATTTTGTCCTAGTTTAAACATTTTACGGCTGTTTTATTCATTTTTTCGTTCAGGTTAACAAACGCTGACTTACTTGAATTTCCTTTCGTAGTACTAATTATTATAATTAAAGTTAATAAGGCATTAATTAAAATTATCGGCATTCTTTGCGAAATATTATAGAGATATAGTTCTCAACCATTATAATTTTTTCCGAATAACATCTATAATGACGCAATTATTACAATCTGAATAGAATCGATTACAAGGTGTGTTTTCAAAGTCACACACAAACACACATGCGTTTCGATTTTATTTAATTTCGAGATTAATATTTAAGAAAATTCCCATAGAACATCACGTTTTCTGATGGAATTATAACGGCGGCTCTCTGCGACACATGCCGAGTGCAAGACATCCCTAGAAATGCCGAGTGCGAGACTGTACATGGAAGCCCTCGCCTCGTTTCGCCTCGCTCACTCGCTGCTTTGTCGGTTTTTCGTGCCCTAGTCAAAGGGTCTCGGCTTGTTCCGAGAGGGTATCGAGAGGATTGCTGTAACTCTGGTTACTTCAGTCTCCATTTAGCAACTATGCGACACGTGTCATTACAACGTAAAAGTAACGAATGAAATATGTGGAACAATGAATCTAAAATAAATTTTTTAGAAATACAGGGTGCGGCAGCATAACTTCCTTTTTTAAAAAGTTCGCCATTTAGTCGGTAGATGTCGTAACGGAGTGCTAGTGGTCTCGTTCGAGAGGGGGGACTATAAAGTTTTGTCCCGGCACAGTTCAGTCGCCATCATGAGTTGGAACAGTGAGGAGCGTGCGTTTGCCGTTGAGGTTTACTTTTCGAGCGGATGTTCTGTGATCGCAACCCAGCGCGCCTTTCGGAATCGCTTTAATTTAGCCCCCTTGGCCCCTGTCCCGGACCGGAAATCAATTGTTACGTGGGTCACTACGTTCAGACAAACTGCAAGTGTGACAAGACGAAGAACTGGAGTCCCTCGGCCCATTAGATCACCGGAGAACATTGAGTTAGTTAGAACTTCAGTGTTGCGATCACCACGGCATTCTGCGCGCAAACATGCGTCTGCCCTTGGACTTTCCGATCGTTTTGTGAGGAGAATACTTCATGATGATCTTCATTTTCATCCATACAAGATGGCAATTGTGCAGGAACTTTCTGAACGTGACTTCAATTCTCGGAGGAACGCGTGTGAGGTTTTTCTGGAAGTCGTTCCTGAGGACGCTATTGTTTTTTTTAGTGATGAAGCCCATTTTCATTTGTGTGGATCCGTAAACAAACAAAACATGCGCTACTGGGCTGATACCAATCCTCGACAATTGCATCAACGGCCTTTGCATTCACCTAAAGTCACAGTGTGGTGTGCAATTTACTCACGTGGCATTATTGGTCCCTGGTTCTTTGAGGAAAATGAAGTCACAGTGACAGTGAATTCGCACCGGTATGTAAACATGTTACAGGAATTTTTTTTCCCACGGCTAGATGAGTTGGACTTAGGGGACACTTGGTTCCAACAAGACGGAGCAACGGCACACACTTCAAGAACATCGATGGCTGTTTTGAGGGAACACTTCCCAGAGCGCCTTATCTCAATTAGGGGCGATTTGGAGTGGCCAGTCCGCTCTCCCGATTTGACCCCTTGTGATTATTTCCTATGGGGTTTTTTGAAATCCCGTGTGTATGTGAACCGTCCAAGGACCCTACAAGATTTGAAGACGAACATCCAGGAAGAAATTGCCAACATAACGCCTGCTATGCTGGCAAGAGTCATGACAAACGCCAGAAATCGGTTTACTCAGTGTATGGAGAATGGGGGACGTCACCTAACTGATTTGATCTTCAAAACTCAGTAAAACAAAACTTTATGTATGTGCCTGTATTATAAAAAACGAATAAAAATTTTCTGATTCATACAATAAGTTTTATTAACTTTTGAAAAAAGGAAGTTATGCTGCCGCACCCTGTATATCAAACAGAATGTGAGTGAACATCATAGCGGTGGTGGATAAGCCTCTTAGGCGAAAGCACTCGCTCGAGAGTGTACAGACGCTATAAAGATTTAGCCCAATTCTAATACAATAACTTGATACAATTGAACTCCCACCAAATCCAGCATTTGAATTTACTTCAAAGAAGATGCTGGAAATGCAGTGCGACTATTTTTTGCATACAAGCTTGAAGAATTGTTTCACCAAGGTCTCAAACGTTGCATTATTAAACTTTTCACTGTTAGTATTACTTTATCAATAATTTCTGATAGCCATTAGAATGCGTTTATGCAGGGGTAGAATTTTAAGATGGGTTCAGTATAGGTCTAGACTTGGGCCAAGTATGTACAGCTCTGGCCCTAGCTTGTAGCCGTTAGTGGCCCAGACTCGGTGGGAATCTGGGATGATAACAATGTCCCTCGCTTGGTTCGCAAGCCTGGACCAGGCATTCAACTTATAAAGAAATAATACTATTTTTTATTGGCTTTTATGCATAACAGAATTTTATTCATAAAAAAATTATTACTTTTAATGTTAAGAGTTCAGCCAGGCTTGGGTGAATATGTGATGGCCGAGGTAAGGTTACATATAGTTCAGCCAGGCTTGGCTTACTGTAGAATGGCCGGGGCTAAGTTACCCAGACCTCAACTAGGCTTGGGCCATTATTGGTTTGCCAAGGCCGGGTTTCCCAGCCTTGCAAAAGCACAAGCACAAAACATTTTTTGTATGATGTATACACACTAAATACAAAGTGAACATTGGATATCGATAATATTTATGGAACACTCTCTATAGTAATCATGGCAAAATTTTTACAAATTTAAGTTTAGATACGATAAATTTTACGTATCAACTGACATCTCGTATATTTTGTTTCTTACGGGTTCCGATTACTTCGGATAATGTGAAATAGCGGAGACTAATAGTTATGAACTGAGTCAACATCATCAAAAGGTCAACGTTCTTTCCCTACCTTGTTTTTCTCTCATTACAATTCGTTCTAACCTACTATTCTCATAATAAAGATAGACATACTACGTATACCAGTTAGAAAAAAATTCAATTGGAAAATAGGTTAAGGGTAGGTTATTATACGACAAAGACAATCACGTAGAAAATTTAATATGTTTGTTTATTTGGAATCAACTTCTGAAGCTTTAAATTTAGATAATATGAGAAAGTGATGTTGAAAATTCAACTCACTTGAATTTTTTCGAAGAAAGAATTAATTATCTCACCACTCCTGATGAGAATCAATTAAGATTTGTTAACTATATATCATATTATACAATATGTCTCTTATTTTTTGCTCTTTTAACTTATCGTCTCGGATTACCTAATTTTTGTCTTTTAATGTGACTGTGAAGAATTGTTAGTTACTATTGTATTTATTGTAAAATGAACGTCCCTTGACGGGAACCAACGTCTTACTCAAGCGATTCCATATGGCTCTTAGACACTTGAAGTTCTATTATCAAATTACTTACCTTTATTTTTGTATTGATGTGAATGTAACGACCATAAATATAATTAATCAATGCATCAATATACCAAAAGGTCTAAGAAATGTGAAATTGAAAAATATAATTAATTATAGCTTTTGTATACAATAGGATTAGTATTTAAGTAAGCATAGTATGTTCTGAATAGTCTTGATATCCAACGCCTACGGTAGTCAGATTATTATTTTATGTTATTAAATTGTTTTTACAAAATTGTTAATGAGTTATTTAAACTAATGTCTGTATTGAAATATATATTTACTTCATTCAATCATTTTCTTGAATTTTTCTCTTGCAATCTCAGCAAGGGGATTTCGAAATTTGAGTGTTTTGAGTGATTTTTCATTTTGGCTCGTACAAAAAGTACAAAAAAGATGTTGGTATCAAATTATTGGGAAATTTTATGTTATATAAGACGATGAAACAGAATTTTCCGAAAAAACTGGGCTCTCAATTTTTTTAAAACTTTTGAATAGAGGAAATTTTGGAAATCCAACTTGGCGATTGCGTAAGCTAAATTTATACACATATTTTTCAATCGCTAATCATGTTATTAGTACGAGGGTTGTAATCAAGTTTTGAAATATGGCAACACTGTTGTGAATATGTCAAATTTGTCAAACAAAGAGTTTCACATTTTTAATGGTGAACGTACTCAAAACGTGTTGTCATATGAATGCTATTTGAGTTGTACACAGATACTCTAAAATTTTCGTGCAATGACTTTCTACATGAATTAAACCAACAGCAATGTGCCGAACAACTCGCTTCGATTTTTGGTGATGAAGCATCATCTCGAGCCCACCGTTTTCGCTGGTTTTCCGAATTCAATGGTGGTCGTGGACATAATCAACTCTTGTACCGAAAAACATCGACGCTGCGCCTAAACTGATATTGCGAGATTGGCATGTGACATACCATGACATTGAGGCGCATACATTCAATATTGCATATTTGGCTGTGAAAAAATTTGTTCCCATTGAATAATTATATAATTTGATAATTGCTGAAAAAGATTGGTGAAAAAAATTTTGAAAAAATGCAATCGCGGAGCTTCAAAAGAAATCTATAAGATCGTGGCAGGCGACTGGACATGATGCCACCGAAGATGAATTGCGAGGTCAACGTTTTTCTACACCCGAAGAAACGGTTGATGCATTCAAATAACATGTTTTGGAGGTATCTAAGCTTAATGGAAAATATTTTAAAAAACAATCAATCCATATCTAATTATAAATATTTGTTTTTATTTGTATTTCTCGAAACATAAGTAGTAACCCTCGTATTATATCGAAAAAATTTCCGAAAACACATGAGCAAAACACTAGAAACTAAACAAACAGAGACCACTAGACAGACCAATAGAAAGATGGTATTAGAGCTGGAGAAGGACCCAGATTCCTTTGAAAGATACAGGAGATGCATTTCATATTTTTTGTGGAAATAAGCATATTTAATCACTTAAAAGTTGGTAATAGTCTTCGTCTTTTGATTCCACAATATGAAGGTTATATGAAAAGTTTTGGTCTTCAGCCTAAAAACGTAAAAAATCGCACCAACATTTACGATTTACGAATAGCTGAATTGAAACGTGGTCTAAACAGCCCAAAATTGCGACAACCAGTGATATCATTGGAAAAATTGTCGAAATCTCTCTAACAACTGTCGGATTAAGGTTAGAAGACATATCCAAAGAAGACATTTGCCATATACTGACTGAAGAAATCATCCGCGCGTTGCGTTTCGCTTTTGCTAACTTTGGATCAGCGTATTTAAATGAACATTTCCTGTAACTCATTCAATTGAGCAAAATGAGCGATCTATCACTACACACCCGATATGAAACAAGTAAAAAAGTCTTTGCGCCCTACTTTGATATTCCTGTAGCAGATGATCTATTGATCAGTAAAATTTTGTCAATATCAAGTAATATTTTCGTAAAGATAACAACAGGTAAACAGGTCAAATTTTCTGTATATAAAAACTAATTTTTTCCTAATAATGCCCAAAATTTCTCTGGCTTCGTCACATCTACAGCTATACAGGAAATGAGTGCAAAAAGCTGAGTTCGCTGCATGCTTCCTGCGAGTAGATATCGCTAATAAGAGCGTGGATTGGAAAGGATGAAACTGTTTCATCGCTCACAAAAATGATGGTTACGTACATGAGATCGGAACCAAAGAAAAACAACTGGAAATCCGTGATGCAGCTAAGAAACTGTTAATCTAATTTCCTTGAATTTGAAATCATTAACATTATTTTCAAATTGAACAGCTTTTGACTTTGAAGCACCAATTTTATATAAAAAATTGACTAGTGTTCAAGTTCATTCTATTTTTAATTGGAAGCATTATTTAATTTAACTATACACTCCAAATACTTGTCACAACTTGTTTTGATAATAACCTTTAATGACAATTTTTAGGATTTGAACCCACGACCGGCGAAGCTGGAGGTTGACACCTTAACCCGCTCGGCTAACTAATGCAATTCAAGTTTTTATCCGGATAATAGTCTTTCAAATCCTCATTATATGTAATTTTTCTGGAAATTTCAATAACACAGTTTATCTTGATGTATTTTTTGTACAACGTGAACAGGATTTGAACCCGCGATCGGATAATCAGGAGGTTGACGCCTTAACCCGCTCGACTAACTAATGCAATTCATGTTTTTATCCGGATAATAGTCTTTCAAATCCTCATTATATGTAATTTTTCTGGAAATTTCAATAACACAGTTTATCTTGATGTATTTTTTGTACCACGTGAACAGGATTTGAACCTGCAACCGGCGAATCTGGAGGTTGACACCTTAACCCGCTCGGCTAACTAATGCAATTCATGTTTTTATCCGGATAATAGTCTTTCAAATCCTCATTATATGTAATTTTTCTGGAAATTTCAATAACACAGTTTATCTTGATGTATTTTTTGTACAACGTGAACAGGATTTGAACCCGCGATCAGATAATCGGGAAGTTGACACCTTAACCCGCTCGACTAACTAATGCAATTCATGTTTTTATCCGGATAATAGTCTTTCAAATCCTCATTATATGTAATTTTTCTGGAAATTTCAATAACACAGTTTATCTTGATGTATTTTTTGTACAACGTGAACAGGATTTGAACCCGCGATCGGCGAATCTGGAGGTTGACGCCTTAACCCGCTCGACTAACTAATGCAATTCATGTTTTTATCCGGATAATAGTCTTTCAAATCCTCAATATATGTAATTTTTCTGGAAATTTCAATAACACAGTTTATCTTGATGTATTTTTTGTACAACGTGAACAGGATTTGAACCCGCGATCAGATAATCGGGAAGTTGACACCTTAACCCGCTCGACTAACTAATGCAATTCATGTTTTTATCCGGATAATAGTCTTTCAAATCCTCATTATATGTAATTTTTCTGGAAATTTCAATAACACAGTTTATCTTGATGTATTTTTTGTACAACGTGAACAGGATTTGAACCCGCGATCGGCGAATCTGGAGGTTGACGCCTTAACCCGCTCGACTAACTAATGCAATTCATGTTTTTATCCGGATAATAGTCTTTCAAATCCTCATTATATGTAATTTTTCTGGAAATTTCAATAACACAGTTTATCTTGATGTATTTTTTGTACAACGTGAACAGGATTTGAACCCGCGATCGGCGAATCTGGAGGTTGACGCCTTAACCCGCTCGACTAACTAATGCAATTCATGTTTTTATCCGGATAATAGTCTTTCAAATCCTCATTATATGTAATTTTTCTGGAAATTTCAATAACACAGTTTATCTTGATGTATTTTTTGTACAACGTGAACAGGATTTGAACCCGCGATCGGCGAATCTGGAGGTTGACGCCTTAACCCGCTCGACTAACTAATGCAATTCATGTTTTTATCCGGATAATAGTCTTTCAAATCCTCATTATATGTAATTTTTCTGGAAATTTCAATAACACAGTTTATCTTGATGTATTTTTTGTACAACGTGAACAGGATTTGAACCTGCGATCGGCGAATCTGGAGGTTGACGCCTTAACCCGCTCGACTAACTAATGCAATTCATGTTTTTATCCGGATAATAGTCTTTCAAATCCTCATTATATGTAATTTTTCTGGAAATTTCAATAACACAGTTTATCTTGATGTATTTTTTGTACAACGTGAACAGGATTTGAACCCGCGATCGGCGAATCTGGAGGTTGACGCCTTAACCCGCTCGACTAACTAATGCAATTCATGTTTTTATCCGGATAATAGTCTTTCAAATCCTCATTATATGTAATTTTTCTGGAAATTTCAATAACACAGTTTATCTTGATGTATTTTTTGTACCACGTGAACAGGATTTGAACCTGCAACCGGCGAATCTGGAGGTTGACACCTTAACCCGCTCGGCTAACTAATGCAATTCAAGTTTTTATCCGGATAATAGTCTTTCAAATCCTCAATATATGTAATTTTTCTGGAAATTTCAATAACACAGTTTATCTTGATGTATTTTTTGTACCACGTGAACAGGATTTGAACCTGCAACCGGCGAATCTGGAGGTTGACGCCTTAACCCGCTCGACTAACTAATGCAATTCATGTTTTTATCCGGATAATAGTCTTTCAAATCCTCAATATATGTAATTTTTCTGGAAATTTCAATAACACAGTTTATCTTGATGTATTTTTTGTACAACGTGAACAGGATTTGAACCCGCGATCAGATAATCGGGAAGTTGACACCTTAACCCGCTCGACTAACTAATGCAATTCATGTTTTTATCCGGATAATAGTCTTTCAAATCCTCATTATATGTAATTTTTCTGGAAATTTCAATAACACAGTTTATCTTGATGTATTTTTTGTACAACGTGAACAGAATTTGAACCTGTGATCGGCGAATCTGGAGGTTGACGCCTTAACCCGCTCGACTAACTAATGCAATTCAAGTTTTTATCCGGATAATAGTCTTTCAAATCCTCAATATATGTAATTTTTCTGGAAATTTCAATAACACAGTTTATCTTGATGTATTTTTTGTACAACGTGAACAGGATTTGAACCCGCGATCGGCGAATCTGGAGGTTGACGTCTTAACCCGCTCGACTAACTAATGCAATTCATGTTTTTATCCGGATAATAGTCTTTCAAATCCTCATTATATGTAATTTTTCTGGAAATTTCAATAACACAGTTTATCTTGATGTATTTTTTGTACAACGTGAACAGGATTTGAACCCGCGATCAGATAATCGGGAAGTTGACACCTTAACCCGCTCGACTAACTAATGCAATTCATGTTTTTATCCGGATAATAGTCTTTCAAATCCTCATTATATGTAATTTTTCTGGAAATTTCAATAACACAGTTTATCTTGATGTATTTTTTGTACAACGTGAACAGGATTTGAACCTGCGATCGGCGAATCTGGAGGTTGACGCCTTAACCCGCTCGACTAACTAATGCAATTCAAGTTTTTATCCGGATAATAGTCTTTCAAATCCTCAATATATGTAATTTTTCTGGAAATTTCAATAACACAGTTTATCTTGATGTATTTTTTGTACCACGTGAACAGGATTTGAACCTGCAACCGGCGAATCTGGAGGTTGACGCCTTAACCCGCTCGACTAACTAATGCAATTCATGTTTTTATCCGGATAATAGTCTTTCAAATCCTCAATATATGTAATTTTTCTGGAAATTTCAATAACACAGTTTATCTTGATGTATTTTTTGTACAACGTGAACAGGATTTGAACCCGCGATCAGATAATCGGGAAGTTGACACCTTAACCCGCTCGACTAACTAATGCAATTCATGTTTTTATCCGGATAATAGTCTTTCAAATCCTCATTATATGTAATTTTTCTGGAAATTTCAATAACACAGTTTATCTTGATGTATTTTTTGTACAACGTGAACAGAATTTGAACCTGTGATCGGCGAATCTGGAGGTTGACGCCTTAACCCGCTCGACTAACTAATGCAATTCAAGTTTTTATCCGGATAATAGTCTTTCAAATCCTCAATATATGTAATTTTTCTGGAAATTTCAATAACACAGTTTATCTTGATGTATTTTTTGTACAACGTGAACAGGATTTGAACCCGCGATCGGCGAATCTGGAGGTTGACGTCTTAACCCGCTCGACTAACTAATGCAATTCATGTTTTTATCCGGATAATAGTCTTTCAAATCCTCATTATATGTAATTTTTCTGGAAATTTCAATAACACAGTTTATCTTGATGTATTTTTTGTACAACGTGAACAGGATTTGAACCCGCGATCAGATAATCGGGAAGTTGACACCTTAACCCGCTCGACTAACTAATGCAATTCATGTTTTTATCCGGATAATAGTCTTTCAAATCCTCATTATATGTAATTTTTCTGGAAATTTCAATAACACAGTTTATCTTGATGTATTTTTTGTACAACGTGAACAGGATTTGAACCTGCGATCGGCGAATCTGGAGGTTGACGCCTTAACCCGCTCGACTAACTAATGCAATTCAAGTTTTTATCCGGATAATAGTCTTTCAAATCCTCAATATATGTAATTTTTCTGGAAATTTCAATAACACAGTTTATCTTGATGTATTTTTTGTACAACGTGAACAGGATTTGAACCCGCGATCAGATAATCGGGAAGTTGACACCTTAACCCGCTCGACTAACTAATGCAATTCATGTTTTTATCCGGATAATAGTCTTTCAAATCCTCATTATATGTAATTTTTCTGGAAATTTCAATAACACAGTTTATCTTGATGTATTTTTTGTACAACGTGAACAGGATTTGAACCTGCGATCGGCGAATCTGGAGGTTGACGCCTTAACCCGCTCGACTAACTAATGCAATTCAAGTTTTTATCCGGATAATAGTCTTTCAAATCCTCAATATATGTAATTTTTCTGGAAATTTCAATAACACAGTTTATCTTGATGTATTTTTTGTACCACGTGAACAGGATTTGAACCTGCAACCGGCGAATCTGGAGGTTGACGCCTTAACCCGCTCGACTAACTAATGCAATTCATGTTTTTATCCGGATAATAGTCTTTCAAATCCTCAATATATGTAATTTTTCTGGAAATTTCAATAACACAGTTTATCTTGATGTATTTTTTGTACAACGTGAACAGGATTTGAACCCGCGATCAGATAATCGGGAAGTTGACACCTTAACCCGCTCGACTAACTAATGCAATTCATGTTTTTATCCGGATAATAGTCTTTCAAATCCTCATTATATGTAATTTTTCTGGAAATTTCAATAACACAGTTTATCTTGATGTATTTTTTGTACAACGTGAACAGAATTTGAACCTGTGATCGGCGAATCTGGAGGTTGACGCCTTAACCCGCTCGACTAACTAATGCAATTCAAGTTTTTATCCGGATAATAGTCTTTCAAATCCTCAATATATGTAATTTTTCTGGAAATTTCAATAACACAGTTTATCTTGATGTATTTTTTGTACAACGTGAACAGGATTTGAACCCGCGATCGGCGAATCTGGAGGTTGACGTCTTAACCCGCTCGACTAACTAATGCAATTCATGTTTTTATCCGGATAATAGTCTTTCAAATCCTCATTATATGTAATTTTTCTGGAAATTTCAATAACACAGTTTATCTTGATGTATTTTTTGTACAACGTGAACAGGATTTGAACCCGCGATCAGATAATCGGGAAGTTGACACCTTAACCCGCTCGACTAACTAATGCAATTCATGTTTTTATCCGGATAATAGTCTTTCAAATCCTCATTATATGTAATTTTTCTGGAAATTTCAATAACACAGTTTATCTTGATGTATTTTTTGTACAACGTGAACAGGATTTGAACCTGCGATCGGCGAATCTGGAGGTTGACGCCTTAACCCGCTCGACTAACTAATGCAATTCAAGTTTTTATCCGGATAATAGTCTTTCAAATCCTCAATATATGTAATTTTTCTGGAAATTTCAATAACACAGTTTATCTTGATGTATTTTTTGTACAACGTGAACAGGATTTGAACCCGCGATCAGATAATCGGGAAGTTGACACCTTAACCCGCTCGACTAACTAATGCAATTCATGTTTTTATCCGGATAATAGTCTTTCAAATCCTCATTATATGTAATTTTTCTGGAAATTTCAATAACACAGTTTATCTTGATGTATTTTTTGTACAACGTGAACAGGATTTGAACCCGCGATCGGATAATCAGGAGGTTGACGCCTTAACCCGCTCGACTAACTAATGCAATTCATGTTTTTATCCGGATAATAGTCTTTCAAATCCTCATTATATGTAATTTTTCTGGAAATTTCAATAACACAGTTTATCTTGATGTATTTTTTGTACAACGTGAACAGGATTTGAACCTGTGATCGGCGAATCTGGAGGTTGACGCCTTAACCCGCTCGACTAACTAATGCAATTCAAGTTTTTATCCGGATAATAGTCTTTCAAATCCTCAATATATGTAATTTTTCTGGAAATTTCAATAACACAGTTTATCTTGATGTATTTTTTGTACAACGTGAACAGGATTTGAACCCGCGATCGGCGAATCTGGAGGTTGACGTCTTAACCCGCTCGACTAACTAATGCAATTCAAGTTTTTATCCGGATAATAGTCTTTCAAATCCTCATTATATGTAATTTTTCTGGAAATTTCAATAACACAGTTTATCTTGATGTATTTTTTGTACAACGTGAACAGAATTTGAACCTGTGATCGGCGAATCTGGAGGTTGACGCCTTAACCCGCTCGACTAACTAATGCAATTCAAGTTTTTATCCGGATAATAGTCTTTCAAATCCTCAATATATGTAATTTTTCTGGAAATTTCAATAACACAGTTTATCTTGATGTATTTTTTGTACAACGTGAACAGGATTTGAACCCGCGATCAGATAATCGGGAAGTTGACACCTTAACCCGCTCGACTAACTAATGCAATTCATGTTTTTATCCGGATAATAGTCTTTCAAATCCTCATTATATGTAATTTTTCTGGAAATTTCAATAACACAGTTTATCTTGATGTATTTTTTGTACAACGTGAACAGGATTTGAACCTGCGATCGGCGAATCTGGAGGTTGACGCCTTAACCCGCTCGACTAACTAATGCAATTCAAGTTTTTATCCGGATAATAGTCTTTCAAATCCTCAATATATGTAATTTTTCTGGAAATTTCAATAACACAGTTTATCTTGATGTATTTTTTGTACAACGTGAACAGGATTTGAACCCGCGATCAGATAATCGGGAAGTTGACACCTTAACCCGCTCGACTAACTAATGCAATTCATGTTTTTATCCGGATAATAGTCTTTCAAATCCTCATTATATGTAATTTTTCTGGAAATTTCAATAACACAGTTTATCTTGATGTATTTTTTGTACAACGTGAACAGGATTTGAACCCGCGATCGGATAATCAGGAGGTTGACGCCTTAACCCGCTCGACTAACTAATGCAATTCATGTTTTTATCCGGATAATAGTCTTTCAAATCCTCATTATATGTAATTTTTCTGGAAATTTCAATAACACAGTTTATCTTGATGTATTTTTTGTACAACGTGAACAGGATTTGAACCTGTGATCGGCGAATCTGGAGGTTGACGCCTTAACCCGCTCGACTAACTAATGCAATTCAAGTTTTTATCCGGATAATAGTCTTTCAAATCCTCAATATATGTAATTTTTCTGGAAATTTCAATAACACAGTTTATCTTGATGTATTTTTTGTACAACGTGAACAGGATTTGAACCCGCGATCGGCGAATCTGGAGGTTGACGTCTTAACCCGCTCGACTAACTAATGCAATTCATGTTTTTATCCGGATAATAGTCTTTCAAATCCTCATTATATGTAATTTTTCTGGAAATTTCAATAACACAGTTTATCTTGATGTATTTTTTGTACAACGTGAACAGGATTTGAACCCGCGATCGGCGAATCTGGAGGTTGACGCCTTAACCCGCTCGACTAACTAATGCAATTCAAGTTTTTATCCGGATAATAGTCTTTCAAATCCTCATTATATGTAATTTTTCTGGAAATTTCAATAACACAGTTTATCTTGATGTATTTTTTGTACAACGTGAACAGGATTTGAACCCGCGATCAGATAATCGGGAAGTTGACACCTTAACCCGCTCGACTAACTAATGCAATTCATGTTTTTATCCGGATAATAGTCTTTCAAATCCTCATTATATGTAATTTTTCTGGAAATTTCAATAACACAGTTTATCTTGATGTATTTTTTGTACAACGTGAACAGGATTTGAACCTGCGATCGGCGAATCTGGAGGTTGACGCCTTAACCCGCTCGACTAACTAATGCAATTCAAGTTTTTATCCGGATAATAGTCTTTCAAATCCTCAATATATGTAATTTTTCTGGAAATTTCAATAACACAGTTTATCTTGATGTATTTTTTGTACAACGTGAACAGGATTTGAACCCGCGATCAGATAATCGGGAAGTTGACACCTTAACCCGCTCGACTAACTAATGCAATTCATGTTTTTATCCGGATAATAGTCTTTCAAATCCTCATTATATGTAATTTTTCTGGAAATTTCAATAACACAGTTTATCTTGATGTATTTTTTGTACAACGTGAACAGGATTTGAACCTGTGATCGGCGAATCTGGAGGTTGACGCCTTAACCCGCTCGACTAACTAATGCAATTCATGTTTTTATCCGGATAATAGTCTTTCAAATCCTCATTATATGTAATTTTTCTGGAAATTTCAATAACACAGTTTATCTTGATGTATTTTTTGTACAACGTGAACAGGATTTGAACCTGTGATCGGCGAATCTGGAGGTTGACGCCTTAACCCGCTCGACTAACTAATGCAATTCATGTTTTTATCCGGATAATAGTCTTTCAAATCCTCATTATATGTAATTTTTCTGGAAATTTCAATAACACAGTTTATCTTGATGTATTTTTTGTACAACGTGAACAGGATTTGAACCCGCGATCGGCGAATCTGGAGGTTGACGCCTTAACCCGCTCGACTAACTAATGCAATTCATGTTTTTATCCGGATAATAGTCTTTCAAATCCTCATTATATGTAATTTTTCTGGAAATTTCAATAACACAGTTTATCTTGATGTATTTTTTGTACAACGTGAACAGGATTTGAACCTGCGATCGGCGAATCTGGAGGTTGACGCCTTAACCCGCTCGACTAACTAATGCAATTCAAGTTTTTATCCGGATAATAGTCTTTCAAATCCTCAATATATGTAATTTTTCTGGAAATTTCAATAACACAGTTTATCTTGATGTATTTTTTGTACCACGTGAACAGGATTTGAACCTGCAACCGGCGAATCTGGAGGTTGACGCCTTAACCCGCTCGACTAACTAATGCAATTCATGTTTTTATCCGGATAATAGTCTTTCAAATCCTCATTATATGTAATTTTTCTGGAAATTTCAATAACACAGTTTATCTTGATGTATTTTTTGTACAACGTGAACAGGATTTGAACCCGCGATCGGATAATCAGGAGGTTGACGCCTTAACCCGCTCGACTAACTAATGCAATTCATGTTTTTATCCGGATAATAGTCTTTCAAATCCTCATTATATGTAATTTTTCTGGAAATTTCAATAACACAGTTTATCTTGATGTATTTTTTGTACAACGTGAACAGGATTTGAACCCGCGATCGGCGAATCTGGAGGTTGACGCCTTAACCCGCTCGACTAACTAATGCAATTCAAGTTTTTATCCGGATAATAGTCTTTCAAATCCTCATTATATGTAATTTTTCTGGAAATTTCAATAACACAGTTTATCTTGATGTATTTTTTGTACAACGTGAACAGGATTTGAACCCGCGATCAGATAATCGGGAAGTTGACACCTTAACCCGCTCGACTAACTAATGCAATTCATGTTTTTATCCGGATAATAGTCTTTCAAATCCTCATTATATGTAATTTTTCTGGAAATTTCAATAACACAGTTTATCTTGATGTATTTTTTGTACAACGTGAACAGGATTTGAACCTGCGATCGGCGAATCTGGAGGTTGACGCCTTAACCCGCTCGACTAACTAATGCAATTCAAGTTTTTATCCGGATAATAGTCTTTCAAATCCTCAATATATGTAATTTTTCTGGAAATTTCAATAACACAGTTTATCTTGATGTATTTTTTGTACAACGTGAACAGGATTTGAACCCGCGATCAGATAATCGGGAAGTTGACACCTTAACCCGCTCGACTAACTAATGCAATTCATGTTTTTATCCGGATAATAGTCTTTCAAATCCTCATTATATGTAATTTTTCTGGAAATTTCAATAACACAGTTTATCTTGATGTATTTTTTGTACCACGTGAACAGGATTTGAACCTGCAACCGGCGAATCTGGAGGTTGACACCTTAACCCGCTCGGCTAACTAATGCAATTCAAGTTTTTATCCGGATAATAGTCTTTCAAATCCTCAATATATGTAATTTTTCTGGAAATTTCAATAACACAGTTTATCTTGATGTATTTTTTGTACAACGTGAACAGGATTTGAACCCGCGATCGGCGAATCTGGAGGTTGACGCCTTAACCCGCTCGACTAACTAATGCAATTCATGTTTTTATCCGGATAATAGTCTTTCAAATCCTCATTATATGTAATTTTTCTGGAAATTTCAATAACACAGTTTATCTTGATGTATTTTTTGTACCACGTGAACAGGATTTGAACCTGCAACCGGCGAATCTGGAGGTTGACACCTTAACCCGCTCGGCTAACTAATGCAATTCAAGTTTTTATCCGGATAATAGTCTTTCAAATCCTCAATATATGTAATTTTTCTGGAAATTTCAATAACACAGTTTATCTTGATGTATTTTTTGTACAACGTGAACAGGATTTGAACCCGCGATCGGCGAATCTGGAGGTTGACGCCTTAACCCGCTCGACTAACTAATGCAATTCATGTTTTTATCCGGATAATAGTCTTTCAAATCCTCATTATATGTAATTTTTCTGGAAATTTCAATAACACAGTTTATCTTGATGTATTTTTTGTACAACGTGAACAGGATTTGAACCCGCGATCGGCGAATCTGGAGGTTGACGGCTTAACCCGCTCGACTAACTAATGCAATTCATGTTTTTATCCGGATAATAGTCTTTCAAATCCTCATTATATGTAATTTTTCTGGAAATTTCAATAACACAGTTTATCTTGATGTATTTTTTGTACCACGTGAACAGGATTTGAACCTGCAACCGGCGAATCTGGAGGTTGACGCCTTAACCCGCTCGACTAACTAATGCAATTCATGTTTTTATCCGGATAATAGTCTTTCAAATCCTCATTATATGTAATTTTTCTGGAAATTTCAATAACACAGTTTATCTTGATGTATTTTTTGTACCACGTGAACAGGATTTGAACCTGCAACCGGCGAATCTGGAGGTTGACGCCTCAACCCGCTCGGCTAACGAACGCAATTATAGTTTTTATCTGGACAATAGTCTTTCAAATCATTTAATCTTTAATTTTCTTCGAAATTTCAATAAAAAAGGGAAATTGTAAAAAACTGACCGCATTTGAAGAAAAGAGTCAGGACAACGCACTATCCCATACCAATTCATAAATTGATGGATTACCCACCGTATCCACTAGATCTGACCCTCAGCGATGTTTTCCTGTTTTCTAACATTCAAGTTTCACTTGCTAGAAACAAATTTTTATCAGACGAGGGCACTTGTTTCAAGATGTATGAAATGATCAAGGAAAACAAAGATCTTGTCCCTTTTTTTATATCAAAAACTTGTCAAACCCTCGCACCTGTTTCCAGTAATTCAAATCAGTAAATTTTTTACTTCACACTATTTATATTGTTAGCCATTGCCATATCAACACTTCTGAATGTAACATCTTCATCATTACCGAAAGTAAAATGATATTCATCGCAAAAAAAGAAATCATCATCCTCAATTTTTTTTGAACGGGAGACACGCTTCAACGGAGGCTAGGTAGTGGGTTAGTCTCCGTTTACTTCCTATTTTGCATTGTTGAAACGCATCTGGGCGTGAATTGAACGCGAACGTTTTTCTTTTATTCTAATCTGTAGATAAATCGGTAACTAGAATTATACCATAAACGAAACTAGATGAATTTAAATTATACAGAATGTCAACATGATTAACTTTATATAAATATTCTTGGTAATTGTGCAAGTTCATCAACGTTATTGATAAATTTTTAAAATTTTTTTTATAACTTGCATTCTGTGCAGGAAAATCTAAAAACAAACGATTGTAATATGAAAAAACTGTTGATATACGGGTTTTATTTATGAATATTTCCCGAATTAATGGGATTGGAAAATTGGAAAAAAAATATTCTTTTTAAACAAATAAATGTGTTTATTTCAAGAAGATATTAACAAATTTATGAAGTTTATATGTCTGGATATTCTTCATATAGTCCTAGATCCCCTCCAAATAGATATTACGTCATCAGCGCCGATTGTGTTGGAGAGCGGCCGGCCTGTTTGACAAAATCCAACTGGCTTATCGCTATTTTACGAAAAAGAGTTGATTTGTTGATAAAATTGAAGCAAGGATTCTTTCGTGGTTCTTCAGCAACTTGCCCCAAATAGATTCCTTTGAAACGGCTACTTATTTGCCACAAATAACGACTTTATAACTGTTAAAATCCACGGGATGAATCAGATGAACTAACAGGAACAGGAACAAAAACAAGAAAATTTATGTGCATGGACCTCTTAATTATGAGATAACTCATCACTCATAAGTCATATTTTTGACAAAAATCGATTTCATTCATCAATGTAATCTCCTTTAAAAGCAATACAAATATTCAAACGCTTCTCTAACTTCTCGATCTCTTGCTTGTAGAAGAATTTGTATTTTGCCTCAAAATAGGCTTTAGTTTCAGCTATTGCTTCATTATTTGAGCTAAATTTCTTACAGGCGAGCATTTTTTTGTGATCGGCGAATAGCTTGTAGTCAAATGGTCGCCGTGGGGTGAACAAATGCTTCTGCCCTAATTTTCTTTGTAGTTAGTGTAGTTAGTAAGTTATTTAGACTTCATTAATCCCAGTTTCATTGCGAAATAATTTCTTAAATAGTAGCTACTTAAAAAAGTGCGAACTACCCACTCGGAAACGCGGCTTTGTTAGTTTTTTTTTCTTTCGACCAGCCAGTGTAGGTCTGAAAAGCTAGTATATTGGATACTTGTGGACGCTGGTGCACGGAGGCGGATGAAACTGCAGACCACGACATCAAAGGGTTCAATCTAAAGCGCCTGATGGGCTTCTCATAGGTCATCGGACTTTGGTGACGTCAAGTGGGGCACGATGGGCCTATCTGAAGACCTATGAAAACTTGTGGAAAACTCTGAAGCTTTAAGTTTGTCCTTGTACCTTTCAGCTGCCACGGGGTTATCATTTTGCAACCTTAAAAAGTATGTTTGATAAACCTGAACGCAATGGTGGAAATTAAAGTCCAAAAAACGTAATTTAAGTAAGCACGAAATAAATACATGTATCCTAAATTGCTTAAAAGATTACCGACTAAAAAAAGTTACAGCTGCATTCGTTTCACTGAAACAGATCTAAAAAGTATCTATGGGATGCTCTAAATACCATAAAATATAAAAATAATACAATAATACTCCCATTACAAGAAAAAACGAGGAAAATCTAACATAGGTACATACACAGGGTTGTCAACCCACCCGGATTTCCCAGAACAGTCCCGATTTTCATTCGATTTTCCAATGTCTGGTTTGGCAGTGGAAATGTAACAGGAGAATTGATTCTTTGAAAGAGTTCTGGGAGGAAGCCGAAATATAATGGCAAGAGTTTGTTAAACATGTATCAAGGAGTTGGTTGCCACTAGGCCCATCTCTTAGGAAGATTTTAAATTTTTATCCCGCTCTTGTTTCGTATTTCCTCTCTATGGGAGACGATTGCCCAAATGCGTTGAAAGAACTGCTGGGATTAGAAGATTTGGAGCAAAATCAACCAGAAATATTCGATCACTTGAAACCGCTCTCTAATATATGTGCCACCATGGAAAAACAAAATAACCTTTTTCAGAAAACTGCAACCAGCGCTACTGAATTCATTGCAACTATGAAACGTTTGAAAGACAGAATAGTTTTTCGGAGGACGGCAAAGTATTGAAGAGATGTAGACGTTTTTTTAATGCAGTTTCCGGTTTCCAAATTTTTTAAGAGATGAAATTTGCCATTATTTAGATAAGCATTTTATTTCAGTGATAATCTTTTGAAGAAAATATTTAATCTAACCATGAGAAACGATATCTCTTTAGATTAGCTGCCACTGCACTGGACATTGAAAGAAATGATCGATAATCATTCTAATTCAAAACCAGTTTTCTCTCAAATTAGCCAAGCGTTCTATTTCGACAGTTTAGGAGAAATGGGGTCAGATTTTTGCTAGTGCCAAAAGTCGAGAAGGTATTTTCCCACATGCAGTTCAAATCGACGAAGTCCAGAAATCACTGCAGCGTGGAATTGGTAAGATTTGAACTTCTTATAACTTTAAATATAGATATGTGTTGCCCTGATTTTTTGTCTAATATAGTAGTTATTGGTTGATTTCTGTCGCCAGCAGTTGGCAACCTTGTAAATCGATTGTTTACCCCACGGCCGCCATTTGGGCATAGATCATCTGTTTTCTTAGATTGCCTAATATTATTCACTTGACAAGAATAAGAACTGTTATTATTTGTCAATATTAGTAACCATTGTTGAAAAAGTAACATCTACTAAATGCAGATGAATTTCATTTGTGATTATACTTTTTATTTAAAGAACAAAGCATACGACAAGTAAGTTAAATATAGCCAATGTTTACGTTTTGAATCACGTCTTTTTTCCAAATAATTATAAATAATGTATGCGGAATTTATGCTTTCATTTTCAAACAAATTGAAATTAAATACTTTTTTTAATTTCTCTCTTGGATATCAAATTAACGTGAAAAACA
The DNA here is from genome assembly GCF_026230105.1 of Diorhabda sublineata. Taxonomy (NCBI): domain Eukaryota; kingdom Metazoa; phylum Arthropoda; class Insecta; order Coleoptera; family Chrysomelidae; genus Diorhabda; species Diorhabda sublineata. Next base: position 7,190,314 of record NC_079475.1, on the reverse strand, counting down.
CGTGTGGACGATTTTTAATTTAATCGGTATATGAAATTTAGAACCACTTTCTTTGTCAAAAGGTTTTTTGGAATGTCTCGCCTTTTAACCCTTAATTGCTAAGTATGCTGAACAGAGCTAAAACCTTTGAAAAAGGTAATAAACGAGAGAAGTAAGATCAAACCCATTGGGAAAAGAAGGAAATACTTATAACAAAAATGAAAGGAAAAAGAATTTACGAGTGATTTGAGGGAAGTAGAATTTTTTAGGGTACATCTCGACTATGGTCGAAAGTTAAGCAAAGTTGTAGAAACTAAGAAAACTCCGCTGGAACTCAAAATTTAAATGAAAAACTGGTAATTATTTAGTTAAGGTTGCATACGAACGATTTCCTTGAAATTTTAGTATGTTGTGGAGAAAATTATGCTGATTAATTTAATTTAATATAGGGCGCGGAAATTATTCCTTCACATACTTTTTCGAGGTTGAGAATTTCTATTTAAAAGACATTATTCATATTCAAATAGAATTGAAGCATTTATTGAAGAAATGTCACGAATGTATCCGATAGAAATGATTATTTTTACATGTAAATAGAAACTGATTTGTGTCATTACATTAGTCGTAACTAATTATAATTAATGTTGGGGAGGATTGGGGGCGGGCAGGGGGGTGTTAAAAGATAGTCTAAATGTTCAACAAACCTCTCCCCCCGCCCTTAATCCTCTACAACATTAAGTATTTGTAAAATATTCACTATCCAAGATAGCGTACATTTTCCAATGTTCAAACCTTATGTTTTTATGTTTTTATATATATATATATATATATATATATATATATATATATATATATATATATATTATTTTTCAGCATAAAAAACTGTATTAGATACTAAAATTTCGTGGAAATCGAGCGTATGCAACCTAAAAATTAAAATAACCAAGTTTTTGGTTTTTTTTTAATTTAATTTGGTGAAAATTTTTCATGTCCCAAGCCGAGTGTACGTTTTCTAATTAAAATATTTATTTTTTCACCTTATTTTGACTTGATAAGGTTTGATAATGTACATAAATGGTAAATATGCAAAAAAAACGAAAAACGAAAAATTTTTTTAATCATTATGTACAATTTTTAATTGTTTATAAAAATTTTACAATTTAATTAATCGAAATAATTCCATGTTATATAGATAAACATGAGTAATTCACACCATCCCTGGATAGCAGCGCCGCGCTATGGCTATTTCAAACACTAAAAACCCGGACATAGGGAGAACAACGCCGCACAGTGGGGCCGAATGGAAAATTGCAGAAAAAATAAATATCTTGAACACATATTAAAAATAGATCAAGTTAAACTGTTTTTATTGGAATTTCGAAGAAAATTAAACATACAATGAGAAATTAAAAGATTATAGGTGAGATAAAAATTTCTGAAATTTTCGTTCTTTTTATTAAATCAAGTTGTAACAACTGATTATTTGAAAGAGAATTAACGTCAAATTGCCCGAATTTACCCAATTCATTGCCTAGTGACTTTTATTTGTTCCCCAATATTAAACAAAAGATGCGCGAAGAGTGATTTTCATCAACTCAAGAAGCTATTGATGACTTTCAAAACCGCAGTTCTACAATATCAGCTTCAGAATTGTTTGTTTCCAGACTTAGTTTCAGCGTATGCAAAATTTGTAGACCTTAAGGGGAAATATTTAGAAAAGCAATAAAGCACTTGTCTTCGAAGTTTGTTTCTGTTTCACATTTTGTAAAAACTAGAGGTAACCTTCTTCAAAAAAAAAAAGAACTTGTCCTGGCTGACAGATTCATAAATGCGTAGCGGAAACTCTCAGAGATACAACTATGGCATTTGAACAGTAGTTCTAAAGGGCTATGTGTTTATTTACAAAAATACAACAGTATAATGTAATATGTGTAAACAGCAACTATAGATATCATTCACAGAATGCACATCGTTCGATTCACCTACTTTCTTTTTCGTATTAGTTTGAGAGAAGAAAATAGATTTCACTGTATTCGGTGACACTGAAATCTTAATCATCATAACATCAAAAAAACATGACAATAAAAAAAAGTTATTATAAAAACTGAGCAAGCTTGATACACTTAGATTTACTAAATTGGTACTTCTGGAATCTTTGGTTACATTCATACTAAACGTAGTACGATGAATATCTGAAAATTACTGACCTCAACCAGAAGATGTCACTGGTTATCAATAAGGCTTTTCGAAAACTAAGATTTGAGGTCAATTAGATCATCAATCAGCTGTTGTTAATCCTCATCCAGAATGAGATCCTAGTTTCCGAACGTCGCGTTCAATGTTCGGTGGAAATTTAAAATTTAAAACAATAACTTTCGATTTTTATCACTTATTAAGCGTTGATTCTTCCATGAAATTAATTCAGTTGTATAATAGAATCTAGATGTTTAATAATTATTAATGAACAGTTTTCAACATATTTTGAGATAAAGTTTAATACTAATAAGCTTTAGTATACACGAAGAGTCTCAGAAGTGCCTGGCCCAACAAAGAAAACACAAAAATTTTGGAAAAAAATATATTTATTTGTCGACGTAATCTCCTTTTAGGTCCATACACTTTCCCCAGCGATGTTCAATAAGTTCGACACTCTTTTTATAATAATAATCGACAAGGTCCTCAAAATAGCATTAACTACTGACATCACTTCTTCATTGTTGGAAAATCTTCGACCACCGAGACCTTCTTTCAAGTATGATAACAAAAAATAATCGAAGGGGGCTAAATCTAGCGAATAGGGTGCATGAGGTAGCAATTCAAATTTTAATTCATTAATTTTGGCCATTGCAATAACAGATGTGTGAGATAGTGCATTGTCTTTGTACAACACTTTCTTTTTATCCAAATGTTGTCGTTTTCGCTCGATTCCTTCGCTCAAACGTTCGCTTAATACTCGCCGTTGACAGTTTCTCCTTTTTCAAAATAGTCAATGACAATTATCACACGCGCATCCCAAAGAACTACGGAATGACCTTGCCTGTAGATGGTACTGTCTTTGCAGTCTTTGGAGCGGGTTCTCCTTTTCCAATCCATTGTTTCGATTGTTTTTCTTTTTCGGGTCTAACATTATGGATCCACTGTTCATCCATGGCGCAAAATTCGGTCTTAAACATTGCCAACGACGCTGTTTTTGTTCCATTGTAAGCAAACGCGGTACTCATCTTGCGCACAGCTTTCTCATGTCCAAATTTCCAGTTAATGTGCGATGTATTGCACTTTTTGAAATGCCCTACATCTGCTAGCTCGTGTACTTTCACTCGAAGATCATTCAGTGGATTTTCTTCGACATTTTTGGAGTCGTCTCCTCATTTGGTCGACCATTGCGACGATGGTCTTTGCAGTTCGTCCGGCTGTTGATAACGAAGGAGCAGTCTCACCCAGAGTAGAATCTAGTTCAGCTCTTATATTGGTTGGGCTAACGCCTTTCAAATCCACTAAAAACGTTCACTATTGATAGCTACCAAACAAACAACGTGGCGTCTTCAAACTTGAAATATATGCTGTATATATTGTGTATTGGTATTTTTCAAACAACTACCGCCATCTCTAGGGCAGGCCAAGTACTTCTGGTACCATTCTCGAATAGCCCACAGCCTACAACTTACCTCATTGGGTTCGGAAAGTTCGAACAGATCCAATCTATTGGCGTTCCATTGATTAATGACATTTCGCAGGGCCTCTCTTTCAAGCGCCCTGCGGTCATTTAAATTCCCCCCGTGCATCTACGACACCTGAAACAAAACAAAATCACAGTTTATCATAAACTCAAATTATACAAGTTTACATAAGGAAAAAATAACAACAATAACAGAAAGCACAACTCAGTTGATAAAATGAAGAATTGCAAAGAAAAAAAATTATGTTGAGTATTTTCACTACCGTTTCTCTTATTCACTTTATTATTATACGGAACATCTTGTGTCAGTGAATTCCCTCGTTTGAAAATTTTCAAAATAGGTCGAACAATGACGTTTCAACCGATTTCTTACGTTCATAATTTGAAAAATACTTACATTAATTAAACGAGAATTAAAATCATTACGTTCAAAAGAAAACCATTTAAAATGATAACAAGACATAAATATTAAGTTTGTTACTTTTATTTGCTATTCCATTAATTTTTTGGAATTGAAATTCATCCAATTGAAAGTTAGTTTAAGTTGTTACGAATGTCGTTAAGTTTTTTATAGAATTTCTTTATTAAAAATCTAAAAGATAATCACCCAAAGGTTATTTAAATCAGTTTGGTCTCTCCCCCCTCCTAGCAAGCTGTTGGCCACGATATGTTGATGATACTTTTGTCATTTAGCCCTATGGAAGACATCCTTTAAATTCCTTTATGTTCCATCTGAATTGCATACATCCTTGTATACAGTTCACGATAGAAGTAGAGGAGGAATCATCCCTACCATTTCTTGAGGTTTCTCTAACTTCGTCTACTGCAAACTCATTCATACCAACCGTTTTCTCAACGCTCAACTCCATAATCATCCGGCCCAACTTAACTTAACATTAACTGTCATTGATACACTCCAGCATCCTTAACTGATTTGAAGAATCAATTGGAGGTATCCTTCTTTATATTAAAGGTGTAACATATAGAAATTGCAAAATCTTCCAACCTCAGGGTATTCAAACAATCTTTAAATTGAATCAGAATCTCTTCCATCTAACCAGAGGCTTCGAAATCAATTTTACATATTCATTACTTAAAATTTTTAGTCTTCTATTTCGTTACGAGAGTTTTTTTCTCTGAAGTATTCAATGAAGTACGAGGTAATCCCAGAAGTACCTGGCTCAACGTTTCCTAATCAAATTATTGTATGACATAACGATGACCAATTTTTTCCATGTTTACAAATTCAATTAAAACATCATTCATCATCGATGGCTGCTAAACAAATACTAATCAACGTGGCCTACTCAAACTTGAAACATATGCTGTAAAGATTGTGTACTTTTTATTACAGTGGTATTTTTCTAGCATCTACCGCCATCTCTAAATCAGGCCAGGTACTTCATTTTGCTACTTCCTAGACCCTTTTGACAAAAAGTTATTTTCAAAAAAAAACAGATAAAAAATTGACATTTCGACCTATTTTGGAGAAAGGACTCAAAGAAACAAAAAACTCAACCTCACGCCTTACATTCGTACGAATATAAAGGCACTATTATATGATATCAAGATCAGTTTACTTAATTTTCTTTTATCACTATAAAGTATTCGCCGATGTGATTTATAGTTATTTGTCCATCCGGTATATGAAGTTTAACGACTGAAAAATTACGTCTGGTATTTTTCAGCCTCCGGTCTTTGATTTTGAGGAAAAATAAACTCCAGACAGACAGCTGAAATGTTATTTTCAGAAAATCCATAAGCCATGACCTAAGTTTACAAAAGAAAGTTGAAGAAAAAACTCGCTGAAAAAGTATTCAAAAATACATTAACAATAGAGAGACGATGTTGACAATGAACAAATACAATACGTGTTTTGATAAGGGGTAGTAAAAAGAATTTAACGTTCACGGAATTGATATAAATAAAATTTTAGTTATTTCTTCTATTTAAATCGCATCAACCAGCGGTATAAAGAAAAGACAAAATACATGTATGAAAAATAGTTTTTTGTATTCCCTCGATTATTTTTTTCAAATATTTAAAAAGTAAATGAACAAAACGGATGATTTGTTCCATTATAGAACGTTTAATTATACCGTGGAACGGGGTCAAAATGCGTTTCCATCATGAAAAATGGCACTTGAATCGTAGAGATGCCAAAAGTATGGTTAGCTTATGGTAAGATGTAAAAGAGCTTATTAGTCTTGATAAAATGTTTGTACAAAACGCATCTTGTGAAAAGACATTCCGCGTTCAGTTTTAATTTTGAAAATTATTCAGTTTTGGTGTTTCAGTGATAGTAAAATGATAGGTTATTAAGAAAATGATCAATTAATCCTATGTTTAAATTCAAAGTCGAACAAATTTATTGAATACTATGGGCCGTATCCATTCCAAATTACATAATTTTTAATTATCTTACGTAATTTACTTTATACAAAAGAATTATGCTCAATAATTTGTGTAATACTTACAATAATTTCTATGATAATAATTGTAGTATTAGATTGAAAAAAGTATTATTTGATAGACTTTAATTTTTTCATTGTGTCATTGTTTTCTCTTTGGAATAATTTGAATTTTTCTTTGGAATTCCTTTAATGCCAATTTCGCCGCGATTATAATTTTTGACAAGATAAATTGAAGCATCTCTAGTTAGCCCCAGTACCGCGTTGCGCTTCTACATATTATAGATGTAAGCCTTTCTTGTAAATACTTTTTGAATTTACGAGGGGGTACCCAAAAATAACCGGAATTATTTTTTAAATGCTATATATTTATAAAACAACCTTATCCCCTTCAAAATACTCTCCATTACAAGTAATACATTTGTCGCAGCGGTGCTTACACTGTTCGAAACATTGTTTAAACTCATCTTTAGATATGGCTGCAAGCTTCTGTCTCGTTCTTTTCTTGATGTCTTCCTTTTCATGCGTGGAAACAAAAAAAAGTCGCATGTAGCCAGGTCAGGCGAGTGATGGCTGTGTGTGCAGGTGCGTTGTCATGGTGAAAAAACCAGTCACCTGTTTGCTGAACCGAGCTCCAAGATATTCCACTGATTTCAGACAGTTGATCAATTGTCTGTCGACGGTCTGTGCGCACAAGCTATCGAATTCTATCAAAGTTTTCATCGTTTCGGGCAGTTGATAGACGTCCAGAGCGAGGTTTGTCATCAATCGACATGTCGTCATTTTTAAATCGAGAAAACCACTCATACACTTGAGTTTTTCCCAAAGCATCATCTTTGTGAGCAGTTTTCAACATTAAAACAATTTCAGCAGTGTTTTTACCGAGTATAAAACAAAATTTCACAGCGGCACGTTGTTCACTTAAATTTGCCATCATAAAAAACAAAAGCCGCAGTGAAAGAACACTAGCAAAAATCTAAAATTCGTCACTAGTGACGAATAGAACGTGGCAGGTCAATGGCCCGCGCGGCACTGAACTAGCGACGAACTGCGCTAGGTAGGCCCTAGCGGCAGAAATCAGTACTACAAAATCTCCACCCATAGCAATGCTATTCCGGTTACTTTTAGGTACCCCCTCGTATATATAAAGTTCTTGTCGTTTATATTTGGTATACTCATTGATGATTTTTTTATTCCATGCATCCTTGGCAATCTTGGTATTCCTCTCTTTCTGTTTTCCTGTGAGATCCACTTTTTTTAACAATATTTTCTCCCCCATTCCCTGCACGTGTCCGTACCAAATCAGCTGCTTTTCTTCAATATATTCTATGATCAAATCTTTCAGATTCAGGTGCATCTGCACCTGATCCAAACTTGACGTTCTTAAGAGGTTCATTTCCGTGATTTCTATTTTTTTCTTTAGTTTTTCTGCTATCCATATTTCCGATCTATATAGAAAGTACTCCTAATAATTCCATTGCAGATCCTCATTGTTAATTGTTTTTGTTTTATATGTCCCTTCTTTATTAAAAATAACTCATAGATATTTATAGTTCTCACATCTCACTATTATTTTATTGCTTTTTAGTACTACGAGTTGCTACTTATATTTTGAAATATGGCAACACTGATGGGAATATGTCAAATTTGACATTGCCTTCGTAAAATTATGAAAGTACTCAGAACGTGTTGTCATGGTTTTCCTAATTCAATCGTGGTAGCACTTCGCTGCAGGATGAAGTTCATCCAAAATCGTCTGTTGTGCCAGAAAATATCGATTCTATGCCAAAGCTGCCAATGCAAGATCGTCATGTGACATACCGTGAGATTGAGACACATTTGGACATCAATTCCACTAGAATACATTCAATATAGCATGTAGAATTGGTTGTTAAAAAGATTTGTTCGCATTGGATACTGTATAATTTGACAATCGTTCAAAAAGGAGCTTATGAAAATTTAATCTCGATGTTTTGAAAGACATCTATGTATGGGTCTTTCAAGACGAGTTAAATCCAACAAAAGTTGTTGGCGCTCGAAGCACTTGGAAGCTAATGATTGCCTGTTTTTTCTGAATAACTGGACATGTAGAGCAACGTCAATTCTAAGTACATTAGCATTTGTTTGCCAGAAAGATTCGAAGAATCAGGGAAACCAAAACGAATCATCAACCACGACAAGGCGAGTTCTCACGCATAAGTTCAAATAAAAACGTTTTCGAACAGTCAATTGATGGGTCAATCGCTTTACAATTCTTGTTCTGTACCCAATGATTTCTCTTCATTTCTGCAGATCAAAAATAAATTGCGAGTTCAACGTTTTTCTACACCTGGAGAAGCGGTTGATGCGTGCAAATCATATGTTTTGGAAGTACCTCAATCGAAATGGAAAAAAATTATTGATCTTAATGGAGAATATTTTGAAAAACTATAAAGCCATATCCAATTATAAATATGTCTTTTCTATGTTAATCTGTAGTCCCAAATTCCGCATTCTTCCTTTTTATGAATCTTCTTCTATTAAATCCAGTATGTTTCCTTCTTCTTTTAAACCATGTCTAGTAGCTTATTCAGATGTGATCCTAGTTTAATTTTCTCATACAACTTGTTGAAAACTCTGATAAACATGTTTTAGTTAAGATGTATTTGATGTGGGATTAAATTATTGATTAAACAATTATCATATTTGGTTTGATCACTACGTAAACTATCCAAAACTATTTTTTTCTCAAACCATGCAATTACTTTTTGGTAGCAAGCTAGCGAGTAAAACTAGTATTACTAATATAAACTATATTCATGGCGTATGCGAAGGGATTTTAGTTGCAAAGCATCTAGAAAAGATGAAGGAAATTAACCACGTATAAGACTGAAATTTATCATAAAGCTGATTTGATTTTTTTCATTTTTTCGATGATGGAGTAGAAATCAATCTGTTCGTATTAGCTAAACTTGGGAATTCCAGGACGAATTAACAAATAGAAGGATTAACAATCATGAACCAACGTTGTACAGGACACTATCTAGAAATAAAGCCCAATTTACAAGAAACAGGATAAATGATTCTCGTAATTGACACATATAGGCAGAAGACAATCCTCATGCTAATCATCAATTTAAGAATCATGAAATTACAACTCAACTCAATGATTGATTACTTCACATGCGTACAAACGAAAGCATCTACATGCACTCTGATCAAATGTCCAGTATATCTGGATACAATGTCGTAATTCGTAATTTTATATTATAAATACCCTCATAAGACTTGACAAACGTCAACTGTCTTTTTTTGAGAGTACAGAGAACAACCGAGAAACGTTAACAAACATTAAATAACATTTAAGACGCGAACACTCAGTATTCAATAATTCTGAAGAAATAGGTGAATGTGATGTACCATACGACAGGTGTTGTGACATTTATTAGAATGACGAACGTGTAAAAACATAACAGATGCTGTTGAACTAGATCTAGGGTAATTGGTTTAACGGATACTAAAAAAAACGGCACTTTATAAGTTAAAGACTCACAAGAGAATCGGTTCGTTATTACTTTGAACCTATTTACGTTGTAATCAACAACTCGTTAAGTAGTTGATATAAGAATCACGATAATACTTATTTAATTGTTTAAAATAATGACAGGATATAGTTATGATTAACTAAGAGAAAAAAAATAAGGTAATTAAGTTGTCTTTCGACTTTTAGTGAAACTTGACGTAATGAGATTTTAACATTAAGGGCCTTTTCATACGAGCAGATTGCGAGCGTCTTTAAAGCGGAGCGGGCGCGCAACGATCACGCCGCGCTTGCGTAACGAATTCGTTGCGGACTCCATTTTGTACTGTCGCGTAAAAACGCCAATTCATTCTCCATTCAGTTCCTAATTAGAGACACGAATCTGAGAGGACGTAGGTGCTCACTCGTATCATCATGGCATCATTGGGAAATTCGAATATTGGTAAAGAGTTATTTATATAAGTAAAATTCAAAATCGTTACGCAATAAGAGACCAAACAAACAGAGAATTTGGTAATCGTAATTAAAAAAAAGGCATAGGTAAAGGATAAAACTATTACAAAGTTAATGCAAAGGATGGACGAAAAGGACCCGGATACAACTTTGCGTAGTCCCTGATTGAGGATTTAAAATCAATTCATCCAGACTATAAAATGGATGCCAAAATGAATTTTGAAAAAAAAACAAGTATATGTCTAACTATGCTACAAACTATTCAAGACATTTTAGTCCAGAGCCAACCTGGAATAATTCATTGTAGCTAATTCGTTTTTCATCAAGTGTTTATGCTACTTACCACCGACGTGTTCGCGACGCATTCGTTGCGCGCTCGCTCCGCTCGGCAGCCGCTCGCACACCGCTAGTATGATAAGACTATAAATCATTTGCGATTGGAATCGATGTGTGCATTGTCATTTTGAGCAAGAAGTGATTCAAAGGAAGTCTTTTACAAGATGGTATACGTAAATTTTGCTACGAGACTTGTTCTTAACAATGCAAATTTTAGAGCAACACAACGGCGCATTTGGTTTAGCAAGATATTGTTTTCAGTCGTGAAGGAAATGAATGCTGTATGAGATGAATTTTGTGAATGCTATGAATCAAAAGGATAAGGATTTAAATACTAAGTGACGCAATAGAAAGCGTACATTGTATTATATATTTTTGAGTGGTTGAAATTGCGCTGGTGTGGGCAGTTCACTATCATTGAGCATACGCTAAATTGCACACATTCCAACCCAATCAGGAAGAGTTCTTACCCGGCTGTAACAACTTTACCCGAACACTTCGAATGCCAACGACGGTGATAAAATTGAATGATAACTTAATTTTCTCAACAGACTTTCTTTCTAGAATTTGCTTTCAGTCACGTTCGCGCTTCAAAGTGTATTCGAAGGCCAAATTTAGTAAACGCTATGATTGCCATAAATTGCTGGTACTTTACCAAATAAACCATAGTGATGGTGATGACTGGATAAATATAACTGATTAGATTGTCTTTAAAACTTTACGTATTCTATCTATTATATTTGAAAACAATCTGCTTGTACAAGATTTTCCTCTAACAAGTTTATTAGTGTTGACAACACCATCGATTGTCTCAAAGACCCATTGTGCTCAGAAATAGTGAAATGGGGACCAATATTCTATAAAAACCAAGTTAAATTTCTTTAATTTCTTAATTCTTAGACCTTTTGATATGTTTCTAAATCTTCTTGATTTTATGTCATATCATATTTTGATAAAGACTTAAAGAAAAGTCGAACCGTCAATTTTTTCTATCTTTCAAAACATTCAAACTAATTTTGAAACAGAAGAGACCTAAAATCAAGAATATTTAGAAACAAAACCAAGTTATCGATATTCACAGATATTTCGAGGAGTATTTTAATTGATTCATACATGAAAAAAAAATGCGTAGGAGTCTAATAAATCTTCTGATGTGTGTAAATCCTGTACGACAAGAATTATTGTTGATGCAAACATCGCTAAATAGAAGAAGCAGGTGCAGTAAACTGTTCCGCAACAGTGCATGGGAATTGTTATTATGCAAGTATCCATAGAGAGGGTTTGAATTAATAACATCGCTTCTTCTTTTACGTTTCTCACTATACTTCATGTTTGTCAGACCGATTTCTAATTGTATTTTTAGTTAAAGGGTAACTGACAATACGATATAAATTAACAGGGTTTATAACGGTGGGGTTTTTAATAAAATATTCGAAAATATTTTTTTATTTATTTTTCAATAAGCAGCTTTCGTACATTTTTTATTATATTATTTTCTTGGTGGTTTCGTGGTTTGTTTGAATACTTTGAGATGAAAAGAAACTAATGTGGTTCTTTTTAACCTCTTTCATTTGTTCAAGAGGTATTACACTCAAATTAATCAATTTAAAGACATTTCTATTCATATTTATTCTAAATGATAGACCCATTTTTAAAAATTCGTATTTATTAAAGTACACATGCAACATGAATAATTTTTATACCATTAAAAAGGGGAAGTTTAATTTTTTTTTTAAATGTATTACAAGTGTAGGCAGGCGGTGATGGTTCCTGCTAGAGCTCTCGTGGCAATAGGCTGCCATTTTCTGTCACTGCCAGTTGTGAGTGAGATGGCGACTGTGGAGTACAAGTTGTTCTGTGTTATTGAGTTCGCAAGAAGTGAGTCTCTCAAATTGTAGTGCAGCTTTTCATGCTGATTTTGGTATTAAACCACCTGGTAGAATAAGCATTACTCGTTGGTTTAATCAATTTAAAAAGACTGGAAGTATGTGTAAAGGAAAAAACATAGGCCGACCGCGTGTGTCAGAAGATGATGTCAGACGGATAGAAGAGAGTTTAGTTCGCAGCCCAAGTAAGTCTATCAATACAACTAGTAGAGAACTTGGAATACCCCCAACCAACTGTATGGAAAGTTTTGATACGGAAGATCTACCATTTAGAACTCGCGCAGGCTCTAATGACAAAGAGAAGCGTTTCGAATTTTGAGTTAATGTCCTAGAAATTATGGAACATGACACACACGATGACGCATAGATGTTTGCCGTGCAGCAGCTGTAGGTCACATTAAACTCTTGTAATACATATAATCTTTGAAACTTCCTCTTTTCATTGGTGTAAAGATGATCCATGTAGCATTTGTACTTTGATAAATACGAGTTTTTAAAAATGAGTCCATCATTTAGAAAAACTGCGATGGAAATATCTAAAAGGGTAGAGATGTTTCGTTAAAAAAGGGAAAATAATCCAAACACCATTCAGTCAGACCCCTCGATTAAAACTAGAAAACACAAAAATGTATCCAGAGGAACCCAAATATATAATATGAATGAACAAAGTAAGTCAAATGAAGGATTAGTAGAAAATGCAAATTAGTAGAAAAGGACGCACTACTTCGTGAAAAAATATGGAATTATCACTTGGCTAAAAGCTCGCAAGACCTCAACTATTACAAATTTCCGAATGAACCGAAAAGAAAAAGTTTATGTTATTGGAATCTTAAGGCTACTATCCTACCATTGCGAATGCAATGGCATCGAACTGATTTGGGCCTACTGCAAGACGTATCATAATAAATATATCAATAGAGACGGATACGATGATAAAAGGGTCTTGAGTATGTGGAAAGAGGCATTGGAAAAGTGTAGAGCAAATGAAATAATTGTGTTAGACATACCGAAAAAATAATTGAATGCTGGTTTGATGGAGAACGAAATTTGGTGAATATAGGAATCCAAGGAAGATTCGCATGGAGCGATGTAGTGCTAGAGAAGAAGTATATATTGTTTTTATAATATATATTTTGGTGAAACAGTATCTAAGGGCAATTGACAATTTGTTTGGAAAAATTGCAGTCTCTAAAGACAATTGATAGATTGTTTTGGGAAACAAATGACAATTCATTTCGGTAAAAGACACTTTCCCAATACACTTGAAGGTTTGTGTTTGAGAACGCAGGCTCAGAGGCGAATGGACATTTTGGAGAAAGACAAGGCGATTGACAATTTGTTTTTAAAAATGATAGTCTCTAAAGACAATGATGGTTTATTTTTTTGAAAGACTGTCTCTAATGACAATTGATGGTTTGTTCTTGTGAAAGAATATTTCTAAAAGCAATTTATTTTGTGTAACAGTCTCTAGAAACAAACGACAATTCATTTCGGTAAAAGACACTTTCCCAATACACTTGAAGGTTTGTGTTTGAGAACGCAGGCTCAGAGGCGAATGGACATTTTGGAGAAAGACAAGGCGATTGACAATTTGTTTTTAAAAATGATAGTCTCTAAAGACAATGATGGTTTATTTTTTTGAAAGACTGTCTCTAATGACAATTGATGGTTTGTTCTTGTGAAAGAATATTTCTAAAAGCAATTTATTTTGTGTAACAGTCTCTAGAAACAAACGACAATTCATTTCGGTAAAAGACACTTTCCCAATACACTTGAAGGTTTGTGTTTGAGAACGCAGGCTCAGAGGCGAATGGACATTTTGGAGAAAGACAAGGCGATTGACAATTTGTTTTTAAAAATGATAGTCTCTAAAGACAATGATGGTTTATTTTTTTGAAAGACTGTCTCTAATGACAATTGATGGTTTGTTCTTGTGAAAGAATATTTCTAAAAGCAATTTATTTAGTGTAACAGTCTCTAGAAACAAACGACAATTCATTTCGGTAAAAGACACTTTCCCAATACACTTGAAGGTTTGTGTTTGAGAACGCAGGCTCAGAGGCGAATGGACATTTTGGAGAAAGACAAGGCGATTGACAATTTGTTTTTAAAAATGATAGTCTCTAAAGACAATGATGGTTTATTTTTTTGAAAGACTGTCTCTAATGACAATTGATGGTTTGTTCTTGTGAAAGAATATTTCTAAAAGCAATTTATTTAGTGTAACAGTCTCTAGAAACAAACGACAATTCATTTCGGTAAAAGACACTTTCCCAATACACTTGAAGGTTTGTGTTTGAGAACGCAGGCTCAGAGGCGAATGGACATTTTGGAGAAAGACAAGGCGATTGACAATTTGTTTTTAAAAATGATAGTCTCTAAAGACAATGATGGTTTATTTTTTTGAAAGACTGTCTCTAATGACAATTGATGGTTTGTTCTTGTGAAAGAATATTTCTAAAAGCAATTTATTTAGTGTAACAGTCTCTAGAAACAAACGACAATTCATTTCGGTAAAAGACACTTTCCCAATACACTTGAAGGTTTGTGTTTGAGAACGCAGGCTCAGAGGCGAATGGACATTTTGGAGAAAGACAAGGCGATTGACAATTTGTTTTTAAAAATGATAGTCTCTAAAGACAATGATGGTTTATTTTTTTGAAAGACTGTCTCTAATGACAATTGATGGTTTGTTCTTGTGAAAGAATATTTCTAAAAGCAATTTATTTAGTGTAACAGTCTCTAGAAACAAACGACAATTCATTTCGGTAAAAGACACTTTCCCAATACACTTGAAGGTTTGTGTTTGAGAACGCAGGCTCAGAGGCGAATGGACATTTTGGAGAAAGACAAGGCGATTGACAATTTGTTTTTAAAAATGATAGTCTCTAAAGACAATGATGGTTTATTTTTTTGAAAGACTGTCTCTAATGACAATTGATGGTTTGTTCTTGTGAAAGAATATTTCTAAAAGCAATTTATTTTGTGTAACAGTCTCTAGAAACAAACGACAATTCATTTCGGTAAAAGACACTTTCCCAATACACTTGAAGGTTTGTGTTTGAGAACGCAGGCTCAGAGGCGAATGGACATTTTGGAGAAAGACAAGGCGATTGACAATTTGTTTTTAAAAATGATAGTCTCTAAAGACAATGATGGTTTATTTTTTTGAAAGACTGTCTCTAATGACAATTGATGGTTTGTTCTTGTGAAAGAATATTTCTAAAAGCAATTTATTTAGTGTAACAGTCTCTAGAAACAAACGACAATTCATTTCGGTAAAAGACACTTTCCCAATACACTTGAAGGTTTGTGTTTGAGAACGCAGGCTCAGAGGCGAATGGACATTTTGGAGAAAGACAAGGCGATTGACAATTTGTTTTTAAAAATGATAGTCTCTAAAGACAATGATGGTTTATTTTTTTGAAAGACTGTCTCTAATGACAATTGATGGTTTGTTCTTGTGAAAGAATATTTCTAAAAGCAATTTATTTAGTGTAACAGTCTCTAGAAACAAACGACAATTCATTTCGGTAAAAGACACTTTCCCAATACACTTGAAGGTTTGTGTTTGAGAACGCAGGCTCAGAGGCGAATGGACATTTTGGAGAAAGACAAGGCGATTGACAATTTGTTTTTAAAAATGATAGTCTCTAAAGACAATGATGGTTTATTTTTTTGAAAGACTGTCTCTAATGACAATTGATGGTTTGTTCTTGTGAAAGAATATTTCTAAAAGCAATTTATTTTGTGTAACAGTCTCTAGAAACAAACGACAATTCATTTCGGTAAAAGACACTTTCCCAATACACTTGAAGGTTTGTGTTTGAGAACGCAGGCTCAGAGGCGAATGGACATTTTGGAGAAAGACAAGGCGATTGACAATTTGTTTTTAAAAATGATAGTCTCTAAAGACAATGATGGTTTATTTTTTTGAAAGACTGTCTCTAATGACAATTGATGGTTTGTTCTTGTGAAAGAATATTTCTAAAAGCAATTTATTTTGTGTAACAGTCTCTAGAAACAAACGACAATTCATTTCGGTAAAAGACACTTTCCCAATACACTTGAAGGTTTGTGTTTGAGAACGCAGGCTCAGAGGCGAATGGACATTTTGGAGAAAGACAAGGCGATTGACAATTTGTTTTTAAAAATGATAGTCTCTAAAGACAATGATGGTTTATTTTTTTGAAAGACTGTCTCTAATGACAATTGATGGTTTGTTCTTGTGAAAGAATATTTCTAAAAGCAATTTATTTAGTGTAACAGTCTCTAGAAACAAACGACAATTCATTTCGGTAAAAGACACTTTCCCAATACACTTGAAGGTTTGTGTTTGAGAACGCAGGCTCAGAGGCGAATGGACATTTTGGAGAAAGACAAGGCGATTGACAATTTGTTTTTAAAAATGATAGTCTCTAAAGACAATGATGGTTTATTTTTTTGAAAGACTGTCTCTAATGACAATTGATGGTTTGTTCTTGTGAAAGACTATTTCTAAAAGCAATTTATTTTGTGTAACAGTCTCTAGAAACAAACGACAATTCATTTTGGTAAAAGAAAATGTCTAAAGACACTTGAAGGTTTGTTTTCAAAAAACCAGTCTCAAAAGGCAAATAAATATTTATTTTGATAAAAGACATTATCTAAAGTCAATCGATAGTTTGTTTTTGTGAAAGAAAGTCTGTAAAGGCATTTACATTGATTAGTTTTGTAAAACACAGTGCTTAGAAACAAATGACGATTCATTTTGGTAAAAGACACTCTCCAAAGACAATCGACGATCTGTTTCGATAAAAGACACTCTCTAAAGACAATTGAGGGTTTGATTTTAAAAAAGGCAGTTTCTAAAGGCAAATGATTATTTATTATGGTGAGAGACAGTATCTACAGGCAATTGAAGATTTGTTTTAATAAATAACAGTCTCTAAAGACAATGATGGTTTATTTATGTAAAGGAAAGTTTAAAAGATATCTATCTTTTAAATCTTCAAAGATACTTGCAGGTTTGATGGCTTGATGGCAATTGATGGCTTGATTGCAATTGATGGCTTCATGGCAATCGATGACTTGTTTTTGTAAGAGACAGTTTCTAAAGGCAATTTAAAACTTTTTTTGTGAAACAGTCTCTAGACAGGTTTGCTTTCAAAAGACATTCTCTAAAGGCAATTGGTGGTTTTTATTTAGAAAAGACAATCTCTAAAGGCAATTAACTATTTATTTTGGCAAAAGACAATGTCTCCAAAGACAATTAATAATTTGTTATTGAAAATAGGCTATAAAAACATAATTTGTTCTTTCTTCCGAACAACGATGCCCATCATAAACACATTCTTTCTAAATGATAATTATCAACGCTATTAAAAAAATATTATAACTAATAATTTTTATGAAGGTCTTTATTCGCTGGATTATTATATAAATAAATTTCCGTACATGATTAAATATACTTAGACCAAATTAAGTTCTTCCTTCTCATTGGTTTGAAGGTTACATCCTCGTAAGGTCAGACATAATTGATATTAACGGTAGCAAAGGGAGAAATGAATCGAAAACCACCATGAATAATCAGTGCGGGTTTGTAATTTTTAAAACGAACGCTTGCCCGTTGAGCGACCTTCAATATTTATTAAACAAATTTAATTAGTTGAGAAAATTTAATGAATAAGGCAGTCGTTGAACTTCATACGAAAATAATAGTATAATTGCTAGTTGAGGTTTAAATGGATTATTTATTATTATTCTTCGAAGAAAGCTGACTGTGCTAGAATAAACTAAAAGAGAAATTAGTCAGTTGAATTTCGTTATAACGAAATGTAACGTTCAATATCCAAGCCTGTACAGTTAAGTTAGTAATGTGCATCGTTTGGACGTCAACAAAAAATCATTATGAATTCTAATTAAACTGTTTTCAAGAAAGACAGTCCCTATTTTTAAAAAAGATAGTCTCTAAAGTCAATTGACTATTTCTAAACATATTTAATGGTTTGTTTTTGTAAAGGAGAATTTCTAAACCTAATCTAAGGTAGTCTCTAGAGGCAATTGACTGTTCATTTTGGAAAACTACATTTTCTAAAAACAATTGACCATGTGTTTTTTAAAAGTCAGTCTACGAAGGTGATTTGGCAGCTTGTTTCTGTAAAACACATTCTCTAAAAACAAATTTAAAGACAATTGAGGATAACTTTTTAAAAAAGGAAGTCTTTATAGACAAATGACGATAAGTTTTTAAAAAATGCAGTCTTTAAAGACAATTGACGATAAGTTTTTAAAAAAGGAGGTCTTGAAAGACAATTGACGATAAGTTTTTAAAAAAGGAAGTCTTTATAGACAAATGACGATAAGATTTTAAAAAATGCAGTCTTTAAAGACAATTGATGATAAGTTTTTCAAAAAGGCAGTCTTTATAGACAATTGACGATAAGTTTTTAAAAAAGGAAGTCTTTAAAGAAAATTGACGAAAAGTTTTTAAGGAAGAAAATCTTTAAAAGACAATTGATGATAAGTTTTTTAAAAAGGCAGTCTTTAAAGACAATTGACGATAAGTTTTTAAAAAATGCAGTCTTTAAAGACAATTGACGATAAGTTTTTAAGAAAGGCAATCTTTAAAGACAATTGACGATAAGTTTTTAAAATAGGCAGTCTTGAAAGACAATTGACGATAAGTTTTTAAAAAATGCAGTCTTTAAAGACAAATGACGATAAGTTTTTAAAAAATGCAGTCTTTAAAGACAAATGACGATAAGTTTTTAAAAAATGCAGTCTTGAAAGACAATTGACGATAAGTTTTTAAAAAATGCAGTCTTTAAAGACAAATGACGATAAGTTTTTAAAAAAGGCAGTCTTGAAAGACAAATGACGATAAGTTTTTAAAAAAGGCAGTCTTGAAAGACAATTGACGATAAGTTTTTAAAAAATGCAGTCTTTAAAGACAAATGACGATAAGTTTTTAAAAAATGCAGTCTTTAAAGACAAATGACGATAAGTTTTTAAAAAATGCAGTCTTTAAAGACAAATGACGATAAGTTTTTAAAAAATGCAGTCTTGAAAGACAATTGACGATAAGTTTTTAAAAAATGCAGTCTTGAAAGACAATTGACGATAAGTTTTTAAAAAATGCAGTCTTTAAAGACAAATGACGATAAGTTTTTAAAAAAGGCAGTCTTGAAAGACAATTGACGATAAGTTTTTAAAAAATGCAGTCTTTAAAGACAATTGACGATAAGTTTTTAAGAAAGGCAATCTTTAAAGACAATTGACGATAAGTTTTTAAAAAATGCAGTCTTTAAAGACAATTGACGATAAGTTTTTAAGAAAGGCAATCTTTAAAGACAATTGACGATAAGTTTTTAAAAAAGGCAGTCTTGAAAGACAATTGACGATAAGTTTTTAAAAAATGCAGTCTTTAAAGACAAATGACGATAAGTTTTTAAAAAATGCAGTCTTTAAAGACAAATGACGATAAGTTTTTAAAAAATGCAGTCTTGAAAGACAATTGACGATAAGTTTTTAAAAAATGCAGTCTTTAAAGACAAATGACGATAAGTTTTTAAAAAAGGCAGTCTTGAAAGACAAATGACGATAAGTTTTTAAAAAAGGCAGTCTTGAAAGACAATTGACGATAAGTTTTTAAAAAATGCAGTCTTTAAAGACAAATGACGATAAATTTTTAAAAAATGCAGTCTTTAAAGACAAATGACGATAAGTTTTTAAAAAATGCAGTCTTTAAAGACAAATGACGATAAGTTTTTAAAAAATGCAGTCTTTAAAGACAAATGACGATAAGTTTTTAAAAAATGCAGTCTTGAAAGACAATTGACGATAAGTTTTTAAAAAATGCAGTCTTTAAAGACAAATGACGATAAGTTTTTAAAAAAGGCAGTCTTGAAAGACAAATGACGATAAGTTTTTAAAAAAGGCAGTCTTGAAAGACAATTGACGATAAGTTTTTAAAAAATGCAGTCTTTAAAGACAAATGACGATAAGTTTTTAAAAAATGCAGTCTTTAAAGACAAATGACGATAAGTTTTTAAAAAATGCAGTCTTTAAAGACAAATGACGATAAGTTTTTAAAAAATGCAGTCTTGAAAGACAATTGACGATAAGTTTTTAAAAAATGCAGTCTTGAAAGACAATTGACGATAAGTTTTTAAAAAATGCAGTCTTTAAAGACAAATGACGATAAGTTTTTAAAAAAGGCAGTCTTGAAAGACAATTGACGATAAGTTTTTAAAAAATGCAGTCTTTAAAGACAATTGACGATAAGTTTTTAAGAAAGGCAATCTTTAAAGACAATTGACGATAAGTTTTTAAAAAATGCAGTCTTTAAAGACAATTGACGATAAGTTTTTGAAAAAGGCAGTATTTTTCCTGCGATGTTTTCCTGGATCGATAATAGTTTGTTGATACCGTTTTCAGAGCTTCAGATCTCAATGTGTAAATTAAATCATTAATTTTGATTTATTTAAAGTGCATACGAAATATAAATAATATAAGTTGATTTATTAGGATGTTCAATTTCTAGACTATTTCATTA
Organism: Diorhabda sublineata; assembly: GCF_026230105.1. Taxonomy (NCBI): domain Eukaryota; kingdom Metazoa; phylum Arthropoda; class Insecta; order Coleoptera; family Chrysomelidae; genus Diorhabda; species Diorhabda sublineata. The sequence continues at coordinate 7,169,517 of NC_079475.1, read as the reverse complement.
ATTAGAATAAGAAAGTCATTTTTCCAACGGTCTCATTTAATCGAATAAGTTGTTTTTCGGTTAGTAGGAGATTCCGCTGGCTGAGCACAACAAATTGCAAATTTCAATGGAAGGGAACGTACCGTTAAGATAGAATTTCGATGTTCATAACCGTCCACAAATTACGTTCATTAATTAGTTAGATGAGCTCTTGATTGGTTTATAAAATTTATTTGCTTCCCTAGTTGATTTTCAAAATATAAGGGTACACGACATATTTACTTGTTTAGATGTCCTGAATCGGTTCAACGTTTTACGACGTTTTTGGGAATAGAAAGAAATCCAAGGTGATAGATCTGGCCAATGAGTGGGCCATGGTAAGAGTAGAATCTTTTCATGTGCTATGAAAACGAGTTTTTTTGATTTTATTGATAATATTTAATTAATTGACACCACCTTTGTATAGTGGCTTCGTTGTTTACATACCTACATCTTGAAACTTGCCTCGAGCCGTAACGGAGTAGTTGGTAAGGTTGTTGAAGTACTTAATTTCCAACACGGAGATGGGAGGTTCGAATCCTCTGTTGAACGAAATTTTTATTGAATAAGCCACAATTTTACAGAAAACAACGGAAAAAATCAAAAATATTAAGGGATCAAAGAAGAATAAGGAAACAAGAAAAGGCTACAAAGTCAAAACGTAGATACCTAAAGTATGTTCGAATTTATTATCTTTGTCAATTATTGAGTGAGTTGTTTTAAAAACATATCTAAAAAACTTATTTAAATTAATAAAGGCTGATTGGGAGACCTTGTCACTGATGAGTTCACTTTTTGTTTATGTTAACTAATTGAAAACCGATTTTGATCTAAATACTGCCGAGGAAAATATATCAGGACCGTCCAACAAAATCCTTTTTAAAATTTTTTCCCTCCAACGGGATTGTCTATTGTATCCCATATAAAAGAAATCTCTAAAAATAAATTTGACAATTTGTTTTTTATAAAGAAAGACACTTGACGGTTTTAAATTAAATAGTCTCAAAAGACAAAAGACAGTTTATTTTTAGAAAAGACAGTCTCTAAAAGCAATTGACTGTCAGATAATGACGGTTTTGTTTTTGTCAAATACATTTTCTAAGCACAATTCCAGGTTTGGTTTTAGAAAAGACAATCTCTAAAGATAATTAATAGTTTGTTTTCAAGAAAGACAATCCCTATTTTTAAAAAAGGTAGTCTCTAGAGGCAATTGACTGCTCATTTTGAAAAAAAAAACATTCTCTAAAGATAATTGAAGACTCGTTTCTAAAAAAGACAGTCTCTAAAGAAAACTGATTTGGTTTTAGAAAAGACAATCTCTAAAGATAATTAATAGTTTGTTTTCAAGAAAGACAGTCCCCATTTTAAAAAAAGATAGTCTCTAAAGTCAATTGACTGTCTCTAAACATAATTAACGGTTTGTTTTTGTAAAGGACACTTTCTAAACCCAATCGAAGGTTCTGTTTTGAAAAAGACAGTCTCTAGAAACAATTGACTGCTCATTTTGAAAAAAGATATTCTCTAAAGACAATTGATGATGTGTTTTTTAAAAAGTTAGTCTCCGGGCGATTTGATAGTTTGTTTTTGTAAAACACATTCTCTAAAAACAAATGACGATTTATTTTGATAAAAGACACTCTCTAACAACAATCGACAATTAGTTTTTAAAAAAAGGCTGTTTTTAAAGACAATTGACTATTAGTTTTTAAAAAAATAAGTTTTTGAAGACAATTGACGATTTATTTATAAAAAAGGCAGTCTCTAAAGTCAAATGACGGTTTATTTATAGAAAAAACAGTCTCTTAAGTTAATTGACGGTTTGTTTTTGAGAAAGACTGTCTCTAAAGACAAATGACGGTTTATTTCTGAAAAAGACAGACTCCAAAGACATTTAACGGTTTGTTTTTGAATGAGCCAATCCCTAAAAACAAATGATGATTTATTTTTGGTAAAAGACACTCTCTAACGACAATTGACGATTTATCATTGAAAAAGTCAGTCTCTAAAGTCAAATGACGATTTATTTGAATAAAAACAGTCTCTAAAGTTAATTGACGGTTTGTTTTTGAGAAAGAGTGTCTAAAGATATTGGACAGTTTTTTTTTAAATGAGACAATCCCTAAAAACAAATGACGGATTATTTTTAAAACAAGACAGTAACTTCCTCTCGACATTGAGTTTGTCTCAAAAATTATTTCTCCACGACGAGATTGTCCATTGTATCCCATATTTTGAAATTTCATATTTTATGTGTGTTAAGTTTCTCTTGATAATTTTTGATACCATAAAATATTATCGGAAATAAGTAGTTACTCAGCTTTCTTTTCATAGTTCAGTGCTAGCTGAAAGACCCACCCACTAATTTAACTAAAATAAATACTTACGACCGGCGAATCATGACAACCGTGTTTTTCGAAGCATTCTGAGTAACGTACGGGTCACTTTCACCTCAAAATATTCCATATATCTACGAGGTGTGATTAAAAAGATACTCTGAATTGATGGTCACAAATAAAGTTGTCTGTTTGAGGTTAATTGAAATATCAATTTTTTCGAATAGATTTCAAGTGAAAAAGTTTTAGAATTGAATTATAGCTGTTTTGAGTGAAGCCCCAAGCTTAAAAAGTTCATTTCCAGATAAAACAAGAATGCGATTTGTTTACTGCAAAATACTTAGACAGACTTACATAAGTCGATCAATAATCAGTAATTTGATGATGTTAAAACCATTCTAAATTCTGGATGTTTTAAGGTATCAGAAAATGAGAAACTGATGCTGTATTAATAGATAATTTTCATAATATTTCACGCTAAATTGCAGCGGATGTATTCTGATAGACGTCTAAAGTATCATCCGTACAAAATTCAATTAAATCAAGAACTGAACCATGATCCCCGATTGACGTGTGCAGTAGGCTCAATACTGAACAATGCAAAAAAATGCACAATCATTTGCCAATGGAAATCAAATCTTATAACATCTTTTCCCGCTTTACTTGATGTTTAATACGAATTTTTACATTAATTAGGATTGTTTTGTAGTTATTTACAAATTTTAAACAATTTTTTGATAACAAATCATTCTTCTCTGTATATATTCACTGTCAAGCTTCACGAGGATTAGTGGGTCTATTGAAAATGATCTAATAAAATCATAGTAGGGATAGTTTGCTTTGTAAACCACTATGCAATCTGGTGATTGTTTGGATTTACGACCAATAAACCTTCCAGTATTTAGTCTCTATTATACACTCGTGAATAGTATACTATTATCCACTAAATCTTCAAATTTTTCCTATGGAATTGAAGCACGAAAGATATTTGTTCCAAGTCATTCAGGATGTCTTTGTAATTGGGACTTGAACTGGAGCTGTAATTTTTGGGGGGCATATTTGTAGCATTCAGTCAATATGTGTTTTATCGTCAAATTAAAAGTACAGTTGGTGCAAATGAGTCTGGCGGTAGAAGACATTAGATAACCATGGGTGAGTTTTGTGTAGCTGATTCTTATCCTTCTTACAATTATTAAGTCTTATCTGGAGAGGTTTGCAAAGTTACTTGGTTGAGGATGATGTATAGAGCGTAAGGAATTTCTGCTACCACGTTAATCTAGTTGTTCTAAATTATTTAAAATCCTTAATAATGAATTTGTATCACAATTTATCAGCACTCCTTATATATGTATACATAAACAACAAATAGACTTGTTTAATTTACCGAAAATAACTATTGGAATTGGCCAATTCTAAAATTAACCGTTAAGAGGAAGTTTATAATTGAAGTTAATAAAACAAACAAAAAACGCGCGTTCAGCAGGTTTAATATTTATAGTCCAGTCATTAAAGGGGATTGTTCTCGGAAAATCGAGAAACCCAGTATATTACCACGTGAAAACTTGTACCTTGACATCCTAAAATGATCCTCAAAATTCACGTATAATTGGATGATCGCAAGTTTCACAGTCAGTGGTCAAATGTCTACATTTGTTGAAAATATCTCGTTTTATATGGGTTTTACGCTATTTGTATTTTTTAATAATATTGTAGAGAATTCAATTATCTACGACTTTTGTAGTTAACATTTTTTTATACCATGAACTGTTTTCGAGATATAAGGCGTAGAGCACGTGGTCAGAGGTAGTCCCGATGAAAAACTAATATTAATGTTATAATAAATTGCTAAATATATAATTATAATTTTTTATCAACTTTTAGATTAAATGTTTGTTTCTAATAATTCTGAAATTTATCAATTCAATAACACTCATAATCTGTTTCGGTAATTGAAAAATTACATTGTAATTATATTCTCATTTACACTAATAGCATTTGAAGTAGAAAATAATTAAGTGCATCTTATTTAAAATTCGTAAACTTGCTGCAGAACTTGAAGAAGAAAGCTGTCCGGTTCAAAAATTATTGGCTCCGAAATCTGTGGATAATATCGATCATCTCCGTCAGGAATTATACGTCAAGACATCAAAATCGAATAAACCTATGCAGTTATCCATGCATTCCACCAACGAGTGGAGCAGCTCACAAATATTTCAATCGCGTTTATTATCAAATTCAAATTTGGTTAGGGCATGATTCAGAACCCCTGGAATGGGTTTGGAAAATGAGTAACGAATTCCTGGAAGCTGTATTCTTGCATCAGATGAATTACTCAATACAATATTCTGTAACTGTAAAAGTGGCTGTGGCTCAAGATGTGAATACAGGAAAGCTTGCGGCCAGTGTAACGGACAATCTTGTCTCAATGCTGTACCATATCAGACCGATATTAATAATGAAAGAACCTTTGACCCAGAAATCATGAATTACTTGGAGACAAATATCGTTGAGGATGGTAATTAAGATGAAATTCTGCGGCAGAGGAACGATGATCAAGATGAAGACAAAGAAGAAGATGGAGTAGAAGAAGAAGAGAATTGAAATTAAAACTAGTTCTCGCAATTTTTATTAATTTTTACGATAATAAACCTATAAACTTTAATATTACGAATTTTTGATCGGGACTACAAGTTGATCTCAGATAATTCTTTGACCGCGCGCTCTACGCTCTACTCATAGAAGACGAGATATTTGCAAAAAATGTTGAAAAACTCGATTTTTGTGACCCGACTTGCAAACTTGCGATCATCCAATTATATGTGAATTTTGAGGATAATTTTAGGATGCCAAAATACAAGTTTCTACATGATATACTGAGTAAGTCGATTTTTCGAGATATTCACCTAATTTGGTCTAAGATGACTGGACTATTAGGCGATTACGTTTGGAGCGTCTTACTCTAAACCGATGTTTTCATTTAAATACAGTAAACACATCGGTCGTAAGAGAAACTCATTAAACGAAAAACGGTTCGTATTAACATCGATCATTTGAAAGTTTCACACATGTGTCTCTAATAGTTTAGTTAATAATGTGTTTATTTCTAAAACCACTAGGAATAATATAAATTAATTGAGGAAACTATAATAACGATGTTGCAAACAGTAAATTAATTACGTCTAAATGGAGCAGTTTTCCATATACAAACATCGTTCTCATAAATTTTATTTGGAATTTGAAAATTATGGCGCGTTCTGATTTTCTATTTAAATTGGACAAGTTTACAACAATTATACAACAATTATTTCAAAGAAATAATAACTTATGGGTATAGGTTATAGGTTAGGTTAGTACTGGCAACCGCGATCTAGATTGTACGGGGTTCATTCGGACGCACAGTGGACCCGATGACACTAAAATTTGGGAGAGAAAAGAGAGAAAGGTTTGCCGTCAAAAAATTGTTACAATTTGTAGACAAAAGCTTGTGAAAACTGAAAAACAAACATAAAAATAAGTAAATAAAGATACAAATAAAATTTCTATATACAGAATAAAACTACAATGAATAACAAAATTATAGGTAATAATTAGTATATAAGTCCACAGCAAAATTGAACCAGTATGCAGCATGCCCGCAATTAAATATTATTATTAGAATAGAAATCGTTTACAGAATAGAAAGCACTTTCCAGTAAAAATGCCTTTAAAATATTGCGAAATGCGGGAAAAGATGTTATACATTTGATTTCAATTGGCAAGTGATTGTGCATTTTTTTGCATTGTCAAATATTGAGTACTCAACTAATTCTGAACGTGGAGTAGGTAGATAAAGGTCGTACTCCGCGTTCCTAAGTCAATAGCCGTGCAACGACCTTTCTGACATTAGCAGGCGAGCTTACGAATTAGGCAGAATTTTCGATCTTTTAAAAAAGTCCCTGCAATGAGCCCTGCTGTTTAGACTCAATGACGACATAATAAACTGTTAAGAAAGTGGTTAAGTTCAGGAGGAACTTAATTTTTTAGATATGGCGGCAATATGTAACTGCCATTTCAAGAAATTATCCACAATATTTTACAGATTAACTACGTCAATGGTGGTGTTATTTAATAAAAAAGGGCAGCAATATATTTTTATATGATGAAACTTTAGTTTTGGAAACCAGTGTCGTCTGAAAATAAACATATTTTACCACTGATATCTAGATAGGCGATGTCGTTTAAGGTGATATCAGACGGTCCACTTTTTATTCATTTCTATCTTTCATTTAGCATCTTTTCATTAAGAATGAAACGTCTAGGCATTAAATGAATCAAAAGTGATAAATGAATTTATCAGTGAACCAATCCAACGATGTTGGATTTCGGCATTCGGCATCAATCACTCGCACCAGAATGAACGAAAAATTAAACGTATGAACACGAAGAGAACGTTCACTTGAGTTCGTTTGACGACATATTCGAGGAAATGAGCGAATAAAGTTTATTTTTTTGTCATTTTATGTGTGTCTTGTGAGCATGGAATTAAAAAAAAAGAGAACATTCACGGCGAAGTGATCATTCATCTTAATGAACCGAAAAGTGAACCTTTATAAACACATTCTATTGGCTTGCAAGATGACATCGATGTATCAACCCTTACAAGCTGACTTCTGTTGGTTAGGTATGACTTCAACCATGCGAGAGGTGTTCCCCTGAAACCGTAGTACTGCAATTTGTTAATTAAAACATTATGATTGACACAATCGAAAGAAAAATCACAAAAAGTTGTTGCAGAGGAGTGTTGGCTGTTAAGATTAGAGTAGACATTATTTAGAAGGGAGAATATAGCATCATTTGAGCATTTGTTACTTAACCTTCAAGTACCGACGTGTGGTCTGACGGACACTTTGGGTATTCGATTTGTCTAGTTACCTGTGTTAGCGAAGACGTATCCCCCCGCGCTTTTCTCTACCCCTCGAGAAGTCACCCGGCAGCGTTTGAGGAGAGTGGTTGTGTCGGCGCGTGCGATTCCGGTGAGAATTTTTTTGAATGAGACTTGTGTGAGGTTATATCGTTTTTATTCTTATATTTTTAGTCAGATATGAAAATGGATTAGCCAAGTACTTCTATATATCAGGAAATTCTAACTTGAACTAATGTTAAGTTGTAAAAATACAAAGAAACGTTCAAGACTATAACAGAGTTGCACGATATCGATGAAATCAAGCTAAATGCTTTCTTTGGACTCAGGGGCATTCAAGTCCAACCATGAAGACTGTGATTTGTTGTTTACAACTGATGATACTGCTTGCGAAATTTTCAGATGTGTTTTATCAAAAAACAGATTTATGTATCTCCTGAATTGCCTTCGTTTCGACGACCCTAACAAGATCAGAAAAACAAACGGTAGACAAAACCGCAGCAATATCGTTTGTTTTCAACGCGTTTGTAAACAACTGTCGAAAAAATTATAGGATGGGTATAAATTTGACCATTGATGAGATGTTGATTGGCTTTAGAGGCCGCTCGCATCTCATTATCTATATGCCTCAAAAGTCTGCTAAGTACGGGTTGTGATTCGAAGACATTTTAATTTTTATGATAACACACAATGTGTATTGAGATTAATCAGGGACATACACTGCAGTAACGGAAATATCACTGATGATAACCGGTACACTTCTGTTTAGTGTGATGAAGAGCTGAAAAAAAGAGGCTTGACATATGTTGGCACCCTGAAAAAGAATAAAAGGGAAATACCACCTGATTTTCAACCAAAAAAACTCGTGATGTTGGTTCCACACTTTACGGATTTACGAAAGACATTACGCTTGTCTCTCATGTTTCCAAAAAGAACAAAGCAGTTATTCTTCTTTCATTAATGCATCACAGAAGAAAATAAACCGTAAGTTATATCTTATTATAAATCTACAGAAGGGGGTGTTGACGAAATTGATAAAAAATGTGCAATTTATAACGGCAGTCGACGAACACGGCGTTGGTCAACGGCAATATTTTTTCGAATGTTAGACCTAATCGCCATAAATTTAGATATTTTGTACAATTTTCACTCGCACAATAACACAGTAAACAGAGTTCTTGGACAAGATGCACCAGAGCATGTAAGGGAAGAAAATGAAGCAGAAGGAAATCAAACTAGAAAACTCTATCACATCTGTCCTTCAAAACTAAAGCGCAATACTGCTTATAAATGTGACACTTGCATGATACATGTATGCTTAGAATGCAGCAAGCCTGTATGCAAAGACTGTTTGTAGAATTTGATTGATTCGAATATTTTGTGCATTGCCATTTCCAAGAAATTATGTTTATAATTAGTAATAAATGTGAAAACTTTTATATTTTGTTTTATCTTTACGAAAACTAGATAAGTCAAAAATATATATTAAAATAATCCAGAAACATAAAATTTTTGATCAGTTAACCTACGGTGGTCTGCCAGACGTCACGTCGGAGCTTTTGTAACTAAAATCTTACCTCGGCACTTGAAGATTAAAAACCCAAATTGATTGGTAGTAAGTATTGTATATTTAAACAGAACTGATAAAATCCTCTTTTTGACCATAAGAGACGGTTGGTCAAAAGTATATGTGAAATTTCTATTGTTAAAAACTGACTTGGTATGTTGATATATATATATATATATATATATATATATATATATATATATATATATATATATATATATATATATAAACAAAAAATAGTCCAACTGGGCTAGATAAGTGCTATATGGAGGATGTTCGATCTCTGTGAAGCTACATTCTTGTACCATGGTCTTGAACGGTGATTAAACCAGAAAGTTGTTAAAAAATAGTATGGTTAATTTTAAGGCCACGATAAATCAAAAACGTGAAATCCGACTGTTTTCTGGAGTAGAGACCGTCACGTGACGTTCCGCGAGTGGGTCCACGTCCCCAGTGAAACAAATTTTAATTCCTGGTAATCATGGACACAAGTCACCTTATCTTTTTTTTGTATTGATATTAATCTTCCTCTAATCAAAAATTTTATGACAACGAAAAACTCAATTTGAGACATTTCTCAAAACAACTTGATTGAGTTGTCATTCGAGCTTTACTATAATAAAATGGATCGAAGCAGCAAATTGGAACATTATGTGAAGCTTGTTGAGACTTGTCGTTGACGCGTGCATAAAAAGTTTTTCTAAAACACTCTATTTACTATACACTGTGTCCACGTAAGTTGGCGGCATGTGGGAAACTTTTTTATTATTAATTTTACGAAAAAAAGTTATTCTTGTCAAGTTCTGCATGGTCCAAAACCTAAAATTCAATCATCAGATGTTAAATTTTTTCAGTCATATACGAGGTTTGTCAAAAAATGTGATTATTGCTCTAGAGTAAAGTCTTTTTGACAATATGGAAAATTGTTATACGATGAGATGTTTAAAATTAAAAATACCTTTCAAATATTCAAAATTGTTTGTTTACATTGAAAAAATATTTTTTTCTACATTTTCTCTGCACTGGATGATAATTGTTTTTAAAAGTTTATTTAGAATTGTTTAATCAAATTTATAATTAATAAATGCAATGCATTAATGTACAAACTTAAATATCCAACGTAATCGCAGAGAACGTGTAGAAAAAAATAGTTTTTTAATTTAAATAAACAATATTCAATATTTGAAAGCTATTTTTAATTCTAAACATCTTTTCTTTATAATAATTTTCGAAATTGTCAAAAAGACTTTACTCTAGAGCAAAAATCACATTTTTTGACAAATCTCATATACGACTGAAAAAATTTAACATCTGATTGATTGATTGATTTTTAGAACTTTAGAACTTTTTATAAAGAATAACTTTTTTTCGTAAAATTAATAATAAAAAAGTTATGTCCCATATGCCGCCAACTTACGTGGACAAACTGTATATAACCCAAGCAAGGACCACACTACGTACCTAACCACCTTCCCTGCTTCCTTTTTTCTGTTTTATAACTCATTATAAAGCATTATCAATTTAGAATGGATTTAATGAATTTTTTTACTATTTCTACTTCTAATTCTGTTATTTCTGCGAGACTATTTATTGCGTCGTCTCCCAGCATTTTTCTATCAAGGCAGAGTAGATTCTCGATTCTCTCTTTCTCACAACCAATCTTTGCAATAGTAATCACTTCTGTTCGACCATACAACCTGGTATTTGACTGTGTCAATAGCATCTTCCAACAATTTCATTAAGCAAAAAAAATATTAATTTAACTTGGTTTCAATAATCCGACTAACGTACTCGACGAAAGTCAAACTATTAAGAACCAAGTATAGGTGTACAAGATGCCTTAAATACAAAATCTTATCGTATACAAAAGCTATAAAAATACATATTTATGGGCGTTGAGAATGACATCAATATAAGCAATAACAGTAAGTAACCGTTAATGAAACTTCGAATGTCTAGTCGTAAATAAGGTACACTTGGAAACACTTAACTATGACGTTGGTTCCCATTAGGAGTGGTCAATGTACAAACTGTGATAAGTAGTGAATCTTATCGTATACAAAGACAAAGAATAGGTAATCCGAAATCACAAAGATTCCCACCAGGAGTGGTGAGATAATTTACGGTTTCTTCGTAGTCCGGAATAACTTGGAAACACTACGAAACCACCAATACAAGCAGTTCTATCAGCATTAAAAATGTCGTTAGAAAGATACGGGAATTGTTATCTCACACGACTTATCATAAGACCAAAGAATTGAAAGTAAAAAATATATAGTAGATAAAGAGAGCAATTCTAAATAAACAGTTTGAAATTTACATCAATTTTTTTTTTATAATGAGAGTTCTTGTATCTCTTTTTCTTTACAGTACCTGTACTAATATGGTGCATCAAACTATCAAGTATTTCCTTTAAATCAGTAAATTTTGCTATATTGGCGCCTGATGTCACTATTAACAGATAAAAATTATCTCTAACATCGAAAATACCACTTATATCAGTAGACCACAAATTTTAATTAAAAATGTGTATATTATATACATAGACAAAATTATCAAGGAGGCGCAGTCAAAATATATAATCAAATTCCATTTTTTCTGGTTTCAACTACAAAAAATAATTTTCTTTTGTCATATTTCAAAACTAGGTATCAGTCATCTATAAAATCGAGATTCTATTCAAGTGGTTTAGGTCTTTAAACATCTTTTTCGTTCCCATGGATGTGAACCATTCCTAAAATTCTCTTTTCCTTAGTATTTTTGAATTTTTAGAATTAAATATTTGTTGATTTGACAATTCGTGGTTCTTTAATGCAGTTTTATTTGTTTTTATTGTATTGATGACCTATTAGTCTATTTTCTAAATACTGAGACGTCTGCCCTATGTAAACAACGTCACAATCAGTAGAAGGTACATGATATATAATACTACTTCTTTTGTTTTTGAGCGTGTTAAATTTTAGTGAAATATTTCATATTACATTTATTGAAATAATCCGAAAATTGTCGGGAAAGTCCTTGAAGTACACCACGAGAGGGCGTATTCGAAAACGCAATTAATTAGTACTTTATAAACAATATTCGAATTCGATAAACTCTACACATTTTTTATTCGACAAGTTTTAGTTTATATCTTTAAATAAGAGATGGGAGAGAGTGGGGAAACCTTGTTATTTAAAAAAATGCATTAAGTCCAGTTCTGCTTGCCCGATTTTTATAAATTTATTATTATTTGAAAGACCCTTTTTCCAACAATACAAAATATATAAATTCTAAGCAATTCCATAAGCACAATGAATGCTAGAGGGCGTTGTGATTTCTATTTTCTGTTTCGCGATATCTTAAGATATCGAAGAAAACGACGAGATTTTTTCCAAAAGCCCAATAGGCTGATAAAGTAAATTATGTTAAATCCGATGATCCTGAAATATTTTTAAGAATTTTGTAGACATATGAGGCTTTGTTTCACTATAATATGCACTTAGTCTGTAACGAATACCCGTGCACGAGATCCAACATCAAGATCGTCACACTGATAATTTGGCCATTTTTTTTAAAGAGACAAAGGGTGAAATTGCTAATTAGCAACCACATTTGGAGAAAGTGCTTTTCCATTAAGACAAGACCCTTTTTATACTTCGGTGATTGCCACATGAAATGTTTGACCACCAGATCTGACCTCCAGCAACTTTTTCTTGTATCATAACCTTAAAATTTCACTTGCAAGAGAGAGAGAGAGATATTCTCATCAGACGTTGACGTAAACGCTTATTTTGAAGAGAAAGACGATAACAATCATTTGGAAATTTGGAAAAATATTAAAAAGTGTGTACACTTAAATAATAAAAATACTTTTGGAAAAAAAATTCTTGTTTTTTGTTAAATAGAAAATAACCCTCGTATATATATAATAATATAAACATTCCCTAAAATTTATAGATCCATTAAAATATTTTCTCTTATCTTTCTTTGGTATGCAATAACCAAACAGAAAGGTGTGTGTGTCTTCTGTTATCATAATAATATGCTGAAAGTATTTTTAGAAATAGGGCAATAATTCTGACAAACGCGCACTTCTAGGTTTGATAAATTTACGACATGGACGTCAAGAGAGTTTGAAACTATTCAGAAAATATCGAATACATTACATGGGATAGAAATCACGTATTAAGTAGTTGGGCGTTTCAGAAATGTGACAGATATCGTTGTACAAACAATAGTACAGTCAAAAATGATTTATTTAATAGGGAGGTGTGATGGTGAACATTCTCTGGATTGTCGAAAGTTTTTATAGACAAAAATCTATGCAGGCGACACCGCTGCAATCGCAAGTAACTGGCAGAATAAATTGAACACGTCCAATAATATGTTATGATCAATAACCACCCTTTTCATGTTATAATTAGGGGTAATTGATCCTTTTATTTACTTGATGATTCACCATTATCAGTTAGCCATCAAACGTCAACCGATACACGTTTCAGTTAAGAATAAACAAGAATTCTACCTGAAAATGGACACAACAATTGATGAAACTGCTGCTGCAACAAGGTCAGGGACAGCGAGAAGTGGCCAGTGCGACCAAGAGACTGGTTACTTTCATCGAAGACGCTGTTCCGGAGGAAATCATCGCTGAGAAATCGGACACTCATTGGTGTTTAAGTACAACAAAACATCAGAGAAACGCGAGGAATAGCTGAACAGTCAGAAGAATATAACAAGGCCCCAAATTAACCCAAGTCCACCGAGCAGCCCATCTAAGCTTTGCCAGAAAAAACGTTAATTAGAATGATGATACATAGAAAGAGACCTGGAGGAAGATTTACGCAGTGTTGCATAAAAGGAAACGTGGCTTTCGGAGGAGTTTCCTGGATAGTTTGAGCGGGAATTTCAATTTTATTTAAATGTGTGAGCGGTCCATCTACGATTTGCGAGAGAAAACGTTAATTAGAATGATGAACAATGGGGCTCCGTTCTCTTCTCAGACGAACGCTTGCCTGATAGCGGTAGAAGCAGACCTGGAGGAGTTTCCTGGATAGTTTGGGCGGGAATTTCAATTTTATTTAAGCCGGTAAGTGGCGCGCCTAGGTTTTGCGAGAGAAAATGTTAATTAGAATGATGAACAATGGGGCTCCGTTCTCTTCTCAGACGAACGCGTGCCTGATAGCGGTAGAAGGAGACCTGGAGGAGTTTCCTGGATAGTTTGGGTGGGAATTTCAATTTTATTTAAGCCGGTAAGTGGCGCGCCTAGGTTTTGCGAGAGAAAATGTTAATTAGAATGATGAACAATGGGGCTCCGTTCTCTTCTCAGACGAACGCGTGCCTGATAGCGGTAGAAGGAGACCTAGAGGAGTTTCCTGGATAGTTTGGGCGGGAATTTCAATTTTATTTAAGCCGGTAAGTGGCGCGCCTAGGTTTTGCGAGAGAAAATGTTAATTAGAATGATGAACAATGGGGCTCCGTTCTCTTCTCAGACAAACGCGTGCCTGATAGCGGTAGAAGGAGACCTGAAGGAGTTTCCTGGATAGTTTGGGCGGGAATTTCAATTTTCTTTAAGCCGGTAAGTGGCGCGCCTAGGTTTTGCGAGAGAAAATGTTAATTAGAAAGATGAACAATGGGGCTCCGTTCTCTTCTCAGACGAACGCGTGCCTGATAGCGGTAGAAGGAGACCTGGAGGAGTTTCCTGGATAGTTTGGGCGGGAATTTCAATTTTATTTAAGCCGGTAAGTGGCGCGCCTAGGTTTTGCGAGAGAAAATGTTAATTAGAATGATGAACAATGGGGCTCCGTTCTCTTCTCAGGCGAACGCGTGCCTGGTAGCGATAGAAGGAGACCTGGAGGAGTTTCCTGGATAGTTTGGGCGGGAATTTCAATTTTATTTAAGCCGGTAAGTGGCGCGCCTAGGTTTTGCGAGAGAAAATGTTAATTAGAATGATGAACAATGGGGCTCCGTTCTCTTCTCAGACAAACGCGTGCCTGATAGCGGTAGAAGGAGACCTGAAGGAGTTTCCTGGATAGTTTGGGCGGGAATTTCAATTTTCTTTAAGCCGGTAAGTGGCGCGCCTAGGTTTTGCGAGAGAAAATGTTAATTAGAAAGATGAACAATGGGGCTCCGTTCTCTTCTCAGACGAACGCGTGCCTGATAGCGGTAGAAGGAGACCTGGAGGAGTTTCCTGGATAGTTTGGGCGGGAATTTCAATTTTATTTAAGCCGGTAAGTGGCGCGCCTAGGTTTTGCGAGAGAAAATGTTAATTAGAATGATGAACAATGGGGCTCCGTTCTCTTCTCAGGCGAACGCGTGCCTGGTAGCGATAGAAGGAGACCTGGAGGAGTTTCCTGGATAGTTTGGGCGGGAATTTCAATTTTATTTAAGCCGGTAAGTGGCGCGCCTAGGTTTTGCGAGAGAAAATGTTAATTAGAATGATGAACAATGGGGCTCCGTTCTCTTCTCAGGCGAACGCGTGCCTGGTAGCGATAGAAGGAGACCTGGAGGAGTTTCCTGGATAGTTTGGGCGGGAATTTCAATTTTATTTAAGCCGGTAAGTGGCGCGCCTAGGTTTTGCGAGAGAAAATGTTAATTAGAATGATGAACAATGGGGCTCCGTTCTCTTCTCAGGCGAACGCGTGCCTGGTAGCGATAGAAGGAGACCTGGAGGAGTTTCCTGGATAGTTTGGGCGGGAATTTCAATTTTATTTAAATGGGTGATGGAACGGGGGATTGACGGTGAATCCATACATAGAAGAAATTTTAGGGGATCACGTTGTTCCCTGTATAAATTTCGTTCCTTTTAATATTGTATATAATATATTGTAATTGAAAAAATGAGAAAAAGGAAGAAATTTTGTCTTTCAGTAGGACAACGATGCTTAAATATGAACATTAAGTGACATTTTCGGGAATTAACGGCCAACCGATACATAGTAGAATCTAGATCACATCGATCCCTACACCAGTTTCATCAACAAAACCTTCATCCTAATGCAGGTTCAGTACTGCAATATTTACAAGATGTCGAAATTGCTAGTTTGGAGTGGCCAGCGCGTCGCCCGGAATTGATTTCTATTGAGCATTTATGGGATAAACTCAATAGAAATCAAGCACTAGCCACGAGATCGGACCTCAAAACAGCGCTCATTGTAAGTTGGGTTAGCATCGGACAAGATCGAGTGTATAAATTTATCCCCTGGAAGTTGTTTTTAGGGCCAGGAAAGGTTAATATCAAATATATTACTATTTTGACGAATTTAAGCTGGTATTTTCTCTATTGTTAATTATAACCCTTTTTCATAGTTTAATAATCCTTTTCGTTTCATATTTTTCCTTCATCGAAAAAATAACTCAACATTTATGAAAATGAGACTAATGAATTTGATATGCTAAAATCAGAAAAAGAAGCTACAGACTTGATTCGATTTTTTTGTTCACGAGTGTAGTTAATGGGAACCATCAATTATCTATTTAAGAGATGCAAAGTGTCCATTATTTTACCTGCCATTGACGTATCGTTTCGGATTACATAATTTTTGTCTTATATTAATGTGAATGCGAAAAATCATAAATTTACTCACTTAAAATCTAGTTACTATTGTATTCGTTAAATTTTTTGTACACCAACCGCTCCTAATGTCCAACGTCATAGTTAAGCGATTCCAAATGTCCCTTAGACACTTGAAGTGTCATTAATGTATCAAATTACTTAGTTTTATTTTATATTGATTTGACTCGAACGACCATAAATATAATTAATTATAGCTTTTGTTTACAATAGGATTATTATTTAAGATAGCATATACACCCATAGTGTGTTCCGAATAGTCTTTATATCCAACGAGTACAGATTTTTTTTTGCTTAATGATGCCAATTGTTTAACTCAATTACTATCAAGGTCGAAAAATTTTTGATGCAGTTTTTTATCGCGAAATTATTTTAAGAAGCTCTTGCAATTTGTATGTACGGCGGGGTTATCATTTTCTTAATTCTTTCCGATTTCTACAAGTTTTAAGAAATTTCAAATCAATACAAAATTTATAAAATGTTAACAGTACAATCGAATTTGTCGTGAAATCGAAGGTCTAGCTAAGATAATTAAATTAAATAATTCGAAAAAATATACGTTTTGACCTAATTAGAAATGCTATTTCTCGAAATAGAATTCGTTATTCGTTAATTCAAATTTCCGGTAACCATAAGTTGATCGAGTTCGATAATCCGTACCAGGAAGTACGAAGCGAAATGGAAATGATCAAAATAAGGGCATCAGCCCTTTTATAATGCTATGTGAATCCATGAAAATCCATTTGATATAATCTTGTTCTAAATTTATAATAAAAATAAACAAAAAAAATGTATCTATATTAAACATGATATCCTAAAATTTAATGTGTAAATTTCGGCAGCGAGTTTTAGTCTATTTTTATGCATGAAAGAGTATTAAAATTATAAATCATTCGTAATTCACAGACGCACCACTTCTTTTAGTAAACTTTTTGAAGTTATACCTCGAGTATTTTCGTATTTGTATTTTGTACATTGTAATATGTAGTTTTAGGGGTTGTTGTTCTACAACTTCTACTAATATTGCGATTTTTAGGTACAGGGAGATTAGGAAGATCAATGACATGTTAAGGGCAAAAAAGGAGGCAAATACATGCCAAATTCACCATTAACCAACGTTAGGAAAATAAGTAGATCAGATATTTGGGCTCCCATAATCTCTTCGAAGTAACTGATCTACCAAATCTTAGTTATTGCTCGAACAGCACCATACAGAACAGTTTATTGACAACTGAAGACGAAAAATGGGTCCTGTATTATAAGGCAGTGGCTCTCTTCAAATGGATCACAACAAAGTACTTATGTATACGCAGACTTGTACATTTTGAAGTATTGATATCTAAACCAATCTTTATTTTTAAATTATCGGCAATTTTCAAAAGAAAAAGCGTTATACAGCAACGTTTCTTGTTCGAATTAAATTTTAGGAAGCGACATTACTTTCGGGTCTTCGTTTTATTTAACAATCCTTTATTTTAACAATTTTTGAAAGATCTCAATTCCAAATAGTGGACAAAGTAGGATAGCACTGTGACGTATTAAGAAGGAATCTGGTGATGCTCTTGATATTACAGAAAAATGGTTTGTAGAAGCTGAAAACCTTTTTTTCGATGTTATATTTACTTGCAAAACGCATTCTAAAAATCCTCAACTCAAGTTTTGGTTAGCGGAGAAGATAGGGTAGTCATCCATTCGTTTTATTCTATATTCACGTCGTCACCTTCTTTGATTCGCGTCCAAAAAACCGACACGAAGCGAAGAAACAACAAGGAGAGGCAAGGGACACGAGCGCACAATCCACACTCTCGCACTCCACGTTACTCGTGGAAAGCTCAAGTGTTGTTATCTGGTTTACGAGGTATTTCCTCAAAGTAAGTTTCGTTTGGATCTATAAAAAGACGTATATAGGTACAGAAGAAATATTTATTATACAAATATCTATAAATGTTAACAAATTTCCCAGTCAAATTACTTTAAGAGTTTAAGTTTAAGAGCAGCGCAGTTTCTTATTGGTCTCGCAGTAAACATGTGCACTGATTATTTGGTGTCGTGTGATTTCAAGATTTTCATCGTATATCTTTTGCTTGAATTGCGTGAACTTGTGCACTTGAATATGTCCTTCATTGAATTGTTTGACCCATCTATGAATATACCTTATAAACGAAGTCTAAGTGCCTCTTCAATTTTATCGATTCCTTTTGCAATTGAACTTTAGCATGCACTTTCTAAAATGCATTTCAAGTAGACCCTACGACAATTTCCTTCCTGTAAAACGTGTTCTCAACCCTCAAAGTTGATTGTCGTATCTCGTTTCACCATCGACGTCGAATAAACTAACTGAAAATAAAAGTTACTAGGTCAGGGATGAATCAGATTACAGTAGGGTGTACGAAGGGGTTCCTAGATACTTTGTTTGCTCTATTTAAAAACAAATTTGTGTAAATATCGGAATGAAATTAAATACGATGTAAAAGTCGTTCGAAGATAATGTAAATATGGCAGATGCTACAGTTATTGTTGGGATATGAGATCGTCGATATATAAAGTATCGATTCCAAGGAGAGTAGATAGCGAAATATAGAAAAAAGTGGAAGAAATCGGTACCAGGACACTACCTGAAAATGTAAGAACAATAAGAAGAATAAAAAGATAACAATGTATTCGAAACAATAACGCATAACGCTGATAGGGATTCAAGGATAACAAATTAAAGAAAATAAATAAATAGATTGTGTTATTATTATTGATCCTCGACGTTGTAGCTAAGATATTCATATAGACAAGTTCACACCTTGATGGTATAAAGTCCAAAAATCTACACACCCTGCAACTAGCCTATAAACTGTCTTTACTCTATCTGTCAATCTCAGATTACTAAGTGACTGAAAGACCCTGAAACGGACCGGAAATTTTTAACTCCCAAATACACATTCCATTGAACGTCCCTCTTCATTTAGCCTTCACCGTCGAGGTGGTTTAATCGACTAACCAAACAACTTGCTAGAGGAGATCTTTACCTCGCTCTGTGAGTCATTCAATTCCTTTTTGGGATTTTGTAACTTCCAGCGATACTGGAAGTTAAAAATGTTACAAAGCCTGAATCTTACTGTGTAGTTATTAAACTTTAAATAGAGGAAAGCATTTGGAACCGCTATAAAGAGCACATCATTCTAAATTTTCAATTCAGGCCCAACTGTCTACATGTTATCGAAAATGAAGCTTCAGAACCTGCCGAACAAGGGAATTGATATATTCATATGAACATTTTCTTCTTGTTCATCATTGTCGTCGTCATCGACCCTCTGCTGCAGAATTTCAAGTTCCTTTTTTTTTCATTACCATCTTCAACGACATTTGTCTCCAAGTCATACATGATTTCTGTGTCACAGGTTATTTCATCATTAATATCGGTCTGATATGGTACAGCATTGAGACAAGATTGTCCATTACACTGGCCGTAAGCTTTCCGCTTCTACATATTAAGCCACCGCCACTTTTGCAGTTACAGAATATTGTATTGAGTAATTCATCTAGTGCAGGAATGCAGGTTCCAGGAATTCGTTACTCATTGTCCAAACTCATTCCTGAGGGTCTAAATCATGCCCTAACCAAATTTTGACTTTGATAATAACGCGATAGAAATGTTGGTGAGCTGATCTACTCGTTGGTGGAATATTTGATAACTGCATAGGTTTATCGATATTATACCCATATTTCTGAGCATTATAAACTGCTAATAAGGTTGACATACAACTCTCAAATAAATTTTGAACCGGATAATTTTTTTCTTCAAATGCTGCAGCAAGTTCATCCAAATTGGGTCATAGCCAGATAATTCTCTGACCGCGCGCTCTACGCCCTATATCTCGAAAACAAATCAAGTTATAAGAAAGACAAAAGTTGTAGAGAATTGAATTCTCTATAATATTGATAATAAATACAAATAGCGTAAGACCTATTGAAAACGCAAAAATTGTTAAAAATAACGATTTTTGTGACCTTTGACTTTAAAACTTCGATCATCGATCATCCAATTATATGAGATGTTTGAAAATAGGTCTATTATACTGGGTATGTCGATTTTCCGAGGTCAACCCCCTATAATGACTGGATTATAAGCAAAGAAAAGCTAAGGAGAGTTACGGTAAATTACCTGAAGAGCTGACGATAGCTCTTGTGGTTTCTGCAAGGCGACGAAGAAAACAACCGAGCACTTCCTCTGTCAGGGCAAAACTGTCGTTTGACAAAGGCTACGTACTTACTTTCACACTTCATGTAATTAGGTAAGCTGCATAGCTCCCGCACACTTTTTTTAATTGTCCCTGGTATAATTTCGGAGTTATAGCTACATTTGCTTATCCCGCCGAAGTTAAAATAATACATTTAGGTGAATATGACTGCAACAGTAACAAATTTGACGTTTCAATAAATGATTATTGTTGAAGTTTATTGAAACGTGTAATATCTTTAATAATTTATATCCTAACCGAAATCCCATAACAAATCTACTGTCAGTAAAAAATTTTGACGAAAGTGGTTCAGTAAAAGATTTATCTAAATCAGGGCGCAGAAAAACTGCATCAACTCAAAACAAATCTTTAGATGTTTGTGTTGCAAAATGTATTGCAAAGTTTTGAAAATCGCATGGTTTTTTGTTTTCAAGTAAATGGACAACATTTTGAGCATCTGCTGTAGTCGTTTTTAATGTATATTTTCTAAAATTCATAATTTTTCTACTTCACAAATGTGGATCTACTTCTAACATGACACTAACATTTAAAGATTTGTTTTCGGTGGGTTTTTTTGCGCCATGATTTGGATAAATATTTTACTGAACCAGTTTCATCAAATTTTTTACTAACTTACTGACACTAGACCAGGTGTCAAATTTAATTTTGCAGAGGGCCATATATTAAAATTTGAATTTGTAGGTGGGCCAGATTAAATATAAAAAAAATGAAATGAATTCTTATAACATTTCATTTCATATATTTTGTGAAAGTCTTCAAAACGATTGTTGAATTACGTAATCAAATTTTGCGTTGAGACTATTAACCCAATTTTTTTTGGTTCACTGTGCCAAATCATTTTAAATGTGGGAAAAGTTTGATTTTTCACCTGATTTTCCCACAGCCTCAACTTTGTTTCAAATGCTTGAATAAAAGCTCTAAAAAACATGATTCTTCTTTCTGTGACAGATTGCGATCGCGGGCCTTAACGATACGGCCCAGGTGCCGAAAGCGGCCCGCGGGCCGTATCTTTGATATGACTGCACTAGACTTTGTTACGAGATTTGTATTAGAACATAAATTTTATTAAAGAATATTCAAATTAAATGAGTTTATTTAATCGGAGCCATGTAAATGTACAATATTTATTGTAACTTTTATGAAAATACTGTAAATGAATAAGATCCGACAACAATGAACTAAAAATATCAAAATTTACCGACCTAACCAAGCTTGAATTTTCCTTACATCGAATTAAGTATTTGCTTCAAGTATAAATTCAATTCTAATAGGAAAAATCTTGCATGCACTCACCATGTTTTTTTTTAGTGTTTAATGGAAGAACTATTTACTTTATCAATTTTTAAAATTTACCCTTTATCAATGTTGTCCTGGAAAAAGGTGTGCTGGAATTTCAAGTATTTGTTTGTTTTTTTTTTCTCGTTTGAAGATAAAAAGTTTTAAATGTATACATAGGGTGTTTTATCAATAAATTGAAATATTTCAACTAGTAAACATTGAATTAAAAATATCAAAGTTTACCGACCCATCAAAGCTTGAATTTTCATTACATCGAATTATGTATTTGCGTTTAAATTCAGTTAATTAATTTCCACAAACAAATATTTATAAACAATTATAAAATTATTCGGTATGTGAATAACAAACACGTTCATTAGATTTTCTCGAGATCAGCTCATGAAAAACACGTAGATAAAAGTGTAATAAATAATCCAAGATATATTCAAGGTCTTGTTAACCTCAAACAAATAGCGCATACACGTTTATTACAAAGAAGTGCTTGAAGGTGGGAAGAAACATTCAGATTTCAATAAAATCTAAAAAATTTCTATACCACTAGGAATATTACGACGGTTGCTACTTAAGTTTTGAGATGTTAGTTTATCATTTTGAATGGTGAACGTACTCAAAACGTGTTGTCATACGAATGCTATTTGAAGCATTCATCATTTTCGTACGATGAATTTCGACGTGGATTGAACCAACAACTCTCTTCGACTTTTGGAGTGCCAAAAAACATCGATGCTGTACAAAAACTGATATAGCAAGATCGATATGTGACATACCGTAAGATTGATGCACCCTTGGACATCAGTTCCATTCATTATTGCATGCACAGTGGCCGTTAAAAAGATTTGACAATCTTTCAAAAAAAGCTTGATGTAAAAAAATGCTCAAAAAATTCAATCGGGGTGCTTCAAAAGACATCTGCAAAAACGTGTAGCGTCGTCGGATTTTGGGTGGGGTCTAAGGGGGACTGAAGCCTCGAATCCCAAGCAGGTGGGGGTTTCGCAGAGTTCCCGCAAAATTACTAATTTGATCAATCATTTTAAAAGCTATATTGGATCCGTAGCAAAATTTGCATTTTCTCCAAAGATTGTTCGGGAATGCTTAAGAAATTTCGAGTTAATTTTGATTTCCTTAAGTGGAATATGGATCGATTTCAGCCCTACTGCTTCTTAATCCAACGCTGGGAACGTGACCGATGAGGAATCATGGATTTACATTTATGAACCCGAAATTAAACAGTCGCCTGTATGGGTCTTTCAAGAGGAGTCAAATCCAACAAAAGACATGTTGTGTGATGTGGTTTTTCAAGAATTTAGGGGGTTGTGCACAATTCTTGTACTCCATTAGATGAACTAGCTCGCTCCTAATGGTATCGATGGAAGGTTCTAGGCGGAGTGAAGGCGCTCGAACGTATTCTAGTCGGGGTAGAGGCTTCCAATCAATGAGTCGACTCCTAAAATGATGTTATTAGATTATTCTGTAGCTTCTTCTTTGTGCACTCAATGTATGTAGATAAACATTTGCATTTCGCTTTCAGCTTCTACTAAAGCAGATCAATATATTACCTATTTTCTTGAATATTTTTCTGGTGTGGTTTCAGAAGAGTTTTTGAGGGGTTGTGCACAATTCTTGTACATCTTTAGGTGTCCTAGCTCGCTCCTAATGGTAGCGATGGAACTTCTAGGCGGCGTCGCCACCAGGGTTTTTTGTTGGTGTTATTGGTACAGATATTTGTCACGTATATTTGCTGATTATGTAGACGGAGTCCTGCAACAATTCCACAAGTGAATGAAGCCACTGAGCGTATTGTAGTCGGGGCAGAGGCTTCCAATCAATGAGTTGACTCCTACAATGATGTTATTAGAGTTTTTTTGGTTCTCGTCTTAGGAAATTTTGGGTTTGTGCCCTCAAATTCCACTAATGCCTTGTTCATTTCGAGTGACACTTTATCGACGATATTTGGTTCGGTATTGTCTAAATCATGTATAGTTATAGTTATAGATATTACTTACCTATCCCTGATACAAAGTATCGAAAATATTAGGCTCGTTTTACATAATGAACTTGCGCACTGTGTGGCAAGTATTCAATATTACAGCTTTCTGGATATCGGCGAAGGTGATTTTTGGTAATCCCAATTTGGCGATGCTACTGTGCAGGGTCTTAGGCACGACACCAGTTGCTGACATAATAACTGGAACTACGTCCACATTTTCGCTGAGCAACATCTCAATTACGAGATCTCCGTCTTTGTCCAGTTTCCCCTGGTGTTTGTTGAGAACGTTATGAGTGTTCGGTATAGCTATATCGCCAAGAAGGACTGAATTGTCTCTTCTATCAACCACCACGATGTCACGTCTGTTTAGTAGAGTCTAAAATTGTCATTTTCGAGCACCTTCTGCGGCTTGTAATACGGTGTATACGTATTGAGAAGACCGAACTTGTTGACCAGTTTCTGGTGGATGATGTTGCACACTTGGTTATGCCGGTATTAGCACACTACAAGCAGATGTTATATATTGGATGGTCTCTGATGTTTGTTGGCACTTACTGCATTTGTCAGATTGAGTGTTCGGATTCTTAATAATATTTTTCTTGTAGTTATTCGTGTTGATAACTTGATCCATCATGAAACCTACGGTCTCTGGAAAGAGATTTCCGCTAGTAAGCCATCTGTTTGAAGCTTCATTGTCAACATGCGGTTGGTTATGGTCATGATGATGTCTACCACGTAGTGCCTTTCATGACTCCTGTTCCAGTTTCTCTGTGTTCAATACTATATTTAAGTCAGATTCTGGTGATGCGAGGTTGAGTGGTGAATAATTCTTATCCGTTTTGGATATAATCAGGTGCAGAGTTGATTTAATTTGAAAGAATTCACGTAGTTTCATTACCTGTCGAGCATGTTCCACCCTTTTTTCGGGATAATATTGTTCTTCTTCATCATTGTTCTTGTCAACCTCTATATACCTTCTAGGTTTGTTTTTGTTCCCTTCAGGATTCTAAAAGGTTACGTTAAAACACGTGTGGCATAGGTGTTGATTACCTGGACTAAGTTACGTGCATTTAATTCAGATTTCATAAGTGACTTCACTCTTTTGATGTATTGATCCTGGATTTAAATTTTTGCCTGCTTGTGGTCCAGCAACTTAGCCCGTTGAAATCCTATGTGTTTGTAGGTTTGTACTAATTATTATTATTATTATAAAATCCTTTCTGTAAATATTACACGTACGTTCATGTATTAGACCTTAATTTGACATCGACTAGATGGTAATTAGCCAGCATTTGTTTATGTTTGCTGATGAGATCTTTGTTCTTTGTCTACGTTATATATTATAAACAAAATGGTTATTGAAGTAATTCTAGAAAGGCTACGTTTGCAAACGACTCTCATACATTTTTTTTTAGTTATTTTTGAAATATCTCGGAAGATCAGGTGTTCAGAATTAAAATGACTCAGTTGCAACAAAATACGATTATAATAGAAAAAAAATTATTTCAAGGTTGAGAAAATTGCGTAAGAAATTGTTGGCGTCAGCAAGCGGCAAATTAAAAAAACGAAATGAAGGGCTTAAGACTGATTGTGTGCGAGCATATTTTGATTTTTTAATGTACAGGGTAATACATAAGAACTGAACGAAAATATAAGTTGAGAAAGAATAATTGCATAAAATGCAATGGGTTTAAGCCTGCTCCTTAGTGAGTATCATCAGCATCATATTTTGGGCTTCCCTATACGTTTCTGATCCGTATCGGTTCTTATTAGGTACACCCTGTATATATAAAGTGTCACTTAATATTAATAAATGTATTTTTGCAAAATATTATCAAATAACATATCATTTTAACGTTAGGTTGAGACTTTTTAGTAGCCTCATGTGGGACTCTGCATGAGGTATAATTATATAAAGTTAGTTATTATAAAAATTCTTTTTAAACATTTTTTAGTTATTTTAAATAACAGTTTTTGCGCGAGTTATATCTAGAAAAATCCCAATTATTTTAAAAATTAAAATGCATCATATTTCACATTTGACAGCATTTATTTTAATATAAAAATAGGATGTTGTAAACATCTTTCAATTAATTTTGTTAATTTGATTGTTGAGATTAAGTTCATTCGATATTTTGTAAGATTTTGTTTTTGTTGTGAATTAAATTTATTAAAAATAAAGTTTCGAAAGTTAAATACACAACTCGCGTGGTAATTTTTATCATAAAGCAATAGAAGCAGAGATAAAATATTCTAACAATGATTCATAGACAAAAACATTTATGATATAAAATGACCTAATATTCTACCGATAAACACAAAATCCGTATGCACGGTTTTTGCATCTTAAAATGCATATCAGAATATTAATAAAGACCACCACATATGTTCCAAAGCAATTTATTTATTCATTTCGAGAATTTATGTGAACGCTGACGTTTAAAAACATACACTGCTCGCAATTATTAAAAAACACGTATTCACGATTTGATAATATTTAATTATAATTCAATGGAATTAAATCATGGGTAATTACATGTAATGCCAATAAAATGATTACAAATAAGTTCAGTTTAGAAATGGTTTAAATCAGAGGTGTCAAGCTCAATTTTGCACAGGGCCAAATATTAAATTTTGAATTCGAAGATGGGCCAGATTGAAAATAAAAAAAAATGAACTGTATTATTATAAAATTTTATTTATTAAATTATATAAGTATATAATATACGATTGATAAAAATCTTATCAAAGTTATAAAAGATGGTACATTATGTTGAGCTCGAGAATCCAGATACCTGACTTCTCTTGTTTCATATTCGTTGTAGTTAATTCAAGAATTGATTGGAGATGTTCATTCGCAAGTCTTGTGCGATGTTTGTTTTTATTTATTTTCATGACGGAAAACATCTATTCACATAAATAGGTGCTACCAAACATGCAAAGAATGCGTGCTGCATACTTTTTTAATTCCGGGTAATTATCCAAATTTTTGAGATGGGAATGAATCATAGGCAACTTTCAACATACAGTCTTTAATAAATTCACCAACAGTGAACGGTTTCTATATTTTCGCGATTTCTAATCCAATAATAAAAATATTCAATTTTCTTAGAGAAACATTTTAAAAAAACCCTCGGTTTTCATTCTCCAAAGATAACTCACAAACAAATCAACTAAGTTCGACCAGACTGGCGGCAATCGACGTGGTTTTTTGAGGTTAAAAGCTGATAAGTTTTTAAAATCGATCAGTAGAGCCGTTTAAAAATCATTTCAAAAGGATCACATTTAAAAAACGATTTTGTTGCTTATTCTTTAGGCTCATTTGAACATTGTTCAATGTAGCAACTAAATCTTCTCTCCGTTTTTCGTGTAACAAGTCGAGTTCAAGCTAGCATGTGTCAAGAAAATTATTGCTAGTATAAAAAATTCGTCCGGTCTTTTTTTTCTTCTAATTTTTGGTAGTGCTTACTTGCAGCACCAAATTACTAACAAATTTTGGTTGACTAGTGGACTCGATATTTATTGATTTATCAAAATTTTATGCTAGCTTTATATGAATTTAGCAGTTATTGCGATTTTTCGCGAACGGCTCAAGCAACAAAATCGCTGTTTCGGCAACTAAATAGGAAGAAAAAAAGTTACGTTTTTTTGTTGATTTTTGCTAATTTGACGCTGTTACCTTGACAGAGCTAAGCCGTACGACCTGCGACGATCAGCTTCGCAGTGGTCCATCAAATGAGGTGACAATTTTTGTGCCTTTTCATAACCATTGACGCAACGTGTGTCCATTTTCACGCCCGAAGCAAAAGAATAATGAAAACAATAGACTGAGAAGGGATAACCGGCTTCAAAGAAGGTAAAGACCTTTCCATCTGCAGACAAGGTCATGGCGTCGGTTTTTTGGGATGCGCGTGGAATTTACTACCTCGAAAAAGGAAAAACTCACAACGAGTATCTATCGAACTTAATGCAACGTTCGGTATCGAAGAAATCAAACAAAAACGACTGCATCTGGCTAAAAAGAAAGTGCCGTTTCGACAAAATCAATGAATTAAAGTTTGAATTGCTACCTTATACACCCTATTCGCCAGTTTTAGCCCCCTCGTATTATTTTCGGCTATTTTTTGTGTGTTTTCTTTGATAAACCAGGTACTTTTGGAACCATCATCGTATTCTTCCATAGTAATAGGACAGACGGACAACAATAAAATTATATTGAGTAGTATATATATATAGGAGTGAATCATTATTAAAGAATGTTTTTAGAGTGGTAAAATTTTGTACGGTTATCTCTTAAACCGTTGATGCAATCGAGAAAATGCAATATACATGTATGCTAATAAAAATTGTCCTTGACGAGTTCAATGTAAAATACGAGGTCTAAAAGAGAACAAAAAATAGCAAGACGAATAAATGTTTTTGTTTTGATATCAAAACCCGGTGCAAGTTTTGAAAAGGTAGTTGGTTTTGAATGTAGTAGCAGCAAATAGCTAAATATTTTTCAAAAAGAAGTCGATGATCTAGTACGTGATTTAGATTTTCCCAAAGGCACAAGTATTTGCATCAGTGGAAATTGGAATAAAACAAATTTTCCAGTTATTATTGGTAAATAGATACTTATAGATCTCATGTCATGGCTATGTAATCTTTAATACAGTGCTTTTGACCTGTCCAAACCATTTTCTAGATTATTAATTTGATAGTTATGAAAGATGAGATTAAAAAGAGGAAAGCTCAAATTGGCACTGTATCATCGAATTCACACATATCAAAGACAGTAGTTAATAAAATTTGGATATTATATAGTAACCTCCTAAAAACGCCTACAGCCTGGTTTACGATGAAATCGTTGAACAGATTAGATTCCGAAAAAACTGGAACGCCTTCCTTATAGTCCCGATTTATCGACATGCGATTATTTATTTGGTCAATTGAAAGAGGTACCTGGCGGACTCAAAAGCAATGCGATGATAGAAACGAGAGATTTTTATGAAAAAAGAATCCGGTTTCCGGAGAATTGACTATTTAGAAAAACTAAAAAGCTAAATAGACGGGGAGTTGGCTACAAAAAACAGGTGCGCGCCTTTTCAGCTTGTAAACTGGCGGCCCCAACTTAGTATATCACCAAACGCCACTTCTTAAGGTCAGCATAGGTCGGATATGAAAATGCCAGCCGGCGTTCCCGAACGAAAAAATTGGCTGAAAAACCTCATAACGGGCGCGCGGGAAACCTTTTGTAACGTGGGGTCTAAACCTCAAATAAGAGCGGTGTAATGGCGCAAGAAGTTTTTCAGGCCGGAAAACCCGACCTGTGCTGACCTTAAGAAGTGGAGTTTGGTGATGTGCTAAGTTGGGGCCGCCAGTTTACGAGCTAAAATGGCGCGTACCTTAACGACGCTGTTTTTTATATCCAGCTCTGGGACTAAAAGCTTTGTAACTTAATAATAAAATTGTTTAAAGCGAAATTTCAATTTTTATTTGTACCAAACTCGTATTGAATATTTTTTCAATAAAAAATTTTGTATTTCAAACTAAAGAGTGACTCAAGCGGTTGAGGTGACGTCACTAGTCGCTCATTTAACGTGATTTTATCGTTAACTGGATGACTGTTCAATGGATGACGACGAACGAGTCATTGGCAGAGGGATGTTCACTTTCTGCTCTCGCGTCTCACTAACTAACACTCTCTTCAATTCTCACGGGTCAAAAGAACATTTATATGGGGGAAATTACTAATTGTAAATGGCCAGTGGAGCATAAAGAAAAGAATACGAATGATATTTCCAAGAGAAAAAATTTACAATGCTCAATAATTGGAAGAATACATATTTATATTTAAATAATTTCTTTTTCTAATAACTAATAAAGTATTTTCTCACAACGAAATAAAAACAAAATTTATTATTCAGAACGATGTTTTGACCTATTTAAACAAAAATTACACGCACCTGAATAAAAAAGGCAAAAGTAGTTTTTATGCCCAAAATCTTAGAAAAAGTAAAAGCAATTAACACTGACCGTTACTGTATATTATTGAACATATTGACGAAAGAATTAACAAAACACATGGTAAAATAAAAAAAATTCGATAGTCAAACTCAATGGATTAATTCCACCGTATTGTAAAGATATAGTCATCAGGCATTAAAAAAATTCTACAAAAAATATCTGTCAAGATTTTAAAAAAAACACTCTCCATCTAAAAATTCTTAACAAGAAAATATTGATATACCCGTAATATATCATTATCAGATAAATAAATGAAAAACTTTGCGTGTGTCAGCTAAACAACGAATATCGACAAAAGCCAAGAATTATTTCTAAAAAGTATTATTATAATAATACTTTTTATATATACTTTTTATAATACGTAAAACCTTGTCCAAAACATTTGCGCTGAATAATAAAATAATGAAAGAGTAGATGCAAATAATCTTATCAAAATGGATTTTTTTAATGACGACTCACCAATTCAATAGTTTGATTTTGTTCCATTAGAAACCAGTCGAGTTGCTAATTCAATACCACTTGTCTATAAGGTTAAGCAACTGTAAGTTTCAGTCAAAAAAGATAAAAGGGAATAGTCAATAAAAATTAAATAAATTTTCTAGAGAATTTGTTGAAGGTCATTTTGATTTTTCTACTAATTGATTTTGCTATTATAATTATCTAAAAAGACAGCAACAGAAGTAAAGTGTGATATCGATTTTATTTTTTGAGAAAAATATTTTGAAACGAATTCCTCTAGATTCAGAGTTATTTTTGAATACTTTTAAATCCCATTTTGTATCTGCTGCTAATTGATTTTGCTATTATAATTGTTTAGAAGGTTAGGAACAGAGTAGAAACATCAAATCGTCTATGTTGTTTGATAAAAATATTTCGAACGTTGTCGATTTTTAATTTCTATTTTGTTTTAAATAATTATTATAGCAACATTCATTAGCAACAAGTTCCAAATAAACTCACATGTATTTTTGAAACATCAATCGCAATCAGCAATCGATTCTGAGGAGTCAGCTGGTATAACAAATTTTTTTTGGTAAATTATGAGCAGCAATTACTCCCCCAAAGTCGTTCAGTTATACTGCTTCTGATGAAAAAATACGTACAGTTTTTGGCTATGTTTACACGTAATAAATCAGATTTTTTGAATCGATATGAGACAATGGATGAAACTTGGATCCATCACTTCACTCCGGAATCAAAACGATCATCATCTGAGTAGACTGGTGAACCACGTCCAAAGCGTCCAAAGACACAACAGTTAGCTGAGAAGGTTATGGCTTCAGTATTTGGGGATACGCATGGAATATTGTTCATCGACTCTCTCCAAAATGGAGAGAATATCAATAGCGAATACTACTTAGAGTGTTTGGATCGTTTGAATACAAAAATCAAGGAAAAACGGCCTCGTTTCACAAATTCAATGGCAACGATGGTTAAATTGAAAAAATTTCACTTTGAATTGCTTCCTCATCCACCGTACAGTTCAGATCTGGCCTCCGGTGACTACTGGCTGTTCGCTGATCTCAAAAAAATGATCACCCGTAAGAAATTCGGTTCAAATGAAAAAGTAAATGATGAAACTGAAACCTATTTTAAGGTAAAAGACAAATCCTTCCACAAGCAAAACATCGACAAGTTAGAGAAGCGTTGGAATTATTGTATTGCTTTTGAAGGAGATTACATTGACGAATATAATCGATTTTTGGTAAAAAAAAATGTGTTTTTCTTAGTTAGTCACATGACTTATTGAGTGATGTGTTATTAATTAACAACCAGTTCGTGCATACAAAAATCCGATCATTTTCTCGAATTTACTGAATGAACCTCGTACAGAAATATTTACGAAACTTCATCGGAATATTCTTTTATGTATAAAAAATTCAGTTCGAATCAGTAACCGCTTCATACCGAGAAAACCACGACTTTATTAATCATAATAATGATCGGTGAATGGATCTAAAGCTACATTAAAGAAAAAGTAAAGATTTCTTGGAAGCTTAATCACACCTATACATAGGCATTTCAGGTTAAGTATAAAACATGAAAACATGTGTCTATTGTTTGATTGTTTATTGTAATATGTCTTTTTGTATTCAGCACAAGTAGCACACAAACTTACAAGCCGATTATTATTCATTTGAAATGTTTATTTCTCGATACCTTCTGGAATTATCAACTTACCGAAGCCTTACAATAACGATGCCAATTCAGTCCGGTCCGGCAAGTTTTTTTATATAAATATAATATAGGCCGAGCAAGAACGCGTGCCTAATAAGTGATTTTTGTCAGAAATTAATCTCCATGCAGTTATTTTCCTTAATAATAATTATTATTATAACCTGGATATCGCATTGTCACTATTATATAATTTCAATTTATTGTAGGTACTTACTATATTAGACTTATCGTGTTTACCAATTTCACCCTGTATAATATCTACTTTATAAATACATTATTATAAAATTTTATGATTTTTATCTAATTATTATTTTGTTTGATCTAACAATTTTTCGTATAATTTATATATAGAAATAACACGTCTAGGCTGATGTTTACCTTTAAAATAATTTATCAGTAAAACATGTCAACACAGATAGTTTACTAATCACCGTTTTTATCTCAAATTTATCTTACACCAAGGAATAGTGTATGTTATTGACTTAACGAATTAGACAGTGTTAATATACAATTTATATGTTCAAAGACTGGACTAGAGTTGCTGTTTGACCTAAACTGGACATTTAAATCTCGTGTGTATGAAATCACCTAGTGTGAACATGGCTTTTACCTGTCTGCAATAATTTTTAACATTCCTTATATTAATCAATTAGTTGTTATTAGAAAACATTCACACTGTTATCAATTAGTTGAATCGTACGCGGAATATATCTAACGAGATTACATTTAAAAAAACACCTACCTGTTGTGAAGACACAACTACTAAAAAATTGCACTAAAACAACAAACACATTTAATAACAACACACTTTTTTTATACTTCCAGTAGTTTAAGGCACTTCACGCACTGTAAACTTGAAATTCATACATCCTTACATGATTTCAACAGACAAACAAAATTTTCAAAACTTTTCCGATTCTGCGTAAAACTTTTCACAATGTGTTATCGTATCACTCACTAATCGCGAGACTACAAACAAACGCAACGGTATAATGGAATGGAATGCTGTCATTCATTGCTGTCAACTTAATTCCCTTGGCATCACATAATATCGTTTTGCGCACTAGCAAAGTTAACCAGCAGCTCACGCTGTTGCCGCTACCCGTAGAATTTCTAGGTATTGAAACTTTGAGATACAGACAAAATAAGGGAGACTTTGGTACAAATCTTTTGAAAAAATAACACGTCGTATTATGAAAACAGTTTCTTACAATAGTCTGGATAAAATTCTGGTGATAATTTAAAGACAAGTGTATCCAACAATAAACCTAGTTAATTTCTGAGGATATGAAAAAATCAATTAAAACGTATTTGCCTGATTACGAGACGTATCGCAGATATATTATTTCAAATGCAAAATCCAATTCTGTTTAATAAAAAGTTATTGTTCCATTAAACTAACAGTTTTTTATCTACAGATAAAGAAAAAAATGTTTCATTCAATATTAAAAATTGACGCCCTAGTTACGCAGCATCTTATAACACGAAATTAATTGAATGAAAGTCGTAGGTAGATAGGAATTTTGTATAGTGAATCATTACCGGTATTGTCTATTAAATTGACACGTTAAGTAATCACAATTGATGAATAAATAAAATTTTACATGTTCGTACGTCAAAATAATACCATTTTCTTCTCTAGTAATTTATTACGAGACACGACGACAAAAATAAATGCTCAACTGTACCAATGATGACTTAAAATTAAATATATAGTTAGTTATTGGATAAAAGGTATTTAAAATTAATTCAAATGATAGTATACAATTATTTCTTAAATAATTTATTTAATAATGACGAGTTTCTATATTTTGGCTAGATAGGCAACACAGCAAACGTTAATTTGATAGTCTTAGAAAAGAGATGTATAGTATGTTGTATATCTTTCTGTTTTACGTGTTTTTATTTTGTGATAATATATAGAAAGTGACCGTTGTTTAAAATATCTGCTAAAATAAACAGTACTTATAAACGATAATATTTTATTATTTCAAAGCTTTTGTCACGTACTTCCAATGTGTACAATGACTCGCGGGTTGAATAATAGTGCTAATATTTATTTTTTAAGATAAACTTCAGTTGAAATTTGGCTAATAACATTAAGCCCAAAATATCTAATGATATAAGAGATAAGTCTGAAAACAAGTTTAATATCGAAACAATACAAAATTTGCCGTAATGCAAAATTATTGGGATATTATGAAACAGCGTTGGCAATGATGTAAATTAAAATGAATCGCCGCCATTTCTTCAGTTATACCAATAGAAGTTTACAAAAACATTTGTTTAGGTTAAGTTTGTACAACACAACAAAAATTAAAAATAAATAAATGTGTAAGTTTATTCTTGATATTTCCAAATAACATATTCGGTTTTTAATACTTTCAATGTTAATTGAAATTTGTGGATGGAATGAATAATTGTTTTAAGGAAACATGAATAATCAAGAGACGCATACATCTCCTTTGGACAACCTTTACGATGATTTCGAAGACTTCGATTTAGGACAAACAGTAGAAAGGGTAATTATTTCGTTTATATGAACATTATATTATTAATAAATATTAATTTATAGTTGAAAAAGGAAATCAAAATGTTGAGAGATTGTATAAAAGAGCAAAACAGAGATATCGCCAAACTTGCTGACACAATCGTTGAACTAAAAACAACTAATGAAACATTATCGAATAATATCAGTTCTTTATATTCTACAGCAAAATCTGAAATAGATAGAAAGGATAGA
Source organism: Diorhabda sublineata (assembly GCF_026230105.1). Classification (NCBI taxonomy): domain Eukaryota; kingdom Metazoa; phylum Arthropoda; class Insecta; order Coleoptera; family Chrysomelidae; genus Diorhabda; species Diorhabda sublineata. Next base: position 7,134,678 of record NC_079475.1, on the reverse strand, counting down.
TTGATAGCTGAATTAAGAAGGGAAAAAGATAATATAACTTTCAGGAGACAAGATCGTTTCCATAGCAACAATACGCCTACTACTGGATATAATTTGGAGATTAACAACAGTCATACTTCCGATCGTCAGAATAACGTTTCTAATCATTTCAAAGAGCAAGCTATGGATATTTCTACAAATTACAACATGAACAAAGACTTATGTAAATTACATCGACAGAGATATACACAAGAAAAAAACAATAGGAATCATCAATATATGGAACTCCCGATCCCGAAATTTATAAATGAAAGTAATGTTGAATCAGAACATCAAGATAGTAAACATTTTGAAAATCTAAAATTCTATAGAAACGATATGGGTTATTTGGACGAAAGAAGTAATAATAAAGGAACAACTAGGGGAACAGAGGAAATTGCTGACAAAAGAAGCGATAAAAGTGCCGATAGAAGGAGTGATAAAAGTAGTGACAGAAGGAGTGATAAAAGTGCCTACAGAAGGAGAGGTAGGAGTAGTGACAGAAGGAGAAATAAAAGTATGGATATAAGACGAGATAGGAGTACTGGCAGAAGAAGAGATAAAAGTAACTATAAACATAGAAAGGAATATGGTAGATATGAGGATAGTGATAAAACTGATTATGCAAATGACACATTCTCTAGAAGGTAAGAAATTTATTTATTCTACTAATTTTTAAAAATGATTATAAATTATTTTATCTTAGCACCGTAGTAATTTTATCAGGTGTTTAAATTGTGGTATTTTCACATCCTGGCATAAAATACGATTTTTATACACTTTTCAGATTGGTCAAGGTTTATTTTAGAATAACCGAAACAATAACTGTTGTATTTACTTTGTATCATATGTTCAGTGTTTATTTTATACCTATGATTTTACGCAATATAGCGACCTTACTGAAATGTTTAAATTACCTACAAAATTTTTGAATATCCAACAATTTTTTTTCTATAAATATTGATCAAGAATAAAAAAAATGTAATAAAAGTTGTAAATACATTATCCAAAACTATTTTTTCCCAAACCATACAAATACCATATTAGAGAAAGTAGTTTATTATTTTTTTTAACACACCATATATTTCTTAATGATATAAAGCAATTTTTTGTGGTATTTGATTTTCCAGGAGATACTATTCCACAAAGGACAAATATTATGAGAGAAGCAAATCTAGAAACCGACATTCTCATGAACATAACCCAGAACATAATTTGGAAGATTTAAAACCATACAAATCCTCTCAAGGTAAGAAAAGCCTTAACGTTGTAGATAAAGTGGAAAGGGAGATTACAGATTGGACTAAAAGTGAAACTTTTGAGCAATTGCTTAAACTACCAATAAAACAGTGGAAAGAAGATAATAATGATAATGTTAAAGGAAAACTGAGCAAAAATGAAGAAATGGTAGAAACTAAAACTGACAGTACTGATAATAAACGTGTAATAAACAATTTTTTTGCAACAAAAGTGAATAATATTTTAGATGATGTCATGGATAATATAAAAAGTAAAAATGTAATAACTGTGATGACTAACAAAAAGGAAGATGTAATACAAAAATCCCCACCATGTGTAAACGATGTTGTTACAAAAGAAAATGCGATTGAAATTGATGAGGAGGAAAATAAACTGGATGAAGATGAAGATTTGAACCACATGGAAAGCATTCATAGAGAAATGCTGAAATTTATAGAAGCGACAAAAAACAAAAGTGAAGGGAGATTGAAAGTAGAAGACGTTTTCAGTACAGATTCTAGTGACAAAAGTATTAAAGAAAAAAACAGTTCTCAAGAATTTACAGATACAGACAAAAATTTATCTGCAAATATTAACGATGGTATTGAAGAAATAAATAAATTCGAAGAACCATCAATTTTCCAGTATGTTTTCGGAGAAGACCCGGATTCAAAGGAATTCCAACAATTAGTACAAAATACAATAGACGAAAGTGATAATACTCATATAAAAACAAAAAATATATCGAGTATAACCAAAAAAAAAATTACAAAAATGAAAGATAATAGGGAGGAAAAGGATGAACAGAAAAAAATAATAAAGGAAATTAAAGCCCTATCTGATCCAGAATTGAAAGTCGGCAGTTGTGATAAAAATACAAATTCAATTTTTGTAGAAAATATACATAAAAATTCAAAAGAAGCAATAAATGAAGATAAAATTATTTCAGTTGATAATGCAGATAAAAAGAATAATAAAATTGATGATTTGGTATCAAATATTGTACAAAAACCTTCTCTAATCGAAAAGGATAAATTTAAGGACAAATTGAAAACGCCTGAAGTTGTAGAATCGATAATTGATACAAGTTCAAATTTAATTTTTGTCAAAGACTCACAAAAAACATCTAAAGTAGTTAATAGTGATAAAATTATTTCAGAAATTAATAAAATCGATAATTTCCATTTCAATATTGAGACTAAACCTACTCCAAAACAACATAATGATGAAGAATTTAACAATAACAATGATAAAATTAAAAAACAAGTAGGAACAAAGTCGTTTACAGTGAAAGACAATCAGAAACTATCTGATGATAAAAAAATTATCATTGTAAGTGATGTTGTCATTGTACCTAGTCCGCCGAAGCCAAAAATGACAAGTATCAACCATATGCCAGATATAAATGGAGTAAATCAACCACAAATTAAAGAAATAAAAAATGTACCAAAATCTGTATCGAAGAAAGAACGATTATTAGAAAAATTTGCTTCAGAAGAAAGTAACAATAAATGTGATATTGATACGAAAAATGATGGTACGAAAAGTTTGAAAAGAAAATTTAGTGAAGACTTGAACCCACCAAAAAAAAGAAAAATTTATTTGGATACTATAGAAGATGAAGATAAAGAAACAAATAATAGAATCAGTAAAAGACCCTCTACTGGTTCCAAATATAAACCAAAACCTACCAGACGATCAGAAAGGATTAATACCAAAAACAAAATTGAAACCAATACTACAAATATTAACACAGAGGAAGAAAATAACCAGAAAAATAATTTTGATAACGAAAATAAAGAAATTGACAATCATAGTTCGGTAAAAAAAACTGTCGATTTATTAAATACACAAACAAGTGAAAAATTATCTTCTTCTGAAGAAAAAAGTTTTTCTTTTGATACCCAATTGTCTAAAGTTACTGATGGAGTGGAAGTAGTTAAACCGCCAAGAAGGATCAAACCCACCCCCGTTAAGGACGATCCTATTTGTTCTTTTAAGAATATTTTAGCTAAAAATAATAATACAGTGAAACTTTTTTCTAAAACCGTCGCAATGGAAACTAATTTAACCGAAGACAACGACATACCGATTCTTCATTTAGAAGAAATAAATCTTAACAACATGGAAGACATAACTCAGAAAACGTTTGATAGCAGCATAAAGAAATTGTTGGATTATGTGAATTCTGATACGGGGGCGAAAGAGGATGTTTCGTTTGTTGATGCTATAAATAGAGTGGATGTTACTACAGGTGGTGATGTCGCAATGACCCCCACAAAGGAAAGTTTATCGAATGTGATTACTTCCACTCCTAAAGTGACTACTGATACTACAATGATGTTTAAGAAAGATATCGGTAACATTGATATGTGTATTGTTGAAAGTGACGTACAAAATGATCGAGGTACTAAAGAGACTCAAGATACAGAAAAAAATATCATTAAAACAAAAAGTGATGACGACCAAATTGATAAATCTACAAATGCAATTGCTCCAGCGAGGTTTAGGAGGAGGTGTAGGATAGTAGCTGTTGTAAAAAGTGATTAATTTATTTTCTTATTCAACTTATATATAGGGTTTTTCAAAAAAACGGTTTGTCCTATAGAATTTTCAGTATTTATAATTTTTCTTTAAAATCAAGCTCAAATTTTTCTGAAATTTTTGCCTTACTTTGCTCTTGATTGAAGAAGTTAATCCTCAAAAGGATATTTACCTATGATGCTTCATTTGCTCCCCAGCTACATGTAAATTTATAACAATTTTACAAAATTTATCCGAAAATATTCATTCTAGAAAAAAAAAGGTTTATATAAAAATGAAGGTCATAAAAAGCTCTACAAAAAAGGTCCTATAAATTTTTTACGTAAATCTGTTTTTTTGCTGTAATAATATACCGACAAGGATCAAAATAGCTATTTTTTCGTTGTTACAGAGGGGGTGATTAATACCCACTTACAAACATGGAGATATGAGCCGAATTAATAGATTTACGTAAAAACTGTATATAACCTTTTTTGAAGAGCTTTTTATGAGACTCATTTTTTATTTGAAGCTTTTTCTTCAAAAATCCAAATTTTCCAACATATTTAGTACAATTGTTATAACTTTGAAGGGGACTGCAGTCAATAAATTCATTTATTGATAAGTACTAGTTTCCGACATGTGGGACTTCGATAGATGGATTCTACGATTTCCAAAACGCCAAATTAGCGTGTTTTTGTTATAATTCTCAACCGGGTGAATACGAAATACGTAAGAAAAAGTAGGAGTTCTAAAGAGATTTTGCTGAAATTATTGCCTAACCTTGTTCTTGATTAAAGAAAATAATCCCCAAAAGGATATTTATCTATGATTCTTCGTTTGCTTCCCAGCCATCTGAAAAGTTATAAGAATTTTACAAAATATTTCCGTAAATATTCATTATAGAAAAGAAGTTTTATATTAAAAAATGAAGGTCATAAAAAGCTCTACAAAAAAGGTTATATACATTTTTTATATAAATCTGTTCTTTTTGCTGTTATGATCTAAAGTATATCGACAGAGATCAAAATGGCGGTTAAACAAAGCTTTAGGAATTATCTTCTCTTATCAAGGACAAAAAAATTTCTTGAGAACTCTACTCTACCTTTTTAAATACTTTTGTATTTACCCGGTTGAGAATCATAAGAAAACACGTTAATTTGACGTTTTCGAAATCGCAGAATCCATTTATCGAAGTCCCACATGTAATGACAATTGACAAGATAGGTTTGACTCGATCGATGAATTTATAGTTTGCTAAACGTTCATTGTGTTTAATAAAACATTTTTTTGAAAACCGTTGAAAGTTGAAAAATCCTTTACTTATTTTAAGTATTTTCCGTACTCAGGTACTTTTGTTTTCATTATTAAAACGATCCTCATAATAAATTTGACCTCAAGTATCGAAAGTATTTTGCGTCTATGTTGCACAGTAATTTAATTTAAAAAAAAGATATGATGTGGTAAAAAATTATTTATTTGAAAGTATAGTATTTTACAATCTAATATTTCTCATTTCTATAGTTACCCCCCCCCCCATAGTTTTTCTAACTATACTAGCAAATAATATTCATTTGTTCTAATTTTCTCATATTCGAGTTAAAAATTTCCAGTACAACATTCAAAATTACACTATTTTTTCTTTCAAACCTAAATGGAAAGCTTGAAAAACTAAACAGTTAATTTGTGTTCATATGGTGGTAGAATTCAGAATCAAGTTATAACTGGTTCGCAGTAATTTTTATTAAAACCTAATCATCATACCGTTTAATCTCTTGGACTATGGCTGGCGCTTGGAGCGTCTACATACCTCTTTATTGGAGTAGATTACTCCTCTTGTTCTTTTATTATAGCTTTTTGTTGATCAAAGCTTCGTTTAACAGTTTTCTCCATTCTGGTATCTTTTTTAATTTGATTTCTCCAGGTACTTCTTGGTCTACCTCTTGGCCATAGAGGTATCCGTTGTATTATCCTTCTTACCATTTCTGTAGGTTTCCTTCTCATGATTTGTTTTGCCCAATTCAGTCTTTATGCTTTTACATACTTTATTACATTTTTTTCATCCCAGTTTTTCTTCAACCATCTCTCTCCATCTTCTGTAATATTTGGTCTGAGTATAGTTCTTATAATTTTCTCTCGATTATCTTCAGATCTTCTTCTTCCTTTTTATTCATGACTGTTGTTTCTATGGCATACGTAATTACTGGTTTTATAAATTCTTTTTTATTTGGTTTTTTTTATTCATATTCTTGCTTTTGAGTAACTTTATTTTTTCCAAATGTTCGAAGTCTGTCCTATTAGCTACTCCTAGATATATGAACGAGGTTAGTTTCAAATAAATATTTCTGTGTCCTTAAGGGGTCCATTCAACTTTCGACTTATCGTGTTATCTTCGTCTATTTGGTTTTTTCTGTTTTTTTTCTTGCTTTTATTTCCAATTTGTTAATTGCCTCTATTAGTTCTTCTCTTGTATTAGCAACACATCACATGCCTACTAGGTCTGGCTATTAAATAACGAGACTGGTTACGAAAAAGGGTTTTATTATAAAAATTATTGTACATTCGAATACTCCCCACCTCTCGCCACACACCTTTCCATACGTTTTTTCCATTGATCGAAGCAGAGCTGGAAGTCTTCTTAGGTGAGTGCCTTTAGGAACTCTTCTTTTTGTTTTACCGTTTCCATCGACTCAAATCGGTTCTCTTTCAAAGCAGATTTTTTTCCAACCTTTCAAATCCGAGTAGACTCTTTGACGCAAGAGCTTTTGGTCAGGAGTCAGATTTTTTTGCACCAACCTCGCGCAGACTTTTTTCATGTGTAAAATTTTCCTCAGCAATCATCCGGATTCTCATTCGACGATCTGCATGCACAATTTGGTTCATTTTGGTCACTGTTTCCGGAGTTGAAACAGTCATAGGGCGATCTCACTAAAGCGCTTACATCACTCAAACACACGCTCACAAGATAGAGAATTGGTCTCTTGTAACAATTTATATCACTGTCGAAGTTTTTTTCAATTTAATGAGAAATTTGAGATTGATACGTTTTTCGTTACACATGGTATCCGGGACGAGAAAAAACACGTTCGTTGCAAACCGCTACTGCACAAATACTATAATAGTAACGGAAACGTCTTTTGGGACGTGGATAGACAAGAGATCTAGATACCCAAAGCACTACTCGTTTTTTACCACATCCGTCTAGGGCGCCCTCTAAGCGCGCAGTCTCGTTATTTAATAACTAGACCTCGTATGCTACTGCTCGTATTTGGTTTGTTATAATATTTTTAATATTTAATTTTGCTTTTCTCATTACGTTCTCGAAAATCAAATTGAACAGGGTTGGAGAGATTAAAACTTAATATTAATTGAAAAAAAGAGTTGAAAATATAAATTCAGTGATAGGTTATTAAAAAATTTATTTCTTACTATGTGTTTGAAAACATTACAATTTGAGTTTTAAATTTTCAGGATTTTGAATATGTCCGAAATTGAAAACTAGTTCGAGGGTCTACATTTTAACATATTTTCATGATTCCCACACATTTCTTGAAGACCCCAATCGAGGGAATTCACCAATTTCTTTTGTATCAATTGATTGTTATTATTTCCATCACTAAAAATTATTTATAATCATTTTTTTTTATAAATACAACAGATTTAGTCGTATCAACACATTTTTTCATACCAAGACAAATATTTACAGTCTTAGATCCGGCTGCAGAATTAGTGAACTCATCATTTTTTTATTAAAACCCAAATTTTTATAATTTGGAGAATATAAAATTGCCAAGTTGCCTATAAAATTTTGGTCGCTGGTATTTTTAATTTATTTTTGGGCAAAATTTCCGTTCTATTGTTTTTTAAATAAAATCTCGTCTATATCACGGCAATTTATATATGTTTATGTGATTTCGAATTTCCATTACCATTCAAAAGTTACAATTTGTTACGTAAAATTCGGTAAAAATATAAAAAAATTCAAAATTATCGACTTTAGTTCACGTGTGTAGTTTAAAAGAAAAGATAAAATTGTTTAATAGTTATTTATGCAAAATACATAAAGTAATACTTTATTATATACACCGGATTTCCTTGAAATTTTAGTATGTAATACAGTTTTTTATGCTGAAATGCCACCTAAATTATGGGCGGTTTCTTATTGGGAAAGTGGCAAGGAAACACCAAAGTGGACTAACTTCAACATATTTTCCGAAGCTTTCGATTACTTATGTATTCATCGTCTGGGAAATAATTAATTAAGATTTCCGGTAATTTTTGATATTATTAATGCTTGTAAAAATTTTTAAAACTCATAGAATTCAAAATTCAATATTCAAATTGACGTTGATAGAAATATTGATTAATTGAAATATTGATTCTATCAACGTCAATTTGAATATTGAATTTTGAATTCTATGAGTTTAAAAAATTTTACAAGCTTTAATAATATCAAAAATCTCAATTAATTATTTCCCAGACGATGAATACATAAGTATTCGAAAGCTTGGAAAATATATTAAAGTTAGTCCACTATGGTGTTTCGTTGCCACGTTCCCAATTAGAAACCGCTTATATGTTGGGCGCGGAAAACATTCCTTCACATGGTTTTTATGGTTTAAGGAACATTGGAAAATGTACATTATCTTGAATAGTTGATATTTTGCAAATACTTGATGTTGGAGAGGATTAGGGACGGGGGGAGAGATTTGAATATTTAGAATATTTTTTAACATTCTGAAGGTGTCGCCTTATTGATCTATCAGAGATATTTACATTTCGGACTTCTCGCAAAAGGCTGTTGAACTCGACACTTGGTAGAATTCTTTTCACGCTCTGAACTATCCCTAGGTCGCTTTCTCGCGGTTCCAATTATAAATATCCATAAAAAATTGGGTTTTAATAAAAAATCAATGAGTACACTATAAAACTATATCCGATCTGTTGTAAACAAACAAATCCTAAAAAATGAGTATTTGAAACGTGTTTAATCCAGATGGATATTTATTACTAACCTTGTAATATTTACACCAAAAAAATGGTCAAAACATAGCAATCGAGTATTTGTTTTCTTGAACATATATTGAAAAGTGTAATATATATTCCAAATACTTGTTTTTTAGTTTCAAATAACGTTCAACAGTTTTCTGATCTTACTTTGTTAGTTAATTGGTTTTCAATGAAAAAAAAATTAGTTAAAAAATATATTTCACACAAATCACCATTTGTGCCTTAAATTTGATTAATTGTTAATCGTATCTAAAACTTTGATGTACTATATGTTGAAATAACATAAGTTTATCCAACCTAATATTTACATTTTTTGCTATTTTTACATATACAGGGTATCCTGCTTAAGAATTGACTCTATACCAAGTTGCAACCCCTTAGGATTATAGGACCTAAAAAAATGCAACCCTTTAACTTAAAAATATCCAATATGGTTCATTGCATGAAACTAGTAATTTTTATAATACATAGATTCAAAAAAGTACAAAATTTTTGACAAGATAAACCCCACGATAAATATTTGAAACATTTTCTCATAACATGAATAGTTTTTGGGTTATTTTTTATTTCAAGTTTACGGAAATGCAGTGTTCAATTTAATCAATTATTTTTTCTAAAATAAGCATTCAACACCGGTCAAATAACATGGATCATATCAATAATACGTAAATTGCAAATGAATTACGATTAATTTCAATTAGGGCGGTAATTTCCAAAAAGAAACCTCATTTTTGTTATAAATCAGTCATCCTTGTGCAAAAGACTTTTGACACTTCTCATTTTAAAGGTTTTCCTATGTGCTTTGAAAAAGATCTCTCGAATTTTTTCCAAAAATTTCATCAATTTCAAGTTATTTGAGGTTAAAGATTTTCAATTTCGAGGCTCCCCAAAAATAGCCATCCTTCAATGTGCAATAACTCAGTTATTTTTGAATTTACAGAAGTCGTCAAAAAACGAATCTCTTTGTTTTTTGATTAGCTACATTTTTATTCTTAATTATTTTGTTGATAGAAAGAAAACTTATTCAAGAAAAACTGTAGAAAAATATGCGTTTTTTCAATGAAACATGAGTAGTTTCAATCGTTAATAACTCTAAAAGTACCAACTCTCGAAAAAACTTTGTAGAGTTAAAGTTGCTTAGAATTATTTTGGTGAAATAAATTTTCATCTCCAAGAAGGAGTGGCATTCATCCCCAAAGCAAAAGCACCCTCCGGCACAGGGTAGATTTAAAAAGTGTTAATTACTACCTTCAAACCAATTTTCAAGAAAATCGATATTGGTTATCAAAATTCCACGGGAAATCTGCTGGTACCTGGTCTATAAGGACAATAAGTAATGTTAAGTAGAAAGCGATCGAATTTTGGAAGGTTAATTAGAGGTTACCTAACCTTGAAACTTCACAAAATTGTTTTATCTGTCAGTTGATTTAAAAAATTTCATGTTCATTCCATGAATAATTTGGTTCTAAAACTTTTTTCGCTCGTGTAATTTTTCATAAAATTTTGTCATTTTTAAGGAAAAGTCACATAAATAAATAATATATTCATAGCCTCCTTTTTAACCCTCATCTGGTATCTTGGTTAGTGTGTTTTTCGACAACCCGTTTTAAAACAATAATTTCAAACAAAAGTTTAGAAAATGTTTGTATTATTTAATTTCCCTTTGTTCAAAACAGTATTGAAAATAGCAGTTTACAAGAAAAAATTGAACATAAGTTTTAAAGTTAAAAATAAACCTAAACAGTAACCACCGTGGAAAATTTGACGCAAAAAAATGTAGCAATTAATAATGATCCAGAAACTAAATAACCGAATATCCAATTTGATACCGTAACTTTATGATTGGTAACAAAAAAATACTTATTAATAAATAAATAAAAATTTTGCCTCGGCTTTTTCATTGTACATTTACCTATTCTTCTCGCAATCCTGACATACACGTGTCTTTCCTTCGATGTTTGATGCGTAGAATCGTTTTTTAACGGAAATTAACCCAAATTTGCTCGATTAATTTGTTATAAACAATTTAATTGTTTAAAAAGCTATAACTCTAAACAAAGAGATATATGAAAAAAAGTTTCAGATAAAAAAGAATTGTTTTAAAAAGTTCTACAAAAAAGGTTTGTAGAGGTTTTTGCAAAAAATCAATATTTAAAAAGTTATCGTCAATATAATGCAAAATTGACGTTATTTTTTTTTCGCTTTATCATTATTTTGTTCCTACACGACGTAGAAAGATTTAAAGCAGTTCATTTCAAACGTAAAAGTTTAAGCTTCAAAATGAGATGTTGTAGACTTTTTAAATATTATCTGTTAAAAAAAGTTTGAATATACAAATTTTCATGAAAAAAAACGTAGTAATTTATTTTTAAGTGTTTTAAGGGTATATAAATTTTAAAAAACGAGATGCACCTTATAGTAGCTTAAAGTGCTAATCAATACGAACATTTTGACCACTTCCAATAATGTTTTCGACCCTTAGTTGTAAAATTATGTAGATTTTAAACTGCGCGATCAGAGGCTAAACCGATTACTTATTTACAGTATTCGTTATTTCATTGTTTTATTGCACCTTACATGACTTGGTTATTCGAATGTTTTATGATGAATTACTAGAGCAAAAAAGTTTTAGAATCCAATTATCCAATCCAATTTTAAAGTTAGATCACTCCTAATTACTTATAATCACTTCTTGGGGTATTTTCAAGTTAAAATATTGCAAAGAAATTGTTTTATTGCTCTTTAGCTTCTCAGACATGCAACTTGTTATTGGGATAAATTACCCCCTATCATATTTTGGGCTCCCTTATATGTCTCTATTCGATGTCATTTCTTAGGTACATCCTGTATATCATTTGACTTCAAAATAATGCTGGTACCAAAATTGTTTCTTCATAAACAGTTCGATGTATTTAAAGACTGTAAAACAACCTTTATAATAAAAAATATACCATATTATAAATAATAATAGTAATTGTATACTGAAAAAAAAAATATTTCTCATATTTAAGTTGCTGATTGGATATTATGTTATGAGACCAGTTACTACATATTTCAATTTCCAATTATTCTACCCATCTCGATTATTATTTTCTTTGCATTTGTCTATATGTAGTTTCTCAAAAAAAAAATAATTTTTTGTACAAATGCATCAGTATTATGTATGCTAAAACCCGTTTAATTAAAACTTTTGTTCAATCAACATTCTTCATATTATGTATTGAAATATAATGAATAATTTGCTTAGTTTAGTTTGAGATAAATACAATTTTCGATCTAATTTATTCAAAATCGTTTATTTTGAAAATTTGAAATTGTTAATTAATATTTCATACTGTGCAACATAGAACCAGTTATGTTTCGTACTGCTCTGTATATTATTACTTAGCTATTTTTTCAGTTGAAATTATGTATATAGTTATAGACGTTTTCATTCAAATTTACCTTATAAAATTAAGGTAATTTACTGTTAATAGAAGTTTTAATAAATATTTTGTTTTTTAAATTGGATTCTTTTTATTTTTATATACCTGACCCTAGATAAAGTACGTATGTCTGTTAATAAAATTTTAAATAATTTTTGTACACTTTATATCCATCTATGCTATCCATAAACTAAAAATAAAAAATTATTTTGACCTTGTAACATTTGCATGAACTGTATAAAATATGTAGTTGTAAAATCCAAGTTTTGTTGACATCTGTCATTGAATCGAACATCAAGTTATTAAGTCATTGTAGCTGTAGACAAGAATTTATTTGAAAAAGAGAGATCCATCGTTAAATCAATAATGATAAAAAAGAAGAAGTAGTATTTGTTATATTTTGAATCTGTTAATAATTGTTAGTTATTTTTTGTTAAAAGTTATTAGTGAAAATGTTTTTTAGTATTCAAATATTATTTGTAGTAATATTTGTAACAAAAACGATAAGAAATAAGGATTATTACGGAAAATTAGAATAATGGAAGTAAGTGAAGACTAATTATACCAAATTACTTTATTAGTATAAAATTTTATCGTAGAACGTGATTTTTTTTAAATATATTCAATCATTGTGTCTCAAATGGGTGATGAGGATGTCCAATTGCTCTAGAAAATAGAAAAATAAATAAATGAATTTGATTTATCACTCCGTGGTTTCCACTTACGCTTCAAGTTTAAGTATCCTTCCATTACAGTTGAAACTATCCAAAACCGCCAAGTCTTCACTACTCAAAGTGAAGTCGAAAATATCAAAGTTTTGTTGAAGTCTGTTTTTATTAACAGATTTAGGTATTACTATGATTCCTCTATCAACTTGGAAACGCAATAAAATTTGTGCTGGTGATTTATTATATTTGGCAGCAATGCCTGTTAGTTTTGGGTCTTTCAATAGTTCAACATCGCCTGGTTTGGCGAATGGACGATCTGGAGAACCAAGGGGACTGTAAGCAGTTACGGTGATACCTTTAGACTTACAGAAATCAATAAGTTTCTTTTGGTTGAGGTAAGGGTGGCATTCGACCTAAAATCATCATTTTTTCACAACAATAACCTTTTAATAATATCTATTCAATTATTTTTCTGGTAAAACATTAAAAAAATATGAAAATATTATTGTAATTACCAACCTGAAGATTTACCGGTTTGATTTTAGCGATTGACAGTACTCGTTCGATTTGTTTCTCATTGAAATTTGATAATCCAATTGATTTTACTAAACCTTTCTCTTGTAATTTTTCCAATTCTTTCCATGTATCGACGTAATCTACGTCACTGAAAATTATTGTACCATCTTCTCTTCTTGGGAAAAGTTCAGCTTCTTCCTAGAAAATTCATTAAATAACCCAGCAATGAAACACTGTATTATACACTACTACTAAAAAGTTTTTGTCCACCCCATAATCCTTTTGTTAAATTTAAAAATAATACATTTTAACAAATTTCAATTTCACATTGTCAAGCGAAGGTCGAAACGTTGTCGGTTATTTGTTTACGCATTTCTTCTGTGTTTATGATTATAGTTTAGTCCTATAAGATGCAAGAACGTGCTGTGATTTATACTTATTGGACCAAAACATCTTTTTGTGAAGTTCGTATACAAACTGTTTTCGTTCTCGCTAATTCACACTTGTAAGTTTTAAAATGGATAAAACCAAGGAACTATTAATCAAAAGCCTTCATGGTCTAGGCACCTTTGCCATCGAATTAAAAATACCTCGACGTACTGTTCACTACAACGTGAAAAAATATGCATCCACCAGGAGCTTTGGCGATGGGAAACTTTCAGGGCGACTCACAAAAATCACAACCACTGAGGATGAACGTATTGTATTGTTTAGTGAACGCGATCAATAACTCACGGGCACAGAGATAGCGGCTTAGATCAATGAATCTAGGGATCTGCCTTTGAGTACTAGGTAAGTAGATTGAAGAAAGCTGATATGTTTGGAAGGGTGGCAATGAAGAAACCTCGCAGTGGACTAAAGAACATAAAAATTGGACGCATGAAGCTTGGGGGAGAGTTTTATGGAGTGATGAGACAAAGTTTGAGGTTTTTGGGTCTTATAAAAGAGTGTTTGTATAGAGGATTTTACATTTATGTGTAATGACAAGAATAAACCATGGCGGGAGTTGGGTAATGGTTTTAAAATGTTTTGGAGAAAGGGCGACTGGAGATCTGGTAAAAATTGAATGGATTTAGAAGAAAGAATACTATCAAAAATATTGAAGGTGAATCCCAAGCATTCCTCAAAGCCGTGTAAAGTAGGAATGGGCAAATACTTCTAAGCGCGGGCTATAATGAGATGTTCAAAATGTATCCCGCCCGGGGGCCGTATGCCATGGACAATGAATGTTTTAGGTGGAGTTTTTTCTCTACCCAAGAAATTTTCTTGACAAAAACATTACAATGGTCATTTTAAAGAAATTTGACAGTTAATGATGAATTGTCGGGCGAACAATTTGTGCCCTGTATAATATGTCCATAATTTTTTAAAAAACTAACATTAAATATTTAAAACAATGCATGCAGAATTTCTCAACGGGCCGGCTTTTGCCCCCCTGATGTAAAAAGTATTTGAAATAATTGAAAAGGAAGAATATACTGAAAGTAATGATTCAGCCGTCATAGTCGCCCGACTTCAACCCGATTGGGAGTTGTTGGGGGACAAATTGGACAGGGAAGTCAGAAAGCAGGGTTTTAGTTTCACTTCCCACCACCATCCTGAAGAATAAATGGAACCAAATAGACCATTATTTGTCGAAATTTTTATAGAGAATGTCAAAATTGAGCAACGAAATAAAAGCAAAAAGAGGTTACATCGACAAATCAAAATTTTAAATATGTTACAATTACAGATTGTAGTTTTATTATAAGTTCGTTCTAACCCATTAAAAAACCGTCCTTGGTAGGGCGACGATTCTGCGCAATAGAGACTACGTGTTCCCACTGGGCAGTTACCGTTATACGTATAATTCTGTTTTGCGTCCCAACTGACTTAAGCAGGCCCGTGCATAGCCGGAGATGGCGCAGAAAATATCATATAACGCTTCCAATAACCATTCCAAGATTGATCCAGACTAGCAGGTTGGAACAAACCTTATTAGTAAAAAGTGGCGCAAAAAGAACGCATGAATTTCAAACCAGTACAATTTGCTTTATTTTGATTACAAATAAAATGGACTCTCATAGATACAATGTTTAGATTATCCAATTTATGACTTTGTTCATTGGAACCTAGTGGAGCGGCGAGGACTTTGAAGAACTGACGCCCTAACTTTGTCGACATTTTGTGGAGTTCGCGCCGTGCAGGTACGACCAGACGACTTTTACTTCATAACTGTTCCAGTTGTGCAAAAAGAAGCAACCCAACTAAGTATTGTGTTGCGATCAGGTATCCAACCATTTCGTGGAACATTGAACTCTGCGCGGAAAAGCCGTTGGACAGTAACAACAGATTTTTATATTCTTGTCTATACATGTTCTTTGAAATGTAAATATCAAAAGCGATCGTATTATTTTTATTTGTTGTGTATTACGAAAACTACGGGGTGGACAAAAACTTTTGACTGGTGGTGTTTATAATGAAATAGATAATTACTTTGTAAGCCATGGGCCAATGGATCAAATACAAATCTAGATAATCCAATTTCAGATTGGTTAAAGTTTCTTTAAGAGCTTTTTCGACCAAGTCAGGTCTGTGGAATGTATTCCATAGTTTACTGGTAATGAAAACATCCTCCCTTTTGACGATACCTTCAGCAAATACGGCCGACAGAGCTTCTCCTACTTCTTTTTCGTTTCCATATACATAAGCGCAATCGATGAGTCTGTATCCAATTTTAATGGCATCTTTAACGGCTTGAGTTACCTCACCTGGTTTCGACTATAACAGAAGATTATTAATGACATCCTCTTATATAGGTGATAGAACTACTTGTTGATATGTTTTATCTGTTAATAATAAAATTTAAAATAACTTCTAAACGAAGTAGCTGACAGACTCGCTAAAAGTAGGGACACACAAATCCTTCTGTGGTATCAGCTACAGGACAATAGAAAAACCATTGGAAAAAAAATAGATAGGGTTAACTGTAGTTACTAAGTAAGAGCAGCTTACAAATACTAACAGGAGTCCTGTCGAGGCGCTTTAACCTCAATCGACATCTGAAAACACTAGACTTGACAATGCAGCGTGCAGATTATGTTGTGCAGAAGACGAAACCTCTAACTACATTCCCTCGAAGCGTGAGACACTACGGAACTTCAGAGCACCACACCTGGGGGTGTATGAAATAGAAGACAAAGATCTCTGGCAACTACAGCCATCCCATAAAAGTATCAACGCCAACACAAATCAAAAACAGAATGGAGGCTGTTTGTGGTGACTTGTGTTCATCATTTTAGCTGGGACCAGACTCATTAGAAGGTGACCAACGTGTAGGAGATTATGTGATAGTTATCACTCCAGAAAATCTTGAATTAGTGGAAGAAATTGTTCCAAGAACCTATTAAGGATGTTGATTTACAAAGAATGTTACGGTACGATACAATCACCATCCAGTGGAACAAAGATAGCTATACAATAGACCAGAAATAGAAATTATATATATTCAGAGTCTAGAATTACTATGTCTATGCACACAACACATAAGTACAAACAACGGTCGAATAAAATTGCTAATAAATGATAAAAATCGAATTGTCAATAGTCAAAACAAATCTTTCAAGATTTAGAGCAATGAGATCTTACTCAGAGTGTTCCAAAATTTATACAGCCGAACGCAAACCGAGCAGTGAGAACAAAATAAGTATATTGCCGAACGCTACTGTCAGAGTCATAAGATGTAAGTAGCCGAACACAGCATGTATGCTGTCAATTTGCCGTTAACAATCTATATTACTACGAAACTGTTCTTTTAAGAACAAATTATTTGGGAATTCACGATAATTATGTATCAAAACTACTACAAAGCCATCATTAACCTACAATGTTGATCGAAACAGCAATAATAAACCATTACTATCTTTACAGGTACATAGTATAAAAGGTAAGTAAAGATGAGAAATATTAATTGATACTATCCAGTCTTTCATAAGCTTTTTATTTGTATTTTACCGAAAAATACAATTTAAAATGAGTGGAACCATTTGATTATATTATTTTACTGAAACTTAATCATATCACTAAAAATATGCATTTATTTTGACGAATTTACTATATAAAAATAAAGTTTAAATATATTTGTCATGTAAACTGTTTATAAAGTTGTTACCAGTCTAATTCCTAATAATTTGAAAGCAATAAAAAGTACAGGAAGCATCAAATTATCACTTAATTTTTAATGTAAAATAATTAAATTTGATAAAAATCTTACTAGTACAACACTGATTAAATATTTATAAGTATTTGTCTGTTTTCTGTTCTCCTTGAACATATTATATAACATATTTTACTGATATCTATAATGAATGTTATCAGAATATTGGAATAGTTTACTTTTCAATCAAAAATTATCAGATTCATCTCATTACTGTAACATTATTGAGATATCATGTCTGATTAGAATTTAAATTAATTCTTATATAGCAATGACTTGCATAAAATCAAAGAGTCGTCTGAATCCTATATAAAACTCTTTATTTGGAATATAATTTTTATATAATAAACTCCATTCTCCTTACATTGTTTAAGGTTACTGGCAATTCTCGGAAATTCACATTATTTGTACATAGGGCTGTAGTTCCAAAAACGGGAAACTCCCGATTGGCTTCCAGATACTCTATCACAAACTACATGATTGTGCCTAAAAGGAATTTGGCGTCTCTCAAGGAACGAGGACAAAAATAGTTTTTGTCAACCTTAGCTAAGCACGCATTTTCAGCTACTGATATTTTGTGCATATATTTAGATTTTTTATTGCACAAAAAAACTCCGCAAATTCGTTTATCCAGCACCATCATATTCTTTCTGTTCTTTTTGATTGATGAAAGACATGAGGTCGAGCCATTATATAAGAGCCACAATGCGTTCCGAGTTTTCCTAGACAATTCTCCCAAATATATCAGATAAAACCCAACCACATACACTTCTATCGTCAGTGTTGAGGGTTTTCTATGGTTTCCCTGTAACCTGGTGAGTAGATTCTCCAGCTAAATGGCCGACGATAGTAAATAACGAGGCTGTACCCGCCTGTCCCTTATTTAAATTGAAAAAAAAATTAGAAGCACAAAAAATATATGTATCCCTAAATCGAGAATAGCCATTTTTAACTCCACGCAACCTCCACAACCCCAGCTCTGCAGAGGAGCAACTCCTATATCAAGGACAACTCCTTTAACAAACCTTCCTCCTACAAAAAATTTCCTTTTTCCTACATAAAAATTCTCCAAAATCTCTTTCTCTCTTCTGGACGTTTAATATTTGCCAGAATCTGCTGTAGCTGTTTTGGGAGAGTCGCTATACAAATTATATAAAATAAAATATTAGCTACCACTAAACCAATTTTCGATAATCAGTTTAACGTTAGCAGCTGTAGTTTAGGGTGGTGGCTAACACTTTATTTCATATAATTCATGTAATGACTCCCAAAACAGCTACACCAGATTCTGGTAAAATATTAACTACTCACACACACACACACACACACATTTCCCTTGAGACGAGCCCGTCCCTCTAGGCATCCACCCCCGGATAAATCCACGAGTGGGTGCGAAGAAGAACATTCCAACTACCCCCTGTCAATTCCGACAGGTCCTTATCCTCTTTCACGTCGCAGTTTCGCGTGTAGAATCCCTCCTCTCCCCTTATGTCTATGGGAGATTCTGGGATGTCTTATCTTTTTATTAAAGAGATTAGCCTGTTGGCTATACACTCTTGGCTTCTTGTTCTGGACGTTTTCGTGTGTGTGTGTGTTTCGCGGCCTCGGGTAAACCTCTTCCTACCTCCTGCCGATAGGAAAAGATCTAATCCGAGTGGTCCTTCGCCTTCTCTATAGCTGTCCCCGATGTATAACTCTACATTTCCTTGTGAAATGCAGAATTACCGTGTCGGGGGGTGTCCTCTTGTGGTTTATTTTTGTTGAGCAATGAGTGTTGCTATGAGTATCTGCATATTTTGCAACATACTCAGTAGCTCCGGTGTTTTTTCTTCTGTCTTTGTTGTTTTCTTCGCAACTTGTGCGTAAGTGCGTCCTGTTTGCGTGGTGTTCCTTGCTTGGTTGTTCTCCGTCTTTTTCGGGTGTTTCGGGTTTGTAGTTTGCGGGGTGTTCTCCTCCGCAGTTCTTGCAATTCGGTTTTTCCGTCTTGCTGAGCGTGCATTCCGCCGCTCTATGCGCTCCCGCGCATCTCACGCAGTGCACGTCCATGTTGCACGTGCTTTGTCCGTGATGGAATCCCTGACACCTATAACATTGTACAGGTCCGTCGTGCCTTTTTTGTTCTACCACACTTATTTTTGTGTGGCAGAGGTATCTCAACTTCTTATAAGTTGGTTCTTCTTTCGGTTCTATTACTACCATGTATATAGGTAGTAGTTTTCGTGTGTTGTCCTGATTTCTTTGAGTACGGCTTGTCAACTGCCATACTTTCTTCGGTCTAAGTCCATTTTCCTTCAATTCCTCCTCTACCTCCGACACTGGGGTGTTAACAGCAAGTCCTTTTATGACGAGCTTCCTCTCCTTTTCTTCATTGAGTAGGTATGTATACCACTCAATCTCCTTGTACTCGCTCAGGAGCATCTTCATCTTGTTAAAGTCGTCTTTAGTTGCCGTCGTTATTTTGCCCGTGTGTATTCCCATTTTACACTGGGCATCGATTTTTCTTTGCACTAGCTGTTTGCGTAGTGCTGTCCACATCAGTGGGGATTTTAGAATTATCGGAGGTGGCCTTCTCTCCGGTTTTGTCTGTTTCCTTTGTTCGTCACGTTTTATCTTCTCCAATTCTTCTTGGATTTGTTTGTCCGTTGATGTTTCTTCTTCTTCATCTGAGGATTGTTTATCTGCTTTCTTCCTTTTTTTTGTTTTTTACTTCCGTGAAGTCTCCTTCCATAGGGCAGTCTTCGATTTGTGTCCATTCTTCTATTTTTTTTTCATGAGTTTTTATCTCATCTCTCAAATTTACTATTTTATCTGCCAATTTGTAGTTATCGGCATTGACTTCTCTAATAGTGTCCTCTAAGGACTCAATTTGCTTGTCTTTAACGATTATCGTTTGTTCGTAATTTCTCATTCTTTCTTCGAGGGATTTGATTTGCTGTCCCATCTTCTCAACCAGCGCTTCATAATCAGCTTTTTGCTGAAATATGATTTTGGATAATTCATTTTTTTCCCTATTTTTGGAGTTTTTAGGCTCCATGCCTGTTGCTCTCTGTCCCGGTTTTCCTATTTTGATTTGGTATCTAAAAGTTACCTAAAAGAAAAGTTTAAGCCGTACTGATAAGTACGGCTGTTTCGAAAAATGGATAAATTCAGCACAATCAAATTTGTGTTGACAAACACAATTCTTTCATGCAGAAATGTTTTTTAGCATTATAAATAAAAGGCTGTGTCAAGGCACAGCTACCTGCTGAAAAGAAAAAGGAAAGTTTTATCAGTGTCTCACCTGACTACCTGAGTCAGCTATTAACTACTCTGAAGGTGTTGTGACTTTTATACCTAACACATCACGACATGGATATTATGAAAGATCCACAATGCATTGTGATTGTTTGAAACCGCAATTGGCCATTTTTGGTCTTGAGGTTTAATATATACATTAGTAAATTGTGTTATATATATATATATATACATATATATATATATATATATATATATATATATATATATATATATATATATATATTCATACTTTGATAAATACTACTTTATAGGTAATCAAAATGTATGTTTTCTATGCCGAGAACTGATATTAAAGAAGATTACTCTATAGTAGATTCAATAATAAGTAAGCTTTACTAAATAACTTTATAAGCACTTACTTTCCATGTTCCTAATCCAAAAATTGGTATTTCTTTACCATTGTAAAATTTAACTGTTGGAACTTTCACCATTTTGTTAGCAGTAGATAAAATACACTCAACGGACTCGTTAAAAATAAATCAATTCAAGATAACTCCGTTATTTTCATAAAAATTTAAGATAATAAAATTCATTAACAGTAACAATGTTATCATTTATTTGCATTATTTAATAGCAAATAATTAAAACGAATAGTCGATCCGCGTACTTTATGTAATAAATAAATCAATAAAAATGTTAAAAGTAAATTAATTACAAAATTGTTTAAGTTTATTTCCATATATTGGTTATGATGTGGCATGGGTTTGTTTTATCAATTTTGAAATGTCATTTTCTAAGATTTGTTCCAATTAATGTTTCCTAACATTAGGTCTGTGGTTTGTATCCAATTTGTGTCTAACCATAGAGATAATATTAAAGATAGAGTACAAACAATGTATAAAGAATACGATAGTAGAACAGTGACAATGTTAAAACCATTTGAGGCAATTTTGCACGACAATAAAGTTACTTTTACGCTCGTTCCTCATAAAAATGACCCGTAGCTTGGTGCCATTGAAATAAACAGCACTATTTTCAACAACTAAATTTTTTTTGTAAGACCCCCAACTGAATGTGAAGTTTTCTTTATCTTCGAAATTCGAACCGACAGTTCATTGTTGCCGATTTTACTTTTTATTACGAAAGTGACACAAATTACCTATTCGATAGGAATCTTTACAATAGATGGATAGGGCGTATTTTGAAATATCATGTTTCTAATAATGTTATAGCATGTATTCATCTCTAACCGAAAATAAAAGATTTTTGTAATGAGTTCGTGTACCACTAGCAAATGAAACAAATAATATTTCATTAATCTGTTAATCACTTAAGTTTGGTATAGAAAAAAGTATCCTTGCACAAAGGTATATAAAATATATATACTTTCCTTTGGTGACTGAAATAATATGAATTTGCGATTTCAGAACCTCGGCCATGAATATATTTTTGAAACATTCATATTTTGATATTTTGAAGAGGCGAAAAAATAAGTCCTGGCTATTTTATATGTTTTTTTTAACTTTCAGTTGATTTATGTGGTTTATCCATTTTCCCCTTTCTTCCTGGAAAAAATATTTTGGATTTTGTTCCGATTTCGTACTGTATGATAATATATTTGATAAAATCAAAAACAATAACTTGTAAAAAGTTCTAACTATACTAATATTTTAAACGTAACGAGATGAAATATACTAAATGTTTCATAATACAATATCGTACTAATAATTCAATTAATGACATTGTAGAATTCTTCAATTGTGCAATATATCCTTTCTTGAAGAAATACCGTCGTCGATATTCGGAACTTACTAAATCTATTTGTTGCTTATAATTCTAAAGATACCTAGATGATAATTTTTTAGCATGAAGGTTCTAACAGGTCAGAGTTCGGTTGGGCAATAAACATCTTATGGCATTACCTAATGCTTGGACTTTCAGTTAAATTGTAAACATTTGGATTTCAATATAAATAGAGTTGGATGAGTTAAAATTTTGTATTTTCAATACAATGTCAAGTTATGAAGTACATTATGAATAAATTGAAATAAATGAATGTAAATAAAAAAAAAAAATGTTAGATTTTGGCATAAACGCCAGGAATCACGGATTTTTTCTCTGAGGTAATTGCATCCTTCATATATGATAACTAAATAAAGCACTCAAAGTTTTATTAGTAAATTAATTTATTAGAAAATATCGAACAGAAATATTAAATAAAGCAACAATAATAACTACACTTTTTATGAAATTGTTGATATAAAATTATAATAATTATTGCGTTTGAAAAAATGATCAGAAACTACAAGTAGTACGGTCCTGTATATATTCCTTGTGTATTTTACAGCTACAACATTGTTGGTGGGAAATTCGAATGGCCAACAAATTGAGTAAATTTATTGTAATTTCAAAACTTTTTCAAATTCTCAAAATGTTTGTTAAAAAGTATGATAGTATGCTGCTTCGCAACATTATTCACATTCTAATATTTTTGTTTTCTGGAAATTATTTTTTTTATAACCAGTACCCGACCCATTTGGACTATGTGTTATCAAGAAAATATATACAAAGTAGCTCTTAATTTTGACCACAGAAAGAAATGGCAAAACCCACTAAACAACCTGAATCTCCGTTAAGAAGACTGTAAAACTCCAAAAATGTAGTACAACATGTAGAATCTACTCGCGATGACCTCTAGATATTCTTCACATTTACTATTAAAACATCTACTATAAATAAAAACGTTGATTATTATTGGTTATTCATTATTCTTTTTGTTGTTGGATATTGGAAATCAAACCACAATCCACACAAATATTTCAATATTCACCTTTTATCGAAAATATAATCTACTGCGAATGGACCTTGAAAAATGTACGACAATTTTTTGCATCAGTCTTAAACCATATTATTATTGTATAATAATATATAATATTATTGATGTTCTAGTATTCGAATTTTTTTCATTAATGTCAGCTAGGGACCAACAATTTTATAAAATATTATTCTTCATAACGGTTGGACCTACAACCCTATCGAAAAAGATTGTGTATTGATTTACTAAAAAAAAAAACAGAAAGAATATACCATAATATACCGTAAGAAACATACAAAATATATTGGTTGTTCAGTTATGCTGAATTATTGATAATTTATCATTTTTTTTAGTTTGTCTAGTTTTTAATGAACTTGAAAAAGTTTTACAATATTTGAAAATCTGAGTTCGCAATAATAAATTGAAAATGTATTGCCTATGACTACAACAGATTGCATTTGTTGCATACCACTCGGGAAGAATTTTTTCTATTTTTCCAACAATTTTCTTTTTAAAATTTAATATTATTTTATTATATGAGCTTATTTAAACGATCCTAAACAAAGGACTCTTCCACAAAGCATGGGATGTTCTACTTAACCAAATCTTTCACTGTCTTCTGACGTCACAAATTACATGACATAACCTCTCTTTATAGTAAAATGTAAAGAAATAATTTAATAATTAATAAATCGTAAATATCAATTTATAAGGTGAATAAAATTTGAGAAATTTGTTAGTAACGGAGATGTGTATCGGTTGACGTTTGATGGCTAACTGATAGTGGTGGGTCAGGTAGATAATCTTTTATGGGGGTCAGTTACCCTTAATTAGCATAAAAAAGGTGTTTGCCGATCATAACTTTTATTTTGGACTGTAAAAGCAAGCAACATTACAATATTTTGAAGCTAATTTACTAAGAAAAATACAATTTCGCGTTCAGTTTGTTTGCCAGTAACTTGGGATTCTTTTGCTCACTACTGTATGTTGGCCTGTGTGATGACGTTATTTTTAGACGCCATATTTGAAATAACGCTTCCGTTTAGTTGCATTGAATTATATATATAAGTTAATTAATATTGTCACATGGTCGATATTGGCGTTTTTCAACTCTAATCACGTGTACTATGCGTGAATATGTTTTGGTTTTTCTATGATAAATAAGCTTTAACCAATGTTATCAGAATATTAGAATAATCTACTTTTCAATTAAAAATTATCAACTTCATCTCATTACTGTTACATTATTGTGATAACACTAGCATTAAATTTTTAAATTAATCTTTGTGCAATTGACTTTTACCATGGATTAAATCAAACACTGGTCGAAATATTCAATATTTCAATTAATTAATTCTGTCAAGCATCAGTTTTAATATTGATTTTTGAAATCCATAAATTTTATGTTTCTACAAGAAACTACACAATTTAAAACCACCGAATCTTAACTAATTATTTCCCACATGATGAATACATAAGTATTCGAAAGCTCGGAATATATTAAAGTGAGTACACTTTGGTTTTTAATTTTGCTACTATATTCCCAATACGAAAAAGCTTGATGCTTCTTAATGTTCTTGATTTTAGGTATCTTCGAAATCGGAATTAGTTTCTTTTATAATTTTTTAAAGACAGATGAAAATTTGACGTTTCGACTACGTTTTTTTTTACTTTGAAGTATACAATTGATAAATAATAAAATCACTTTGACAAAGTCAACGCCTTCCGTTTCCGCTTTAAATTGTCTAATTAAAACAAAAACCCACAATGTAGAGGACTGTTCAGTTAGTAAAAAATTTGATTGTATAGAGTAAACTAGATTGTGCAATGATATGGTAGATGCGACTCGGAGTAATAAATCGGTCGTAAATTTTTTTCCAACGAGGAGGTAATAAAAGCTGTGGAGGTTTGGTTTGCAGAGCAAGAAACATTTTTTAAGGTCTAGAGACGTTGCAGGTTCGCTGTAATAAATGTATCCAATTAAGAAGAGAATATGTTGAGTAATAAAATATTTTGACAATTTTGTTTGGTTCTACATTAGGCTAAGAATTTTTCAGTATATCCTCGTAATATTATTTATTATAAAAAATTAAATGTAGTTATGTATGCGTTTAATATTTATTCAATGTGAAACTAATTACTATATGTTCCATAATCAAATCAGTTCTACTAATCGTTTATATTGGTATTGTAGTTGTGTGTGGGCATCAATTTATACGTACCATTTTATTTGATAAGAAAATCTTTGGCAAGGATAATCCAATACAGTTATTTATTTAAAAACAACTTGTAATTCAAAACATTTTCAAGGAAAATGTACTCTCATGTAGATTCTCATCATGAGTGACGGGAGGAAAAGACGGTAATTATACACTTTCACGGTCACCTGTTTTTTTGGCTCTAGAAAATCGAAAAATGGATGGATTTCAATGATCTTTGTCTCAAAATGTTCCATTTTACGGCGGATTTATAAAAAAAATTAGTAGAAGTAGCTGGAATGAAAATTTCTCATAGTTTTACTGTTTTAAATCGTAATAAAAAACGGGATTTGCAAAATAATCCTTTACAAAAAATTATCTCATTATCAGATAAAGTTCTTATATTTTTTTTGTATTCTACATAAATTAATAAACAATTTCAAAAAAAAATCCAAAAAGAGAGATTTTTTCAGTTTTTATAGCTTAAAATGAAATCGATGAAAAACAATCAATTTTCGTGATTAGTTTCGTACTAGAGTCTTCAATGTTAATAGTTTTTGGACCATTAAACATCGAAAAATAGATAAATTTTATAATTTTGGTCCCAAAATGTTCCATTTTACGACGAATTTATGAAAAACACGGGGGTAGTGGCTGAATTTGCTGTTTTTAATAGTTTTAAACCTTAAATAGTAGAAAAAATATACGAACTTGATTCCACGACGTCAGAAACAGTTACGAAGGATTATATGTAGAAAGTCATTTTTTTTGCAGTCATGAAACTGTAAAAAATATTTATTTTTTTTAATTTTCGTATTTTTTTATAAATCCGCCGTAAAATGAAACATTTTGAGACCAAGATCATTAAAATCCATCCATTTTTCGATTTTCTAGAGCCAACCTAACCTAACCTAACCCAACCAAAAAACCAGGTGACCGCGAAAGTGTATAATTACCATAGTTTTTTGTAAAGGATTATTTTGCAAAACCGTTTTTTTTACGATTTAAAACAGTAAAACTATGGGAAATTTTTATTCCAGCTATTTCTACTAATTTTTTTTATAAATCCGCCGTAAAATGGAACATTTTGAGACCAAGATCATTAAAATCCATCAATTTTTCGATTTTCTAGAGCCAAAAAACCAGGTGACCGCGAGATTGTATAATTACCATAATTTTTTGTAAAGGATTATTTTGCAAAACCGTTTTTTTTTACGATTTAAAACAGTAAAACTGAGAAATTTTCATTCCAGCTATTTCTACTAATTTTTTTATAAATCCGCCGTAAAATGGAACATTTTGAGACCAAGATCATTAAAATCCATCCATTTTTCGATTTTCTAGAGCCAACCTAACCTAACCTAACCCAACCAAAAAACCAGGTGACCGCGAAAGTGTATAATTACCATAATTTTTGTAAAGGATCATTTTGCAAAACCGTTTTTTTTACGATTTAAAACAGTAAAACTATGAGAAATTTTCATTCCAGCTACTTCTACTAATTTTTTTTATAAATCCTCCGTAAAATGGAACATTTTGAGACCAAGATAATTAAAATCCATCCATTTTTCGATTTTCTAGAGCCAACCTAACCTAACCTAACCCAACCAAAAAACCAGGTGACCGCGAAAGTGTATAATTACCATAATTTTTGTAAAGGATCATTTTGCAAAACCGTTTTTTTTACGATTTAAAACAGTAAAACTATGAGAAATTTTCATTCCAGCTACTTCTACTAATTTTTTTTATAAATCCTCCGTAAAATGGAACATTTTGAGACCAAGATCATTAAAATCCATCCATTTTTCGATTTTCTAGAGCCAACCTAACCTAACCTAACCCAACCAAAAAACCAGGTGACCGCGAAAGTGTATAATTACCATAGTTTTTTGTAAAGGATTATTTTGCAAAACCGTTTTTTTTACGATTTAAAACAGTAAAACTATGGGAAATTTTTATTCCAGCTATTTCTACTAATTTTTTTTATAAATCCGCCGTAAAATGGAACATTTTGAGACCAAGATCATTAAAATCCATCAATTTTTCGATTTTCTAGAGCCAAAAAACCAGGTGACCGCGAGATTGTATAATTACCATAATTTTTTGTAAAGGATTATTTTGCAAAACCGTTTTTTTTTACGATTTAAAACAGTAAAACTGAGAAATTTTCATTCCAGCTATTTCTACTAATTTTTTTATAAATCCGCCGTAAAATGGAACATTTTGAGACCAAGATCATTAAAATCCATCCATTTTTCGATTTTCTAGAGCCAACCTAACCTAACCTAACCCAACCAAAAAACCAGGTGACCGCGAAAGTGTATAATTACCATAATTTTTGTAAAGGATCATTTTGCAAAACCGTTTTTTTTACGATTTAAAACAGTAAAACTATGAGAAATTTTCATTCCAGCTACTTCTACTAATTTTTTTTATAAATCCTCCGTAAAATGGAACATTTTGAGACCAAGATAATTAAAATCCATCCATTTTTCGATTTTCTAGAGCCAACCTAACCTAACCTAACCCAACCAAAAAACCAGGTGACCGCGAAAGTGTATAATTACCATAATTTTTGTAAAGGATCATTTTGCAAAACCGTTTTTTTTACGATTTAAAACAGTAAAACTATGAGAAATTTTCATTCCAGCTACTTCTACTAATTTTTTTTATAAATCCTCCGTAAAATGGAACATTTTGAGACCAAGATCATTAAAATCCATCCATTTTTCGATTTTCTAGAGCCAACCTAACCTAACCTAACCCAACCAAAAAACCAGGTGACCGCGAAAGTGTATAATTACCATAATTTTTGTAAAGGATCATTTTGCAAAACCGTTTTTTTTACGATTTAAAACAGTAAAACTATGAGAAATTTTCATTCCAGCTACTTCTACTAATTTTTTTTATAAATCCTCCGTAAAATGGAACATTTTGAGACCAAGATCATTAAAATCCATCCATTTTTCGATTTTCTAGAGCCAACCTAACCTAACCTAACCCAACCAAAAAACCAGGTGACCGCGAAAGTGTATAATTACCATAATTTTTGTAAAGGATCATTTTGCAAAACCGTTTTTTTTACGATTTAAAACAGTAAAACTATGAGAAATTTTCATTCCAGCTACTTCTACTAATTTTTTTTATAAATCCTCCGTAAAATGGAACATTTTGAGACCAAGATCATTAAAATCCATCAATTTTTCGATTTTCTAGAGCCAAAAAACCAGGTGACCGTGAGAGTGTATAATTACCATAATTTTTGTAAAATGAGAAATTTTCATTCCAGCTACTTCTACTAATTTTTTTTATAAATCCTCCGTAAAATGGAACATTTTGAGACCAAGATCATTAAAATCCATCCATTTTTCGATTTTCTAGAGCCAACCTAACCTAACCTAACCCAACCAAAAAACCAGGTGACCGCGAAAGTGTATAATTACCATAATTTTTGTAAAGGATCATTTTGCAAAACCGTTTTTTTTACGATTTAAAACAGTAAAACTATGAGAAATTTTCATTCCAGCTACTTCTACTAATTTTTTTTATAAATCCGCCGTAAAATGGAACATTTTGAGACCAAGATCATTAAAATCCATCCATTTTTCGATTTTCTAGAGCCAACCTAACCTAACCCAACTCAACCTAACCAAAAAACCAGGTGACCGCGAAAGTGTATAATTACCCTTTTGGTAATATTTTGGTTAGGTTAGGTTAGGTTAGGTTGGCTCTAGAAAATCGAACAATGTGTATAATTACCATAATTTTTTGTAAAGGATCATTTTGCAAAACCGTTTTTTTTACGATTTAAAACAGTAAAACTATGAGAAATTTTCATTCCAGCTACTTCTACTAATTTTTTTTATAAATCCTCCGTAAAATGGAACATTTTGAGACCAAGATCATTAAAATCCATCCATTTTTCGATTTTCTAGAGCCAACCTAACCTAACCTAACCCAACCAAAAAACCAGGTGACCGCGAAAGTGTATAATTACCATAATTTTTGTAAAGGATCATTTTGCAAAACCGTTTTTTTTACGATTTAAAACAGTAAAACTATGAGAAATTTTCATTCCAGCTACTTCTACTAATTTTTTTTATAAATCCTCCGTAAAATGGAACATTTTGAGACCAAGATCATTAAAATCCATCCATTTTTCGATTTTCTAGAGCCAACCTAACCTAACCTAACCCAACCAAAAAACCAGGTGACCGCGAAAGTGTATAATTACCATAATTTTTGTAAAGGATCATTTTGCAAAACCGTTTTTTTTACGATTTAAAACAGTAAAACTATGAGAAATTTTCATTCCAGCTACTTCTACTAATTTTTTTTATAAATCCTCCGTAAAATGGAACATTTTGAGACCAAGATCATTAAAATCCATCCATTTTTCGATTTTCTAGAGCCAACCTAACCTAACCTAACCCAACCAAAAAACCAGGTGACCGCGAAAGTGTATAATTACCATAATTTTTGTAAAGGATCATTTTGCAAAACCGTTTTTTTTACGATTTAAAACAGTAAAACTATGAGAAATTTTCATTCCAGCTACTTCTACTAATTTTTTTTATAAATCCTCCGTAAAATGGAACATTTTGAGACCAAGATCATTAAAATCCATCCATTTTTCGATTTTCTAGAGCCAACCTAACCTAACCTAACCCAACCAAAAAACCAGGTGACCGCGAAAGTGTATAATTACCATAATTTTTGTAAAGGATCATTTTGCAAAACCGTTTTTTTTACGATTTAAAACAGTAAAACTATGAGAAATTTTCATTCCAGCTACTTCTACTAATTTTTTTTATAAATCCTCCGTAAAATGGAACATTTTGAGACCAAGATCATTAAAATCCATCCATTTTTCGATTTTCTAGAGCCAACCTAACCTAACCTAACCCAACCAAAAAACCAGGTGACCGCGAAAGTGTATAATTACCATAATTTTTGTAAAGGATCATTTTGCAAAACCGTTTTTTTTACGATTTAAAACAGTAAAACTATGAGAAATTTTCATTCCAGCTACTTCTACTAATTTTTTTTATAAATCCGCCGTAAAATGGAACATTTTGAGACCAAGATCATTAAAATCCATCCATTTTTCGATTTTCTAGAGCCAACCTAACCTAACCCAACTCAACCTAACCAAAAAACCAGGTGACCGCGAAAGTGTATAATTACCCTTTTGGTAATATTTTGGTTAGGTTAGGTTAGGTTAGGTTGGCTCTAGAAAATCGAACAATGTGTATAATTACCATAATTTTTTGTAAAGGATCATTTTGCAAAACCGTTTTTTTTACGATTTAAAACAGTAAAACTATGAGAAATTTTCATTCCAGCTACTTCTACTAATTTTTTTTATAAATCCTCCGTAAAATGGAACATTTTGAGACCAAGATCATTAAAATCCATCCATTTTTCGATTTTCTAGAGCCAACCTAACCTAACCTAACCCAACCAAAAAACCAGGTGACCGCGAAAGTGTATAATTACCATAATTTTTGTAAAGGATCATTTTGCAAAACCGTTTTTTTTACGATTTAAAACAGTAAAACTATGAGAAATTTTCATTCCAGCTACTTCTACTAATTTTTTTTATAAATCCTCCGTAAAATGGAACATTTTGAGACCAAGATCATTAAAATCCATCCATTTTTCGATTTTCTAGAGCCAACCTAACCTAACCTAACCCAACCAAAAAACCAGGTGACCGCGAAAGTGTATAATTACCATAATTTTTGTAAAGGATCATTTTGCAAAACCGTTTTTTTTACGATTTAAAACAGTAAAACTATGAGAAATTTTCATTCCAGCTACTTCTACTAATTTTTTTTATAAATCCTCCGTAAAATGGAACATTTTGAGACCAAGATCATTAAAATCCATCCATTTTTCGATTTTCTAGAGCCAACCTAACCTAACCTAACCCAACCAAAAAACCAGGTGACCGCGAAAGTGTATAATTACCATAATTTTTGTAAAGGATCATTTTGCAAAACCGTTTTTTTTACGATTTAAAACAGTAAAACTATGAGAAATTTTCATTCCAGCTACTTCTACTAATTTTTTTTATAAATCCTCCGTAAAATGGAACATTTTGAGACCAAGATCATTAAAATCCATCCATTTTTCGATTTTCTAGAGCCAACCTAACCTAACCTAACCCAACCAAAAAACCAGGTGACCGCGAAAGTGTATAATTACCATAATTTTTGTAAAGGATCATTTTGCAAAACCGTTTTTTTTACGATTTAAAACAGTAAAACTATGAGAAATTTTCATTCCAGCTACTTCTACTAATTTTTTTTATAAATCCTCCGTAAAATGGAACATTTTGAGACCAAGATCATTAAAATCCATCCATTTTTCGATTTTCTAGAGCCAACCTAACCTAACCTAACCCAACCAAAAAACCAGGTGACCGCGAAAGTGTATAATTACCATAATTTTTGTAAAGGATCATTTTGCAAAACCGTTTTTTTTACGATTTAAAACAGTAAAACTATGAGAAATTTTCATTCCAGCTACTTCTACTAATTTTTTTTATAAATCCGCCGTAAAATGGAACATTTTGAGACCAAGATCATTAAAATCCATCCATTTTTCGATTTTCTAGAGCCAACCTAACCTAACCCAACTCAACCTAACCAAAAAACCAGGTGACCGCGAAAGTGTATAATTACCCTTTTGGTAATATTTTGGTTAGGTTAGGTTAGGTTAGGTTGGCTCTAGAAAATCGAACAATGTGTATAATTACCATAATTTTTTGTAAAGGATCATTTTGCAAAACCGTTTTTTTTACGATTTAAAACAGTAAAACTATGAGAAATTTTCATTCCAGCTACTTCTACTAATTTTTTTTATAAATCCTCCGTAAAATGGAACATTTTGAGACCAAGATCATTAAAATCCATCCATTTTTCGATTTTCTAGAGCCAACCTAACCTAACCTAACCCAACCAAAAAACCAGGTGACCGCGAAAGTGTATAATTACCATAATTTTTGTAAAGGATCATTTTGCAAAACCGTTTTTTTTACGATTTAAAACAGTAAAACTATGAGAAATTTTCATTCCAGCTACTTCTACTAATTTTTTTTATAAATCCTCCGTAAAATGGAACATTTTGAGACCAAGATCATTAAAATCCATCCATTTTTCGATTTTCTAGAGCCAACCTAACCTAACCTAACCCAACCAAAAAACCAGGTGACCGCGAAAGTGTATAATTACCATAATTTTTGTAAAGGATCATTTTGCAAAACCGTTTTTTTTACGATTTAAAACAGTAAAACTATGAGAAATTTTCATTCCAGCTACTTCTACTAATTTTTTTTATAAATCCTCCGTAAAATGGAACATTTTGAGACCAAGATCATTAAAATCCATCCATTTTTCGATTTTCTAGAGCCAACCTAACCTAACCTAACCCAACCAAAAAACCAGGTGACCGCGAAAGTGTATAATTACCATAATTTTTGTAAAGGATCATTTTGCAAAACCGTTTTTTTTACGATTTAAAACAGTAAAACTATGAGAAATTTTCATTCCAGCTACTTCTACTAATTTTTTTTATAAATCCTCCGTAAAATGGAACATTTTGAGACCAAGATCATTAAAATCCATCCATTTTTCGATTTTCTAGAGCCAACCTAACCTAACCTAACCCAACCAAAAAACCAGGTGACCGCGAAAGTGTATAATTACCATAATTTTTGTAAAGGATCATTTTGCAAAACCGTTTTTTTTACGATTTAAAACAGTAAAACTATGAGAAATTTTCATTCCAGCTACTTCTACTAATTTTTTTTATAAATCCTCCGTAAAATGGAACATTTTGAGACCAAGATCATTAAAATCCATCCATTTTTCGATTTTCTAGAGCCAACCTAACCTAACCTAACCCAACCAAAAAACCAGGTGACCGCGAAAGTGTATAATTACCATAATTTTTGTAAAGGATCATTTTGCAAAACCGTTTTTTTTACGATTTAAAACAGTAAAACTATGAGAAATTTTCATTCCAGCTACTTCTACTAATTTTTTTTATAAATCCTCCGTAAAATGGAACATTTTGAGACCAAGATCATTAAAATCCATCCATTTTTCGATTTTCTAGAGCCAACCTAACCTAACCTAACCCAACCAAAAAACCAGGTGACCGCGAAAGTGTATAATTACCATAATTTTTGTAAAGGATCATTTTGCAAAACCGTTTTTTTTACGATTTAAAACAGTAAAACTATGAGAAATTTTCATTCCAGCTACTTCTACTAATTTTTTTTATAAATCCGCCGTAAAATGGAACATTTTGAGACCAAGATCATTAAAATCCATCCATTTTTCGATTTTCTAGAGCCAAAAAACCAGGTGACCGTGAAAGTGTATAATTATCGAAAAGATTTAGTGGAACTGCTTATAAGAAGTTAGCGAAACAAAAAGCTGACAAAATTAATTCAAAATAAAAAGCAAATTCCCAAAATATTCAGTATTTTTAAAAAACATGGTGATTGTAACACTATCACGACAACCGAACTGAATCTTGTAGACCAACAACCAATGACATAATCGAATGATACTGAACCGGGTTCCTCAAGCGTTTCCTCTCTAGTTACAGCTGAAGAAGAACCGAAATGCGTCAGCTGAGTTTCTTCCTCCTCTCCACCTACTCGCAAGTCCGCCCCCCTATTACATGGTATTGGGCAGGGCGGCAAATCAGGTCTGGCTCGTAGGTGGCAAATTCGTAAATCCGCCACTGCTTAGGAGGTTTTGAAATACTCATCATATGATGAATACTTAGCAGTCTTGTTAAGCATTTATTATTTTTAGGAAGTTTGTATGGTTTGTTTCGTAATTCATTTCTTACTTTCAATCAGTATAATGAACAAATTTAAATTTAAACAAAATTATATTGAACACTCTTTAAAGGTCGATCCACACATGTGTGACCTTCAGTGGAAAAAAATATCAGCTGACGAAATTCTTAGTAAACTAAAGGGGGTGTTTCAAACATGAATGGCAACGCGACAACTTGGGGTCCTTCATATTGTAAAGAACTAGTTCCCGAACCAACTCGATGAGAAGCTCGTCGTCGTATTACAAAAATGAGGTGCATACAGAAAATATTAAAAAGTGAATTGATCAAACTCTTTTTCACGGTACGGTCACGGCACGGACATGTATGAATCGACCTTAATACTTGATTTAATCGATAACGTAAACTTTACTAAATAATGTTTGTAAGTACTCACATTCCCAGTTCCTAATCCAATAATTGGTATTTCTATGCCATTGAAACATTTAACTGTTCGAACTTTCACCATTTTGAAAACAATAAATGAAATACACCCAACGGTCTCGATGAAAATGAATCGATAATTACTTTGTTAGTTTCAATAAAAAATCCGATAGTCACTTTAGGTTCATTTACAGTAATAATGTTATCATAGGCGTAGCGTGCCTTGGCAGAGCCCCGTATAAATATTTGTTTGGGGGCTCCTAAGAAGGTTAAAGATTTATTACTAAAGAAAAACAAATAGCATAAAATTAAAAGGAATATTTATTCATCATAATTATCTATTTGTCACTTTTTTCAAAAACTGTACAAACAACGGAATCCTAAAAAATAGGATAAAAGGGTTGGGTAGTACTTACCTTTGCAATCTAAATCACTCACAGGAGCTGAAAATATGAAGAAATTTTGGATAAATTTTTATAGACCTTCTCCCTTTTCTATTCAATTTTTCTTTAGTTGCTCCACTAGGATAATTTCTTTTCCTTTCATTATTTTTTTTACAAATCGCTACTAATTATTTGTATTGTATTACAATGTAATACACAAATAAAAAAAAACGCGTTAATAAGCACTGCTCCGTGATTTATCTCGTATCGTATGAATATCAATTATTGTGGGATTCCCCCGTTGAAGTAAATGACTTAAACGGGGAAATCCCGCAGCCCGCGATAACCGATGTTGTCAAATTTTTTAAAAAATGTGAGAAGTTTTTTATTAGTTTTTGCTTACGCACGTTGGGGGCCCCGTATAATTGATACGGCGGTAGCTACGCCCCTGAATGTTATCATTTAGTTGTATAATTTTTTAACAAATATTTCAAACTCATTAAGCATAATTAATAATATAATAGATAGCGCCATAAAACTATTTTTTAAGAAATAAATTACAAAAACCAAAATGAGCAAATGCGGCAACACTGCAATCTTTTTTTTGTTATGGCACATCCGATGTGATATTTCTGTAACTTTATTTTGAACTGTTCTTGAATCGTTAGAGGAATTTTTATTTGGGTTCGCATTTGATTGGAACTAATTATCATATCGTTCTATTTTCAAATTTATCTTCAATCTTAATTATATAAACTGTCAAAAATCACTAGTGGTAATAACTTTACGAGTGGGTTAAATTTAGAACCGATTCAGAATCAGTTTAGTATGCTTGCGAACACGGAACTGCTACTAAAAGTTAAACTGATTCATAATTAGGCCTTCTACACACGGAGAATCATAATCGATGTTATTCAATGGAAAATAACAGATGACGCTACTAGTTACTAACCGTTACTAACTAGTAGCGCCATCTGTTATGTTCCGTTGAATAAGATTGGTAGTGACTCAACAGGGAGAGAAATGATTATTTTAGTTTGAGCTTCAGGCTTGTTGTACCCTTCGAGTTCTGTCTTTTCAGCTTTACTTGGCGTTTCAGATGAAAACTCAAACTTCTTCCTGGTACCTTCAACGATTCTGACTGCATCGTACAACTCCAGCACGTCCATTTTACGTCGGTAATTCTCCTGCACCTTTCAGTGGTTTGATACCTTTCACGCAATTCATTGTAGAGTTGGACGAACTCGAACTTTGCAATTGAGGATCAAGCCTAGGCTTCTTGGATCTCAACTAACACAACTTAATGCAGATTATCCTGCTAGCGAAATAGGCATCACTGTAGCCGTCGGGTATTAGGTTTACAGCTATACACTAACTTGAAATCGACCGTGTCCGCCGTGTAGCGAATAACTCTCTTGATTCCTACCACGTCTTCATAGGTGGGGTTCTCCAGTCGACTCGACAGCTTCGGTTATACAAATAAGGTAAAGTGTCGAAGAATTCCGATCTAAAGTTAGCGGCTGCCTGCGAAAATTGCAATTTTCGTTTTGAGTGGTTGGCGGCCATGCCTGTGTCATCCAGTGCTGTCATCGTGACTTACTTCACATGTTCAGTTTCGCTTGTATTTTAATTTCATCTTTTCAAGTAATTAAAACTCGCTAAGACCATAAATCGTGTAGATCTGAGTTTGTTTTAGAATAGAACCTGAAAATAACATCATTTTGGACGCTGCCTACATCTACCTAAATATCCAGATTTAGCACTACGCGACTAGTTTTTTTTTACCGCAAATTAGAAACTTTTAGACACAAATTTTGGTATTAAGACCGCGCGAAGCCAGTTTGTAAAACGTGTTCCAGGAATGGATTCAACGTTTGAATAAGGACATTATCTAGCTAATGCAGTATACCGAAGGATGTTAATTGAAATTTTATATTACTGCTGCTTTAAAACAAGTTAAAATCCCTGAAACCGTTTGTGGTATTCATACTGGATACATTCTTTATACTATTTCACCAATGTTGTAGTAAATTGATTGGAAAAGACGCTGGTTATGTGAACGGAGCTTGTATTGGTTGAAAATAGATCGAATAATAATAATATGACAGTAACCGAATGATTGATAAACTTTATTGGAACCAGGAGTGCCGCAACAACAGATCTCCCCCATTAATATGAAGGTTGATATAGTCTCTGAGGTAGCCTGGGCTTTTGCAAGTGAGTCTAGTTCTCTTTCGACACGATCTCTCAGTGCAAAAGGTACGTTGTGCTCCTTAACAAAATTTGGGCGAGCTACCTTCCAAAGAACCAGTGAAATTTCCATAGCAGAAATACAACTTTTTTTTCTCAAACACATCAGGAAACTCATCGATTTTAGAGAATTTGGCATTTGACTTGATATCTGACATACTGAGACATCTCGTTTGTTATCCACATTTATTTGTTTCAACTCAATATCGAGCTTACCTATCCAGTCGCGCCTTAAAAGTGAGTCGTGTTCCTTGCGCACAACGTAGAAGTCCGCCTGTATATGTCACAGATTCCAGAGCTTCACCTTTGCAAGGTATCAAGTCCTTTGAAAATGCACAAAAGGTGACGTTGGAAGGTTTCAACTTAATACTCAAGTCAAGCTTCTGTAAAACATTTGGTAAAATTGAAAATTTGGTACCAGTCTGATTGTAGATTGGCTCATCAAGCCCCAAAAACGCCTCTGAAGATGATAATGATAAAACTACACCAACATTCACATTGACACTGTTTGACGCGCGTTTCTATAATCAAATTATCATCTTCAGAGACTGAATGCAAACTGTTAAGTCTCTGAAGACAAGTTGGTTATAGAAGCGCGCGTCAGACAGTGTAATTGTGAGTGTTGGTTGTGTAAACAGTGTGTTCACTACCCATTTTTTCAAAATCTTAAGGTAAAATTAGAGGCCTATCAAGTGTAGGAATCAATTTTATTTATAGGATAAAGTAAAATGGCAGCCTAGTCAAAAAGTCTGTTACTTTCTAGACTGACCTCGTATATACAACCATGAAAAAACGTATGATGTATGGCTGGGGAAAAAAGCAATATTTCTAACTAATAAAATTGTATATTGATAATTCTATAAATACAATTAACTTAAAAATTATTTTTAATCTCTTCTAGATCTTTTATCCCTGTCATCCCTTTTTTCCGGTTCTTTTCTTTTACTGGCTCTCTTAGCTTGCGACAAGAACTGATCTAGACCGAAGGGATCCTCTTCTTTTTCAAACTGTACAGGTCCCGATCGACTTGTACCAGAACGATCGGTACCACCAAACTCCTTATCCGGTACAAACCTAAGCAATTAATTTTTTTCAATAAAAAAAAATAGAAAGATGAAATTAATACCGACCTATTCGTCCTAATAGCTTTCTCTATATCTTCACCTCCATACATATCTTTATCTATATTCTTACTAGGCCTGTAAATATTGTTAGCCATAGAACCTCCTTCTCTCCAAGGTTTGTCATATACATTATAGGCTTCATCATCGCCATATCCCTGACCTAAACCTTGGGCTTGTCCAAATAATCTCTGATCAAACTGAGTTTCATTGGAGGTTGCACTTTTAGCTGGCATTCCTAGAGCAATTTGCTCAGAAATATCTCTTTCTCGTTCTCGTTGAAGTTTGCTACGCTTATCTGGAGCTGCACGTGCTAGATTCCTATCACGTGCACGTTCTTTGTGACGATCTTGACGCAACAAATCACGTTCGTGTTCTTCCTCATCAACAGTTCCTCTAGAATGGCCTATAAATCCAAAAAAATTTCAAATCTGTTATATTAAGCAGAAAATAACTTACCTGGTGCCGTTTTAATACCAGCTCTTTCATCCCTAGCTTTCTGTGCCAATTGTCTCAGGTGCTCCTCCTTTGCTTCTTTTTCTTTTTGCGCTAATTTCTTTTCTAATTGGGCTCTAGTTTCTACAGCTTCCCTAGCTTTTCTGTCAGCTATGTACAACGCTTCCGCGAGTTTGGCAAAGTTTTCATTAATGTGAAGTTGTTGCAAACCTCTGCCATCAGCTGCAAGTCTTTTATCCAAAGGCACAGTGTATCCTTGAAAACATTTTTTTATTGAAGACATGATTTCTATTACAAGTGGACAAACATTTCCCGCCCTCGTATTTAATGTTTTGGCAACTTATCCTAAAAATTCTGTTTGTATTCCCCTATATATGTTCTAATTCCCACCCTTTTCTTGCAGTATGAAGTACTGGGGATACTCGGTGTTTAAATCTTCAACTTCTATTTCATTTGATCCTCTGAAGTTCTACAGTCTCTCACACATTGGGTAAAGGTGCCGTCCTCTTTGTAGCAGAATCTACATATTTCACTATCTGTTAAGCCATTAATACATTCAACAGATCTTCCCTTGTTATAGTTTCCTATCTTTGCTTATCTTATCCCCAACAACTTAAAATGGGACCAGAACCCATTCTTGGTGTAGCTAAAATTGTCACAATCACATCTCTCAACAGTCTGCTTGCTTTAATAAAATCAGCGCAAAATCGAGTAGTAACTGGATATAGTCGTCTAAGATGCCATTTCCACACCATAGGCATCACAGACGATCCAGAGTGCCTCTGGTGCATAGGGAGGGATGAAACTGCAGACCACATTATCTATGAGTGCTCAGCACTTACATGAGGGCGGTTCAAATGCTTGGACAAGTCGCACAGTTTGCCCAATGACATCAAAAGATTCAAACCAGGCAATAAAACACAAATAAAAACAATATGGAAGGGCTTGGCAATAAACACAAAAATAATTTCTACAGAATCAATAAGATGCTTTTAGATTAGTATACACCAAAAAAGAACTGTATTTTATTTAATTATGACTTCAAATCTATCTATTGCAATATTTTGCATGTAGATCTTTGTTTCTAGTTTTTTTAATTAAGTTCTACATACAGGGTTTAAAAAGATGATAGCTGCACAACCTTGTTCTCTATATATAAAATTTATCAAGTAAGACTCACCTTTAGCATTTTTCCAATTAGAAATACATGGTGGTATTTTCCATTCTTTTTGTTCCTTAACAGTAACTCTTCTTGTAGGACTATGTAAAACAGGGGCAGGGGGAGATGGAGGACCTCTTGGTATTTTTTTATTAATCTTAAATCTTGGAGGTTCCATAGGATCAGTTTGGGCTTCTACAAGCCTTATAACTCTCTGTTTGGCACCTGAATTGAATGCCGCGCCTTGTTGAGAGGGAGTGTATCTGATAAATTCCGCTGGGCCTTGCTTATCTGCTGCTCTAACAGGCATAGCGGCCGCTATTTTGGAATTGGTGAGTTTCATTAAAGCCTGTCTGGTCTTTTCCGTTATATCATCAATTTCTTCTTGAGTAGGTTTTTCCAAACTCGGGTCATTTTCGTCTACTACTTCTACTGGTAATAAATCGGATAATTTTGAATATACAATTTTATCTTTACCGTGGCCTTGTCTGGCGATTGCATCGTATTTTACTTTACCATCAGAACCCAGTTGCACAGCTAGCGCATTTGAAGTAGAATCTTTTTTTTGTCCCATTTCAAGAGGATATTGTGCGACGTGAATTTCGGGAAATGCACCACCATCTCCGTAATCTGTAACATTTCTGGGAACCCATCCTCTTCTCTGACCATAGGGTGGTGCAATACTTTGAGCACTGACCAGTTGTTTTGAAGGTTGAGAAGCTGCCCTCTTTCTGCGTTCATCATCTCGATCCCAAATTAGTTGAACTGGAGCAGGTAGAATACTGGACAATTCCATTTCAGATATAGAAGTGTGTTTTAGCTCCTATTCGAATATTCAACCGCACCTTCAAAAATGATATAGAATCTTCAATTTAAAATATGACACTTTGATTGCACTTCAAGCTACGTTTTGAAATTTTAATCTTATATAGATTAGAAAGTTATTGCATTTTGCTGAAAAGATAAATATAGGAGAAAGACGCCGAAGAAATATTATTGGCTTTATTTGACTATAATATTATTGACAGAGTAGACAGATCTTATACGTGTGACAAGTAAGGTACCAACCGAATATAAATCATAGAGCTAATATATAACTATGATATAAACATCCTTGTCTATTGTAAGTGTACAATTTTCTGAGCTTATTTAACACAAGTGGAAAAAGACTATGAATATATTTTTTATTAAATATCTTGAATAGACGGAATAAAATCAAATAAAGGCCTATTTGTAATCAAGTTTTTGCAGATTTACGGAGGGTGCTTCTATCAGTGCTGCTCTATAGTGAATTATATAGTTCTATGATAAAATTTAAAGTGCCAAAACTGATTGAAAAATTTTTTTCAGGTTATGTATCTGTAACTGTTTGTTTGGTGTTCTGTTGTTTATTTCATAAGAGACTTTAATATTATACAAATTAATATATTTTATTGTGAAAGTAAATATTTAGCCAAAATGCATCGACGTGGAGGTAAGAGAATTCGTATGGATGATCCCCCACCTGAATACGAAAACCCCATGACTCCCCAACTAGAGCAAGATAACTACGGTGGATATGTACAACAAAATATCTATGGAGATCAGTATGGGGATCAATCAGGGGGCGATTTCGAATCTCCTCCAACTCCTGGTATGAGGAGAGTAACCAGATCCAAAGCCAGAGGCCTGAATAATCCACCACCTCCTGTTGTACCACCTTCCTATTCTCCAACGAGTACCGGAACTCCAGGTAGAGGAAGGGGAAGAGGTAATTCATTATTTTTTATATATATTTATATATTTTAAGTGAATAATAACAATAAATGTAATTTTTTTAATTGTTTATTATGAAAATGCTTAAAAAAATGATTGTGGATTATAAACATAAAATGAGCATTATAGACTCCAAGGTCTCATGCTAATTTTGTGTCTAAGTAGCTTTTGATAAAGGATTTTCAGTCTAAGATACCTTTCAGAATTTTATGTATCTGTAGACTAATATTTTTTTGTTTTTCTTCAGCAATATTTACTTGGAAAGATATTTTGTAAATACTAGAAAGTTTGTTATTTTATTTAATGCCTATAATACTATAGCACTTTTTAGCAATTTTTTCCATTTACTACAGAATCAGAAACAAGCATTATCATTGATTGTATATATTTGTATCCGACTTATTCTTTTTTAATATGAACTAGCTGTTACAAAGATAATCCATAATGCATCTTGCTACAAGTCAACAAATAGTCTAAGGTTTTTTTTCTGAGTAATGAATATCTGAAGAGTAGTATTTTGGTCCACAAAAATTATAAAATGATCTATAATTTTCCTTGCAAACTTTTTAAACAATTTTGCAGATTAACATCCATACTTTTTGGTAGCTTTTCATCTAAACAATAACTTTGAAGTCAATTCAGATCAAAGGAATTGATTTTGTATTCATCTATTTGAATTTAGGCAGATTTTTGATTCTATTGAAATGTTAGTTTTTTGACATATGATGTTAGAACTTAAGTAATAATATGTGGTTTGGATACACTAACATTTTTACTTTGATGGAATATATTTATTCTTATATGTAGATTTCTATTAAAATTTTTATTTAAGGTAGACCTCCCGGTAGAAAAAACACTGTAGGAGAAATAATTCACAGTCGCGATGATGACGATTCTTTATACCATACAATAAAAAACAGTAAAAATTCATTGACTCACATTGTGGATGACTGGATAGAGAGTTATAAAATAAATAGAGAAGCGGCCCTCATTTCATTGATGCAATTTTTTATAAATGCATCGGGCTGTAAAGGTAGAATTACCCAACAAATGCAAGCTTCCATGGAACACGCTGCCATAATTAGAAAAATGACTGAGGAATTTGATGAAGAAAGTGGTGAATATCCTTTAATCATGGCCGGACAGACTTGGAAGAAATTTAGATATAATTTTTGCGAATTTGTACAGACATTGGTAAAACAGTGTCAGTATACTATTATATATGATCAATTTTTAATGGATAATGTCATATCATTGCTCACTGGATTGTCTGATTCACAGGTATGATATTTTTTCAAAGATACAGTTATCTACAATACCTACTAATTTATTACATGTAAATTTGAGGTTCAAGATTTCTTGTGAGTCTTCTACTTCTTCATTCACATTTTCTTTATTTGTAAATTTACAATCCATTTCTATTGAGTGATAAGTAAATAATATGATGCAGAGGTGAGTGTCTTGAGGCAAGTATTGTTCTGTGAGTTTATTTTACAGATCTTTTGACCATTGTCTTTTTAGTCTTCTTCCTTGCAGTGGAGGGCTGAATAGAATGCTGATTAGTTGGTTACTATTGTTTGCACAGTGGTCTTTATATTTGCATTATATGTATGTATGTATTTTGGGGTATCATATATACTCTATCCAAAGGATCTATTGTGTCCCGTTTTCTTTCTGCGATACTGGAGAACCCAGTAAATTTTGTTTAGATTTTATGATAGGCTTAGATATCTAATGGCTGCTTGACAATATGATGATTGCGATAGTTCCTCTCTAAGATATGACATCGTTGATGAATGGTATATTTAGGTCAATGTAGATGGTTAAATTTGAGGCACTTCATGAAGGGTTGTGTAGCATTTGCAGAGTTTTGGATTAAAATGAGTAGGGAATTTTTATGTGTAAAGGCTTGATCCTTTACATCCTCTGAGCTTGATTTCGTAAGAACAGTTTTGTATATTGGAATTTTGTTTTCTATTGTTAGCTGCGATTTTCTGTTTATTAGTCAGTACATATTTTTGGTTTTTATGTCTAGTTTTTTTCTTTTGGTCTTGATGCGTGTTTTTCATATAAATATTTGGTCTAGTTGAAGACTTCATCTTTCATTGGAATAATGCTATTATTAATGAAAATTTGAGGATAATTGATGATTTTTGTGATGAACATAATTTGGTTTGGTTTATTTCTGTTTACTTGTATCAATTTTTGAGCCAGGATTCCAGGAGCGTTAGGTGATTTTGAAGATTTTCTGATGCTTTTGTTTGATGAAATTGCTGCTGTATCATCTGCACACTCATTGCGATGAGTGTCTTAGGAGTGGGTGCTATATCGGAGCCAGAAACTTCTCTGGGGTACACTTGA
This sequence comes from Diorhabda sublineata, assembly GCF_026230105.1. NCBI lineage: Eukaryota > Metazoa > Arthropoda > Insecta > Coleoptera > Chrysomelidae > Diorhabda > Diorhabda sublineata. The sequence continues at coordinate 7,090,106 of NC_079475.1, read as the reverse complement.
ATTTATTTCATAATACTCTAATAGTAGAAAACTGCAGTGGAGGCACTGCATCTATTCTGTCTAATAATAACGTTCAAAAACTTTGGATGTTATGGAAAGGAAGTTTATTGGTCTGTAAGAGTCTGCTCCTGTTGAAGGTTTTCTCGGTTTATTTATCTTTAATATGTGTGTGAGCTTTCGATAGATCAGTTAGTATCATAACCTTAACATGCTAGTCAATATAATAGTAGTTAATAATTGCTTTTCTAGGGACAACTGCTCTGTATGTTTCATTGTAATAGAGGCTTTGTATTATGGCTGATGTTTGGAATCTTATTTTTGAAGTGTTTCAACCACATTTTTACTTTTTTTGTTTGTTGTGGTTCTTTCTCTCAGTCATAGTGGAAGTCATTGTGTTATTTTTCTAATTATCATGTTTTATATTTCTTTTATTATGTGTCTTACTTCTATTTCTTCTATGAAGCAGGTCTTCTTTTGCTTCTTATTATGCTACAAAATTAGGAATCCGTCTTAGAAATATTTTTTCTCTACAGAAATCAGAAAAAAAAAATAATTTTGGTAGTTTTACCTTTGCTATTGTTAATTATTTTTTTTTGTTTAAATGAATATTATTTAGGTTCGAGCCTTTAGACACACTGCTACTTTGGGAGCAATGAAACTTATGACTGCTCTTGTAGACGTTGCTCTTACTGTATCGGTTAATTTGGACAATACTCAACGTCAGTACGAGGCCGAACGGCAAAAAACAAGAGAAAAACGTGCCAGCGATCGTTTAGAAGCTTTATTAGCCAAAAGACAAGAACTGGAAGAAAACATGGATGAAATTAAAAACATGTTAACGTACATGTTCAAATCAGTATTTGTGCATCGTTACAGGGATACTTTACCGGAAATTCGGGCTATTGCTATGACTGAAATCGGTGTGTGGATGCACAAGTTTCATGCAAACTTCTTAGATGATTCATATTTGAAGTATATCGGTTGGACACTGCACGACAAGGTAATTAGAATATTATTTTTTTTTTCAATGTGTCATAATTATTAGCTATAAGAACAAAAAAGCATTTAATGCTCTGATATTTTTACTGATTGCTCCTCTATACATATCTAGTATAATTATTAACAAAGAGTGTATTATGCCAAAATTTACTTTTTCTTTCAGGTTGGAGAAGTACGTCTTAGATGTTTGCAAGCATTACAACCGTTGTATGCCAGTGAGGAACTAAAAGGAAAATTGGAATTGTTTACTAATAAATTTAAAGATCGTATAGTGGCTATGACACTCGATAAAGAATATGAAGTAGCCGTTCAAGCCGTCAGGTTGGTTATTTCCATCTTAAAACATCATCATGAGATTCTAACTGACAAAGATTGTGAACATGTGTATGAATTGGTGAGTTTTTATTTTGTTTTTAGAATTAACAGTGCAGTTTAGTGAATTTAACCCACCCTTATAACTGGATAAACCAGTGTAAAACCTCGTATTTTTTTGTGACAAACCCTATAGTAATAATAATATTTTTGTTTCTCTGTATATATAATGGGGATAATTATTCATCTGCAAAAGGTGTTTATAGATTCCATAGTGTGTAGTTTTTTTCAAATTAATTGTGTTTTATTACCAATAAATAACACAATTGTCTTATAAGCTAATTGGTTGGTTGCAGTGTTTTATTTAATCTACAATTACTTTTTACTTTGATCTATGATTATTTCTTGTATGTTGGGAGTTTTTAAGTCTTCATTTAGAGACTGGTTTGAATCGTACCAAAGTGGTTAGTTATCATATGTAGAATGATTGTTTCCTAGACATATTTTGTCTACTTTTAATAATTCTCTCCTCCATTTTTTTCTACTGATTTTTCTAGATTTATAAATATCTCATTTCATTTTCCAATTGTCCCTTTTCTTCATTTTATTGTATTTTTGACAGTTTTTTTAATCCTCTATAATATTGATACCGTGTATGGTCTTTTTTATTGTGTATGGGGTTGTTAGTGCTATTTACCATTTTTTCTGGAATTGTTATATTTTGCCAGACTCTATTTATAATAATTTCAAATACTACATCCAACCCCATATTTTCTAGATTTTTTTACATTTCCGCTGCTGCTATTTTTCATTTTTGAAAATTTTTAAGTCCTTCTGTTTCTACATATTTAAACTGATTTTCAGTTTTCAAATGTTTTTATTTGGTCAAGTTCATTGGATCCATAAATTTATTTCATTTGGTAAACCTTGTGCCTATAAACTGGTATGTTTTTAATTTTAATTCATTTGTTACCAGATCATTTTCTTCTTTCAGTTCCCACCAAATTCTAACCATTGTATTTTTTTCAATATACACTACATTGAATTATCTTTCGTTCACCCCTTTTTTCTCTTATAGCAATTTTCCTTTCTCATATTACAAATTTAGTTGCTTATTATTATTATTAATTCAGTTTTCTTACTATATAGTACAGTGGGCCTTTAATTTTCATTGCCATAAGTGCCTAAATTTCATTTTTTTAAGTTTACAGAGGTTTGGTTTTATTTGATAATTACTTAATGCCCTTAATAATTGTATTTCGTGTCGTAGGCCGTTTTGGAGTTGTTAAATAGCGTCTATATTATAGTAAGCCTGTAAATTTCATTGTTATTGATATAGATTTTCAGAACCCATCTGATTTAATTTAAATATTGATAACAGGTATATTCTTCACATAGAGCTGTAGCTCAAGCAGCTGGAGAATTTTTAAACGAACGTCTATTCCAACCTGGTGATTTAGATGCAGGGAAAACTAAAAGGGGAAAACGTCGGTTACCCAACACCCCTTTCATTCGTGATTTAGTTCAATTTTTTATTGAATCCGAATTACATGAACACGCCGCGTATCTGGTAGATTCTCTTATAGAATCCAATAATATGATGAAAGATTGGGAATGTATGACAGATTTGTTATTGGAAGAACCCGGTCATCACGAGGAACCACTAGATAATAGACAAGAGACCAGTTTGATTGAAATTATGGTTTGTTGCGTGAAACAGGCCGCAACTGGTGAAGCACCAGTCGGTAGAGGTCCTACCAGAAAAATGAATTCCGTAAGGGAAGTCAAACAGGTAATATAGAAGAATCGAATTGATTTTTTTTTGATAATTATTTTTTTTAGGCTGGAGAAGACAAACAAAAACTGACCGAGCATTTTATAGTGTCTTTACCGCCTTTGTTGGATAAATACTCTGCTGATCCGGAAAAATTGGCGAATCTCTTGAGCATACCTCAATATTTCGATTTGGATTTGTATACCAGTGGAAGACAAGAAGGTTCGCTGCAAGCCCTTTTAGCCAAGTTGAAATATATCGTACAAGTCCAACACGAACCGGAAGTAAGTTTTGTTTTTAACATTATTTTTATGTAAAATTATTTTTTTTTGTTTTAGGTTTTAGAAACATTAGCAAAAACTTTAGAAATACTTTGTACAGACGGCCATTCGATATTTACTAGATGTGACGTTGCCAGATCGACTATCATCGATATGATAGTCGCTTCTTACAAAGAAGCCATCGACGATTGGAGAAATTTGATGCTCGGCGAAGAAACTCCTAATGCTGACGAAGTATTTAACGTTATTAGTTCTTTGAAGAAATTGTCCATGTTTTACGCTTGTCACAATTTAAATAGTTGGGGATTGTGGAATACGATGTTCCAGGATGTGCAGGTAAATTAATTTAAAAAAAATTCGTCCCTGGTAGCAACATAGAAAAATGAAATGAACAAGTTTCTGGTATAAAAAAATGTACAAAGTATACAACCGATAATTGATCTCAAATTTCTTTTTATATAGTTTATAACACAAAAAATCACTTTTAATTCGAGTACTTACAATAAGTTACCATCTATGATCACCCTGTATTAAAGCTGCCCTCGTTGGTGGATTCTTAGTTCATAGTATAATAGTAGGTGGTTAAGGGCCATTAAGCATCTTCTGAAAGGCCCGTCGTGCCCCACTTGTCCTGTGAAAAGCCGATCAGGTGCTTTGACTTGAATCTTATGACTAATTGGGATATGAATCCTAATCAGTCCAAGAAAGAGAAACTGTGGTAGTTTGTTTGTTGACTGAAGCTGTTTTACCATGAAACAGATATCAGATTTTTCCTTTCGACTCACAGTTAACTATTGATTCAATCTTCCCTCCGATTTCGCATTACTAGCACCAAGTCCTACTATGTGTGCTGTTTTATAGTCAATTCTAGTCTCATTGGTCGTTCCTGGGGCCTCACTAGCTATTAAGAAAGAAAGTAAGAAGCTGCAACATATTTATACTGTTCCTAATGATCCAGTCCTAATGGAATCCATTAGAGCATGTTCCTTCTTCTGAAAGTCTTTTTAAAGATCCATTTTCCTGGATTGGTAAAAGTATATTAACCTTTTAATTTTCTGGGATTCCCAGGATTTTAATGTTCTCTTCTGGTTCATTCAGTTTCCCATAGCATTTTAAGAACAGTTTTTAATTAGTAACTCGGGAGTTCGAGGCTTTAGTGGCAGTCTAATTGGAAGAATGGATTCCAACATCACACTTATTTCCACACATCTTTCATTGGCAAGTATTTCTGTATGGACCCTAACATGAATAAAGAAGAGGCTCTATACTGGATGAAAATACTGAAGAAGATTTTGTGGAGCAGATTTTGTCTTAAAACTTTTCAAATGCTCCAAAATAATAATTTCTTCTTACAGGATTCCGAGACAACTTTGCCTCCTGAAGCACTCAAATATTGTCTGAGCTCTTGCTATTATTATCTTCTGTGGGGACTGAGAGATTTGGAGATTACCGTAGAAGGAGGTGGTTTAACGCATTCCAGTATTCAAGATCTGAGAGAAAAATTAGACGATTTCATTGAAGCTTCGCAGATGTTGATCAAATCTTCACCCCACAATATCATTAAGGTATATTTTGGTTTTTCTAAAATGTATATTCAGAAAATCACTAGTTTTTGAGATATTTTTAACGATCTCTACGATCATTTTTCTCCGCCATACAGTATTTTACCGTTATTACATTCATATACATATGTATATATATTTTCTGGTTTCTATTTTTTTTTTATTTTTTATATATATATATATATATATATATATATATATATATAATGACTCTAGACATTTAATGAACTTCTAACAGAAAAGTGGTACTACTCAATCATGACAATTGACATATAGTTGAGTATTGACACTTGACATCTAACGAAATGACAATTACACTTGGAATTTAGTATTATAATGACAGTTGAAATATCAGATTATTGACGTATTTCGTATTTTATATATATATTTTACTGCAAAATCTTACAGTGTATAAAAAATAATTGACAATTTATTGAGCTCAATTTTCAACCTCTTCATAAATTAATCGCGCCCCTTCTGTTTCGTCATTGAAAAAGTCATTCTCAATCATTTATTTCTTGCAATAACCTTATATAAAATGCAATTCGATTGTTTAGGAGGAAGCTTACGTAGGATTATGCGATCTCTTGATCGTTTACAGCGAACAGTTGCACAGCTCGTCTCCATCTTTGGCCGAATTAATTTGTAAACCGGATAAGAACCTTCAAGCGCTGTTAAACGAATTCGTACAAATGTAAGTGCAAAGAATTTCACGGTCGATTTTAAATTCTTTCTATAATTATCGTTACAGGTACGTCTTCGTCCCGGAACAAGATGCCGAACACGACGAACTTCGCATCGAAGGTCTCCACAAACGACGTAACTTCCTAGCCGCTTATTGCAAACTTATAGTTTACAATATAATGGCGACGAAAGCGGGCGCCGACGTCTTCAAACACTACGTTAAATACTACAACGAATACGGAGATATAATAAAAGCCACTTTGAGTAAAGCTAGAGAGATAAACAAAGTGAATTGCGCTTTGACTATGTGTTTGAGTTTGAACATGATGTTCAACGAGGTACAAAAATTGAGCGGCGGACGACAAATTCGTCAACACGAGGAATTTTTCGCTTTGAAGGAATTAGCGAAACGGTTCGCGTTGTCGTTCGGTTTGGACGCCGTCAAGAACCGCGAAGCTATTACGGCGCTACATCGAGCCGGTATCATATTCGCGGTAACCGGTTCGGAAAATGTTAGCGACGACCCGACGGGGCCTCCGCCTAATTTACCTTTCTTGGATATTTTGACGGAATTTACTAATAAACTACTCAAACAAGATAAGAGAGTCGTTATGGGTTTCTTGGATAAGAGGATTACGACTGGTATGCCGAGTAGTAAAGGCGAAGATTGGCAACCTCTGCTACTTTATAGAAATTCCTTGTTGCACGGAGAAACTGATCAACTGCCTACTACTAGTAAAAGAGCCTACGGAAGAAAACGACACAAGTCTCCTGATTCTGATGCCGAACAAGACGATCTGTCGGATCAGGATTTTCCCGGTAATTTGTATGGTTAAAGAAACCATTGTATTTATTTTATTATGATTAAGTAATTTTTGATATACCCAAGTGTAGTTTAGTTATTTTTATTAAATTCTAAAACATTTTACTCCCTTATTATACCAAATTCTATTTCCATCACCTTTAATACACTGTTTACACTATCACTACACCATTACTTACAATTACACTATGACGCGCGTTTATCTTCAGTCTCTCAAAACGATAACTTGGTTATCGAAACGCACGTCAGGCAGTGTAATTGTTAGTGGTAGAGTAAACAGTGTGTTTAGTATGAATATTACCAACGGTTCCAAAAATTCCAACTTAGTTTAGTACTCGTTATCAATTTGTTGAGAAAGGTTCATTTGCTCGGCTCACCCATGTAACATCACAGTAGGGATGGCGATTCTTTTCTTAAAAATAGCGATTTTTAAATCGATTCGGATTGTAGCCTGATGAATCGATCCATAAGTAAATTGAGGTCAAAAAGATCGATTTCTAAAAATTTTTTTCAAATAAACCTAATCAAAGAAAGATACAATTTTTTAGTTCAGGGAATTCGATAATAACCATTATTTTTAGTACCAAAAGAAGACATTTATTTTCTAAATGTATTTGTAACTTTAAGAAGAAAATAGTTAATATAGCTTACAAACGTAACCTTATTTTATTGAAGAAAAGTGATGAAAACTAAGCGAAGAGCCATCTCGTGAGTTTTTTAGTAAGCAAGCGTTTAAACGGCAACACCATAATATTACGAGTAAATTCTGCTAATTTTTAATTATTTTTTTTACCAAAACAGAATAAATCGAATTGTCGATATTCAAGGGTGAAATATCGATTCAGTACAACATATCGGTTTAAAAAATCGATTTATTTGGTCCGAAGGAACGATTCTTCACTTAATTGATTTCAGATTGCCATACCTACGTCACAGCTTAGTCATTATTTTCATAAACCTTTTACAAAATGGCCGCTGGCGTGTTGATATTTGTTGAGTAAATTCGGAGGAAACAATAAAGGAGAGTAATAAAACAAATTGATCACTCGTACTTATTATTGACAGTTGTAAAGATGACAGAAACGTTTCTCTACTATAGTTAAAATTTGCTGCGATTATTAAAATAAATATTACTAAAATGACTACGGTAGAAATTTTCGTTTTGTTTCTTTTTTTGATTTGTAATAAATATTTCTCAGAAAATATCGAAAAAAATAGAAAAGAATTTTGTAAATCAATATCAGAAATTCAATTAAATTTATAAAGCTTAATCCCATCAATAAGGATAAGTAACCTCCGAAGGAACCTGAAAATATATTTTGAGGTTAGCCTAAAATATGGACTGGTTTATATGAAACAAAGACTGTTATTATCCTGAAATTGATATAAACACCAAAAACGAGGCTACCAGAATTATAAACAGTAAAATCTTTCATGCTAACATATTCCTGATAACCATTAATCGGCTTTGGATTCAATACATGATTTCGATTCTAAATAACTTCATGAGGCGGTTCTTTGTAGGCAAAATTCAGTTATAAAATAGGCATTTTCAAAAAAGAAACCATTGGTTTATTGTGCAACCTCAAATAAGTGCAAAATATGGATTTATGGTATACTCCCAGAGCGGTTTTGAAAAATGCATTGGGGCCAAAGATAAGGACATGTTAGTGTTTCGCAGGGATTGTAGAAACTGTTTGATGTATACTGTTTCCAAATTTTTGAAAGAATACCCATATTAACATTTAAATTAACTAAAACATTGAGTTGAGGGCTTTTAGAGATATTATTTTGACGAATCAGATCACTCTAAATAAGATGAAAAACTATTCCAGATGTGATAGAGTAGATGATTTTTGGATGGAAATTATCTAAAACAGTAGTTGTAGTAAAAAAAAGTGTTGCCACTTCCTCTAATAATTTCTCATGGCAGTGCGACAGTACAGAGAAGATTTTCTGTCAATAAGGAGATTCTGGTTGAAAATTTAGGAGATTCACTTATAGGGCAAAGATTAGTGTGAGATTCTTTACGAAAAATTGGTGGACTAAAAATGTAGATCAAAATATCTCGAGGAATGCCTACTCAAGGTATGGCGCAGCACAAAAAGACAATTTGACGAAAACTGGAAAAGGAAAACTAGAAAAACTGGAAACGAAAAAGAAAATAATCATCGAAGACTCTAAATAATAGATTTGGAGCTAGAATTAGTTAAATTAAAAAAAATATTCATCATAATAAAAGTGAAATGAATTCACGAAATTTCAACCGGGAAAATGTGAAAATCAACCGGGAAAAACCGGTACAAAAACCTGATAAGTTATGTTGCCCAGTTAGTTTGATTTAAAAAATGATTAGGAAAAAATTAATAAGACAAAATTGTATTAATAAAATAATGTTTGTTATGTTATATTAAGATTGGTACTTACTGACCATTTCATACCATGTCTGTTGTACATCAATTTTAAATGACATACCCGCTGGTTTATTAAAAAAAATATTGACAATAGCATTATTTCTAAAATTGAAAAATGTTATTTATTATACAGAATGTAACTATGAATTAACAACATAAAAATGTCCTATTTAATTGAAATATAAAAATACTTTAAAATGTTGACATATTTTTATTTGACTCGAACACACATTTTTCCTTAATATTCAACATATACCAAAGTCTGGCAACGTTATATAAATATAACTCTTTCCCCAATCTTCAATTTATTTAGTCTTGCAACGCTGTTTGTATGACACTCGAATTCGCATCTTTCATCAATCTCCAACTTCTCTCAAAGTCTGGCAGCGATGTTTAAATGTGACTTGAAGCCGCAACTTTCCTGAATTTCCGATTATTTTTAAAATCTGGCTACGCTGTTTGTATGACACTCGAATTCGCATCTTTCATCAATCTCCAACTTCTCTCAAAGTCTGGCAGCGATGTTTAAATGTGACTTGAAGCCGCAACTTTCCTGAATTTCCGATTATTTTTGAAATCTGGCTACGCTGTTTATATGACACTTGAATTCGCTTCTTTCCTGAATCTTCAACTTATTCCCAAGTCTGGCAACGATGATTAAATGTAACTTGAAGCCGCAACTTTCCTGAATTTCCGATTATTTTTAAAATCTGGCTACGCTGTTTGTATGACACTCGAATTCGCATCTTTCATCAATCTCCAACTTCTCTCAAAGTCTGGCAGCGATGTTTAAATGTGACTTGAAGCCGCAACTTTCCTGAATTTCCGATTATTTTTAAAATCTGGCTACGCTGTTTGTATGACACTCGAATTCGCATCTTTCATCAATCTCCAACTTCTCTCAAAGTCTGGCAGCGATGTTTAAATGTGACTTGAAGCCGCAACTTTCCTGAATTTCCGATTATTTTTGAAATCTGGCTACGCTGTTTGTATGACACTCGAATTCGCATCTTTCATCAATCTCCAACTTCTCTCAAAGTCTGGCAGCGATGTTAAAATGTGACTTGAAGCCGCAACTTTCCTGAATTTCCGATTATTTTTAAAATCTGGCTACGCTGTTTGTATGACACTCGAATTCGCATCTTTCATCAATCTCCAACTTCTCTCAAAGTCTGGCAGCGATGTTTAAATGTGACTTGAAGCCGCAACTTTCCTGAATTTCCGATTATTCTTAAAATCTGGCTACGCTGTTTGTATGACACTCGAATTCGCATCTTTCATCAATCTCCAACTTCTCTCAAAGTCTGGCAGCGATGTTTAAATGTGACTTGAAGCCGCAACTTTCCTGAATTTCCGATTATTTTTGAAATCTGGCTACGCTGTTTATATGACACTTGAATTCGCTTCTTTCCTGAATCTTCAACTTATTCCCAAGTCTGGCAACGATGATTAAATGTAACTTGAAGCCGCAACTTTCCTGAATTTCCGATTATTTTTAAAATCTGGCTACGCTGTTTGTATGACACTCGAATTCGCATCTTTCATCAATCTCCAACTTCTCTCAAAGTCTGGCAGCGATGTTTAAATGTGACTTGAAGCCGCAACTTTCCTGAATTTCCGATTATTTTTAAAATCTGGCTACGCTGTTTGTATGACACTCGAATTCGCATCTTTCATCAATCTCCAACTTCTCTCAAAGTCTGGCAGCGATGTTTAAATGTGACTTGAAGCCGCAACTTTCCTGAATTTCCGATTATTTTTAAAATCTGGCTACGCTGTTTATATGACACTTGAATTTGCTTCTTTCCTGAATCTTCAACTTATTCCCAAGTCTGGCAACGATGATTAAATGTAACTTGAAGCCGCAACTTTCCTGAATTTCCGATTATTTTTAAAATCTGGCTACGCTGTTTGTATGACACTCGAATTCGCATCTTTCATCAATCTCCAACTTCTCTTAAAGCTTGGCAGCGATGTTTAAATGTGACTTGAAGCCGCAACTTTCCTGAATTTCCGATTATTTTTAAAATCTGGCTACGCTGTTTATATGACACTTGAATTCGCTTCTTTCCTGAATCTTCAACTTATTCCCAAGTCTGGCAACGATGATTAAATGTGACTTGAAGCCGCAACTTTCCTGAATTTCCGATTATTTTTAAAATCTGGCTACGCTGTTTGTATGACACTCGAATTCGCATCTTTCATCAATCTCCAACTTCTCTTAAAGCCTGGCAGCGATGTTTAAATGTGACTTGAAGCCGCAACTTTCCTGAATTTCCGATTATTTTTAAAATCTGGCTACGCTGTTTGTATGACACTCGAATTCGCATCTTTCATCAATCTCCAACTTCTCTTAAAGCCTGGCAGCGATGTTTAAATGTGACTTGAAGCCGCAACTTTCCTGAATTTCCGATTATTTTTAAAATCTGGCTACGCTGTTTGTATGACACTCGAATTCGCATCTTTCATCAATCTCCAACTTCTCTTAAAGCCTGGCAGCGATGTTTAAATGTGACTTGAAGCCGCAACTTTCCTGAATTTTCGATTATTTTTAAAATCTGGCTACGCTGTTTGTATGACACTCGAATTCGCATCTTTCATCAATATCCAACTTCTCTCAAAGTCTGGCAGCGATGTTTAAATGTGACTTGAAGCCGCAACTTTCCTGAATTTCCGATTATTTTTAAAATCTGGCTACGCTGTTTATATGACACTTGAATTCGCTTCTTTCCTGAATCTTCAACTTATTCCCAAGTCTGGCAACGATGATTAAATGTGACTTGAAGCCGCAACTTTCCTGAATTTCCGATTATTTTTAAAATCTGGCTACGCTGTTTGTATGACACTCGAATTCGCATCTTTCATCAATCTCCAACTTCTCTCAAAGTCTGGCAGCGATGTTTAAATGTGACTTGAAGCCGCAACTTTCCTGAATTTCCGATTATTTTTAAAATCTGGCTACGCTGTTTATATGACACTTGAATTCGCTTCTTTCCTGAATCTTCAACTTATTCCCAAGTCTGGCAACGATGATTAAATGTAACTTGAAGCCGCAACTTTCCTGAATTTCCGATTATTTTTAAAATCTGGCTACGCTGTTTGTATGACACTCGAATTCGCATCTTTCATCAATCTCCAACTTCTCTTAAAGCCTGGCAGCGATGTTTAAATGTGACTTGAAGCCGCAACTTTCCTGAATTTCCGATTATTTTTAAAATCTGGCTACGCTGTTTATATGACACTTGAATTCGCTTCTTTCCTGAATCTTCAACTTATTCCCAAGTCTGGCAACGATGATTAAATGTGACTTGAAGCCGCAACTTTCCTGAATTTCCGATTATTTTTAAAATCTGGCTACGCTGTTTGTATGACACTCGAATTCGCATCTTTCATCAATCTCCAACTTCTCTTAAAGCCTGGCAGCGATGTTTAAATGTGACTTGAAGCCGCAACTTTCCTGAATTTCCGATTATTTTTAAAATCTGGCTACGCTGTTTGTATGACACTCGAATTCGCATCTTTCATCAATCTCCAACTTCTCTCAAAGTCTGGCAGCGATGTTTAAATGTGACTTGAAGCCGCAACTTTCCTGAATTTCCGATTATTTTTAAAATCTGGCTACGCTGTTTGTATGACACTCGAATTCGCATCTTTCATCAATCTCCAACTTCTCTTAAAGCCTGGCAGCGATGATTAAATGTGACTTGAAGCCGCAACTTTCCTGAATTTCCGATTATTTTTAAAATCTGGCTACGCTGTTTGTATGACACTCGAATTCGCATCTTTCATCAATCTCCAACTTCTCTTAAAGCCTGGCAGCGATGTTTAAATGTGACTTGAAGCCGCAACTTTCCTGAATTTCCGATTATTTTTAAAATCTGGCTACGCTGTTTGTATGACACTCGAATTCGCATCTTTCCTCAATCTTCAACTTCTCTCAAAGTCTGGCAGCGATGTTTAAATGTGACTTGAAGCCGCAACTTTCCTGAATTTCCGATTATTTTTAAAATCTGGCTACGCTGTTTGTATGACACTCGAATTCGCATCTTTCATCAATCTCCAACTTCTCTTAAAGCCTGGCAGCGATGTTTAAATGTGACTTGAAGCCGCAACTTTCCTGAATTTCCGATTATTTTTAAAATCTGGCTACGCTGTTTGTATGACACTCGAATTCGCATCTTTCATCAAACTCCAACTTCTCTCAAAGTCTGGCAGCGATGTTTAAATGTGACTTGAAGCCGCAACTTTCCTGAATTTCCGATTATTTTTAAAATCTGGCTACGCTGTTTATATGACACTTGAATTCGCTTCTTTCCTGAATCTTCAACTTATTCCCAAGTCTGGCAACGATGATTAAATGTGACTTGAAGCCGCAACTTTCCTGAATTTCCGATTATTTTTAAAATCTGGCTACGCTGTTTGTATGACACTCGAATTCGCATCTTTCATCAATCTCCAACTTCTCTTAAAGCCTGGCAGCGATGTTTAAATGTGACTTGAAGCCGCAACTTTCCTGAATTTCCGATTATTTTTAAAATCTGGCTACGCTGTTTATATGACACTTGAATTCGCTTCTTTCCTGAATCTTCAACTTATTCCCAAGTCTGGCAGCGATGTTTAAATGTGACTTGAAGCCGCAACTTTCCTGAATTTCCGATTATTTTTAAAATCTGGCTACGCTGTTTGTATGACACTCGAATTCGCATCTTTCATCAATCTCCAACTTCTCTCAAAGTCTGGCAGCGATGTTTAAATGTGACTTGAAGCCGCAACTTTCCTGAATTTCCGATTAGTTTTAAAATCTGGCTACGCTGTTTATATGACACTTGAATTCGCTTCTTTCCTGAATCTTCAACTTATCCCCAAGTCTGGCAACGATGATTAAATGTGACTTGAAGCCGCAACTTTCCTGAATTTCCGATTATTTTTAAAATCTGGCTACGCTGTTTGTATGACACTCGAATTCGCATCTTTCCTCAATCTTCAACTTCTCTCAAAGTCTGGCAGCGATGTTTAAATGTGACTTGAAGCCGCAACTTTCCTGAATTTCCGATTATTTTTAAAATCTGGCTACGCTGTTTATATGACACTTGAATTCGCTTCTTTCCTGAATCTTCAACTTATTCCCAAGTCTGGCAGCGATGTTTAAATGTGACTTGAAGCCGCAACTTTCCTGAATTTCCGATTATTTTTAAAATCTGGCTACGCTGTTTGTATGACACTCGAATTCGCATCTTTCATCAATCTCCAACTTCTCTCAAAGTCTGGCAGCGATGTTTAAATGTGACTTGAAGCCGCAACTTTCCTGAATTTCCGATTAGTTTTAAAATCTGGCTACGCTGTTTATATGACACTTGAATTCGCTTCTTTCCTGAATCTTCAACTTATTCCCAAGTCTGGCAGCGATGTTTAAATGTGACTTGAAGCCGCAACTTTCCTGAATTTCCGATTATTTTTAAAATCTGGCTACGCTGTTTGTATGACACTCGAATTCGCATCTTTCATCAATCTCCAACTTCTCTCAAAGTCTGGCAGCGATGTTTAAATGTGACTTGAAGCCGCAACTTTCCTGAATTTCCGATTAGTTTTAAAATCTGGCTACGCTGTTTATATGACACTTGAATTCGCTTCTTTCCTGAATCTTCAACTTATTCCCAAGTCTGGCAACGATGATTAAATGTGACTTGAAGCCGCAACTTTCCTGAATTTCCGATTATTTTTAAAATCTGGCTACGCTGTTTGTATGACACTCGAATTCGCATCTTTCATCAATCTCCAACTTCTCTTAAAGCCTGGCAGCGATGTTTAAATGTGACTTGAAGCCGCAACTTTCCTGAATTTCCGATTATTTTTAAAATCTGGCTACGCTGTTTGTATGACACTCGAATTCGCATCTTTCCTCAATCTTCAACTTCTCTCAAAGTCTGGCAGCGATGTTTAAATGTGACTTGAAGCCGCAACTTTCCTGAATTTCCGATTATTTTTAAAATCTGGCTACGCTGTTTGTATGACACTCGAATTCGCATATTTCCTGAATCTTCAACTTATCCCCAAGTCTGGCAGCGATGTTTAAATGTGACTTGAAGCCGCAACTTTCCTGAATTTCCGATTATTTTTAAAATCTGGCTACGCTGTTTGTATGACACTCGAATTCGCATCTTTCCTCAATCTTCAACTTCTCTCAAAGTCTGGCAGCGATGTTTAAATGTGACTTGAAGCCGCAACTTTCCTGAATTTCCGATTATTTTTAAAATCTGGCTACGCTGTTTATATGACACTTGAATTCGCTTCTTTCCTGAATCTTCAACTTATTCCCAAGTCTGGCAGCGATGTTTAAATGTGACTTGAAGCCGCAACTTTCCTGAATTTCCGATTATTTTTAAAATCTGGCTACGCTGTTTGTATGACACTCGAATTCGCATCTTTCATCAATCTCCAACTTCTCTCAAAGTCTGGCAGCGATGTTTAAATGTGACTTGAAGCCGCAACTTTCCTGAATTTCCGATTAGTTTTAAAATCCGGCTACGCTGTTTATATGACACTTGAATTCGCTTCTTTCCTGAATCTTCAACTTATCCCCAAGTCTGGCAACGATGATTGAATGTGACTTGAAGCCGCAACTTTCCTGAATTTCCGATTATTTTTAAAATCTGGCTACGCTGTTTGTATGACACTCGAATTCGCATCTTTCATCAATCTCCAACTTCTCTTAAAGCCTGGCAGCGATGTTTAAATGTGACTTGAAGCCGCAACTTTCCTGAATTTCCGATTATTTTTTAAATCTGGCTACGCTGTTTGTATGACACTCGAATTCGCATCTTTCCTCAATCTTCAACTTCTCTCAAAGTCTGGCAGCGATGTTTAAATGTGACTTGAAGCCGCAACTTTCCTGAATTTCCGATTATTTTTAAAATCTGGCTACGCTGTTTGTATGATACTCGAATTCGCATCTTTCCTCAATCTTCAACTTCTCTCAAAGTCTGGCAGCGATGTTTAAATGTGACTTGAAGCCGCAACTTTCCTGAATTTCCGATTATTTTTAAAATCTGGCTACGCTGTTTGTATGACACTCTAATTCGCATCTTTCCTCAATCTTCAACTTCTCTCAAAGTCTGGCAGCGATGTTTAAATGTGACTTGAAGCCGCAACTTTCCTGAATTTCTGATTATTTTTAAAATCTGGCAACGCTGTTTCTATGACACTCGAATTCGCATCTTTCATCAATCTCCAACTTCTCTCAAAGTCTGGCAGCGATGTTTAAATGTGACTTGAAGCCGCAACTTTCCTGAATTTCCGATTATTTTTAAAATCTGGCTACGCTGTTTATATGACACTTGAATTCGCTTCTTTCCCGAATCTTCAACTTATTCCCAAGTCTGGCAACGATGATTAAATGTGACTTGAAGCCGCAACTTTCCTGAATTTCCGATTATTTTTAAAATCTGGCTACGCTGTTTGTATGACACTCGAATTCGCATCTTTCATCAATCTCCAACTTCTCTCAAAGTCTGACAGCGATGTTTAAATGTGACTTGAAGCCGCAACTTTCCTGAATTTCCGATTATTTTTAAAATCTGGCAACGCTGTTTGTATGACACTCGAATTCGCATCTTTCATCAATCTCCAACTTCTCTCAAAGTCTGGCAGCGATGTTTAAATGTGACTTGAAGCCGCAACTTTCCTGAAGTTCCGATTATTTTTAAAATCTGGCTACGCTGTTTATATGACACTTGAATTCGCTTCTTTCCTGAATCTTCAACTTATTCCCAAGTCTGGCAACGATGATTAAATGTGACTTGAAGCCGCAACTTTCCTGAATTTCTGATTATTTTTAAAATCTGGCTACGCTGTTTGTATGACACTCGAATTCGCATCTTTCATCAATCTCCAACTTCTCTCAAAGTCTGACAGCGATGTTTAAATGTGACTTGAAGCCGCAACTTTCCTGAATTTCCGATTATTTTTAAAATCTGGCAACGCTGTTTGTAAGACACTCGAATTCGCATCTTTCATCAATCTCCAACTTCTCTCAAAGTCTGGCAGCGATGTTTAAATGTGACTTGAAGCCGCAACTTTCCTGAATTTCCGATTATTTTTAAAATCTGGCTACGCTGTTTGTATGACACTCGAATTCGCATCTTTCATCAATCTCCAACTTCTCTCAAAGTCTGGCAGCGATGTTTAAATGTGACTTGAAGCCGCAACTTCCCTGAATTTCCGATTATTTTTAAAATCTGGCTACGCTGTTTGTATGACACTCGAATTCGCATCTTTCATCAATCTCCAACTTCTCTCAAAGTCTGACAGCGATGTTTAAATGTGACTTGAAGCCGCAACTTTCCTGAATTTCCGATTATTTTTAAAATCTGGCAACGCTGTTTGTATGACACTCGAATTCGCATCTTTCATCAATCTCCAACTTCTCTCAAAGTCTGGCAGCGATGTTTAAATGTGACTTGAAGCCGCAACTTTCCTGAATTTCCGATTATTTTTAAAATCTGGCTACGCTGTTTATATGACACTTGAATTCGCTTCTTTCCTGAATCTTCAACTTATTCCCAAGTCTGGCAACGATGATTAAATGTGACTTGAAGCCGCAACTTTCCTGAATTTCTGATTATTTTTAAAATCTGGCTACGCTGTTTGTATGACACTCGAATTCGCATCTTTCATCAATCTCCAACTTCTCTCAAAGTCTGACAGCGATGTTTAAATGTGACTTGAAGCCGCAACTTTCCTGAATTTCCGATTATTTTTAAAATCTGGCAACGCTGTTTGTAAGACACTCAAATTCGCATCTTTCATCAATCTCCAACTTCTCTCAAAGTCTGGCAGCGATGTTTAAATGTGACTTGAAGCCGCAACTTTCCTGAATTTCCGATTATTTTTAAAATCTGGCTACGCTGTTTGTATGACACTCGAATTCGCATCTTTCATCAATCTCCAACTTCTCTCAAAGTCTGGCAGCGATGTTTAAATGTGACTTGAAGCCGCAACTTCCCTGAATTTCCGATTATTTTTAAAATCTGGCTACGCTGTTTGTATGACACTCGAATTCGCATCTTTCATCAATCTCCAACTTCTCTCAAAGTCTGGCAGCGATGTTTAAATGTGACTTGAAGCCGCAACTTTCCTGAATTTCCGATTATTTTTAAAATCTGGCTACGCTGTTTGTATGACACTCGAATTCGCATCTTTCATCAATCTCCAGCTTCTCTCAAAGTCTGGCAGCGATGTTTAAATGTGACTTGAAGCCGCAACTTTCCTGAATTTCCGATTATTTTTAAAATCTGGCTACGCTGTTTGTATGACACTCGAATTCGCATCTTTCATCAATCTCCAACTTCTCTCAAAGTCTGACAGCGATGTTTAAATGTGACTTGAAGCCGCAACTTTCCTGAATTTCCGATTATTTTTAAAATCTGGCAACGCTGTTTGTATGACACTCGAATTCGCATCTTTCATCAATCTCCAACTTCTCTCAAAGTCTGGCAGCGATGTTTAAATGTGACTTGAAGCCGCAACTTTCCTGAATTTCCGATTATTTTTAAAATCTGGCTACGCTGTTTGTATGACACTCGAATTCGCATCTTTCATCAATCTCCAACTTCTCTCAAAGTCTGACAGCGATGTGTAAATGTGACTTGAAGCCGCAACTTTCCTGAATTTCCGATTATTTTTAAAATCTGGCTACGCTGTTTGTATGACACTTGAATTCGCTTCTTTCCTGAATCTTCAACTTATTCCCAAGTCTGGCAACGATGATTAAATGTGACTTGAAGCCGCAACTTTCCTGAATTTCTGATTATTTTTAAAATCTGGCTACGCTGTTTGTATGACACTCGAATTCGCATCTTTCATCAATCTCCAACTTCTCTCAAAGTCTGACAGCAATGTTTAAATGTGACTTGAAGCCGCAACTTTCCTGAATTTCCGATTATTTTTAAAATCTGGCAACGCTGTTTGTATGACACTCGAATTCGCATCTTTCATCAATCTCCAACTTCTCTCAAAGTCTGGCAGCGATGTTTAAATGTGACTTGAAGCCGCAACTTTCCTGAATTTCCGATTATTTTTAAAATCTGACTACGCTGTTTGTATGACACTCGAATTCGCATCTTTCATCAATCTCCAACTTCTCTCAAAGTCTGGCAGCGATGTTTAAATGTGACTTGAAGCCGCAACTTTCCTGACTTTCCGATTATTTTTAAAATCTGGCTACGCTGTTTGTATGACACTCGAATTCGCATCTTTCATCAATCTCCAACTTCTCTCAAAGTCTGGCAGCGATGTTTAAATGTGACTTGAAGCCGCAACTTTCCTGAATTTCCGATTATTTTTAAAATCTGGCTACGCTGTTTGTATGACACTCGAATTCGCATCTTTCATCAATCTCCAACTTCTCTCAAAGTCTGGCAGCGTTGTTTAAATGTGACTTGAAGCCGCAACTTTCCTGAATTTCCGATTATTTTTAAAATCTGGCTACGCTGTTTGTATGACACTCGAATTCGCATCTTTCATCAATCTCCAGCTTCTCTCAAAGTCTGGCAGCGATGTTTAAATGTGACTTGAAGCCGCAACTTTCCTGAATTTCCGATTATTTTTAAAATCTGGCTACGCTGTTTGTATGACACTTGAATTCGCATCTTTCATCAATCTCCAACTTCTCTCAAAGTCTGGCAACGATGTTTAAATGTGACTTGAAGCCGCAACTTTCCTGAATTTCCGATTATTTTTAAAATCTGGCTACGCTGTTTGTATGACACTCGAATTCGCATCTTTCATCAATCTCCAACTTCTCTCAAAGTCTGACAGCGATGTTTAAATGTGACTTGAAGCCGCAACTTTCCTGAATTTCCGATTATTTTTAAAATCTGGCTACGCTGTTTATATGACACTTGAATTCGCTTCTTTCCTGAATCTTCAACTTATTCCCAAGTCTGGCAACGATGATTAAATGTGACTTGAAGCCGCAACTTTCCTGAATTTCTGATTATTTTTAAAATCTGGCTACGCTGTTTGTATGACACTCGAATTCGCATCTTTCATCAATCTCCAACTTCTCTCAAAGTCTGACAGCGATGTTTAAATGTGACTTGAAGCCGCAACTTTCCTGAATTTCCGATTATTTTTAAAATCTGGCAACGCTGTTTGTATGACACTCGAATTCGCATCTTTCATCAATCTCCAACTTCTCTCAAAGTCTGGCAGCGATGTTTAAATGTGACTTGAAGCCGCAACTTTCCTGAATTTCCGATTATTTTTAAAATCTGGCTACGCTGTTTGTATGACACTCGAATTCGCATCTTTCATCAATCTCCAACTTCTCTCAAAGTCTGGCAGCGATGTTTAAATGTGACTTGAAGTCACAACCTTCCTGAATTTCTGATTATTTTTAAAATCTGGCAACGCTGTTTGAATGACACTCGAATTCGCATCTTTCCTCAATCTTCAACTTCTCTCAAAGTCTGGCAACGATGTACAAATATGACTTGAACTTACAAGTTTTTACAATTTATTTCAAAGTATGGCAACTGAAAATCCCTAATCTCTTCAATATTTTCAAAATCGGATAATTAACTCCCCTAAAATTTTTCCAATGTAGCCAAAAAAAATTATAATAAACTTACAAATTAGTAGCCGTATCCGTTTGATCCACTGACACTTTGTATGTTACATGTTCACAAGAAGGGAGACATTCTGAGCACCGTATTGATTCGTATTTTTCAAATTCTAACGCTCCTAAATTTTCTTCGGCGTAGGGAAAATAATTGTTCCATTTTGCTAGAAGAAAAAGAAATCAAATTCCCAATCAGTTTAGGGACGGATCACATGCGCATTTTCAAAATTGTCGTTCGTGAGTTGATGACTTCTTCCACGTACGACAAGTTTGAAAGTACGCATGCAATCCGCCCCTCAACTGATTCGGAGTTTGACCCGCGACCAAAGATATTGATGTCATTGTTCGAAATAATGACAGATTCCTCAAAAAGACAGAAGCGTGAGACAACTTAAAATAGCCACAAGTGATAAAGCTGCTTTTACGACAAGACCAGAGTCAGCCAGAAGTGGCCAGTGCGTTGAACATGAATCAGTTGCTGTTTCCAGAGTTTACCGTCGTTACCAAGAAACTGGTAACTTTTATTGAAGACGCGGCTTCAGAAGAAAAAGGTACACACCCAAAAGGGTTGACCGATTCATTGTCATTCATTGTCTCATCTCGCTGAGAAATCGGGCCCTAATTGGTGTTCAAATCCAACAAGAGCTCAGAGAAACGCAAAGAGTAGCTGGACAGTCAGAAGCAAACTTTGAGCCAAAAATTGAACCCCAACCCACCAAGCGATTTGCCAGAGAACACTGGCGAACAACGGGACTCGGTTCTTTGATCAAACTAAAGCAGAATATGCCTTCATGGTAGTGAGAGAAGAGAACGAGTTTACAGAAGACCTGGAGAAAGTTCCGCGCTGTGTTCCATAAAAGAAAACGCAGCTTTTAGAGGATATTTCTGGATGGTTTGGGCGGGCATTTCAACGGAAGCAAAAACAGAATTGGTTCTTAATGAAACTGGTGGTGAATTAGCGGCGAACTGATGAATAGAGGAAATTTCAGGAGATCACGTAATTTATCCTAATGCAGGACAATATACTGTACGGCAGTTTATACAGGATGTCGGAATTACTGATACGAATCGGCTACCGCGTAGCCCGGACTTGAATCCTATCGAGCATTTATGGGACAAACTTAAGAGGAAAGTGATAGAAATCCTGTACCAGCCACGAAATCGTAACTTGAAACGACGGTTACTTAAAAATGGGATAGCATCGATCAAGTGAAGAAACTTATTGGTTCTGTGCAAAAGCTATTGGAAACCTAAAAAAACTCAAAAACAACATAGACCACTCATTATAAAGCTAAGACTAATGTCTTTGGAATGCTGAAAATAATGGAAGCTACAGATATTTTGCTAGAGACTTTTGAACGCGAGCGTGGGACTCGATTTTCTTGCTGACGAGTGTATATAAAAATAGTATTTGTTCGATGGAAAGTTTTATTTAATTACTATATTACCCAATACAAAAATTTTCTCACTTTTGTATTTATTCATACACTGTAGATCACTTAGTGTACAATAATTCGAAACGTCCAAAGGTTGCGTGAATGGTTTACATCGACATAGGGATTCTATAGCGTGTAATCTGCATTGTGCAAAACAATCACTTTGTCGATAATTTCCAAATTCTGTTTTCCTCTCTTCGCTACGTATGCAATTCCTCTGAAATTGCAAACAAATATTCAATACCTCGAGTTTCCTTCCAAAACTTTTATTTTTTTATTATGTACAAGGTTTGAGTGTAACCCATTGTTTAAAATTTATCTAAAACTCATTTCTGCCTTTCATTCAGCATCTTTCATTAATAATTGAACGTCTAGGCATTGAATGAATCAAAAGCGATAAATGAATTTATTAGTGAACCAATACAGCGTTGTTGGATTTCGGTATTCGGCATCAATCACTCGTACTCCGATTGAACGAAAAATGAAACTTTAGTCACGCCGGATATCGACCGCTGTTAATATTTTAATGTGACTGTTTGTAAAGTGGTTTTTAAGTGGATTTATCAAAACACGGTGAGGTTTTTGGAGTGTTAAAAATTATGCTTGTCTTTGGAACCACAAGCTCAATGAATATGAAGACAGAAAAATACTGAAAGTGGCTTGGAGATCCGTGCCTGATAACTGAAAACAAAGAAATCGTGGAGTTTTGCCAAAAAGTGAACTCCCACGTTTGCTAATTTGCTGGAATTCGAACTGCAAAAAACGTCATTGAAAGACGTTTACACCACTAGTACACCAACATTAAAAATTACAATGTTCGACGCGCGTTTCGATAACCAAGTTATCTTCAGAGACTGAAGGTAAACAGTTAACCTTCAGTCTTTGAAGACGATAACTTGGTTATCAAAACGCGCGTCGGACAGTGTAATTGTTAGTGTTGGTGTAGTGGTTGCGTAAACAGTATATTCAGTTTCAATAAAATGAGAATGCTGAAGAAGTCAAACACCTCGTGGACAAGTGCTTTCACTATGCATTTAGAAGACACCAGAATGGGTACATCCAGTGGAGTTAGTAGAGCCAAAAAGATTGATGTTCAGCCCGGAAAAAGCGTGATTATCAGAGAGGAAGACGATGACAAAGAGTCAGAATTGAGTAGCGATGTAGAAGGGGACATTGAAAGCGAGGAACTAAATGAGGACATAGAGGATGAAATTGAAGAAGCTGAAATTCAGGAATGTAAAGATCTAGAAAATCAAAATGACGGAAATAAAGATGACGAATCAATTGAAATAAATAAATATGTTTTAGTAGGTTTTCCTACCAATAAAAGACTAAGAAAATTTGTAGGCAGAATTATTGAATCATGAATGATGATTGTAAGAAAAAAATAAAAATTGACTTCGTGCGAAAGAAATTAAATTCTAAACAAATTTATTTCTACTTTCCTGATGTCAGGGATGTCAATGAAGTAACTGCAGATCAAATAATTGAACGTTTGCAGTGCAAAGATATAGGACGCGGTCGATTTGTGTGCGACAAAATAAAAGACATAATCATACTGTCGAATAAGATCAAAAGTTATAATATCTACACATAATTGTTAATCAAATTTAAGTTATTACAACCATATCTCATTTTAATTTGAATTTTTGGCACATTTTATGCCTTTAAGTGTTGTATTGTCAGATTTTTTTTGTTGAATAATGCACTATTTTTTTAAAAAAACTAATTTAACTGATCGGTTTTACTCATACGTATTTCTAAAACTAATTAGCACACAAATTAGGTGCTGATCGGTTTTACCCCTCACTTCGGGGATATATATTTTTATTAGAACAAATCCTGCAACATCTGAATATTGGTTTTTGCATATTCGACTGACAAAGAATCATAAATTTTAAATATTGTTTGTCAGACTTTTAATTTTAAAATTACAACTAAAAATGTTTAAAAAAACTCTGAAAATTGATTGGTTTTACACCACTTTACGGCATCTTCTTTCGTTATGAAGGGAATAACAAATTATTATTAATTAGTTATTAATCAGGATCTTCATCTGTTAATTCTCCTGCTCCAAACACATTTCTCCTTGCAATCCATGGTCGTACACACCAACGTCGACTTTTTCTTTGCCTCTTTTTTTCAAATTCTTCGATGAAATTAGACGAATTATTCCACGGCGCACAACTTCGTTTGACGAGATATTCGAGGAAATGAACGAATAAAGTTCATTTTTTTGTCGTTTTGTGAGTGTCTTGTGAAAAAAAGAAAAACGTAAAGAGAAACGTAAACCGTCTGATATCACCTTTATATGCACTAGAGAACTGTTTCGAAAAAAAAAAACGTTATACGAATACAGAATACGGGGGTTGCTATTCAAGTTTTGACATTTGACAACATTGATGTGAATATGTCAAATCTGACATATTCACATCAATAAGTTTGACATTTTTAATGTTGAACGTACTTAGTACGAATGCTATTTGAGTAAGTCAGTAGTAGGTATTTGTTTGTTATTTACTTAGTTTTGTTATTCTCATTTTCTAACCGGTCACAAAATATTAAACAAAAATTGATTTTACTGATGGAATTTTTGTTAGTGGCAGCCATAATGCAATGGAAAGGGACTTGCATAATATCGAGCGACGTGAAATATTCATCTATGCATTATTTTGACAATGCGTGCAATTTCTTGCACCATGTCAAGCGGCCTTCACAGATACTTGAAATATTCATCTTGATTCTAAGAAGGACTTAAGTCGCGAACATTTTCGTGTGATGATTTTCTATGACTTTCGATTATTAAACCAACAGTACTGTGCATATTAATTCGCTTCGATTTTTGGTGATTAAGCACCATCTCGAGCCACCGCGTTTCGCTGATTTTCCAAATTCAATCGTGGTCGCACTTCGCTACAGGATGAATTTTGTGAAGGTTACCCAAAATCGGCTGTTGAGCCAGAAAACATCGAACTGATATTGCAAGATCGTCATGTGATGTACCGTAGGATTGAGGCATACTTGGACATTAGTTCCACTCGCATACACTCAATGTTGCACAGATTTGCTCGCATTGGATACCGCATAATCTGACAATCGCTCAAAATAAGCTCGTATCGATTGGTGCAAAGAAATGCTGAAAAAGCCTAAACAACAATCGACTGTATGGTTCTTTCAAAACGAGCCAAATCCATCTTCGTAGCAAATGGTCGCCACCGTTCCATTAGAACAACGTGGAACGGTCAATTCTGAATTGTACACCAGCATTTCATTGCCAGAAGTGTTTGGAAAAATCAGGGAAAGCAATCGCAGTAGACAAATCACTTTCCACCTCGACAATGCGAGATCTCACACATCAATTAAAAGAACAATGTTTTTGAAAAGTGGAAACATCGAATTGACGGGTCATCCGTCGTTGTTTGACACCCAATGATTCCTTTTTATTTCCGCAGATAAAAAATTGCGAGGTGAACATTTTTCTAGACATAAAGAAGCGATTGATGCGTTCGATTCACATATTCTGGAGCTACCTCAATCGAAATGGAAAAAAAACTTCGACAATTTGTTTTTGTTACTCATTTTCAAACTTAAGTAGCAACCCTCCATTTTATAAAATCTACGTACCATTCCGGTAGGTAATATTCTAATATCGTCGGTGCCCGATATAACGCTGGCTTCAATACTTATAAATGTTTCTTTGCCAAAATTCGCAATAACTTCCGTTAAATCTCCACTTGATTTATCAGGAAAATCTTTAGGATTGAAAATGTATATCAGGTATCCATTCGTTTCGGTTGTGGTAACAAAGTAATCGTCTGTGTTGTCTTTTAGAGTAAGTTGAAGGCCTTTGTTGACGCCAGCCCCGCGAGCATACAACTTTTTGAAAATTTTTTCTTTCCTATAACTGTAATATGAAAATATTCATCATTTTTTGCCATAATGAAACAAAACGATTATATATCAACTTCAATTCAGTAACTGTTACTTCCAGTTGGTAGAAGAAGGAATTCCCTCTCTAATAATAATAGTTATTACAGATTTCTGTGATTCTGTCATATATATACCCTCTCTCTTCTCGATCATCATGACGATGAAGTTTGTGTTAAGAAAAGTGTTTTTAGTGTCCTTTTTACAATGTTCGTGTGTACTCTTCCGCCACCACCCAGGAAATCTTTTGCATCATCAAAAAGCTGAAAAACAAGTATCCTAGGATACTGTCGAACTCTATAAATACGGTGGGGAGGCGGTATAGAACGCCTTCTATGAACTAATCCTCTTAATTTCCATCATTTCCATCGACTTCCGCCAGAGTACCACAGTATCCTCAGAGACCAGCTGTATAAGTATCTGATGGCTGGTGTGTATGGTTAGAATGACAATGAGGAACGCCTCTGGCAAATTGAAGGTATCGGGGTCTCTAGGCACAATTTTTTCTGTGAAGACCCACTAACGAGAAAACTATTCCATATCTCACTGAAAAATACCGTAAGGAACATCCGAACGAATTCCGGAGGAACTATCTACAATAGGATTATGCAGCACCTCGCCTATGCGAATGATGTTGATATCATGGCACGAGTCAGTTTGGCTCTTTCAGGAGTTCGAGCGAGCAGCTGAAGCAAAAGGGCTCAAAATCAATGAACAGAAAAACGTGTACATGAGAATCTCAAGTAGAACCCCGACCTCCCAAACCAAGTTCCAAGTCAGAAAACACCGCTTGATAACTGAAGATAATGACAAGGCAAGAGTTGCTAGGGGGAACAGATGCTTCTAGGCAGTTCAGAGATCGCTCAAGTTTAGAGGGCTCTCACGAAGGTCAAAGCGCTCATAATTTACAAGACCATAATGCATCTCGTAGTCACATACGAAAGATTTTTGGCCTTGTTTACGAGAACGATGCGTGGAGGATTCGAAGGAATGCTGAGCTGAGACACATTTTGTGACATTAATCCGGGTGGCGCGTCTGAGGTGACTGGGATAGGTGGAGAGGATGTCTTCTGATCGATATCCGCGCATAGCCATATATGGAGTTCCTGAAGGACGGCGACTGAAAGTAAGACAGCGCTTTCGCTGATTGGAGGACGTTGGGACGGGAAAAAGAAGAAGATTAAAATGTTCGTTTTAGAAACTTTACTAGTTAAAATGTAAAAAAAAAAGAATTTTACTTCTTGACAAGACACATATCGTTGTACCAGTATTATTTTGTTTAAAATAAGAAACTCTTAAATGAAGGTTTGAAGTGGTGAAATCGGCAAAGGTGGAGAATAAAAATTAATAGCGAGTAGAGAGGGATAGAAAATGGTGATATACTTTAACTTTAATATTAACTCTATCGATTCTATACAAAAATTGACATTTTGAGTTTAAAGTTGACAGTGAAGATGGCGCTATTAATATATCTATTTTAAAGTATTGGAAAATCTGGACACGAACGGTCGTTAACACGATTGATTGGCCTCAAGCCAAGAAACTAATGACAGCTCCAATAAGAGAAAAAATAATAATGAAATTACAAAAAGAAACGAGTCAAATGACAATGTTTAGGTAAAATACAACGTAAGCAAATGCTAGTCTGGAATATTTTACATTCGCAAGATCACATGTCAGAAAAGACCGACGCTGGGCGCAATCGCGGGCGCCATTAATTCCTTGAAAGGAGAGAATAGAAAGGGACACAGAGTTTTCTCTCTCTCTTCCACATGGGCGCTATAGCTCGTGTTCAGACTTTCGAATACAGGAACTTTATAATTTGAACATGAGAATGAGTGAAGTAAACTTACTTTTTATTTTTAATGGTTGGAATATAATTAAATAAGCAACATTGCCCATCGAACGTGATTCTGGATTGTAATAACTCATCACAGTTGTATTCAATTCCTCCCCAAACACACTTAAGTAACGTTTCATCACACTTTGGTACCAACTAAAATATCGAAGATTTTGTAAAAAATTTATTTTAAACTTAATTTTCTCTTGGAAACAAAAATATACAAGGTGTTCCATTGTAAAAAATGCCGTAGATGTAGAAGTAATTGTTGATAAAAAAAAGTGACTGAAGTAGCCAAGGCGAAATGCTGGAAATTATATCAAGTTTCACCTCCCCGCCAAAGGGGAGTTCAAACTTAATCAGAAATAAATGTCAATGAAGTCAAAATGGCTGAACTTAAAATCGTTGCAAAGGAGTTAGGTTATCAACGATCACATGGCAAATGGTCGAACTAATCGATTTAGATACCTCATATTACCGCTAGAGGGTGTTTGACTGCTTTCTTTTTTCTTTTATAAAAGAAAATGGCGAAAGAAATGAGTGTCAGTGAGTTCAAAATGGCTGAACGGATGTTGTCAAACTTGGAATCGTTGAAAAAGGGTTAGATTATCTCCCAAACTAATTGATACAAATAAATTATAGCCAGATGACGATTTTTTGCATTGTACTTTCTTTTAAAGGAAAATTGTGTGGATAATTCGATTATTTTCAGAAAAAAATGTCAGTAAATTCAAAATGGTTGAACGGATGTTGTCAAACTTGGAATCGTTGAAAAGAGGTTAGGTTATTAAGGATTGTTCGAATTAATTGATTTAGATATCATATCGGTAGAGGGCGTTTTGAGACACTAAAAATAAAACTGATTTGTTCAAAGAAAAATGCCGAAATATGATATTTATTACATAAAAATATAAGGCCCGAAGAAGCTAGTTACAACCTAACAATTTAGATATTCAGTTCCTAACCTAAAATATAAAGTTAAATAATTCTAAATATCAAATAATGTCGTATCTTTGGGAATATTTTCAGTATGATTACAATTGTTACTGTTAAATTATTTAAATTATATTTAGAACGTAATTTAACATTTTTTTTTTGGCGGACATTTTAGAAGCTTAAAAATAATTTACAGTACTTTCCCTATTAAGGTGTAGACGAACACAACAGTGAAATTGGATGAACACTGATTTTATTGACAGTAGTTTTTTATATATGACACAAGGTTAGATAACCTGAAAAAAACTGAAGCAATAAAAAAGACAGTACAAACTGCGCAGGCACGGTATCATCTTTTTACTGTTCTAGTTTCACGATGACACTGTTTTCACCATGAAAGTCACAACATCCCCCTTGACTACTTTATTTATAAATCTTTTAACACAATTTTTTATAACGCTATACATGTTTTTATTATATATTTTTGAGATTCTCTGTATATATAATTTGTTTGTTAACGATACCTTTATAACTTCTCCAATGATTTCAGTAGTTGTTAGGTTGAGATAATCGTCTAAATACTTTTGAAAACTCAAATGTCTATCTCTGTCACTTAAATTATAATCGTATAAATCTGCG
Source organism: Diorhabda sublineata (assembly GCF_026230105.1). Lineage (NCBI taxonomy): Eukaryota > Metazoa > Arthropoda > Insecta > Coleoptera > Chrysomelidae > Diorhabda > Diorhabda sublineata. The sequence continues at coordinate 7,060,859 of NC_079475.1, read as the reverse complement.
AACAATTTGATATTTTCCAAAATTTCAGATTCAGAATACATTTTCTGATACTGATGAGTATTTCTGAAAAAAAAATTGATCAAATGATGTAGCTTTTGTTATAATACGTATTGAAGAAGAATCTCTAAACAAACGATTTCCTTCAAAAGAACGTGTAATGCTCGATGAAATATATGAGAAAAATCCTTCCAATTCTTCTGTGGCAAGTACAACAAAATATTAAATCGACCTTTTTTTAATGAAATAAAGACGAAATCATCAAAAGATTCATTTTTTAAACGAGAACAAGGGCATTTCGTGTTATACGAGAGTTGCTACTTAATTTTTGACATTTGACAACACTGAAGTGAGTATGTCAAAACTGACATTGACTTTTTTAATGGTGAACGTACTCAGAAAATGTTGTCATATTAGTGTTAATTGAATTGTCCAAAATCGGCTCTTATGACAGAAATAGTTATTTTCCTAACAAGTGCGGAAAGTGATACTTTCCCGCACGCGACTGCAGTTGTCCCGAAAGACGCGGAGCGGAGTTCGGGCAAGCGGTCAAGTGCGGGAAAGACACTTTACGCATGAGTTAGGAACATTAATTTTTCTACGACCGTATATACAAAAGAGTATACCAACCCATTTTTCTAAAATTATTTTATTCCAACAAACATAATAATATACAAAACTTTAACTAAAAACTACTAATTATTATAAATATTAATATTGAAAACACAATTTGTTGTATTCTGTAGACTATTAAGAATTGCCGGTCCAGTAGAGTTATTTGGTTTTAACTGGAAGATAGATGATGTCGATGAGGATGGCATCGGTTGCAGGTCGCATAAAGATGACGATGACGGCAACGGTTTTAAGTCATTTGGCAGGTAACAACTCGGAATTAGTTTCATTTGCAGCCTTCAAAATGGCTTCGGACAAGTTCTTCGTCGGATGAATCCATTAATATTATTGTATCGGATTCGGTTTAATGTGGTTTAATTTAGAAGAAGATTGTACTTATTCGGTCACTTCCAAAACATTTTGAACAGCTTGGACGTTTAGTAGCAATTACATGGTTATATAAAAAATATCTGTATTATTTTATATTTTCAAAAAATGCTACAAAAAGCTAGAAAAGGTTTAAATTTTATTTGGTGGACTATTTCGCAAACATCTATTTACCTGTAGTAACAATAGTTATAATCTCAGAAGTAAAAAACTATCGAATAAGGTCAAAATTTGCATAATTTTACTTTCCCGCACTAGTGCGGGAAAGCGACACTTTCAAAACTAAAATGCGTCCGGGAAAGTGGGTCGTAAAAAAAGATTTGTTCGCATTGGATATTAGTCAAAAAGCTCTTGTTGATTGAGGTAAAAATACGTCTAGAAGATCGTGACAGGCGACGAAACATGGATCCCGAATGAGCTGAATGAGCAAAAATCGACTATATGGATCTTTGAAGACGAGTCAAATCCAACAAAAACTGTACGCGGTCGAACCACTTCGAAGTAAATGGTCACCTGTTTTTTCAAAATAACTGGACACATCGCCACCTTTCCATTAGAGCAACGTGGAAGGGTAAATTCTGAATGGTACACCAGCAAACAAAAACGTTTTTGAATAGTGAAAACATCGAATTGATAAGTAATCCGCCGTTTGGCACTCAATTATTTCTTCTTATTGCCGTAGATCAGAAAAAATTGCGAACCAACATTTTTTATACCTGAAAAAGCGGTTGATGCGTTCAAATGACATGTTTTGAAGGTACCTCAATCTAAATAGAAAAAATGCTTCGACAATTGGTTCAAATGTATGCCAAAGTGTGTTGATCTTAATGGAGAATATTTCCAAAACATTAAAATCATATCTAATTTTAAATATTTGTTGTTATTTGTCTATCTAAAAACTTAAGTAGCAGCCCTCAGTCAGCTAATTAATCGTATTAGAAATAAAATTTTTCAATTATTAAATCATTGAAATTTTCACGAAATATATAATTTAATCTCACAATCCATTAAATTTGGGTAAATACTTTCAATCCTTCAGCAGTAGAAATTGTAGTCCACAAATCTTTCATATTAAAGAAAAAAGTTTAATTCTGGCAACACTGTGAAAAGAGTAATGAAATACCAAGATGGCGATTAAAAAATGAGGTTAAGTCACTGGCGCAATCAAATATTAATTTTGATTATTACGTCTTCAAATATTTCCACGTTGAAAAACGACAACTTTTTGTTGAAATTAAATTTTTTTTTACCCCATTAAAAAAAGGGTCTTTTGAAATAATTTTTTTGGTTAAAAATAAGTATCACTTGAGATATTACCTAAATAAGTTATCTGCAAGGATTTTAGCTTTACGTTTGCTAATTTTATTAACGCTGCAAACTGCTACACCCGGAAAACTTATCTTCTGAACAGGTATTTGATCACTATCTTCAGTTACCAAGACAGGATCGATAAGAAAATCTTTCCATAAATGTTTTAGCAAAAAGCTTGTTATTAACATAATAACCAAGCCCAAAACTATCCAAAATACTCTAAAAATGAAATATTTATAATCATAATAATCGACTAAAAAGAGAATAGAGATAGGATATTATTTTATGACAGTACGACTTAACGTCATACTCTGTGTCAACTTAACCCAAAATTTTTTAATAATAAACAATGAAACACTTTTTGACAATCAATATACCTGAAAGGTGCAAAGTAATATTAACAGACCATGTTAAAGAAGGCTGTAGATAACTAAAATGATTTTTCAGCAAAAAATCGTCTTCTACATTCATCGACTTTTTCTAAGTCTCGGTATACGGTCAATAAATTTTTTGATAGTGTCTTGTTATACAGGGTGTTCCGGGACTTAATGCAAAAAATTCGGGAGTGAATGAATGACGTGAAAATAATGAACGATCCCTCGTTTCTGAGTTATAGGTCTTCAACGTTGCAAAATCAGAATTTACTAAATTATACATTCGAACATTTTGATTTTAATGAATGATTACGTATGTCCAAGTAGTATTAAGGCAATTTTCGGCTCATGTCTAATTTACAGGCACAATCTAAATATAGCAAAAATGAATTTTTCAATCGATTTTTCAACAAAAAGTTACTCTTTGTTTAACTCGATAAAATTTATGGTTTTAGATATGTAGATTTTTAGATCGTTGTACTTGCAAAGGAAAAAGTTCGCCACAAAGAGACATTCTGAAGAAAATTATCATAAATTGTAATTATTGAAAATTTTTTGTCGCAGCATTATTTTAACGTCATTTACTCAATCCCGAATTTTCTGCATTAAGTTCCGGAACACATTTTTTCTCGCGAGAACCATAATTATTACGGACGTTCCCATTAAGTTCTTTCCACAAAAGTTCAATGGAATTGAGATCCGGGCTCTGATGGGGCCAAACCCTGTTTATTAACACAGCAAAGCCGAAGGAACGGCATTTTGTTTTAAAATTCCGTCATTTTTGATCAAATCGCCAGTTCCATTGCTAGAAAAGCAACCCTGGACAATAATTGAGCTACCACCATGCTGTTTTGTTGAGACTATACAGTCTGGCATCATCTTTTTTTGGGCCTTGCTTCGACCGCAAATGCTTCGTTTTCAACCAAACAGCTCAAAATTGGATTCAACGATCCCAAGAACTTTTAAAGATCTTCTTTAATTCGAACACGATGCGCAAGGATCCACTGCATCCGTTTTTTTTCTTGTTTTGTGACCTTAGTAAAGGTTCGAACGGCGACACGACCATATACAGCAGGTTGTCGACCAAGAGCTAAGCTAAGGTAACTAATCTAACGGGAGCTAAGGTAGAAATACTCAACCCAGAAAATTTTATTACCTTATTTCGTGAATTAGACGAAGAATATTTCCAGTATTTCAAGATCACAGTTTTATGAGCTGCTGTCAAAGATCGCTTCGAATATTATTAAACAAGACACTAATTATGAACTTGATTAAAGGTGAATAACATTGTCAGTTTGTTCCTAGGGTATTGAATGGGAACAATCAACTTTGCTCAGTTAAAAACGGAGCTAGTGCACAACTAACCCATCTTGACATAGTTCACTTAGTTTAGCTCTATTAGTTCCTGGTCGACACAACTACGCGTACAAAATATGCACAGCTACGTGAGCTAAGCTAAACTAACTTAGATTAGCTCTTGGTCGACACCCCGCTTAAAACTTCGCATATCTCATCAGCCGTGGACCTAGTTTATATGGCAGATCTGCTATCTGAGCAGATTTAGATTATGTGTTCCCATAGCGTTGATTGAGTATCGCGCGTCTACATTCCATCACAGCGATACCTCGGCTTGAAAGACTGTCTCCCAAGCGAAAAATATTCGCTTATTATGAGGTGTCCTCCGCAAAAGCCTGCTCCGGCCAAGCCATTCCTCTTAAAGCCTTCTGTGTATCAGATGGCTCCATTATTCAGTATGGCGGGCTTGGAGTCACTGATCCACTGCTCCCGCTCAGTGATATGTGCCTCTAAACCCTTATTAATAAGTCGCTATCCATCGAAATGAATGAGCATTCACCTATGGCTGGCGTCCATATTTTTGCATGGCCAGTTGATTCAGCCTGCAGTTCTTTGTGGATGCGCAGCCTGTGAATTCTACAGGTGGTGTTTAAAGCACGATTTTCAAGCACTAATTATTTATCTGTGGTTTGTGGGGCAAAAGAAAAACGCAACTGTGTTTGACGCTCGATTGGGAGCTGAAATTGTGCAATTCTGCAACTATTCTGTAGTCGTAGTTAAGATCGAATGAATTTTTCGAAACACATATACCAATACGTCAAGCTTTGAGTTATTCAATTTTATTATGAAATACACTAACCTTTCAAATGAAGATGTTTTGTCGTTGATGATTCTGGTGCACCAAGGAATATTTGTATTGCAACAAAAAAAAGTGAGAATCGATTTTAAATTTCGTCGTTTTTGTTTCTTATACATTTTTATATAAATAAATTTATTTGAACGCAATAAGAATGATATTATTTTTTGATAATACCGATGCTATTTCGTGGAAACAACTAGGTCACTCCAGGTAATTAATTATTAAAGAATTCATGACGGGAAGCGTGAATTATATTCATAAATAAATCAAATGTCAATGTAAATTTTACGAACACACAAAATTTATTATATCGAATTAAAAAACATGGGAGGATTTTTTTATTTGTTTCGAATTTTTTTAATACAAAGTGGACCACAGAAAATAGTCCACCCTAGAGATTAGCTCAAACGTCATAGTTAGATACATTATTCACGTACGTTATAAATAACAGATAACTCAATAAGTCGTGTTTGTCAACACACATTTTTTGTCAAATATCGATTTTATTCATCAATGTAATATCCTTCAAGAGCAATACAATCATTCCAACGCTTCTCTAACTTCTCGATGAAGTGCTTGTAGAAGGATTTGTCTTTTGCCTTAAAACAGGTTTTAGCTTCATCATTTGAGCTGAATTTCTTACCGGTTAGTATTTTTTTGAGATCAGTGAATAGCCAGTAGTTACTGGAGGTCAGATCTGGACTATCCAGTGGATAAGGAAACAATTCGATCAATTGAACCATCGACTTGTGAATCGAGGCATTGTCTTAGTGAAACAGTGGCTAATTCTTCGACATATGAGGCCATTTTTTCTTGTTTTTCGCATTAAAACGATCCAACAACTTTATATAGTATTCGCTATTTTGGAGATAGTTGATGAACAATATTCCATCCGCATCCCAAAATACTGAAGCCATAACCTTCCCAGCTGACTGTTGTGCCTTTGAACGTGGTTCACCGGCTGCAATCCACTTAGATGATGATCGTTTTGATTCCGGAGCAAACTGATGAATCCATTGTCGCATATCGACGTTAAAAATCTGATTTATCACGTGCAAACATGGCCAAACACTGCTCTGATTCATCAGCTCGTTATTATTGATCGACTGAGTAAACGCGGTACTCATTGTGGTCACTGTGTTTGTTTGACAATGGCAGTACCATCTGTGTATCAGTCACACGATTTTTTATTTATGTAATATATTACTACCTACCTAGAAAACGCCTACGAGATGAATCAAAATAGAAAGCATGATCAACTGCATGTCTCAGAAATGAAGAACATTAGTATCCCACTCTCTATCTTATTCTGATTAGATTGCAAAGACGTCGAAGTTTCAAATGGCGTAAACGGAAAAGAAGGAGAATAACAAATTTTGATTTCAATAACGAGTAGAAAGTGCTTCTTGTCTCTCTACCTATAACACAACTTCAGTGACATGTCGCTCTTAATCTTGTAATAAAAGGCTTTATTGTCAAATATGAATCGATCCCTAAGGGACACACCCTGCTCGGTTCCAAACTCGCATCCTACCTCTAAGCTTCGTATTATACCAGCCCATTGGGCCCATATTTCTTTATTGTCATGTAAAATTGGTACCTTAAAGCAAATACGGATTGCTCGGGCTTTAAATTATTCGTCAAAAACCTTGATAATCTGAGATACAGTTTTTTCTTCTGTCTTGGCAGGACTTACTGAATCAAATATAAATTTGTACACCTCTTCAAAAAGATTATCGTTTTCGTTACTTTCCTTGCCGACTTATCCCAGTTTTTTTCCTTCCTCCAAGTTACCGTATCATTTTTTTTGGTTTGACAATTTCTTTTTTTTTTCATAAGGTTAACCGAAAGCTTCATAGAAATTGTATGATTTTTTATTCTTTTTCGTATTTCGCATCAACCATGTTGGTTATTAGCGATGGATCTGGTAATATAATTACATCTTATAGGCATTATGTACGTCGCAATTCTTTCCTAGCAGGATTTTCATGTCATTTGAGAAATTACATTGTTGTCTAGCAACACTTAACAAAATTACGGGCACAGATTTTCGACTTGCGACTTGAAGTTCAAAAATATTTTCAATCGCGAATAACTAGAAAACTACGAGGAATTCGAAAGAAAGTGCTAGAGCAAAAAATGAACAGCACAAAATTCTGTATAGATTAGCCTTCAAGCATTTTTTCCTAACCTCAAAATTTTCACCGTAAAATGGGTTCATCTAATAAAAACCATTTTGAATTGCGGATAACTCGAAAACGACGTAGAACTCCAAAAAGTGCCGGTGCTTAAACTGTAAAGTACAATATGAGTACCCACATTTTTGCGAAAGAGAAACTATTAAGAAGTCTGTGAATATTGATATAATAATCAACAACAATCAACATTTGAAACTAAGAAGTAATTCATGTTTGTTATATTCATGAAAATATTCATAATAACACGAACGACAAATCTCTCGTTTGATTTGAATCAAGTGCTTATGTGGTTAATGTACCTCTTCATCTCGCAAGATTTTCGAAATTTTCCTAAGTCGAAAATTATGCCAGCTTATCCGAGTAGAAAGTAAAGATCTTAATCATCATCATACATTTTGATTTTTTGAAAACGAAGTAGTTTTCCAAGAGTTAGAACAGTTTCCATGTGCGCTTGGAACGTAAATTGGCTTAAATTCGCACTAGTAGGAATTCTCGAGCGGATGCTTCGAATTTCGATGTTGAGGGAGATTTACTCAGAAATAGTGGCTCCAACGAAAAAATGACTTTAGACTTTTTTTGTAGACAATTTTGTGCTCAATATTTTTTGGGCAATTTTTTCGAATAAGGGAATAACGGAAAGTTTTGGGTGAATAAATAACAAAATATTTCAAATAGTTTAATTTTAATAAAATAATTATAACGTGGAAGGTCGATTTGTATGTATTTTCATATGAACAGTTAAATGGTAATTTCTCCTGAAGGTTTTTCCGCAACTGATACATAGATACGGTTTATGTCCTGTATGTATCAATTGGTGTTGCTTGAAATTCTTAGGATCATAGAATGATTTATCGCAAGTGTTACAAATTAGAGGTTTCTCGCCTACAAGTTACGAAATTCATCATTTTCAATAATACCTTTCAAGTTACTTAACATTAGAATGTGAAACTTGAAAAAAAGTAACTGAAACGTGTTTTTGTATACTTTTAAACAAAAAATTGGAATTTGGCTGAATTTTAGATTATCGACCATCGAATTGGATGTTAATATTTTTACAGCAAATAGTCCACGAGGCAAGGAGTCAATATACAAAATTTTGAAATGAGGATATAAATAAATAGATTGTGAGAAATTAATTTTTGAAAATGTGTTTTTCGACTTTATGTGAAACTCGTTTAAGACATCATTTTGTATTGTTTTATGCATGGCGTGTCCAATGTTGCTATTAATAATTCAGGGATCGGGTTATGTTATTTTTTTATTGTATTATAACCTAAATATAACAAATTATAAAAATTATAGTCTTATTGAAATTTACGTAAGAATACTGTTGAGGTTACGGTGCAATAATTCAATTTGGTTAGGTTAGATTAGAGATCTGTCCAACTGTTTTAAAATACTAAAAAAGCTATAGTAGCAAACTGACGAACCAGAACAAGTACAAACTTGTTCCTACGATTAACAACACACGAAAGTATGAGATGTACCAGTTGAAATAGATGCAAAAAAATTGGGTCTCGATATTTTTTATGACACCCCGTATGTATACCGTCTAATGTCAAACTAATATTTCAAAGGTAGATTTGACTACAGCATTTGAAAAATGTGAAACTAAATTGGTTGAAAAGTTTTCCACCTGAAAATTAAAATGACAAAACTTTTCAACCAAATTTGGGTATTGGTGACTTTAATCACAAGCATACGAGGATCGTTTGAAAAATGTTACGCCTTAACATAAAAATGTCAAAACTTTTTAACTGAATTTAATAAATTTCAGCCATTTTATGAAAAAATTATGTGGCACTAAAATGAACTCGAATATAAAAATTCTAGAAAGATTTCTGTCAAAAGTACATAGCAATCTTGTAAAACCCAAAAAGTTAGGTTAGCACTAAAGAAGACGCACACTAACTAAGTGAAAGAGATTAGGTCGAAATATCAATAAACTGTACTGTTAATAGTCTGAAGATCACAATTAACAATCAACAACTGCTACTACACAAAATCACGCTGAAACGCATCTGGAATTATGGTATACAATTATGTGGCACTAAAATGAACTCGAATATAACAATTCTAGAAAAATTCCAGTCAAAAGTACTCAGAAATCATGTAAAACCCAAAAAGTTAGGTTAGGTTAGTTTTAACATAAAGATGGCACAAATTTTCAACTGAATTTAATGAATTTCAGACATTTTATAAGAAAATTTTTGTCCTACAACCATTCTAGTAAGTCCTTGTGAGTTATAGACCGACGACCAGCACTAAAGAAGACGCATACTAACTAAGTGAAAGAAATTGGGTCGAAATATCAATAAACTGTACTGTTAATAGTCTGAAGATCCCAATTAACAATCAACAACTGCTACTACACAAAATCACGCTGAAACGCATCTGGAATTATGGTATACAATTATGTGGCACTCCAATGAACTCGAATATAACAATTCTAGAAAAATTTCAGTCAAAAGTTCTCAGAAATCTTGTAAAACTCAAGTCAATATCCCACTTCTACCTCTTTGAAAATCATTCCATTGGGCAATTTTTCTACAAGTTAATTTTAAATTGCTATCAACCATTTGTTTATTGTAAATTTCACATATTGCAAATAAATAAGGTTTTTAATAAAAGAAACATTCCGGGTCACCTCGTATATGCAAATAATTATCTATTACCCTTACCTGTATGTTTTCTATGATGAATATTGCGATAAGAAGAAGACGAAAACAATTTGGGACAGTAGTTACATTGATACTGTTTAACATTCAAATGCGTTTTCAAATGTTTATTCATTCCAGTAGATTGAGTAAAGGATTTATGGCAAAATTTACAAGAATACAGTTTCTCACCGGAGTGGATCCTTGAATGTGATGATAATAAACTATTAGATACAAATCTAAAATTATACAAATCCTATACAAATTAAAAAATTACACTGCTCAATATAAGATTGACTCCTAGTTATATTCATGGAATGGTTAAAAGAATTTATTTATGAGTTTTTGTTTCATATTCAACTTAACCTAATGTGAGAAAGAGAAAGGTTCATTGAATTTTTTGCGAATGAAATTGTTCATGCAGGGTGAAGAATATTTTAGGTTTGGTCCTGATATAGGAAAAATTTTCCTCTGTTAGGCTGGCATTGTGATGTGGACTGAAATGAAAGGAGCACAAAAAGGGAGCGAATAAACAAACAGCTTTTCGCAGAGTGAGATGAGATTTTTTTTCTTTATTTAAGTGAGCAGTACAGTTGTTCATTTGGCTGGTGAACTGGTTCACCAGGTTAAAGGAAAACCTACAACACCGACGATTATTATATAAATTTTGATAACATACCTTTTATTACAAACTTTACAAACATATGGTTTCTCTCCGTTATGGCTTCTTATATGTATCGTTAATGTGGATGATTGTTTAAAAAATTTTCCACAAGTAGAGCACAAATGAGATTTTTTTTCTACAGATTTAATATTGTTTTTTACATGAGTATATTCTTTGTGCATTTGCATATGTAACGATAGCGTCCCAGATTGTGTGAAAGATCGATGGCATATTGGACATGAATGTGGTTTTAATCCACTGTGAGCCGTCATGTGTCGTTTTACACTCGAATACCTCAAAGATTGATATTTTTTATATAATTTTAATCAAAAGTGAATCACTACATCATAATAACACAACAGAAAACATAATTTTGTCCTTAATACAAGCAAATATTAAATACATACTCATTTACTTCAGAAAAATACTATAAACTTCAGTGAATTTTCATTTAACCATTATTTAAATATTTAATTCAAAATAAACTTACCTGCTAAAAATTTTTCCACAAACTTTACAAGTTAGTTTTTTTATGTCTACATGTTCGTTCTTATGCTTTTCTAATTCCTCTAAAGTCATAAAAGTTTTATTACAAATTGTACATCGATGTTTGGGCTCATATGTTGAACTATTAGTATCTTCATAATTACTAAACGCAGGAGAAAGTTTATTTTCTGCATCGTTATTCAAATCATTTTCCGAATTTGATAAATATCGATAATTGTCTAAATCACTCTCTATTTTTTTTATAGAATTATAACACTTCTGTTTGAATAAAAACGACTGTTCAAGTTGTTGAACACATAATTTACAAATAAAATGAGGAACGTTATCTTTCCTTGAAAGCTAGAAATTCATTATCAAATAAATTTATATTAATTCAAATGTTGTAGGTACCTGCAATGAAGTAAATTTTTCTAAAATATCGATTATGTATTCTTTGTTGTCTTCAATACTAATTTTATCAAATATAGAACACATTTCATTGTAGGAAAGCAAACATGTTCGACATATATTAGATTTGGTAAGTAATAACTCATTTTCCATTACAGGTTTCGTAAGTAAAAATTTTAAAACTGGCTTTTCAGTAACAGACTGATATAAAATTAATTTTAATAAAATCTATTGTTTATTCCATATAAATCGAAATCACTCGAACATAGAATCGATCTAATTTTTTGAAAAGCTATTGATATTTTCCAATTTTCTTATGAAAACTTTTAGTCTGTTTCTTCGTAACACAATCTATGAGTTAACGATAGTAACTCCGCGCGAAAAATAATTGAACAATTGAATAGTTAATACTATTATTTACTAGATATTTTGAAAATTACTCGATACTGAAAAAAAATTCATGATTTCAATTGAAGCATCAGAATAATATCGATGTATGGAATAGAAAAAGATCGATTTGCTTTCTAAACAACCACCTCTAGTTTTGGCAATCATTTGTGAAAAAATATTTCAAACTACCTGAAATCCAATCAAAATAATTTATTTTCCCAAAACGTACGTACCCCATAGATTTAATATTTTAAATTTATGGCTTACTTAAATTTGTTGCAAAGGGTGTGTTCCACAACGCTTGAAATACTCTTTTAGTCCTTTCACATGTCAACTACGATCGTTGAGGTCAAGAAAAGAACGTCATAACTAACGGTCATGCAAAGCTCAGACGATCCGTGTGAAGGGGTGGGTCGAAGAGAGCGTTAAGAGAATAAGCGGCGTTTTCAAAACTCAAAGCAACAGAGATATCAACCGTAGACATTCAATTTTTCAACCAATATTTAAGAAAATTCACTGTTATGACTCATAAATTGTAACCTAATATATTGAAACTTTTATTTTATTTTTCTACCTGATCATTTGTTACTATTTACCTCACCGCTAAGAACGCTCCATAATTAATTTTACTTGTATTACGATTCATCATGAGCATGATTCTCACGAATGCTTAGTGGAACGCATTAGAAAAATATCCAGGTGTCAATGCTGTCAGAAAACCAAGAGTGTTAGAATTAGGGTTGAATAATTTTAAAGAAGACATCGAATTTATGGAAAAATTAATTTTCAAAATTCATTTATTGTGAATAACTTCTCCTAATTTCTACTAAAATACACTATATTAATGTTATTGAAGTTTTTATATCTCGGAAAAATATTGAAAGCTTGAATATCAAAGATGTGCTACTTCCTGTTATGATTGGCTTGCGTTTACCTCTCTTAAAAGCCACAAAAACCTTGACTAAATTGACACATTCTTTCTTAAATGTCGAGAGTGTAATCAATCTCAAGAAACTCATTTATGTCCTTTTCTAAATAAATGAAACAAGAGGAAACAAAAATTGGGAGGTAAAACCGATGCAAGAACGGATCACGCCCGTTGTCAGTTGTTATCATTTGGCATGTTGACAAGGCAAACTAAAAATATTTAATGATAAACGTTTGTTTATGTGTAAATAAATGTTTAGTGGTCAATTTCGAACGTCTTAGGGATTTTCGAATTCCTGAATAAAGGTATATTATTGTTTAATATATTTGAGGTTGATGGTGTATAGTATTTTCATTTTGTTAGCTTTTAGCTTTTTTGGGTGTCAGAATCTTTTAATATTACTGGCATTATTTTCTTCTATTAACACATGTTTCTCTTAAGATGCAGTCACAGCTTGAAGCAGCATTATTAGGTCAAACTTCTCAAAGCAATAACCAAGATGTGGATGAAAACAAAGACAATAATTCTCAAGGAAAAGAAAATGAAGAGACGGAAGAAATTGAGGTTTCTTTGTTGATTTTACTTGATTGATTGTATTTTGCATGGGTTGAGTATATTTTCCTACTTTCTTTTATTATTTAACTTTGCTTTTATAATGTAGTTAGAACTGCATGTACTGATGGCTTTATTTATTTAAATATCAGTTCTACTTTCAAGCATTATTGCTTTATATGCATTTATTATGTAATTATTGCAAGAAATTACTTATATTTGCTGGAGTGATCTATTTTACCCATTTTTGAAACAAAATATCATATAATAATTGAAATTTATAGAGTACTTAGTTACACTAGCAAAAGTAGTACAGAAATATTTACATGCAAATGAAAAGAAATATTCTCAATAATATGATTTTGTTTTGAAATACAGCGTGTTTTAATAATTACTTTTGTGTAATGATATAGTTTTTTTTTCACCTTTGAAATACCATGTAGATAGCAGTCTCCTTAATGCGAAATCGGAATATATAGTTAGCTTATTAATAGATAATAGATTAAATCAGATTATCATTAAAACTTTGTATCTATATTTAAATATTTCAGAAGTCGGGAATGAGAGTAAATGGTCGAATTAAGTCACCTTCAATACAGACGGACAAGGTAATAAATTTTATTCTTTTGCTTTATTAAATCACATTTAAATTCATTATAACAAAATATATATTGAAAATTTTTATTACATCAATAATTAAGTAGGATACAAAATTTGGAAGACCTAAATGATTTCTTATCAATGGATGGACATTTGACTACTGAAGGATAAAAAATAGTTCTAGTGGAAATTATAATAAAAATTCAACAAAACACATAAAGTTAGAATAATTAAAAAAAATTTATTAAAAAAAGAAACGCCATGTGAAGAAAATTGGGATATTATTTGATTTATTACAAGAGAAATTTATATAAGAGGAATCAAATCGAGAGATAAGATAAAAAATAATAGCGAAACATACATTGAAAAATTGGAGTAACAATAAAAATGTAGGTGAAAGATGGAAAGACAAGAGGATACAATTTAGTAGTTAAAAGGAGGACAAAGATGTAGTAAAAAATATAAAAATGTAAAGAATAAAAAACAAAACTAAAAATTGATCTACAAGAAGAACAAGAAGACTAAAGCAAAGAAAATGGTGAGGATGAGAAGAAAAATTATAAAAATCTAAGAAAAATGAGAAAATAAGGCAGAAAACTCTAGAAATTGGTTTGTAAGAAGAATAAATTGAAAAGAAATGGAAGAATAAAAAATTTAACCATAAAACCTATTTAGGAAAAGAGTAAATCAAACAAAAAGAAGAGAATGATGGAGAAAATTGACACAATTCATGTACATGTAGAACATATGGGGAGATAAAAACAAATTGAAACCATTGGAAACAAAAGTATAGAAATTGGTCAGAAAGAGAAGAAACTTGGAGAAAATGGAAAGAATAAGTGAGGAAACTTTAGAAATTGATCTACACAAAGAATAAATTGAAGATAATGGAGATAATAACATAGAAAAGTATACAATTGAAGGACAAAATGAATAAATATTATAAATTTGATCTGAAAAAGAAATAATTTGAAGAAAATAAGTAATAATAATAATAAAAGAATGAGTTATGGAACTATAGAAATTGATGATTAAGAAGAATAAATTGAACAAAATCCAATAAAATGAAGAGAAGAAAAGAGGAAATTATAACAATTGAATATAAGAAGAAAAATTGAAGAATATAGGGGGAGTTAGAGATAAAACTTTATGAAAATGGATAAAAAAGATTAATCAATGAAACTTGAGAGAATAATAAGAAATACTATAGAAGAAATAAGAATGGAGACTATAAAAATTGATGAAGTAAATCAAAGAGAGTGGAGACAATAGAAAATTAAATTTTGAAAATAAAAATAAGGAAGGAAACTCTAGAAATTAACAAGAAAAACATGGAGAGAATAATAAAGGAAACTATCAAAACTTGGGCTCGAATGTATGATATCTAAATATTATAAAAACTGATTTCCAACAAGAATCAAAGAGCAAAAAAAAATAAAGAAATTTTCGAGAGAATGACATGTGGAAAGGGTAAACTGAGAAAGACAAAAGGACTCTAAGAATAGAAACTACAAATAATTAACTAATTGCGTTAATTACTCTAAAATAAAGAATGAAAAAATTGAATATGTTAATAAAAACAAATTCTGGTACCTCATAATGAATCAGATGATAACAAGAAAAAAAGATATTTTTTAAAATTTATGCTTGTTTAAAAAAAGTATGCAGAACTTAGTAAAAAGTTTCTTCTTTTTCCAAATACTTTACAGGGCCAGCACTTAATTGACTTTTGTGTCTAAACGTTTGTTGTAAGTGAATTTATGTTCTGGAAACTATTGTCATCCTTTTATATATTTATACATAATATTTAGGAAGAGAGACATGCCAGCAAAGAAAAAATATTATGTTCGATAACCTGGCCATTGTCTGTATGATTACGTAGTTATAGGATATACACTAGTGCCCTACAATGATTACAAACTGTTCCAAAAGGGCTTCGGATTGAAAGCAGTGAACAAAAAAAAATGATTGAAAAGTGGTCAGATGAGTTTAAAAAAATTTCCAAATAGTTCTGTATTTTTACAAAGTTCTTTGATTAATGTGACTTAATGTGACGGTGCATGGATTTTGTAATGTCATTTTAATGAAATATTGACAAGAATAGAAGAGACAATTTTATTTTATAGCTTATACATATTTCAAAGGTGAAAACCAAGCCATTTAAATTCATTTGTATTGGATATACTATAATTTGAATTTGTCATTCTATTAGTTATTTTCCTGGTATCTCGATCAGTGGAATAGCTAGATGTGGGCAAAGTGAGCCCCCACACCTTACCACAGGCAACTGAATAACTTTTACACCTCAAATTAAGAGGGTATTTGTTTGGGTTGATGTAATAGTGGTTGCAGCTACCTTCTAAAACAGTGTAGCTAGGCTTGGGCAAAGTGGGCTCCTACACCTTACCACAGGCAACTTAATAACTTTTACACCTCAAATTAAGAGGGTGTTTGTTTGGGCAGATGTAATAGTGGTTGCAACAACCTTCTACAACAGCGTTACTACGTGTGGACAAAGTGAGCCCCCACACCATACCACAGATAACTAAATAATATTTACCACTCACATTAAGAGGGTTTTTGTTTGGGGACATGTAAGAGTGATTATAACTACCTTCTAAGACATTGACTGTTAGATTGATGGAATACCAGACCTGTCAGGAATTATTAATAACATACGTTGCATTAGAGAAGAAAGGGGTCTTGCTAATGCTACTTCTTCCAAGCCTACACTTTTTATTCCAACTTATTGTTTAGCTTCATTTGGTATTCTCTGTTATTCCTAGATTGTTATGTGATGTTACATAATGACAAACATAATTTTTTGGTCTGTGTTAGGCTGCCTTAAACCTATCTGAGTATCGATTGTGGTTGTAATGGTTATATTGAGTTTCATGTAAAAATGTTACATTTGCTTGTTGAAAAGGAATATTTTTACTTAGAAGTATGTCTCTGACTATTAGAGAGATAGTTACAATGTTTGGTGTGGGAAAACTAAGTGTTTCCAAGAGTTTTAAAAACATTACAAGATTCTGGTCTTTGTCAAATCCAAATCTAACAACTGATGAATTCTTAATAAGAAATTCAAAAGAAGACGAGCCCAGATCTTCAATAGGGCTTCTTGAGTACCTAAACTGTAACAAGTAGGCTTTTTGAAGTAGAACGAATGACAAGAAAATCAAAAAACAAATCAGAATATAATCATGGAATGTTGATAAATGGCAAAAAGTGATTTTCAGTTATGAAACACATTTATATGTACAGAGACACCAATTAATATCCAACAGACTTTTGAACACCCTTTTAAAACATGTTTTGGATTTTTTCATAACAAATCAGTCCAGACATTTATACAAGAAAATGAGTGAAAAGTGCTTGATTAGCAATGCCTATGTGTGTCTTTAAGGTCATTTCTGCCAAAGGGGAACATACTTCATACTAAAAGCAAAGCAAAAATTTCGAAATAAATTTGTTTTTCATTATTTTGAGGCAGTATAATCACTATTCTTGATGTGTTTCGCTTTTCTGATATATTTTAATGCCTGTTATAAAGTATTATGAGAACTGGAATGTTAGACTTGTCAATTATGCCCTTAGTGCACGATCTTGTGACACTCTACACCTGATAGGTTTAATCTCTTATTAAAATAAAGATTTCCACGTTATTCTCCTAGTTCTAACTATTTTTTTTCTTGGGTTACTTTTGTATAACATCTGCCTTGCGTTACATATTACCTTCTGCCATGTTTGAATAAAATTTTTGGAATCCTGTGGATTTTTTGTTTCAGGAAAGTGTAGAAGCTGCAAAAATTCAGCCTATAAAACCACCGGCGCCGCCAGTTTTTGGCAGGGAGTCTAATAACAGGACAGTAACACTGCAGAATTTACTTTCTGCAGGTATTTTGCAGCCCGGTCCTGGGGCTATGACAATAGAGTATTTGGTAAGTATTTTTTTAACTTTTCTTATGGAAATGTTCGTAGATAAAATTGATTTATTACTTAAGACTTAATTATACCACTAATTACAATACCAAAAACTGATCCTGCTCTAAGATAACACTTCATTAACATCCAGAGTACTTGTATTGTACGCCTAGTTGCTCTATTAAGAACTCCTGCCTTATTTATACTCTTGTAATGACTCTAGAACATTGTAGAAACTTTTGTCCAATTACAGTTAACTTCTTCCATAAATACATTATAGAACATTCATGGCTACCCAATGAAAGCCACATGCCATCTATATTAGTTTTCATTTAATTAAATTATGACCAGCGCCGTGAGATGGCGTGCGAATGTGTACCCGTAACATTATTAATCATCTAAAAAAAATAAATAACCAAGTAATTGGCACTAAGTATGTTGTTCTCAAGATTTAGAAATTTCTAGAAACTTTTCTGATGCTTACCGATTTAGATAACTTTATGTGATTGAGTTTTATTTAAATATTTTTTAATGTAGGGTCAAAAATTCGTTGGTGATCTTCTTGAAGACGGAAAAATCCGTAGTCAAGAAACGAATACGGTTTTTGCTTCGCCCAGTGCTTGGGCAATAGCTTGTAAGAGGTTCATTAATCCCGATAAAAAATCCGGTTGCGGTTGGGCTTCTGTGAAATATAGAGGGAAAAAATTGGATGCTTTCAAGAACGTGTGGTACAAAAAGAAGAAAGAAGAAGACGAAAAACAGGAAAAGCTAATGAAAGAGAAAGAAGGTAAGTATTATATGATAATATTTTTTCAATTAGACAACGAAATCAGAATTTATTAAGAAAATGCAAAAATAAGTTCTTTAGGGGAGAGCTGGAAGATGAATGATCAGCAAAATCGCTGGATCTATCACGTTATGAGGAGGTTATCAAAATTAGATTACAAAATTTATATTTCTGTTATTTGGTTGAATTTGGATTAAAATTTTTCCCCACCCTGTATGAAATATTTTATTTGAAACGTCGTGGTATAGAGATTTGGAAAACTTTTCGAATGAGGTGTCATAATCAACTTTTTACGGGATTTTTTAAAAAATATAGTAGTTTTGAAAATAATAATTCATTGCATATTTTTTTGTTCACTGTGTATAAAAAATATTGTACTGATTAAAATAATTTTTCCAGTTAAAAATAAAACTTGGAGTGAATTTTTTATTTAGGTCATCGAAGACAACTAGAAATATTCTAATAATTAGTCATTTAGCTTTTAAATATCCAAACAGCTTTTATTGTTGTTTTGTTAATTTAGTGGAATTTCAATTATGAATTTGGAAATTTTCAAATGTAAAAAATATTAACAGCCATTTTGAATTTATTGTGTCACTTTATTAGACAATGCAGAAATATTTAGTTATAATTTAAATCCATATAATTTGGAATCAAACACTTAAATACTCAAATACTACTATATTTATTGAATTTACCAGGGCATTTAACAGTGTAATACATTTTAGCCGCTAATATGGAACAGTTACTGCAAAGAAGCATGATGAATTCCATGATGTATCAACGAATGGTATTGAAGCACAATACCATCACAAATAGAACAATTACACAGTAAGTATATTTATATCTTTTTATTGCTTTTTAATTATTCATTTTTTTAATATTTATGTGAATTTTTAACCCCCACAAAGCTTTAGTTGAAATGTGTATGTTATAACCAATACCCATAATTAACAAAATTGCTCAAACCAATAATAAAAATTTTGAGAATTAACCGTGTATTGAGAAAAAAATGAATACAAAGGAGTTACATAGTTAAAATATCAACTCTACACTTATGTACTCTTGAAATGAAAAAGAGAAACTTATCCGGAGAAAGCTAGGTTGTTGTAGTTCTGAACTTTGATCTAACGTAGAGGTTCTCAAACTTCTTTTCCTCGTGGGGACCATATTCAAAATATTATTGTTTTCGGTGTTACACTGTTTCACTGTTACTACATTCTAACCATATTCCCAAAATATATCAAAAGACGTGAAGATCTAACGATGGAAATATGTGTGGGCTCCTGTTAAGTGTAACATGGTCCTTTGGAATTACACCTGAACCACTTGTGGTTCAAGGATGGCAATTTTCTTATACATCCATTGCTTGGAGCTCTGGAGTTCATTTGAACTACTTTGGAATTAACTAATTAATTAACTATAGAATTAATTAATTATAGAATTAATTAATTGTAGTAGTGTAAACAGTGTGTTTAGTGTGAATCTAACCAATGGTTGTAGAAATTCCAACTTATGTTAATTCTGATTCGATGCTCTGGGATTTCACACAAATCAGTTTTGGAATCACTGGTTTAAGGATGACACTTCACTTATACGTCTGTTAAGTGTTGCATGAACCTTTGGGGTTGATTTGAACTACTTTTGGAATAACCTATCTAAGGATGAAAATTTCTGTATACACCTATCAATTCTGACTTGGTGATCTGTGGTTTCACCTGGATCACTTTGGGAATCACTCTTTGAGGTTATATTCTGAAATAGATTGTAGATGTTGTCGTATCTTTATCCTAGAATGACTTTTTGAGGTTATATTCCGAAATAGCCAATAGACGTTGATGCTTCTTCACACTACAAGTACTTTTGCAGGTTATATTCTGAAATAGTCTATAGATGTTGACATATCTTCACTGTATTAAGACTTTTTGAGGTTATGTTCCGAAATAGCCTATTTACGTCGACGTTTCTTTATCCTACAAACAATTTTTGAGGTTATATTCTGAAATAGCCTATAAATGGTGACTTTTATTTACACTACCAGCAATTATGAGGTTATATTCTGAAATAGCCTATAGTCGTTGACATATGTTTACCTTATTAAGACTTTTTGAGCTTATGGTCTGAAATAGACTATTTAAGTCGACGTTTCTTTACCCTACAAACACTTATTGAGGTTATATTTCGAAATAGGCCAACGTTGATGCTTCTTTATACTCCAAGTAATTTTTCAGGTTATATTCTGAAATAACCTACAGACGGCGACTTTTCTTTGAACTACAAACGATTATGAGATTATATTTTGAAATAGCCTATAGATGTTGACATATCTTTACTATTATTAAGACTTTTTGAGGTTATATTTCGAAATAGCCTATAGACGTTGATATTTCTTTGCGCTACAAGTATTTTTTCAGGTTATATTCTAAAATAGCCTATAGACATTGACGTATCTTTATCTTAGATTGATTTTTTGAGGTTATATTATGAAATATCCTACAGACATTGACGTATATTTACCCTAGAAAGACTTTTTGAAGTTATATTTTGAAATAGCCTACAGACGGTGACGTTTCTTCACACTACAAACATTTTTGAGGTTAGGAAATAATTTTCCAGGTTATGTTCTAAAATAACCCATAAATTTATAATATATCAGTGATAGTTTGAAATAATAAATGTTGCCAAGGTCAAATGTATGAAAAGCAAATGTTTTAATGTACTTGAACATAACTTATATGCGCGAAAGTAATATTACCAATTACAAACTTAGCTTTCAGTATTTTCAATTTGGCGCAATATTATTAAAAATGGATTTTTGAACAATTTTTTCTAGCGACACAAATACAATGATAGAATGCGTGCCATTTTCGAACTTAGGAAAATTACAACCCTTCTTAATCACCATGACAACAAATTCGGCGTTTCTAATGGATTTTCATTGTCATTTAACAAAATCTGAAGTGTCCGGTTACCTGGCCGGCAGTTGGGAACCCAGTACCCAAAGTAAATAATTTCATGTAAATTTCATATATAGGGTGATTATCGAAGTTTATTTACAGATTTATATGTGAAACGAGCGTTTCCTTGTCGATGCACGAAAAAAGACAGGACGAATTCTCGGTACGTGGAAACCGAAATAAAAAGAACGATGGAAAGAGAAAAACTTTCGTTGGTAGGATGGTATCATTCTCATCCCACCGCCGCAGCAGCACCGACATTACGAGACATCGACGCTCAACTAGAGTACCAAATTAAAATGAAAGGTGTTAAAGATAACAGTTATACACCTTGCATAGGAGTTATAATATGTAAGTTATTAGATTTTTTAGGTTCCTAGTAAATCGATTTTCATTTTCTTAAAAAAAATATGGTAAAAAAAATTGTATTAGTTTCAGGACTTTCAGGACTCATTTACATATAATTCTAGATTTTTCAGAAGTTTCAAATTATTTTTTTTTCATTTATCCAAAAAAATATATAAAAATTGTTTTTACTGCTTAAAACAATCACACTTTCTCTCAAAATTGACCTTTCCTCTAATATTTGTAGCGTTCTTGTTGTTTGTACTCATTCAAGTTTAACTCATCTAATTCTATGTTTGAATTCTGGTAGGTCTCCAACAGTAATCTGCTAGATGGACTTTTTTCCCATTTCTGTTAAGGAAATGTCCTGATGAAATCTTTCGTCTTATTCATCACTCACAGCACCCAAATTCTCGGGAAAGAAATCCGTATGAGAGTGCAAGATATCTATTTTAAATGACATAACCTAACCAAAGCATTGTATGAAATTATAAGCCCATTAATTAAGTATTTGTAATTTTCTGCTCTACATCCTTTAGAGACACCCCAAGCCAGTAAAACCTGTATTACAGTCATGGTTTGCGCTAACTTGCGTTACTTATTATTCAGAAAACAAAGCACCCTAAATGTTTTAAGGGTATAAGCAAGCTCCCAGTTATATACAAAAATAAAAAAAATCCTGGTTGGAAACAGAGATTTTTGATGACTCGTATTGGAACGTTTTTATCTCACAGGTGAAAAGACACCCAACAAAAAACAAGTTCAACCGGTAAAGTGCTCTTACTCATAGATACACCAACTCACCCATCAGACGTCGTTTTGAGCTCATATGATGGCAAGTTCAATGTTTTGTTTTTTCCTTCAAATGTGATTTCAGTCCTACAACCAAAGTACCAGGGTTTAGAAACATTTAAACGTTTCTACAGAAAGCGATTGCTTCAAATACTGTGTCCTAAACTACGAGTCTCGCAAGAAAATGGTGAAACTGATCCAGATAACCCTCAAAACAACAAGAAAGTAATGTTCCGGATACAGATGGTGACTTTTCTTTACACTCCCAACAATTATTAGATTATATTCTGAAATAGCCTACAGAAGTTGACATATCTTTACGTTATTAACACTTTTTGAGGTTATGGTCCGAAATCACCTATTTAAGTCGACGTTTCTTTACCCTACAAACACTTTTTGAGGTTATATTTCGAAATAGCATCTAGACGTTGATGCTTCTTTACACTACAAGTACTTTTTCAGGTTCTGAAATTACCTATGAAATAAGATAAATCTCAAAGAGACACCAGGTTTTGAGGAGTGTGACAATATAAACTTGGTTATCAGATTCCTCTGATGAAAAAATTGTGCAGCAGATAAAGAACGATAATCAGGAAGAGTTCTGACCCACGAGAGGTGTTTACCTGTTTGGAAAAAGCTATAAAGTGGCTAGAATGTTAAACTGAGTGTAACACCATTCAGCTTAGTGTTCTTTAAATTCTATATCACTATAATTAAGGCAGAACTCAAGAATGGACTGCTGGTAGTGCCGAAAGCGAGTTACAAATATATGAAGTGTTAATTGATGAATATGATGAGCAAGATGAAGACAATAGAGTTGAAACTCTCGCCTCCAAAAAAATTAGAGAATCAGAGGCAGTAGAAGCTTTAAACATTGCTTTGAAGTGGGCTGAAGATAACCAATTTGATAGCCACAAAGTTATGTTTCAAGAAGAATTAACTAATGTTTTATTTTAACTTGTTTTTCTTACTTGGTTGTAATTTTCAACATGTACATTTTTGTCTTTATGCTTTAATGCAAAAAAATATTAGTTAAACCAAGGTTAACCAAGTGTTTTATTACCATTGAATATGGCATCTGGACAGGGTCTTGTTTTTGCCTCTTCGGATTACAGAGGCCCTAGTGTACTTGTTTTTTAGTTGGAATTCCCTATAGTTTTGGGAATTTATTTCACTTTTATATTGACGAGAGAATTTTAGGTTAAATAGAATGAGCTAAATGAATGTTTCAGTTTATCATTCCTAGTAGTAGTAGTAGTTGCGTAGCTAGGCGTTGTCGAAATTGGTCCTAGCACTTGACGGGACCTGGACAATTATAAATTACTAAAATCTATATGAAAAACAATTTTTTTGCAGCAAACTTTTAGTTTTATATATTATATATATTTAATTAAATTCTGCTCGCTAGTTGTAGATAATCTACCAGGTATAGTATCTTGATGAGGTTTAGATTTCAGAGGTGCTTGGTATGCCGATAATACTTACTTAAAACCTTAAATTTAATTAATTAATAAACTTTTATTAGTAAAAAATTAATAAATAAACATTTGAAGTCATAAAACCATGAAAAATCCTTAAATGAGTTATATTCCCACATATTTTTTCATAATTACACTGAAAGAGCGAAAATTTTAAAGAAAATTCATTGAATATCGATAAAAAAATCCAGTTGGTATAAAATTTTTTGTAGAAAATAATTTTTTTTTTAATATTTCAGCTCCATATAATTACGATACCCCATCATTGGAATCGAGTATAGTAGCCTATTGGGTCGTACCGCCTCCAGAATCCAAACCGAACGAATACGGTCGACCGATGCTTATGTCATACAGTGTGATTCAAGATTCGGTTGTTTCTCCTCATATAAAAGACGAAATGAAAAAGTGCATCGAATATTATAAAAAAGAGACTGACTATATAAATTTTACAGACGTTTATATGGGAACGACGTGCTACGTTGACAAATTAAGGACTACTCTAATGTCTAAATTCCCTCGAGAAGAATCAGAAACTTCTCTTTGGAAATTTATAAAAGAACTTTTAGGTTTACCCGTGGAAGAAAAAGAACCTTTGATAAGTATACCGACCGTATCGAAACCTAGCCAGTTTTTCCATACTTTCACACCCCCACCGTCTAATTACATGTTACCTTCCGATATATCGAGTATGTTGTATAATTCCGGCAAGTTTCCCACCGCCACGAGTCTACTAGGTCTACCGGATCCGATGGCGCATAGTACGCTAGCGGCTAACAATATGTTTTTACAAAGTAATTATTTTAAAATGCAAGATATGTTTAAATCGTTTTCGTCCGAAGCTCATCTACCTCCACCGCCAGTTCCTCCACCTCAAAGAATGAGAAGCGACAAGGCGCATCCGACTAGCAGCGCCACTTTGGGAGCCCCGTCGACTTCTTCGCCGAAACTACCATCCGAAACTAGAACGAAAAAGAATCACTACCACAAATCAAAACGGGAATATCCCCAACATGAATTCACCATGCCCAAGATACCCAAAGAAGGATTTTCGATGACTGATTACATATCTTCGTTGGGAAAGGCTACGGTGACGAAACCGGAGTTTTTAATGCCCGATTTGAGTAGTATAAACAAACATCTGAACGAATTTAGTTTAAGTATGGGTAGGAAAAAAGATTACGGCGAAAAACCGTCTAAAATACCGAAATTGAATTATTCCAGCGGTACGCTAGATTTGAGTTTTACGAAAAAACCTCCTACCTCTTCATTTATTTCGGACGTACCGACAGATCTTACCGTCAGTACGAGCAAAAGGGTGAATGAAGGTGAAAGTAAACCGTTGAATCTAAGCGCGGGGTAGTTAGTAGGATATAAGACGATTGTTTTCAGGTTTAAATGCTCTAAGACGGTTGAGTGTGTTATTGACAGATGACGGCCTTTTTTCTGGTTTTAATGAGATCTGGTGGGGTATAGGAAATGATGGTTGAACAGACGATAGCGAACGGTTAGATAAAATATTGTAAAAAATAAATACGGAAACCGATAAGTAAATATATTTTTTAGTAACATCCCTTTAATAATGAGATAAGTTCGGTGTATTCAAATCTAGTAACGGATATTTATACTGTGAAGCGGAGGGGAAATCTCTATCTACTAGTGTGCAGCTGGAATACACTAAAACCCACTCTACTCATATCTCCTGTAAACTTGCACTCCCTCGCAGTATCCGCCGTCAGGCATTACTTTCTAGCAGAGGCATTAGCTGATTTGCTTTTGATAGTTTCCTCACGTCTTCCAAATGATGCTGATTAATCTGAGGTTCAGGATTCTTCTTGTTCCCTTACTTCATTGTCTTCTAGTGCATCATTCGGTCGTTTTCTTCTTTCGACATCTTCCGATCATACTTAAAACAGTTACTGTAACATTTTTTGAAACAATGATAACTACCATCTTAAATTATTTCCAGTTATACAGGATGTCTCAAAAGCAGTTAAACCAATCAAATATATAATTTTTTTTAATGAATCGTTCTATATTTAATTCATGCTTCCCCCAATCGTTGCTGGTTAATTTTGGGATCAGGATGATAAGTTGTACTTTGTTTTCTTTTTCTCACTTCTTCTTCCTACTGCATCATCTGGTCGTCTTCTTTTTTCAATATCTTCCGGTTATACTTATACAGAGTGAGTGTATTTATACGGTCTCTAATGGGCGACTGGTGACATTTTTTGAAACACCAATTATAACTACCATCTTAAATTGTTTCCAGTCATACAGGTTGTTTCAAAAGTAGTTAGACGAACCAAATATACGATTTTTTTAAATGGAATGTTCTATATTTGATTCCATTATTGAAAAAAAGTTTTATAGTTCTTGAAGTATTCAATTTTTTTGGTGAAATGAAAGTTATTTGATAGGGGGTATGAAATAGCCTCTCTACCCATTTTTTTCTCTTATATTGTCATGCAGTTCCATGTGGTTTATCCTTTGGGATGACGGGACTAATGTAAAATGATCTATATCAAATGTTCACTCATTTTACTATCTAAATTATTAATTTAATAGGTTATACGTGTACATTTTGTTTTCTACAACTTATCATGCTCTTGCTTCTCCTCTTTTATATAAAGCTATCATATAGATGTATATTCCTAATATTTTATATGGTCTTCTCATGAATACTAGAATCTTCAGGTCAGGAATTTCTACTACTTCTATGTGTATTTTGCGTTCTTCTAACTATTCGAGTTTATCTTGTATAATACTAACACTAACAGGTGTTTCTTCATTTATTGAGCTACTTAGAGACTTTGGTAATGTTCACGAAATACCATTATTGGTGGTAAAAAATTATTCGATTCAACAAGTAGCTGATTGTATTCCCAGTTCATTACTTGTTTCAGAATTAACTTTTTTGGTAATTATTTTTCTGGGCTTCTGTACAGTGGTAGTTTCAGTCTCATCGAATTTTAAGTTGTTTGTGCCATTCCAAACCTACATTTTTATTATCGTGCTAAAATTCTGGAAGTTCCATATTAGCTACTACCAGTTCGTATGCCCGAACACCTTTTTTGATTTACCATAGCTACTTTAGTACACTGGATTTCATATTCAGCTACGCTATTTTCTTGAACCTTGAACTATAATTTTTAGTGAACTTCATCTCCAAAGTTTTTCCTTTCTTAAACGTATATATACAGTGTTGGAAATTTAACCCCAGTTCTTTCTGCTACTTTTTTAGTAAGTTTTTCTTCGATTACTAAATTCTATTGGAGTTTCATTGTAAAAATTTTCATTCGACAATGAAACTTTTCCCTACATTTACCACCAAGGTTAGGTTAAATAATTGAATAGTTTAAATTAATGAGATGATAAATTAATCATTAGAAGACAATTTATCGTTTAGAAAAAAAATACCCCATACAGAACGAGGCATTTAAGTATCCGGTGCTACTTGTTAAATGGATGTTATTCCGATCACCATTTTTTCTATCAGCCTAATATTGTTACTCCGAATAGAATTGGAAAATCTATTCGAATAAAACCCAAACACGTTTAATTGAATTTACAAATTGAGGAAAGTATCGGTTTCCGTTTTATATAAATTTTTCTCCCAGAGAAACGAAAGTTTATTTTTGTAGAAATGACTACTGCTTTTTTTTTAAATATAGTTGGGAGATAAACGAATTTCAGTCTCTTTATCCACCAACTAAAGCGTTAAACTTGAATTTTTATTTACCTCTCTATAATACTAAATGTTCTTTGAAATTAAACATCAGTATTAGTATCACAAACAAAATTTTCGAGAGGAAACTGGCGTTGTAAATAAGATGAGTTTTCGACTTTTTTGATATTATATCTGTTTGAATGGTATTATAAATAATAAAACCCATTTCAATTATTAAAAATTTGTATGTATTTGATTAGGGTGAATTATACAAAGGTTTTCCTTGGTATTAGATCTGTTCAGATGTTATAAGAAATAATATAAACACTTTATTTTATCAACAATCACATTTCTAGCCCTTTCTCCTCATTTTTGTATGTTATTGTAGTGAAATATTTTGATTAGTTGCTATTCAAAACCCTTTTTTGGTAAAAATCTTACACCTGCTACGTTAATCCTTCACCTAACATCTTCTAGTCCTTTCTCCTCGTTTTTTTTTCTTTTTCGTTGTATTAAAATATTTTGGTTGTACTGAAGATTAGTTACTAACCAAATGTTTTTTGATATTAGATCTGTTTAAATTTTATTATAAATAATGAAAACCCCTTTTTTATCAACAACCCCACTTTTGCTACATTAATACTTTACACAATCTCTTCTACTCCTTTTTCCTCATTGATGTTGGTCACTGTATTAAAATCTTTTGATTGGTTGCTATCCAAATGTTTTTTTCCACTAAATCTATTTAATTAGTATTATAAGTAATTAAAACCCTTTTTTGACAAAAATCTTACACCTGTCATGTTAATCATTCAGCTAACCTTTTCTAGTCCTTTTTCCTCGTTGTTGTTTGTCACTGTATCAAAATATTTTGAATAATAATTAAAAAATCGTTTTTAAAACTGCCCTGTATTTATAAGGAATAGTGCAAAGTGCTACTGGTAATTAAAAAACTTTTGTAATAAAAAAAGGTCGAGTCTACCTATTCAAAGAATTGTATTTAACTTTTTGGACTATCAGCTCTTTAAATTATTATACATAATTCGGGTCCACCTTGTACGTTATTAATTAATGTTTCGAGTGATCAATGGTACTTTAATTTATATTTATATCGTACTTTTCTAAGTCCTAACATTTTGTTACATGCCACTTGATGAATATGACAAGAATAATGGTACTAATTTATTAAATTTTATATATTCTTATCGGTTCTTGTCAATTGTGCAAAATTTTGGATTTATCTAGTCGTGGGTAAAGTCAAGAGATCCTGTTACATGATATCTTGGTATTGATATTGGCACTAATTAATTCAATTATCAAATTCGGCACTTGTGTAAATTGAATCGATATGTGCAAAATGTTAGGCTTTTGACAAAAAAAATTGAACTGAATTTTTGTTTATTTGAGTTATTGTTGAAAAATTTTTGCAGTACAAGGGAGAAAAAGACTTGATACAAAGCAACTTAATGCATGGCAAAAGAAATTTGTAAACCTCTTCTTTCTTTCACAATAGTTTTGTAGCCTTTTCATTCTTCGATATCTTTTCTTATCTTGATTCTGGGTTGTCCCTCCACCTGTTTCGTGGTCGACCTCTACTCCTTATCTGATTAGAAATCAGTAAACTTGAATATTTATAGTACATTGGTCTTTCTGCACCTTCGAAACTATGTTGTAACCTATTATATATGGTACGGGGACTTTTTTAAATTTCCTCTCTTTTAATAATATTTTCCACAAATTCTTCGTTCATTGTTTTTTTTTAATTATTAACAAAAAACTAAAAAAATATTCACAATTCCAATAAAAAAGTTTTCAATACATTTTTCCAGACATTATTGCAGATAATCTGATCTACAACACAAACTGTAAGTTGAGAACACATCTTATAAATAATATATTTTCTCTCATAGTTGTCAAAATTTAATTAATGAGTACCATGTGATGTACAGGTATTTAGGTTGTGTGTACAGTGCCCAGTCTCCATTAATTTCGGTATTTTAACTATTTTTACTTAAAGCAGTTTTCAAGGGTATTTATTTTGTATTATATTTTTATATGTTTGCCTTTTAAGGATTCAACTTTTACTTATAAACAAATTGAATTCAGTCTATTGATTTTTTAAATCCTATTGACTGCGCCAATTGATTTATTCTCTTGTAAAATATTAATAATCTAATTCACATTTTATTTAGAGGGTGTTGTTTATAAATAGTTTTTTGTGTGAAATAAAATTATTTATAACTTTTTTTTTATATTTAAAAAAGTTTGTAATGGTGAAAATAATTCGAATAAATACCCTGATAATTTTAAAATCCACTGTATAGAGATGTTTATTAACTTAATGTATTATAATTTTTATGTGATATTTTTAACTATATTTATTATTTTTTTTTATTTTTACAGAGACTGAATTTTATGTGTTTGTACATGTTTTAATTTATGTCACACATTTTGTAATATGGCTTTTTTACCGAATTTTTATAGATTGTATATAAAATTGAAAATACATTTTTTATTCTTTTACATCGTTTATTTCTTTGCTCATAATACTCTAATACTTTTCATATTTATTCAAACACAATTCATTTTTAAACTTACATCTTAAACTAAATCCACAAAACTATTAAATTAAATTTAATTATTTTAAATTCAATTAAATGGACGCTACCAGCTCGACTTATTGAGTGATGTAATAAAAAGCAAAGTTGAAAAAGACATTAGAAAAAGTTATCAGCGAATAGAAAGAATAATATCACGACAAATCTTACTAGATAAATTTTGATTTTACACTTGTAAAGTGTAGAATGTAGATAGAGGAAGTTTTAGCAACTAAACTGGATTTTTATTGAATTCCTTCAAAGGTAACAAGCCGTATGGTATGTTACAAAGGTCTTCTTGGAAATTATCTCTATAAAAACGGCCACGATATAATGTAAACAACTTACAAAAACATACAAAGAATTAGTCGCCACATAAAAAGTGCATGACGCATATGCCAAATTATCAACATAATAGAGCAGGACCGGCTTCACGGTTTATACTAGTTCGTAAGAATACAGTTGACAATTTTTTAACTGCAGTATATACGAGGCGACATCAAAACGGTAAACAATAAATGAGGGATAGTCTAGTAGCATTTCTCCATAATAATTCTTTTCATTCTCCTTGAATTGAATCAATTTTCTGCTAAAATCAGAATTTTCTACCGTACGTGCGCAAAAGGTATAACCATTTGAGCATATAATCCGCCCTTAATAAATTTTTTCTTGGTTTTCAGAGGGGTGCAAATAAATAATTTGATATTATGGGATGATCAGAATTTAAATTAAGCTATTTACTCTTTGATTTAAGCAAAAACCATTTTTAGTATACGTTTTCATAGAGATTTTTTTTTATTTTCTTCACTTTTCTGGTGATACAAATAGAAACGAGGCTAATTATCTGCGATTTTTCTATAAATCAGTCATTATTGTCTCAAGGTCTGGTAGACCGGCGAGTAACTGTGATCAGCTCACGGATTGTTTCATCTATCTATGTTTTTGTGAATTTTAAAACTTATTTAATAATAATGATTAAACATTTAGAATATATTACACAACTAAGTAAATATCATGGAAGAATAAACGCACAAAAAAGTAATAAAAATCAAAAGTTCTTATAGATCAAGTTTTAAATTTGAAATTTTCATCGTGATCTGAATCTTGTTCTTGATTAGAATCCACAATCAGGTAATAAGTGATCTACCTGAACCCGGAGTATAGTTCTGTATTAAGCATTATAATGAAATCAAAAATCTATTTAAAAATGGCCGCAGTGGGGTAAGCAAATGCTTCTGCCGTAAGTTTATATGTGGTTTCTGAAGTTATTTGATGGATTTTAAAGCTGATTATTCCCAGTTTTATTGCAAAATGGATTCTTAAAGAAATGCGGGTTTGTATAGATAAGTGATAAATATACTCTAAAAAACAAGTATATTGGAAACTGGTGTAGAACGAGCAAGATTCTGACTAAACATTTTTTCGTCTAATGAAAAGGGTTTAACTCCACCTAAAGCTTCAAGTTTGTCCTAGCACCTTTCATCTTTATTGGGTTATCATCATTGATGATCATTATTGTTTGATAAATTTGAACGCAACAGTGGAAATTAATGTGGAAGAATGACTTAAAAAAACTGCGAAAATACTCAGTTTCTGCTGTATTAATTTCACAGAAACAGATCTAAAATTATCTACATAGTCCTCTTAATACTTAAAATAAAAAAATATTACAAAACAACCGAACTACCGGAAAAAATCAATAAAATCCAACACGGGTACATACCAGAAAGTGGATTGTTTACCCTACGGCCGTCATTTTGTCGTAGATACATTTTAAGGCGTGTTTTCACGATAAAAATATTGTTGATCGATTTAAGTCAACAATAGATAAATAAAATAGTCGTTTGACCAATAGTTTCAATCAATCAATCAAGTTCGGCTAGACTTACTAGAGTAAATTATTGATGACATTATTATATAACTGAGCACACTGCTTACTACTACCATCATAAAACATACGTTAAGGTATGTTCTGTGACTACCACTATACCAACATGTATTTAGTAACAATTGTGAATTGCTAAAGAGCTGAACGTCTAAAATACTTATTGTTTAGGGTAAATTTAAATGCAATACTTGACATACGAGAAACAATGTTATTATTTCTAATGCAATTCAAGATTAGAAACCTGCTGGCACGGTCCACAGAGATTGCAAGCAGTAAGATTTTGAATGAAATATGCGCGCAAGTTCGAAACGTCATATTTCGCATTTTGATTTCAAATAATCTAAAATGGTGTTTCTGCAGAAGAAATTCATCATTTATTTTGTCTTCTTCTTCTTCTTCTTGTAGTAGGACGAGGTCCTGTCAGGTCTGTCATCTGCCCTCTTGTGACGCCGATGTCCAGCTATCGTACCAGCGTTTTGGGGGCCTACCGATTGGGCGTCTTGTGTCTGGTTTCTGTGTTTTGGCCCATTTGGCAATCCGTTCTGGAGCCATTCGTTCTACATGGTCTCTCCATTGTCGGCGTCTTGCTCTTACCCATCTAACGACATCTTGTACTCCCAGTTCTCTTAAGGTATCTGTGTTGGGTATTCTATCGTGGAGTGTGGTACCCTTTATTGTTCGTAATATCTTCATCTCTGCTGTTCTCATTTTTCTCTTTGTTTGTGTTGTGTCTGCCCTTGTTTCTGCGGCATAGGTTAGTATGGGTCTGATACAGGTCTTGTAGATTCGCGTCTTACTTTCTATGCTCATATACTTATTTCTCCATATAATGTCCCATAAATATCCCGATATTCTAGTTGCTTTCTTGATCTGCTTATCTACCTCGTCCGTTATGTTTCTGCTGCTCGTTGTTTCTACGCCCAAGTAGTTGAAATTCATTACTTGCTTTATAATGCGATCATTTACTACCAACTTGCATCTTATTGGGTCTTTGGATATTACCATGCTTTGTGTTTTCTCGCATGAGATTTGCATGTTAAGTCTCAGTGCCGTCAGGTTAAATTTATGAAGGAGGCGTTGTAGATCGTCTTCATTTTCAGCTATAAGTATAGCGTCATCCGCGTAGGAAAGGATTCTCAGGCGACGGTTATTCATTTCGAATACTGCATTAACTTCGTTTACGCTCTCAATTATTTTGTCCATTATTACGTTGAAAAGGCAAGGGCTGAGGCTATCTCCCTCTCTTATGCCGGATGAGACTTTGAGTTCTCTTGTTAGCCCACAGTCTGTTTTTATTCTTGTTTTGGTGTTGATGTTAAGTTGCCTTACTAGATTTGTATAATGCTTCTTGACGCCTTTTTGGTTTAGTCGGTGGATTACATCGTTGAGTTTTACTCTATCGAATGCTTGCTTTAGATCTACGAAACATGTGTACATGGGTTTATTGTATTCTATGGATTTCTCTATCAACTGGCCTAATATAAATATTGCGTCTATAGTGGATCTGTTTGGGCGGAAGCATTGTTGCTCTTCTGAGATGCCTACCTTAGCAGTTATCTTATTTGCAAGTATCTCGGTAAATAACTCTAATACACTACTAAGTAGCGTTATGCCTCTGTAATTCTTCGGATCTGCTTTTAAACCTTTCTTCTATATAGGTATAGTTATACTAGTTCTTCATTCTTCGGGTATTTCTCCAGTTCTTTCTATTTTATTGTACAGTTTTATCAATTCTTTTTCGATTTCTGGGCCCCCGTTCTTCAGTAGTTCATTTGGGATATTGTCTCTACCTGGTGATTTTCTATTCTTTAGTTTCTTTATGGTTGTTTGTACTTCTTCTAATGTGATGGTTTCTTCCTGTTCGTTTGGGGATGGCGGGTTTGCGACTTCTTCTTCGTCCCTGCTTCCGTTGTTATCATATAGGATCTCAAAATGTGCTGTCCATGTTTCCTCATTTATAACATTTATCACTACCTCCTCGTTGATTGGTTTCTTCCTTTTTCGTATCATGTTCCATATTTTTTTCTGGCCTCCGTACAAATCATGTTCCATTTCCACTGAGAAATTTTCCCAGTATGCTTTTTTCAGTTCTTTTATTGTGTTGGTTGTTCTATTTCTCACTCTTTTATAGACTTCGTATTCTTCCTGTGTTCTATTGGTAATGTATTTTATGTACGCTTTCTTTTTTTCATTTGCCAGTTCCTTAATTTCTAGAGTGAACCAGGGTTTATTGTGTGTTCTATTCGTGTCTATTGTTCTTTCTCCTAGGGATTCCTTTGCGCTGTTCTTTATGTTATTCTTTAGTTTCTCCCAGGCGGCTTCTACGTTGTCGGTTTCTTTTATAGGGTTTTGGACAATTTTTTCGCGGAGTCTGTTTTGATAGAAGTATTTAATGCTTTCATCCTTAAGCGACTCTATATTAAATTTCGATACGTAGTTGGGTGTTTTTCTTTTCTTTATTATGTGGGATACGCGGTATTTACACAATACTAAACCGTGTTGTGTGCCGATATTTGCCGATATTAATACCCGTACGTCAAGTATCTGGGAGGGGTGGACTTTTCTGTTTGTAATTTTGTAGTCAATAGTTGATTTTTGGCCTCTCGTGTTAGCGAAGGTGTACTTTTGTTGTTCCTTATGATCAAAATATGTGTTGTTGATACGTAATTCGTTGAGGGCGCATACATCTATCAATATATCTCCGTTATCATTCACTGCTTCTTCGTTAAAACTATACATGATTCCTGGGATAACTGTGTGTCCAATTCTTGAGTTAAAGTCGCCCATAATAAACACTTTGGCTTTACTGGGTATTTTGTCTAACGTAGCTTGCAAGGCATCAAAAAAAGCTTCCCTTTCTTCTTTCGGTTTGCTTACATCCGGTGCATATATACTTAGTAGGTGTGTTCTTTCGTTGGCCAGCTCTACTGTTATCTGTATGATGCTATGACTTATATACTGTACTTCCTTAATATCTTTTTCAAATTTTTTATTCACTAGTAACCCTACTCCTCCCCGTGCTCGCAAGTTCTTGTCGATTCCACTATAAAACAGTATGTAGTTTTGGTACCTTTGACTGCCATTGCCTTTCTTCTTGGTCTCTGAAAGTGCGCAGAAATCTATTTTGTTTTTCTCTATTTCTAAGACCACCTCATAGTCTTTGTTGCTCCATGATGTAATGTTCCAACTTCCGAGTCTTACTATGTTTTCTTTCCATACTCGTTTTTTCCGTTTTCGTGCCGTGTCGTCGTCAATGCTCCGTCCAGTTTCCGAGGCTAATGTGACAGTTCTGTGAGCGTTTTTTCTTTTTACGAGGGGCAGGTTGCTGGCCTCACCCCTTAACTCTCCTCCTTTATCCGGGATTGGGACAGGCAGTGATAGTCAATGGGCTACTCAATCCACCCATCAACCACCCTAGGCGGATTTATTTATTTTTGTATTCATATTAAATCAAGATATTGAAATTAACCTCAAAAATCAGTTTGACCTTGACAGTTCATCTAACCAATCATAATTCCGAATAACTGTCAATTTATGTTCAAATAGTTTAATTGAAATAAGAACAGTTATTATTTGCTAAATTTTGTCTTTTTTTATTATATTAAACTGAAAAAGGATAGCATATGATTCAAATTTTATATATTTATATTTTATATATTCGTCTATAATAATATAATGACAAATAATGTCAGAATATAAGTGAGTGATATCATATGCATTTTGATACGATGTGGGATATTTTTGTATTGAAAAATTTAAGTAATGGCGGATAATAGAGTCCAGAAATTACTTTTTTCCGAATACTGCGATTTCGAAGATATGGTATTGATAGAAAGTCCGTTTGCGCAAACTACAAAAGACGGCGAAGGTATCCGTCAAGTTCATCTAGGCTTAACGCCGTCAAAACTCGTATTAGCTACAGACGTTTTACCGCCGGTCGAATATGTCAATTTCAAATATGCTCCAGGAGTCGATCCTGAAATCGAAACTTTCGAATTAGTAGCAATTTATCCAGTGGAATGCGTTAACCTCAGTATATATAAGACTAAGAAAAATCAAGCTTTGAAGGCGAGATTTTGCAATAATAGGGTGCTTTATTTTGAGCTTGGTGGTTTTGAACATCGTGCCATGTTTTGGAATCTTTGGTGTGAAAGAATCAAATTTCTTTGTCCGGATAATTCCGGGTCGTCGCGTTCTGAAACTTCGGTTGGTACTTCTACTACTGGTAGTACTTTATATCTTGTTGATAAAAAACTCGTAGCCGTCAACGGATACAAACAACTCTGGTGTACGTTTGGGATGACTCCCAGTTTAGTAGAAAATATCAGTAATAAAATGAATTATAAAAATGGTTGGATGGATAGGAATATATATTTGGGAAAGTATTTCGAGAATTACAATTATGCTCCAATAGTACAAAGTCCTACCATAGAAGAATTTGTAAAAACCCCGAAATCCTCAAAATTAGGTTTAGCAACTAAACAATCTGATGTTATCAGTTACATGGATGCAAATGAATTAAAAATTGGAGATTGCGTTCAGGTAAATTTCTAAATCTTATATCGTCAAAAGAATTCTGTATTAATTTTCAAGTACTCAGTGAGTTCTTTCACTTCGTTCTTGATATCTTGGTCCATTAACTTTCTTAGGTTTCCTCCTTGACAGCTCCTGGTATTTTCCTTAAGATCTTTCTCTGCAATTATTGTAAGATCCTCCTCGTCCTTTCCCGATAGGCATATGGTTTCGGCTCTATATGCAATAACTGCTCTAATTCCTATTTTATATATTTTTAACTTTGTGTTATTGCTCAGATCATTACTCCTTAAAAACCCCACACTCTGCCTCTTTTATGCTTCTATTACTTGCATAGTTTGCTGTCCCACCCAAATACTTGAGCTCTTTCACTCTTTAGAGTTGATAGTTTCCCAGAATTATCTCACTCATTCACCGCCAGCCCCATTTCACCAGTTTTTTCCCATTAACCGCACTAAAAGCTTTTTAAGCTTTTCAATAAGAGAGCGTTCCCCTGCTTGACACCTTTTAGTACTGGAATCACCTTTGTTAGCCCATCCTCTGTCAAAATTTTGCACTTAGGGCTGTTCACCGTCACATTTTCCAATTTAATAAGCTTTTTTTCTCATCACCTGCTTCTGTTGCCACTATCAAAAGTCTACAAATATGACATGCACGTCCGTTCCATGTTTAGAGAAGTTTTCTACTGTTTGTAATATCACATTAACTGTATCCATTGTTGATCTGCCGGTTCTGAAACCCTGCTGATAGTCTTCGAGTTTCTTCTCAATATATCTCACTGGTCTATCTCTTACGAGGGTACTCAGAATTCTCTAAGGGTTGTTTAGGAGTGTTACTGGTCTATAACTGTCTCACAGTTTGGCTCTCCCTTTTTCAGGATTGGAATCATCAGTGTTCTTTTTTTCCCCTATTTCATTGATAATATCGTAGATTTTGATATTAGATATAAACCGAAGTATGCGCTTGCTTCATGACAAAGTTTCAGTCCACACTGATTCGCTTTCCATGTGGCTTCATGGAGATTGAACATCCACGGTACTTCATAGGACCATATCTAGTTACCTAATCACTTTTAATTCATGGTGCGATTCTAATTTGTATCTGAACGTTTCTAAAACTAAAGTTTTATCAAATAAAAGTACATTGCAACCTATTGAATTCAATAACACCACCATTGACGTCTTAAAATTTTATCCCTAAAATTAAGTTCTTCTTGTTTTGTGCTAAGATCAGTTTTCAAAGAGCTGAACTTATCCACCACAGTTTATTATGCCTTTATTGAGTAGCATCTTCGATAAGCCCTTTCCTTCAGGGGTAGATGTGATGCTACTCAATTTGAGCAAATCTTCAAACTACAAAAAACTCGGACTAAACAGTACCGCTCTCTGTCGGTACTTCATGAATAGATTAATAATATTGACTCTTCCTTATTAATTTTTGAATCCGTTTGCTTAATTTGTCTACCTACTCCACGTTCATGATTAGTTAAGGGCTCAATACTTCACAATGCAAAAAATGCACAATCACTTACTAATTTAAACTAAATCGATATCATATTTTCCCGTAGGTATTCCGCAATAATTTGAGGGCATACTTACTGAAAAGTGTCTTCAACTCTGAAAATGACTTTTCTAATAATAATATTCAATTCAATTCAATTCAAAATATTAACTATTTTAAAATTGTCGTATAGTTAATTTTCACTTGTGTATACTTCATATTTAGATTTTATTTTATTTGTGTCTTTATTTAGTTATCTGTATGTTTGTTTCTTAGTTTTTTACAAGCTTTCGTCGACAAATTGTAAACAATTTTTTGACAATAAAGTATTTCTCTTTCTATCTCGTATAACCCTGAGCTGGTCCCGTTGGACTTTTTTTGTTCGTAAAGCAGAAGCTTGAGTTGAATGGTTAAATATTTAACAGCGATATGCGTTCCCTTCTAATGTTGCCAATATATGGAATTTTTCGCAAAATTTTGGGAAGTAAGCCTCGCTCAACATTTCGCCGGCAGCGTTTCTTAACACGCCGCTACTTAACATGAAGTAAAACCTTAAGATTAATAATAATTTATCATGGTAGGTTCAGTTTAAAAAACTTCAATGCATTCTGACTTTAACTTTGAATTTTATTGTTCACCTTACTTTTAAATGTCAATAATTTTGTTTGGTAAAGTCACTCTACAAACCAAAATATTTTCAAGTTTTGTACGAGACTGCACCGGCGATACGAAGTGCACGAATACAAAAAGTGTTACGTTCTTCATGCCAAACTCGCAGAGTATAGAAATTATGAATGCAAAGATTACGTGTTATTATTTTCGCAATAATTTTTCTGTTTGTTTTAATTGTAGATCAATCGTTTTGGAAATGGTATAGACGAAGGATGCAACATAAGACTTTTCCTTACCGCCGACGATTACGTCCCACCACAACGATTTAGCCTCATAGATAAATCGTCCTTACCTAGTATCTCAGCTATTTTAAACTACGAACATTTAGCAGAAACAGCCGTTTTGGCTTGGGAATTTTTTCGAGTATCAGATCCGCAAAAATACAAAATTAAACACAGAAGACGATACGGTTTGACACCGGAATCAAATTTCCATTTCGGTTTGGGACCTTTAAATATATCTAAAGGTGATAAATATTCCGTTCAAGTGAAGAAAGTGGTTTCGTCGGTATGTTTGTTATCGAAAGAACGTACTTGTGTTAAAAAACATTTAACCGCTTCCATATCTCAACAATTCGTATCTCTTAATAAAAGAAAAGGATGTAATTTTATCACAAACAACGAAAAAACACCGATTACTCTATTTTGGACGCCCTGTTATAAATATAGACCGCAATCGGCCAAGTTGATATATCGAGGGATACTCAAAGATCTAAAATCGATCAAGGATTATCACGAATCGATTAAATACAAAAAAAAGAAAAACTACAATTTCTTTCGAAGATTCTATCAAAATAAGCAAAAAATAAATTCTGACGAAGAATCTGAAGAGGAATATTTCAAAACGAAACGTAGAAAGAAACATGGTTTTATACATACGATTTTTCCTAATAGCGTCGATGTTTCCGACGTACTCGATATAAAGAAAAACGAAACTCCATTACAATGTTTGAAACGTCAATTGGAGTTAGATAAATATCTATCAATATGGGATTTTGATTCGACGGCGCTAGCACAACATTTAACGATGATTGATAAAGATTTATTTTTGAAAATATCCTCTATGGAATTAGATACTATATTATGGCAACAATCTTCTACCAACACCCCTAATATTAACGCCCTTATCATATTTTCCGAAAGGATAAGAAACCTTTTCGCTTTCGAAATACTTAAAAACGACAATAATAAAGATAGAGCTAGATTAATAGCTAGACTTGTCAACGTAGCAGATAAATGTCATAAAATATCCAATTACCAATCGTGTAGAACCGTTCTAGCTTCATTACAATCCCCAGCAGTTTACAGATTAAAAGATACCTGGGCTTATGTTAGAAAGAAACACGGTAGTAAATACCAAACCTTTGAATTCTTATGTAGATTTTATAGAGACCCCAGATTGGCGA
This sequence comes from Diorhabda sublineata, assembly GCF_026230105.1. Lineage (NCBI taxonomy): Eukaryota > Metazoa > Arthropoda > Insecta > Coleoptera > Chrysomelidae > Diorhabda > Diorhabda sublineata. The sequence continues at coordinate 7,020,595 of NC_079475.1, read as the reverse complement.
CATACCAAAAAACCTTTTACATGGTAGCGCAAAATCCGCCGTTTCTACCTTACATAGGCGATGTCTTGGGCAAACTTTTAGGAAAGATTCCCGATTACCCACCACCGTTTAATCTTTCGCTTTCAAGAACTCCGAGTTGTTATACTACGACAGAATCTCGTATTAGTGAAAACGTAACGAACGTATCCAAATGTCCTCCTCTTATTAATAAACTTTTGAAATTGTTTACTCTATCAGATGCCAACGACGCTACGGTTAAAACGAAAAAAGTTAGAAAACGGTATCCGACTAAACGGAAGAAAATCAAATTTAAAGGTTTGTACGAATATTACAAACCTTTAGATTGTTATGAAGATTGCAGGGAAATTAATTTAGAAATAACTAGAGAATTTTTGGAAAAGTCTCAATTAGGTGCGATGTGTTATAATTTCAGGACGGATGATTTGGTGAATTGCTATTTACTTAAAGCGCGATATCAAGACGAACAACAAAATTTTAATTTATCTTTAAGTATAGAATCGCCACGTAATTATTATGAACCAAACTTTAATAAACTATAAAAAAATATTATTGGTGTTTCAATTTACACTGCCGGTGAAAAGTTTTGCCTACCATATAATTCATTTATTAAATTTTATAATAATACACATGCTTTTATAAATCAAAGGCTTAATAGCACAAAAAGGCGTGCAAGATGTAAATAATAGACTAACCAGGAAATTTTTGTATCTTAATAACACGGCAATATAACGAAGAAAAATTGAAACCAATTGAGGAAAAATTTCTGAAGAAACAGATAAGATCTCCTTTTATCAAGAAACGAAAAAAATGCAAAGGGGTACCAAACAATAAACAGAAGAAAGGATAATGGTATATGAACCACAAGAAGTAATGCAGAAATGGAAAGAACACTTTCAGAAATTACTAAACGGAAATGAAGCAGAACAAATAAGGGACATAGAACAAAGTGATCTAGAGGAAGACGGCATTAAAGTAGAAGTACCAAGTGAAGAAGAAGTAAGATCCATAATAGAACAGAACAGAACCAAAAAACAACAAGAAACCAGGGGAAAGTGAAATTAAAGCTGAAATTTTAAAATACGGAGGAGAAAAGTTGCAGAGAGATTTATACGAATTAATCTAAATAATATGAGAAGAACAGAGCGTACCCCAAGAATGGAGGAAAGCACTAATATGTCATATTCCAAAAAATGCGAAAACTATAGGGAAATTGTATTGTTAGATGCCTTTTATAAAGTGCTAACGAAAATAATATAGAACAGACTAAAAGAATATGCCGAGAAAATACTAGGGGAATATCAAGTAGGCTTTACAGCTAATAGGTCAACAACGGACAAGATTTTCTTTCCAAAAGAATTACAAACCACCTGCTATGAATACAAGATACCATTTTATTCATTATTCATAGATTTTAAGCAGGCATATGACGAAATAAATAGGAACAACATGTATGCAAGACTAAGCAAATTAGGAGTAGAGGCAAATTATAAATTAAAAAGCGATGGGACAATCTTCAATAACGAATGCCAATGTCTAGCTTTCGCAGGTGACGTAGCGTTGATAGCAAAATCCAAGAAGCACTTAAAGAAAGCAGTAATAAGATTGGAAGAAGAAGCCAAAAATTTTGGACTAGAAATAAATCAAGAGAAGACAAAATATATGATCATGGGAGATACACAGAGAGAAACAGAAGATTACTTGCCCTTTAGAACAACCAGACACAAAGAATACAATTTCGAAAGAGTTTCCAACTTTGTGTATCTAGGAGTAGTAATAGAAGACAAGGGAGTAGGAGAATTAGAACTGAAAGCCAGAGTAACTAAAGGAACACAAAAATTCGGAGGTATTAGATCACTGATGAAGTCAAAATACGTGTCAAGAAAAACAAAAATAAGAATATATAAAACGGTAGTAAGACCCAACGTAACATTTGCATGTGAGACATGGATATTAAAAAACGCAGATAAAGCTACGTTGGAAAGATGGAAAAGGAAGATACTAAGAGGAATCTACGGAGGAGTACACACAGAAGAAGGCTGGAGGGGAAGAACTAATAAAGAATTGGAGGAACTTTATGGAGAAGCTACAATAAACTCGTTTATTAAGGGATAGAAAGTGAGATGGTTGGGACATGTTGAGAAACTACATAGAGAACGGATGCCAAAATTAGTACTGCAAAGAAGATAAGGAAAAAGAGAAAGGGGTAACCCAGGAAGAGACGCGTAAGCTAATCAAAGCCTAATTTATGCAATTCTACAATCGTTTTCTTTGATTTGTAATACGGTGCTTTCTCTTGATGAAACAGCACTTTCTTTTTCTTCAAATGAACCTCTTTATGTCGCAAAGTTTCTATCCAACGACCGTCCTCTTTAGGGATGAGAACAGGAAAAGTCGTTGAAAGTCAGATCTGAAGAATACAGTGGATGTGTAAGGTATTCAAAGCCTAATTTATGCAATTCTACAATCGTTTCCTTTGATTTGTAATACGGTGCTTTCTCTTGATGAAACAGCACTTTCTTTTTCTTCAAATGAACCTCTTTATGTCGCAAAGTTTCTATCCAACGACCGTCCTCTTTAGGGATGAGAACAGGAAAAGTCGTTGAAAGTCAGATCTGAAGAATACAGTGGATGTGTAAGGTATTCAAAGCCTAATTTATGCAATTCTACAATCGTTTTCTTTGATTTGTAATACGGTGCTTTCTCTTGATGAAACAGCACTTTCTTTTTCTTCAAATGAACCTCTTTATGTCGCAAAGTTTCTATTCAACGACCGTCCTCTTTAGGGATGAGAACAGGAAAAGTCGTTGAAAGTCAGATCTGAAGAATACAGTGGATGTGTAAGGTATTCAAAGCCTAATTTATGCAATTCTACAATCGTTTTCTTTGATTTGTAATACGGTGCTTTCTCTTGATGAAACAGCACTTTCTTTTTCTTCAAATGAACCTCTTTATGTCGCAAAGTTTCTATTCAACGACCGTCCTCTTTAGTGATGAGAACAGGAAAAGTCGTTGAAAGTCAGATCTGAAGAATACAGTGGATGTGTAAGGTATTCAAAGCCTAATTTATGCAATTCTACAATCGTTTTCTTTGATTTGTAATACGGTGCTTTCTCTTGATGAAACAGCACGATGAATATTATACCATGCGCATCCCAAAATATTAATACCATTATACCCTTGCCAGCCGACTTTTGCGTCTTTCTATGCTTCGGAGTCGGTTTATCACGTGCCATCCAATCGGCTGACTATCTGTGTGAAATAATAGATCTATGTTTTATCCATTGCCATATATAGATGCAAAAATTAGAGTTGAACAGCTTAGAATCATCAATTTGTTGTTGTTTTTGGTCGTTTGTCAGGTCGCGCTGCACCACTTTGAACGGAGTTTTGCCATACCTAAATTTTTATTCGGGGTAAGTCCAACACGACCTTGAGACGTAGATTCTTCACGTAACTCAAAAATTTAAAAACACTTGAACATTATTAAAAGAGAAAATGATGTAATATAGAAAAGTTTTCCAAATTATATGAAAAATAAGGTGATTATTTCCATTTTCTTCCTTCACTATTCAGAACTGTGTAACGACGATGTTTGCGTTTTTATCTATTCCAAAGTCTGAAAATAATAATTTAGAAGATAAAATTCTAACCTTATTTCAAATAGGAATTAATATTTGGGGTGTAGCTCTGTAAAGTCAACGTCCTCAATCTACTTGGCAAGCGATTTCTATCTGGAAATCAAACTGGAAATTTACAAAGACTTTTATTCGGTTTTCGTTTACTGACTCTCATTTAGAAGGCGAAGTCATTGGGAGCAGTGAATATTTGAAAAGCGCCAAATGTTTCAAACGAGTCGAAGAGACGATGGAAATTTTTGTGATTAATATTTTTTTTGCATCCCATGATTTATTCAAAAAGGACTGTCTCTAAAAAAGTAGGTCGGTCGCAAAGGTAAAACGAATTTTTATATTTCATTTTGGATAATAATAAAAAGATCGCATTCTTAATTTAGTTTTTAGAGTGGCCCTCCACTTCCGAAAATAAATAGGAAATTTCCGAATAACTACTCACTTAAATATGTACATACCTAAATATATTGACTACGGATTTTATTGCACAGATTTTAGACCATCTTAAACCATGGTCTCGCCTCTAATTGTTGGTAAATCTATATTAAAGATGGTCGAATGTGGCGCCGATAACAAACTAATAATAGAAACAACGAAAATAATGATAAATATTTAAAAGAAATCGAAACCAAAAAGGATAGGTTTAAATAACAGAAATTTAAAATTCATCTTCTCAAGGACAAGACGATAAAAACACTATACTATAACAGATTAGATAAAAAATTGATTGAATTCCAGTACAATGAAACAGAACAAATATAATTGTGGATAAAGAGCACCATAAATATGCTGCATTTGAAGCATTAGGGGAAATAGAAGAATCGATAAACACAAAAACAAATTTAGTGATACAACCATCGCGACGATAAGAGGGAAGAAGAAGTAGCTGATCACAAAAACACAGGAAGATCACCAAAAATACGGAAAGAAAAATGAAGAAATGGAAAGGTTGACAACAAAAAAAATTATCAATGGCAATATAGCTGTCAAGATATTGGACAACAAATGGAAGGATCAAGATGTACAAAGTCTTGGAAACCTACTTACAGAAAATAGACAGAAGATTCATAGACATTGGACACATAGTACGTTAAACAGTGAAATCACATAAAAATAGGAATTAATCAAATACGGATCCAAAAACTACTAAGAATACTACGAAATGTGCAGAATATTTGGAAAAATATTGGAAGAACAGGTGGGATTCGTAGGAGGAAGGTCAAAATTAGATCACATAGATCTACACAATTCAACAACTTCTAGGGAAGAAAAAGACCAAAAAATGTACATTTAGTATTTATCGACTCGAAGAAATATGGAGAGTCATGGAACGAAATGGATTCTTTAAGAATATAATACAAGCAACGAGAAATTTAATGGAAACTCAATCGCTATAAAAACTGGATACAACACCATCAAGAGCTTCTATGGGGATGTTCCACATCGCTACTTATTTGTGATTTCAATGGAATACACCCTGATACTTTGGGAAAATGAAGTGAGAGGGAATACCAGTCAGAAATGAATGAAATTTTGAGGGGGATCAACTAGTAATGAAACAGGATGATGAGGATCTGGGTTTTATGGCCAGAGGATTAAAGTAGGAATGGAACATTGGAAAAACAGAATATCCAGCAATTAGTTAAAGTATCCCGGGATCAAGTGAAACCTGTTTTTTATCTAAGTTGGAATTTCTGGAATAGTTAGTGATATTCTGAAGACGATAATTTGGTTATCGAAACGCGCGTCAGACAGTATAATTGTGGGTCTTGGTGTAGTAGTAGTTTAAATAGTGTATTCAGTACTGTTTTCTTATCTAGATGAAGTTAATCAAGGACATACTGTACAGTACTATAAAACTACACCTTGTATATTATTTAAATAATTGAAAATCTATTTTTTTTCTATATTATCCTAAACAATATAGAAATTATGGCTAATGATGTTTACCTATAATCTGATCTAATCATTTAAAAAAAAAAAAATTTAACACAGCGTACGCTCTTGTGCTGAGGATACTCTCAAAAAACATATTAATTTTTAAAGCTGAAAAAAGTTTATTGAAAAACTAACAAAAAAATAGGCTAGGGGACACCCGGGTTTGAACCGGGGACCTCTCGATCTGCAGTCGAATGCTCTACCACTGAGCTATATCCCCACAAATATATAATACTATAAACATATAAAAGTATAAAAAAATATACATCTATCAAAAAATTTTTATCTTTATCTTTAAATTAAATAATTCTGTTTTACAAATTCCACTGTAACTATAAAAATTGATAATCTAGTATATATCTACAACTAATATATAATGAATTTTAAAAATTTTTTATTTATAATAATTTTCGTTATGGTAATAAATATTTTACTCTTCAGAAAATGTCATATTTTTGTCAAACCTCGATTGTTAAAAATTTTGATATCCGATGTTTGCATTTAACTTACTTTTTATTAATACCTTTTTTATGAAAAATTAATAATGAAAAGTTTTATATACGCCACCACGTAACGAAGACACACTCTATGTTGATACATATATACTCACACCTACCTTTTATCGTACTTATACTTTATAAAATTAATTGAAATTAATTTTTTTAAAATTTCCAATACGTTATAGATAAATAGGTTGCGTTATATCATGGGGATATAGCTCAGTGGTAGAGCATTCGACTGCAGATCGAGAGGTCCCCGGTTCAAACCCGGGTGTCCCCTTTGACCTTTTTTGATTGCTTATTTTTTTGTTATTAGTATTTTTGTCGACGTTGACTTGTAAATCAACATATACATAACGTTGTAAACAAAGTCTTAGCTATACTATAATCTAATATATTTGATTCATTTTCCACATCAATAGAATTATATATTTTTTTTCTACTTTGCAAGATTGAATTGAATAATCATAAATGGTTTAATTGATTTTGGTTAGTTTGAACTTCCTGCTTCAACCGTTTTCCTTGCAAGTTAAATTTGATCCATTTCCCGGTTATGACATAGAGCTGATCTGATGATGGAGGTGGCCATACGAATTCCGTAATTGAACGACGCAATCTCATCGAGTTTGTGCTCGTTTAATTCGTCTTGACGATTACTTTGATACTAGATGGTAACCTGGGTCTGGCGATGGTGCTGGAAGGTGGCCATGGAACTTCGTAACTCAACGACGCAATCTCATCGAGTTTGTGCTCGTTTAATTCGTCTTGACGATTACTTTGATACTAGATGGTAACCTGGGTCTGGTGAAGGTGCTGGAAGGTGGCCATGGAACTTCGTAACTCAACGACGCAATCTCATCGAGTTTGTGCTCGTTTAATTCGTCTTGACGATTACTTTGATACTAGATGGTAACCTGGGTCTGGTGATGGTGCTGGAAGGTGGCCATGGAACTTCGTAACTCAACGACGCAATCTCATCGAGTTTGTGCTCGTTTAATTCGTCTTGACTAGATGGTAACCAGGGTCAGATGATGGAGTTGGCGTGAATATGCAACCCTTTTTGAAAATAAACTATCATTGTTTGTTAATAAAACTAACTAGAAAGCTGAAAATGATAAAAGCTTCTTCGTCCATGACAATTCAATTCCATATATTTATAATTATATATTTTTAACACTAAAACTTCTTAATTAGTATTAAATCTTCTCGTTTTTATCATAGTCCCAATTTTATAAATAAAAGCGTGTTGCATTGTGATAGCAAAAGGAAGAAGAAGTTGCTAAATGTTCTTAATTACACCATCAATTATTTTTATCCTAACCTCACAAAAAGTTCAGCTTTATTTTTTCCTCGAAGACGACCATGGGACTTCCAACCATCATAGTAACAGAGCATAGTTGTGGGCATCAAAGTAGAATGTACTAATGAAGCACCGTCAATCATTTTTTCATTAAATAGCATTGATATTGAAGGTAATAATGCTTGTTGTCTAACTGGATAATAAAATGTGCTTGAAACTTTTATATTTCCGCCTTTTCAACACAGTGTACGTGTTTGCGCTGAGCAAATTCTCAAAACGCGTATCTTTAAAGTTGAAAAAACTAGCAAAAAATGACTAGGGGACACCCGGGTTTGAACCGGGGACCTCTCGATCTGCAGTCGAATGCTCTACCACTGAGCTATATCCCCATTTATTACTTTTATTATTTATTTGAAATATAGATAATGCAGTGATTTAATTTCTAATTAAAATTGGAAATACATTATTATAGATAGTTTTACTTAAAATTCATTTTCGATTTTTGGGCATGTCATATATATACCTACCCATTTAATCCACACAGTAAAGCTTTTTAGTAAATATTCATTTTGTTCCGTTTCTTCGTTCTTTTCATAATATATGAGGCTTCTTCCGAAAGATCAACTCAGCCTACTATAAATTGAATGAATGCCGACCTTTTTATTTGTTTTATTACAAAAAGTTGGTTAATAAATCTGCTTCGAATGGCTTCATATATTTTCAATTGTTCGGGTTTTTTTTTCATTAAATAAAGTAGAAAAGTAGTTTTTGTTGGGCGTCTATAATGAATTGATTTCGTTTTAATTACAGAATTATTTTATTTATTCTAACAGATTAGATGATTCGAAAGAAGTGATGATGCTTTAAGTAGTCAAGAGTAAAAAGACACAAAACATCTTATGGGGCTCATACCAACTAGTGAGGATTTTCGATTCAAAAATCGATTCCAATTTATACATCGAAAACGGCTTGTCCATTCTTTTTGAATTATCAAAGCAACGAATGTAGAATCGTGCAAAAGTTTAAGTCCTTTTTCGGTCAAAGTAGTAGTCCTTGGATCAAGCTTGGACCAGCTACGAAAATAGAAATTTGATTTCTTACTTTTTAGACAGAATGGTATACGAAACGTACTTGGTCTTCGAGATATTTGAACTTCAATTCGTGTTATCCTATGTCACAAAAAAGATCAGTGATAATAAATTTGGCTGATAGATCTATCCAACTATCAGATCCAGAATTTAGATGCTTAGCTATTCAAAAAGGAAAATCTACATTGAAAGAAAATAATTATCCGGAAAAACTGATAAACAACAATTTCAAAAAAAAGGATAAACAGATACTACTATCAATTAAAAAACAAAACAGAAACGAAACATCAAAACATACCATATGTACAAGGACTTTTCCAACAACTATCAAATTATTTTAATAAATATGATATTAGTAACATAATACGTTATCTAAATATTTCAAACCAAAAAACAAAAGAAGTAATATTATATATCAAGTGCCTTGTCCTAATTGTGACGCTGTTTACATAGGGCAGACATCTCAGTATTTAGAATATAGGCTAAAAGGGCATCAATACGTGCGAAAAATTCGGGAGTGAGTAGATGACGTGAAACTAATGCTGTGATATAAAAAATTTCTCATACGATCCCTCGTTTCTGAGTTATAAGCCTCCAAAGTTGCGAAATCAGAACCTATATTTTAGTATATTTTCTAAATTATACATTCGAACATTATGAATTTTTAATGTACATACGTATGTCCATGTATAGTGTTGGACGGAATAAATAATTTTACTTTGAAGGCTGGGGCAGCTCATTAATAATCCGCAACTTTTACAGGGACAACCTGTACAATCTAAGGATGGTAAAAATGAATTTTTCAATAAATTTTTTCCCCGTAGATTCCGGAAGTATGTAGGAGTGCAAGGTGCCTACTTTTGAGTTACATTTATTTATATTATATTTTTGTTTTGTTTTTATTTGATAAGTTGTGTAGGATAACCAACTAAATTTTTTTACATTTCAATTTTTTCCTCATATATCAAGATTTTCGGTAGTATGCAGTTCAATTAGAAATGTTTGTTTGTGTTTCAATAGCTCCTGTAAGTATTTTCAATAATTGATTACAATTTATGATAATTTTCTTCAGAATGTTTCTTTAAAGCGAACATTTTTTGGCATGAACAATGATCTAAAAATCTATATATCTCCTAAATCATAAATTTTATCGAATACATTTTTGTCAAAAAATCGAATAAAAAAATTCATTTTTCCTATCTTTAGATTGTACATGTTGTCCCTTTTAATGTCAAGGATCCACTCAATCCCGAATTTTTCGCAGAAAGTCCCAGAAATCCCTGTATTTCTCGAAATTACTGGAAATGCAAATTTTAAATGAAATTTTATTGTTTATCCGTGTAATATCATATATTTCAGAAGTTTTATCATTTTTTCAACTGAAAAAACTAAATAAACAATAGTCAGAGCCGAATTGAGCTGATTCTCAACACTACTTCCTACATAAAGATATTTTAGTGAGGGAATTCACTTATTCGCGTTTTATTTCCAATAATTAGATCGATAAATCATATTTGAGAAGATTAAATATTGCAAAACAGGAAAAATCTGATATTCATTTATGTATGTATGTAAGCACCAGAGGGTGAATCCTATAACATTCGATCACTTCGAGAGGTGCCTGCTTTGTATCGATCTTGACCTTCTGTAAATGGTTGTAGTGAACGGGGAAGATGTGCCTTGGTAGCTGATTACACATACTTGCACTTCTCCAGAGAAAATCCCAATGAATTGACTGAAGGCTAACTCATGAGCCATCTCTGCCTGTCGAGTAGGTCTTGCAAAGACTGCTCTAGGCGAGACAACCCTGAGGAGCATTTTCCGTGGTAGTATAGGTAAAACAAAGTCAGGTCAACGACCTTTCTTCTATGCTCTAGTCTGCCCAAGTTTCTGGTCAACTATGGATCTCCTATAATTGCTCTCTTCGGTATTGACTCGAGCATCCTAAGGAAATTCTTGGGAGCCGAGCTTCAAATATATAACAAAGAGTCAGATATAGAAAGAAAGTGAAATGGGCAGACGTAATCTTCGAAAAATAACGTTCTACTAGGGGTAAGGTAAACTATAGAAGGCAATCCAGGAGGTATAAAGTAAATATTGTTTTTGTTACTGTATTAATTTGGTATACTGATTACGTTACTAGTAGAATAGAAAAACCAGTCGTAATATATTTGAAATTATTAGATAAAATTCGTTTTATTATAGGCTTCTACATTGATAAGAATATTCTCTTAGTCCTCTGATAATAAGTAATATGAAATCCTTTTATCGTGTATCAATAACTTGGTGGATTAAGTTAAATTTATAGACATGTCACTATTTGATGAAATATGATAACTATCACTTGGGAAGTACCAATTTCAAAACAAACTCGTTCAAAATACTGTAAAAAATTGATCGTACTTCTATTATATATATTATAAAAAAATAATGATTGAAAGAGAGAAAGTGTCGAGCTTTTTCACACGAAAATGTATTGGAATAAGTTTTTTTATATTAATTCTTGTGGTAGTTATATTCACTTGGATTATGATTTCAAAAGATAATACATCGATTCGTAAAACGGAATCTACCACTCAACATACTCCTACTTTAAGTAAGTTTATTATTTATTTTTTTGTACATACTCTAGAAAAGGCTCCGGTATCGACCCTGTCACAGGTGGCCCGGACGACTCCCCTTTATGAAATCTGATTTTTGTGATCAGAAATCTTCTTCGTTAAGAGAACAAAATTTACTATACGTGAATTGAATCGTCACAATTTTGGTTTGAAGCTTTAATGAAAAGTAAGTCTTGCTTTTGATCGACATTTAAACTCCACTATCAACACTGTCTGGTGTATCCGGTTCCTATTATGCTCGTTTCAGATACGCTGGAAGATAGAATCATTGTTTGTTCTCTTTCACTATCATCAGGACTTAGTTCTCGGTGCTAGTGTTCATATTGCATCACGATAATGCATCGTTACATATTGGACAGGCCGTTGAATGAAATTGACGCTTGATATCTCTAGAACGAATCACCCCTTTGTTTGATTTATTTCTGCTTAATACTTAGAATTACACCGAGGAAACGGAAAGCTAAAACACTATCAATGCTGGTCTTGAGCTAATTGGAAAGCTAGCCGCATGAACCTTGTAATTAAAGAGGACCTGTTGCCGGGTTTTGGGACGGAGTGGCATCGGAAAGAGGTTGAGAGCTTGCTTTTGATCGAAATGTCAACTCCACCATCAACTAAATCAAGCTTGTAGCAACACTGTCTGGTATATCTGGCTCCTATCATGCTAGTGTTAATATTGCATCACGATAATACATCGTTACATGCTGGACAGGTAGTTGAATGAAATTGACGCTTGATATCTCTAGAACGAATCACTCCTTTGTTTGATTTATTTCTGCTTAATACTTAGAATTACACCGAGGAAACGGAAAGCTAAAACACTATCACTGCTGGTCTTGAGCTAATTGGAAAGCTAGCCGCATGAACCTTGTAATTAAAGAGGACCTGTTGCCGGGTTTTGGGACGGAGTGGCATCGGAAAGAGGTTGAGAGCTTGCTTTTGATCGAAATGTCAACTCCACCATCAACTAAATCAAGCTTGTAGCAACACTGTCTGGTATATCTGGCTCCTATCATGCTAGTGTTAATATTGCATCACGATAATGCATCGTTATATGCTGGACAGGTAGTTGAATGAAATTGACGCTTGATATCTCTAGAACGAATCACTCCTTTGTTTGATTTATTTCTGCTTAATACTTAGAATTACACCGAGGAAACGGAAAGCTAAAACACTATCACTGCTGGTCTTGAGCTAATTGGAAAGCTAGCCGCATGAGCCTTGTAATTAAAGAGGACCTGTTGCCGGGTTTTGGGACGGAGTGGCATCGGAAAGAGGTTGAGAGCTTGCTTTTGATCGAAATGTCAACTCCACCATCAACTAAATCAAGCTTGTAGCAACACTGTCTGGTATATCTGGCTCCTATCATGCTAGTGTTAATATTGCATCACGATAATGCATCGTTACATGCTGGACAGGTAGTTGAATGAAATTGACGCTTGATATCTCTAGAACGAATCACCCCTTTGTTTGATTTATTTCTGCTTAATACTTAGAATTACACCGAGGAAACGGAAAGCTAAAACACTATCAATGCTGGTCTTGAGCTAATTGGAAAGCTAGCCGCATGAACCTTGTAATTAAAGAGGACCTGTTGCCGGGTTTTGGGACGGAGTGGCATCGGAAAGAGGTTGAGAGCTTGCTTTTGATCGAAATGTCAACTCCACCATCAACTAAATCAAGCTTGTAGCAACACTGTCTGGTATATCTGGCTCCTATCATGCTAGTGTTAATATTGCATCACGATAATGCATCGTTACATGCTGGACAGGTAGTTGAATGAAATTGACGCTTGATATCTCTAGAACGAATCACTCCTTTGTTTGATTTATTTCTGCTTAATACTTAGAATTACACCGAGGAAACGGAAAGCTAAAACACTATCACTGCTGGTCTTGAGCTAATTGGAAAGCTAGCCGCATGAACCTTGTAATTAAAGAGGACCTGTTGCCGGGTTTTGGGACGGAGTGGCATCGGAAAGAGGTTGAGAGCTTGCTTTTGATCGAAATGTCAACTCCACCATCAACTAAATCAAGCTTGTAGCAACACTGTCTGGTATATCTGGCTCCTATCATGCTAGTGTTAATATTGCATCACGATAATGCATCGTTACATGCTGGACAGGTAGTTGAATGAAATTGACGCTTGATATCTCTAGAACGAATCACCCCTTTGTTTGATTTATTTCTGCTTAATACTTAGAATTACACCGAGGAAACGGAAAGCGTTTTAGCTGGTCTTGAGCTAATTGGAGAGGTAGCCTCATGAACCTTTTAATTATAGGGGACCTATTGCATCGGAAGAGGTTGAGGATAATATCTGGTTATCGACGCTTGTGTTCAAACAGTTTTTTCATTTTGATAGCTTCTAGAATTATTTTGGAGTTGGAGGAGCGATTTGGGGCGATAGTTTTGGTTCAATTAAAATCGTTGTTGTGTCCAACGTGGAAGGAAATAGTGGAATCAGTGACAAACAACAATTTTTCTTTTGCATGATGGAAATACGTCGATTTGTATGGTCAATGTAGGAACGGGAGCAATTTGAGCGAGGGATTTCATACACTCCAAGGTGTTCATCAGATATTCTATCTTTGAAAGATCTGAATAGGTGAGGTTGGGTTTGAAGATTACGCAAATAGCGTTGGGCTTGAAGATTTTGCAAATTCCGCCTGTCACATATTTGATATATGGAAGGGATGAAAAGGAGGAGATGATAATTTGTGGATGCTCCTAGAAATTTGAGATTTGTCGTAACCATTCTGATTCAATTTTTGTTTCAAACAATCGATGTCAGGTGATCAACTGAACTCATCAGTTAACAAGATTTTATCGTGATACGAGTGTATTAATTTAAGTTGGGCCGGATGATGATGGCATTGAACGTTGAGAAGACAATTGATGTGAGTGGATTTGCGATAGACGGAATGTACAGCGTTTTCACATTTCACATGAACTAAAATATACATTGTAAAAATAGTTTTTTAATTATCCTATAATATTTAATTTTTTTGTAGGTACTTGCGAAATTAATCCATTGGGTACATCATTAACTCCTCTCCTAATTAAAAATAATGCTATAATATATCCACAATTTAGTAACGGGACAGTTGAATTATCTCCGTTTGAAGTACTAGAATTTTCCTGTCCATCTGGTAACGTAATCGCTAATGGCGTTACGTTCAACACAACAGTCAAAGCAGCTTGTCATCATGACGATTATTTCAACATAAGCGGAATAACTTTTCAATGGAAAACCATATCTTGTTCGAAGACTTTAACACCTACAATAAAAGAAGCATCTATCAATGATTTACCTGATAATGATTTTAATGAAATTTGTTACGACGATTCGCTCAAATTAGGATTGATTGGCTTCGATTTAGATCCCGATAGATTTGTAAATATTGTTAGTGTTTGTTTTAACACTACAAGTAGGGTAGCTCTTTATTCTAATCATGTTTTAACCAGTTCCATATCTATTTTCGTAACAAACTCTGATTTTAAACAAGATGATACCTTCTATAAAATGGGTGCTTCTATTAATACTATTTATACAAACAGTCAAAGTACCATTAATAGAATATTAGGATTAGAGGAAAATTCAATTGAGTATATTAACGATGATATTTATATTAATAGAGGTCATCTGGCACCTAGAGCTGATTTTTATTACCCGTGCATTCAAAGTGCAGTTCAAAGATACATCAATGTAGCACCTCAATGGAATACTTTTAATGGGGGTAACTGGCAACAAGCTGAGAAAGATGTAAGAATTTACGCTCGTGACAATAACGTCGATTTACAAATTTGGACTGGAACTTATGGTAACAGTATGCTAGAAGAACAAAAGTTGTATTTATATACGTACAAGGATTCTCCAGTTCTTCCTGTACCGGAATTGTTTTGGAAAATTGTTTATAATCCAGTAAACGCGACTGGTATCATTCTGATTGGTCACAATAATCCTTATCACGATAATTCTACGCTAAAAGATGAAATTATATGTCAAGATGTATCTAGAAATGTGGAATGGTTACATTGGGATTCCGGAAATATTGAGAAAGGTTATTCCTATGCTTGTGATTACAACGATGAGAAATTTCATAACTTAGTAGAGTTTGTACCGAAATTGAATGTTAAAGGTTTATTATAAAGCATAATTAATGAAAAATTGATTTTATTGAATATTCTTGTGATAGTTCTTTTGGAAATAAAATATTTGATATAAAAATAAGGGCACTTTTTTTGGTAATTGGAGTCCGTAGTAAGCGTCTGCTCATATTCCCAGATCAAACGCTCACTGATATAGTTCTTCCAATATCAATTTCAGAAGACAGTTATGCTGGGAAAAATCAATATTTCATAAATACCACTGTGATCTGGACCGAGTTACGATTGGTGAAATGGAGGCCTGGCGTGGTGAGTTTACTGTATTTTTATTAACGTATTTCAAGGCGCAAACAGTATATTAATTAACAAAATCACTTGGTTTGAGCTTAACTCGATTGCTGTGAACTGAACTGAGTAATTGTTGGTGAAATGGATGACATGGCGTGATGAGTTTACTGAATTTTTATCGATATATTTCAAAGCGCCAACGCCAAGGTTCGTCAAGGCTGCGTTCTTTCTCTTCAACTCAACGCCAAACCTACTAAAACAGCATATAAATTAGCAACCACACTCGGCTTGAGCTCAACTCGATTGCTGTGATCTGAACTGAGTAACGATTGGTGAAATGGATGACATGGCGTGTTAAGTTTACTGAATTTTTATCAACGTAATTCAAGACGCCAACACCAAGGTTCGTCAAGGCTGCGTTCTTTCTTCTCAACTCAACGCCAAACCTACTAAAACAGCATATAAATTAGCAACCACACTCGGCTTGAGCTCAACTCGATTGCTGTGAACTGAACTGAGTAACGATTGGTGAAATGGATGACATGGCGTGTTAAGTTTACTGAATTTTTATCAACGTAATTCAAGACGCCAACACCAAGGTTCGTCAAGGCTGCGTTCTTTCTTCTCAACTCAACGCCAAACCTACTAAAACAGCATATAAATTAGCAACCACACTCGGCTTGAGCTCAACTCGATTGCTGTGAACTGAACTGAGTAACGATTGGTGAAATGGATGACATGGCGTGTTAAGTTTACTGAATTTTTATCAACGTAATTCAAGACGCCAACACCAAGGTTCGTCAAGGCTGCGTTCTTTCTTCTCAACTCAACGCCAAACCTACTAAAACAGCATATAAATTAGCAACCACACTCGGCTTGAGCTCAACTCGATTGCTGTGAACTGAACTGAGTAACTGTTGGTGAAATGGATGACATGGCGTGGTGAGTTTACTGAATTTTTATCGACGTATTTCAATGCGCCATCGCCAAGGTTCGTCAAGGCTGTGTTCTTTCTCCTCAACTCAACGCCAAACCAACTTGAACAGTATATTAATTCACAACCTCACTCGGTTTGAGCTTAACTCGATTGCTGTGAACTGAACTGAGTAACGATTGGTGAAATGGATGATATGGCATGGTGAGTTTACTGAATTTTTATCTACGTATTACAAGGCGACCTCAAAATATTGAAATTTTTTTGGTTTCGATAAGTATTATTGTTTAAACTATGTAATTTCTTCAGTTCTTGGTGCTTATGGGCCAGTCGCTTCTCTTAAGAAGGCACGTGTACATCTATAATAATACTTCTTAAGATCTCACCGAATTCAATAAGTTGATATTAAAATAGTATAGGCAATAATTTAAAATTAATACATCTAATTTTACAACAATATTAGTTATAAACCCATAGGATTGCTACACATCAACTTTTTAATTGTTTTGTTAAGAAACAATTATAAAAAACATATACTTTTATGGTTAACAGCAGTAAATTTAATTGCCACAATAATAAACGGTGTATAAATTGTAGTATAAATATTTTGGTTACCTATACCATATGTTCGATATCAAAATGATATATTTCAGCTTATTTTTCACATGGTTATGTATCTACCTCACCGACTCCACTTCAACAAGTGAGTTTTTAATTTATTTTACATAGTAATATATGTTATTTTTCGTTTTGTTTTGTGGTGCATAAATAAATAAAGATGACGGTTTTCCGATATATAATTGTCCATGCGCGAAACAGGGAAACTCTAAGTTGATTCTGTAAACTTCCAACGATTTACCTTGCGATTTATTTATGGTTATCGCAACAGCCAGGCGTATCGGAAATTGTAAACATCTTCATTTTTCGCTGTCAATGTTGCTCGCTCACCCAGCCAATTATGGTTATTGAACTGTTTTGCGCTATATCTGAGTAAACACGCTGACTAAGCTCCTCTTTTGAGTCTATGATGTGACAGAAATCCGTGGGTAATGTGATGAATCCGGTCGAGGTATCCACTGCGACTTTATTATTTCCAATGTGCAACAACTGCTTCGCAAAAACATTTGCAGTTTCATCTTGTTGCAGATGTTAGTAGTAAAATGTCACTATAACAAAAGATCAACAAAAAATAAAGCATATAACTGGAAATGTCACCATCACAAAGAATCACCGAGGTAAAGAAAGTTCTCGCGGACGTATCGGTAATCGTCACTCACAAAGATAGATGGACTCTTTGTCTGAGGTATCGATCGACATATCAGTCGGTTGTCAAATGTCAAATATTATGGTTGCGTTCAGAAATTTAAGTTTTGACAAAACATCAAGGAAAAGCAAAATTATTGTTTTCATGTAATTTTCATATTTATTCATATTTTAAACCTTCTCGGGACGTAAATAATTCGAGATCAAAATTAGCCAAATTGGTCCAGCCGTTCTCGAGTTTCAGGCTCAGTACCCTTCATTGTCTTAATCCATCTTGATCTAATGAAGCTTAGAGATTTTAAGTTATTTTTATTGACATAACCTTTGTCGTCCGTAATTAGACCTTTAACTGTGTTTATCCCCTTTTTAGGCATATTTCATTGATTAAGGCTATCGCAAACTGTTGTTTTACACTGTCGAATGCTTTTGTAATGCCTTAACGTCAAGAAAGGCAATGCATATTTCTTTTATTCTGTTTTTCTCAATGAATTGTCAATTAAATATGGTGTGTGAAGGAAATCCACCTGTAACTTTAAATAATTGTATTAATATTCATATATGCTATACTAATGATACAAAAAATGAGTAGTTGCCATCATTACTTGCTAATTGAATAATATACTGTTTTCAGATTGTTCAATTGATCCTTTTATCACGAACGCGCCCATCTTTATCCATCCAGAAACCACAGAACTAATTTACCCCGAACATGGTCAAAATACGCTTGCGTTTACTACTTCCTCGGTGATAGAATTAGCTTGTCCTAGTGGAGAAGTAACTGTAGATGGAGTTTCTAAAGGAACTGTAGTGATAGCTGTTTGTGCAGGTGATGATAAATTTAATGTAGACGGAGATACAGTCACATGGGATCGAATAATATGCTCTAAAGAAATAACACCTACAGTTGTAGATGTTACTGATGTAGCACATGATTATGATGTGCACAATCAATGTTTCGACACCGAGGGAAATTTGAAAATCATTCAAATCGGTTTCACGTTGGATACTAATAGATTTTTGAATTTCATTGATATTTGCTTCAGTACTGTTACTAAAATTGCTGCATATTCTTATTTTGTTATACCAGCTTCTATAAATAGTAGAGCTAAGGGCGTCGTGAGTCCCTCATTCAAACAAGATGACATTTTTTATAAAATGGGGAAGTCTGTTAATCAATTCTATAAGGATAGTCAATCTACGATCAATGGAATTCTGGGGCTACCATCTACGTCCGAAGAATATATTAACACAAGCACTTTCATAAATCGTGGACATTTGGCTGCGAAAGCTGATTTTGTATACGAACCATTCCAAAAGGGCACTTACAGGTATGTAATTATTATTGGAGTTCCATTTAACCCGATCTTGTTTTACATTTTCTTCGTTTCTTCAGAAATCTAATTTCAGATGTCCAGGGTAATTCATCATCTGTCTGTTGTTGAAAATGTAAAATACGCCTTACAGTTGAACTTTTATGTCTATAAATCGTTATAATTTTCTTATTTCTAATTTTTTGTGATATCTTCTCATTTCTATGTGGGACACCCTATATAAATATTCATACTTTTCCAGATATATTAATGTCGGACCTCAATGGAGTACATTCAACGCAGGTAATTGGAATCAAATGGAAACAGATTTGAGAAACTACGCAGATGCCAATAAATTAGATTTACAAATTTGGTGTGGCGTCTACGGAATTAGCGAACTTCCGAATGATCAGGATTCTGAATTAGAAAAATTATATTTGTACGTAGACGAAACCGATAGCAAAAACTCTCCTAGTTTTCCAGTGAGTGAGGTTTTCTGGAGAGTTGTTTATTCACCTGCAAACCAGAAAGCTGTGATTCTTATTGGACATAACAACCCTTACGAAAGTGAAGTGGAGATTTTGTGTACCACCGATTTGACAGATTCGATAGCTTGGCTCAAATGGAATCGGACAAATATTAGAAAAGGTTTTTCATATGCGTGTGATTATAATGATGACAAATTTAGGGCATTAGTTCCGGTAATTCCGAAATTATATGTAAACGGTTTGTTGGAGTAGAATATTGACATTAGATTTTATAATAAAATCAAAAAATATTCAATTTTATATAACAAACTGCAGTTTTATTTAAGATATATAGAATTTCTAAAGTAAGGAAAAAATTTGATAAAACAGATTAAAACGAAGCATATCTGAAAGTCTGAAGTTCAGACAGTATTGTTTACGACAAAATAAAACGTACTTGTCGTTCAACAATGTGGAAGGCATACCAGAAATTCATAAAAACGGGCTCTGTTGCCGACGCGCCGCGTTCTGGACGATCGCTATCTGTAACAACTAACGAAAATATGGAAACAGTAGTGCTGGCCTTAGCTGGGCAACTGAATCAATTTGCAGTGCGGCTATCGGAATTGGAGTCTTCTCCAGGCACTTCACGAGGATAATTTTGTTCGCAGATTGGAATTTTGCGGATGATACCTCGGATGCAGTCAGGATGAACCATAGTTCCAGCATTCCATTTTGTTGTCGGATAAAACAGCCTTCAAGCTGAACAGTACAATTAATCATACGTTACGTCTTCATTAAAGAAAAATAAGACCTGTCTGGGTTATGTGAATGGACAGGTATCCATGTGGGAGGTCTCGCGGCTCCGTATTTTTTTGACGTAACGTGACGGGCCAAAGTTATCTGCAAATACTTGAAGATTTACGTGAGCAAACGATCCAACATTCACCGTTTCATGAAGGATGGAGCTTCTACACATTACGCTTTATATGTCCGGGAGTACCTTTATGATCATTTTGGAGATAGCCAAACGAGGATTCGTTGAGTGGACCGCACAGTTATGTGACTTGACACCCTGGGGCTTTCTTAAAGACCGCGCACCCTTCCCGACCTCCAATCTGCAATTGAAGAAAAATTTGAAACTCTTCGCGGACAACTTGATATGTTTCACTGGACGTGCTTCTCCATTGAGAATCGTTACCGTAAATGCATTGATCAAAAATTGACGCTGCATTTTGCGTTTTTTTCTCTTAATTCAAATTTGTAATCTGGTTTATGCCGACCTCTGTATTATCAGAAAATTAGAAGAAGCTATTGCCATTTCAAAAGAACGTATTTACGAACTGACTAAAGAATCATGCTGAGGCCCGTTTTCACGAGTTTAGTGAGCAAGTATTAGTTAAGTGTTTAGTTAATTTTAAGCCGTGTGAACAGACAGTTTAGTGTTTAGTACAGGTACTAAACTCACTAAATCACTAAACTCGTGTAAACGGGCCTTGACTTAAGGTATCGGCGCTTTAGATGCCACATTTGCCCACTTCAGACCAAAAGCGCATTCGAATAAATATATCTTGGGTCTTATTGACGCGGTTTAAGCAGTCAGTCATTGATATAAATGTTCTATATTTATGTAGACATTCCAAATATACAGTTTTTTTCATTTAGTGTTGGAATATAATTTCTCGCAGTATCCAAAAATTTCTGTAAATTAATGTGATGCTATTCCTTAGCTTTTTCACAAATAGACACGTCGTTCAAAAATGCAAAAGTGTTTTGCAAAACTTCTTGTTTATTTATAGAGTTATTATTTTTTTCAAATCAATCAACATCATTGGTGATGCCTAAATGAATTCTGGTGGATTGCCAGAAATTTCCGCACGCTTTTTGGTGTATATTGAACGTTGTTGGTAAAAATGGCAACGGCGTTTAAAATAAAAGATTTAGTTTATCACAAATCAGCGCTTCAACAGCTGTATAAATTCGCTCTTCTTGGAATTTGATGGTAGGTTCTACGAAGAGATATTATATTGTAATGACATGTTCATACTGGGAAATTTGGTTCACCATACTGGATGAAGGATGCGCAAATATCCATCCAATAACGTGAATTTGTTAATTATCAATAAATAATCTATAATAATTCTCTTTTTAACACTTTTTATCAGCTTCACCTGTAAGTGGGTTTGTTTGCTTGTATCTATATCTATCTATCCATTAGACTAATATCAAGTGGATTATTTAATAGAAATTTCGTTCGACAGAGGATTTGAACCCTCGATCTCCGTATTAGAAATTAAGCACTTCGATAACCTTTATAACTACATCGTTACGGTGTAGTTAGCAAGATGGCGCAGAATCGATATAATTACATCTTGACGTTTTGTTATATAATTAAAATATCCAAACATAGGTGTCATTAATGATACCAAGAATAACCTTATTTGATTTGTACGTGTAATTATCAGGTGTAACTCACTTAATTATCCATTTTGAGGCTGCATAAGTTTCACAAATCTCTTGTTAACGTATAGGAGGTAAAACTATGTATGTAAATACCTCAAAAGGAAAAATTTTTTGCTCCTTAAGATATTAATATCTTCAGGATCGCGTCGGGTATTGAATCCACAGGAGGAAACGAATCATTAGTGTTTTTAATTAGATCATTATATCTGGATGATATAATAGCACTCATACGTTGTGTTATTTACAACACCTCGAACATATTTTTGTGTTGAATGGTGGGCATGAGTCCACATGGTTCTAATTGGACATTGGTGCGCAACTCCATTGAATGTTTAGGTATGTTACTTACGTCAAGTAAATGTCATAGTCATGTATTTATAATTTGTTCTAGTTTAGAAATTATTCAAAATTTTCAGTGCTATTCTATATAATTTTAAAACAAACTCAAAATATTTTAAAAGATAAGTTTCACCATGAATTATGGAGCTAAACAAGTTTTAACATTATCATGAAAATAATTATTCTGATTAGTTTGTTGTCGTTAGCAAATGCACAAACAATAGGTAAGTTTTTTCATATTTTTTCGATCAAAGTATTAAAAAAAGGCCTTAGTCTCATTCTATATTATTTTATTGACTTATTTTGAAAAAATGTCACAAGTTAACATCAAATCCTATTATTTTCAAATTTTATCTGAAGCTAGTAGAACTAAAATTTAACCTAAAAATTTGACATTTGACATTGAACTAATTTAATAGAATGTTTTAGCATTTACATAACTCTAACTATAAAAATATTTTCTATCAAAAAAGCCCTGAACATTTTTAAAATAATATTTAATGTCACTGTTAAATTTGACTTGTTTTGAACGCCTCTATTTTTCGCGGGCTTTGGATGAGATCACTTGCCAAGTCCAGTATTTGTTTACATTAAGAGATAATTATAGATACTTATACAGATTGTACGTCATGTTAGCGATAAAATCTATGGAATAAGTTAATAAACCATATTGTATTATACTCTAATCACTCCAATAAAAGGACACCTGATCAAGTGTTTTTTCAAGTTTCGAGATATGCGAAAACAAAAAATGTTATGGTGTAAATGGTCTATAATAAACAAGTAATTGAAAAAGATTCTTCATTTTATTTATAGGTTATGTTTCAGTTGCTAAAGATGACTGTATACCATATGCTTGATAATAATTACCTTGCAGCTTTCACTCCTTTGATCTCAGCTAATGTAAAATCTTGATTAGATTGGGAATTATGTATAAAACAAAATATCTTGTAGATGGCCACGGCTTTGCTGTGCCCATGTGCTCATGTGGTGGTATTTCATTGATATAGCGTCTAATTTCGCCTTTCAATGATTCGATGTTTGCAGGTTTATTGGCATTATGTGACCTCCGATAATCTCACAGCCAGATGTCTAAAGGCGTTGAATCGCAAGAGCGGGGAAGCGAATTCTGGTCACCAAATCGGGAAATTGCACGACCAGGAGCAAACTCGATATGACATGTGGTACCGTCCTGCTGTAACCGCATGTTGTCAGAATTGATAGCTTCCAAATGAGGCAAAAGAAACTGTGTTATCACATAGCACGATAATGTTCACTATCCACCACCTATTCGTGGATTCTCTAAGCCCCAAATGCGACAGTTTTGCCTATTAACAAAGCCGTCGATGTAAAAATGGGCCTCGTCACTGAAAATGATTTTGTTTGCCAAATCAACAGGTTGCTTAATGATCTAATTGGTGAATTGTCTTCGCTGGTCATGGTCTAATTGCAGAAGTTGTTGGGTCAGTTGGATTTTGTAGCCGTGCATCTTTAAATCTTTTGTGAGAATTCGCTGACGAATGCCTGTTGAAATGTTGTGCACGATAGCGAATTGAAGTCACTGGATTTTCTGTTATAATCTCGTGAAATGTCGTCATTTTTTGCTCTGAACGAATTCTACGAGATTCTTATCAATTAGGTACATCATTTCGATGCACTTTACAAATAGTGAAAATTAAACTTTCACCATTTTGATAGTAATTTTTGACAATCACTCCTTTTATTTAGTCCAGAATGTGGGTTAGCTGTAGCTGCCAGAGATCTTCGTCTTCTATTTCATACGCTTCCAGGTGTAGTGCTCTGGTGTTCCTTTGTGTTCAAGAGAATGTGGATAGAGGTTTCATCCTCTGTGACCCAGCATAGATTAAATGATTAGTTATTAGTATCATATGAGTAAAAATGAACTTTATTCGTGTATGATCGTAATACAAATTATTTTTAATATTTAATTATACTCTATGTAAACACTAGGATGTTATTGTACGAGGTCTGGTTATTAAATAACTAGACTGGTTACGAAAAAGGGTTTTATTATAAAAATTATTCTACATTCAAGTGCTTCCCTTCAATATACTCCCTTTCCTACGCCATACATCTTTCCATACGTTTTTTTCCATTGATCGAAGCAGTGCTGGGAGTCTTCTTTGGTGAGTGCCTTTGGGAGCTCTGCCATTTTTTGCTTTTTGCTTTTATCGACTCAAATCGGGTCCCTTTCAAAGCAGATCTTTTTCTAAACTTTCAAGGAAATTTTAACGGACCCGTTGACGCAAAAGCTTTTGGTTAGGAGGCAGATTTTTTGGCACTAACTTCGCACAGACATTTGTCATGTGTAATTCCTCGTGAAAAATTTTTCTAACCGTTTCTTTATCAGCGTTTACAGCCTCGGCAATCATCCGGATGCTCATTCGACGATCTGAACGCACAATTTGGTTGATTTTGGTCACTGCTTCCGGAGTTGAAACAGTCATATGGCGACCTGGGCGCTGGTCATCTTCAGTGCTCTCTGGACCCTCACTAAATCGCTAATACCACTCATAAACACGCGTACGAGATAGAGAATTGTCCCTATTGGCCTCTTGCAATGATTTATAGCACTCTAGACGCGTAGTCACTTTATTTAAATGCCAGACCTCGTGTTTGTGGCTTCCTTAGCGATAGGGCGTTTAGTAAGCTCCTACAGGTTCTCTATGGGGCTCATATCGGAAAGGTTGCTTGGTCAGGGACAAATTTATGCTTCTCTTAGTCAAGGCAACAGTTGAAATCCCACACCATAACCCTAACTCTTACTACAAGGCAGTAGGGACAGAACTACTCATCAAGCTGTAGTCGAACGATAAACTTTTGTTGACGAAAGTTTGAAATGCTATATTGTTAGAGAAGCATACCTCCAATTGAATATAGTCATGGTGATTGCCCAATTACACACTAGACTGTTCATATTTCCCATAAAACGTGTCAACGACCGATCAGTTTCCATTCGATCAACCGCTTTCTTACTATTATTTAGGAAACGATATCTCCCTTACCATTTATCAAAGAAATCTGTCTTTCTGAAGAAACCATTCTTCGAGTTATGGCAGTAGCCTTCTAATACTTGTTTGTATTGGTCCTTCCACAATATATAAGCGCTTCATGTCTTTAGCCGAGATGACAGACCACACCATGATACCAATCGGGTGTTTAACTTTCACTACAAGGCAACAAAGTCTGACGCCTTATCCATACCAATAAAAAAAATATATACATCCTTCAGTTCATAACAAATCTTATAAATGTTGTTGATGTTCTCAATTCAAAGTTTGTTTCTACTTTTTTTCAGTATCCTTTTTATAATTTGTCTTGTAGGATGTATTATAAATCCTTTTCGTACCGGAGCTCCATTTTTGATAGACACAAATACCGCAACTTTCATCTACCCACAACCAGAAAAATCGATAGTGGAAATTTCCCTTGATGATTACATAGAATTCTCATGCCCCGGTAAGGATATAATGAGAGATGGTGTTTCGTTAGGATCTCTAGTAAGCGCTAGATGTAGCAAAGAAAATATTTTCAACATAGATGGAACAGATACTAGTTGGGATAATTTGCAATGTAGTACTGAACCAGTGCCTATAGTAAGAGAATTGAAAACATACGAATTAGATGGCGATAACCCGAATGTTAATTGTTTTAACGGAAAAGAAAATATTTTGAAATTGCTACAAATCGGATTTCCTTTGAATGATGAAGTATTTATAGGAATTGTGGAAGTATGTTTCAATGTTAAAGATAAAGTACCTGTTTATTCACATTTTACCATTTCGGCTTCTATAAATAGTAGAGAAAGAAACGTACAAAATCCATTTTTCGAACAAGATAATAATTTATATAGAATCGGTAATAATATTCATTACATATTCAAGAATGGAAAAATGACGGTTAACAATTTGTTAGGATTACCCTACGATTCAGAAAAATATTTTAAAACACATATTTTTATAAACAAAGGACATTTAGCAGCTAAAGCTGATTTTATTTACGAACCTCTACAGAAAGCGACTTTCAGGTAAGAAAGAATAAACGTAAATGTTAGGTTAGGTTATATAATAGACCGTTTCCTTTCAAAAAGTCTACCCAACATATATTTTTTCTAAATTTAGTCAACTCTGACTAGTTTTACCATATTTCGATTTTGTGTTTTTTTAAATTTAATCTTCATAAATAATTTATTTCGATTCATTTCTTTACTATTCACTGATTTTTACTTTGTCCTACATAATTTTACCTAATTTTGTCCTCCCCCGTTAATTTGTTCTAATTTGCATTTTAGTTTCATAAATTCAAGTCGTGGTTACTAAAGTTCAATACTGATCCTACTCCAAATTTTATTTTCTTATTTCCTCCTTTCTATTCATATACTTTCATTTTATTCTGCAGCTTTTATTCACATTCTACTACTTAGAGACCGGTTTATATATGTTTCTTTATAAATCGTCTTGATTTTAGGTCTGATACTGATACAAAATTATTTTCTAAAAAACAGGTGAAAATTATATTATAATTCATGTTGCCTTGTGTCATAAAAAAGTGATTATGAGCTCGGCTGATACCGCTAACCAACTATCAGATCCTGAAATTAGATGCTTAGCTATTCAAAAAGCAAAAACTGCATCATAAGAAAATAATTAACCTAAAAATGATGAATAATATATTCACGAAAAAGATAAACTATAATCAATTAAGGAAGAAAACAGAAACTAAACATATATGCAAGTGCTTTTCCTATATTTATGTAAAATCAACTGCTCACTCAAACTATCCAGGAGCCTCCTCCAAAAGTCACGTTTACTTCCATCATCACTTCTCGAATCTTTCTCCAGTCTATCTGTAAACATGTCTTCTTCTTTAGCTACCGTTTTGGAAACAGCAGAGTGGTTCATGTTCAGCGCACTGGCCACTTTTAGCTGACTCTGGCCACTTTTAGCTGACTCTGGCCACTTTTAGCTGACTCTGGCATTATTGCAATGGAATGACCGTAGGAGTAGCTTTATCACAAACGATTCGCCTAAAGTCGAAAATTCATTGTGTGGGCCACTGTCTGCTAAAGGTTTCATATGTCCTATATATATTTTTATAAAAATCGACGAGGGTAGTAAAGTCTACAGCTGTAGGTGTTTCAAGGTTTTAATAAAACGGTGACACTTGCCATACATCAAATCAAGCGATTGCAACTCTTAATGACTTCCCTAATAATATGGAAATAGAATTATGATAAGAAAATGGCCCCATACCAAGGGTTACATTGAATAGCAGTTTTGTTCTTAACCCATGAGAGACATAATAATAATGGTTCTAAATTCGCCCGATTTAAAATTATTTTTTCGTCATTTTAAGAATTGTTTTATTGTTTATTGAATCGGATGAAATTAATATTTAATAGTAAATTTGTGATACTGCAATTCTTGTGTAATTAAAACCCTTAACCACAGACATGAATTTGATTGACATTACAACAGGCAGGAGTCAAATTGACTCTTAGTATTTTAAATGGGTTTTTTTTTAGAATTAATATGAAACACTTGAAGATTTATCTAATTAAAAATTATTTTCAAGTTTAAAACCATTTATTATAAAAATCATAATTATAAAAAACAAATAAAAAACACATTCTAAGAAAATGAGTAAATAATTATTTTAAAATTTAAAAACGTTTAAAACAAAACAAATTTATTCTAAAAAAATAGTAAAAAAATATATTTAAATGCATGTTGAACATATAGGAGATGAACATTGTAGGCATACTGGACGCCTGCATCTAGAGCATAATGTAGAAGTTTTCCTTTTTAGTTTCTTGGCGCAAATTGAACAGTATTTTCTAATGGCGAGTTTACCTACTGGTTCTATTGGTTGCTCTTCTTTTCTTCCCAAAATGTTTCTAATAGCTACTTTTATTTCCTGTCTTACACGTGAATTACTCTGTCTTCTCTCTAATTCTTCAGTGATAAGCTGCTTTCCAAGATTTTTCATAAACTCCAGTCTTGTGTCTTTTCTTTCAATTTTGGTACTTTTAAAAAGAATATATGCATTTGCTGCACATATATCTAATATTCTAAAGAAAATTGCCATAGGCCAGCTTTGCGTTCTACGGCCAGTAGAATATAAAGCACATTTTTGATCTAGACTGTCAACGCCAGACGTAGTATTATAGAAGTGAATCATTTCTGGTTTGTCGACATCAGGATCTTGAGCTGCGGAGGAATGCATTGATGACACGAGTAATACAGCCTTCTGTTTTTTTGGTACATGTGATAATAAAGTGACATTTTCCGAAAAACCATAAAGGGAACTTCCAATTTGTCTCGCCCTATTAGGCTGAAACTCGGGAGGTATTTCCGATTTATTTTTTTTCAAAGTACCGACGTATGTCAAGTTTTTGGTCTTCAAAACATTAACCAATTCGATGGATGAAAACCAGTTATCAGCAGTTATGTTTCTATTGCTTCCTTGAATAGGTATTGATAAACGTAGTACTGCTTGTGTTGGAATCAACAATTTTTTTTCAGTTTCAGTAAGCGTATTCCCATCAGTTTGTTTCCCACAATACAGATATCCGTTATAAAAATAATTATTTCTTGAATCAGTTAGTGTCATTAGTTTCAGGCAATATTTGCATGGTTTCTGAGGTATATACATTTTAAATTTGGATCTTCCTCTAAAACTTATAAGCATTTCATCCACACAAGCCAAATGTCCTATAGTGTAAGCAGCTTGACAATTTGCAACAAATTTCTCAAATATTGCAGAAATAGGTGCTAGCGGATCATTCTCCTTTCGTTGTTGTCTGGTTTGTGAATCATCAAATCTAAGGCATTGTAATAAAATAGCAAATCGATTTCTGTTCATAACACAGCGAAAAATATCTCTGACTGTACCATCCGTTGAAAACAACGAAGTGATATTCTCCTCATTTGATTTGAAAGCCGCAGTATATATAAGTAACCCTAAAAAGGCATTTAGTTCAATCATGTCCAAGTCACGTAAATCCGATTTTGTGGGATCCTTATATAAATCTCTCATTTTTGATAGCTTTTTATTAGAACATTTAATAATTTCTTCTAACATATTTACGTCTAGAAGGCACGTCCACGATTCTTTTTCGGATATTTTGTCCCGCTGGCGCAGAGGATGGCGCAATCCAGGAAGTTGCCTTATTATATTATGTTTTGGTGTTCTCACATATGAACTTACTAATGGCGTCTTAGACCAACGAAATTTAGATTCTCCTTTTTTTCCTTTACCATAAAAATATTTATTTTTGTCTTCCGTTTCTAAATTTTCATCACATTGTTCATCTTCCTCCAAATATTCACTTTCTTCTTGATCAGTATCACTGCTATGATCACTAAGAATGTATTCAGAATCACTGACATCACTATCATTGTTGTGATCCGTCTAAACTTCATCACACCACCTTGTTAGGGTTTCCTCAAAATCTCTGTCAGTTACTCGAACCCTTTTTCTGGATGGTCCCGAATAAGAATCCATATTTCTATAAAAAATGATAGAATATAGAATCCCTATACAATAAATTCTTTAAAAATATTAAAAATATTTTATTATTTACCTTGTAAACTCACCGGTTTATATATTAAATATTTATCACGTAACAACAGACGGGAGTCAATTAGACTCCAAAGATGCGCGCAAACTTTAAAACCAAATAACGTAAACAAAACAATGTTGTTGATCACTTCAAGCTTTCAAGCGTACTGAAGAATATTAGATTCGAGGGTACCTCGAAGCTTGAGCGCTGATGCGCGCGCAAACAAAAAATATTTTGATTATAAATTGCACATGGAGTCAATTTGACTCCTGACTGTGGTTAAGGGTTAATAATCTGATGATGAATACTAATCTTATACGAAAGCTTGGAATATATATTGGAAAGAGTACACTTTGGTTCTCAATTGTCACAATCCCACAATAATCATTATTATTATTTTATTATTATTGTTCGACAAATAGTATACGGTTAAAAAAACCGATGAAACTAATGTTTTATAAATTTAAATATGAATGTTTTTTAAAATATTGTCCACACTTTTCAGTCTAGTGTGTTACTACTAAAAGTAGTGTACTGATTATTTGTAGCTGAGTTTCCAGCATCAAGTCTGTCCTTGAAAATTTTTGTATTTGCAGTCAGTCACTGTCTCTTTTTCGAATGCATTCCACATATATACTATACGATTTGTCAAAAAGTTCTTCCTGGGCAACTTGCCGTTTCTTTCCTTAGATAGTTGAATGCCCTTTTAATTGCTGATTTGTATTCACATGGAAAATGTCCAAATCGCAAGTGTAGATATGTGTAAGAATTTTATAGGTTTCAATTGAGTCTCCTCTAAAGCGACGTTCTCTGAGAGTGGGTAGGGCAAATATTCTTAGGCGTTCTTCATAGCATAAATCTGTCAGCGTAGGAGGTACAGTAGGACCTCCATATAACGAAATTGAAGGTTCCAAAGTAAAAGTTCGTTAAATAGAAACTTCGTTATAAAGAAATTGTATTTTTTTAAGTTTGAAAAAACATATAAAAATAGTATTTAACTTGTGTTTTTGTGAAATGTAACACAGGATATTATAATATTATATAATAAAATATAATAACAACAAAAATCAGTACATTTCATGAAGCAATAGGAAAATGTATACTAATCAATTGGTAATTTATTTGTTTTGAGCTGGGAAATATTTTCTAATGAACTCAAAAGCAGGCAGCATTTCGGACTTTGAGGGTTTCGGTCTTTCTGGTTCCTCAATATAATCTGTTTCGTCGTCCTCTTGGTGTTCGAGATCTTTTATCGAGTCTATTTTATCATATTCAGTGGGATATTCAGTCACAATAAAGTCCTTGTCTACGGCTAAATAATCCGTCAAGCTAATGTTGTCATTTATTGCACCAGTTGATTGAAGCTCGTTCCAGCAGACATTGATGTCTCGTAAATCATCCTCTGGTTCCTCTGTCGGCAAATCCAGCTTTGGTAAAACAATTTTTTATCGTAATTTTGCCAAACCTTGGCTAAATCTGTTATGAAAATACGCTGGTCAATAACCTTATCAAGGGATTGCTTATTTTCTAATGCGTTAATCATTCTTCTCAGAATTTGTTTCCGATAATTTGCCTTAAGGTTTTTAATTACACCTTGATCCATCAGTTGTAATTTTGATGTCGTATTGGGCGGAAAAAATTCAAGTCTTATCCTTGTGATCCTTAAAAGCTTTCTGTACCATATAAGTGAATGAATTGGCTTTCTTGACTATTTGGTTAATATGTACATCCCATTTCAGGTCACTTTAACTCCAAGATCACATTGCTGATTAACTGTAATAATCTCCACTCCGTTTAGTGTATAAGCTCTTCTGGGATTGTTTGAAGCAATATGTATGACACTACATGTCATTGAGTTTAATTTACTGTGTGCAAGTCGTCTTGGAGTGACTATTGCTCATAAGTAGATTTGGCAGAAATCTTTGCATCATCACCAGAGAATGATATATTTGTTTTAATGTGCACAGCAAGATCACTAATGTAGATCACAAAGAGAAGGGAACCAAGAACAGACCCTTGAGGTACTCCACTAAGAACCTCGTGCTTATTTGACAAAGTACCATTTGCTTTTACTTGAAACTGCCTAAGCTGGAGAAAGGATAGAATTAGGGCCAAAAGATTCCCTCTTATTCCAAGATGTTCTAGTTTGTGTAACAATAATTTATACGGGACTTTGTCGAATGCCTTTTCAAAGTTCAGGTATATGACATCCGTATCTTCTTTATTATCATAAGCAGTGGTCCCCACTGGTCTAGACATGCCAGAAGATTGGTCGTTGTGGAACGACCAAGCATAAACCCATGTTGGCTTCTGGGTACAATGTCATTATCAATTATGAAAATTATTAGTTCCTTTGCTATTATCTTCTCCATAACACTGATGACAAGTCAAACCAATCATGTTCATAAATTAGTTGGCAAAGACATTCCCATTTACTTGCAATTATGGGTTACTTTCAAACCATTTCAAGAATTTATAGTCAAGTAGCTGTTAAAATTTCAAAAGCATGGTACAAAATCAAACTCAAAATTACGCGAAAGAATATAATAGAAGATAATTTTGATGATTTTATTTTCTATTTCCTTCTCTTTCAGTCCTTTCTCTCTACTATCTATGCTTATTGGATATGTTGTTTTATTTTACTTATAACACTTTTCTTCTTATTCTGAAGATAATATATTTTTGATTCATTTCATCACCAGGTTATGATTTGTATCATAAATCTCTTTGTAATTTTTCAATATTGCATTTTTGACTATTCACAGATATATAAACGTGTCTCCACAATGGAGTAGTTTCAATGGTGGCAATTGGAATCAAGTTGAGATTGATGTAAGAGATTATGCCGCTAGAAAAAAACTAGATCTCGAAGTATGGACCGGCATATATGGAAATTCAATATTGAAGCACGAAGAAACACTCGAACCACGAAAACTTTATTTAAATTATCAAAATAAAGATTCGCCGACGTTTCCCGTACCGGCAGTATTCTGGAAACTTGTATATGATTCTCAGAATAAAAAAGGAATCATTCTTGTCGGTCATAACAATCCCTACGAGTCAATAACTGGTGAAAACCAGATGGTATGCGACATAGATGTTTCTAACCAAGTGAAATGGTTACGTTGGTCTAAAAATAATTTAGTTAAAGGTTATTCATACGCGTGTGATTGGAACGATAAAAAATTTAGAACTTTGATAGATGTTTTACCACCAATTCATGTTAATGGTTTACTAGATTAACAATAAAAGTGTAAATGTAATTTTTTTTGTGCAACAAGAATTACATGTTTCTCTTAATTACATAATTATACGTATTGACATGTAACAATTCATGTTATGGATTATTCCAAGAATTATTCTCATAATATCTGGGATAATGTTAATGTTAATTTAGTTTACTTTCAAAAGATCTAAGAAGTCCAAAAAAATGTATTTATTGTTCACCGAAATCTCTTTTTAGCTTCATACACTTGCCCCATCGATGTTCAATAACTTCGATACCCTTTTTATAATGAAAAGAGGGTAATTTTGGCGAATAGGGTGTATGACATTGTAATTAAAATTTTAATTTAGTCATTGCTATAACGGATGTGTGTGCGGGAATGCTTGATGAAACAACATATTCTTCGTACCCAAATGTGGCTATTTTGCTAGATTTCTTCTCTCAAACGTTTCAATAAGTTCGCATAATAGTGGCTGTTGATAGTTTTGCCCATTCCAATATAGTTAATGAAAACTAACCCACGCGCATCCCATAAAACCGACGCCATGACCTTGCCTGCAGATGGAACTGGTCTTCTTTAGAGCCAGCTCTTTCTCTTCAGTTCATTGTTTTGATAGATCCTTTGTCTCGAGTGTGAGCTGATGGCCCCACGTTTTATCCATGGTTATGAAACCACGTAAAAATTCGGCTTTATTTCTGTGAAACATTGCCAAACATTCGATGGAAACATCTTCAAAATACTGTTTTGTTCCATTATGAGCAAACGCAGCACCTATCTTGCACAAAGCTTTCTGTTGTGTAAATTTTCGATTAATATGCAATTTCCGGCACTTTTTGAAATGCCCTATGTCTGCTAGCTCGTGCACTTCCAGTCGACGATCATCCAGTACCTCTTTGTTGCTTTTTTTCAACATTTCAACATTTCTGTAGACATCACCTCATTCGGTCGACCACTGTGAAGTTGGTCTTCTCAGGTCATTCGGTCTAGTTCAAACTCTACTACCGAATATTTTACTTTTGATATTGAAGGAGCTGTCTCACCCAGAATAGAATCTAGTACAGCTTTTATATTGGTTGGGCTAATGCCTTTCAAACAAAACGATGACCAATTTTTCCCGTATTTACAAATTCACTGGAAACGTTCACTAGTGATGACTTCCAAACAAATATGAAGCAACGTGGCAATTCCAAACTTGAAACATATGATGAATAAATTGTGTACTTTCTAACAAAGTGGGAATTTTACAAGCAACTACTGCCATCTCTAGGTAAGACCTCGTAAACTTTTATGCTTTTATTCAAAGTTATAAAGAGAAATCAAAATATATGAAACAATTTTATAAAAATCGGCTAAGCAGAACCGAACTTACAGGTTTTTTTTAAAAAACAAGGTTCCCACTTGTAGAATGGGAAATGTGCTCACCTGGTACATTTTAATACAGTACTGTAAAAAATTTACGAAATACGACGTATCAAAGATGTTTGCGAGAAGTGGGAAAACATCTATTAGGCTAGCATCACCAGTATTTTCGATTTGCTTTCATAAAAACGAGATTTCAAAATTATTTCAAATTTTTGTAAAAGAATTGAGAACAATTTTTAAAGTATAAAAATACTTGAAACGTTTTTTGATTCCGTTGATGTCATTAGAAGCAACCAAGAGAATATAAAACCGTGTCAAAGTTTCTATAAGCTGTTCCAACTAAAGAAGACAGAATCACAACGATTTCTCTATCCACGGAGGTTCCAGCTCGGTTCTGCGCATGAATACTGTCGGCACCGTAACGTAGAGACGCTTTTTCCCATAAAAACTGTCCTTATAGGAGTAATACATATATGAAGTAACAAAAAACGATATACCAGGTAACGAAATATGATAAATAAAAAGACATTTGTCATAACTATTATGTCATTTTCATAAACTTCATAACGTACTTTGGACAAAGTTGAACATGGACGATGAAGAGTTTGATGAAGAAGAAAAGCTAGGAGGAGAAGGAGGAGAGGTACAAGAAATATATCCTTACGGAGAATACGAAGGTGGAAGAGATGATCAATTAGACAGACATGGTTTCGGTAGTGCGTTGCTTCCGAATGGTGACATATATGAGGGCGAATACCACCACGGAAAGAGACACGGAAAAGGGATGTATTGTTTTAAAAATGGTGCTAAATATACCGGTATGTGGAGAAAGGGATTGAAACATGGTAAAGGGGAATTTATCTATCCGGATGGTACTAGATATATAGGAGATTGGAAGAAGGATTTTAAACATGGTATCGGTAAGTTATTACTATGAAAATTTCATATTAGTTATATAAAAAAACTAATACTATTAAAAATATCATTCGAGGTATTATAATGTGCCTGAGAAGATATAAAAAATTTTTTACGAGAGTACAGATATTTGCAGATCAAATATCTAATAGTATAAATCAGAAGGGCTTAGGTTGAATATTTCAATGTAATAAGTAAATGCATCTTTACATTATTTTTATAAATTTTGTTTTCGGAAGCTCATCTTTGCCGCCACCACTTCTTATATAAGAAATCGCTTTCCACTAGATAGAAAGCGAAAGCTAACAATTGTAGACCTCTGAGAAGTCACTTTTCCGCCCCGTTATTGCATTAACATTTAATAGTAATATTTTTCTATGTAAGAAGGTTGCTTTTTCTCACATTCCGATGGGCCGTAAAGAAAAGATGGTTTAATATATAGAAAAAATTCTACCAAAAGTAAGGTACATACAGCTGATTTCTCTACATAACAAGCTTAAAACATTCTCTTCATAAAATGTAGTCGCCAATTCTTGGAAGTAAGTTGTAAAGGTTTATTTGAGCTCCACGGCGCTGCTCCCAAGCCACTGCTTCAGTTCAGATGAAAGATAATAATCAATCGATGCTAGGTCAGGACTGTGTAATGGACGTTCGAAAATGTCCCATTAAAAATGCTTCAAAAGTCGTTGGGTTACAAGAGAGCTATGTGTTTGGGCATTGTCGAGGATCAGATCAATTCCAAGAGTCAGCATGCTTCTTCGTTTGTATTGAATATTGCTTCATAAGTTTCAGAATATGAATCTCAATTAATTTTTATACAAGTTGCATAAACTCTACAAGGAACACACCTTTTTGGTCCCAACAGTTACCATAATCTGTTGCAGGTTCATTTGAATTTGATGGACCATTTCGGACCGTTTCGTTTTGGGCGTGTCATACTTGTCACAATGGATTTCAAAACATCTCTCTTATTATTGTAACGGTCGAGAAATTCCAAAGCTGCATCAATTTGACGAGTTTGTGAGTCAAAATCGTTGGCTTAAACTCAAACCAAACTTTTCTGAAGCGCAACTGTTCAGTACATGCCAGATTTTGAGATTCCCTAACCTCTTAGTTAATTCACTGACCAATGTCGTCTTCTTCATGGAAATCAGTTCAGTAACTATCAAATTTTTTACACACGAACCTAACCTAACTCATTATTTTTCGCTGCACTCTTCCCTTCTGCCTGCAAGAAACGAATAACAGCACGCATTTCACACTTTGCGGAAGAATCGAGAGCGATTGACATTAATGTGACATCAACTCAATCGGAAATAGCCTGTTGGAATCGTCAGTCACAGAGCGTCCCAGCAGGAAAGATGCGTAGTCGCCTACTATGCACACCAATTACCTGCTAGATTTCTGGTCATAATACTGTGCGATGGGAGGTTGAAATAAAAACAGACCTCATAATAATCTCCTTAATACTCATAATTATAGTAAATTGGTTTTCTTCAGGTACTTACTATTACATCAACGGAGATACATACGAAGGTTCTTGGTATTTGGGTTTTCGTCATGGGTTAGGAACATACACGTATAAATCGTGTAACGTAACTCATTTTGGTACATGGAAAAACGGTAGAATGGAAGGACCAGGTATAATCAATTATCCATATTACAGGTAATGTTACAACTTTTCAAAATATGTATTAGTTGAAGAATGATTTGTTTTGTCCACTATTGCAAATTTTAGAAGCGCTAGTTTTTGTTGTGAGTAGATTTCTATTGATTCAGAACTTCTGATTATTGACCCATCTACTCATATACCCCAGTTTTGGAAACAGAAATATCTCGTGGTGTTTTTTCCGTTCAAATGAATCGTGTCGTTTCGGAATTTCGTTCAGGTATTCAGCAATACAGCAAAAAAACTTGTTTTTGGTGAATCACCTGCTGGAAGTCAGCCTTTGATCACCGTAATTATAATCGCGTTGATATTACACGGGTATTATCAATTTTTGTGAAACAGAAAGAATCTACACTTAATTTCTTACTCAGATATCACCATGCCGACTGTTGCTCAAGTTTTTTCTCTTTCAGGTAATTGAGGCATTACAAACATGCGACATTTAACTCTCCATCTATTACCTGCCATTCATTCAAATAACACAAAAGAGAAAAAACTATGTATAGGTCATACATTATATGAAAATTGATTTATTTCAATGAAATTATTATATCAGTTTCGCAACGTTTTTTTTTGTGACTTTATTACATCTGAAAGATTGAGGGCTCTCAAAGTTGTACTAGTTCTTGAGATCGACTCAATTTTGAGTTTTCCTCAAGTTGTTTTTTAATGAGGTTGAGGTTGATTAAAACTAATATTTATTATGTTTAATTACAAATTACTCTTTACTCTTATTATATTGAAGCAGTCGCTACGAAACGGAAAATACTTAAAAAAAGAACATGCGCAATATTGGTCTGATAAATGGATGATTGCATATCCTTTAGAACAAAAATCGGGCTTGGTTTTCTTTCCTACATATAGAGAACGTTATTTTTAGATACCATGGTCAATTCGATAAAAATCTTCCAAAAGGACCAGGATGTTTTACTTTTGACGGTAAATATATACAACATGGTTTCTACGTGAACATGCGCGATCCTAAATTCGATTATGTCGGAGCGGATGAATTGGAGCTGCAAGAAACAAATCCAGATGGTACGGAATTTAGGGGAAATCCCAGAGGAATTGTACCCATTTGGCGTGCCAGAACCGTAACAGGTACTAATCGAGCTTTTTTACTGTAGAATAGGATAGAATAAAAAGCAAGAATGACAGGATAAACCACAAAACACACCTAATAAGAAGGTCAACTTGTACCTAAATTTCAGCCACACAAATTTAGTTGTGCTGTTTATCAATCGTGGCGCTAGTGTTACAGAATGTGTCATTACTGTCAATATTAATTGTCACATAAACATTTGTTTCAAATTCCGGAACGATTTCCCGATATGTGTTCTAAATGGGAAGAAATTTGTAAAATTCAATGATTGAAATCAATTTATCGCTTGTGTGAAAATCATTTACTGGAAAATGATTTAAGTAATTTCGATAGAAAACGTTTGAAGTATAAAGTTACTCTATCCCATATCAGGATAAAACTGCTGTGATATTATTTTACGTATATCTGGTATCAATATTGCTCATTTGTGACATATGCTGGTGGACAGATCGACTTAAACCTTTTAACGTACCTTGAGATATTTACGAAATCTGGCTATTAAATAACGAGACTGGTTACGAAAAAAGGTTTTATTACAAAAATTATTGTACATTCAAATGCTCCCCTTCAGTATACTCCCCACCTCTCACCACACACCTTTCCATACGTTTTTTCCATTGATCTAAGTAGTGCTGGAAGTCTTCTTTGGTGAGTGCCTTTAGGAACTCTGTCGTTTTTTGCTTTACCGATTCTAAAGAATCAAATCGGGTTCCTTTCAAAGCAGATCTTCTTTTAACCTTTCAAGGAAATCCGAGCAGACCCGTTAACACAAGAGCTTTTGGTCAGGAGTCAGTTTTTTTGGCATCAGCATTGCACAGACTTTTGTCATGTGTAATTCCTCGTGTGAAATTTTTCTAGCCGTTTGTTTATCGGCGTTTACAGCCTCGGCAATCAACCGGATGCTCATTTGACGATCTGCACGCACAATTTGGTTGATTTTGATCACTGTTTCCGGAGTTGGAACAGTCACAGGACGACCTCGGCGCTGGTCATCTTCAATGCCCTCTCCGCCCTTACTAAAGCGTTTACACCACTCAAAAACACGCGCACGAGATAGAGAATTGTCTCCATAGACCTCTTGCAACAATTTATAGTACTCAGTGGGAGTTTTTTTCAATTTAACGAGAAATTTGAAATTGATACGTTGCTCATGGTTTTCGGCATGAGAAAAAAAACGTTCATTTCAAACTTCCACTGCACAAATACTATAATAGTGACGGAAACGTGTTTTGGGGCGTTCATAGACAAGATATCTAGATACCCAACGCACCACTCGTTTTTTACCCCACCCGTCTAGGGCGGCCTCTAGGCACGTAGCTCGTTATTTAATAGCCAGACCTCGTACATTCATTAACAAATTTTTATGTACTTTGGCTCACTTGTATTCACAGCAATATTTTTTTTGTTTAATCTCAAAACTATATCATTGTGATTATGTTCAATGTGTTCAACTGAATGACTGTTTCATTTCTGGTTAGTATCTATTTATATATTATACTTTTTACTTAGAAAATTCTGACATTGTAATCATGTCTACTAATTTTCCTGGGTTTCATTAAAAATGCATGTAAATATTATTTTATAAATAAACGTGTCCCAGTTCCAAGATGTTTTTTACCATCGAGGACACTGCCGCCGAAAATCCGTCCTTATTATTTCCACTGAATAACAGATGAGTTTTCGTTGCTTCTTAGGGTATGTTCCTTGGGGTAAACTCTGTTACATTTTTGTAGTAGATCGAACGGTACCTACAATGTAGAGAGACCTGGAGATATTGGTCTTTTGTAGTGTTCGAGATAGACATTCCTAGGCCAACATTTCTCCATAAGAAGTATTTCCGATAAATTGACATTCTCAGCATCTGCAGGTGTATTTCGATGGCCATGAGCCACGCCTGATTGTCGATTAGATCTTGCGTGAGAGCAGAGTTTGTTATTTCCTATACGTTTCAGATGTTGACACATTTCATCGGTATCGATAGGAAATAATGAAATCACGTTCTTATTTATATTATTCGCCAAAGCTAAATATTGAAATGTTTTTTCCACTACATAAATGTGAAAAATCAAAATGTTTTCTATATTTTTTCACATAATTAGTTATTTATTGCAGAATATAAAGCAGAGCTGCTACCTCCTGAGCCGACGCCGATTCCTGTTCAGGAAGAAGAAGATTCAATGATTGACATTATTGATTATTTGCAAAAATATGAGGTTACAGGATATCCGACCGAGGAAGAAGAGGAAGGTCATAGAACTTCCCCTGTACCCGAAGGTCTCGTGGTCGATATACCCGACATGGATATTTTTGATCTCTAATAGGATAATAAAAATATTATAGTTTGTTGTATCTAAAGAAATAAAGTAACTTCCAAACTTGCATTTGATTTTTATTCATATCCTCCTGAAGATTACATTTAGTTTTTACATCAACGAACCTTCCTGTATATGATACGAGGAATTTTTCGCAATGCAAACTTATGATATATTAACATTTATGTG
Organism: Diorhabda sublineata; assembly: GCF_026230105.1. Taxonomy (NCBI): domain Eukaryota; kingdom Metazoa; phylum Arthropoda; class Insecta; order Coleoptera; family Chrysomelidae; genus Diorhabda; species Diorhabda sublineata. The sequence continues at coordinate 6,979,964 of NC_079475.1, read as the reverse complement.
AAGAAAATAAGGGTGGAAATGGTATGAATACACTTTCTTAAAAAATATTTTAATCTTATCACTGTTTAACATTATTTTCAAATTTCTTCTAGCGATCTAGTTTATCCATTCGCTCGAATGTATTATATGAAATTAAGTAATATATCACAAAGGTAACTGCCCTAAAAGAATGGAAACTCGATGAAGAATCGACCACCTACTCATGTATGCAACACCATACACTCTAAAAGAACGTGGTACTTTCGTGTGGTTATGCTATTTAAAAACAGTGGCGGAGAAGATGAAAATTTAGAAAAATGTGTTACAATATTATCACAATGATATTGGGAAAATGACAATACAGAATGTTTAAAGAAGGTCTAAGATATCTGGAAAAATAAAAAATAATTTGGATTTCACAAATCAATTCGTATTTAAGATAATAATAATAATAAACATCTCCGATTTTTCAAAAGCTACATTGTGATATTTTATATGAATATGTTTTGGAAGATGATACATACGATGAATTAGTTTTTACGAGGGTTATTTATAAAATAAAGTTCCCAAGGAGCTGTGGACGCATAGTGGTTTCAAATGTCAAAAACGTGGCCAAAACTGGAAGATATTGAGACAATTTATTGAGATTTTGATATAATGGTTTTCCTAAAAACAAAATGACAGCCAGCAATGCTAGAAAATACTTATTTTCTAATGACAATCGGTGGGCTTTAAAAAATACATTTAATATACTTTTAAAATATCTGCATTGTGGTGGTTTTTGCTGCACCTTCGAACAAATTAAACTGTTTTTCACGTGTTTACTCTATATGTATCGTGTCAGACGCTCTCAAAGAAATGAATTACCGTTTAAAGTAAAACCATAGATTTTGACAAGGTCAGGTTATCCAAAATTTGTTTTATATTGTATAAAAAGACCAACATTCCATGTACTCATTCAATTATTTAGATATTTCATTGCCTCAAATTGATGTGGGGTCAAAAAGAGAGTTAATAAAATTTTTAGGCTCATCACGGGCATTTTCATTAACCTGATGCTTCACACGTCGAATTCTTGTTTTGACTCTGAATACAGGTTAAATTCCGAGCTCTTCAGCAAATTCTTTCTGAGCATTTTCAGATAACCATATTTGTTGATTGTAGAATACATTATGACCATTCCAAAATATCGTGCCCAACTAGAACTACAGAAGAACGCTGTTTTGCACAATATTTTTTCGTCATTTCAGATAAAATGTTTGGTATAATAAAGCCATTACCAAGAGAGAGGTAAGTGTAGGTTATCTGTTCATTTATTCTATTCCGTGATCCTATTCCGCGGTCTCATATTGCCTACTCTATGCAACTAATCTGGTCTTGTGCCAACTGGTAATCTAGCCATCTGGACATGGTAAATATAGAGGATCTATTGGCAGGTTTTGTCTTTTTGGCACGGGTAGAAAGTATGATTAATAAATGTGTGGAGTTCGGCTTCTCGGGAGGTTGTAGATGGCTTTCATCCATTCTGTTCATTCAGAATATCGGAATTAGTAACAGAAAACAAGTAATCTTTTACACTGATGGAAACATCTCGAATTGTCTCATCAAATGGGAATAGGGATTACAACTCCTCCGAGGAGCGTGATGTCAATCGACCTTTTTGTCGATATTAACATCCCCAATGGCTCGCAATTGCAAGAAGAGGTTGTAACTACTGACTAGTTTCGACGTTATTACATCTCATTAGAGCAATTTAACAACCGTCTTCGGGCTTGAGACAAGACTGAGGGTCAAGAATACATTTTCGAAATATTTAATTTCGAAATTATTTTAAAGGTGATTAGTAAAAATCTTGATTGATATTTTTTTTCGCAAAAAATGCAAATTTTTATATCACGAGCCGTCACTGGCATGAAGTGAGATTTATATAAGAGCACGATTAGATTTTGTTGTCTCGAATGGGTGCGTTGAATGCTCATGGATACATTGCCTAAGCGTTGTTTCGTGTTATTCACTTCTTCCAATATTTTGTCCGTCAACGATTCACTCATCAGGGTGTTTTTATTTCCCTTCACTTCTCTATACGTATAACTGTAACTGATGACATTATCACGAGAAGTTACTGAAGATTTTTTTTCCATAGACAACTATAGGATTTTTCTTAAACTATAATTCTGGTTCGGGTACATCACCGATCAGCTAATGAATCTTAAACCAGAACGAAATTTAGATGACAGTTTCCGAACGTCGCGTTCAATTTTCGGCGGAACTTTTTTTAACTTTTCATTATAATTTTGTGCGTTATTTTTTAAGTTAAATATTTCTGACTATAGATTTTAAATGAATGTTTCCACATTGCAAAAGACCACCGCTCAACGTCGCGCGATGCAACGTATCTTGCCGCTCGAGCTTTGATCTTGTTCGTTTTTTTTGAGCCGCATCGCCTTTGTGGTGCGCTCATATTTATATTTTTATTCAGTATGGAGTCTAAGTGGAAGAATTTAAAAGATAAAGACGTTTTAGCTCCAAGTATTATGCAGGGAAATTTGGGTAACTCAGCGCTAGCAACTGAAAATAGCGATACAGAAACTGATACTGATACTACTCTTACATCACCAGTTTCACCTGCGGACTCTTCTACAGCTTTTTAAAATAGTGAGCCTACATGTTCTAGGTCTTCTTCCCGCAACATTGGTTCTACTGACACTCCGGTAAACCCGCGTAAAAAGAAAAAAGAATAAACTGAAATTAAAACTTACTTAGAAATTGAAAAAGAAAAATATGAACTATTAAAGAATGATCATAATAAAAATGACGACTTAATGAATAATCCGGATTATCACTTTCTGGTGAGCTTATTACCATATTTTTCTGAATTTGATTCGTTGGAAAAGCTTCAAATGAGGGCACGTCTTCAAAATGTTATGATAGATGCTCTCCAAACAAAAAAAGGGAAATATTGGTCTTCAACAAAACCAGCAAAGGTATTCAGTGTCTTCACGATACGCTTTAGGAACAAATTCTCAAGAAAACCAACAAGGATATACAGTGCCTCAAGAATATCCTTCAGAAACACATCCTCAAGAAAACCAACAAGGATATACAGTGCCTCCAGAATATTCTTCAGAAACACATTCCTCAAGAAAACCAACAAGGATATACAGTGCCTCCAGAATATTCTTCAGAAACACATCCTCAAGAAAACCAACAAGGATATACAGTGCCTCCAGAATATTATTCAGAAACACATCCTCAAGAAAACCAACAAGGATATACAGTGCCTCCAGAATATTCTTCAGAAACACATCCTCAAGAAAACCAACAAGGATATACAGTGCCTCCAGAATATTCTTCAGAAACACATTCCTCAAGAAAACCAACAAGGATATACAGTGCCTCCAGAATATTCTTCAGAAACACATCTTTAAGAAAACCAACAAGGATATACAGTGCCTCCAGAATATTCTTCAGAAACACATCCTCAAGAAAACCAACAAGGATATACAGTGCCTCCAGAATATTATTCAGAAACACATCCTCAAGAAAACCAACAAGGATATACAGTGCCTCCAGAATATTCTTCAGAAACACATCCTCAAGAAAACCAACAAGGATATACAGTGCCTCCAGAATATTCTTCAGAAACACATTCCTCAAGAAAACCAACAAGGATATACAGTGCCTCCAGAATATTCTTCAGAAACACATCCTCAAGAAAACCAACAAGGATATACAGTGCCTCCAGAATATTCTTCAGAAACACATTCCTCAAGAAAACCAACAAGGATATACAGTGCCTCCAGAATATTCTTCAGAAACACATCCTCAAGAAAACCAACAAGGATATACAGTGCCTCCAGAATATTCTTCAGAAACACATTCCTCAAGAAAACCAACAAGGATATACAGTGCCTCCAGAATATTATTCAGAAACACATCCTCAAGAAAACCAACAAGGATATATAGTGCCTCCAGAATATTCTTCAGAAACACATTCCTCAAGAAAACCAACAAGGATATACAGTGCCTCCAGAATATTCTTCAGAAACACATCCTCAAGAAAACCAACAAGGATATACAGTGCCTCCAGAATATTCTTCAGAAACACATTCCTCAAGAAAACCAACAAGGATATACAGTGCCTCCAGAATATTCTTCAGAAACACATCTTTAAGAAAACCAACATGGATATACAGTGCCTCCAGAATATTCTTCAGAAACACATCTTTAAGAAAACCAATATGGATATACAGTGCCTCCAGAATATTATTCAGAAACACATCCTCAAGAAAACCAACAAGGATATACAGTGCCTCCAGAATATTATTCAGAAACACATCCTCAAGAAAACCAACAAGGATATATAGTGCCTCCAGAATATTCTTCAGAAACACATTCCTCAAGAAAACCAACAAGGATATACAGTGCCTCCAGAATATTCTTCAGAAACACATTCCTCGAGAAAACCAACAAGGATATACAGTGCCTCCAGAATATTCTTCAGAAACACATCCTCAAGAAAACCAACAAGGATATACAGTGCCTCCAGAATATTCTTCAGAAACACATCTTTAAGAAAACCAACAAGGATATACAGTGCCTCCAGAATATTCTTCAGAAACACATCCTCAAGAAAACCAACAAGGATATACAGTGCCTCCAGAATATTCTTCAGAAACACATTCCTCAAGAAAACCAACAAGGATATACAGTGCCTCCAGAATATTATTCAGAAACACATCCTCAAGAAAACCAACAAGGATATACAGTGCCTCCAGAATATTCTTCAGAAACACATCTTTAAGAAAACCAACAAGGATATACAGTGCCTCCAGAATATTCTTCAGAAACACATCCTCAAGAAAACCAACAAGGATATACAGTGCCTCCAGAATATTCTTCAGAAACACATTCCTCAAGAAAACCAACAAGGATATACAGTGCCTCCAGAATATTCTTCAGAAACACATCCTCAAGAAAACCAACAAGGATATACAGTGCCTCCAGAATATTCTTCAGAAACACATCTTTAAGAAAACCAACAAGGATATACAGTGCCTCCAGAATATTCTTCAGAAACACATCCTCAAGAAAACCAACAAGGATATACAGTGCCTCCAGAATATTCTTCAGAAACACATTCCTCAAGAAAACCAACAAGGATATACAGTGCCTCCAGAATATTCTTCAGAAACACATCTTTAAGAAAACCAACAAGGATATACAGTGCCTCCAGAATATTCTTCAGAAACACATCTTTAAGAAAAACAACAAGGATATACAGTGCCTCCAGAATATTATTCAGAAACACATCCTCAAGAAAACCAACAAGGATATACAGTGCCTCCAGAATATTATTCAGAAACACATCCTCAAGAAAACCAACAAGGATATACAGTGCCTCCAGAATATTCTTCAGAAACACATCTTTAAGAAAACCAACAAGGATATACAGTGCCTCCAGAATATTATTCAGAAACACATCCTCAAGAAAACCAACAAGGATATACAGTGCCTCCAGAATATTCTTCAGAAACACATCCTCAAGAAAACCAACAAGGATATACAGTGCCTCCAGAATATTCTTCAGAAACACATTCCTCAAGAAAACCAACAAGGATATACAGTGCCTCCAGAATATTCTTCAGAAACACATCCTCAAGAAAACCAACAAGGATATACAGTGCCTCCAGAATATTCTTCAGAAACACATTCCTCAAGAAAACCAACAAGGATATACAGTGCCTCCAGAATATTCTTCAGAAACACATCCTCAAGAAAACCAACAAGGATATACAGTGCCTCCAGAATATTCTTCAGAAACACATCTTTAAGAAAACCAACAAGGATATACAGTGCCTCCAGAATATTCTTCAGAAACACATCCTCAAGAAAACCAACAAGGATATACAGTGCCTCCAGAATATTCTTCAGAAACACATTCCTCAAGAAAACCAACAAGGATATACAGTGCCTCCAGAATATTATTCAGAAACACATCCTCAAGAAAACCAACAAGGATATACAGTGCCTCCAGAATATTCTTCAGAAACACATCCTCAAGAAAACCAACAAGGATATACAGTGCCTCCAGAATATTCTTCAGAAACACATTCCTCAAGAAAACCAACAAGGATATACAGTGCCTCCAGAATATTCTTCAGAAACACATCCTCAAGAAAACCAACAAGGATATACAGTGCCTCCAGAATATTCTTCAGAAACACATCCTCAAGAAAACCAACAAGGATATACAGTGCCTCCAGAATATTCTTCAGAAACACATTCCTCAAGAAAACCAACAAGGATATACAGTGCCTCCAGAATATTCTTCAGAAACACATCCTCAAGAAAACCAACAAGGATATACAGTGCCTCCAGAATATTCTTCAGAAACACATCTTTAAGAAAACCAACAAGGATATACAGTGCCTCCAGAATATTCTTCAGAAACACATCCTCAAGAAAACCAACAAGGATATACAGTGCCTCCAGAATATTCTTCAGAAACACATTCCTCAAGAAAACCAACAAGGATATACAGTGCCTCCAGAATATTCTTCAGAAACACATCTTTAAGAAAACCAACAAGGATATACAGTGCCTCCAGAATATTCTTCAGAAACACATCTTTAAGAAAAACAACAAGGATATACAGTGCCTCCAGAATATTATTCAGAAACACATCCTCAAGAAAACCAACAAGGATATACAGTGCCTCCAGAATATTATTCAGAAACACATCCTCAAGAAAACCAACAAGGATATACAGTGCCTCCAGAATATTCTTCAGAAACACATCTTTAAGAAAACCAACAAGGATATACAGTGCCTCCAGAATATTATTCAGAAACACATCCTCAAGAAAACCAACAAGGATATACAGTGCCTCCAGAATATTCTTCAGAAACACATCCTCAAGAAAACCAACAAGGATATACAGTGCCTCCAGAATATTCTTCAGAAACACATTCCTCAAGAAAACCAACAAGGATATACAGTGCCTCCAGAATATTCTTCAGAAACACATCCTCAAGAAAACCAACAAGGATATACAGTGCCTCCAGAATATTCTTCAGAAACACATTCCTCAAGAAAACCAACAAGGATATACAGTGCCTCCAGAATATTCTTCAGAAACACATCCTCAAGAAAACCAACAAGGATATACAGTGCCTCCAGAATATTCTTCAGAAACACATTCCTCAAGAAAACCAACAAGGATATACAGTGCCTCCAGAATATTCTTCAGAAACACATCCTCAAGAAAACCAACAAGGATATACAGTGCCTCCAGAATATTCTTCAGAAACACATTCCTCAAGAAAACCAACAAGGATATACAGTGCCTCCAGAATATTCTTCAGAAACACATCCTCAAGAAAACCAACAAGGATATACAGTGCCTCCAGAATATTCTTCAGAAACACATTCCTCAAGAAAACCAACAAGGATATACAGTGCCTCCAGAATATTCTTCAGAAACACATCTTTAAGAAAACCAACAAGGATATACAGTGCCTCCAGAATATTATTCAGAAACACATCCTCAAGAAAACCAACAAGGATATACAGTGCCTCCAGAATATTATTCAGAAACACATCCTCAAGAAAACCAACAAGGATATACAGTGCCTCCAGAATATTCTTCAGAAACACATTCCTCAAGAAAACCAACAAGGATATACAGTGCCTCCAGAATATTCTTCAGAAACACATCCTCAAGAAAACCAACAAGGATATACAGTGCCTCCAGAATATTCTTCAGAAACACATTCCTCAAGAAAACCAACAAGGATATACAGTGCCTCCAGAATATTCTTCAGAAACACATCCTCAAGAAAACCAACAAGGATATACAGTGCCTCCAGAATATTCTTCAGAAACACATCTTTAAGAAAACCAACATGGATATACAGTGCCTCCAGAATATTCTTCAGAAACACATCTTTAAGAAAACCAATATGGATATACAGTGCCTCCAGAATATTATTCAGAAACACATCCTCAAGAAAACCAACAAGGATATACAGTGCCTCCAGAATATTATTCAGAAACACATCCTCAAGAAAACCAACAAGGATATATAGTGCCTCCAGAATATTCTTCAGAAACACATTCCTCAAGAAAACCAACAAGGATATACAGTGCCTCCAGAATATTCTTCAGAAACACATCCTCAAGAAAACCAACAAGGATATACAGTGCCTCCAGAATATTCTTCAGAAACACATTCCTCAAGAAAACCAACAAGGATATACAGTGCCTCCAGAATATTCTTCAGAAACACATCTTTAAGAAAACCAACATGGATATACAGTGCCTCCAGAATATTCTTCAGAAACACATCTTTAAGAAAACCAATATGGATATACAGTGCCTCCAGAATATTATTCAGAAACACATCCTCAAGAAAACCAACAAGGATATACAGTGCCTCCAGAATATTCTTCAGAAACACATCTTCAAGAAAACCAACAAGGATATACAGATATACATAAATTTGAAATTTCCTTTAAATGGATAAACGACACAAGCTTTTCGCGACAAAAAAATCTCTAATGATGAACGATAATCTACCCCGTCACTGATTATATTACAAAATGACTTTTTTCAGGTAAACACGCAGTTTCAGCGGAAATGTATAGCAAGAGTAATATGAAAAACCCTATTTATGACCGGTTTCTCGGAAAAAATGTCGAATATACCACAACTGGAGGAATTATAATGGTAGTAGCACTTATACTTTTTTTTTGTTTTAAAACCAGCGTTTTAAAAAGCAGGCATTTAAACGAAAATGAATAATGGTAGGGGAGTCGGAAGAAAACGATTGTTTGAACCGAACGTTTAGATTGCATTGGCATCGAAAACACAGTTTTAATTACTATTGTTACTCATAGAACGATAATTATATTTTTGATGGCCGAAAATATGTTTTTAAAATATTTATTAAACTCAAAATTATAATAACTTTATAGAGTTGAATGAACAAAATTAATTTCACAAGCGAATTAACTATAATTCATGAATGAACTTAATTCATTAAAAAGTTATTTACAACATTCATATTTATAATATTTATAATTTATATTTATAATAAAATAAATGCTGACAAAGTATTTATGATATTTGATACTATTGCGTTTTATTTTACGAATCTTCTGGAATTTTCTCCATGTAATTTCATATTCTTTATTTCAAATCTATGCGAAACTAGAATAAAAAATAACACTGGCTGACAAGATTTTTGTAACACAGAAAAAATATTTATTAAGCACTAACACGTATCACTTTTCAATAGCTTAATTATCCCTGTTAACATTTGTAGGTAAGTAATTTTATAAACGGACGCTTAATATCTGTACTGTATTATTCAGAATAAACAACATAAAAATAACATCAAAAATTAGTATTCTGTTGAGTTTCATTGTAGGTGGGTGCTCTGTCCATAGTGCAAAAAGACGAAAATGTCGAGACAGTTGCAAGACTGCTCCTGACAAGTTTTCTATATTTGTGAAGAATTTATGGTAAAATCGCAAACCAGGTCATTTTCCAAAAATGTGAAAAAAGCCTATTTCAAATATTTTGCAATATCAGTTTATGTGCGAACTTCACATAATTCATCCTGTAGCGAAGTGCGACCATGATTGAATACGGAAAAATATCAAAACACGGTAACTCGTGGTAGCGCTTCATCCCTGTAGGTCGAAGTGATTGCTGTTGGTTTAAACCTTGTCGAAAGTCGTAGAGAATCATCGGAAGAAAATGTGACTTAATTCCATTTTTTTTCTAGTATCAGTAAAAAACTCGGATCTCTATGGCAACCCATTCTCAGTACGTTCATCATTAAAAATGTCAAACTTTCTAAAAGCGATGTCAGATTTGATATATTCAAATCAGTGTTGCCATATCTCAAAAATTATGTAGCAGACTTCGTATAAATAATTTTTATTTTCATGGTATATTTCCAAGGAAATCTAATATATACTACGATTATTATTTCAGCAATTCTTGTATCCATTAGCCAATAAATTGCATAAAATAATGAAGAATTTCCAATGAGTAGGGCCAATATTATTCAGTGACTTTTCCGGGTTTTTGAATTTAACCATAGGAAAAAACTTTTTTTATTTTGTATTGTTTTTGCCCTTTCACAAAAACACATTCTAATTGAACACTGTAACATTTGAAAACTGAACATTAAATGTCTTCTTAAAAGATGTGATTGGTACGCACCCTTGATCAAGACTAAGTTAGATCAAGACTCGGTTATATTTTCCCATAAGTTAACCATACTTCAGGCTTTTCTCTGCGGTTCAAGTTCTATTTCCCTCCTTTCACGTTTCTATGATTCAGCAGTATCATATTTTATAAGAAGTTGAAAAACCAAAATGAGGAAAAGGAAGACAATTTTCTTGTCAAGGCATTTGTCAAATACTCATCAATGTTTGCAAACAAAAATCTAAACCTCCACGTCAGAACTGGATTCGTGGAAAGTTATATGTGGTCAGTAGAGCGGAAACTTGGACCTTGAATGCTGAAATGACCAAAAAACTTGAGATGTGGCTTTATAGACGCATCCTGAAGATACCCTGGACTGACAGAATCACCAACGACGAAGTTGACAATTATTAAGATAAGAAAAACATCTTACGCAAAGACAAATACCTACTGCTACAGAACATAATGCAGGACATACTAGAGGGAAAGAAAAGCATCGGCAAGAACACGAAATACTGGCTTCGTAACATAGAAGAATGGACAAATCTCAGCTTCTGAGAATTGTTTCATAAACTAAATCTTTCATTCATTGCAAATAATGTGACGGCTTATTTGAAATAATCATCTGGCTTATTCGATCTGAACCTGCACGTGTTTGTTGGGGATAGGTTGATTACTTACAAGGGTTGCTAGGATTTCGTGAATTCTCTAGTTTTGTCGTGGGGATGGGTATATAAGCGCTTCTTCGAAACTCGCATTGGCATATCAATTTTGTGGCCAGAACTTTTTGATACTTTCTATATTCCTAGAAGTAAAAATATATGAAATATATTTTTTAGACGGCGTCATCTGAAAGTTGTTCGTTCTGTATTAATTTTCATACCGAAAGCTGCGTTTTGAGTGTTCCATGTAGTGGAAAGTGACATTTACGTACTGCAAAACATTTTCGGGACGCTCTGGAGTAGACAACTTCATTGTTGACAGTTGACAGTTTCACTTCGATGATTTTGCATAACCTTAAGTTTTTAATTTTCTGAAATTATTTGCTTCATTCGAAGTTTTGTTTAAATTAATGAATTATGATGAAAAAGAAAACATCAGCGATGGAGAAAACAGTGCGGCCGTTCTTAATTAGTTGCAGGATAAATCTTGTGCAGGGTACGAAAAACAGTATGAGTTCTTTATGAAGTGGTGTCACCAGAAAAAGGCGAATAACCCAACGGAAAACGTAGTGCTCGCTTTTGTTCAGAAAAATCTAAAATCAGGAAAATTTCTACTTTATGGTCTACATTTTCGATGATTAAAAGTACTCTCGCAATAAAATAAGATATTCACATCAACAAATATGCAAAACTCATCAATTTCCTGAAAAAACAAAACTTAATAAGCGACAAATAAGCAACATTATTTTTTTTTGATAAAAAAATTCCCCCCTCAATACGTCTATGTACTTTTTTCGCGTAAAAAAAAACAATGGATCCAATGTACTTACCCTAGGAAGAATGTTATAAATCTGTCGCCAGTTACGATGAAGTGGTTGTTCATATATACGGAGGGAGCTACTACGTTGGCAGTAGAATGCTGCAGAGGAGGGATAATTTGCCACCCTTGGTGCCGTTCATTTCAGTTTCTTTCAGTCTCTTTGATTAGATGGAAAGCTTTTATCATCTGAATAGACGTTTTTCCCTTCGGCGTACTTTCACAACATATATTTCCTTATTATATAATGGTATAATATGGTTAATAAAAAAAATGTACATAAAAATTATTTTATCATTTAGAATATAATAAAAGTTGAGGCAGTTGAGGTTTCAGCTCTTATGCAATGATCTAAACCTCAGAATTATACTTTTCTGGCCCAACGGCGATGGTAGAGCAAGGAAAACTGAACTGGTGCCTACAAGGAAGATTGAATCAACAACAACGGCTGTTCTAGGGGTGCTGCTGAGCATCGGAACTCTATGGATTCACCAGTGTGCACACTGCTTGGCAGACTACAGGATAGAAGATAATTCAAAGTAAAACTGCGAAACTGTCATGGAAGTTTACTTTCAATTTTTGAAGAGGATTTGTTATAAAAACACACTTTAGTATAAATATTATCAATTATTCCAGAAATTCCAACTCAGATGGAATGCAATAACTTACGGTCAAGGAATCTACATGGTGCTACCTTACAAGAACCAAAAAAGTACCTACTTGACAAAAAATTGAATGTCAATTTTCTCAGCGCGAAAAATGCAACCAATTTACATTCTTATGGGGTTATTTACTAATTGGGTGGATCCAGGAGAATCCAAGAACAAAGAAGGGAAGGATGGTCGCAGAAGTACATGACCTGACCTAGAAATGGGGGTAGTTGCTTGAAAAATACCACTATATTAGAAAGTACACAATCTGTACAGCATATAGTTCAAGTTTGAAGATGCCACGTTTTTTCATATTTGTCTGGCAGCTATCAATAGCTAACGTTTTAAGTGAATTTGTAAACATGGAAAAAATTGGTCATCATTTTTGAGACACAATACTTTTATTTGAAAAGCAGTAGCCCAATCATTGAACTAGATTCCACTTTAGATGAGACTGCTTCTTAGTTATCAGCAGTAAAATATTGGGTAGCAGAGTTTAAATGAGGCTGTACAACCTGCGAAGACCGGTAGACATAGTAGGTTTTTCAAAAAGTGCGGTACGTCGCATTTCAATTGAAAATTTACACTTTTAATATAAGTAGGTAGAGGACGATTAAGCAACGAAGCTGGAACTTTATCGATTTCTTCGAATGGAGTAGGAGGTCGATAATACCTCGAAAACCCGAATGTTAGAATTAAAATAGATGTGACTACCTCGAATTGGTTATTATTTCTCCTCATATGGTTCCTTGTTGTTTCATATATACTCTTGATATTGTTTCTCAATTTTACTCCAGCTCCTCATCGTTGTAAACTATTCCATATTTGGTTTCTTCGGACGCTGTCAAATGATTTTTGGATGTTCATAAACCGAGGTATAGTTTTTGATTTGTTTATAGTTGTTTCTCTATTATCTGTCTCAATGTAAGCAGATGATCTTCCTTGTCTAAAGCCGATTTACGATTCCTCTAATTGATTATCTATGGTTTTCGTTAATCTGTTCTTATTGAGGTTTGATTTGTAACTTTTTCTAAAAAGTGGTAAAATAATTATACATATTTCACAATCCATTTAAATTTTTTCTTTCTTAATCTGTCTTTTTGTTATCTTTTCTTATTTCTTTTTTTTGTACGTTCTTATATATTTCTTCTTCTCATATTCGCGATCTTTCAATGTGTCTCTAATATTTTCCTTTCTTCGACTTTTTCTCTGGAGTAATCTTTGTCGAACCAAATATTTGTGCCAATTAGTTTTTCACGCATTCAGTGCTTGTCTAAATTTCTAATGGGAGTCTAGAAAGAGCTCTTAGACTTGTCTGTAATGATCAGGATGCAGCTGCTGGTCTAGTAGTATCGTCCAAGTAATCGAAGAAGACGTATTTTTTTGTTTGCTATATTCCTAACGCTAGCTGTTGGATCTTGATGATTCAGCAATCTCCAATAATTTTTAATTGTTTTTTTTTTATCCTAAAGACGTGGTCAAACACTCTATATATAGCGTCACTCACTAGTACAGAAATTAGGTTAGATTTAACTAAGCACTTATTGAAGCTGAGCATTAAGTTGTCTAAGCAAGTTTTTATGAAACACGTAATGCCTTTGATGATAGAAATGTTGATACCGATGGAAGTGAACGTTCTAGAAGATTTATTGATTTTTCGTACAACGTACATTTTGTAAAATCCCTAACATCCATTAAAACGTCATAAGAACTTAGATACTATACGTACTATCTCACAGGCGTACTAAGGAGGTATTTCTTAATGTATATTTTCTTTATTTTATCGGATAATCACCAAAAAAAATTGCATTACTTGTTGTTGCTCCAGGAACTACTTGAAAACTTCGTTTTTAGTTTGCTGTACTTGGTTTCAACGTACTTTGTTTAGTTTCTGAATGTACGAGCTTTTTATTGATTGTCTCAATGTGTGAGAGTATTTACTTTTTCACTTTTTCTAAATGAGCCAATGAGAAATTTTCAAATATCTTCTTGTGATCCGCGAGATTTGCACTTCATTCATCCTGCTACCTAAAAGTCATTAGCTTGAAAATACAACAGTTTCAGTTGGTTTTTTGTTAATCAAACGAACCGTATATTTACGTATTTCCAGGTACATGCAGTGATTCTTCTAGTGTAAAATGGCTTGATTAATGTCGTTAACTAACTTCAGCGGACGTCACAAATAAAATGTTTGCATTTGAAATGAGATTTACAATTTTGAAATGGCTAAAAAGTTTATCTAAATTATAATGAGAGAATGTAGTTTATAGAGGGTGATTTATCATCACCCCATTGAATATTACAACGAACTGGGTGGCAGAAGAATTTTCAATGAATTTATTAATTGTATATTTATATGGAAACACCATAGTGGTTAGCAATCTACTTAACCCATTAAGTACCAAATTTTTCAGCTTTCTACATTCGACATGCAAACTTATATTACATTCGGCACATTATTTTTTCACGTTTGTCTTGCATACTCCACATTTTCTTTGCTTTCTTTCGAAAGTTCTTGTCAAATAATGATTTTCACTGTTGCTGGTCCGTACATGAAAGCAAAAATTTCTTCGGATTTGACGTAGACGAGATTTTCAAATAGTGCATCGTTATTTCACGTTAAAAACCAGAAATGACATTTTACCGTTCACTAGACAAAAATACACATTCGCATTCATAACTGCTGTATTTAAAATTTGAGTAAATATAGGAGAGTGCCATTTTTTTCTACGTATTTTGGTTTTCTACATTTGGATGGTCCAATCCAACAAATCTACTCCCTTCATAAACTTATATATAATTATATTCTGAAATCAAATATAGTTGAGGAATATTTTTTTTCGCTTTTTCTGTTCTGGACCATCTATAAGCTTTTGACAGAGGTAATATGTTTCCATGGTTGGAAAGCATTTTTAAAGAATTATTGTCTTTCCATATTACTTTACCATATTACAAAAATTTGTAAAGAAGTGGACAAAGTAAAAGCTATTTAGTTAAGGATTCTCAACTTTTGAAATCAACCTCATTACCACGTCTCCTCCTAGTACATATGATACTGCAGGTTCTTTTTTCTTCATAAATCTCGAAATTGGTAACAATAACCACCAACCGAACAGCATAGAGCCCACATTTTGGACCCGAATCTCATGGGTTTTCCTCTGATGAATTATTTGAGGTAGTGTCGTCCGAAGTATTTTACCATTTACTCATGAATACTTAGGACCTGGTTGAAGAGTCCAAAGGTCATGAACTTCTTATTAAGATGCTCAATTAACGGTCGAATCTTGAACAATTTATCTCTTTGGTCCTTGGGAATAGCCTTTATTTCTGCATTATTTACGAAATGGAGATTTTTTTACTTCAAGATAACGACTTCAACTTTTGAAATCAACCTCATACAACGTCTCCTCCTAGTATATCTGATACTGCAGGTTTTTTTTATTCACAAACTTCAAAACGGTAACAATAACCACTAATCGAACAAAATAGTAGTATTTTACCATTTGCTCATCAATACTTAGGTCCTGGTTGAACAGTCCAAAGGTCATGAACTTTTTATTTAGATGCTCAATTAACGGTCGAATCTTGAACAATTTGTGTCTTTAGTCGTAGGGAATATCCTTTATTTCTGCATTATTTGCGTAAAGGAGATTTTTTTTATATCGAGATAGCGATTTCTAGACATACATTTTCTAACGACTGGTACGTATTTTCGTGTTGTAATTTGTGATAGTCAGACTACAAAAGAGCACCCAAGAATTTTTTCAATCAGTTGGTGGACATAAACATTGACGGTTGTTATTTTGAGCAGCAAACAACTAAGAGATTATGGAACAGCCCGTGTTTTTCACAAAATACAAACATTTGTTTTATCCAAATTTTAATTTAAAGCTTTCCAAAATAAAGCACCTGAACCACGGGATAGATTATTTTTGACTCCAGAACTTGATATTACAAGAATAGTGATTTCTTGATAACAAATCAAATAACTCTATATTGGTTAGAAAGCAAATGTTCCCAAGGCAAACTGATTTCGAAAAGGGGTGATACTCCAAGGCCACCTCGTAGTCCAGATTTGACGATTTTTTTGTCTACACTGATAATACGAGAAACATCTATCAGCTCGAGGAGAATATCTGTGGTGAAATGGCAAATGAAATGATGGTAACATCAACGTTACTGAAGAAAGTTTTCAATAATTTCCGTTCGCGGTTGAAAGAGTGCTGTAGTAGAGAGGATCATCATTTAGATGGTATTATGGGAAGAAAATTTACTTCAACAATTACTTTACATCTTTTCAGTTTTATTTTAACCATATCTTTTGTATATATACAAACTGTTCCTTTTTTAACCTATAGGGTTCAGTTTTCAGTCTTTTCTCGCTTTGACCCACGACTTTCCTATCTTTTTGAGTTTTTTCCTAGTGTTTTATCTCATGTTACTCGTGGTCTAGCTGGAACTGTGTTATCCATCCTTTGTAGGTAGCCCCATCATCCTGGTTCTTCCTTTCTATGTATTCTCGTATGAGTTCAACTTTTAAATATTCTTTTATATACAAGCTTCTGAGTCTATCATTTCTGGTTATTCTTTTCTTTCCTTGAAGGCTCAAGATTCACAGCCATATGTGAGAATTATCCTGTAAATTGCTTTGTAAACTTCCATAAGAGTATTCTATTGTAAATACGGTCTTCCTGTTTCTTCCAACACAATTCCTAGATTCTGGAAGGTACTTACTTTATTTTTAAACCTGATTTCAATTTTTTCTTCTGCATTAATCACTACCACAACTTTGGTTTTCATTTGGTTCATTTTCATTCAGTTTTCTGTCAATTTTTAGTTTTAGTTGTTCAATTTTTCTTGTAGATTTTTTTGGTTCTTCTATATTTTCGTTAGTGGGATTTCATCGAAAGCTTTTTCTATTAGATCTTTCCATTTTTCTATCTTCTGTATTTATTTTTTTTTAAACATTTTATTCTTATATGAAAGTTCTATCCTATTATTGTCAATTGAAGTCGCTATTCAAAGTAATTCTTATACTAATACCAACATCTGACAACATTGCTAAAGTACAACTCAAATAACTTTCTTTGTATTGTGTATACTGAAAAAGTCGAAATTTTTGTGTTGAACTCGAAATTTTTTGTCTGTTATAAAACAGACAAAAATAATATCAAGGAAGGTTTATTCACCCTAATTTGCCAAGATAATTTAGAAATGTCTCGATAACTTTGAGTAAAAATGCCATGAAAATGTGTTCATATCAATTATCTTTAACAGGAGAAATATAAAAAGGAGAAAAACGAACGCCATCGGGAACATTTAGCAAGGACTATGAAATTTCCATCACATTATATCAACACCTTCTAAAGAAAGAATCTAATCTCATAAGGCATTAATAATGGCGAAAAGGGAAAGAGAACAAAGAATAGTATAGTAGAGGAGCTTAGGTTTAGTTTTCTTGAAAAAATATACTTTTAACTGTAATCATGGATGAAGTTAAGATACGATGCACATCATTTTCTGGTGAAAATAATAACAATAATGTTGTATAAGAAGATTCAATATCGTAATAAGGAAGAAAAGAGTATAAAGTTAGATTAGAGGCTCTAGAGGAACAACGAATATGGAAAGAAAAAGCTTAGTTTAGTAATGTAGGACGACCAAAATATGAAAACAACGTTTCTTTTGATGATCCCTATAAGAAGGTATTTAATTGCATCATTATAATATTGGACGGATAGCCTCAACACATTAAGAAGCTACTGAATGAAGAAAGGCACAAACTAGAACGGAAAATGATCACCTAGAATAAGGTGATACTAGAAATATAACCATCTGTGTGTTAAGAAATAAATAGTTTCAGTGTTTTCGATTGTCAACATATTTTATTTCAATTATTATTCCAGGAGTAAACTCTTGGTTAGGTTTTTTAACATTTTATATCTTTTCTGAAGAGGCCTCCACCACCAACCTGGAAGATCATGGTTTTATTGGAAACGCCCTTCTCTAAGATGAATTTTTTTCTCCACAGCTGAGAGCTTCATCTGCCCAATTGATTTACGTGTACCCTAATAGCTCGGGTTACCGGTTTCGTCGCGTTGTTGTCTTCGTGTAGGATAATTCTGAAGGGAATTTAATAGATTTGGACAGGACGTTTGGAATGGGAAAATAGTTTGTCCCATATAGCATTGACGATAGGCAATAACCTTGTTTTAGATTTTTCGTAGCTGAGTTAGTCTGGAACAAAAATTGAACACATCAAAATCAAACAATTAATGCGGTATTTAAATGTAGAAAGAATATCAGGCAACGGAATACCTAAACAGGATAAAGTGGACACGAAAAAAGAAAAGATATAATTAGCTGGTGAAAGGGTAAAGATAAGGGAATTTAGGAGAAATAACTAATATAAGATCTATGACAGGATATAGATAGATGGCGGTTAGAAATCGGAAGACGTCGGAAAACGTTGTAAGCCGAGCAATAATAAAATCTCCTTCGGAAGCCGAAGCAGCGAAAAATTCAATTTTCAACAAGATTCACCTCATTTTTTTATAATTCCAATCGCAGAAACCTTCTTTTACATATCTTCTAGAGGTCGTACGCCGATTCATTTTTTTGTCGATATTCGAATATCTCTAATAAGGAGAGAGAGGTTTATTTCTTTGACTGGTTTCGATGCTATTCGATTTCATCAAAACAATCCAATATACGGTCGGAATCTCGAATCCAAACTGAAGATAATCCAATACTGTTATTAGCAGTTGCTCGCCACCAGTCAGTTATTTCGTCGTAGTCACCCATGATATGGAGAAAAATTTAATTTTATACGAGGTGTATCTAAAATATGAAAGTGTTCAATACTCCCTTTAAGCTAAATATCATAACATAGATTGAATTATTTCTAGATACACAACGTATTTTTATATA
Organism: Diorhabda sublineata; assembly: GCF_026230105.1. NCBI lineage: Eukaryota > Metazoa > Arthropoda > Insecta > Coleoptera > Chrysomelidae > Diorhabda > Diorhabda sublineata. The sequence goes on along the minus strand of NC_079475.1, from coordinate 6,960,705 downwards.
AACCTATTTTTGAGATATGGAAATTTTGACCATACTCCGCTGAACGCAGAACATAAATTTTCGTCGTTTACAGATATTTCTAACTTGGAAGTTGCCAGATGGAAATTTCAACTCAAATTCTTATATATTAGAAAGTATAATTTTGTTTATAAGCAATAAAAATGTCCACCACTCTTGTCCATGAGGTCTTCAGCGACGTTTTTTTTTCAAAACTGTATTACTATGGTTAATAAAGTTCAAAAAGCTGATGAAGCGATACCAAATCTCTCTACATCCTCATATTTTATTGGAAAGTATGGCGGAGAAAAACTTACTCAGAATGTTAAGAAAAGAGGGCAAAAGATAAACCGAGATTTGATTTCTTAGAAAATGACCAAATTTGGAACATACGGGCTAAGAATCACACATAAAGCTGGAGCAGTATGCAATATTTTTCATGCAGACTTATATGCAATCGAAAATTGAGTCAATTTAGAAAAATCCTTTTATTCTATAGTTAAATAACCATTAGAGCTCTAGCTCTAATGTCCAAGCTGGTTTCAGAGTACTTAAACAAGTCAAATGAGCTAAACCGTAAGAATAAGGTTACTAAAGGGTTTCGGGATAGATTGGAGTGGGGAGCGATAAACCCTTTATTGAAACTGAACTTTTCTGTGGAATCAACTACAAGACAATAAAAGGAACGCTAGAAGAGAATGTAGGTAGGCAAGAAATCAGGTACTGGAATCTGGTTGGGTATTGCTGCCTGAATGGATACCTGAAGACGCTAGAATAAGTAGGGATAATACGTACAGATTCTGCTACATACAGAGCCAAACCTTTATCCATGTAACGAAGTGTGAGAGAGGATAATCCAGTGAAGGGGACACTTTAGGTAAAGTAATAGACAAAAATAATAAAACGTCCACATATACGAGTATTAAATACTGATATTATCTGGTTCCAATAAAATTCAAATTTCTGCAAAGTTCCAGTAGTATCGAGTCTTATTGACTAATTTATGCAGCTCTAAGAGTAGTCTAGAAGTCAGGGGAATGGAGCTCGAAAATTTTAGAAACTTCGGCATCCTATACGATAAAACAAATTCTCCGCTTTTTTTACATAAAAAAAAAACAACAAAACGAACTGGTTTCTTGATTTCCTGTGTAGTTTACATGACAGCAAGCATCCTCGGGAATTTATTTTATAAAGATAAAGATTCTAAGGATGTTGACTTTTAGAGAAAATCATATATAAAAAATAAACAATTCACCCAAAGTGGATATCATATGAAGGAGATAAAGAATATCATCTATAGAAAGGACAATAATCAGAAAATGGTCATAAAATGTCCTAAGAATGTCAATTACATAACAAGATAGTAGTTTTGTTTTGAACTAATGTTAATTATTGAATTCTATAATAAACTTATAAATCTATCCAATAGGATACTTCTCGACATAATAATTTTGAAAATACAAATTTTCGTCGTCGCACAATTTTTGGTCTCTTTTTTGTATTACGAGAAAGGCCGATTGAAGACACAGAGAGATCCAGACAGTATTAAGATAATATGGATTGGACCATTTCAATATTAAGTCATGAAAGTATCAAATCCATCGCTGGTATAAAACAGTATTGAGTGTAGAAATTATCTATTATCTAATGTTGCTTTTATAACAATGGAATTATACAACAAACTTTCTTTTGACTATCGTTTAACGATAGAAAGCAATCAAGATCACGTGAATATCTTTGAGGTTTAACTAGCAATGTTATAGAGCTTGTTGATCGGACAAATTTATTGAATACATCATTTTGATTAGTATAGATAATTGAATCTGATAATGACGATCTTTGTTGCCATTACCACACCTTCCAAGCTACCTAACTATCGCGGTCTGTAATGTAGCAAGTTTCCTGTTGAAACGCATTAACTCTTAACTGGTAATAACGGAAAATGGAAGTAAGAGGTACGTTTTGTTTCTGAAGCTATTCACTTTAACTCAAACTTCGCAGCAAGTAGCACAGATTACAATATGGGGTGCATTTTGGCACGCTATCAAGTTTGTTGTATATGTTCCTTAAGTTTTCTCTTTTCATAGTGTAGTCACTTAAGTTATTAAGGCGTTTACATCTAAAATAAAACGTAATAAGCTGCAAATTCAGAGACATAATCATTATCGAGATTTGATTCACGTTTCACAATTCTACTTAAAAAATTAGACTAGAAAATATCATCACTAAGAACAGGGGTAGTAGTTTACAGTATATGAAGCTTCCGAACATACAGCTAGGCTGTTGATTTCCTGAATTATTTCAAAGATTCAACAGCTCAAAGATACAGATCTTTGGGTCTAACGACATCAGTTGTGATCAGTTCCGATTGACGAAACTGTGAAGCTGAAACTCACAGTACAGCAACCAAACATTATCGTATGTATCAGTTTTGTTTGAACCAGAGGACCAAGTGAAGAAGATCGTATTTTACAGGGTTCCGCATCACATGATCTGATTTATAGTGTTCTATTCCTAAAGTTTTGTTGTAACTTGTATCCACCAAATTTATCTTTAAGTCATGGTGATAAGCCCACATCTCAAACAGTTCCAAACGTTTGAGCACGTCAGGTCAAGGCTACAAATTTTTTATAACCTGCTCTCGAGCCAAATAAATGATAATATAAATAACAAGGATAAATTTTGGCATGATCTGACAGAAACAGTAGAAAATACATAAGGAAAAATATATCTAGTAGGGGATTATAATGTAAGGATAAGATAGCAAGATGAAATAGATAAGGGAATAATTTGTAAATAAAAAGAGAAAACAAGAAACAATAATGTTTTTTACATAATCTAATAATAACAAATACATAGTTCCTGCACAAAAGTTTACACAAGCACACGGAAAGGGAAGAGTAGAGAGGAAAAATCTATTACTGACAATGTTACAGTGGATAAAATAAACTGAATAGTCATAACTGAAGCGTGGAATGTTTTCAAAACAGCGGTAAGTTAAGGAACAACACAAGTATGTGGAATGTGCAGAACGCCATGGTGGATAATTCAAAAAAAAAAAGGAAAAAAAAGACACATAGAAGCGTTATCTGGCAAATAGAATAATAGAAAACTATGAAAAATATAGAGAACAGAGAAAAAAGGGAAATATATTGTAGCCGAAATGAAGAAAAATATTTCGACAAACGTCTGAAACCAGAAATTATTTTACCAACCATTTTTGGAATGTCAAGTCATATTTTGATAAAGACCGAAGTAGGTCGAAAACTGAAATTTTTAACCTGTTATTTTCGTAGTGAGATTATGACAAAATTAAACTCCAAAGTGTACTTACTCTGATATATTTCCAAGCTATCAACTATTTATGTAATCATCGTCTAGGAATCAATTAGTTTATAATTACGGTGTGTTAAATTTTGTAATATCTTTTGAAAAATTTGATTCATCAACTTCAATAATCAATATACTAGATGAATATAATGTTGTTTTATATTATAAAACTCAACACACCGCAATTCTTAACTTATTAATTCCCAGATGATGATTACATGAATATTTGAGAGCTTGAAAATATATTAGAGTTAGTACACACGGAATGCTCGTAAGCATATTACCTTCTATTTCTTTATTCTATTTCAATCATTTCATATTTTTTTTGTTTAAGTTTTTCATTTCCTTGGAGAAATTCCAAGGAGAAGGCAGATGGAGGCCTTGGAATTCACAAACAAAGGGGTGATTCGTTGCGTGGAGTAAGCAGATTGAAACTACGGAATCAGATTACTTCTTACTAATCAACGAACAGCTACACAAAACACCTCTCCTCTTTTGATAATTGCTCCAAAATGGGAGTCAGAACGTTTTCTTTGATTTCTTACTTTTCAGATCTTTTGTATACGGTTTTGTTGATAAATTATCTGGATTTCGTCTAAAAACAGATAAAATCTTGACATTTCGACAAACTGCTATCTTCATCAAAATATTTTTATGAAGAGTAAGCTATAGACAAGCAGAAAAGCATATAAGATATAAAATATAAGTTATAATTGTGGGTGTAGCCCCACCTAAATGAAGCCAAAGTAAATAATAAAGTTTTTTTAAAACTTTTTTGTGTAATGTAAACATTGAAATAAATTCAAAGTTAGAATCAAGCTAATTATCATATCTGTTGTAATTTTAACTTTTGTTAGCGTTCAAAAAATGTTAATTTGAGAAAAAGTATTCATTATTCTGGGTTTGTTCCATCTGTAAGTTTAATTTGGAAGAAACTACAGTTTAAATTAGATTTATACCACATAAATACATCAAGTTTGAAGTAGATTTAAGAAATTGTTTTCCAACGGCAATGAATAACAATTTGTTAACATATTCTACGATGTGTTTACTAAATTTGAATTATAAGGAGTAGCTCGAATTTAAACTGTTATGACGAGAACGGGCTACAGATTTTAAAATCCCATCTGGTAACCTATAGGGCATGCAACTATTCACACATTCTTTCAATATTAAGCGTTTGATTTTTGTAAAAAAATGATTATTAAAATTAAAAAATAATAAAAGTTCAATTATGAGGAAATTTTTGTTGAGTGACACTAAAATAAAGGAAGGTGTATTTGTTGGACCCGACTTCAAAAAAGTAATTGATGATCCGGCATTCATTATTGTCTAAATTGAAAAAAAATAGGAGTTTGGTTAGGTAAGTACAAATTTCCTGGCATTGATAATATGAACTATGTACTTATTAAGTGCGGAGGAACAGAGTTACAAAAAGAACTCATGCGACTATTCCAGAAGATTATAACCTCTGGCACTATCCCAGATGAATGGAAATCGAGTACATCCCTACCAATACACAGAAAACATATTGGCAAACAGAATAATGGATAAGGTACCAGCTTCGGAAGAAAAACAAGGATTCAGATCTAATAGATCAACATTAGACGCAAAATTTATAGTTCGTCAGTTGGTGGAAAAGTCGATAGAATTCAATAAACCCATGTTTGTCTGTTTTATTGACTTCACTAAAGCACTTGATAGAATACGCTTGGGAGACGTGGAGCTTTGAGAAAAATAACATAGACTATAAGTACCAACGAGTCATCAAAGAACTTTATACCGGAACCAGAACAGGAATTAAAACTAAGGTAGGACTCTCTGAAGAAGTTCAAATTAACACTGGTGTTCGGCAGGGAGATAGTCTTAGCCCTACCCTTTTCAACATCATAATGGATCAAATTATGGAGGAAGTCAACAAGGTCAATGCAGGATACAGAATGGATCATCGCTCCCTAAAGGTATTGTTTTATGCAGACGATGGTATTGTCGTAGCAGAAAATGAAGATGACTACAACGTTTACTATATAAAATGAAAATTTCTGCCGAAAAATTTAATATGAGCATTTCAGTCAACAAGACACAATCGATGGTAATATCAAAAAATCCTATTAGATGTAAATTGGCAATTGATAGCTAAATAATACAGCAGGTATCAATATTCAATTACCTGGGATATCTAGTGAAAGAAACCTGACAGAGGAGACACGAACACAAGCGATAAACGCATCAAAAGTCAGCCGCTGTCTGAGAGATATAGTGTGGAGAAACAAAGCGATGAGCTCACAGAGCAAGACCAGAATCTATAAAACGTGTGTGAGACCTATTCTCACATATGCCTCAGAAACTAGAGCCGAGACATCAACAACAAAAAGAATAATGAGAACCACAGAGATGAAAATACTGCGAACATCAAGGGAGTCACCCTCAGGGACCGAATAAGGAGTGATGACATAAGAGAAGAGTTAGGCGTACAGGATGTAGTGAGATGAGTCAGGGCACGAAAAAGATTTTGAAGGGATCACTTAGAAAGAATGCCAGAAGACAGATGAACAAAGTGGGCTAAAGCTCAGAGACCGAACACACGCAGACTTGTAAGCAGACCACCGAAGAGGTGGTACAGGATTGAACAGGACATGGTCCTATTGAAAGAGGAAGAAGAAGAAAGATTTCCTCAATATTCTGACTAGCTGGTCAATGCATATTATAAATTTGGGTAGTATGTCCTTGAAGAGACATTTTTAACATTCCCATGTGAAATTTTTTCCGGAAAAATGGGTGCTTTAAGTGACAAGCATGGAGAGAACTTTCATCAAGACATCACCACAATTAACAAGTGCTACAAAGGAAAATGATAACCAGCAATGCTTACTGTTACTATTTGATTAGAGACACTCTGGATTCCGAATATAGGAGACGGTCTACGAAAACAATTTTTTTTAGTGCTGATAATAAAACTGAAATTTCACGACCATTTTTGTAGTTTACATTTTATAAATGGTAAATATATAACAATTTTAATTAAAGTAACTAAAAATTTATAGTCTAACAGTCCGAGAAATCTAAACACAAAGAACTAGTATATAAGACAGCTTCTTTAATGCCTTTAATGTATTCCTGTCTGCATTTTCTTGATTCATAATTCCAATTTAAGAGGTTTTTCGTCGAGGAAGATTCTTATTTAGGCACCACGTTGATTTTACGGTTGCGCTCTTGAATAAAATATAGTTAATGAGAATACAAGAAAAGTAGATGTTATTCTTTTTATCAATAAAAATGTTGAAGATGATATGGAGAGTCATAGACATAAATATAATAAGCCTGTTCGTTTTCAGTAAGTTAATTAAATAAAAATATATTTTTGAATAAATTGGCCTATCTTTATAAATAAATTATATTTAAAAAAAACTCAAAAATCCTCTTCTAGCATTTATCGAGCTGAAAAAACTATAGATCGATAAGTTTGCTACCTGCCATGAGTAAAATCTCAAAGTGATACTAAGGATTTCAAACGAACAGACAAGAACTTTGGATACAATACCAACAGCACAGTTTGGATTTAGGAGAAACCACAGCAAATCTAGCCAATAGAATATACCATTCAAAGATTTTATCCAAAGAGTATTTATTCACAGCGCTAATTTTCCTAGATATAAGCAATGCTTTCTATCGAGTTTGGCACGAGGGCAAAAAATAATAAAAGTTCTTAGTTAAAGTGCAATTATGAGGTAATTTCTGTCAAATATAAAAGTATACGAAGTATGGCTTTTAAAAACGGGTGTTTTTCGTCAGTTTCTTCAAGATGTGCACAGTTTTTCCTTTCAAAGCTCCAACAGACTCAAATCTTGTTCCTTTTAATACTGATTTGGCCTTAGGAAATATGTAGAAGTCAAACAATGCATTTGACTACAAAACTCTTAATGTACAGTGCGGAATGAGGCACTAGTTGCCCACATACTTTTCGCATGTAAAATTGACTGCACACATACGTTGTCAATTTTTATAGATTCAACAATCCACGAATACTTAGTCGATGGTCGGATCCAACAAGATTACCGATTGTTTCGATATTTCCATTAGGTTTTGACGTGGAAACACAACCAGAAAGTGAATCATCTTCAACATCTTTTCGACCATCTTGAAAACGCTTACACCATTCATAAATACGTGGATGCGATGAAAATTCATTACCACACATTGTTCCAATAAATTGTAAGTTTCAGTTGCAGTTTTTCCAAGATTCATATGAAATTGCAAAATAATCCCTTTCTCTATTTTAACAGCCCCTGTATATACTAAGGTAACGGCTATACTGATTTGTCTACAGATAAGGTAGACATCGTATTCGAAAGAGTAGACTTCGAGCTAAACAACTGACAGTCGTTAACCTTTGGCGCATGCGTATTTTCCTATAAAAGCGCTAGTCTAGTTACGTAATATCCACATATTGTATAATTATTTCCTTACTAATTTGAAAAGATAACGAAAAAACTCAAAAACCTCTTGCTTACAGCCTTTCTGCTTTCAATTTGTATCGAATATAGCTCAATAACACTAGGCAACACTCAAAGTTACTTGAACAAAATCTGTAGTGCATTTTATTGTTAGCGCCTCGAAGAAGAAAATCAGTTTCTGTCATTAACGTCTAAAATAGTTTCAAAATTTTCTTACCAAATTGTCTCCTACCATTAACCGAGCTGAAAAAACTATAGGTAAGTTTGAATACAATACCAACAGAACAGTTTAGATTTAGAAGAAACCACAGAACCAAACTGCAAATCTTGAGACTATAGAATATACTATTCAAAGGTTTTATCCAGAGAGGATTCATAGCGCTAATCTTCCTAGATAGAAGCAAAGCTATACTAAACCGATCATAAAACTTCTGAGCACGCCCTTCAAAGACAAGAAGTTTCAGGTGAAAGTTACAAACAAAAAATCGGAGAATACACCATTACAGCTTTATGTGGGAACGATACCGCAATAGCAACATGAGTGTGAAGGTAAAAAATCTCACGAAAAGACTCCAGAATGGTGTAAACGAGATTGGCGAATGATGCAAAACATGGCAAACAGAAGTAAACTGTGAGAAAAGCCAATACGTTCTCTTAAGAAAAGAAGGATCCGCCGAAACACAAAAATGAACGACGAAGAAATCCAGTTGATAAAAAAAATCAAACGCCTCAGCGTAACGTTGGATCAAGGTCTCACTTTCAATGAACACGTCAAAAACACCGTCCACAAAGTGTGATCCAGACCATGTGGTTCAATCGGTAGAAAAACAAGCTGAAGACGAAACAAAACTCAGATTTATCAGAAGTATAATAATTCATTTGCATGAGGACACACATTTGAAATGAACAGAACAGAAACTACAGCTCCAACAAAACATAACGCTGTAAATGTCCAAAGGGCAACAAGAAACGAGAAACTATACAGAGAAACAGGACCGCGAAAAGTATTGAAAATCATGCATGACAGGGCGAAAAAGCTATTCGAGAAGCATCCTAACGAGGTATTAAGGAAGCTAATCAGATACACCAGAAAGTATAATAAGAAACAGGGGAGGCCGAGAAAACAAATAGATCGATAGGTTAGGTTAGCGAAAAAATACAAAAAAAAACACACACAAAACACTTCATAAGCAAGTGCCGATTTATAGATCGCGGACAGCTATAAAGAATGCGAATGACCACTCGGTTTAGATTTTCTTTTGCCAAAGAAGACTGAAAAGGGTTTATCCAAGGCATCGAAAACACAAACACATACATTAACTTGTCCAGGCAACCAAGAAGACAAGAGTGTATAGCCAACAGGCTAATTCTCAACAAAAAAATTAGACGCGCGAAACTGCGACGCGAACGAGGATGAAGACCTGTCGTAAATGGGTGCTATGTCCTAAGACTTCGCATTCATTCTCGGATTTATCCGAGAACAGGTGCTTAGAAGGACGGACTTCTTTACGCGCGCGTGAAAAATGATTTTTGTCATAAGAAAATTAACCGCCTAACGCACCTGTTATATTCCAAAAAGTATCAAAATTTGATAAGTTTTTTTATCGCATTTGTTTAGTTCCTAGTTAGTAACCATCTGGATCGTATATCAAAAACTCAACAAAAGCGTTTATTTTTCGTAAAAAATAAATAAAAAAGGACCATTCTTGCGTAACCGAGTTAATTCAGGGATACATATATCATATATACGACTCCAATTATGCAATCGATTTAGTCTCTGAGAAGTAAATTGTACTTGGGTTCAAGCGGGTTCACATTTTTCATTACGTCTCCAAACCTTCCAATATTCGTCTCCGATGTTGCTCCTATCGTCCTATCGTTCATTCGTTGTATCTTGAGTAGACGTAGGATAAACCCAAAATCAGCTTTTTCTGGTATCCTCCACTAAAATTCTCTTCTCTCAAACATAGTGCAGTCATTACTACATAGCAATAATTGATTTTTCGAATATTTTGCACAAGCCCTTTTGTTCCTATCCCAACCTTAAGTAGTAATAAATAATCAGAATACATCATACACACTTCTGATTCGACTTCGATCAGATGGTATTCCCCGAAAACGGATCTTTGTGGGATTGTTATGATGACGATATTTGGAACAAGAAGATGGAGAAAATCGCAAAAAATTTATTTCGGTAAAACTTACAAAAGCATATTAATAACGTGTTTTTCATATAGAAAAGATTTTTTACGTTTCGATATTACTGCATATGTTATAAAAGTATGATAATAGGGGTGGATAAACTCCAGGGAACTGGGAACCTTTAACCAAAGAAGATCTATTGATTGTATTAAGTTGAAACAATTAACGAATACTAATGGGAGTCTTTTCGAGGCATCGCTGTCTCAATGCATTCCTGAGGTGTTAGTGTACATTCTGTTCGTAGAGGATGAAATGTGAACAACTACGGAGCTCCAGTACGATACATAAGAGAGTGCATGAAACAGAACCTGAAAATCGGATAGAGCTATACGATATCCTGAACTTTTTGAAAGGAGTGAAATTAATAGATCAGCAGTAAATACTCCCACAGTATCACAGCAAGAAAAGGGACAACTAGATTTGTAATTTAGTGTTGATATTAATGTTGTCAATTGCTTAAATAACTCTTCTCTATAAGCCAACATGTTTCAAAGTAATTTTAGGAAAATAATTAACTCTGTATTCTTTACTTCAACAAGATATTGAAATTTCGTCTTGAATGGCTTGGTAGCAAATTATTATTAGAAATATTGGATGAACAAAATCTAGAAGTGTATTTGTTTGTTTTTATGTTAGACTGGAAACTTTTAAGACAACTCTTGTATAATCATTAATTTTCGTGCGAAAAAAAGCAATAAAATACTGTATTCTGGCTGCTTTGAATTTTTCCTAAATCCGCAAAAACTGTAAAGGTTCATATATGCGGCATTTCGTACATCTCCCGTTGAGATATTGTCAATTTCATGTTGTTTGGCAGTATTTTTGGGGCTTACCATCCCCTATAACGCGAGCTGCGCGAAAGATATGAAAAAATGAACATAACGGAGATCAAAAAGGTATTTAATTTTCACATATTTCAGAGGAAAAAAGTAATCTCACAACTGGGTTAATTTCGCATTCAATAAATTCATCAATTAGAAGGTATAATACACAGTTAATGAATTTTCATAAAATATTTCTTCTTAATGAATTTAAAGAAAGTTTGAAAAAATCGAGGTTTATGGTACGATAGCTAAATATTGTGCTACATTAACTTCAAGCTCAAGCTCAAGCTCAAGCTCAAGCTCAAGTTCAAGCTCAAGCTCATGCTCAATGTCGCCTTATAGTGTAAACCTGTGAACTCACCTCAAGGTGTTTTTGCAAGCAAAGGAAAAAACCAATGAGTAGTTGGTTTATTTAGGAAAATTTTGAATCAAAACCTACAAATTAATTAAGACAACTGATTTTTTCATTGTTTTATCATATAAAAGAGAGCAGTCATACGAAAATAAAACATAGACTTTTCATTTTTGTCTAGAGGTAATTATACTTATGGAACACCAAGTAAACTATGAACTAACTGAAGCAAATGAGGTGGTTATGGCATGAATTTGAGACACATATTAGGAACAGAATGAAAACAGTTATTAATAATACTTGTGGTTTCAATTATCATATAAAATTTCGATCATTGTCAGGCAATGATATCTCTTTAAATATTACAGAGTTCGAACTTACCGGCAGTGATTTTTTATTTTCGTTAAGGTTTGTAAGCTGAGTGAATGACAAAGATACTATTGGTGACCTTTTGTGCGGCATTGTTTGCCATTCATCTCTACTTTGTACTCCAAATACCAACGATTAAAAATAATAAAAATGATTGTTTGCTTGAATAATTGAAATGAATTTTTTTATTGAAAATTAAATTGGCCAATACAAAACACAACCACTCGCCACCAAAGATCAAGCCAGAATAAATGTTACTGACAAAATAAAACTTCTACATTTCATTTTGTTCCTTTTTTCTCGCGAGAAATATTGAAAAATGACGAATTATTGTCAGTAGTACTCGTCGAAAACTTTAAAAATACAGTCAGTCTTGAGAACCTACTTTTAACGTCCTAAATGACCTTTTAATTTGAAAGAACCTTTAGTTAAAGTGTCAGCTAGTGTGTAGATTATAAAACCGGTCTTAATACTCTTGTAGATACAAGCATGTTTTAATCTGTAGCGATTGGATTATTTTTACTAGATCTTAACTGAATCTACACTACCACTACTCCAACACCACAATTACACTGTTTCTCGCGTGTTTCGATAATCGTATTCAAAGACTGACACGTGGTTATCGAACAGCAGGTTACACCGTGTAATTTTGAGTGTTGGTGTAGTGGTAATGTAAACAGCGTGTTCAGCAATGGTTCTAGAAATTCCAACTTAACTGCGAGGTTTGATAAGACTAGAATCTCCGGCAGTACACAAGTAATAGTTGTTTGGATATTATCAATCAATTAAAAGTTTATCCCTTTTATTTTGTTTTCGATTTTGGCGAAGAGACTGAGACTAAAAAAGTGCTAAGGAAGCCAACGGAACATTGTAATCTTTACATGGTGATAATTTAGTGAATCTGAAGACTATTTATATATGGTATGCGGGTCCACTTAGACACGAGGAACGTTTTTTACTATAGAAACAGAAAACATGGATAAAATCAATCGTTTAAGCTGATTGGAGAACTATTGTAGAACTGTGCTCTTTTCCTTTGGAAGGATCTCCCTGTTTTATTCCTGTGTTGGTCTGGAAACATTTTGATTTTTTTTGCCTTTTTTGGAATACTAAGATCGTTCATAAAGCTGTTAAAATGGTTTCTGTTCACACTACCGTCAGATTTTTGGAAATCTATGAAGACTGCGTTTATCTCAGAGTGAAAATGTGGCCTGTGGCTGAAAACGCATTAGTAGTCTCCGGAGAAGCCTCCTCCAAATTTTTATCTATGGCATTAGTCAAGGTTGTAGGTTATATCTAGTAGCGCTAAACCTCTGTAGTTTCCGCACATTTTTTTACTCTCTTCAGTATTGGTACTATTATCGCCTTTTCCCGCATTTCTGGTATTATCTATTTTTCCCATATACTTTGTATGATAATGTATTGAAAAATATTAACAAATTATTTTTACGTATTCGTAGCAAATAAATCTAAGTGCCGCCCAAGAACACGTGGGACTGGAAGCATTTAAAATATTCATTTCTATTTCAGTTATTGGTAGTTACGGTTCGCAATGTTTTATTTAATGCCTGTTAAAATTATTTCAATTGGTTTTTTTGGATCCTAGTTGAGTTTATGATATAAAAAAAATGGGATATCAACATTCAAGAAAATATAGAATATCAATATTTCTAAAAAAGCTTTTTTCGTATTTTCCACGACGATATAACTTTATCATTAGGTATCTCTATTTGAGAAGTAGTTTTTTCAATATGAATGGTATAAAAAACAAGAAATGTCTTATCCCTTATGAGAGAGAAAATGTCCATATGTATACGATGAATAACAGCTCAAAATCCTTCCAGAATAGAGTTGGTATAGATAGAATGTATGGCAATTGTAGATGAATAGAGCATGCTGAGTTGGAAAATTTAATATTATTATTGACGCAAGTAGTTTTTTCTTGAATTATGTACAAATACTTACGTAGTACTTGTAGTAGTAGTAGTAGACGAGGTAAGAGGACAAGTAACTAGAGAAAATAAGGTCGTGGATGTCTCCAGAACGTGGTTGAACGGAACAAACACCTGAGACTAGAAAAAAAGGCATGAATTTACAAAGCGACAGAATCTCGGGATCTCGGGAAAAAACACTAGTAGACTGAGAAAGAAGCGAAAACATGAGACAATTATGCGACGTAGATAATATTAAAGAATGGTATCAGAGCGTAAAAAAAATTGGAATCAACATACAAGGCGAACGGCAGACGATAGACTGGTAAAAATGGTAAGGAATAAATCTCCAACTGGCATACGGAGTAGAGATCGACCGTGGTAGAGGTAGAGGGACAATTTAGAGTCGGGATGAGGAAATATATCGAAAAAGAAACAAGTGTTAGACCTATTATGGAAAAAAGGAAGAGACGTACGTAGTACAAAATAATGTAGTGAATGAAACCTAAAAGATATATACAGATAATAGTCCTTCACTCTCCAAAGTAATCAACTTCTACCTAAGATAATTACTAATTCAGCTATTTTTAAGAACATTGCGTCATACCATTGACGACAGAGGGTAGAAATATCCAATAATCAACCCTTTAAACCATAAATGTCATACTTCGAGATACCATTGATGATTTTATACAGAAAGCATAGAATGTAGTATGTTTCGAAACGAAATAATGAAAGGAAGTTATAAAATGGAATGATTCTATTTCGAAGGAAACTAACGGTTTTCATCGCTCCTTTATATAACTGATCTAGGGCTGATAAATGAAAGTAGGTCGCAATCACAACGGAATAAAGTAAATCCTCGTCTCTCCCGGCCATTGTAGGCGAATACTCAATGTTTGTTTTGAAAATTGCATGCACTCCAATTTTCAATTAACTAGAGAGATTGATTGGAAGAATTCTGATCAAGATAACATGGATTAGTTGCATTGACTAATGTCGAATACTAATCTGCGAATTTTTTATTATCATCACGTTATTGCCAGATTTTTTTTTTCGAACTCAATTTTCAATTTAATAAAATATTCTTAAATCTTCTTTCATTTTAGGTCTAACACTATGTAGGGTATTTTATTAAGAATTATCTATGAAATGATGGGAGAATTCAACAGAAAGACTTCGAATTATAGTAAATTATATAACGAGGACAAAAATTAGGACACGAGCCTCAGGGGAGTGAATAATATCCATTATATGTAAGTAGAACACTGTATTTTGTCTACGACTATACAAAGAAAAAGTCAAAAAAATAACAGATTCTGATGTTCTTACTTAGCCTATTCTAATTAAAAATGGAACATTATCTTTATAAAAAAACGACTGATCAAAACAGATATTGTATACAGAGTGTCCCGCATAAGAATCGGCAAATAGGGGAAGCTAAAAAATATGACGGGGGCGATAATAAGTATTTAATGTTAATTTAAACGAAGCGATGATTTGTGCAATTTTATTTGATTCTTATAAAAAGCATTGTATAATTGTTTTTTGGTACATAATATATTGAGGCATTTTCTTTCAACTATTTTTTTATGTGAAATTTTGTTGCAATTCCCCGAAAAAAAAATTTCCTTAATATTAAATCCTCGGTAAAGGGGTGTGAAGATTTTCCCTTAAAAGAAAACAAGCTTTGATTTTTTATTTTCAAATTTCTATACCTCAGTGGAATTTAATAGCATCCCGTCGACCATGGACAGATTTATTTCAGAATTGAATGCTCTACAAAAGTGTCCATTGCGGCCAAGCCGTAACTCGAACCGGCGAGGTTCCACAGGCGTTTAAACTTGATTTTTCAATTTTTGTTTTGAAATTATCTCGTGAATGACAAGAGCTACAAAAATATTTAACCTGTCAAATTATCTATAGATGCAAAACCTTTTTCTACAATCGATACTAACATATTTATGACATATTTAAGTAATGTAATTTGAGTATTTGTAAGTATTTACAAAAACTTGATTATTAAATATTTCCGAAAATATTGATTTTAGTGACTTGGTGCTTTAAATCTTTTTTGTAGAATATTGAATTATCTACAAATCTGTTGTCAACATTTTTTGTAGCTCTTTACATTTATGATGTAAATGCGAAAAAACGTGAATTTTATTGAAAAATCAAGTTTATAGAATTGTGCTACCTCGCCGATTCGAGTTATGGGTTAGTCGCAATGGACACTTTTGTAGAGCATTCAATTTTGAAAAAAACCCGTCCACGGTCGAAGTAATGCTAGGAAATACCACTGAGATATAAAAATTTTTAAATGAAAAATCATAGCGTATTTTCTTTTAAGGGAAAATTGCAACAAAATTTAGCATAAAAAATAGTTGAAAAAAAAAGCCTCAATATATTATGTATTAAATCAGCATTAAATACTTTAGGGCCTCATAACTCCCCGATGATGCAAGTTATTGCCCGCAATGGTGATATTTTAGCTTCACCTATCCGTCGGTTCTTATGCAGGACACTCTGTATACAATATCTGTTTTTTTTTATAAAAAATTGGTACATTAATAATTAAAATAGGCTAAATAAAAATAAGAACATCAGAATCTGTTATTTTTTTGACTTTTTCTTTGTAAAGTCATAGAAAAAATACAGTGTTCTACTTACATATAATGGATATTATTCACTCCCCTGAGGCTCGTGTCCTAATTTTCGTCCTCGTTATGTAATATACCATAATTCGAAGTCTTTCTGTTGAATTCTCCCATCATTTCATAGACAATTCTTGATAAAATACCCTACATAGTGATAGACCTAAAATGAAATAAGATTTGAGAATATTTTATTTAATTGAAAATACTAGGAAATGCCATTGAGATATAAAAATTTAAAAATTAAAAACCCGAGCTTCTATTTTATTTAAGGGGAAGTTTTTACACCCATTGGTCGACGACTTAATATTAATATTAGGGGCCTTAACTTTCAGAAAATTTCATTATGGACACAAAAAAATTGTTGAAAAATAGCATCCTAAAATACATACGAGGGTGGTTCAAATATAAACCAGATTTTGCTAATAAATTTCATTATCATGTTATAGACCTGAATTTTTACAATTTGCCTAGATAGTCGCCAACACACCCTACAGCTACCACTTCCTTGAAAGCTTTTGTATGCCCTTTTAATGAAAATCTCTCGTCTTGTTACGTAATTATTCATGCCCGAAAGATTTTACCTCCGCGCCGCTTTCGAATCTCAGTCTGCAAAGTGCCTTTTTCAATGAACCAAATAAATAATAGTCGCATGACAACCTATCGGGATTATAAGGATGGTACTCCAGTGCTTCTGAATCCAAACCGTTCAACATAAGTCGAGTTGGCGATGTCTTGCTGCAATATCGCACTACAGATTGAAACATCGCGTAGTTTTGATCTATAGGCGGGTCTCACCGTGCTTTTTAAGAGGTTACTATAAAACTGCGCGTTTACAGTTCGTTGTTCAATGATCGAATCAACCGAAATTACTTCTCACGTGTCTTAAAACACGGTTCACCTTCTCTGCTAACAGTGTAACCTTCGCTATAACTGTCGCGCCATTGTTTGTCTTCCTCTACGTCATAGACGCGCATTTACTTTTCGGAATTTAGTTGAGTACCAAAGTCTCCTAATTTGATAACTTCTACAGCGCTAACGTTCTAAATTGTAACACTTGTACTAACATATGGCAAGTTTGCCACCATTTCTGAGCTTCTTCTGAGAGCGGAATACCATTCATACACTTGTGTCTTATAAAAACTCCGAATTACTCAAGTGGTTATCGATAAATTTCTGCGGATTTAACTTTATCTTCAGCTGTTCCCTTCGCTTCGTAACGGACCAGTGCAGCCAATTTTACGATAACAAATTTTTCGCGCCTTTATCCAAAAATTCCGCTTTATATTAGAACCACCCTCGTATAAAATGTCATTATTCTTTATTTTGCTGGGAAGCAAATGTTTAGTATTTTTTGATTTCCCACGTTGAAGTCTTCTAACATCGAGTTACCACTCGGTATTATAAACTTTTGTTGAGTCCTATAAATGATAATATACAGTTCCTTAGGAACTGGTAGGGCTTTTTAAGGGTCTCTAAGGATAATTCAGTTTCCCTCGAAAAATTGAAATGTAGACGTTTATAAAACTAGGTCAAAAATTCGTGAATAAGTCAAGTCAGTACATTGTTAATAATATCCAGAACAAGATAGTCCTGGAAGTGAAAATATTCACTGAATGTGACTTTAAAAAAGGATAAAGTTGTGAATAAAGGAAGTTATATGTGTTTCCATTTTTCAACTTCTCCTTTACACTTTGCTTCGTAGTTTGTTTGTTTGTGAGTGAATTCTCAAATCGCTACACAATTTTGAGGTATTTAAACAGCTCAAATCCTTCTCAAACTTGAAACAATTACTTAAATGTGATGTAATGTTTGTTCCTAATTTTGATTAAGAAAGCTTTATTAATTAATTGAAATAACTACTTTAGAATTTCCACGTGAAAACTAATTTTTTTTCGTAGCAAATACGCACATTTGAGATTTTATACGAGGATGGTCCCAGAAGTACTTGGCCCTACAAAGAAAACACAAGAGTTTTGGAAAAAAATATGCAGTTTCCATTGTTATCTCCATACACTTTCCCCAGCGATGTTCAATAAGTTCGATAACCTTTTATTAATAAGAATCGTCAAGTTCCTCAAAATTCCACCGAGCCATTTTTTCAAGTCTGGGTACAGAAAGTAATCCGAGGGGGTTAAATTTGGTGAAGAGGGTGCATGAGATAGCAATTCAAATTTTAATTCATTAATTTTGGCCATTGGAATAACGGATGTGTAAGCTGATGCATTGTTTGACGAAACATTTTCTTCTTATCCAAATGCGGCCGTTAATAGTTTTTCCTTTCTCAAAATAGTCAATGGACATTATCCCACGCGGATCCCAAAAAACTGACGACATGACCTTGCCTGCAGATGGAACGGGCTTTGTCAGGCGGTTCTCCATACACAATAATAGCTTACAATGAAACTTTGTCATATCTGACTGTCAAAAATTCATTCAACATAGATATACTCGAGTCGTTGTTATAAAATTTGAATTCAGTTTCTAGTAAACGACAATCCATAGATTTTTTATATTGATGGTACTGATTCGTTCGAAATACTTTTCCAGATACTTCAACAGACGCAAATAATGAAGCAGACTGATAATTTTTACATAGAATTTGCAAGTTTAAGTTTATTTTTACAATGAACTTAATAATTTAGTTTAATATGCAGTGATTACACGTAATGAAATCATTTTAACGCTCAGGTCAAGCTGCACATCAATGCTAAGAAGAAGAGAAAGTGTAAAACCATCACAGTTAGTTTTGCGATAAACGAGGTGGATTCTAATCTTAAGGCACTGGTTAAAAAATACTTCACACAAGAAGACAAAGCCGTTGCTTACAAAAATTGTCTACCATCAGTCTTTATTTTAACTAGCTATCCTCATTTCCTATCGGAACTGATCTTATGATTGGAAAAATAATTAAAAGCCCCCTATTTCAATACAATTTCACGCCTCTTTCACGTCGAAGTTACTAAAACGAGTTGTGAGGATATCGTATCCGGAGGAGATGGAATTTCTAGTGAGTCATTAAAAAACTTGCCTTACGTGACTTATTCTAAGCTCTACGCCTATTCATAGTCTGTCAGGTATTATCCTATTTTCCTCTATCTTGTGAACCTGCTTACACGATTTTATGCATTCTAAAACCCGACAAAAACCTTACAAAGACTCTATCTTTTCACCCATATCGCTTATCAACAGAACTCAATCTTTGTACGTCTAAATCAAGCCATAATCTTACCAAACACACCTTTTTCATACTTTTGATTACTACTAGGTAGCTCATTTCGTTGAATCCCGAAGGAAAACTTCTCAAATCACCTTGGTTTCTAGCCAACGCTTGGTTTCTGCTCAACATACTCCAATAGCTATTTAATTTGTCTAGTTATTTCGCCTTATCGTTATTATTTCCTCAAATTATTAATTTTTTCCAAACGGAATAGTAGATTAACGCACGTGCAAGCTTCTGTTGCGGAAAATTTTTCTTGTCTCTGTAACATAGGTTAAGTAGCCCTCGTATACGTTTAATGATAATATTTTATTTTTTAAAACAATGTATATTTATCTCTAACATAAAATATTGAATAGTATAAAATTTCAATTTACTTATATGTCTTAAATCACATTCTTTTTGAATTTAAATGAGGCTTACCTGGAAAATTCTATGAGGCGAACGTTGTACCTATAATTTTTTCATATGCAGCAGATTCGTACAAGTACGTTGTTGAAAATTATCGTGGAAAATTGCAAAGTTGCGTTTTTAGGGAAAATGAAAAAGGGTTTCCAAAACTCGTTCAGTAGATTCAATTAGTATCGATCAACTAAAGGTGAAAGAAAAGCTTTACTACAATAAAAATCGACATATAGAATGAAGATTTTCAATTTAATTTTCTCCAGTATAAACAATTCTCAACGCGTGATAGAGCTTCTTTTATCGAAAGGGAGAGGATTATATAGATTCAATTCTATTTTGAAAGAATGTTGTGATTTAATTGAGGCAACGAAATAAAAGACGTCTTTTTTTCATTTATGTTAGAAATGCTTTGTGAATATTAACATTCCACAACTTTTTTTTTACTTTTCACGACACTCTGTTACATTTTAATATCTTTGGACATTCTACAAGTTTTTATTACTTTTTAAAAAAGAAATTAACCATCATTAGCTAACTTATATAACTTTTTATATATTTGATTTAATTTACCTTACTTTTCTACGATTTCTGAAATTAATTGATAAATTGATTTTGTTTATTGTTTCAATGCATAAAATTTAATAAATTTCCGTAACTTCTATTAACATTTATATAACTATTCACTATATCTTCTTATGAAAATTTTCCGCATTTTATAATACCTTGATTTTCATTGAATATTTTCCCATAACTCTCAATAATTTTTTATCACTTTTTTCAGCTATCTATAATTTTTTAAATACCTGTAACTTTTTTATACATTTCTCTAATACTTTTTGTATCTTTTTTCAACTGTTTACAGCTCCTAATAACTTTCTTCAGCTTCTCCGGCATTTATTTAACTCTTCACAAGATTACAGCTTCTTTTGAATATTTTCCGCATTTTATAATACGTTGATTTTTCCTTACATATTTTCTCAAAACTCTCAATAACTCTACATTACATTTTTCAGCTATCTATAACTTTCTAAATATCTGTAACTTTTTTATATACTTCCCTAACACTTCTTGAATCTTTTTTTAACTGTTCACAGCTCATAATAACTTTCTTTAGCTTTTCCAACATTCCTATCATCCTCTATGCGATTCTGATGAATTATACCTCTTTTTA
Source organism: Diorhabda sublineata (assembly GCF_026230105.1). Taxonomy (NCBI): domain Eukaryota; kingdom Metazoa; phylum Arthropoda; class Insecta; order Coleoptera; family Chrysomelidae; genus Diorhabda; species Diorhabda sublineata. Next base: position 6,939,796 of record NC_079475.1, on the reverse strand, counting down.
GTATTTCTCTATTTCAATTACCTCTATATAGCTTTGTACAATTCCTAACAAGTTTCTATAATTTTTTCTAATACAACTATCTATAAGATTATACTTTATTTTCTATAGTTTTCTAATACTTTGTGTCCATAATGTCATCAACTTTTAACGAATTTATCAAATTTTTAACGCCTTTCTATAACTCCTTATACCATTTTGAATTTCTGTAACTTTCCCTATAATTTTGAAAATCTTTCAGTAACTTTCAACAACACTTTAGAACTTCCTATAATTCAACTGAACTTTCTCTGTAATTTTATATTAACTTATTTATCTTCCCATTACTCAATATAACTTTAAAAGTTACTTGTGAAGCTTCTAATCAAGAATTTAATATCTCTTTATACTTTTCCTCATAACTTTATTTAATTTTTTATAATTCTCTGCAACTTTCTACAACACTAATAATTCTCTATAACTTTTTTAATTCTGTAAATTTCATTATACTACTTTTTATTATATCTATATATAACTTTTTATTAAATTTCCTGTAACGCTCTAAATTCTATAGTACTACCTTGTGTAACTTCTTATAACTTTTTACAGCACTTTGTAATGTTTTAAAACTTTCTTAATTTTTCTTCCTTTATTATATTATATAATTTCTTTTAACTTTCTATCACTTTATAGAACACTATAATTTTCAAACTTTTAGTTTTTTATAACATATGTGCTTCTGGTAACCTCCACAAACTAGTTATCCACAAATTTTCAAAATTCCCATAATTCTTTAGATATATTCTAATACTTTTTCTAATGTCTTTCTGTAGCTCTGTACTTTTCTACTTTCTCAAACTCTATTTCAAATTCTATAACTTCTGGTAACTTTTTTTAAGTTCCAAGCATTATATAACTATTTTCTTTTATTTGAAAGTTTCTATATATGATTTTATAACTTCCTACCGATTTCCACAACGTTATAGCTCTCCACAACTCTCTGTATTTTTCTCTTTTGTATTCTATAATTTAAGGAAACTTCTTATAACTTTCAATCATCCTATAACCCTTTTTAATTTATTTATAACATTACATACTTCATTTTATAACTTCTTGTAACTATCTCAAACTTTCTACAAGTCTATAACTTTTCTGTTACTTCCATATTGTATTTAGTAACTTTAAGTAACGGTTCTATAACTTCCTGTAACTTCCTCGCACTTTCTAAATTGCAGTAGTCCTCTACGCATTTCTATATTTTTGTTATTTCTATATATTACTCTATAAATTCTTGTAACTTCCTATAACTTTTTACAACACTATAACTTTTATGAATTTTCTATATTTTATTCTATAACCTCTCGTAATTTTCTACAACTTTGTAGTTTTTATATCTATATTTAAAATTATATAACTTCCTATAACTTTTTAGAGCTATCTAGAAATTTTTTGCTTCTAGTTTTAGTAACTTCCGACATCTATTTAAAATTTTCTACAACTTTTCATAGATTAATATATCTTTCCATAACTTTTTGTCACTAATCACAATTAACTTTTCGTTTTTCTGTTATATCTATAGACTAATTTTCTCTAAGCTGTATCTACACCTTAAGAAACAAAATTCACTGTTATTTGTTGTAAAAAAGGAATTTATTATAGTAATACGTTATCAAATATTTATCTAACCTTTTCCACTATTTTCAACCGAGTATTTATCTATGTCTTTATTTTTGCGTCAATATACATTTTATCTTCATAATACCTTAACACTAGCAATGATACAGCAATTATCACGAAAATTTCGTTGCGTATATTCAAATATTATGATACATTATGATACAGTCTCGTATAAAGAACAATATACATTGCATAATTCAAATTAAAAAAAACTATAATGACGTCAAAAATTACCAAATCAAAAAATGAAGATGCAAACAATGGAAAAACATGGTTCGAAATATTGGTCATTCTTATAGGTAAGTGGTCAAACATTCATAATATTAAATTTTGGATCTTTTCTTTTTGTATTTTACTTTATATTTATTGCATAATGAGAATTTACACCATTTGTGTTGTTTTTAGTTTCTTTATAATAGCTAACTATCACAAAAAACGATTAAAAACTAGGTTATGTTAGTCAGAACGATATACAGTAGATGGAATGGAGGTCTTCCGTCACATGATTAATATGTCAGCAACAATATTCATATGAATCAAATTAAAATATTTCTGTCAAATCGTTATGACTAATATTGCAAAGTTATACTATAGTTTTTCCGTTACTTATGTTTTTTAACGTATTTTTGTATAATTTTCGGTTGTACAAATTAGGGAGTAGGGAAAAGTTGTGCGATTTAATCCCTATTCCAAAATCCGCTCATAAATGATTTTATTGCAGAAAATCATCAGCACTGACCGACTGGCATAAAAGACTTTTTATTTTTTGTTGTTTCTAAAAGATCAACGAGGGTTGTTTGAATAGTTCTTAAGCTCAAACTGAACATATAAGCCTTCAGCAAAGCCCTCGAGAATACAAGTGCAGGTATAAAGATTAAGGTGATACCATGGTAGTGGCCAGTAGTCTACCAGAACTTCAATCTCTTATAGACGTTATTGTAGAATTTAGTGAGCAATTCGACCTTTGTATGAATACGTCCAAGACCAAACTATTGGTATTCTCAAAAGTACAAAGAAACGCCATCCTAAGACTCCATGGAGAGATCATTGAACAAGTGTTATCTCTAAGATACCTGGGCACGCTCGTCAACCGGCAATGCGATCCAAAACTCGAAATCAGATTAAGAATTGAGCAGACGCGGAAAACTCTGAACTCTGCAAACCATAACCTCAGCCTGGAACTCTGGACCAGAATACTTCGCTGTTACATCTTCCATGTTCTTCTGTACGGATGCGAAAGCTGGACCAAGAATGCGACCACAGAGAAGAAAATTGATGCGTTCGAAATGTACGCCTACAGGCGAATGCAGCGGATATCTTGAACGGAACATAAGACAAACATAGAGGTCCTACAGCAAATGGGTAACTTCTCACATCAATCAAGGAGAGAAAGTTGAAGTACCTAGGACATATAATGAGAGGCGAGCGATATGACATTGTTCGCCTGATAGTAGAAGGGAAGATCGAAGTAAAATGGTCGGTAGAAAAAAGACTTGCGCAGAAGTCTCGGACAAACGTCGACAGAAATTTTCAGAACTGCGGCTTCTCATCGCCAACCTCCTTAGGAAGACGGAGTCGTAAGAAGAAGAAGGCAGTCAATTTGAAAAAAAAACTATTATGTATGTCTTGTAGTTGGTCATGCAAAGTTTTTTGTTGTTATGTGACATAATTTAAGATATAATAGAGGCAACAAAACTGAATTATACAAAAACTTGGATCTTTCTTCAATACTAAAAAGCTATATACTTCGCAACAGCCTCCAATCCCTCCCTTGAAGCTCGGCTCCCATCATACACTTAGGGTGCTCGACTTAATTCAAAAGAGAGTAATTTGACTTATGTAGAAAATATGTATTTGATAAATCGTAGATTGATTCACGTGATGGAAGACTTCTGTTTTAACTGATTTGTGGGACTAGAAAATAATATAATTCCCTTTAAATTGCTGATGAATTTAAGAAAACGAAACGTCAGATATAAATATCAATAAATAACAAATACTTATTTTTCTCATAAGCGTTTTGTATTTGGGACTTACAGTATATTGGGTCTGACATATTTTACGAATTGGTGATTAATAATGTGAAAAGAGAGAGGCGGATTCTCGTTTGTTTCGTGTTTTTATTAGGCTAGGATTTCTTTCAATGATGTATATTCATTCTCTCTGCAGGGTACGAGTTCAGATGATTCTCGTATGTGTAGTCATATATAGATACAAGAAAAACTCCGACAGATCGATGAAACGTTAGAAATTGCTGCTGTTTGATTAACTAACACATTGCTTCAAATACTTTAAACATATTAATTCAGGAAATTAATAATTTCGAATACAGCCCTGAGCCTGGACTGTGTAACAAAATTTGTGTAGATTTTTATATGTGACAAGTGACTTCTGTTACCATGTTTGATAACGTACCCATCACAATGTAGAATACACTAAGAATGCGTTTGTTAGATTGATGAAGAAGATGAGACGAGACACCTAAAATTGTCACTATATATTAAAGAATTAAAGAAATATGAGCGGAATTGTTGTAAGATGAAACAGGAAGCGTGAGGGATATTCCAAGATCTGGAAGACCAGATGCAAAGTCAGATGTTTATTTGTCATTAGAAGACAAACCTCACGCAACTACAACAGAAATCGCTTTACAACAAAATGGTAGTCAGTCGTTTGCAGTAAAATTTAGAGAAAGATGAATTGCACCCATACATTTCTTGCACTTTTTGGTTATGATATAAATGGAGTAAATTACGTCTAATACTTAGGTATACAGATGATCTTCATATGTCACTTTGTCTACAGTTCTACTGCTAATTTGCCGTTGATCGTCAATGGTATTCAAACTAAGTTCCTCATCTGGAGTTTGTCGATTAACATTATAAAGCTTTCCCTGCTTCTTCTACAGTTTCCTTCACGGAAGCCTAACACCAATAACTTATCTACTTGTTATGCGGAACATATTGTTTAACCAAGGCGCAAAACTTATTTCAAAATGTCAATTTTTCTACAATAAAACTGCTAACGTTTAGAGAAAAATTCGACTCCGCCTTGATTAGAGAAGAGATTGAATCAGTTTCGAACACACTGTTTTATCTAAGCTGTCAAAAGAAAATTTCCTCGCAGTTGGTACTTGACGTGTCACGTGCATGACAACTATACAAAAAAACTTATTTTCATTCCAATTATAACTAGACCAATAAACTTTGAGGAAAGTTCAACCAATAAATAATAATTCTTCACTTATTTTTGTTTCAGTGTCATTCGTTAGCTTATCTGCAGGTATACTAATGACCTGGCCGTCACCTTTCATCATACAAATAGTGAATAACAAGGAAAAATATGATATAACCGAAGAAGAAGCATCTTATTTCACAGTATTCAACACAGTGGGTGTTATAGTGTTCCCACCTTTATTAACACCAATAGTTAATCGTTTTGGTAGAAAAAAACTGTTATTACTCACTTCAGTATTTTATATGATCACATTTATTATCAAAGCGTTTGCTAGATCATTGTGGTTGTTCTATTTCGCTAGATTTTTAAATGGATTCGGGGATAGTATTACTTATACTTGTGTAGTTGTTTACATTGGAGAAATCACAACTCCTAAAGTAAGAGGTGTTTGGGGAAATGCAGTCGTCTGGTTCGGATTTTTGGGTCAATTCATCATAAACGTCCTAGGAATATACTTTGATGTAACCACTACGTCCTTCATATGTTTAACAATTCCTACATTTTTGCTGATAGTTTTTCCATTCATGCCCGAAAGTCCTTATTTCTATTTATCTAAAGGTAGAGAAGAAGAGGCTAAAACAAGTTTGAGAAAGTTACGACGTAAACTTAATATAGAAGATGAATTTATGAGGATGAAGACGGCAATAGAGAAAGAAGAAACTGGCTCTTGGGGAGATTTGTTTAAAAATAAGGTTAATAGGAGAGCTTTAGTTACAGCGATGTTTCTAAGAGTATCACAAATTTGGTGTGGAATTTTCACATTCGGTCCTTATATACAACTGATATTTCAGAAATCCGGTAGCAATTTGAGTCCAGAGCTTTGCACTATCATTTATACATTCGTTAATTTCCTTTTCTACTCTTCTGCGGCTTATGGTTCAAATAAACTTGGTAGACGCGTTTCATTGATATCATCGTTAGTTTTAACTTCAATAGTATTCATTTTAGAAGCTATTTATTTTTTTATTGATGATTATTACAATATTATAGACCTTACATCGCTAAGATGGTTTCCTTTAGTAGGATTAATGGTTTTCTTACTGTTTTCATGCTACGGAATCGGAACTATACCTTTTCTCATGCCTGGGGAATTGTTTGCTCCTAGTATAAAAGCAAAAGGTGTCGCATTAGTGATTTGCATTTTCGGTCTATCAAATTTCATAGTTAATACTTTGTTTTATAATTTAATGACAACAGCAGGTTTGGGAGCGCCGTTTTTATTTTTTGGAATATGTAGTATCATTTCTGCGATCGTATTTTACAAAATTCTTCCAGAAACAAAGAACAAAACTCTCGAAGAGATTCAAATCATCTTGAGTAAAATGTGAATGATCTGTATAGGAAATATACTCATCCGCATGAGATATATTGACTCATCACCGAAAATTAAGGATCTTGGAAAACTAATGCAGGGTTAATTTAAAGTATAAACATTTTCAAATTTTACGAAAGAATTTGAGAAGTATTGCATGGTTGCAATAGGAGCATATTTTTTGTTAAAAATTTTGTAATAAATTATTGAAAAGCCATGTTAATTTGAATTTTACATTTCAATCTAAATATGTTCACTGATGCGCTATATTTTCGCGATATAACGAAAATACCAACATAACATATACCTTTCTATTTTTGCTAAATTATAATATCAAGTTTAGGTTATTTCAAAAACTGTAGAGATGAGATTTTTCTTGCTAATGAAATGTCTAATTACGAAAAATATTTTTTCTACGACCGTGCGTTTTAACCCACTTTCCCGCACGCATTTTAGTTTTGAAAGTGTCACTAGTAAAATTATGCGCAAATTTTGACCTTATTCGATAGTTTTTTACTTCTGAGATTATAACTACTGTTACTACAGGTAAATAAATATTTACAAAATAGTCCATCAAATAAAATTTAAACCTTTTCTAGCTTTTTGTAGCATTTTTAATTTTTTGAAAATATAAAATAATACAGATATTTTTTATATAACCATGTAATTGTTACTAAAACATCAAAGTTGTTCAAAACGTCTTGGAAGTGACCGAATAAGTGCAATCTTCTTCTAAATTAAACCACATTAAACCGAATCCGATACAATAATATTAATAGATTTATCCGACGACGAACTTCACAAAGCCATTTTGAAGGCTGCAAATGAAACTAATTCCGAGTTGTTACCTGCCAAATGACTTAAAACCGTTGCCGTCATCGTCATCTTTATGCGACCTGCAACCGATGCCATCCTCATCGACGTCATCTACCTTCCCGTTGAAACCAAATAACTCTACTGGACCGGCAATTCTTAATAGTCTACAGAATACAACAAATTATATTTTCAATATTAATATTTATAATAATTAGTAGTTTTTAGTTAAAGTTTTGTATATTATTATGTTTGTTGGAATGAAATAATTTTAGAAAAATGGGTTGGTATACTTTTTGTATATACGGTCGTAGAAAAAATAATGTTCCTAACTCATGCGTAAAGTGTCTTTCCCGCACTTGACCGCTTGCCCGAACTCCGCTCCGCGTCGTTCGGGACAAATGCAGTCGCGTGCGGGAAAGTATCACTTTCCGCACTTGTTAGGAAAATAACTATGTGAAATGACATTTCTAATTGTTCCAAATAGAGCCAGTAAATCAACAACGACCAATAGGAGTCAAAAAATAATTTCCAACGCAAAATCGAACGTGAACGTAACGCCAACGAATATATACAACTTTAGACGATACGCATGAAAGAGAAATAGAACTGCAGATTCTGCAATTGCTCTGTCCGTTTCTTCAAAAATCTTAAATACCTTGAAACAATAATACTGACACATTGAGAAGTGGGACACAAAAACCCCAGATAAATAGCCTCAAGTGCTCAAGATGTACAACACCCACGATCTTTTCACATTAGTGGATGATCGCTCTAGCGAAGAAATAAATAACTGAATGAAATTCCGAAATTGACATTGTCAAAAATTCTGCCATAAATTCGTGGAAGTCTGTTGAATTTACAATATATGTATTCACTAAGCCTCCATATTGTAAGTCTATAGCGCTGAAGATGTGCGTTTCACATATACAACACCCACGATCTTTCCACATTAGTGAAACGTCTTCCTGGGCATTAACTCGACGCCACAGATCGATTTCATTCATCTATGTGATCGCCTTCAAGAGCAATATAATAATTCCAACAATTTCTTACCGGCAAGCATTTTTTGAGATCAGTAAATCGCTAGTAATCACTGGTGGCCACATCTGGACTATAAGGTGGATACGAAAGCAATTCTAAGTGTAATTTATTCAATTTAACCATCATTGTTATCGACTTGTGAATCGGTTCATTGTCTTGATGAAACAATGGCATTATCTTCGACATATGAGGCCGTTTTTCCTTGATTTTTGCATTTAAACGATCAAAGAACTCTATTTAGTATTTTCTTTTCATTTTCTCACCCTTTTTGGAGATAGTGAATGAACAATATTCCATGCGTATCCCAAAATAATGAAGCCATAATCTTCTCAGCTGACTGTTATGCTTTTGGACGCTTCGGACGTGGTTCACTGGCTGTAGTCAACTCAGATGATGGTCGTTTTGATTCCGGAGTGAAGTAATAGATCCATGTTTCATCCATTGTCACATATTGATGCAAAAAACTTGATTCATTACGTGTAAACATGGCCAAACACTGCTCTGAATGATCAAAACGTTGTGTTTTTGATCGACTGTGAGTAAACGCGCTATCTACTTTGAAAAAAACTTTTTCATGGTCAAATGTGAAAGTTCTGATGTCTTTACGGCCTCAGCTATCGTGAACGTGTGTTAGTCACACGACTTATTGAGTAATGTATTATGTAAAATTGTAAAACTTACGTTGTGAAAATGGGGTGAGATTTGTCAAAAACTCTGTCATAAATTCATGGAAGTCCGTTGAATACATAAATTTATTATTACATATTACAAGCCTACAGCGCTAAAGATTTTGGTTCCATTTATAAAACACGACTTTTTTATATTGATGGAGTGGAAATTTCAGCTTTCAAGGACAAGTGGCGTTGTGAATTTTGAATGGAATGTAACCAAATGAATCATACTAAACTCATGCAAGGTTGCTACGTTATAGCCTCCAAAATTTGAATTCTTATAAATAATTTGAATCCTTAAAATAATCATCCCGCAACATATACAAATATCCAATTTGTACATTTAGAAGTTACAAACGTTTTTATTGGATTATATTCTTAAAATGTTTATAATTCAAATGTATAGAAAATTGTCTTAAATTTACTAAATGCTAAAAGCTGATGCACATTATAAGTTCGAAAAAACCTAAAGGTAAAACCAATCAATATTTAGAAACCAGATAACGTAGACCTCGGCTTTAAGAAAAGATGAAAGTAGAAAAGATTGTAATTTCTTCATACATCAGTCGAAAATACGTAATTTCGCAGGGTCGAAAGTTTGATATTTGCTCCCTGTGAGAAGAACTCGCGTGCCAAGTCTGGTGAATAAGGTGGGTGGTCAACCAATTCGTAAGTTTTAGCCTTGGCAATCACCGAAGGTGCGTTGTTCCTGGAAAACACTTTCTTTTTCTTCAAATCCAATCACTTCACTGCAATAAGTGACATCTTAAGGTTGAGATCGGAAGCCTTTCAGATAACCATATTAATATACAAGACATAAATCTGGTATCATAGTTTGAGCATTTGGTACTAAGAGTGAGGTTATAATATTGATACATTAAAAATTTTGAGGTTTAGTACGCTTCTCATTATGTGGATATTATTTGCCCCGATAGTTTTACAATACGTGTGAATAGATACCTCTGTGTTTACTGTTCGGGAAAGATGTGCCTTGGTAGCAGATTTCACAGGCTTGCACTTCTCTAAAGAAATGAGTCTCGATAATTGACGTTCTGGACGTCTGCAGGCGAACTCTGAGTTCATGAGCCACGTCTGCCCCTCGACTAGGTGTTGTGGGATTATGTTAGACAGGTCGGAAGAGCATCTGCCTTGATACTATCGATAAAAGAGAGTAAGGCCAGTGACTTCTATGCTCTGAGCTATCCAGGTTTCGAATCAACTCGATCGCCTATAAGTCGAATTGAGTCCAACTTCCTAAAGGTATACTTGAGAGCTGAGCTTCAAATGTGCGAGAAACTGTGGCAAAGTATATAGCTTTTTGGTTTTAAAGAGGGCTCCAAGTTTTTGTGAAGCTTCCTTAGCTAATTCGGCCTAGTGACAATGGCAGGACATTATATTTGAACATAGAGTACTTAACAACAAAATTGATGTATTAATTCAGCTTATAGAATTTATAAGACAGTAAAATTACATCAATGCTATCACTACAATCAAGAATATCCTGTATGTTTTGTTTTAATTCTAAAATATGCTCCTAAATACATTTCGTGATATTTAGTTAAAGATAATCAGATTTTTCCGTATTTTAAACTAGCCCTGTATAAGTTTATTTTTTATGCTTCAAAATTCAAATTATCATTATTAATCCTTCGTTTTTTTTTTGTAAATTGAAATTAAGTTTCAATAGCTCCGTTTTTGGTTTGTTCTGGAAATTTATTTTTTGTTGTCGTCGATAATTTCCGGATAACCTGATGTTAGTTATTATTGTATTTATAATAACAATATGGAAAATTTAGTTGTTTATGGGGATTGTTAAATCTTTAATTATATTTAAATAATGTTGTATACATTTACTTGATTGTGATAATAAATTTATTTTTGTTAATCAACCTTTATTTTCCAAAAAACATACTGAAAATTAATCCTTTTGAAACAGGGATGACTTTCTCAACCAACCCTTATTCATATATTTTTCAACTACTAGTATAGAAATCCTATTCTAAGCACGTCATAGCCAACCTTGAAGTTTACATTCACCACCTCAGATTTTTGTTCATTTTTCATTTTTGTTCAACTTTGAGATTAGTACTGGAGAAAAAGCAATTAAAACAAAATGTTCTAAATCCAGTATATTATACTCAATGTATTTAGTGTACTAATTCACTTAATCCAACATCAGAGCTAGAAAGCCATGGCAAACCAATGGACAAAATGCTTTGTTGGACATACGAAGTGGTAATTAACACTTGCCAATCATGGATTAACAAAAATCTCGAAATTTTTCTCGCTAGCTCACAGACGGTTCAAAACTAGAGTAAGTAGCTTGATTGGGCATTTTTTGGCCAAAGCGCAAGCTCTCCGTACCACTAGGAACATCACTCACCAACAGATTTGTTAGAACATATTCGTCCTCTTTGATAGCCAACCGGCCTTGAAGGTCGTGCACGTCCAAACTAGTGTGGGAGTGTCAAGAAAAACTAAAAGCACTAGCCAACAATAACAAAATAACTCTAGTGTAGCTTCTAGGCCACCAGGGTTTATCAGGAAATGAGGAAGCAGCCTTGCCAAAAAGGGGCAACGATTCCATACTTTGCAACCAAACTCTACTCTGATTTCACGAGATGCCACATCAACAATCAACTGAAAGAATCGCGGAAGAATCATATAGAAAAACACTTATGACCATATCAGATAAAAAGACTGAAGAACTTATCGTTATGACTAGAAACGACATGAAACTGGTGGTTGGTCTTCTGACAGGTAACTGCTTCGTCAAATACCACTTTCAGACGGTAGGCATCGCCGAAGATGACAACTGCAGTAGAGCATCTACTCTACGAATGTCCTGCCTATTTCGCTGAAAGGCTTAAGTACCTTGAAGGAGTTGTACTAACACCTAGGGAAGTACGACACAAAAATTTCCTTTAGGAGGAGACTACGTATTTTGGAAGCAGATTAATAAGATGTAGTCTTGTACACAATATCTTCTAGGTATGAATGCAGATTCCCCAAAACAATCTACAATATACTGAAACACCAAAATTGCAGTTTAATATTATGATAAATTTAAAATTTGCGCTTGATTTGATTTTTGACACCTTGCTAACTATTGACAAATCATGCTCGTTTTGAGGTTAGGTTAGGTTAGAGCAATACTCAGTATAAATAACAGAGAAGAACATTTAGTTATTATTAACAAAAAGAAAACCACATTGAATAACATAGAATTCAATATTCAAAATTGATAATGAGAAGAAAAATTTTGAATTCTATGAGTTTAAGAATTTATATAAACATTAGTACTATCTAAAATCACCGGAAATCTCAATTAATTATTTCCCAGATGATGAATACATAAGTATTCGAAAGCTCGGAAAATATATTAAAATTAGTCCACTTTGGTGTTTCGTTTTGGTCTTTCTTGTCTTTTCGTGTATATGAATACATTTTTATTTATTTTTTATCAAAGGAGTAGTTCTTAGGGTTGAATTAGTAAGGACAATTAAAAATTACTTCAAGTAGAGACAAGAAACTTTAATACCAAAATGAATACAAAATCTAAAAGTTGGCAGTCATTATATTTTATTTTTATTTCATTCTCTGCAAAGGGGTAGTTTTTGAGAGTTGAATAATTAAAATTAATAACCAATTGAATTTTACTAAAATGCTATAAATTTTTCTCAGTAAAAATGAAATTGCAATGTTATAAATCGTTCAAAGATATTATTTTCATCAGAAGGGTAGTTTTTGAAGATTTTTAAGGGTTGATACTTTAAAATATATAAATTTCCTATTATACAATATGTTAAGATGTTCATGCTGCATGAACGAAAAACATTTGAATTGAAAAAAAGTAGGAAAAACTATAATATTGGTATTTTTCGATCAGGGGTGGTTTTCACCCCTTAAAAACAAATTGCACACCTTGCGACAATGTAGATCTTGATATGGAGAGTAAGATGAGCTTAATTCTAAATTTTCAGGAAAATCGGAGTTGCATTAAAGAATTCGGAGGTTTGACACTATTTTAAGCTGAATGCTTGCACTACATACAATATGAGACCTCAGATTGGACGATATTTATCTTTTGTATATCCTTTAAAATAAGTTAGTTGCACATTTTCAGCAAAAACAGGTAGGTTCTTATTGGTGCATCAGTTTTTAAAAGTGTCATAAGGTACAAATCTTTTGATTTATCCGGTAATAGCTTTTCAGTAGCTTGTGCAGCTGGCTCTCTCATTTCAGAAGGAGTACAAATTAATTCTTCACAAGTCACAATCTATTAAAAAATTTGCATTAAAAACAAGAATCAAAAAAGAATTCTGTTCAAATGTCAGTTTCGATTTCTATTCTACTTAATATCTTTATAAAAAGTAAATAAAGTTCAGTTTGTTTTTTCGTGCTACTTGGTTTTTACAAAAAAAATTCGTATTTTTAATTTATGCCTTAAATTTAGTTAGTAATGACCAAAATAGTACATACACCAATTTGGTGAATACATTGTTAGGCCTCGCACCTTATTATGTTATTGACTACCCACCTTTTACTAGATCAGACTCTTAGTGACTTTTTCATGTTTTCTAACCTCAAATAATACATAATTCCATTAAATTGTCAACATTATTCAATTGACAATTGTCATTACTTGTCAATATATTCTCAATAATCCATAGATTACCTAATCGTGAATAAAAAACTCGGTAGTTGATTTAAAATTTATTACAAAATGTATTATTGTTCCATAAAATTCATATTACATAATTTTCACATTCATATAATTCATTTTCTGCTTTTTCGCCATATTGTTCAACTTATCATCTTAAATGTTTCGTGTTATTGACTTGCATTCTAACAAAGTGGCTGTTGCGGCAGATTTTGTAGAATCACTCTGTTTAATGTGACAAAATGTAATTGAAAAATGTTTATTAGGCGCTACAACTTATTCGTATCAACCATGACAGTTTAAAGAAAATGATAGACAATCCAATATTATCCTATTATAAGAGGAAATAATTATCTTAGTAGAAATAAAGAAATTTTATATTTCATATCAGGGGACATTTTCAACCGAGCTTTGATAACGAAATATAGTAGTACTAAAAGCATTCATTTAGGGAAAAAATCAGTTTAAAAATAAAGTAGGAGGATGCTTTTTTCACATTACTTCCGCATTCCAGATATAAATTTGAAAAAATAGATGAAATTTAAAAATAATATAAAAAACTGGAAAAGTTAAAAAAAATCACTTCATCACATTTTTCAATAATTTTTGCAATTTAAAATCAAAAATATTGGAAATAATACCCAGTATTGAGTACAATTATTTCATAATACTTGGTGATTAGTTTCTATTTATTGGTAAATATACAGGATATCCCACCACGAGTTAAAGTTATCTGTATATGGCAAAAATTTCTACGTTTCGGTTTTCGGATACGATCTTTTTAACTAAAATATTTTCAAAGATGGCCGACTTCCGGTTGTATCCTATATATTAATACATTTTTGAAATCTATATGAAATTTTAGTATACTTTTGTCTGAAAACTTTTTTCGCAAAATGGATACTTTCAGAGTTATTAATTTTTTTGTAAAAAATTTTACCGTTTCAGACCCTTATAAATTATTTTTTTACGAAGATACCCTTAAAGATATGAAAATGGTTTCTGTTCGTTTACTTTGAGCAGATTAAACGTATTTGAATCTATGTTGAAAAATTTTTCATTTTATATAGGGTGTGTATAAAAAGTGTTCAAAGTTTAATTTCATAAATATTAAATCTCTTAATTTTTTTATAATTCAACGAGCCATTTTAACGATTTTCGAAACTGTCAACAATTGATTAGTGACAGTTAAATGAGTGTTATTTATTATAAAGCCTACTAAAAGTATACATAAAAAATTAAAACTTACTAAGAAATTACAGATATAAGAAATTTGATATTTATGAAGTTAAACTTTGAACATTTTTTATACACACCTTGTATGGAATGAAAAATTTTTTAAGATATATTCAAATATGTCTAACCTTGCTGAAAGCAACCGAATAGAAACCATTTCCATATCTTTAAGGGTATCCTCGGAAAAAAAAATAGTTTGTAAGGGTCTTCAACAGTAAAATTTTTTACAAAAAATTTAATAACTCAAAAAGTATGCATTTTTAAAATAAAGTTTTCACACAAAAGTATACTATAATTTTACGTAGATTTCAAAACTGTATTAATATACAGGATGTTTGATTTAAAATAAGAAAAATACAGTTAAATATTTTAGTTAAAAAGATCGTATCCGAAAACCCAAACATCGAATTTATCTTGATTTTACTATTAAGTATTTTGCCCTATACAGATAGTTTTAGCTCGTCGTGGGACACCCTGTATTGTTAATAATAATCATTATTACTACTGTAAAGAAATAAGAGAATATAACAATCCAAATTATATTAGAATATTAAATAAGAAGATCGGAAACACCAAAAAAAGATATAGTCCCAATACCGACAATAAACTCCATGATACGATTTTATAGTGTGAAAACGCCTTTACGAAATGAGTAAGTAGACTCAGTAGACCTAACCTCAATTCTGTTCCAAATCGATTACGCTTGGTATGTAGATCAGCAAGTAAATTGAAGGAAATTTGAATATAACACAAATAATAGCAGTCAATTTGACACTAACTACTTTTCGAATAGCAAATTAGCTAAATTCTTCATATCTTGACAATAAAAAGATCTAAAACTACACTAATACGGAGATAGATCGTATTAGTTCGTCTTGAAGAAGTTTTACCCTTACTAATTTATGAATAAATTGAAGGAATATACAAAAATGATTCTAGAACCCAATATTCTGTACCATTACCATTGAATTATAGACCCAGCAGTATTATAATATCTTTTATGATGTCATTTTTCAGGCCTTGAAATATACACTTTGTAACATGTAGTAATTATGCTACAGTAGTTGGTAGACAGAATAATTTATGTATAATTTTGATTGGATACTGATTGAACCAAGTGCTCAACAGTTGTAGTTCAACCATTGTGTAGGTCATATGAGTGACATATACCTAGTTCATGTGCTAAGTAAGCAAAGAAGTCTACATCTGTCGTGCTCCTTGTGGCACATCTCTGATGGGATCGCAATTGAGCAATAGCAAGGAGTTGCATATTGGATACTAAACGACTTTCATGATACAAATGAGGCTCTTTTCCGTATACCAATGGCCAGAAAATATCTCATTATCAGTATGTAGACACTCCTAGATTAAAGCAAGGAAAGAATAAAGACTATTAAACACTATTATGATGATTTTTTGAAATCAATAATATTTATAATAATTTATATTGCAAAATATAATAGAAAAAAACTACTAAAATGATAATGATGATAAAGAATGGTTTATTTATAACGAAATTTAAAATTAAAAATATAATGAAAACAGCCATTACCTTATGAAAATTGAATTTTCGTTACATTTTTCCCAATTCAACAAGCTGGTATTTCTCATTTTATTAAATTTCTATTACCAAACCTGTATTTTTTAGAAAAAATTGAGAACAAAAAGATGTTTGCAGATTTTTAATTGTTTTTAAAAGCATCAATATTTGTTTAATAATTTAAAAAGTTTTTTGGTGGATTTTCAATAATAAAACTCCCTTCCATTGATAGAATCTTTTTTTTTTGGGAAAATTCCTGATAGTTTTTTACTATTTTCTATTTGGAAATCAACTTTTCCCTAATTGAGTATTATTAATACAACTATTTCACGTTATCAAAACCCTGTTAAACTTTTTTCTGACTACATCACGAAAAAAGTAATAGAATTCCAACAAACTAATAATAACCTCGACCTTCATACTATCTTATACTATATCATATACTAGACATATCACATTGGAATATTAGTTTCATATACAAGCTAAATATATGAAAGCGACATCAACAAATACTATAATTGATAGCCTATGGAAAGATCCAATAAACAACTCATAAATTTTTATGAATAATAACTTTTGTTCCGTGCTGCTTGACAACATCGTGCAAGCATAGTAGCTTTGAATATTTGGCATTGCTCGACCTCACTCGCATCGAGCATACTTAGAACCTGCTACAAAGCCTTGAACTTTCATCAACATACAAACACTCACATAGCTTTCACCTAGACTTAGAAGACCATTCGATCAAATTTACTTCAACGAAGCTTTCATAAAAGAAGAAACATTCGGCGTATAATTCATGAGGTATGATTATTGAATAACGAGATTGACGGGGCTATAAAAGAAATGTAAATGTAGTGTTCTGCTAGAGATAAATCAGTATAGCCGTAGTCTTTATGTAAAGCTAATAATATAGTTTATGGCGATAAGGTTTATATCTAAGTGTATTCAACATGGTTGAGAAGAAGTTCTAGACGATTCACGTTATGGCGGATTGTGAAAATCGAACAAATCGTCAATTAAGTATTGTAAAAACTGTAGGAATTGTTTTAAAATTTGTACGAATTTTTCTACATGATAATTTTAACATATCAAATCGTTTGTACAACAAGAAGCTATTAAATTTTTACTAAGATGTCATTTAAAATGACACAAACTTTTTGGAAACGTAAAATAACAGTATCCCATCCACTTTATTCGCCCGATCTAGATACATGACGTTTTTTTAAAATTAAATTTATATTGAAAGAAGTTGGTTAAAGCTACGAAAGAGAAAGGGGAATAAATCCTGACGGATCTTACAGTAGGTTTCCAATTTCAAACAATGGAGTTAATTGGAGTGAAGAAAAGAAAAGCGATATATGGATTCGAAATGAAATATTTTATAGCTCAATTTCGTTATTTGATAGTCACACCGCCTATGAAGACAATCTTCGAATGTCTGAATTTCCTCAATTCTTGCTATCATTAAAATGTTCATGTTTGGCTCAAGATGGAAGAATTTTCTTGAATAATTCTGTTATACTCCTTGAAATATCTCAAATTTAGTTCAATTATTATTCAATTACTATAGATATTCATAGAAAATTAGGAAATATCAATAATTCAAATTATAAACTGACATTTTGTAAACTGATGATTTGATTCTTATCGTTAATTTTTATATATTTTATAACAGATGCCTGTAGAACATCCTAGTTCCTAAATGAATTATCTTCATCGTCCTATTGAATGATCAACATCAATTATTCAATGTTACTATCAATCTTCTTCTCCATAAAGAAATTATTACACTGTCTGACTGTTTTATGCTGAATTATCCCACCAATATACTTTCTCCCGCGAAAATGAATTCCATTTGAGAGAAAATTTTGTTTAAAATAGGTAAGTCAAGTCATTAGATTTTAGTTTACCTTCAGTCTCTGAAGACGATAACTTGGCTTTCGAAACGCGCGTCAGATAGTGTAGTTGTGAGTGTTGGTGTAGTGGTGGTGTAAACAGTGTATTCATTAGAAGAATGGGGGTTGTACATGTAAGTTTATCATTTAAATGAATATTTTTTTATAATTTTCTATGTACATATTAGTCATTTGGTCAAAAAAGGGGTTACAAAAAAAATTTACAGTAGTATTGAAAATGGGTGAATTTTGATTTTGTTTTCACGAATTTCCAATTTGCCATGTCGTATCTATGCCACCATATTGAAAAAATGGCGTCCAAAAGCAATCTTTTAACGATAACTTCTATCTCACTTGTTTTAAGATAGAAAAATCTATTCACAAAGTTAAGCTAAAGAAAATCTATTATAATTTTTTGCGTAAAATTATTGAGTTCATGTTGTTACTGAATAACTTTTTGATGAACTACCTCGAGATATGGTAAGTACAGTATCCCATTCATTCGCAGTAACAAATTTTTTCATAGTATGGTAGGTAGGTACATACGGTATGTATAAGTTAATATATTGGGCTCCTCTGTTTTTTCCACATAATATTTGCGTAAAGAACTCTTTAGAATATTTGGTAATAGTCATCACTGAACGTTTTAAAGTGTCATTAGCGTTTATAAAGTCAAGGATTACAAACTTTTCGTAAGTAGATTGTAAAACGGAAAGTGATATTTTTGAAGGACTAGCGTGCATAGTAGTTCACGTAGTATGTAGAAAACAGTACAATAATGTCACCTCCTTATTACTAAACTGTATTTTAAATGTAAAAAAAGTTGTTAAGAAGTCTGTTAATGCAAAAAAACCGGTATAAAATTATTATAATTCAAATTACTTGGATGTTGATTGCGAAAATTGATTGCGAAAGATAAACAGTTTTCAATGTACAAAATGATGAAATTTAAAACGAAGAAGAAACTAACAATGAATTTGTAACGTCTGAATCGTTACTTAATCGTTGCTCAATGTACCGTTGACTCTTCCTCAACGTAGAGAAGAATTATTTCGGAAAACGCCTATAACAGACGATTTTACGCGAAAATTATCCATTTTATGGAGGAAATTTTTTCTGGTTTAATTATGTAGATAGATATTTCTATCGTAAGCATATCAAAATCTATGAAACTACTCATTTTCAAAACTCTCGGAATTTTTTCCAGGTAAAACTACCAGATGACTGTACTATATATATATATAGTAATTAGAATAATAATTGTGGGTATAACAGATAAAAACAAATGTGTGTAACCCTATGTAAAACCAATGTTCTACACATTCATATCGAATGTCAAATATTCAACAACGTAATCATGTTTGTACGAAAACAAACAATTCCGTGATTAAGGTTAGATACAACATTTAATTTTTTTTAATTGATACCGCTTATCAAAGTTTGTTGAATTTCTGCTAATGTTTTGTTCCTAGTTTCGGGTATAATATAATAAGTTACAATAGCGGATGCAAAATTACAAATTGCGAACAATAAGAAAGGTCCTGCTAATCCAGTGTAACTAATGAGATAATAGAAAATACTATTAGCAGCTACACTCCATAATCCGAAAGATACTGTCACAATTGCGCATCCTTCAGCGGCTATATTGGAGGAAAATAATTCCGTAAGCATCAAAGGTGGTACTAGCCCAACACCAAAGCATGAAAATACCAAAAACAACAACATACCAAGCAAGGGAAATAATTGTACGGAAGATAAATCCAGATCCGGAAAGTTGGATTCAACAAAGAAAAATATCGACTCTGCCAATACGTTGAATCCACATAGAACAAGAGAATATATAAGAGATTTTCTCCTCCCTAGTTTACTAGAGAAATATGCTCCGAAAGTATATAAAACGAAATTTACAGCCGTGTAGATAATTGTCGAATATTCGGGGCTCATATTTGTACCAACTTTTTGAAAAATGAATTGAGTATACGACCCAAATACAAATAACCCCGAAAATATTTGAGAAAATCTCAGAAATACAGCAGCTACTAAAGCTCTTCGGTGAGCTACGACCGTAATCAAATCAATCCAAGAGCTGCTGGTTTTCTCTTGCTGTTTTGTAATCGACATTCTAATTTGTTCAAATTCTTCATCGATGTTTTGTTTGCGTCTGAGTTTTCTCAAAGTTATTTTAGCTTCTTCGTATTGACCTCTGTTTATATAAAAATAAGGAGTTTCGGGCATAAATGGGAATGTAATGGTGAAAAGAATCAATACGCATATACAAATATACGAGGTAGTTTGGATATTGAAATACAAACCCAAAACATTTATGCCCAATTGACCTAGAAACATAAAACACATCGGAACGTTACCCCAAATGTTTCTTATCTTAGGACTTGCTACTTCTCCCACGTAAACGAAACCGTGGGAGGAGACGATAGCGTCACCGAGTCCCGACAAAAGTCTAGCACCGTATAGTAACCAGAGATTGGTTGCAAAAGCTTTTATCAGCCAACATAGAAAATATGGTATCGAGGATAGTAAAAGTGATTTTTTTCTACCAAGCCATTGAACGATGGGAGTGAAGAAAAGCGATCCAATTGTCAGAGTAATCAGGTTACATACTGCAAAATATGAAGCTTGTTCTTCTGTTATGTTGTATTTTTCTTTCTCTGCCACTATTTTTGGTATAAATGGAGATGTCCAATAGTAACTTAGACCACTATTTAACATCGAAATAGAGCCTGAAATAAAATAATAAAATTAACTTTATAGGAAATTTTGTGACAATAATGTTGAGAAAACCTTTTCAATTAATTACCCACTTTATTGTAATTTATCTATACATGCAAACAATATTAATGCCTAAGGATATTGAAGCTCATGACCAGCATCGCAGTGGTCGACCAAATGAGGTGACGATTCCAGAAATGTTAAAGAAAATACACTATGCGGTACTGGATGATCATCAACTGAAAGTAAGCGAGCTAACAGATATAGTAGACATTTCTAAAAGTGCGGTACATCGTAACATGGTTTTTTTAGATGCGCATGGGATAATTTTTAACTAGCAACGGCGAGTATTATGCGAACTGAATTGCAACCTTTTGATCGAAGAAATCCATTAAAAACGATCGTATTTGGCTAAGAAGAAAGTGTTGTTTCATCAAGACTATGCACCAGCTCACATATCCGATATTTCGATGGCCAAAATTAATGGTTTTACACATTTAGCCCTAACCAAAATTGTAAAACATTTTTTTTTGCGTTTTTACACTCCATATGTATGTTTATCCAAGAAAACGTGAAGAAAAAATTATTTTGAAATAAAAATTGCAACAAAAATGCTTTTTGTGTGCGGTTAAAACTTTCCCTAGAGAGATCGCACCCAAAAAACATCATTTTTGCACTTTATATTAACAAAAACAAATTTTTGTTCTCTTTTTCAACCTTAGAATTATTATTTATACTTTTATGTAAAATGTAAAAAAATGTACGATGTGTTTTGAAAAATATTATATGAGTTCAAAAATGAATTTTGTGTGAGGTCATATTTACTAATCTGCCCTGTTTATTTTGTGTTCAAACATTTAGAATAATGCGCAATAGACAGTACCAAATGACTTATTTATACCTGAACTCTTTATCAAAAAGTTGGTTGAATTAATTTGATTTTAAATGGATTGTTTTTTATACCCTTGAACATAAAATTTACCAAAAATTCAGTTGCGGGCCTATGGACTGCACCGGGGCTTAACGTGTTAAAGTTTGAACTAATACCTATTCACTAGATTTAATTTCCCCGGAATATTTTCTGCTTGATGTGAGTTTTAAACATCGCTGTGAAAAGTGTACGGGGATAAAAGGAGATTACATTGCAGAAATCAATTTATTTTTTTCCAAAACTTTTGTGTTTTCATTGTTGGGCCAGATACTAGGACCATACTCGTATATAAAATCATGTAGAGGGGAAATTTCCCTTTTAAAGTTATTCAACGGTATTTCAGGATGTTTGTAACTGTCTTTTTGAACTCTATTTCACCCTACTTTGAGCGATCAAATTCAATTTGAATCTTGAACATTTGTTAAAGGATAACGATAATGCAATAATTCGATCAAAATATCTGATGATCCTGATTCATAATTTTTTTTCTTGTATACTTCGCATGACAATGAAGAGGATAGAGCTGGGAGAGGACTACGTAAGCGCGCAGTTCCATACTTACAAAATCGAGATGCAGCCACCAACATAATCAAATACAGTTTAAAAAGGCTAATAAACATATTTTCAGAGTTAGTTATACTGAAATAAAACATTCATTAGCAATAATTAGAGACAAAAACTGAAAAAATAATACTTGGCAAACGAATAAAATGACTGATGTTTTATTTATATGACATTTTAAACTAATTTTGTATTTTGGAAGGAAACTAGTTAAAAACTAGTGACGTCGAGTCTTGAAATTTCGCCCTCACCATTTTGCACGAGTTAGTTGAATAGGAAAATGAAGAATAAATAAATACAAATAATCATACATTGTCTGATTCGGCAAGTCTAGTATATCAACGTTGGATGGAGATGATCCACAATAATTTTTGATTTTTCGTTTTTGTAGAATCATGATCCATTTAGATATTTCTGGAAATTATCATATTGTAAATAAAGCTGATGTAATAATCGTAAACTTTTCATGTGTCGTTTTAAGCGTAGATTGATTATTATGGAAGCGTCATTCTTTGGCAAGAATATTTATGAAGAATTAAGGCATACAGAGTTCCAAACAGAAAGATCATACACATGACATACTTGAATCTTACTGGTTTGATTATTATAAGAATAGTATTTTGCATACTTCTAGCTGAAAGAGGAAACCACTAATTATTCTTCGCGCTGGTGGTAAAAATAGTTTTGCAAAGTGGTACCAAATGCATTGCTTCTAACCACTAAAACATTTTTCAATCACGCCGATTAGCACGAAGACATTATCATTATTTAAAAAATGAACGGAAAAATTGTATTTAATAGGAGATATAAAAAATTAAATCCGAAGAGTTTTTCTTTTCAGTTCAATATGTTGTTAAGTTTTTTAAATGTTTAGTAAAGATTTTTAAATGAATTATATTGTGAAAAAATTATATATATGAAACTAATGCGTAATGAATAATGTTTAATGAATTTCTACGAATTGGATTTGAAACAATTGAATAATTATCTACAGTTGCTTTATTTATTGGGTATAATACGTTAAATAAAATTTAATAAGTCAAATTCAATAGGTTGTTGCTCATGAAAAGAAAACATTTCAATCAAACTTCAATCTAGTTTACCTCTAAACCATTTCTTTATGACTAAAACTGTAGGCAAAAGTAAACAATTTTAACTAAAAATTTTACAATTTTCAAAATCCTCCAATAATTGTTGTTAATATATATAATACGTGCCAAGGGTTATTTTTTGAAGAAGTTAAATTTGTAGGGTGGTTACTTTTTCCACTTTAAGTGGAAAATTATGAATATAATAAAATATAAAATAAAAAAAAATTGTTATTGAAAATTTTTCGTTCGTATTAATAAATAATTATATTGATTAATTTTTTCCCGTTATATTGAACTTACTTTCATAGAAAAGAGACATAAAATCTAGAAAAATCATTACGAGAAATATATGAAAAGAACTAAGAAGTGGAAAGTTGAGGAAAATGAATTATTTTATGTGGGAGAAATCATACCCCTGTGAGGTGGATTTGAAGCAATGTAGTGGTGAATATACAAGTCGCTTTATTTATTGAATGTGTTGAATAAAATGTGAATGCGAATAAATTGAATTCTATTTTCTTGTGGCTAGTAAAAAAAACATTGAAATTTAATCCAGTTTTTCCATAAAAATCTAAATCATTTATTTCTTTATGACCAAAGCTGTATGCAAACAAAATATTTTTTTTCTAAAAATTTGATAATTTTTGATAATGTACATAATTCCGATACGAAAATTCTATTATACTATTAGTTATATATTTTATTATATATACTTTTATTTATTTATTTATTTTATATATATATATATAATTATTGCGGGGGGCTATTTTTTAAATAAAGGTTGTTGAAGTTAATGTGGTAAAATAGTTACTTTTTCTTCTTTAAGTCAAAAAGTATGGATATTATAAAATATTTGAAAATTTCCGTCATTATCGTGAAATTATTTTCAATTCAAATTCACATATCTTGTAATAAAAATGAATTTACTTGTTATTTTAAGCTTATGTTCATAGAAAAGAGACATAAAATTTATAAAAATCAACACGAGAAACATGAAAAGATCTAAAAAATGGAAAGTTAACGAAAGTAAATTATATAAAACTATTTGAATTAAAATTTAATCCAGTTTTTCTATAAAAAGTCTAAAACATTTATTTCTTTATAACCAAAGTTGTAGGCGAAACAATTTTTGATAATGTACATAATTCCGATATGCAAATTATATTATACTATTATTGTTTTTATATATAATTCATGCAGGGGGCTATTTTTCAAAAGATGATTGTTGAAGTTAACGTGATAGAATGGTTACGTTTTCTACTTTAAGTTAAAAAGTATTGATATTATAAAATATTCAAAAATTTCCGTCGTTTTCGAGAAATTATTTTTAATTAAAATTCACAAATTTTGTGATAAAAATAAAAGGTTCGTATTAATAATTAATTATATGAATACATTAAATAATATTTGCCCGTTATTTTGAACTCATTTTTACAGAAAAAAGACAATAAATCTAGAAAAATTATCACGAGAAATATATGAAAATATCTAAGAAGTGAAAAGTTAAGGATAATAAATTATATAAAACTATTTGAATCAAAATTTAATCCAATTTTTCTATAAAAACTCTAAAACATTTATGTCTTTATAACCAAAGTTGTAGGCGAAACAAATAATTTTTTACTAAAAATTTGACAATTTTTGATAATGTACATAATTCCGATATGCAAATTATATTATATTATTTTTGTTTTTATATATAATTCATGCGGGGAGCTATTTTTCAAAAGAAGGTTATTGAAGTTAATGTGATAAAATGGTTACGTTTTCTACTTTAAGTTAAAAAGTATTGATATTATAAAATATTCAAAAATTTCCGTCGTTTTCGTGAAATTATTTTCAATTAAAATTTACAAATTTTGTAATAAAAATAAAGGGTTCGTATTAATAATCAATTATATAAATACATTAAATAAATTTGCCCTTTGTTTTGAACTCATTTTTACAGAAAAAATAAATTAAATCTAGAAAAATTATCACGAGAAATATATGAAAATATCTAGGAAGTGAAAAGTTGAGGAAAATAAATTATATAAAAACATTTAAAATAAAATTTAATCTAGTTTTTCTAGAAAAATTCAGAATTATTAATTTCTTTATGACCAATACAATAGGCAAAACAAAAATTTGATAATTTTTTATAATGCACATAATTCCAATATGAAAATTTTATCATCTTATATTATTATTGTTTTTATTCATAATTCGAGCTGGGGATTATTTTTTAAAGAAGGATGGTGATACTTTTTCCACTTTAAGTCAAAAAATTCGCATAATTTTTGTAAATTTATTTGAATAACAAAATTACATATTTTGTAACAAGAATAAAGGATTTATATGAATAAATTATTATATAAATACATTAATTAATTTTTACCTGTTATAATAACTAAAATTTGAAACCAGTCTTTCCCATTATTGTCCCGCACATTTTCTTCAAAACTTTTCTTCTCGTCTGTCATGGTTGATAATTTATAAGTGAAGAAGAGTCTTTTCGACGGACGGTTTATATACCATGCAAAAAAATGTAATTTCAAATAGATATCATTTTTTGTTGATTTTAATTTTATTTAATCAAATATATATTTGAGAAACGATTAACTTTCACTTATTTATAGAACAAATGGCAAATATGTAGAAAACACTTCTTAATATTATTTTAGCAAATCAGACAATTAAATTTTCCAAGGGATTTAAGTGAAATGTGGTTTTTAATGTTTATTGGAATGTTTCGTTTTTTGTTAATAAATATTAACTTTGTTTTAAATATTTATAAATCTCTTAAATTAAGTCAATAATTATATTGCTATGAAAGGCAACGACTTCTACATGTCAATTCAACCAAATATGATCGAGCTCTTATAATGCTAATTTGAATAGGACATTGCATAGTTTGTTTATATATAAAATACGCTATATATTCTATAGTTTCGATGATCGGTCGATTAGCCTGTAACAACATTAACAAACTTTGACTAGCTATAACTATTAGTTCAAATTGAATGAAATTTAAAATATACACTATCTGCTTCGTTACTGACACTTCAGCCTTCTAATTTTACCTAAATCGAAGTTATAGAGAATGAAAAATGACTTGAAAAACTATGAGAAAAGCTGGGTATGGTCTTGCCGCTAGTTTAAGTTACACCTACGTGTATAATACAGAAAAACTTTATTAAAAATTCATTGGGAGGTGAAAAAATTTGTTTTATTGCTCTTTTCTGATATGTAGTCTTTGATGAATGATGTATCAGTGACTAACAAGTCACACATCATATTAGTATCTTAGAAATCATCTCTAGATGACTATGAACAAAGTGAAGTTTTTATTTTTCAGATTTCTCACTTATCAGAAAACTTGCTATCACCGAGACGAAATTTGTCCAAATCTCTAGCTCCAACTCACTCATAGAATTTCTAAATTGATCATTTTTCGTAAGTTGTCTAGATTAGGGCCATCAAAAATATCGGCTTCAAACTTTTTCATAGTGATGTAAAAAGTTTCATTATGCCCAGTTTCACATCCAATGGTTGAAGGATGATTTTGCAACGAGCTCTTAATAAATTCTGTACCACTTTTCTTTCTACCCAATGATCTTGTTTAGCTCCACTGTTCCAAAGACATATGAAATAGCGGCAATTGTTAATACTATTTTCAAATCGACACAAATTTAATCATAACATCACAACAGTCATGTGAATGACACACAGATGACGCTGCCATTGTCAAATCCATATAACGTTTATGGTGTACCAACTTTCAAAAAAAGTGTGGAATTTTATGACACTATGAAACTACTTTTACTATTTTCAAAACAATTCATCTTTGCTTCTTGATGAGAAAAAATACTGTACAAGCTCAGAAATGACTTCATAACTGTTATCCGGACTCTGTTCCATCGAAAACAACCATTTGTTATTGGTTGGCTTAATTTAGACGTGGTCGTACAGACAGCGATGATGGTGAACATTCTGGTTGTCCAGTTGTCTGGTTGTGTGATGGTTACTCCAGAAAACAACAAAAATATCCACAAATTGGTTAAATCTAATCGTAAATTGGAATTGCGTGAGATAGCTGAGGCCGTAAAGATTTTAGAAGGCCGTCTTTTCACAATTATGGACAATCATTTGACCATGAGAAAGTGGGTACCGTCTTTACTCACATTCTATCAAAAACAACAACGTGTAAGTGATTCAGAGCAGTGTTTGGTCATATTATGTGACAATGGATAATACATGGATTCATCACTTCATTTCGGAATCAAAAAGATCATAATCTAAGTGGACTGCAGCTTGTGAACTACGTCCGAAGCATCCAAAGGAAGAACAATCAGCTGGGAAGGTTATGACTCCAGTATTTTGGGATGCGCATGGAATATTGTTCAACGAATATCTCCAAAAAGGAAAGGCAATCAATAACGATTTCTACATATAGTTGTTGGATCCTTTGAATGCAAAAATCAAGGAAAAACGACCTCATATGTTACAGAAAAAACTAATGTTCCAGACAATTAAATTGAACGAATTACACGTCGAATTGCTTCCTCATCCTGCGTACAGTCCAGATCTGGCCACCAGTAATTACTGGCTATTCACTGATATAAAAAAATGCTTGCCGATAAGAAATTCAGTTTAAATGAAGAAGCAGCTGCTGAAACTGAAACCTATACTCTTGAAGGAAATTATTTTTTGGTAAAAAATGTGTTTTTCTTAGTTAGTCACTCGACTTATTGAGTGATGTGTTATAATAAGTGGATATTACCAATTTGCAGTAACAGACAAAACGTTAATTTTTGAAAACTAGTATTATAGTTTGATAGGTGAGTTAAGTTTTTTTTTAAATCATATCTCAATGCTTATAATATTAATTGAAGATTATAGTTTACCAGCACGTGCCTCAACATTACACGATATTGATACTATTTCAAATTTAATCTGAAATCTGAGATTTTAGTACTGTATGGTCATACGTTCGTAAGCAAGTCCAAACAAGTTCAAACCAGTCTTGCTTTGTTGCTGTCTTTTCTATAAAATGTTGTCAGTCTAGATGTTGCTAGCAAATACATGTCACGCTCAATATCAAATGTGTTTTTATATGTGCTGTGTTCGGAATTGCCAAGGAAACTATTTATAATTTTGTTTTTGAATGAATAAGCCTTTATCAGACAAAAAGCTCCAAGAATTAAACCTATTTCAAGACAGTGATATAAGTAAAAAGTATATGCAACCATAAATCGATGATGATTCTTCAGTTGCAGTTGAAGATACTATATTGACAGAAAAATTTTAGATGAAGCGTTCACTTCTGAAAATGTGATTCAACGGCAAAAATGAAAATTTGATATCGAAACATAATATTCCACAAAAGAAAAAACAATTCTATTGTATAACATAATAAATATAAATGGATGCTTATTTGTACGGATTGCCCAATGCACCAATCAACGATTAGAAATTGTAGAAAAAACATCTAAAAGAAATATTAAAAGACATTGAGTGTTCTCTCATAATGAGTTACAATCGTTTACCAGCATATCACATGTATTGGTCCAACGGAAATTCTTCAGGTAATGATGAAATTGAAAGTTCCATAACTATTACAACTGTACTTCAATATGTACGACAACAAACATTCGCAGGTTTCAATTCCATCAGGGAAGACTCAGAAACGATTTTGCCATATTACAGGAAACTGGAGTCCAGATACAAAGAATTAGTGCAGAGTTATTATGAAATATGGCGGAAAGGCGGGTTTAAACGGCAAAACAAAACCGAAAGAGAAACAGTAGTGATGACCTACTCGTTGGGATTCCCCAACGATACAGGACACTTAAGCGACTCCACGAGATGGATATACTACCCCATAGTACACACATGAACCACAAGATGCGCCTCGGACGGCGGATGCTTATCCCAATCGCTGCGTATTATCAAAAACCATATTGTGATACACAACAAAAAGAATCTGGAAGACGCTACAGGTTTTATAACCACCCGTATTGTAACATACCTGTTTGTCGCAACTGCAGTATAATTGACAATTTTTAAACCTGGTAGTAGAACATTGTCATATCACATGGCGGAAGGTTGACAGCTTCTAAAATAAACAATCAGAAATGATGCCGAACATCGCTCTTCCACTGCTCCAGATGGGAAGAAGTGAGAAACTTGTATACCAAGCAACGTTGGACAACGTGAATGAATGTCTGTTAGAATCAGAAGAAGCGATATGGGCTATATTAGAAACCAACGAGAAAGAGAGTAGGAACTAGACATAAAAAAAGACAGCCTTTGCAACGAAGCAATGCTAATTGCACTTCGAATTGTTTCACCAGTTACCGTTTTTACCAGATATTATCGCAGTGGTTTTTCTCATTTCATAACCTCAAAGGTTTACTTGTAGGAAAGAGATTTTCATTTTCATTCACACGTAAACGTTTATTTCGAGTAAAAAATGACAACTATCATTTGGGAGGGTTAAGAAGATCAGAATATCGCCAAGCTAACTGTATAGACTTGAAAAGGAGTCTGTTGAAAGATAAAAATTACTATGGAAAAAATGTTCTGTTTTTTGGTTAATTTTATGACACATCTTCCAAATTATTTGTAAAAATAGGAATTATGGAGCTGTTCTAATAGTATTTGTTTTAAATCAAACCTTTTCAGCATGAAGTAAACAAATTTGCCTTTTGGGGTTGATCTTCTTAAAGAACTAGAGTTATAATTATCCTTTTTGGAATTTGTTCACACCATTTCCTTGATATTTCCATTCATATTCTATTACTTAAATCTATTTAAAAAAGTTTCCATTATAACTAGAATGTAACCAATCTTTTTGTTGCTTCTCTTTTCAGATGAACGATAAGATAAAATTCTACTAATCGTTAAAAACAAAAATTGTATAAGTAATGATGGAAGTGTCGTAAAAGATAATGTTGACGTGGTGCAAATATAATAAAAATATGAATTTTGTAAATATTTGGATTAGATTGTTTAAAAAGATTAAACGTTGATTTTTATGAAAGATTATATTTTTGGATTTTGTACAATATGTTCACACATAAGTTAATTGTTGTAATGAAAAAAATTCTATAAATATAACAAAGTTTATAATTTATAAATTCACATGTAAGCTCTGCTAATAAACTTATTCTCTCTAGAAACAGAATGTATGATTTTTTGAAATTCTAAATTGTTACATAAATTTTGAAATTCGAGAGGAAAATTTTTCCTGATAACTATATTTGAAATAGTTGTGTTCAAATGTTGATAAAATATTTTAAATAAAATTGCATCATTAAAGATTTTAAAGCAATTGATAGTATCTTTAAACAAATGATACGATGGTAAGAGTATGATAAGCCATCCCACGACGATCATCATGAAACTCTATACTTATACTATTGATGATACGAGGAATCGATTTATCATACCATTATCTCAGAAACGCTAACAAATATCGAAACACTAATAACTTTGTTCGATAGATCTTATCAAGATCTATCTGTGTGAAAACTTGCGATTTGCTTGTGATAGCGGGATTCATACCTAAAGAATTGAGGCCAGCTGGAGACCTCTGAGAGCATTCTTCTGCGATAGGTATGAACCTTCGGAAGATTGGGAGGACAAAATCATAGAATACACATGACGAAGGGAATCTGAACCAAACATAGACCCATTCATTTCATTAATAGAAGAAATCAAAAAAGAGTTTCAAAGATATCGATTTAAGTCCAATTAAAATATTTGATCGAAGAAAATTATTTTTGTTTACCTTTATTTCAATCTCTAGCACAACCTAACCTAACCATACCAAACCTTACAAACATTACTAAATTTCTTTTCTTCTATACGTTTCTACTTTGAACTAAAATATTTAAAAATATCAGCCGCACCCGATTTTTGTTTGCATGTAGTATGAAAATCAAGTACCATCAAAAACGATAAAAAATTTGGTTCCTGCGTTCTTTTTCCAAAGCAGCGTACAGAGTTTCAATGGGCACCAAAACCTCCAGTCCCGTCAAAACTCCCCTGAAGTGTCCGAAGGTACTTGACACCATGATCGTTCAAAGAAAACTGTTTAAAAGTATTAAAATGCACGAAGCTCCAAAACCACATCAAACTTGCCTTAAATAGTCGGGACTATTTCATCTTGCCTTAATTGACTGATGAATGAACCTACTTTATTGACGAAACAGTTAGGATTTTCTATCAGCTTAGTCCAAACTATCAATGTGCCAAGTTTCAGGAAAACTGGACGGAATCCTTGGTTTTATAATACCATGGGATGCTTCTCATGTAGTTTTGTCAGGATTCAGTGGAGGAATTGGGGTTTTGTGCCTATTAGAGCTTTTAATTAGCTTACTCCAAACTATCAATGTGCCAAGTTTCAGGAAAATTGGACGGAATCCTTGGTCTTATAATACCATGGGATGCTTCTCATGTAGTTTTGTCAGGATTCAGTGGAGGAATTGGGGTTTTGTGCCTATTAGAGCTTTTAATTAGCTTACTCCAAACTATCAATGAGCCAAGTTTCAGGAAAATTGGACGGAATCCTTGGTCTTATAATACCATGGGATGCTTCTCATGTAGTTTTGTCAGGATTCAGTGGAGGAATTGGGGTTTTGTGCCTATTAGAGCTTTTAATTAGCTTACTCCAAACTATCAATGTGCCAAGTTTCAGGAAAATTGGACGGAATCCTTGGTCTTATAATACCATGGGATGCTTCTCATGTAGTTTTGTCAGGATTCAGTGGAGGAATTGGGGTTTTGTGCCTATTAGAGCTTTTAATTAGCTTACTCCAAACTATCAATGAGCCAAGTTTCAGGAAAATTGGACGGAATCCTTGGTCTTATAATACCATGGGATGCTTCTCATGTAGTTTTGTCAGGATTCAGTGGAGGAATTGGGGTTTTGTGCCTATTAGAGCTTTTAATTAGCTTACTCCAAACTATCAATGTGCCAAGTTTCAGGAAAATTGGACGGAATCCTTGGTCTTATAATACCATGGGATGCTTCTCATGTAGTTTTGTCAGGATTCAGTGGAGGAATTGGGGTTTTGTGCCTATTAGAGCTTTTAATTAGCTTACTCCAAACTATCAATGTGCCAAGTTTCAGGAAAATTGGACGGAATCCTTGGTCTTATAATACCATGGGATGCTTCTCATGTAGTTTTGTCAGGATTCAGTGGAGGAATTGGGGTTTTGTGCCTATTAGAGCTTTTAATTAGCTTACTCCAAACTATCAATGTGCCAAGTTTCAGGAAAATTGGACGGAATCCTTGGTCTTATAATACCATGGGATGCTTCTCATGTAGTTTTGTCAGGATTCAGTGGAGGAATTGGGGTTTTGTGCCTATTAGAGCTTTTAATTAGCTTACTCCAAACTATCAATGAGCCAAGTTTCAGGAAAATTGGACGGAATCCTTGGTCTTATAATACCATGGGATGCTTCTCATGTAGTTTTGTCAGGATTCAGTGGAGGAATTGGGGTTTTGTGCCTATTAGAGCTTTTAATTAGCTTACTCCAAACTATCAATGTGCCAAGTTTCAGGAAAATTGGACGGAATCCTTGGTCTTATAATACCATGGGATGCTTCTCATGTAGTTTTGTCAGGATTCAGTGGAGGAATTGGGGTTTTGTGCCTATTAGAGCTTTTAATTAGCTTACTCCAAACTATCAATGAGCCAAGTTTCAGGAAAATTGGACGGAATCCTTGGTCTTATAATACCATGGGATGCTTCTCATGTAGTTTTGTCAGGATTCAGTGGAGGAATTGGGGTTTTGTGCCTATTAGAGCTTTTAATTAGCTTACTCCAAACTATCAATGTGCCAAGTTTCAGGAAAATTGGACGGAATCCTTGGTCTTATAATACCATGGGATGCTTCTCATGTAGTTTTGTCAGGATTCAGTGGAGGAATTGGGGTTTTGTGCCTATTAGAGCTTTTAATTAGCTTACTCCAAACTATCAATGTGCCAAGTTTCAGGAAAATTGGACGGAATCCTTGGTCTTATAATACCATGGGATGCTTCTCATGTAGTTTTGTCAGGATTCAGTGGAGGAATTGGGGTTTTGTGCCTATTAGAGCTTTTAATTAGCTTACTCCAAACTATCAATGAGCCAAGTTTCAGGAAAATTGGACGGAATCCTTGGTCTTATAATACCATGGGATGCTTCTCATGTAGTTTTGTCAGGATTCAGTGGAGGAATTGGGGTTTTGTGCCTATTAGAGCTTTTAATTAGCTTACTCCAAACTATCAATGTGCCAAGTTTCAGGAAAATTGGACGGAATCCTTGGTCTTATAATACCATGGGATGCTTCTCATGTAGTTTTGTCAGGATTCAGTGGAGGAATTGGGGTTTTGTGCCTATTAGAGCTTTTAATTAGCTTACTCCAAACTATCAATGAGCCAAGTTTCAGGAAAATTGGACGGAATCCTTGGTTTTATAATACCATGGGATGCTTCTCATGTAGTTTTGTCAGGATTCAGTGGAGGAATTGGGGTTTTGTGCCTATTAGAGCTTTTAATTAGCTTACTCCAAACTATCAATGTGCCAAGTTTCAGGAAAACTGGACGGAATCCTTGGTTTTATAATACCATGGGATGCTTCTCATGTAGTTTTGTCAAGATTCAGTGGAGGAATTGGGGTTTTGTGCCTATTAGAGCTTTTAATTAGCTTACTCCAAACTATCAATGTGCCAAGTTTCAGGAAAATTGGACGGAATCCTTGGTCTTATAGGTTTTCGCTGGAAAAAGCATTTCAGAGAGTTCATTTTAATAAGAAGAAACGGAAAGAGGCTCAAACTGATAACACTGGCCAACAAACTTTAAATAACTTAACCAAAAGGAGTTATATACGAATACTGCATCATTTTAGTACTCTTCCAGAGGGTTTGAATCGACTAGATCATAGAATTTCCCTACATTCAAAAAGCTAATTATTTTACTAAAGCATGATGTCTTAATCCATTTATTAGAAGGTTATCAAGCACATGACGTTTTTAATGAAAATAAAACAGGGTTGTTATTAAAACTGAATAGAAATTCTGAAAATGAGAGAAGAATTATATTAATGGACGAAATACCGCATGGCACATTGACGTTAAACCGAAGATTTGATCAGGATTTGGTCAGCATTCTCTCGATTTTCATAAGTGAACCCTTGAAGGAGAGAAGTAAAGAAGGAATCCAATTGCAAGTTAAGACTAGTTTCTCACCCATAAAATTATTATCACACAGACTCGAATCGGTACATTTGAACGACATGTGACTGCGATGCCGAGATAGTGGATAAAGATTTGGAAAATGATTTCCAATAACCAAATTAAATCGTTAAAAATTAGCTGGATATCATGCTATTTAAAAGCCAATAAACATACAAAAGACTTTCTATATGATAATTTAAATAAAAGTCAAGCCTTTATTGAAAATCAAAACAAAGATTCCAATTTTTGGTCATAATTAACTGACTTTTTTACAGTGAACAGAATCAACGATAACAAGAATAAGAAGTAATTCTGATTCAATCACCAGGTACGCACATAATCTATGAAAAAAGCGAAAAGTTAATAAAAATTTCGATTATACGAACTTTTGATTATTCGAACCACATCTGACGACATTAGTTCGGAAAATCGACGTTCTATTCTACCTACTTACACTACCAGTCAAAAGTTTTTATCCACCTTATAGTTTGTGAGATACACAACAGATAGAAACACTATGATCGATTTTAATATTAATATTTACGTTATATAATAATTTCGACAAATAATCGTCGTCTATTTGGTTCCATTCGTTTTTCAGAATATTCCAAAGATGTGAAGTGGAAATAGGACATTGCTTTCTGACTCCTGTCCAATTTGGCCTACAAAACTCAATCGGCTTGAGATCGGGCAACTGTGACGGACAAATTATTACTTTCAGTACATTTTTCCTTTCCTATTCTTTCAAATAATCTTTGCACAGCTTCTAGAAATGCTTGGGATCGTTTTCATGCTGAAAGATGAGTTTTCCGATAATCTATTCTCCCTCCAGCCCTCCAGTCCTCCAGCCCTAAACTATCACCGAGCTATCACAGAGCAATGAAATTATCCTACAATGGATTCCGGAACACACCCTTTTGTGGTATTAGCTACAGAGCAATGGAAAAAGCACTGGAAACGAGAATAAATAGCAGCAAAACCGATTATTGGGACAACAAGCAAAGACTTTTCTGGGAAACTATAACCAGAGTAGATCTGCAGAATGTATCAACCTAAGTAAAAACAATATAAGAATACTAACAGGAGTTCTATCAACAAAAACCTGAAGATGCTAGGTCCAGCAGATAATGCGGCGTGCAAGTTTTGTTGCACAGAGGAAGAAACTTCTATCCACATTCTCTTGAAGTGTGAAACACTAGGGAGCTCCAGAGCACTACATCTGGGAACGTATGAAATAAAAGACGAAGATCTCTGACAATTGGAGGCATCCCACATTCTACACTTTTTAAGTGACCCCAAATCCATACATACATACATACATTCCTTTAACATTTTTTATAGCGTTCTTTCTCAAAATCTCTTCAATTTTTACCAAGTCTCCAGTGGCCCTTCAGATCTAAACTATCACCGCCGTTTTTTACAGTCGGTATGACACGTGGATCTAGCATCCAGTTTTCCTTTGACCTCTCTTGGACCCACTACCTCAAACTTCAACTCATCGCTCCATAAAATTCTTTCAAATACTCAAAGACAGATCTCTTCAACAATTGATCTCAACTGCTATATGTGAACCCGTGTGTCTTGGAATAAGTTTACTGATGAATACAATATGTTCATCTTCAGTGGCTGTGGTTTTTCGAGGCCGCCTCGAACGTTTTGTATCGTCAAAGCTCCTGGTGGATGCTTAAATTTTCACTTTGTAGTTCAGAGCACGTCTATGTATTTTTAAATCAGCGGTTATAGTACGAGTTTCAACCGATAGTTTTTTGGTTTTACCCATTTTTGAAACTTACAAGTCTGAACTTGGGAGAACAAGAACAATTCGTATATAAACTTCACAAAAAGATGTCTTGGTTCAAAAAGTATAGATCACCTCACGTTCTTGCATCTAACAAGGCTAACTAGGACTAAACTACAATCATTAACACTGAAAAGAATAATAAAGTATTAAGCCGGTAGTTGCAAGCTGTATATAATATAAATATGCGCTCGTATGAAGTAGTCAAATAACGGACACTATTATTTTTGGTTTGTAAGATACCAATTCGATCTTCGCTAGAAAAAAGTTCATTATTTTGAAATTTAATGAATGTATTATGAGGTGCGCATAAACTTCTATATGTATATACAAAAATATATCTTCATTAAAGTAGAAATATTCTGTTGTATCGACCCCACACCTGGTTCCATTTCCTTCAAGACATTTTCCAAATTTTACAACATGGTAGATTCGTTACGTGCCTGTACTGATATCGATGGTTCAATACAGGAACTTGATATCAAGTATTCTCCTTGTGAATTACGTTTGTTCATATATATCATTTCACTCTTTAAATCTGGATTATAAACGTTATAATCCTCTAAAATAAGTATCATGTCATCTATCAACACTAAGAAGAAAATGAATAAAAGTTCATGAACAGTACAGTTCACAAAAAAGGAATTTCAGTTTTCACACGTTTTAGAAACTCATTAATATTAATATTTTTCTCTCTAAATAAGGTGATGAAGGCCAACTCTTATCATTCCCAGTGTGTATATGCAGATATAATATAGAGTAATAAACGTAAAATTTAATTAACAATTATAATTATGGAATGAAAATTTATTTAGTTTTGGATAAAACGGAACCAAAAATGGTTGTAGCCGTAAGCGAGGAAGCGGAAAAAGAAAAATCGTGGCCACAAGTGATTGCTATACTCACAGGTACATTAATCATTTTAATTTAAAAAGTTTTATTATACCACCACCATCATAAAAAAATTACATAATCAGTGGACCTAACAATATTACTAAATTTTGATTCAAAATATTTATTTACTATTAATCACAGATAAAATAACAGTACGTGTTTATGATATAATTCTATTGAAATCCATAAATTCAGTACAGTAGCGTGTAATAATAAATTTTAAGACAAAATAAAACACTTTCGTGTGGTGAATTAATAAACACTGTCTCATACATTCTTAATTTATTTACACACTATACAATACACTTATAATAATTTACTTATAAATATCACTTAAAAAATATCTGCGATTACTTTTATTATTTCGTTCTTTTCACCACGACTATTTATTTAAAACTAACTAACTGCGCTACGTAAACTTATTTATATACTACAAATATAATTCTACAATGTTCTAGAACAAAAAGAAGCAAAACAAATAAATAAATAGACTTTCCTGGAAATTATTCAAAAGAAATAATGTAAATAAAACGCTTGCTATTAAAAATTGTTTACAATCAAACATCAAACGAATACCGTCCATTGCGCCTTCACCTAATTTTAAAATTCCATTGTAGCTGGTCAGAGCTGGCCTTCGGACGCAAACAATATGTTAGGTGGAGGTCATCTTGTATCTCTTGACATTATTACAATGTTTATGAATTTTCATAATTATAAAGCGAAGAAATTAATACCTAAGTTACCAACCAAAGAGTCATTGACATTGGGCGTTCATACTTAGCATCCAGAACAGAAGACGTGAGTAGGAAGATAGCGCTTCAAAATCAACAATCTTAACAACAACGTTAATGCCAATTTAAAACAATTGATGAAATGAGGACAAATGCGGATATTGAGCTTGATATGATAGAAATATAAAATAATGAAGTTTTCGAAAAGATAAGGAAAGAAGAAGTAGTAAAAGTAATTAAGGCACTAGAGCTAGGGAAAGCGCCAGAAAAAGACAATATAACTGCTGAAATGATTAAATACAGAAGAGAAGGAAATAAACGAATTATCAGAATTACTCATGGAGTAGGAAAAAAATATCTATAAATTGGAACCTAGCAATTATACTACCTTAATATAATGAAAGAGGCGACGTAGAAAATTGTAAAAACTACCAAAACATACGAGCAAAAATAAAGAAAAGAATATTGAGATTTACAATTAGACAATGAAGCGAGGAATCAATAGATGAAGATAATGAAATTTATTTATGTTTTATAGATTTAGTAGAAGGATCAAATGATCAAATACTTAATAATAATATAGATCAGAAGACAATAACAATAATAAAAACAATAAATATTCAGTACGAGGAAACAACGGAAAATCGATGAAATTCACCAAAAAAAAAATAGAAATAGAAGAAGAAACAATAGAAAGGACAAAGAGTGAGATGAAAATTTGATATGAGGACTTGAGGATTTCATATTCGCAGATGATTTCGTATTGACAATGAGGTCGGATAAACATCTACAGCATAATCTGCAAATATTAAATAAGGAAAATTGAATTAGACTGTTAGAGATAAAAAATGAATGAACAAAAGTTTTTCAATTTTATCTTTTATTTTTCCAAAATGTTCGTTTTTTTTGTGTAGATTAACAAAAAAATCTATGAACTGCGTTTGATGCCTGGTAAAAAAGTTATGAACGATTATATGCAAAGAAGTGTGTTTATGATCACATTTAAAGTCATAAAACTCCAGGTGAGATATTTCCCATATTTTTTTCATAAATACGCTGTAAAAACGAAGATTTTACAAAGAAATTAATAGAAATGGGAGATGTTTTGATTTTCTAGACCCAAAAAACGAGTGGACCGTGAAATTATAAAACTACCTAAATTTTTATAATCTATAATAAAATTTTGAAATTAAAGATGTAGAATAATTGGCCTTAGCATTCCCGAAAAGCACCGAGAAACGATTTTAGAACAACAATTTTTCCGGGTTTACAATCGTTTGATAATTTTTCGAAAATTTATGCAATTGCAAAATGCATTTATTACTCTAGAAAGCAATTCTCGAAAAATGGAGGACAATGCAAGAAACCGTGTCTCGATATCTACTTCTTACCAGTTTTTCCGATTTGTTTCCCATCTTCCCAGGACTACTACCCTTATATAAGAACGGAGGAATCGATTTTTGTGAGGTTATGTGAAAAATTGTTACGAAAGTTTTTCAATTAGTTACAACTGCGCGAAATATCGTTTTTCATTCCTTTTTACCTACCCCAACAGCAACCTCAATACAGCTGCTTCAATTTATTTGCAATTACTTTTACTAGAGTTTTGTCTCTTAGAAAACGTCTAATTCACAAAAATACATTTTCTACATATTCTCATAATTTAAATTTGATCTGTATTAATAATAATTATCACCTTTTCCTTATGAAAACTCACACGTGATTAACTGCTTTGTTTGTATAGCGAAATTATTTTATCACTATTATTATTATTTAAATAAAAGAACTATTTACAATATTATCATTCCAAAGGTTGTGTAAACAGATATTTATGCAAATAGAGATAACATTAAATCATAATGCTGGATTAATAATTTGCTTTAGAATAATTATTATCGAAATAAAAGTTATGACATATTTATATTCAAGCGTAGAAATATCCAGCAGTCAAACCAAGTAAGAAAGCGATCAAGAAACCAATGTACAAGCGGCGAGAAGAGCGAGTTTTTGCTTTGGTTGGGTTTAATTAAATGTTTTTCTGTTCACTATTTCATACAAATAAAATTATTTGACATCAAATAAAAAGTATAATATTCAATTTAAATAATGACATAATTTACAGACAAGTGTACATTTGTTAAGGTTAAACAAAAAGAGAAGCTAATTTAAAATCCTGTGTTCGTGGAGCACAGATTTCTAATTCCGAACGAATTCTGAATACGTCCAATGTATCTTGGGAACTGAATAAGGATTATCAATGTTGCGCATGTACACGTAGTGTGTTTGACGGAATCAATAGTTCTAGACTACTATCTGAAGGCTGGAGGTGGTTCATGTCCAATGGTTAACAATCCGTAACTTTTACAGGGACAATCTGTACAGCTAAACTGTGATTTAAAAAAACTCTCTGTTTAACTCGATATAATTAATAGTTTAGGAGATATGTAGATTTGGAGATAGTTTTACGTGCCAAGGAAACGGTTTGCCATAAAGAGACATTCTGAAAAAAATTTTTATAAATTGTAATCACGAGGATGGTCCCAGAAGTACCTAGTCTGACCTAGATTCTACCTTGAGGAAATTCCACAAAGCAGTACTAAATGATCGTCGACTGAAATGGATGAAACGTGGGTCCATCACTTCACATCCGAAACATTCAAATGGACAGAAAAGGAAGAATCGGCACCAAAGAGGGTCATAGTGTCGGATTTTTGGTATATGTAAAGGATAACTTTCATTGTCTATCTTGAAAAAAGAAAAACTTTCAACAGCAAGTAATTTGCGAGGTTATTGCAACGTTTGACCGAAGAGATCAAGCAAAAACGGCCACATTTGGCTAAGATGAAAGTCTTATTTCATCAAGACTATGCACCAGCTGAAGCAATCAAAGAAAAATAGCCAGAATTGTCAAATCGTTAAGGTTATGATAATTTAAAGCCTCACACATCTTTGGCAACTCGTGGGAAACTATTGGAGCTTGACTGATAAGTGATGCAACATCCCCCATACAGCCCTGATCTGGCACCATCCGATTTATTTCGAAGTTTGCTGAATTCTCTGAATGGTCAAACTTTCACAAATGACGATGATCTTCAATCGCACCTAGTTCTAAACTATTCTTGGTTTTAAAAAAATGTTTTGTTTTATACTACAAAACCTATGAGGACAATCTCGTGAGCGTGTTTTTGAGGGGTGTAAGCGCTTTAGTGAGAGCCGAGAGAACACTGAAGATGACCAGCACCCAAGTCGTTTTGTGACTGTTTCAACTCCGAAAACAGTGACCAAAATCAACTGAATTGTGTATGTAGATTGTCGAATGATCATCCGAATGATTGCTGAGGCTGTAAAAGCCGATAAAGAAACGGTTAGAAAAATTTTACACGAGGAATTATACTCCTGACCAAAAGCTTTGGCATCAACGGGTCTGCTCCAATTTCCTTGAAAGGTTGGAAAGAGATATGTTTTGGAAGGGACCCGATTTAAGTCTACGGAAACGGTAAGCTCCTAAAGGCCATCACCAAAGAAGACTTCCAGCACTGTTCGATCAATGGAAAAAAAGTATGGAAATATGTGTGGCTAGGGGAGGGTAGCCTTCGAATGTGGAATAATTTTTATAATAAAACCCTTTTTCGTAACCAGTCACGTTATTTAATAGCTAGACCTCGTACATATATATAATTAATAATGAAAATATTTAACTCAAATAAGGAAACGGTTCTTGAAAAATATTTTTATTAAGAGCAGAAACTTTGGCCAACAGCCTGTATTGGAAAATAAGATTGTTGAGATCAACAAAACAATTGATGATATTTAATAAACACAATTACATTATTATTAAAATGATAAATTATTAATTTATGTAAATATTTTCCAAAAACTTTATATTCCTTTATAATTGAATCACGCAAGGGCATTGATTTTTTTCAAACGTATATACTGACTTTGAAAAAACAATTAATTTATTTATTTAAGATATCCGACACGTAGACTGTTATTTTCAATCGATTACACAGACTAATGTGTACAGGGTTGTCTCAACTTAGAGATATGATATTGTTTAAAGGAGCGCTGTCATTTCGATAACTAGTTTTATGGGGTGTGCGAAGTATGTAGTTGCCAAATAATATTCTTAAAAATATTTGATTCCAAATTTTTTATCTGCTTCAAAATAATCTAATATATTCATTCCACCGGTGCTTCCACTGTTTGAAACTTTTTTGTACTCATTTGTAGTAATAATAAACAGCTCCTTCCTTGTTTTCTTCTTACTTCTTCAATGTTGTGGAAAAAAATAAGAAAAAGTTGGGATCATAAATGAATAGTGTCCATTTTGTTTTTCCTTGCGCTCTTGTTATTGTTTAATTAAAATATAGAAACAGTTCTCGTCGGGACTAACTTGAAAATGGACTCAGATAAAATTCCAAGTACTAACAGATATCATTCGCCCACCTCAAAAAAGGGCTCTGTAATTTTGACCCACTTATGGTCTACAGAAAAGCGGAACATTGTATGCTGTTCTTTAAGGTTTGAAAAATCCATTTTGAACAAATGTACGAAAAGAATCTGGAGATTATCATGAAAATATGAATAGAATGGTTATTAAAAACTAGTTTATTGAATTTCTAAGACTATTTAGGTGCTGTAATTATAATGGACAATAGATCTTGCCACAGCTATAGGAGAGAAAAGGTTCCAACAACATCTACAATAAAACAAGATAAGTAAAAATTGTTACCATCTAACATTGTACAAATTTGATATAAGAACGGTTCTATTTGAATCATATTACTGTGAATTGAACCCTATAGAATTGATTTGAGCTCGAGTGAAAAATGAAGTTACAGTCAAAAGTACTACTTTTAAACTACAAGATATAAAGGATCTTTTGACGCAAGCCTTGGAAAATGAGACAAACATTCACTGTCAAAATCGTGTTGTGCATGTCATGAAAGAAGAATATGAAATGTTCAAATTAGATAGGATTGTTTATGATCTTATAGAACCGATAATTGTTTCTTTCTGAGACATATTCTCAGTGAATCGTTTTTCATTACTTCATATAAATTTATTAACCGTTTCTTGAGTTACAAAATAATAGACAACATTCACTGTCAAAATCGTGTTGTGCATGTCATGAAAGAAGAAGATGAAATGTTCAAATTAGATAGGATTGTTTATGATCTTATAGAACCGATAA
Organism: Diorhabda sublineata; assembly: GCF_026230105.1. Lineage (NCBI taxonomy): Eukaryota > Metazoa > Arthropoda > Insecta > Coleoptera > Chrysomelidae > Diorhabda > Diorhabda sublineata. Next base: position 6,896,590 of record NC_079475.1, on the reverse strand, counting down.
TTGTTTCTTTCTGAGACATATTCTCAGTGAATCGTTTTTCATTACTTCATATAAATTTATTCACCGTTTCTTGAGTTACAAAATAATAGACAACATTCACTGTCAAAATCGTGTTGTGCATGTCATGAAAGAAGAAGATGAAATGTTCAAATTAGATAGGATTGTTTATGATCTTATAGAACCGATAATTGTTTCTTTCTGAGACATATTCTCAGTGAATCGTTTTTCATTACTTCATATAAATTTATTCACCGTTTCTTGAGTTACAAAATAATAGACAACATTCACTGTCAAAATCGTGTTGTGCATGTCATGAAAGAAGAAGATGAAATGTTCAAATTAGATAGGATTGTTTATGATCTTATAGAACCGATAATTGTTTCTTTCTGAGACATATTCTCAGTGAATCGTTTTTCATTACTTCATATAAATTTATTCACCGTTTCTTGAGTTACAAAATAATAGACAACATTCACTGTCAAAATCGTGTTGCGCATGTCATGAAAGAAGAAGATGAAATGTTCAAATTAGATAGAATTGTTGATGATCTTATAGAACCGATAATTGTTTCTTTCTGAGACATATTCTCAGTGAATCGTTTTTCATTACTTCATATAAATTTATTCACCGTTTCTTGAGTTACAAAATAATAGACAACATTCACTGTCAAAATCGTGTTGTGCATGTCATGAAAGAAGAAGATGAAATGTTCAAATTAGATAGGATTGTTTATGATCTTATAGAACCGATAATTGTTTCTTTCTGAGACAGATTCTCAGTGAATCGTTTTTCATTACTTCATATAAATTTATTCACCGTTTCTTGAGTTACAAAATAATAGACAACATTCACTGTCAAAATCGTGTTGTGCATGTCATGAAAGAAGAAAATGAAATGTTCAAATTAGATAGAATTGTTGATGATCTTATAGAACCGATAATTGTTTCTTTCTGAGACATATTCTCAGTGAATCGTTTTTCATTACTTCATATAAATTTATTCACCGTTTCTTGAGTTACAAAATAATAGACAACATTCACTGTCAAAATCGTGTTGTGCATGTCATGAAAGAAGAAGATGAAATGTTCAAATTAGATAGGATTGTTTATGATCTTATAGAACCGATAATTGTTTCTTTCTGAGACAGATTCTCAGTGAATCGTTTTTCATTACTTCATATAAATTTATTCACCGTTTCTTGAGTTACAAAATAATAGACAACATTCACTGTCAAAATCGTGTTGTGCATGTCATGAAAGAAGAAGATGAAATGTTCAAATTAGATAGGATTGTTTATGATCTTATAGAACCGATAATTGTTTCTTTCTGAGACAGATTCTCAGTGAATCGTTTTTCATTACTTCATATAAATTTATTCACCGTTTCTTGAGTTACAAAATAATAGACAACATTCACTGTCAAAATCGTGTTGTGCATGTCATGAAAGAAGAAAATGAAATGTTCAAATTAGATAGAATTGTTGATGATCTTATAGAACCGATAATTGTTTCTTTCTGAGACAGATTCTCAGTGAATCGTTTTTCATTACTTCATATAAATTTATTCACCGTTTCTTAAATTACAAAATAATAGACAACATTCACTGTCAAAATCGTGTTGCGCATGTCATGAAAGAAGAAGATGAAATGTTCAAATTAGATAGAATTGTTGATGATCTTATAGAACCGATAATTGTTTCTTTCTGATGACAGTGAGGCAGATTCTCAGTGAATAATTTTTTATAACTTTATATAAATTCATTTAGTATTTTCTGAGTTACTGTGAAATGTCTATTGGTTACAAATAATGTTCACTAAAAAATTATGCAAATAGTTCAATAATTAAACTACTTTTATACCACATCTGATTTCGAAGTACTGAAATCACTGTTTTTAAAATGAGGATTAACTATTATAGATCATATCATTTGAGAATTTTCTGTTCTATATATGTACCGAATATCTCTATGAAATATTCCAAATCTATGGAAGAAATTTATTTCTATTTTCAAATCAAATAAGGTCTTGTACTGGCAATGGAACATTTTGTTATATTTTATACTCAACTAATTTCTTACATTTCTTATTCAACCGATCTTCAGTTCTCATAAAGCTCAATTTTCGAAAATTAAACTTCCTTTTCTCTCTGAATAATTTGAGTGTGTCGAGTCGAGAATTTTTTATATGTTGCTTTACCTATTAATAGGGTTCCGTAGTTAGTAAGTAGCATTGAAAATTTCTTTTCCTTTATTTGTAATACTATGATTCTATAAGCATTGTATTTCTAGAATGTCTAGAGAGGTAAAAATAAGGATGAAGAGATAGAAGATTCCAAATAGGTTGAAAATAGATTTAAGAACAAAATTTGTCTTATTGGAAACTTTTTGTAATTAGTTACGCGTTGTGTAATACAAAATTACTAATATACATATATGTTTTTTACAGCATCCCTAGTGGGTTTCACCAGTGGATATCTGTACGCTTGGCCATCGCCTTTTCTATTAAAGATAAGTCAAGATAACGTTACTTACAACATATCCGAAGAACAAGCATCCTACTTCGCAGTTTGCCATTCATTAGGAATGTTAGTACTACCGATATTAATATCCCCAGTTGTGAATATATTTGGCAGGAAGAAAACCCTCCTGATAGCAGAACTACCAATGGTGACGAGTTTATTAATGAAAGCATTCGTTACCGACGTGTGGTTGTTGTATCTAGCTAGATTTTTAGCTGGATCTGCAGACGCTATAGTTTTTGCGGGACTTCCGGTGTATATTGGAGAAGTATCGACCCCAAAAGTTAGAGGAATATGGGGAAACTCCTTCATTATAGCTGTTTTTACTGGACAATTTATTATAAATGTAGTTGGGAGCTATTGCAGCGTGGCGGATACGTCTTATATCGGTTTAGTAATACCCGTTTTATTCCCGTTTCTTTTCTATTTCGTACCCGAATCTCCATATTATTTGATTATGAGAGGAAAAGAAGAGGAAGCTAGACAAAGTTTGAGGTTTTTAAGAGGCAAACAACACGTACAAGTCGAATTGGACGCACTAATAACTTCAGTTAAAGAAGAAATGCAATTGAAAGGAAGTTGGGCGGATTTGATAAAAATAAAAGCGAATCGAAAGGCTTTAATTGCTGGATTGTTCTTAAGAACCTCTCAATTACTTACAGGTGTTTACGTATTTATGTCTTATACGCAATTTATTTTTGAAAAAGCCGGAGGGAGTATCAGTTATCAAACATCGGCTATTATTTATACGGGATTAACGGTATTTATGTATTTGTGTTCGGCTTATGCGTCTAAATTGATTGGAAGACGTAAAGCTTACATGTCATCATTATTATTAGCAGGAATTATTGTTTTAAGTGAAGCAGTGTATTTTTATATAGATAGTGTATATACGTATATAGATTTAGAACCGATTAAATGGTTTCCCTTGGTGGGAATGCTCAGTTTCGTTGTAGTGAGTTCGTTTGGTGTGGGTATAATACCAACTTTGATGTTGGGTGAGTTATTTGCAACTAGTGTTAAATCTAAAGGAATAAGTTTGTTGACAGTAGCTTTCGCTGCGAATATTATAATAACAAACAATATTTTTTACTATTTCAATAGTTATACGGGACTGTATGGCCCTTTTTTCTTATTTGGTGCTTGTAATATGTTATTTACTGTGTTGGCGTATTTCATCGTACCCGAAACTAAAGGAAAAACTTTAGAAGAGATTCAAGAAACTCTGAAAAACATGTAACAGATACTTTTCAATCGGAGTAAACTATGTTTATTATTATAGAAATAAATACTGTGATTTCTTCGTTGCTTTTATTTCCATAATACCTCTACAGCAATTGTAAATATGAAATGATTTATTGTAAATCTGGAGTTAATATGTTGGAAAAGTTCTATTGAAAATGATTGGCTAAAAGGATAAGATGGTGATTGTTTGATATAAACTTTTAAATATTAATTAACACTGTTGATTTCAGTTGAAAATGTTAGTGTAGATTCAGGAAAATCTTCCACTAGAGCAGAGGTGTCAAACTCAATTTTGCAGAGTGTTATTTATCAAATTTTGAATTCGTAGGTGAGTCAGATTGAAAATTAAAAAAAATTAACTGAATTATTATAATAGTTTATTTATTAAATTATATAAGTATATAATATACGATTATTAAAAGTTATATCAAAGTTATAAAAGAAGGTAGGCAGTAATGTTGAGCTCGAGGATCCAGACACCTGACTTGTCTTGTTTTTGACAAGCTCATTGATGTCAGGTATCATATTCGTTGTAGATATTTTAAGAATTGATTGGAGATGGTCATTTATAAGTCTTGTGCAATGCTTGTTCTTATTTATTTTCAAACATCTGCTCACATAATTAGGTGCTACCAAACATGCAGAGAACTCGTGCTGCATGCTTATTTAATTCCGTGTAATTATCCAAACTCTTCAAATATGTATAAAATATAAAAGCGTAGATATCATTAAATTTTTTTTTCAAAATACTATCCGATTGAAGATCTATCAATTCCATTTGCAAATGAACTGGTGCCTGTAAAGCTTCAAATTGAATGAATTGTTGAAAATTGGGAATTCCATTTCAATCATTTTGTGAAAGACACGATTGTTGAATTCCGTAATCAAATTTTGCAGAAGTTGAGAATATTCATCCAATTTTTTATTGGTTCACTGTGCCAAATGATTTTAGATGAGAGAAATGGTCTAAAGTTTGATTTTTCACCCGATTTCCCCACAGCCTCAATTTTGTTTTAAAGACTTGAATATATGAATACATTTGATTGGCAATCAGGTTTTTATCCAATAACTTTATATTCAGATCAGTCAAGTGTTTATTCATATCTACCAAAAAGGTACAATTAATCCTCCAGTCATTGTCATAATCAATTGGTTTGCTTTTTTCTAACATGAAAGCTTGACTAGGGTCACTTATAATGCAAAAAATCTTTCTAAAACTACTCCGCGACTGAGCCAACGAACTTCGGTGAAATAAGGGACATCAGAAAACTTTTAGAAAATTTACAATTTTAATTATAGGTTGCATGACAAGATCCATTTTTAAATGTTTGGGCGCCAATGATTCCTGATGAATTATACAGTGAAATCTCACAAAATTCCCTGATGTTTTCTGTTTCAATTTAGTTACAACGCCCGAATGTTTGCCAGTCATGATAGGAGCGCCATCCGTAGTTGTGCTGCTAAGTATATTCCAGTTCATATTCTAATATCAAATATTCAATTGCAGAATAAATATCATTTGCTATTGTAGTACCTGTCAATGGAACGAAATTTAATAGTTCTTCAGTTATTTCAAAGTTACTGTTAATACCTCGTATAAAAACAGCAATTTGAGCTGTATCAACAGTATCAGTGTCTAGTCAACAGCCAGTGAAAAGTTTGTAATTCCTTAATTTTCTCTTTCAGTTGGAGAACCAAATTTTGAGATAAATCTTTTTTATTTGAAGCAATAGTGTTTCTTGAGAAAGAAAAATTTTGAATAATGGACTTTCTGGACTTTGGAGATTTCTAATACAATAATAAAACTTGATTTCAGGGCATCTTCGCTCAGTTACTGTTCTATTACAAATCAAACACAGTGGTTTACCTTCCCATCCTATAAAATTGTAAGCAATTTTCCATTTAGACTGAAAAACTCTACACTCACTATCAACTATACGTTTTGATGACAATCTGCCAAAATCGTAACAATTATGAAATTATGGATATCGCACACGTACGACACAATCAAATGCACAGTACCTTCTCCAACCCTATCGCTTCGATTACTCGACTCAACTGACTCACGTCGCGCCGACGCACTCATTTTATATGGTTAAAGAAGGTTCTAGTGAAGACGCGAGGCGCGTGGAAGATTCTATCGTTCCTGACAAAAATAATATGATAAATGATATTTTCGCTTGCTGCTAAGAGATGGCGATGCTATCTTTCTATTTCGCTTGTATAGGTACGTGCTGCCCTTGAAATTACTTATAAACATCCGTAGACTTGAGACTACGACTATTTAATACGTCCAAATGAAGTATAAAAGCTCTAAAAAACATGATTCTTCTTTCTGTGACACATTGCGATCGCGGGCCTTATTGGCGGAAGCGGCACGCGGGCAGTATCTACAAATGCTACAAATGAAATATGCTGCAACTCAATTTTTCTATCGCCAAAAACTGTGAGATGCATGAAATATCAGATCGGTTAGTTTTATTGGACTTGAGAGTCTTGTCTTAAGTTTCTAAGTAATTAACTATATCTTATGTCAATGAAAACTAATTGTACCGGGTGAGTAACTGAGAACGGCTATATCTTAGGAACAGTTTATATTACAGCATCAGAAAAAAATTTATACGAAAATTAGCCCAAACACGTGGAAATTATTTTCATATTAGATCCACCAAACTAAAGGACTTATTTGAGCATGTAAAATTGAAAATGCAAAATGCTCAAAAATTCATCTGAAGTTGGCACTTTGTATGTGTTTGACCGATGTTTTTAAACTTGATGTATTTTAGATATTGTGGATTTTCTTGACAATGTTAAATAGAAGCATAAAAGTTTGTGTAGATCTTTTTATAGTAAACTAAATTAACATCAAAATAGTGAAAACCGCATCTCGATATCTCTTTTCTCTCCCAAGATATCTTAAGAAATGTTAAGAAAGAATTTTTCTTCAAATGTCTTAGGCTGGGTTCGCCTAAATGTAAATTGAAAATTTATTCGAGATTGAAAGTTCTTACATTGGCCTATTAGTAGTAATTTAAACTGTTCTCATAATAATCTTATTATTGCTGCTAGATGGCGTTATCTAAATGTAAGGTTGATATTAGTAACAATGATAACAAATCATTCAATAAACCATAAAATGAAAAGTAAATATACAATGCTTGCTTGGTTACTAAAAATTCAGGATTCTAGTTTTATAAATAACAAGGTATAGGTATAAATTGTCTGAATTTGGTAAAAGGATTATGCAGCCGTGCTATTTGTTTTGGCTCATATTAGATTCATAAACCTTTGACAAATCTGTAATATGAAATATATCTGCGGCTTCGTTGATCACTAGCGCCTCCTGTAGGTTTAAACAGAAATTTTAGTGCGCTCTACGTTGATTTTCTGCGCACACAATGTTGCACACTACTCTAACATTCTGAAAACACAAAAACAAAACTGTGTATCACTCCAAACAGAGGAGCATGCTAGCAGGAAGTCTTGGAACTCTCATATGATAAAATATAACTTCTGAAAAAAGCTTTCATAGGTCAAAAATTCCACAACGACGGAGAGGTAGAGGAGTAAAGGATTTCTTCGATAAAAGTATTAAAAAGCTTTCGGAGAGGTGACAACAACGTTTAATTAGAAAGGGGAATCAGCTAGAAAAACTACAAATTTTTGTAAATATTTTCGATAATAAATGAATGTGTCAAAGCGTTCATATCGATCATATCATTATCGGTTTATCTAAGTCAATTATATTATTAAAAAATCCAAAGTCCAAAAAATTATTTCTCCTTCTTCTATATTAACTCTGTTAAAATCTTCATATTTCCAATTCAAATATAATTTACCTAAATATTCATTCATGGATTATGAGATCGAACGTATTTATTTTGGTGTTTCTTTAATCTCTAGTTCTTAATCGTTCAATTGGTAATTACGTATATAATTGGTCTTGGGGGAATCATAGTTCAGATTAAATGAAAATGTATCGTGGGATTTGTATTCATACGTTTATTTAGTAAAATATAAATTTACATTTAAATTGATACCAATATAATCAACGATTTGTTCGTAGAATTACTGTATAAGTAAAATAAGATTTTTGATAGAATTACTTCCAAATTGATGCTACAATAATAAGAGACATCACAAAGGTAAGCGAACCAATTATAAGTATAAAGAGAAACCAAAAAAACTTAAATTATTAGGAGGGCAGTTCAAATATAATCCAGACAAACGCTCTGACACATTTATTTATTATTGAAAATATTTACAAAGATTAACAGTTTCCTATGTACTTTCTCAAACTATTTACATATTTTTACCACCAAATTTTTGACCTCTGGGGGCTTTGATATCTCGCCAATTTTCTTTGACAATTTTGTGTTAAACTGCCCAACAGAAATCAGAAACTATAATTAATTTTATAATTAATTTAATGAATGCTTCTAAATGTCTTTGATTCTAGGTCTTTTCTATTTTAAAATTTGTTTTTTTAATAATTTTTTGAAGAAAGGTGAAATTTGACGTTTTGACTTTTCTTTAAGACTTTGTTCAATCAAGCTACATGTACATATTGGAAAGAACAAAAATATGTAGTTACGTGCATACAAAATAATAATCCAAGTGTATCTAATAAAAGATCTATAATTGTCTTCAGTTGTAATAACTGCGCTTGGTCTGACTCTTCTTCACGTTCGAGCCATCGGAATGCAAAATCCAGTGCTTGGAATGCCTCACCATGAGATTATCATAAGTCATCGCCTATCAGCAACTGAAAGCCTAGATTATCACACATAAAATTTTCAAACCAACCAGAACTTGCAATGAAGATTCTCACACAAAATGAGCTGTCCAGAAGACCGTTTTTACACCGTTTTCGCTTTTTTCATAGTTTTAAAATTTGAACTGCCCGCCTAACTGTCAAGATTATGCGCGTACCTGGTAATTGAATCAGAATTATTTTTTATTCCTGTTATAGTTGATTCACAAACATCGAACTCGATAGCTAATGTGTGATCCAATTCACTTTTTTTTAACTGCGTAATAATTTCCTTTTATCCTTCTATGCTGTAGCATAAAGAATGTCTTGTCTGCTTCATTGTCAACTTTCTCTCATGGCAGCTAGATCTCTAATCGTCTTCAGTTGTAATAACTGCGCTTGGTCTGACTCTTCTTCACCTTTGAGCCATCGGAACACCATGAGATGATCCCGAGTCAACTTCTTCGGGTTCCTCAATTACATCATCGTCCTATGTGAGATCTTCACCAAGTATTAATTTTTTAACAATTTCATCGTCGTTCTGCAACTGAAAGCTTAGATCATTATACAAGATTGGTTTACCACTAAGTTTCAAGTTTAATTCCAATGCTTCTTCACATAAAATGGGCTTACATAGTTTTAAGATTTGAGCTTCCCGCCTAACTGTCAAGATTATGTGCGTACCTGGTGATTGAATCAGAATTTTTTATTCCTGTGATATTTATCAAATAAACAGAAAGGGTTTCATATGATCAAAGGCAATGAACAAATTAGGTATATAGCTCTAAGTAAACCTCAACATCTAATTTCAGATAGAACAGATACACACTTATGAACCAGATACAAATATGTCACGAAGCAGTTTCTGATAAATAATTTAAGATGGCTTCCGTGACAGATGTTCTAAGAAAAATAATTTTCTTTTCGTTTAATTTTATTCAAAATAACAAAAACTAATTCCGATAATCGAACGTTCGGATAATCGACGCTGTACTGTATTCAAAATTAAAAACTATATTTTATAACTTGACTATCATAACAAATAACACAAAAACACAAAATAACACAAAAAGGAAGGTCATAGTCGCACTCGTAGGTATAGTAAAGAAATGCTTTATGCGGTTTAAATCAAAGTTTTGTGAATGGTTCACGATCGGTAGGGTTTCATCCTAGAATGCTTCGGACCTCCCCATCGATCTTGTACACCCTAACCGTATTTGTATAAAATTTTGTGAAGTATATGTCGGTGCCGTATAAGCTGTGAGAAGCAGAATATATTTTCTAAAAAATGACTTTTAAAATATAATTATATAGTATATGTTATAGATTTAAATTATCCAAATATATAAGGTGCTTCTGAATTATCACAAAAAAATTCAAATAAAAATGTAATATGTCTTTTATTATATCAGAAGTTATCGTATAAATGCATCAGATTCACTTATAAATCGTGGACAAAATAAATCTGAATACGAAAATAATCAAAAAAAGGTCTAGCAGGTTGATTAACGTTGTGTATTGATTATACATAATTAATATTTAACACATAACAAATCTAAAATATCAGATTCTGTTTTTCTATAAAGAGTTACATCTCTTTTTAAAAACCGGCAATAATCACCCATTGTAGCCGGAGTTTTTAGAACTTGTTACATTAATTTCCTTTGTTCTCATAGCTTGGTGTAACCTTTCACCTCGCTCATCTCTAATAACTTTTAAATTCTCATGAAAAAGTGGTGAATGGCAATAAAAGAAATCAATTATTAATGACTTACACCTGGTAAACGATTTTTAAGAATCTAAAAGTTCATTAGCTAGCCAAGTATTCATAGTTAGCATCGATATTGTTGCCCAAAAATCTTCTCACAACACAGGAAATGATTATCGCCCAGACAAGTTTCTAATTTGTAAATTAATAAAAATATTCTCTATAAATTTGCTGATTTCAACTTTCCGATATTTAAATTCTTCATCTTCTTTATGGACAGTCTTTTATTAGTCAAAGTTTGATGCAAGGCTGACATTTCTTCTATAACAGTCATAAATTCAACATTTCAATACCCGATTGAAATTCTTCCCGGCAAATTGGTTTTATTTAAGGACTTTTCGGAAACTATGATTGTGTTAATCCAATCATGATCTGAATATTCAGAAATTAATTCGATTCTTGTTCTTGTAGACCAGAATGTAAATGTGATTAGCTAAAGGATAGTTCCATTTGGGTATGTTTTTTTGAAGTTTAAAATTGTTAATTCCTTCTTAAGTTCGAGTTCAAATCCTTTTTGTTAATATATTCTTATCAATGTTAAGATTAACTCTTTCTAATTGTCCCTCTTGATTAACAATCAACCCTGGATGTTGAACAATCAGTTTGTTTGTAGTGAAGGGTGAGATATTCCTTCGTTAGAGTGAAGTTAATCTTTCATTTAGATTATCCTGGTCAGTTGTAAGGATCTCAATTTCCGTAGCAGTGGCGCAACGATTTATTTTAGTTTATTGATGATTGAGTCATATATAAAGTGGTAGAAATAGAAAAAAATTGTTGAGCTAAATTTATTAGAAAATGAGTATTCGTAAATTGGAATATATCGAGAAAAATTCGAAGTTTTTACAGAAATTTGGTGATATTTTCTGGAATATTTTACGACTAACTTCGAATTTCTCGCATTATCTCAAATTTTTTGAGCTTTTTTTATAAATCTTCAGCCATGTAGAATATTTCATCTTCTTCTATTGTGTTTTTCCAGATTTTTTAAAATTTTCCCCGAATTTTTCAAATTCAAGATTTCTGAGCCTTACAAATTATTTTCTAGTTTTCCAGGTTTAATTCTAACCAAAAAATTCAATAAATTCTGAAATAATTTTTAAACTTTATGTGGAATGAAGAATCGAATCACGATTTTTTTTAAAATTTTGTTCTTTTTGTCAAATTTTTTTGTCGTATTGTTCGTATTCTGCAATATTTGTCAAATTTTTCCACTCTTTTTTTTAATTCTCGAAAATTCTTTGAAATTTCCTAATATTTTCAATGTTTCAAGTTCCTTCATTTATTTTTTACAAATTTTTGATGATTTTCGGATGTCTTTTTTTCCTATTATTCTAGCTTTTTTATAATAATTCCATGAAAATCATCCGAATTTTATGACACTCTGGTCGGAACTACCCAATTCTCCTTCAGTTCCCCTGATGCGACATTTTTCACAAATTTTTCAGATATCGTTTCGGATTGTTATAATTTTGTCACATTCATAGAGTTTTTTCCAATTTTTTTCCTAATTCATACATTTAACACCAACAGATTCTTCTTAAAAAGATACAAAAATAATTTGGAAATTTCTGTCAAACATCTAAAATTTTTGTTATTTTTTTCGAATTTTTGATTCTGAATTGATCCGAATTATACAAGTTCTCAAATATCAACTTCGTATCATTCATATTTTCCAAGTATTTTTTCAGATTTTTAGAAATTCTTTAGAATTTGCCAAAGTGCAAAATTTGAGAATTTTCGAAACTTTTGATAATTTTATCGAATTGTCTATACTTTCACTAATTTGTTAATATGTTTTAATCCTTTGTACAAACTGAACTTTTAGATTTATTTCGTCTGATTCTCCCAATTTTCTTGTTTTTTATTTATTTAATTTTCTCTCAAACAGAATTTTTCCAAATCTTGCAATATTAATTTAGTCTTTAAAATTTCTCTTTTACTTTAATTCGTTTCGAGCAAAAAGGTCAAGACATTATTAACAAAATACAAAAAAAAAACATGTTTATTTCAATTTTTGTTTGTTTTTTTTTTCGATTTTGAATCATTAGCTTTCGAAGTTTGTTCGTATTCTATGCATCAAAGATTTTTTAATTTATCATGCATCGTTTTTAAACCTTCCCTGTAACAAATTTCGGTATCATTCGATAAAATAAATGAGAACAATGAAATTGTACGCCAATGAGAAAACGAAATTCCTAAGGCCCTTGAGAACTCAATAGTAATTAAAGTAGGAAGCAGGATATATTACCAGACCCCCGAGGAAACCTACAAGATACGTAATCTTCTTGATGATGATTTGTATGCTCAATGAAAACTTTGTACAACAAATAAAATAGCTACACATGAGTGACTAAAACATCTCCCTTTTACATTCAATATTTCATTCTTCCATAGTTTGAACTAATGACCAAGTTTCTTGTAATGTGTAAGTATTTAAAATTATTTATGTGAAAAAATGATTTATATTCTGTTCTCACAAAGTTGTAGTAAGATGCATCAAAATGCTTTTTTATAATAGCAAAGGATCCTTCTACCTTCAGCGACAACCCATCATTGAAATAACTAAGTTGTATTACGAGTGTATTTTCTAACGTATGATGACAACCAAATCAGCTGACGACTGAAAGTCCGCCAGCTAGCAGACATAGTAGGCATTTAGAAAAGTACAGTACGTAGCATATTAAGTGAAAATTTGGACACGAGAAAGCTGTGCACAAGATAGATGCCGCGTTTTCTCACAGCGTCACGAAGATGTTTCCATCGATAATCATGGGTCAACAAAAATCTTCCTCCAGCTCGAAATTTATCTCGCTGGTACACAGACGGTTCAAAGACAACGCAAGGAGCTAGACTGGGCATTTTTGGGCCAAAATACAAGCTCTCCATACAACTTGGAACATCACACAACATTTCTCAGGTAGAGTTGCTAGCAATAAGCAACTGTACTCAGAAGTAATTAGTTAGAAACCTCTATAGAAAGTACTCTTATATTCTTTCAAATAGCCTTAAAGGCTCTGAAACTTAACCTAATATAACCAAACTAGTGTGGGAGTGTTAACAAACTAGAAACACTAGGGGGATGGCAGACAGCATTGCGAAAAAAGAGGAAATGACTCCATATGACGTCACTATATACTACATCGATAACGAACTGAACGAATGACTGAAGAATATAAAATGATATCAGCTGAGAAGTTTGAAGAACATGTCGTGATGACCAGGAATGACATTAAACCGGTGGTCACTTCCCCGTTAAGTACTACCCTAAGACAATGGTTATGGCTGAGGAGGTCAAATGCAGATTCTGCGAGCAAGCCATAGAAACAGTAGAGCATCTTCTCTGCGAATAATGTCCTGCCCAATTCGCTAAAAGGCTTAAGGACCTTGAAATAGTAGTAGGGAAGTAGGACACAAGAGCCCTCAAAAAATAGCCTCCTTTAGGAGGAGTCTATGTATTTTGGAAGTAGAACAATAAGATGTAGAGTCTTGTACAAAATATCTTCTAGGCTGTAAAGCTAAAACGACGAAAAAAATTTACATGTGAATGTAGGTAAACTAAATGTAGGTATTACTCTAAAAACATCTCATACATTAACATCAGATGTCTCTGTATACCTAGGAATTGATGACTTGACCATATGGAATTATTTTAAAGTACACTAAACATTCATAATTCCACCAGACCTACAACAGTCGACCTTCGCTTGCGACGGGCTCTGATAAATATCCTTTAAGTAACCAATGATTTTCCAAGTTTGAGATGTTAAAATAAATCAATTTCTCATAGCATGTAATAATTCGTCTAATAAAACGAACAGTTTTCGACAAGTCTAGGAGATGTTTAAATTCGACGATTCGGTTAATTCTTGTGACACTTTTCGACAACTTTTTTAAATCTGAACGTATGATTTGTATCTTTAGAAGGTCCAAGGAGTCCCAGTATTTACTGCTTCTCTTGCAAGAGAGAATGATTAAAAGGAAGTAAAGTAATTGTACTCTTCATAGAACTAGAGACTAGTCTTGTGGCCGTAAAACCCTCAAATGTTATCGAAAGTTGGCATTTCAAATTTTTCAGCTGCTTCCCATGAACATTTATTTCTACTCCTCATACTCAGGACAACGGGCATAACCGGGTAAATTTTAGATTTGACTTGTGCGAATCACTTGGACTACCCCAATCAACCCAAACTTCCTCAACCCTCAATTGGTCCTTCTCCAATCCATTATTTGACAGAAACCGAATCGGATGAAAGACGTTGGTGTAGAAAAGCATAAATAAGATGTCGGAATTGCTCCAGTAAACATATTAAAAAACTGACCACATATTTTTGTGCTGTTTGCCCAGAAAAAATAGAGCTATGTGTTTGTGTGCTTCAAAGAGTACCATGGCTATTACCATATAAATATGAGTACGTATTTTTAAATGTAAATAGTATTTTTGCAAACTAAAAGTGTAAATGAAAAGTTTAAAACTAAATTGTTTGTTGTTGCTTTTAAAATAATCCTAATAAAAATTATAATAGTGTTTTATTGATATAATATTTGATTGATCATTTCATTTATAATAAATTTTAATGAAATATCTATTAATTAAATATTATAATCTGTATAAACAAATAATTTTCAAATTCTATATCCAAATGAACGGTAATAACAAATTAACTTGTTGATATTAAATTGCTGAGTCCACTGCTATAAGGGTTTGCCTAACTTGTTTCTAGTTAGAGGGCGCCCGTCTTTCTGGAATGACAGTACCTTTTTGCAGTAAATATTAAAAAAAATTTTTCCCTTAATCTATATTAAAAAAATTTTTAAGTCCACAGGTTGTTACCCTTATCATAAGGTCAGCATTGAACGTGATAAATTGAGGCATAGGAATTTTCACTAGATGAAAATCGAATTATTCTGTACACTCTTGCCATAATTTCAAATATTTTCTGTAATAATAATTCGTGATACTATTTTTTATTAATAATCAAGATATTTCCAAAAATATTTAATTTAAATTTGATAAGAAGAAAAAGAGAAATATCAATTTTGACTTCCAATAATCACATAACAGAATATAATGTATAAATTATAGTTTTATAATGACTACTTTAAATATATATTTAATTATCTATTACAATTATCAGTGTTTGAGCAATTATCAACTTGTTATTAATATTTTGAATGATGAAATATTTAATTTCATTTAACATTTCCAAAAGCTGCTATTTTACACGTTTCGAATATCATAGTCGATATAAAATATGAGAATTCGTAAATTTTATATAAAAAAAATGAATTTCAGGAAATATTTTTCGCCCGATAGGAGACTTTGATGTAACATTTGTCTCTTACGATTTACTCCATCTCTTCTAATTGAGTCACCCAACCCAGCTTATAAACATCAAAGACTTTCTTTGAATCAGATTTCTTGCTAAATTAGGTGCTTAATCTTTATTAACCAACGCCATTTTGGGAATAAAAAATTTCATAGTCTGGCAACAATGAACGAAAATTTTCTTATTACGTATTTGAATAAAGTAAAGTTTATGAATCATTGATGTTGGGGTCAATAATAAATTTTTAGGGTATAATATAAACGTGTTTTTTATGATTGAAATTTGTAAAAAACACACGTTAAGCTCGATGTGCTTTCGTAGCTGATTACCATGAACAATTCACGTTAAAAAATCTGCTCCCATCTCAAGTTTTGCGTTTTATTTGTACTTTTTTGATTCGTATTCTGGCCCTCATAATCTATGTAATCAAATATCTTTTTAAACACTTTAAGCCATCTTACTCACGTAAAATTATCTAGTAGGATGAATATATATCTTTTTCCAAACTCTTAAGTTGTACCTCGTAGCTAACTCGTCGTGTTTTATTTCTTCGGGGATCTTCTATAGTTGTTTTTATTTAGCATTTTTGATATTACAGAGAAATTTGAACTTGATTCCACTTTTTTCATATTAAATACTCAGTTTTTCGATATATGTCATTTAAGACAGAGATTTGACCGGGGCTCTTCATTTCCTCATGTTTTTAACTATGTAATATGCCATTCGGCTTATTAAGCTTTTCTTCAAACATTTTAGATATTGCTTTGTTTACGTATTGTGGCACAGTAGTCACTTCGGATTTATTTATTCTAATTTTCAAGTTTTTGAAGAAATTAATTTGTTATCCTACTCCATCTAAAAATAAATAAAATAAAACCTCTAAATTGATTCGAATTCTTCCTTTACCTATCTACACTTCAAGCAAAAGTAAATTTTAATAAACTTGTGATGATTTTATTCTTTATATTCGCTGTTCTACAGCTGCCAGGTTAGGAGTTTCCACAACAATCACCAGACTACAAACTCAACCTCAATTCTAACATCTGTGACTCTAGTTGAGAGCTACAACCATCCCGGATTTCCATAGATAAGTCCCAGCCTTATCTTTAATATACAAGGTGTCTCACGACGAGTTAAAACTATCTGTATATGGCAATATAATTATAGTAAAATCATGAAAATTTCTACGTTTGATTTTACGGTTACGATCTTTTTAAATAAAATATTTTCAAAGATGACCGACATCCGTTTCTAACGAAAGTCGACTAAATATTTTTTATTTTAAATAGAAACACTCTGTATATTAATACATTTTTGAAATGTATGTAAAATTGTAGTATACTTTTGTCTAAAAACTTTTTTCGAAAAATGCATACTTCTTGCTTTATTATTTTTTTTGTAAAAAATTTGAACGCTATAAATTATTTTTTTAAGAAAAAACACTTAAAGATATGAAAATGGTTTCTGTTCGGTTGCTTTTAGGAAAGTTAGACGTATTTGAATCCATGCTGAAAAATGTCTCATTTTATACAGGGTGTGTATAAAAAGTGTTCAAAGTTTAACTTCATAAATATCAAATGTATTTATTTTTTTATAATAGAACCATCCGATTTTTTCTATTTTAATGAATTCAGAAATAAAAAAGTATTTTTTTTCATCTTTCAAGGTCTGTGTAAAAATCAAATGAAATTGTATTTACTAATCCTATTAAAAGTTTTAGTCATTTCCGAGATATTTGAGGTTTTAAATTATTTTAACAAGTTTTAATTTTTTATGTATACTTTTAGTAGGCTTAGTAATAAATGACACTCATTCAACTGACAATAGTCAATTGTTTATACTTTAGAAAATCTTTAAAATGGCTCGTTCTCAATTAAATAACGAATAAATAAAATTTAGACCACACCTGCATATTTAAAAATTTACAAAAAACATTTAATATCTGGATAACAGAGAGGTTTAGGTATAGGAAAATATCCATGAATTTGCCGTCTTTTTTTAATGAAATGAAAAATTTTTCGACATAGTTTCAAATACGTCTGACCTTGCTTAAAGAATCTGAACAGAAACCATATCTTTAAGGGTGTCCTCGTAAAAAAATAATTTATAAGGGTCTGTAACAGTCAAATTTTTTACAAAAAAATTTTAATAACTCAAAAAGTATGCATTTTTTGAAAAAAGTTTCCAAACAAAAGTATAATAAAATTTTACGTAGATTTAAAAAATGTATTAATATATTGAGTGTTCTATTCAAAATAACAAATTTACAGTCGACATCCGGTATAACTGAAAGTCGGCCATCTTTGAAAATATTTTATTTGAAAAAATCGTATCTGAAAACCCAAACGTAGCAATTCTCATGATTTTACTATAAGTACTTTGCCATATTCAGATAGTTTTAACTCATCGTGGGACACCCTGTATAGACAATTCTGAGTTGTTTTTGGATACGCAGTTAATGCGAATTTATTATTTTTTCAATAAATTTATTTATTTGTTGCTGAAACTTTTTTTATTTTTCTTACCAATAAATATTAATTTGGATATTCGTTTCCAGGTATAATTTTAGAATGCTTAATTTTTATTTTAATTTAATTCATAAGGTGTTTCCAGCTTTTCCGCCTTTTTTATTAATATTTAATGTCGTTCGTTAAAAAGTTGACGACGTCCAATTTAATATTAATTGCTCACCCCATCTGAGTACTAATTTTTATATACTTTAATTGAATAACCGAATACCACTTCCTGAGGAAGAGTCTCCTGCCGGGGATTTAAGATAACAACTATTTCTATAGTCTCTTTTCATGTTAATTTTATCTGTTGTAGTTCTTTCTCGGTAGTCCTCCATGTTCGTATAGGTCTGACTCTTTTCCTTTTGTCTATGTTCCAAAAATTTGCATTTCTATTATTCTTTCTATTATATGTCTCCATATAACAGTATAGATTTTATATTGGTATGGAATAGTCGTAGTTTTGTTGTTTTTGAGATACTTGTAGAAAACAATATTTTATTGTTTTACTCTTCATTCAATTTCATTTTTAGTATCTGCTTTTGTACTGATTATGTTTATGTTAAATCGTATTTAAGTTGAGTTATTAAGAAACCTGTTACTAGTTTCCTTTCCCATGTAATTTCTGTGTTGTTAATAATCATCATCGAGTTCAAGATCCTCCAGTTTTTCATATAAATCCCTGTAGATTCCTGATCTTTTATCGTCTGTTTTTTTATTATTCAATCTGTTACAACATTAAACAGAGTTGAAGACAGAACACTTCCCTGTTTCACTATCTAAGTGGTATTATTCTCAATTTTCCATTTACTTATAGCCTCTTAAGAGAAATTCTTCACGAGTTAATCATGACCAAATATATTTTCGATACATTCGGAAAGTTGTTAGATTAATTGTTCAAAAGCTCCATGTCCTTTTTCTTTAAGCATTTAATTGCAGAAAAAAATAGATTTTTAGAAGAGTTCCACAGAAATGAAGCACGGTTTCATAATCTTGGATGAAACGTGGATCCATCACCCGAAACAAAATAAAAATGGACTGGAAAGGAAGAACGGGCTCCAAAGAAGGCAACGACGGTTACATTTCCAGAATAGAGAGGAACTATCAACGGGCGGCGAGTATTATGCGAACTTATTTCAATGTTTAAGCGAAGAAACCAAGAAAAAATGGCTTAGAAGAAGGTGTTATTGGCAAATCAATAGATTAAAGTTTGGGTTCGCCAGATTTAGCCGCCTCGGATAATTTTCTGTCCCCGGATTCCAAAAAATGGCTCGGTGGAAAAAGGTTTGCCTACGATGAAGAGGTGGCGTAAACAGTTGATGGCTATTTTGAGGAGCTTGACGATTCTTATTATAAAAAATATATCCAACTTATCGAATATCGCTAAAAAAAAGTGTATGGAGCTAAAAGGATATTACGTTGAACGAAAAATATATTTTTTGTGCAAAATTTTTCTGTTTTCTTTGCCAGGTACTTCTCATATATATCAACAAGACTATTTGTTAGCTCACTTGTTAAAAATTTCGTGTTTGTGAGCGTTGTAGTTCCATTTAAATAAATTCAACTCAATCAAAAACTTTTAACTAAATTTGGCGGGTTTTTGTTATGTTTGCTAAACAAACATATATGCAATTTAAATTTCCACTTAACGCCTTTGAGAAGCAAAGTTTTATTCAATTTTAAAGCTCGTGAACCAATCTGGAAACTTATACAAACATAAAAGGGTCTCTAACTAGAAAACTAAAGGATGGAAAGAGTAGCTTAATATTATAGGTCTGATAGTCTGATAGGCTGATGTGAATAATTTTGAAAAATACCACAGACAACATCAAGTTTACGGAGTATAATTGGAATCATAAAAATTAACTGCCTGATAAAGGATATTGAGGAAATTGGAATGTGTCGTAAAGATATGTTTATAGTTTAAAGGTCATAACTTAGAATATTATGAAAATATTTATGGAGGAGATGTTTCAATTGGAATCCAATTTTCAAAACGAAGTTTTTGAGCAGCAAAAAAGAAACCAATAATAGAATAAATAAACAAAATATTGGTATGATTGCAAATGGAGAAGGAGATCAATAAAGAAATAAGGAGATCAAATTAAAAATTTTGGCAATAGTTGGATTTATTAGAACAAGAATTTAGAGCAGGATAGAAATTAAATATGAGTGTAAAAGACAATATAAGCAATTGGTACAAAAGGAAACGAAACCTCAACCAGCACATGGGAATATGGGAGGAAAAAAGGAGAAGAAAATGTAGCAAAAAATAAGTTTTTCGGATTTTAGAGATTTCAAAAATAGTGAGAGCAAGATTGAAGAATTAAGAAGTAGGTCAGCAAAGAAATAGATGGATCAAATAAAAGAATTTGAAGCAATCAAGGAATCAACTAAAACTGTGGAAGAAATCAATCAAGAAATCAACTAAGACAGTGGAAGAAATTGGTATAAAAGGAAATAAAACTTCAAACATGAAAAGATCAAAGGAAAAAAGTAGAATAAGAAAATGAGTTTCTTCTTAATTTTATAGAATTTAAAAATAATGAATGCATGATTGACGAATGGAGAAGAATATTAACAAAGAAATAGATAGATCAAATAAAAGAGTTTGAAGCAATAAAGGAATCAACTAAAACTGTCTATAAGACGGTGGAAGACATTGGTATAAGAGAAAATGAAACTTCAACAAACACGTGAGAAGAAAGTTGAAGAAAAGAAGATAAGTTTTTTTTATTTTGAAGTATTGAAAAATAGTGAAAGCATGATTAACGAATGGAGAAGAATATTAACAAAGAAATAGATAGATCAAATAAAAGAATTTGGAGTGACAGAGGAATTAAGTGAGACTGCAAAAGACAGTATATAGAATGGATGAATGAGTATATACGGGAACGAATCAATTAACACGAGAAGGTAAATGGAGAAGAGGAAAAGACAAAATAGTAAAAAATATAAATTTCAAAAATAGTGTAAGCAGTATTGAAAATGGAGAAAGAGATCAACAAAGAAATGGATAGATCTAATAAACGAATTTAAATCAATAAAAAATTGAGTAAGACTGCAAAAGATACATCCGAAAATAACAGAAAAAGAGAGCAAGAAAAATGAACAGAAAAGGAGTTTTCCTAATTTTATCGTTTTATATGATGAAAAAAATCATTTCGTTTAATTACATTTTACTCTATTCGTAAAGTATGTGGAGTAATATAAAAACCAATTGTTGCAGAGTATTTCCTATTAGTTCTTGAAGAAATATCAAACTTATTAGTTTCGTGAGTTCATTTGATTTTTAAAGTTCCATCCAGCTACGTTTTGGTGTTTGTAGTTGCCTGTTGAAGTGGCAAATTGTAATTCCTTCTTCTAAATAGAAATAATATCGTAGCTCTGCGTGAAATTAGGAACAAATGATACAGAAACATTATATTATTTAAATGAGACATGAATTGGAAGCCCGCTTAGAAAGATTTTTTGTCTCCTACCATTTTAACGTATCCAAGAAGCTTTATGGATGAATATTCGTACTAATAAGCTGTCTCATACATTTTCAATGAAGAAAACTTGAGATACGCTTAACAAAATGTTTCAAATCAATACAATATATGTTTCAATAATTTCATTCCATATTGACGGTGGAAGACTTTGTCTTTAAAGTAGACAGCGTCATCATTAAAGAATTTAATAGTGAACTTCCAGTCGTTTAATTCAAGTTTTGCAAGAAATTTAATAACTGTTTGTCTGAAGTGACATCAAATGATTCTCCACTCTACCGAAATTTTATTTTCGTTCATTTTATTAGCCAAATTTCTCAAAGACATTCGTAATAAGTATGAAGATTAAAACCAAAAAAAAAATGGAATTTAAATTTATAAAAATTCGACAAGGAGAGGCGAGTTGATGTAAACAGAATGTATACAATTATGTCAAAATTATCAATACTGAATCCTAAGATGTATGGCTTATTGATTAGAGGTTATATACTTTTTGCTCCTTGTCTTTCTGCGTTTTATAAAATCTTTTATTCCTTCCCACTTTTTTTCTTTATTTCTTTTCATTGTGGCTTGATTTTTTATCTCAATGTTATTTCTCTTTATGTTTTGGTTTCATCATTGTTTATATTAATTGTCTTTATCTTATACACTCTGCAGCTCGATAATGAAGACTCTTTCTCATCAGTTCTGCGCATCTTTAATTTGAACATTCATATCTAGCTTCTCTTCAATAAATATTTCAATTATCAAACCCCGCATGACCACATGACCTTCCTTTGCCTTCCAAATCACTCGATCTTATTTTCTAAACTGTTTTCTGCTCCTTGATGTATTTATTCTCCTTTTTTAAATTGTTTGTTTTCTTCGTGTAGTGTTTTATTTTCATCTCTTCTTCTTTCTCTAATGTAAGCAAAATGCTTGTTTCTCCTCGTATCCTCTACCGTTTAATTATTGGAGAGGTTGTCGCTCTATCTCTTGCGGGGTTTTCCAAAGCTTCGGCGCTCTAAGGGAAGCTTGTCTCTAGCTATTTTGACCATTCTGTCGTCTTTCATTCAACCTATGTGTTCGTTCCACTCTAAACGCTTACTTTGTCAATCTTACATGTTCATCTAATGTCCTCGCTTCTCTCCCTGTCAAAAAGTGTTTTTCTAGCGATCCTGCGCACCATTTTAATTTTATGTTCGATGTGCCTGGTCTAGTTTTCGCTGTGTATGTTAATATAGGCAGGATGGCAGCCTTGAAGATTCGGTATTTGATCTTGATTCCGATATATTTGTTTCGGAAGATTGTATCGTTCAGGTAAGCTGAGGTTCGTGCTGCTTTTGCCGTTTGGTTTCTATGCCTAGATAATTAAATTTCTTTTCTAGTTTTATAATTTCATCATCTACAACCAGTTTGCATTTCGTTTTTGCTGCAAATATTTTCATTTACAAACTTTTTGCCGTTGTGTTCAATTTGAATGGTTGAACAATATAGAGCTAAAAGAATCTTCTTATCGAATACTTTGGTAGTTATGACATTGATTTTAGCCTGTATTTTGTTTCTCTGGTAAATATTTTCGATAGTTTTAATGATGTTATATGGGATTTGCCTGTTGTATAGAAGGTGTACCACTTCCTCCAGTTGTATTCGGTCAAACGCCTTTTCCAGGTCTATAAAACACATGAACGCCGGTTTGTTATACTCGATAGATTTTTCGATTATTTGTCGCAAGACAAATATCGCGTCTGTACAAGATCTTCGTGATCTGAATCCATGTTCATTACTCAATGTATTGTTAGCTGTTGTTTCAGGCTTCTCCCGCCATATTTAAGAAGTTCATTTGGAATGCTGTCTATGCCTGGATTTTTCTGTTTTTAAGTTTCATTAATGCGGTTTCTATATCTCTTTCTTCTATTTCAGCTACTTCGTTATTTGTGATTTCTGGAATGTCCAGTATACTTTCTGTATCTTCTTTTTTGTACAATTCTTTAAGATATTGGACCCAAGCTTCTTTTGTTATGTGGTTTGAGCTAATATATTCACTTGCTTCTTTTCTTTGAGTTCTGATGAATCTCCACATCTGTTTTTAGAGGCCATAAAAGTTATTTTCTATTTTGTTTTTAATATGCTTCCCAATACTGTTCTTTTTTGCCTAACTAGTGTATTGGTATCGTTTCTTACCCTCTTATAGTCATCGTAGTCTTTTGGCGTTCTTATTGTCATATATTTTAGATAAGCCTTCCTTTTTTTGTAACATTGTTCTTTGACTTAGTTGCAGAACCATGGGGTTTTATTGGGATAGTGTTTTTGCTGTTTTATATTTCGGGTGCCAAGGGCTTCTGTTGCAGCTTCTATTATGTCTTTTATGTTTTTCCCAGCTTTCATTCTCCAACTCCTTCTGCTCCGCTAATTGGGTTCTTGTCAACAATTTTCATCTCTAATTTTTATAATTTCTTCAAGCGTATGTTGTTCCTTTTTAATTGAAAACATTCTTCAACTCCTTCATCATTTCTTTTAGAATTTCCATATTATCATCTTCTTCGTATACACTTGGTGATAATCTTGCGATTTTCAGTTTTTTTCCGAATAGGTCATCAATTTATTTCCTCTAAAATCTCCCTATATCTAAAGAATACTCGTTACTTCTCATTTTTGTCTTAATTTTCAATTTTATGTTTTTCTACATATTTTATATTAGATTTCTTTAGCAAATTTTCTAATAATGCATAGGACTCTTTATAACCAAGCAACACTGTCCATTTTAGGTTGTGATGGGCAAGTTTTCATCACTAGGGAACTCGGCTTCAAAGAATACTTTGAGGATGATCGACTCAATACAGAAGAGAGCAGTTCAACTCATAGGCGATCAAGAGCTCACCTGAAACTTGGATAACTTAGAGCATAGAACAAAAGGTCACTGACCTGACGCTTTTTTACCGATACTCGAAAGACAGACGTGGATTATGAAAACCGATTTTGCCTACAGACACCCAAAACTTCAATTTACCGAGACTCATTTAAGAGAAGGGCAAGCCCTATGGAAATAGCTACCAAAGTTCGTTTTTCCGAGCACTACAACCTGGCAGGCACTACTCGAATTACTTGCTTTTTACATAAAACAAAATCTGACAATGAGTGTCATTTGGATAAGTTATACAAGATTTTACTAAAAATGCATACAGAAAAATGCAAAAGACATTTTTTGTAGATAATTCTTCTAGGAACTTATTTTCATAAATTCAGCTCACTAGGAATTTTTCCGTAGATTGAGGTTTAAAAAGCCTAAAATGACTGTACTATAGCCTCAAATTGTCATGACTACAAGATATATAATAGTTACATTGCCAACAATATTTCACATACATTTTTATCATGATATCACCGATTTTATTCTCGGATGTATATTATGAAGTGTCTACTCGTAAAACCGGTGAAACCAGTAAAAAATTTATTCCAGAAATCGCTCTACAAAGAAATTCTCAGAAGCGTCAATCTGTTTCTCGTAATAGACATATGGAAAAGCGGGATATCTACTCGAATCTACTCCATAGTGGAGAAAAAACATGATAATTCCGATATTCAGTCAAACTAGGATCCAGGAGAAGTAATATTTTATATAAAACAGAAATAAGCTTCTTGACGATCTGACAATCCACTTTAGTAAAAAATAACACCTCATATGTTCTCCATTTACTCATTACTACTAAAGCATATAGACGTACTTTTGTAAAAGTAACATAATAACTTGAACCGTAGGGAGAAGCCTGATGTATGGTTTACTTATGGTAAGATAAAACAGCGCGTATTAGTTTTGATATAATCACTGAAAGAGATATAAGCTTAATAATTATTATAATACATATATCTTACTTATATACTAAATTGAAACATTCAAGTCAATTGATTGTAGAATTCTGCCACAAAAGTATAAGGTCATTCATGTTGAAATGCCTTTGTCGATTTTCGGAACTTATTATATATATTTGCCATTTTTAATTCTGAAGGTAGCTCATTTAATAATTTTATTTTGGCACCAGATCAGAAGTGGGTATTGTTAAGTAAATAACCAAATTTTTTCTTTTAGTTGGATAGCTCCTAGTCTCTAGGTCGAGTTGTGACAGTGTTTACTAATCAAACAAACGGATTCTAAAATGAAAAGAGCGGGAAGAGTTGAAATTTTCAATTTTTTAAGATAGATTCGCAGAGGTGCAAACTACTAGACCCCCAGAAAGGCAAATCATAGCGAAGATGCGATTCGAACAACGTGTAGTAAGTTGTTGAAGTAATATGAATATCGAGCTGTTCAGACACAGATTTCATGGCAAAACAAGCAGAGGATACATGTTCATCATTGAGGAGTACCGTCAATATGTACTACAAGAAACTTGATCGAATTTGAGGATCGTATTGAAAATTTATTGAGTTCTAGAGGTTGTAAAACTCCTTTGTAGGATAAAAAAGTTTTTTCAGTATTTAAACGGAGACTGTTCAAGTCAGACTATAGTAATAAGGTCATAGTCCATGGAGAAATGTGAAATTTGTAGATATATCTGGACTACACTAGTTACGCTGGTGTCATCTGCAAGTAAAGTGAATTTACTATTCGTAAGTTTGTAACATCATTAATGAATAACTAAAAAAGAACTGGATCTAAGACTGAACCTCTTACCTCTATTACCAAAAAGTTTCAACATTCAAGGTAAGATACAAAATATTTAAAAGAAACACCTCGGATGCATAATATTCTAGTTTGTTGATCAGAATTTCATTATCAACACAATCGAAGACCTTAGCGAAATCACATAAAACCGAAGAATAGAAAACGTAGCGTCATTAGTGCATTTATTAGTTAGGAAACCAAATTGTTGAGGTTTCATTCATCTTACAGACCGCAATTGGATTTTCTCAAAATTTCTTTGCACCAATCGACTTGAGCTTTTTTGTGCGATGCGAACTTTTTGATATTCAAATGCTCATGCAATATTGAATCTATTCGAGTGAAAATATTGCCCGAGTATGCCTCAATCTCACGATATGTCATATTTTCTGGCACAACGGCAGATTTTGGACGACCTTCACAGAATTAATCCTGAACTTCGATCATTATAGATGAATGTTTCAAGTATCTGGAAACAACCCAAATATTACTCGTATGACAACATGTTCGCAGTACGCACACCGTTAAACATGTCAAACTTTATGATGGCAATGTCACATATATTCACATCGGTGTCATCAGTCATATCTTAAAAAGTAGCCCTCGTAAAACATGTTATTTATCAAAATATACGAAAAGTGATGGACGTTTATTTTAGAAAATATCAAAACCGAACCATAGTTAATCGAAAAGTTATGATGTCATCCCTCTATATTAAGTAGAAGTATGCAGCACTTTAAGAAATGGGTTTATAATCTTTCCACGTGCATAGCAAAACTCTGCACTGCAGGCTTTTATGAAAATTTCCTTTTAATCACTCAAGAAGGTGCTTAAAATAACTTCCAAAGCTTGATTTTGGAGTATTAACTTAATTAAGAAATCTCGATCGAAGAACATTCAAATTAGGATTCTAATAGTTCTTGATGGGGGTTTAGAATTTGAATTTCCAAGATGATCTTAGAGTTTTGGAAGTGGATGTTCAAGAATTTATACGAAAATTCGAGATTGGTTTAAACATAAATAAATAAAGAAAATACGAGGCATATGTTAAATATATAGCGTGTATTTACCTCAACACTTTTCATGTAAACACACCTTTAGTTATATTTACATTTTACAGTTTACTTGTGAACTTACGTTTGTAAAAATTGTTTATTGACAATGTGGTTGTAATCTTGTCAGTTGTGCAATTACATAATTTCGAAAACGAAATGTGTTTAATTATAACCTAAATACTTTCAAAACATATGTCACTATCAATAATAAGATATGAATAAAAATCCTGCAACTTTACCTACTGAAAGAGCCTGCGACGCCTGGAGAATTTTCCGAGGGCGTAGATGATCAAAGGAATTAGTAATAGAAGGGTTGCTACTCAAGTTTGCGATATGACAACACTGATGTTATAATGTCAAATCTGACACTGCCATCATGAAATTTGACATTTTTAATGGGAAACGTACTCAGAACTGGTTTCATATGAATGATATTTGAGTTGTTTGTAGATTTATTTTATTCAAATAATGCAATTTAATCGTGCTATGATTTTCTATGACTTTCGACCTAGATTAAACCAACAACAGTGTGCCTATCAACTCGCTTCGACTTTTGGTGATAAAGCACCATCTCGGTTTTCCGAATTCAATTCAATAAAACTTATTGTCACCACTGTTCCATTAGAGCAACTTTGTACGGTCAATTCTTAGTGGTACACCAGGATTTGTTTGCAATGCGAATTCTCACATATCAGTTGAAACAGTTTTTGAACATCGAATTGATCGGTCATCCGCCGTACATTCGTTGTTTGGAACCATCTTATTCACGCACGAATACGATGTAAACCAATTTAAAATTTAACAATAATATGATGACTTTTGTTGTTAGGTCCCGTTGATTTGATAAAATTCCTCTTGTTAAATTTCTTAGTTCTATTATGTTTTCTAGTAGTAAACATATATATAAAATTTTCAGGTTTTTCTCAAGTCAACAGTTTCTGATAAATGGTAGAAAATTTTTCTTATTGAGATATCCGGTAAAAGGAAAAACCATAACTCAATAAGTACGCATCATATTTCAGAATTTGACAAGAAGAGGTATTAAGTATGATTAAAAATCTCAGTGATCGACATGGAGATAGCACCTCCAAGCAGTAGGAAGCACATGGGGTTTGAAACCCAAAATGAGGAATTGGATATACAAATTAGCCGTGCGACTTTTCATAATCTATGCAGCTTTCATATGGTGACTAAGAACAGAAAAAATTGGGGAAACGACCCTAGATACACTGCAAAGGGTGGTACAGGATCTTTATAGAAAGTGAAGCAGTCAAGTGTGCAATAAAGACACACTTAAATAAAATAAGAAGCCAGACAACGTGACTGCCGAAAAGGATAAATGCAGAGACTGCGCTCCCACAAGGCTAGTAAGTATTCTACAATAATGGCTTAAAATGAAAAATGGAGCCAGATCATTGCGTATGACAAAAACCGCCGCGATGGAAAGGTATTCATCCTATCAGATATCAGAGCAGTCCTTCAAGAGCATGACTTGACAGAAGAATTTGAATAAATTATATAAGTTAAGTTAAGTGATAGTGATAAGTGAATTTTTATAACTTAGTGTAGTGTTTACATAAATTGAGACGTAAGAGACAGTGTCTATTAGTTCACCGCACGAATGTAAATCATACAATAAGTACAATCGAAATAACGCCTTTTAGTTGTGTTCTATTTTAAGATCATGTCGTTCGTGGAAGTAAGTTTTTCAGCGACAAATTAATTTTTTCCGATAGGTTCAAATATTGTGCTTGAAATGAGTCGTGAACTTTAACAAAATTAAATAACTTCAGAGAAACGCCGAGTCGACGAAAACTGAGAAATTCTCCAACAGTTTGCAATTCTCCGACATTTTCTACGCTTTTAAAGTATAACTGCTGTCTTTCGTTTAATGGGGGCTTGTTTGTGAAGAGAAATTCTGCGAGATTTCCTGTTGTATCCACAATTTTAATAAATAAATGTAGTGGATTGAAGCAACAATCAATAATATATCTATTAGATATTAAATTTTTACGAATACGAATAGAGCTATCTAACAAACATTCTTCAACGACTTGTTTTGATCTAATACTTTTCATTATCCTTAATGTGAGTTTTCAATCACTCTACAATTATCAAGGACCATATTATAACGACTGCTATTTCTTTTTTCTTACTTTGAAATTCCGTAAATACTTAGAGAGACTGAATGGATTGGAATTAATCACAAATCTATATGGAGAGCTGCTGAAAAACTTAACCAGCCCATGAAATCAAACCCAAAGGAAATTGAAAACGATCAAATTCAGGAAAAGCTACACCTGGAGAATATTTTTAAACCACATTCAGCTGAAAATCCCAATAATAGTGAAGACATCCTACAGTTTTTAGACTCGCCCTTACAAATGACCCCACCTTTGAAAAAATTCAATATTGCCGACGTCAAATCTGTAATAAAAAAAGATGTAAGCCCGAGGGAAGCTCCGTGCTACGCCCGAATTACTGTTAAACTGCTCCAAAAGCTGCCAGGTGTATACATGAAATTCATTACTTTCTTTCAATGCTATTCGGAGACTGAACTACATTCCGCCGCAATGGATAGTAGCACAAATCATTCCTAAACTTGATAAGCTCTCTGAACAACCAACATCACATAGATCAATTAGTCTACTACCAGTATTTGAAAAATTATTCCTTAAAAGAATGATGCCCATACTAACTAGAAATATAATCAATCCGGATAATCAGTTTGGATTTCGACACCAACATTCAACAAGCGGAATAGTATATAGATGAATCGAAAAAATGACCTAGAATCTGTCTGTTTTCCTTGATGTGTCGTAGGCTTTTGATAGAGAAGACATTCAGACTTGTCTTATTTAATTAACAGGTACTTCCGAATTAGTTATCAAGATGAATATTCATCGCTACATCCTATAATAGCTGCAATGCCACAGAGTAATGTGCTGGGCCTCGTGCTCTACCTGATCTACATAGTTAATGTCGCTACATAAGCCTATGATACTGCAATACTTTCATTCCATACCGAACCAATCAATATTTCTGCAAAACCAAATGAACATAATCCAATATTATGGCATAAAAGTCAATGAATCTAGGTATATCCATCCAATCTTCACACTGAGAAAGGAAGCTTACCCTGAAATAAAACCAATATATACTATAAGCAAATGACGTTAAATACCTTAGTTTACATCTAGACCGAAGGCTTACGCCTTCGGTCCAACACTTTTGGACCAAATGCAAACAACTGGGTTTAAAATTCCGCGACAAGTATTGGTTAATCGGAAGGTACTGTAAACTAAGTCTAAGTGATAAACTCCTACTTTACATTATAATTATCTATGGAATACAGTTATGGGGCGCTGCATGCAGCTCAAATATCGATATACTGGGAAGATTTCAATCAAAACTATTAAAACAGATTTTTGATGTGTCTAACGATGTTATTCGAAGGGACTTAAACTTGCTACAGTCAGAGAAAAGATACAGCACAATTAATGTAAACAGGCTGGATCTACACCTGAACCATCTGGAGCTTCATCCACTGGACAATAGCCAGAAATAATATAAAGTAAAACGTGTAAAGACATTTGACTTAGTATATAGATATGAGTAAATGTAGAAATAAGTTTAAGATCACTAGCTCACACTAGAATTTTAAAGGACAGTAATCAAGCGATTACGGAACTTCATGTATTCAAATCACACTATTTTGATTAATATTAATTGGTTTAACAGAATGCAAATAATAGATGTTTACTTTAGACCTATTGAGTGAACATAAATTAAAGTAAGAGGCGATCAGTTTAAATATCAATTAATTTCTAATTTCTACAACAATTATTTGTTGTATTTTGATTTCGAGCCGTTACTTTAACTTGAGATGTTCTTAGAAACTTATTATCTATTCTTGGAAAGAAAAATGTCCACCCATTTCGCATGTCGAGTAAAGTTACTTTAGGAAATGTTAGTATTAAAAATTTAAGGCATTCAAACCCTTTGTATTATTAAAATCCGCCAGATTGCTAATGGAAACTTCTAAATTTGGAACAAAAGGACGTAATTTCAGTCAGTTTGCATTTGATTGTTTCTCTATTTCACCTTTGTGATTAAGAACAATGAAAGCGTGCACAAAATATAGTCAAATGAATATATTTTTCATGTTTTAACATACGCTAAATCGCACACAGTCCAGACCAATCATGAAGAGCTCTTACCCAACTGATACCTAGTTCATCTGGATACTTCGCACGCCAACGACGACGACGAAATTGAATTTTTAAATTTGTGCTAT
Source organism: Diorhabda sublineata (assembly GCF_026230105.1). Lineage (NCBI taxonomy): Eukaryota > Metazoa > Arthropoda > Insecta > Coleoptera > Chrysomelidae > Diorhabda > Diorhabda sublineata. The sequence continues at coordinate 6,864,988 of NC_079475.1, read as the reverse complement.
TGAAATACGTATTGCATGTCGTATTTTTTCAATCATATCATCTCTTGTCGAAGGTCCATTGGTATAAACGAGATAATTCATTCGGCCCCAGAAATTTCAAAGTTTAAATAAAAAATCTAACTTACACCAAGAGACTTACGACAAGAGATATGATTCAAAGAATACGACGATCAATACGAATTTTTCGATAGCAGAACCTGAAACTGTTATCTTATCCACCCACCAACGACTGATTTCTAAGTTGTCAATTGTTACATGGTTGCTTTAATGATTTGTTCTCTAGTGGCATTAAAAAGATTATTATGGGAATAGTTTGATTTATTGCAAGTAAGAACTTTTTTCCAAAATAAATTTTTAATTTCAGTTTGGGCGAGCCAGTAGTTTTAAAAAAATTCTCGCCGCTTAAACATTTATCAAGATATTTCGGAACATAAAAACATATCGATAAGCGTTTTCACTATTTTAATGTTAATTCAGGTTACTTTCAAGAGACCAACTTGAAATTCTATGCTTCTTCTTCAATTTACCAAGAAAAATCACAATATCTGAAATATATGGAACAACGTCCTGTAGAAAGAGGCGGATTTATAAATTTGACGCCTGTAGGCTACTCATTTTCTACCGCCTCAACTGATTTTTGAAATTTGATACCTCAATTCACAATTGTAGCGTTCCAAATCAAAACTCGCCTTATCCATGCCCACACCTAGCAACTCTTGTGCTCTGCTACTTTGAAATATTTTTTCTTTAATGATTTAATTTTTTAATTTTAATTATGGATAAGGCAAGTTTTGAAATATCTTTGTGGGTGAGGTGGATTTTGAAACGTTTTTTTTTTCGCATAAATTAGTTATTGATCAAACTAAGGACCACAAATTACAATTTTTTTTATTGAAATTTAAGCAAAATACAAAAAAAAAGCAAACATATTAACTAAACTCTATAAGCAAAATAATATGAAAATCATAACTAGACCCTAAGCTCTCCATTGTCACTTTATGTTTTTGGCAAAAGTTTTCGATATCGTCAGAAGCACCAACTACTTCATTAGCCACCTCAGGGCTTAAAAGGTTTTTGTAAAACGATAGTTCCTCTTTCTCGACCCATTATTTGCGAAAATGTTTTGATAAAAGCGATCATGTAACTTTTCAGGCTTGACAGGTACTCCTTTTTGAATAATCATAGGACTAAAAGTTGAAAGATTTTTTCCTCTTTTTAAGATCTGTTTAGAAACAGCAGTGTCTGAGTTGTGAACGATTTCACCCCTTATTAAAATATTATTCGCCGAATTTTTGGTTATGATGAACCTTTTTTCCTCGGAGAACTTAAAATGCCAAGACGCTACGTCTTTACAGTAATTTTCAGCCTCCTATTTGAAATTCAAAACTCTGCAATCTTGCCCTAAACTTTTAACTGTACCATGTTTTTGAAAAATCTCTATGTACTTTCTTGGCTCTACTATAGTCGCCTCTTTTTTAAAGCAGCAGAGCAGATTTGGTTAGATCCTTTGGGAAACTCGTTTTGTATGCAAGTGTATAAAAAAACATTGTCTTTAGTTAACTTCTAGTTTGAGAAGCATTTACCACTGTAAAATTGTACGGATAAAGTTGACGACTGTAGTATGCCGATTGATCAGGTGCTTTGGGAATGACAAAGAATTTCTGGATTCTCTTCTTTTAATGTTGAGAAAAAGCATTAGATCTCATTTTGTACACTCGCTTTTCAGTCATAAGTCTTACCTTGGTTTTCTTGAGACTTCTCAATTTTGTTTTTTTCGGTCAGCTTAATGGATTTTGAACAAGCATCAGTTGCCGGGCTGCCAAAACCTAGGTTAAAACAACGAACAAAGATGTTTGTAAAAAATGTCTTCTTCACTTTAGGTGGGCTTCAGCATAATCATTGTACATTCTAAAAATTTTGTTAATATTCAATCCACTTGGTAAATATTGCCTTTGAATATTTTTGCTTCGGCAATAATGACTCTCAACGCCTCTTAATTTCTCAATAAATTCTTTTACGCTGCATCTACGAAAGTGAACGTCTGTCCCCTCTCTTTTCTCCTGAGGCAAATGGCCTGTTGAGGCATGGTCTCGAGCAATTTTCTTTAATCTATATTTTGAAACATCCAAGATCTCCATAAAAGTTTTCTTACAAACTTGTAACTGAAAATGTCCTGTATCAGTTACTTTGATAAAGTATTTTGTAGTGACCCATTTATTACTACTGTTTTCCTTTATACTTCTACTTCTTGTAGGTTTTTTTACTGACATAAATTAAGTAAGAAAGCATCCTGTGAAATTTTTGTTACATTGGAATAAAAATTACTATGAAATGTCCGAATATCTCTCATAGTTAATTTTTGGCACCAGTATGTTTTACCCTTGTGTCCACATACAGGAAATTTAGGAAGAGTTTTGGCAGAAGATCTAAAAAAAAATATATACATGAACATTACTGCGTTTTGTCTTAGGAAACTATAACATACTAAAATACTACAAAAAATAATTGTTTACTCGTCAGGAAACCAAACAATACAGATGGAAAAATATGGAGGTTCTGATCACTTGATGCCGAATCAAGGTTGGGTAATTGGATAAGGCGTCTTTTGAAATGACAATGTACTCGTAGTTGGATAAGGCGAGTTTTGGTTTGACTGGTTAACTTAACCATATAAAATACAGGATAGGGCGAGTTTTGTTTGGTTTTGCGATGCAGGGTGCGTAGGTATTAGGACGAGGAATAATTATAGAGCACAAACTCGATTTTCACTAAAAATGGATTAGGATTAATTTAAATATAGGAAATTTCAATATGATGCTTTTAAATAAGGTGAAGTATATTTTAAAACTATTAAACACTTATACCGGGTGTTCAGGGCACTTGATGCGAAAAATTCGGAAATTAGTAGATAATGTGAAAATAACAAGTCCCGGAGCACCCTGTATAATATCTTTTTTCAATTATTTGTTTTTGTTTATATTTTTGAATTATAAAACCACAGCAATAAATTTATGCTGACTCTTTAAATTTCAATAAAAATTCAAAAACTCTTCTTTATGCGAACAGTATTTTTTCCCAGCTTTGTAAATCCAAATCAAAACTGCCGCACTTATGCTTCTAGCAATTACGTTGCTAATTAAATTGCTTAGAATCTATATATTTTGTATTGTTGGATAAAAGCTCTTTCAAACAACAATGAGCTTCGAAAAATCGGCTAAGCAGAACCGGACTTACAGTCATTTTTTCATATGTTCCCACTCTTCCCCACCTCTTATTTGAAGAGATAGACGGAAACTTTGTTGAAAAATTCGATTATCACATATAAAATGCCCTTAATTTGTTATACTTTTCAAAAAAATTTTTCCCGATTCAATATATTCTAATACATCCTCTAGTGATGGACCTAAAATAATAAAAATAATTTCAACGTGTTTTTGGGGCCACTTTTGTTATATTTTTTTCCCCTGAAGCTGTTATATAATCCGTTTATGACATATGACCGACTACTGTTCTTAGTTGCCCACCCCGTACGTTTTGTAAATCAATATCTTCGATGCCAATCCTGTTGAATGCAAATTTAAATAATTTTACTGAAACACCTAAAAGTTTTGTCAAGTGAATATACCAGGAATCCAATTTATTAATATGATGTACTCTATTTCCAGTATTCGGCACGCGGACTACTCGCTAATATTAATTAGGGTTTTGCAAAATTAATTTTTGAATTTAATGGCATCTCGTTATAAACACAATGAAGCTACGATATCAAATATGGAAAAGGTTTCAGCGTAATCCTGGTTGACGTATATAAAATAACTTCACATTATTTGATGGTTATATTTCAATTAGCTAACTTTATTAAATTTACACTTCTAATCGAATTAAATAATATGTTTTGGATACAATTATGAAATAACAAATTATTTCGAAAATATTCTACTATATTTATATAAACTTCGATTCGTATTTTCATCGTTTATATTAGGTCCTTCGATAAAGGATAATGGAATCTGTTACATCCAATGAATTGCACTATATTTTTGTAATACGAAGTTGATACAAGAGAATAGTTCTAGAAGTACCTTGTCCAACAAAAAAACTCCTTTTAATTCCATACACTTTTCGCTGCGATGTTCCATAACTTCGATACCCTTTTTATAATAAGAATTGTAGGAAAATCTTTGACCACCGAACTATTTTTCTGTCTTGGAACAGAAAATATTCCGAATGAGCTTAATTTGGCGAATAGGGTGGATGAGATAACAATTGAAACTTCAATTCATGAATTTTGACCATTGTAATAACGGATGTGTGAACTGGTGCATTGTCTTGTAGAAACAACACTTTCTTCTTACCCAAATGCGGTTGTTTTTGCTTGATTTATTTGTTCAAAGCGTAATACTCGCCGTTAACAATTTACCATTTTTTAAGATGACCAATGAAAATTTTCTCACGCGCGTCCCAAAAAATCGACGCTCCAAAAAATCGACGTCATTACCTTGCTCACAGATTGAACGGTCTTTCGCAGTTCTTGTTCCATTGTGAGCAAACGCGACACCCATCTTGCTCACAGCTTTCTCGTGTCCAAACTTTCAGTTATTATGCGATTTATCACCCTTTTTTAAACGCCTACTATGTCTGAAAGCTCGCGCATTTTCAGTCGACGATCATCCAGTATCACCTCATGAGGTCGACCACTCCCATGTTGGTCTTTGCAGGTGGTACGGCCTCGTTTAAACTCTACTACCTAATATATTACTGTTGATAACGAATGACCAGTCTCACCCAAAGTTTAAACATGTTCAGCTTTTATATTGGTTAGGCTTAGATCTTTCAAATAAAAGTATTGTATTACATAATGATGAGAAATTTTTCCACGTATAAAAATTCACTGAAAACTTTTGCTATTGGTGACTGCCATACAAATATTAAACAACTTGGCGTCTCCAAAATTGAAACAAATGCTGTATAGATTGTGTACTTTCTAAAACATGGTATTTTAAAGTAACTACCGCTATCTCTAGGTCAGGCCAGGTACTTCTGGGACCATCCTCGTAATACATTAAATTTGTTTTTATTTATACTTATTGGACATTTTTATATGTTTTTCGTGATGATTTGTCGTGATTTTAGGTCTCTTTTCATAAATGATTAGTTAAAAATAATAGATTTGACGTTTGGAGTCATTATCAGAACATGATTGACACCTGCATAATTGTAGGTGATCTATTGAGCAATCTAATGATGTAATTTCATGCAATGACGTTTGACGCTGCTGGTCTAGAGCGTCAAATGAGGTCACTTGGTAGAATTTTGACTTACCCATGTTATCGATACGTGGTACATGATAAATATTTTATACTATTGTATCAATAATTTGAACGATCAAAATAATTCACTCATTTAAGTGAAGAATTTAATCAAGCCACTATTAAATAGGTTATTTACGGACAGAGGTAGTATATTTTATTGTTTTTGTCAGAGTTTTGAAGCTTGACGCTCTTATACTTGAAGCTGCATCAATTTAAGATGGCGCTCCAGTCGAAATTATACTACGTGACTTCATTTGACGCTCTAAGTTGGCGTCGAGGCTCAACATGAAATTGCACCTTAACAAATTGTCAATATCAGCTGTTGCCCATTTAAACATGGTTGCCGTTGATTTAGACTAAATTTTCTCCCGGAAACCTGGTTTTGTTGGTTTTTTTCGACGATGCAGTGATGTGCTTAGTATAGGTAAGCGGTAAATATAGTCTGAAAGACAAAACTTGTGAAAATGAGCAGGATTCTAATGAAAAGATGTTAATTTCATCTAAAGCTTTGAATTTGTCCTTATAAATTTCGGTTGCAGCTGGGTTATCACTTTGCAGCCCTAAACTCACTTATGTTTGATAAACTTGAACGCAACAGTGGAAATTATATACTCCCGTAATTTCAGCACAAAGTGAATACAATTGTTCTAAACTATGTAAATTGTAAGCTTCCTTGCGGACATGAAAAAAAGCTGAAAAAATTCTCAGGTCTATTATTTCCACTGAAACAGATATTCAAAGTATCTATGGAGTTCTCATACTATAAAACAACTTTCACCACCAGAAAAAAACAAGAAAAGCTTAGATGGGTACATATGGGAAAATCAACTGTTTACCCACGGCCGCCATTTTGACGTAGATTAGATGTTTACGTAGTATACCTAATTGATTAATATAATTATTGAAGTTGTCAGTATCAAGTGATGATTTGATCAGAACGGAAGATTTTCTATCAAAATAGACCTAAAATTGAGACGATTTCAAAGAAAAAAGAAAATATGATGCAATAATTCAATTATCTTGTGAGCGGTAATTTGCGCCATAACTTACGCAAGTGAAGTTTGCAGCACGATTCGCATCTATTAATCTTCATTATTCATCATTCATAAAGAATTCATCAATTAATGATTCTTTAGTGTGAAACTTTCAGCCTCTTAGTTCGAGTGAACTTTCTAACAATTTTTGTTTCTATATTTGACACACTAACATAGAAATACATCCTTGGACTTCTAAACCTGTAAAAAAAATGCTTCACTAGAACTTTTAAAAAATTATATAGTACTAAATGATAGTGAACTTTTTCTGGTTGTCGCAGTGGCTACATTTGTATTCCACTTATCGAAATTTTAGGGTTATATTAAATAAAGGTGCATACACTATTTTCATAATTCAATAACTAAAATTTGTTACCAAAAGTTACCATGTTGCCTTTTCCACGTTGAACATTTGTAGCGGCAATGAAAAACTCTACTTTAAAGTAAATGATGCATTACTGTAAGCTTATTCAAGGTGTACCAAGTTTTATCCAGCAAGGATTGTTTTGAAAAGGTTTCCATTTACTCGGTCGTGGTTTTCTCAATATTACATGACAATAACAGAAATGGTACTGAAACGTTTCCTTTCCAGCAGATTCGTTGTTTCCGAGAGAAGTCGCTTGGTCCAAAGATAAAAAAAGACCTTACACATAATGAAGTAAAAAGCTATTGATATGTTTTTCAAAACTTATTATTACGCACTCGTTTTAATAAATTTTGTCTGTTTAAATAATTAACTTGTGGAAATGGCTCTACGTCTCATCATCTGCCATATTTAAGATCTCAGCTTCCAAAGGCAAAACAGCTATGATGACCCTCAAAAGTTCGCTACATGAAGAAAAAGGAAAAAAAGTTTTCTCACTGTTCAGTTTCTCATATTCTTAATCGACGTTCTTGAGCTTCCTGGAACTTTTTCTCGACATGGAATTAAACAAAATAAGATTAGATGTAAATAAATTCTCATCTAGTACCTTCAGATTGCGTTTAGCCGAAGCTCCAGCTAAATACAAACCTGCAACTTGAATTTATCAAACTGCCTTTGAAAATTTCACGTAAAATGCTATGATTGTTTCCTATTTAGAAATTACGTACAAAAAGAAAACGTGAATAGAACCTGAACTAGAAGAAGTCTTGTTATAGACTACAAATCATATAATTTCTATGTTGAAGTTACATCAGATTTAAAAAAATGATTTTATATCCGATTGTTGCAGGTAAATGATGGTATAATTATAATTGCAAGAAAGTTTGTTTCAAAAATAAAAATGCTAACAGCAAGACATAAATTCCATGTTTATTTTTGCTTGGTAAAATATTCACCTATATAGGTGCAAACGAAGTATAAACATTTTAACGAATTATGACTCATGTCCACGATTGGAACAAAAAAAATTATTGGTACGTGAGAATTTGAAGGAGAAAAACGACAACTACTATTTAAATGGGTCAAAAAGATTGGTAAATAGCTGTAAAAAGTGTATGGACTTAAAAGAAGACTGTGTTGAAAGATAAAAATGATTACAACAGAAAAAATGTCTTGATTTTTTGTTAGGTCGAAATATTTTCAGACAACCCTCGTAGTGTCTTGAAATATACACAGTGGCCCCTATATAATATAAAATCTTCCAAATTGAATTCAAAACATACAAAAATAAACAATGACTTGATATTCCCTAAGGCCTGTATGATATATCTCTTTGTTTCATAATTTTTGCTTCTTTCCATTTCTTATTTTTTTCGATTGTATTTTCACAGTTCGTTTAATATTATTTGACTCTTGTTATTGTTATTTTTCATTGTATACAAGGTGTCCTGCATAAAATCCTGGTCAAAGCAGAGGATAAGAAATGACATTTTGGGCAGTTTACCTCTATATCAAGTTACATCTCTAAAAAGTTATGGGACCTCAACTTGACAATAATAAATCTATTACACTTTACGAGATCGTTAGAGGTATGAATTAATGCTATGAAGAGGACGATGGAACAGTTTTGGGGGGTTAATTATGGGTGAATGGGTAAATCGATTTAGAAAATCTCATTTCATACGATAAATAATTTATTTTAAAACTTTTTTTTACTCTTTTTCATAAAATTTCTAGTCGAATAACCAAAGATTTGTTTTCAACAATGAAATGCAACTTGGTTGAACACAATCGTCATATATACGCCTGTATTCTGTATGGTGGATACACCCCGTATACAGTGAGCAGTGGGATAAAATTTAATACCCACATTTTATTGTACTATGTTCCTTAGCTATTATAATATATTAATATATTCAATAATATCAATTTAATCATTTTGTATTACAATGATTTAGGTTTTTTTTCAATTTTTTATCTAATAATTAGATTGCCAAATGACCCCTTCAATTTCCTCCAAATTTCTGTACTTTTTCCAACTTTTCGACATAAGCATCAGCGCCTAAAATTTAGTTTTACATTTATTTGTGTATTTTGAATAAAAACTGTTTCTTTAAAAAAAATTACCCAATGTTTTTCTCTCACACCAATATTTACACATTTCTCTCATCACCTTGTTAATGGAAATAAAAATATTGGGGAAATATATTGAAAAATCCACTTCCAATTGAAAAAGATGAGTTTGAATTGTACAAGGGGAGAAAAATTCTTTCAGAATCAAGACAGCTCCTTTTCATCCCTTGAAAAGATAACTGAATACTCTATCAGATCTAGTCCTTTGAATTGTATTCTGCCTCGGCTATAATTGAATTTTTCACCTCGTTCTCCTGAAGATAATTTCTCTTTATCTATCTAGGGAATTTATTCTGGGTCGAACGGCGATCATCTTCAGATTAGTTTTTTACAGAAGGTTATGTTACGATGTTATGATCAAAGGGTTAAAGAAGGTTTAGGATAAGATTTATTTAGATTAAATTTAATTGAAAATGGTTTCTATTATATTTATCTTTTTGACACTTTAAGAGCTTGAAATTCAGATTAATTATCTTAATCATTTCTATTGATATCTAACTGCTGATTGAGTAAACTCGGATCTTCTCATTGGTGTGAACTTCCTAGACATAATTTTAAATGACGATGTATGGTATCTTTAGAAGGTTCTAATGAAGTCCATTAATGCTGGTACTAGGATCTTTTTCTAGTACTCCACTTGTAACCTTTATTATCCCAGGTGAACGACCTAAACGCGAACGATCTTCAAATATCAAATCTTCACTATTAAGACTTATTTATCTTCTACTTTAAGTTAATTTATTTCCATAGCTGCCACGTCATCAATAAACATAAAGAAAGTGGTTAAAGCAAAGAGGGATCGATTGTACTCTCCATAGAATTAGCGATTAACTTCAACGAGTTAGGACTTGTTTAAATTAAAGCGTAGAAATTTTCACATATGAAAACCGAATTTTGAGAGAAACTTTCTGTGTGTTGTTTAATGAAATTATTTGCAAAGTTATGATAACAAATTACGTTATAAAAAATTATTATATTGATTTTATGTTGTCAAAACACTCTGTCCAGTATATAATAGATGAACTCCAATTTGAATGTAAACGCATTTCGACGGAAATTATGCAGAGTAAATTTTGCTCGAATTTCTTGATTTTTATAATCTATCCCATCGTTTATAAGAAGGGTCGAAAGATGCAACTGAAAATCTTGAATATACTTTCCCCTCAATGTAACGGATAAAACATAAATGAAAATATTGATTTTGGAGAAATAATTCTAGCTAATGAAAATATTCTTTATGATTCTCATAATATAAGCCTGAATTTTTAAAGCTAGATTTTTTAAAATTTTTATGTCCTTGACTTTATCCAAGTACGTCGTTTATTCCATCCCTATGGACTCTTAAGCCATAATATTCATATTCTCATTTTACGTTTTTTTCCATTTACGTATCTATCCAATTTTCTCTCTGAGTACCTATTTATTTCTGAATCTTTGTTTCCTTGATATTCGTGAAAGTTTTATATCTGAAGTTAGTGGAGTGGAAATAATTCATTTCTATCGATTTTTCTTCATTTATGTTGATTTGCCTTCATTTCTTTTGATTTTTGCTTATTACAGTTGACTTCTTCTAATTTTTATCGATTTCTGGTGATTATTACGATTTCCGTATATTTATGTTTATTTCTTATTTTACTTCTGCTCTATTGGTTACTAGGGTTCCTTTTGATTTCTGTCAGTTTTTGATGATTTATGTTGTTGACTTTTGTTAATTTATATTGTTTTCTGTTATTATCTGTAGTGTCTTTTAATGTTTGTTGATTCTGTGACTTTCTGTTTAAATTTTTTCACCACTTTTGTTGGTTTCTGTTGATTTCAGTGATTTTTGCCGATTTCTGATGATTTATGTTAATTTCTGTAGATTTATTTAATTTCTGCTTAGAATCCTGTTGATTTTGTCGATTCCTGTCGACTTTTGTATATTCCAGAGGATTTCTATTATTTTTGTTTATTTTATACATTTTGATTTCTCTTCATTCTGGTGAATTTCTGTTAGTTTCAACTGTTTATTCTTATTCCTGTAGATGATTTCTCCTTATTATGGTTCATTTCAATCCACTTTTTAGGTTTATCTCTCTCGATTTCTGTAGGTTTTTGTTATGTTCTGTTGATTTATGCTGATTTGAATGATTTAGCTTACTTCTGTGGATTACTATTGTTTTTTTGTTGATTTTCGCTGAGTTTGTGGATTTGTATTGATATCTCTCTGTTTTTTTCAGTTTCTGTAGGTTTGGACATTTTATTTTTATTCCTGTAGATGATTTTCTGACGATTTCTCTTTATTATGGTTCATTTTTGCCGATTTCTGTAGGTTTTTATGATTTTCTGTTGATTTATGCTAATTTCTGTAGATTTTTCTTATATTTCTTTTGTTTTTTGTAGATTTCTGTATTTTTTTGTAGATTTCTGTTGTTTTTCGTAGATTTCTATTATTTGTTGTAGATTTATGTAATTGTCTTCTGTTGATTTTTATCGATTTCAACTGATTTGTCAATTTCTGTGAATTTATGTTTATTTCTGCTTGGATTTCTATCGATTTTGTCGATTTCTATGAGCTTTTATCATTTTCCCTTGATTTATGCCGATTTTTGTTGATTTTTCTATATTTCTGTTGATTTTTGTTGATATTTGTTGAGATTTCTATTCATATCTGTTGTATTCATTTATTCTTATTTTTATTATCTTCTAAATACCAACATTCGATTTCGGAAAATTCATGTTTATTTTTTTGTCTGTATTTATTTTTACTCCCAAAGGATCATTCAATCATTTCTATTGATTTGTATTGATTCCCAACCACTTCTGTCGAATTTTATTGATTCTTTTTATTTTATTTATACACGAGTTTTGATTCTATATTTCCCCAGCTTCCTGAAGATTTTTTTCGTTTTTCATTTTTTCATGATTTTTTAAATCAATCCACCTCATATTTCTATTGATTTTCTGTTCAGTTTGATCGATATCTGTTTATATTTGTTGAGTAAAGTTCGATTTCTGTATTTTTTTGTATATAAATTTCTGATGGCTTCCATTGATATATGATCATTCTATTTAATCAAATTTAAATAAAGCCTCCTTCTAATTACTACTACAAAAAATCTTTAGTACATATTAACCAAGTAATTTCTAAAAAATTCAATTCGAAAGCTATCCTTTATTAGTACTAGGTTTTGACGTAATTTAGGTAAAACTCGAAGACAAATTTAATAAAAAATATGTTACAATTTTGTTATCTAGAATAAAAAATTTAATTTGGACTGTTGCGTTTATTTTTTAGTGAGAGTTCGAATTTTTCCATACAAACGTGTTAGTGGGGTTGCCGGGAGTTCACTGTTACTGAACTCATCGGAGACCTTAAAAATATATTACGGAGAATGGGTATAAGACTCAAATGACATTTGAAGGTATTGAATATTCTATTTAGGTTTTAATCAACAAAGGAGCTACTATGTTGGCACTCAAAAAATAGCTTACGACAGACCAATAATCATGTAACAGTCTGTATCTCATTTAAAACAATACGTTGGTTACTCTAGTATCGTTTTCTGCTTCTATATGTGAGCAAATCTAAGTATTATTATAGATTTTTGTTTAAACTTCTTCTCAATGTCTATACCAGATAATTACTTTATTAAATTAACGCTTCGAGGCAAATTTTCTGAAAAATGATTTTTCATATAATATGCCAATCTCGTCTTTATATTGTTAAAAACTGTCAGGATTTAAGTCAATAGACTTAAGTCAGGATCAGGAAGTCTATTGACTTAAATCATGACAGTAGTAAGTAGATTTTAGTTGATTCCTGTTGATTTTTCTGCATTATATCAATTTCTGTCTATGATTTATGTACATTTCTGTTGATTGCTGCTGAATTCGCTCGATTTCTCTTGTTATCAATCAATTTCACTTAAATTTTATTGATTTTTGTCGATTTCTACTGATTGCTGTCGATGTATACAGATTTTTGTAGATGTTTATAGAATTCTGTCAATTTTTGTGGAATTCTACTGATTTTTGTTGTTTTCTCTTGATTTCTGTAGATATATTTTTCTAAATTCTAACTAAAATCTATCGATTTGTCTTGATTTCCATTAGATTTTGTCGATTTTTGTTGATTTCTGCTGATTTCGTTCGATTTCTGTCGATGCTTCACGATTTATTATTATTATTATTTTTGTATTCTATAGATTTCTGTTCATTTCTGTCGATATATGCGGATTTTTGTCGATAGCTGTCGGTTTTTGTCGAAACCTATCGATTCCTAATTATTTCAATCTATGTATGTCGAGTTCTAGAAATTTATTTTTCCTATTTATTGATGTAGATATATATTCTGGTTGATTTAAATAGATTTCTCTTGATTTCTATTGGTTTTTATCAATTTTTCGTCGATTTCTGTCGATATATGTGTATTATGTCAATCCTATCGATTTCTGATTATTTCGATCTATTTATGTCGAGCTCTAAAGATTTATATTTTTTATTTATTTCTTTTCTGTAATCTTCTGTCGATATTTGTCGAATTCAACTAATTTCTTTAGAAGATTGTAAACTTTTATCAGTCGGTTTCTGGTGATTTCCATGTATCATCATTGTTCTTGTCCAATATTGTAGAATTTTATCGATTTCTACCCAGTCTTGTGAATTTCTGTTGGTGGCTGTCGGGTTCTTTCCATTTTTGTCGATTTCTGTCGACTTCTACTTTTAAATTCCTATTGATTTTTATTAACTCCTTTTGATTTCAATTAATTTTAGTTGATTTCTAATAATTTCTATTGATTTTTTTTTTTCATTCCTCCAGATATTTTTTGATTCTTATTGATCATCATGAAATTTCAAGTTGATTATATTGATTTTGATATCTCTTTCGATCTGTTGGTTAGGGTTCTATAAATTTCTTCTGATTTTTGTAAAAATTCTCCACCTCCATTTCATCCTTTTTATAATTCTACATAATCTTCGTTTTTCACAGACCATGTCTGTTCAATTAATTATTTAATAAATACCACTTCAAAATAGCAAATTTGAACATAAACATTCCTCTTAATCACTAAAATGTTATTGTTCCCATTACTAAGAGACATAAATTCACAATATTACTGTCCCGTAACATAACCGGATAGCCTTAAACCCACCCTATTCTGTCTGGTGTCCGTGCGTACACATTCCAGGCATTCACCAAACTCTCCGAAAAGGGGACCGACAACTTTAGGGTATAGCGGGGGGAAACGGAGACCTAAAAGTGGAGATTCGGATCGTGCCCCTTTCCTCCCTTTCTCCAACATTCCGACGAACTTACAAGACAGCAAAACGTCGGGACAATTTTTACCAGCTTTGCTAAAAAAGAGTTTTATTCGTTCTCTTTTAAAAAATATCGAGCAAAGTGGTAAAAAGTATGGAGACAGAATGGAAATATTGACAAGGGATTACACGTTTTCTGGCAATCATTTCAAGTTGATTGAGATGGAGATGGTAATCCTTGAAGAACCCTCGAAATCGAACGAAATAATGAGAGGATGTAGAGGGAAAATTATCCAACAAACTCAATTTTAGTGAGTGTGTCATAACTTTACTTTAAATATAATTTAAAGCAAAAAATAAATGGTTTAAAGATGCAACTCAAATAAGATGAAAATACTCAACAATTTATCGTTAGATACATCATATATATATATATATATATATATATATATATATATATATATATATATATATATATATATATATATATATATATATATACAGAGTGATTCATTAAGAATGTCCAATCTCTGAACTGTAGATTCTAGACCTCAAAATATGATGATTCTCTCAACATGCATTTTGTAAATATTGCTAGTTTCCGAGATACGGGGTGTTCAAAATTTAAATTTAAAGTTTGATTTTCGCAATAATTTTTTATGTTTTCACAATTTCTCTTTGAAAATTGGCAGTTTTACGTTTTTTGGCATGAGGAATCATAATTTGCACTCTAATATAACATTGCTAATAGCGGGCGCTAGTTAAACTTGTTTGTGTTCATTAAATCAAAGTAAACTTTTCTTGGGCTAAACTTACAACTAAAATGATTAAAAAATAGTAAAAAGCGTTGAATTCTACAAAAAAGTTACTCGTCTTTGATTCGTGTAACTCAATCGGTTATCGATTTATTTGCTTCTAAAAAGTTCAATAAATTCAATTTTTTCATAAAAAAATTTTTATTATTCCTTAAATATGTAACAATAACAAATTTGTAAACAAAAATAAAAAACTTCAAAGCAAATAGTCAAAATGCCCACCATTTACTTTATGATCCGCTGTCGTAAAGATTCTTAATATCAAATAATCCTTGTCTATCATTTTTTCTTTGTAAACTAATGCCTTCATTTGCGACCAAATTGAAAAATCCAAAGGATTCAAATCAGGGCCTCTTGGTGGCCAAGCAAACTCACTTCCACGACCAATCTATCGATGCGGAAACTGCTTATTTCAGAATCCCACAATGTTGCCTCATCAGTAAAAAGAATTGTATCCAGAAAAACGTAAAACTGCCAATTTTCAAAGAGAAATTGTGAAAACATAAAAAATTATTGCGAAAATCAAAATTTAAATTCAAACTTTGAACACCCTCTAAGTCATATTTCTAATTACTTATGTCAATAAGTGTTGACTTATTTTATTATATTATTTCTAAATCTATTAATTTCTCTTCAATTCTGTTGGTTGACGACTAATGATTTCCGTTAATTTTCCTTCATTTCCATTGCTTTAAAGTTAATTTTTTCCAATTACTATTTTATATTGCTTATTTCTGTACGCGTTTTCTCATTTATGGTGAATTAAATACGTTAATTAGTTAGTATTTCTATTAATTTTTCTTGATCTTTGTTGACTTCCGTTGATTTTGATCCATCATTTTGTTTTCTGCATATTTTTTATTATTACTATCAATAGTTAGTTAGTTCTGTCTGAAAAGATCTACTAAAATATTATCAATACGATAAAAAAAACCATAAAATATCAAAAAAACATGAATTTAATCAAAAAAATTTTTAGAACGGAATCTAATACATGAAATAGAGAATTTTTAAAAATGGTTCACAATTATAAAAAAAAGCTATAAATGATAAAAAAGGCCTAAATAATTTAAGTAAAATTTATAGCTTTTTTTTAAAAAAAACTAATAAAACTACAAATAATTTAAGGTTAAGATTGAGACTGCTACATATTTGAGATGTAAGAAATGGGGAAAAATTAATTTTCCTCATTACACCAAATTTCAATTTTGATATTCATGATTTAGGTGATCTATTGATTAATATAAATACGCAAATTGTGAGTGCCAATATCATATTTTGATAAAGTCTGAAGCTAGGTCGAAACGTTTATTTTTCATCAATCTTTCAAAAATTATTAAAAAAACTGCTCTTAAAACAGAAGAAAACTAAAATCAAGATTATTTAGAAGCATTAATATATCAAAAGGTGTAAGAAATAAGAAATTGAACAAATTTTGAAACATCTAGAGTTTTAGCAAGCGTTTCATGATAAAAACATTTCTGATATTCTGAAGCCATTACTTTCAATGCAGCTCTCCAGAAACCAATCTTAAAGCAGGTAGTCAAACGCTTAAAATAAATTCCCAATCGTTTCAAAACCCTTAACTCGGAGTTCTCGGAGCATAGGATGTAGACCAATTTGTGTCAGCTCTTATTTATCTTGTGGTTTGTAGTTGTAGTATTATATAGAAATAATGATATTCAAATATCTCGCTTAAGTTTTAATATTAATAGAGTTTATTACTACTTCCGGTACATACATCCGCAGTTAAGTACTAACCAATAAACCAGTTGACATTTTTAACTCCATCTTTTGTTCGGAATCAGAAAAATTGAATTCAAGTGATTGGAGGCATCACGGTAGTGTTGAAGTATTTTATTAATTGGTATGTTGTTTGAAGTGTGAAATAAACAATTTTACCCACGAAACTTTAAACGAGAAATGTGTTACAGTAAGTTCTTTTATATTCAATTGCCTTTATTTGAAAACATTGTATTATATTGAAAAAAAAAAGATGAACAACGAGTAAACTTTCATGTGATACATAAACAACACGCGATTCTGAAAAGTTTCATAAAATACCAGTTCTACAAAGCGTGCAAACACGGCTGAAGTTACGAAAAGTTTGTTATAAACACTGCCGCTATATATACCTACACGGTATAGAATCACAAACAGAAGCTGCTATTCCGAAAATTTGCGTATAAAATATGTAAACAACCAAAGAGAATAAAACATTTTGTTTGTTATGGAAAACATAAATATAAAGTGTTTTTTAATATTATTGACTGTTAAATCGACCCTAAATTGACATAATTTTGCAATGGAATCATACACCTAGTAGGAAACTTAAATCGGCCTTTATATTTTATTAAAACTTCAAAGGACAAAATTTAAACAAAACTGGCCCCGAGAAAAAATGCCTATAAGTTGCTGCTTAGTCTTCTATTCGGCCCCACAAATAAGAATCTAAACAAGTCACCTCCGCAGATATTGATGGCAATACCAAACATATATGGAATAATGTGCTAGGCAACTATCTAGTTGTAAGAATATGTCACGACGAATTGCTAAGGGTATGTATACAAAAAGAAGTGGCAATTCATTTCTCAAAACGTCTACATGTTCTTTTCCCTCAAGTGTGTTATTAAAACATAATTGCCCAATTATTTGTCCGCCTAGAATCCCGTACTACCATGTACAGACCAACGACCCTGATGTTGGATCTTCTGCATCCAACGGGGACTCGTTTCAGACCAGTAGTGCATATTATGATGATTCACTCTAGTATGAAACGTATCCTCATCTGTCCAAAAAATTCGTGAAAGTATTTCAGGATTGCGTGTATCATATTTAATAGCCTGTTGCAATAATAAATTTTCGCCGTTTGCACAATCCGAGACAAAAAAAATATATCGACATACGATTCGCGCTGTTTTAATATTAATTCAGTTTACTACATAAACTTTCATGATTACATTTGAATTTGTTAAAAAAATCATAATATATAAAATGATGCTATATTATCTGCTCTAGCACTCTACAACAACTTCTTATGATGTTTCTAAGGCTTTCGATTGTGTGAATCATAATATTTCAATTAACAAATTGAAGTACTACGGCTACTCTCGCATGGTTTGAGTCGTACCTTACCAACAGAAGTCAGCTTGTAAGGGTTGATACAACGATGTCTCCTTGCAAGCCAATAGAATGTGGAGTGCCCCAAGGATCAGTATTAGGCCCTATTTTGTTTCTTCTGCGTCTTGGAGCAGCCCTTCATACGACCACTTCTAGTGACCTAATCACCCTTAAATCATGGTTTCAACGTCGCAACGTTTCTAAAACTAAAGTTTTATCACATAAAAATACATTGCTGCATTTTCTATTGAATCACCATTGATGTCGTTGAATATGTAAAATTCTTATTGGGGCTGAAAAATCAAGTTCCTTCTGTTTTGAGCTAAGATTAGTTTCTAAATAACTGAACTTATTCACCTCCTTTTCAGTTTGTTATGACCTTATTGAGTCGCATCTCCGATATGCCCTTTCCTTCTGGGGTACGTGGGATGCGATTCAAATTGAGTTTGACTAATTCGTCAGCACGCTTCTCCAATTTCAGGAAGATCGTTACACGGCTATTCACTTAGGAACGCGAAGCACGACCTTTTACTACCTACTCCACGTTCAAAATTAGTTAAAGGCTCAATATTTTACAATACAAAAAATGCACAATCATTTGCCAATTGCAATCAAATTGATATGTGTTGATGAAACCATGAAGATTTCAGTTCTTTCAAGTTTCAACAAAAAACGTTAATTTGAGATATATAAATTTACCGACAAAGTGCCCTTAGTTTAAAGCATAGAATCCAATGGTAAAGAGAAAAATGGGGGTTGCCATTTGAGAAAATTAAGTTTTAGAAGTTTTACATAGCGAAATTCGGCACAATTTTCTGAACACCCTATATAAATGTTTGTCAAGGTTTTCACAGATTTAGAAAGCTGTGAGTGTTATTTGTCCAAATCACAAAAATATTAGACCTGACTCATTTGAAATTAGAAATATAATTTTTTTTAAAGGAGGGCTACATGTGTCCAAAAATTTCGAAAATGTGAAATAATTAAAAAATGGTGAACCGGTATAACCGGAAGCTTCAGAAAACTGAAATTATTTTAGCTGAAACGAGCATTTTGGAAAACCCATGTAAGCAAATTTTCAGAGCACTAGTCGCAGTACTTTCCCATATGCATATCTATTCAGCTCGTCGTGAAGGACTCTGTATAGTATATTGCATCTTATCATCCAGGGAAAAATAGAGGGAAAACGGAGTTCTGGAAGAAGACGAATATCATGGTTGAAAAATTAACGGCAGTAGTTAAAAATTAACGACAGTGGTTCGGTCAGACAACTAGTTCACTCTTCCGAGCTGCAGCGAACAAAAGTATCATAGTCAACATACGATAACGGACTCGGCACTATAAGAAGAAGAAGAAGATAACCTGTTCCGAGTACTATTACATATAATTTTGTTGCTCATTGTGGTTTTATTCTGTGAATTGAAATTTCTTTGTATTTATATCTTTATTTAGTTATTTTCATGTTTGTTTTTTAGTGTTTCAAGCTCTTGTTCACAAATTTTTTTGACAATAATGTCTCTCTCTCTCTCTTTCTTTCACGTTGCTATTTGAGTGTAGAAAAAAATATACCTTTTTTTTATTATATATTTTCCAATACGTGCTCTAATAGAGGACCTGTAATTCTGAAAATAATTTCCAAGTGTTTCTCGGGGCCACTTTTTAAAATCAAATATAGTATTGATAAATAATATATCAACTTCTTCCGTGAATTGTACAATTGTATCCCTTAGTCCTCTTCTGTCAACTGATTCCTTCGTATCACTGAAATATAATTTCAGTTAGAAAGGCATCAACCTGTTAAATCTAGCGTTAGAAGCAACATAGCCAGAAGGTATTTGGATTCCCAATTACGGATGGCTTTCCATTTCACGTCACTAGGTCTTCATCGGAAAAATTGATGACATATTGATAACATAGTAATAAGCCTTATTCTTGCTAGAAAATTTCGATAGAATTGTTGAGAAAATATTCGATATAGTACTAATGATGGCTATTACTCATAAGGATGAGTAAGTAATAAACATTATTCGCAAAAAATAGCATTTACAATGATCTAAAAATCCACATATCTCCTAAGCCCTTGATTTTATCGAGTTAAACGATGCTATTTTGTTGAAAACTCTTTAGATTGTACAGGTTGTCCCTGTAAAAGTTACTGATTGTTAACGTGCTTCCCATTATTTACACCGATGTTATGACATTGGCGCACCTGAAATTAAATCAGACAATAAGAAGAATGAAGAGATGGATGAGAGATCAAGGTCGACCCACTCGATTCTTCTGTAGGACTTCTGTAGGTGGTGAGATTTAGTCAGAGGTGCAGAGGTTGAAGAAATACTCCAAAACGATAACGATTATACAGAAACAAACTGCGCTATAGATTTTCAACGCCTACTGAACTGTCTCTGCACAGGCTATCCTAGTGATAGCGGGTATGATTCGCGTGGGTCACCTGACTTTTTACCGTAACAGGCTCAGATGTACGATGCGGCAACTATGAACCGTGCAAGAACAATACAGATTTGGCAACAACGATGGACGAACAGAAAGTCTGTAGATGTGAACGTTTACATTACTTAGCTACTGATGAAACATGGTTACTTACGATATTTTCACAAAATGAAGAAAGTACGGACACCCGGGTGTATACGAATCAAATGATGCCGAACACATGTCTTAAGTGTGTAACCACTGGGAGATTTTAGGAAGAATATTGACTGCATAGCCCCTGATAATGTCGTTCAGATGATGCTGAACAAGATAGCACTGGTTGCTAAAGAATGCAAACCGCTGTTTAACATGATCATGTAATAGACAACTAACGAATGGAGAAATCAGCCATATACGAAGCTAGAAGTAATTTTACCACAATTTCCAGTTGAACGGAGATGAGGGAACATGGGAGAGAATAATACATAACCATCAGCGCTCCTGATGGAACCTGTCCGCAAATTTCGTATCCTCTTGAAAAAACATTTTGTATGGTACAATTATTAATTACGTCCATCATTTTTATTATTCGTTTTAGCTTGATATTTGTGTTATCGTCGATTTTACTTGAGACAACTGCGGTTAATTTCTATCCTGTTAGTTTCTTCACAGCAAATTATTGGCAATGATCGGGATCAGGAGATCTTTTAGTATTAAGTCACTTTAGGCAAAAAAGGGGTCAACCTCGGAGATAATAAGCTGGAAACTCGTATACAGGTTCATTTTGACGTTCTAAAAGTTGTCTCGGTCAAAAGTTTCATATTAACTCTTGTCTGCGTCGTAAGTTATTCGAGAAGACATAGATTTGCTCGTTATTTCAATTGGACGCACTCAGTTACATCCAGAAAAAACCTGGAAAAGGCAATGTTAAGACACAAGTCTATTCTTCAAAAAGTTTTGGAAAATACCCCCTTTCTAAGAAACATATTCTATTTCTACATGAATTTAGTGGTTGTGATACAACTTCTGCGCTGTTTAATAAAGGGAAAAAAACTTTTATAAAATTACTGCAAAAACTTGTTAATTTCGACGAACTGGCTCAAGTTTTTCTACAAGTACACTGCCCTGTACAGCAATTATTCGAAAATGGAGTACGCATCTTACTAGCAATATATAATGCTCCGAAATCTGAAAATAATATTGATCATCAAAGATACATTCATTATTGAATCTACTAAACTTCATAAACCTGTCCAGCTATCTAATCTTCCACCAACAAGTGCAGCAGCTCATCAACACACAAATCGTGTTTGTTACCAAATTCAAAAATGGTTTGGATATGATTTAGAGCCTCTAGAATGGGGCTGGGTACTCCAAAATGAGTTTCTGCAGACAATAATTACACTATTACCCCCAGCTCCAGATGAATAACTCAGTATAATATTTTGTAATTGTAAGAATGGTTGTGGTTTACGCTGTGTATGCAGAAAATCGCACTTTAGCTTGTGGAAAGTGCAATGGACAAGCTTGTCTCAATGCTGTTATATTGCAACACAATCCCGAAGAAGAAACTGCTAATGATCCAGAAATTTTAGAAGGTTTTGAGATAATAATTTTCATAATAGGTGTTAAAGTGATTGGAACCATAAAAACCGATTTTCGTGACCTTTGACCTCGAATAACTTACGGCGCAGACACGAGATAATATAAGACTTTTGAGTCAACTTTTAGAATGTCAAAATGAAGCTGTATACGAGTTTCCAGCTTATTATCTCAAATTCCGAGGTGAAACCTTAAAGTGACTGGACTATATTAGAAATATACCAATTCGCTTGCCTTATAATTTAAATATTTTCAATTTTCTCTCATTAAACGAATAATTATTGCAGCCCGTTTAAAAAACTAATGAAATTCTTTTAAATTTATTTTTTAATAATTTACTTTAGTCAGAAAAAATATAAGTTCTGGTACTTTACTTCTTCAAGATATTCATTCCGTTCTTCTGGTATAAAAGTTTTAAAAACTATGTAGCTTCATATACCTTTCCAGATAGATGTTATGGTAAATATTCTAGATACGTTTTGATATGTAGAAGAAAGCGATTGGTGACTTATACTTCTTGTTTAATTCAACAAAATACACTTGTACGAGGGTTGATATATTCACATCAATTTGCCATATCTCAAAACATAACTAACAGCCCTCGTAACACGTATGTATGTTGTTTAGAAGCTTTATCTCTTTATTCAACTATGCCTCCAGAATCATAATTGACCCAAAATACGGATAAGTATGTCCAAAAACTGTGCCAAATGTATTTCACTCCTGAAAAGTAGACAATCTCCAAGGGTTATTTCATAACCGGCTTAATGGATTTTGTTATTTATTTTGAATCCTTCACATATTATAAATCGGTTTAAAACTTATTCAAATAACTAAGCTAGAAGCATGTTCCGGAACTTGCTTATGCGGGTAGGTAATATACTATACGAAAGCTCGTTAGGAATCGCCATCTGTTACCACCATGGATGACTACTAGTCTGCGACCTAGCTCCATCCCACGGTCAAACGAACTTGTAAAGGTCTATACAAGTTGTGTCCGAGTTGACCATTTTCTTACCTACAGTACATTTTACTAAGAATTACAGCTAACTTTAAATTTTGATCCGGATAGGCCAGGTTATGTGGATAGGCCAGGTTATGTTTTTGTTCATTAAATTCAAACCAATTACTTCAAATTTATCCCATCAATGGTATTTATTCCAACATGAGAGGGGGTATTTTACTTAAACTTTAGATAAAAAAATGGTTAAGCCGAATTCAATATTCAGCCACGGTGTGTCTGAACCAAAGTTAAATGAAATGGCTCAACACTTTGGAACTTGCTTCAGATATCGAAAGTAGATTACTTATAGGTCATAAAAAACCTATTTCCAAAATAATCTGTATAGCTCTTTTCAAAAAAAACTTTTTTTTTTCGTTTTATTGACCAGAAATAAATAAAAACTAATGAAATATGAAATATCTATCAAAAAATGCTTATTATTATTATTACGTATATGAAAACTATAAGTACAGCTATTACTATTCTCTTATTACATGGTTAATAAAAAATTAGAAAAAGTAAATAGTCTTTTTCAAACATGAAATGCATTATAACTACATAGGGCACTTAACAGTTTTGTAGAATACTGAGGGTTTTGCACATCAACTTTAGTTTTGAGCCACCAAGCGTTGAAATCGAAATGCACCGATTCCATTGCTTGTTCACTAAAAAATCCAAGCCCAGTTTGAGTTTTGCGGCAGAACTGTTCAACGTGAAAAAAAACGGCATGAACCTTGGGAGTGATGTTAATACCTGAAGATATATAGCTGTTTTTGAAACTTTGTATGCACTTCACATAATTTTCATCTAGACTGTTTCCAAAACATGCAGAAACTACATTATGGAAAGTAGCGAACACTTGTACGTATTTTAATACAGCAATATTTTTAGAACTCCGCAAGACGTTAACATTTTATAGAAGTTTTCTGTACGCATTTCCATTGAACCCCGAACCTTGGTGTGTAACTTCACGCTAAACGTGGCAAAATTCAGCCCAAGATTCGGCTTCACTTTGACATTCTTTCAACATGTGCGTAAAAACAGTATTTACCACACCAAGCATGAGATGCAGTTCTGGGGGTGGAATGTTTTATCTCCAGATGCTGTGATTAGAGGGGGGTGGATGCAATTAAAATAATTTTTTGCCAGGCTCTTCAATCCTTTTCCTTCAGCTAACCACTTTTCATAATTATTTAAAACATTTTACCTAGCTCTTAAATCACCACAGGTGTGAAGCTCATTACTTTTTGCGTAACAGTACGTACATGGGTATGTGCTACTGTGTGCCATAATACCTACCAAAATGTTTGCCAATTTTAGATCAGTCGCTATAGTGCCATTGAAAGGACTAATATTCAATTCTGAAAAAAGTTGCTGCACATTTTCATAATTTTCTTGAGCTTGTGAAACGGCTGCTAAGATAAATAATCGCTTAACACCAGAATCCTTGAATTTATTTGCTGCAATTCCTGTTTAAAAATAGACTACATCGTCATATAAAGCACTTTAAATGAAGTTGAATTTTGTACCGTATAAAAGTAAATAATACCTTCAATGTATTTTGCTCGCTTCTTATTTGCACTTTCAAATTCCATATTTGATTTTGATTGTACTGAAAGGCATATTGGCATATTTTTAAAAATCCACCTCCTCCATCAATACCTAACTTCAAGTGGTCTTCTGATAAATTGCGCTCTTGTCTCACATACTCAACAAACCCTGGCACATCATTGCAATAAACTACAACTAAAGGAGTATTCGAAACTTCATCATCTTTCACTTTAACAAGAGGAAATTCTTTATAAGAAAAATATTCATCTATTGAATGAGCTTTGGTAGTGAGCTTCTTTTTCAATCCTGGTTCAACAGCTTTTCTATTCTTTGTACCGGCTCGAATGGAAGCAGCCAATTTCATTGTGACTATTTACTTTTTCTAATTTTTTATTAACCATGTAATAAGAGAATAGTAATAGCTGTACTTATAGTTTTCATACGTAATAATAATAATAAGCATTTTTTGATAGATATTTCATATTTCATTAGTTTTTTATTTATTTCTGGTCAATAAAACAAAAAAAAAATTTTATCTTTAAATCAGTTTTTTTTTGAAAAGGGCTATACAGATTATTTTGGAAATAGATTTTTTATGACCTATAAGTAATCTACTTTCGATATCTGAAGCAAGTTCCAAAGTGTTGAGCCATTTCATTTAACTTTGGTTCAGACACACCGTGTCAGTTATCGCTAATCCTTGGAAGTATAATTTGTTCATAGAAATATTTAGTACCGCATTTCTTGGAAGGTCTTCGGGACGCGATTCATATACGATTCTTACAGTGACCCGAATTATCACAAACTCATTTTTCATCACGAAGTAGTGACCCACCAAACAATTCCACCTTTTCAAATGAATGATTTTCATCTTCAAAAGTCTGTTGCAAGTTTTTTGCCAATAAAACAAAAATATTGTCTTTAATTTGTTGTTATATAAAAATATTTTGATCGAAATACGAGAAGTATTAATTACAAGAGAGAGTTTCGCAAGAAATTTGACTTACCAAATTGTATTATGTAGTATTTTCTTATCTATATGAATTTCAGTATCGTATAACAAACCTCCCAGTTCATTAACCTAAGCAGACGACGATAAATTCAATGTTATGCATTAAAAACCCATAAATTTTCTGTATAATGAAAGTGAAATTTAGATTGTTTCAATCCAGATGTATCCAAGATTAATACCAATATAATATGATTCATGCTAGTTTGAGTACTTCCTATTTATTTTCATTAAACACCGATGATGAACATAGTTAATTGCTTTAAATTGAAATGTGGGTCTTTTTTCGCACGTTATTATAATAATATATTCGGTAATATTGAACGAAATGCGATACTAAATTAATACTAATTTATACATTCAGCGAAATTAATGCTGGAAATACCAACATTTGATCACTTGACAATAAATAACACCAACACATTATGAATAACATCTTTAGTTTTTTTTCCGTTCATAAAGGATGGAAATGTCTATCCCCACATTAGTGGCCATACGAGACGAGCTTACTAAGCTCCTTACTCTTCACGCTGAACCTCTTCGACGCGTTTGCTCTATTCGTAGGTCAGTGATCTTTTCAATATTGTATCAATGATACGGGGCCCCCGGCCTACAGAGGCCCCTCACGTGTGTGAGCAAAAATTAGTGAAATGTTATCGCCAATGTCATATAATCTCGTGTTTTCCGGGAAACAACATATAAAAAAACTGTCACACCTGCCTATAGAGTTTTTACTTCAGCAATCTATTTTTTCCCGGGTTAAGCACTGCGAATCCAAGTATATTATTCTTATAAATACTTTTAACACTCTTCACTATATATTTTTCTTAGGGCTTGTCACATTTTTTTCTTTACTATTTGAAATCATTATTCTGGTTTCTAAAGCTCTATAGTAAGGATATAATGACTTACAGAAAGTTAGTATTTTATTAAGTAATTTTTTGAATAGACTGAGCGAAATAAGAAATCAAAATTTATTTAATGTTTCAATGAGTCCAGAGATTTAGCAAAAGAGTGGAAACTAACAACTGTTTTCAAAAATAAAAGACGAAATATAACGATAGGTTATTTTGATGAGTTATCACAAGATGAGAGAATTTCAGAATATTTCGAAATCAATGTATACCATTGCAGTTTAGATATATTAATTTGTGACCTTTGTGACCTAAGTTATATGTCCGAAGTATTACAACCAGAGAAACTCAAAGAACCTAATACATATTTCCGATGAGGACATGGCGCACCAAACTGTTAACTTGGATGAAAGTATAGGTTGTTGATAAAGTTTTGTTTGTTCACAAATGCCGAAAAATGAAAATGTGCCTCGTCATTCATCCAGAGATTGTGAACAAGCTCCTCATTTTCTTCAACCATGTTCAAAAACGTTTCGCATAATTGCCGTCGGGTATCAAAATCGTTTTCGTTAAATGCCTGAACCAATTGATTTTTGTAAAGTTGATGGTGGTAATATGAACTCAAAATCATTCGGAGAGACCTTTCGGAAAATCCAGCTGGCGTGCTGACCTTCACGGGCTTCTTCCTACAACAACCCTCACGCATTAACATTATCAGGAACTGATCTCGTACTGCCACTCCTTTTGCTAGTTGCTTCACTGATATTGTCAAACTTTTATTGAATTTTCAATGGCTGATTGCAATTAACAAAATCCACGTCCATTTAAAAAATGTAAGGATTGAATGCCCCACCCTTTACATGAAATTTTGATTTAAGAAATCTGGTGAAATAATATTGAGGTGTAAGATCTCTATTATTCTCAATCCACCTTCATGAAGAGACTGGTGTAACTTCTGTCAGCAGAAATTGCAAATAACATTTCCTTGTACTATTTTCTTCAAAAAAAAATTAGGACTAATAATTAATTTAATAATTATCCTTATTCCAGTACCTGAGGATCTGATAATTCATTATAGACATCAAAATTTCGTTCATTTTACTAACAGAATAAATTATACCGTGCTTATAAATATACAAAAAATTAACTGAATTCAAAAAAGAAACAAAACGGACGTTTTCGTGCATATAACGCAAAAATCTTTTACAAAACACTGGCAATTCCCACTGAAAAATCTTTTCAAAAAGAATTTTTCATTCAGTGACAACAAAAAAGGTCATTACATAATTCAAACTTACAATTATTTTCAAAAGCCGGATGAATACACTTTACAAAAGGTGATACTCGACTTTTTAAAGACATCCCTTAATTGCATATAATTTTCCTGGCTATAATTATATACAGGTACACCTTTTTGAATTTGATACAATGTAATAGTGTCATTTGATATACGAATAAAATAAAAATCAGAGTATTATACATAGTCAAATGAAAAATAATTTTCTTAGCGAAAATTTTAATTGATGTTAAAATGAAGTTTGATTAATGCTAAATTTGGAAATAAAATATGGAGGACGAACTAACATTATCGATTCTTCGTCAATTCCAGATATTACGATCTTATTTGTCCACTATGTGAAAAATTTTGTCCCACAACAGTACATGTTCCAGCTGGCAAAGAAATCAAATCCACGAGACAATGCGTCCATCCACTTGTAAATTGAAAATTTGGATAACAATCAACCGGGTACCATTAAGTACTTTACGTCAACCCCAACCATCCCATTATTATACCTACAAGGTCATACGATTTAACATCATGTCAGTTATTTCCTGTAGGGCCAACTGAAGTTACTACTTCATAAAAGTGATATTTAAATTAAGGAATATATAACTGGACTTTTAAACGAAACGAAATTCACAAATGAAAATATTTATCAATATTACAAAGGTCGGCAACGCTCATAAGTCTGGCAACGCTGTCGACAAAGATTGCCGGCAGTTGTGTCTGTATCATGATAAAATATGCTTGTCGAGTAGACGCGTTTTCAGAAGCAATAACTGATACAAGTTCACGCTTCAAGAAGGAGTTTCTTCTGCGTACGAACGCGAATTACGAAGCTATGTTTTCGAAAACAGGCTCTGTTGCCGATGCCCAGCGCTATACACAACCGATATCTGTAACAAGTAACAAAAATGTGTAAACAGTAGCGCTGGCGTTAGTTCGTCTCCTCCACGCACCTCACTAGGATAATTTGGATCGTAGATTGGAATGTGGTAGCTCGGATGCAATCAGGATAATCTGCAGCTCCAGCATTCCATTGTGTGGTCGGAAAAAGCAACCTCCAAACTGAACGTTGCGTTCAATCCGCATAACTGTGTGTACTGGAACGATCGGAGAATGGATAGGCAGACCCGCACGATTTAGTGACCTGAAACCCTGTGATTTCTTTCTGCGAGGCCTTCTTCTAAAGGATCGCGTTTTTACAAGAGCACCTCCGAACTGCAATTGCCGTGAATGTATTGATGAAGATGGGCATCAATTTGAACACTTACGTTTCTTTCAATAAATTCATGTTGGCGCTGCATTTTTTCCCTTAATGCTTCTCCCCTTATTTCCTGACTTATGCCGACCTCTGAATATCCATTTGAAAAGGAATGGAACCAATTAAAAGAAATGGAATGAATAGAAAAGTTATGATGTGAAAACTTAAATGATGTACAAGATAAGGGAACTCATCTGGAGAAGAGCGTGTTGTTTACAGCTCTAAATTGTGGTCTAAGATTGACCGTGTTGTAGCAGTTATTCTTGAGCTTTATAGCGATGATCTAGCAGTATTTTTATTTGCATTATTTTGGCAACTGAATAAAATCAAAATGAAAAATGAGAATAGGGTAGGAACAAATGAAGATAAAACATATAGAGAGAATAGATCTAGATAGAAGAAGATTATGAACACAAAAAGAATGTATGGACAGAAATTTACTAGAATCGTACACAATACAAGTATCAAAATATATGGATAAATATAACCACAAAGTTACTTAAACTATTCAATTATTGTTGCTTCTAATACGATGCAGGATAGAGCTTTAAAAACCGAGATGCTGCTATTGCAAACTACTCAAACTGAGCTATAAAAAATGTATCGCCATTATAAATCTATAAAAATTCTTCATTCTTAACCTAATCTAACCGATAAAAAATTAATTTCATTCACTTTCCTTTGTATTAACTTAATAGAACCTCTCCTAAAGTTTGACATACTAAAAAACAATTTGAATAGCAACAAGAATCAATAAACTCTACATTTATATCATATGACATAATTGAAAATTGATTTTTGATCGCATAAATTGAACGATTTTCGAAATAAAAAAATATCACAATTCTCATGTATGTGTATTTAAGCGTTTTCGTAGTGGGAATGGTTATGTTTATGCTTTGCATTGTCAACTGAAATTTGAAGACCAACTTACCTCTAATATTCAAAATAGTAAATGAATGTACTCACGTGATTCGTCGTTAATTGAATTTCAGATAACCAGAGGGAGTCTATCCAATCTACTAAAATGATTACTGACGGTATCAAGATGATTTGGAGATCTCGCAGATGCTAATTTAGCTTTAAGCTAAGAGATATGGAGCGTACTGATTAACTGGATGAAAAACTCTTCTATTCAATCTAATTGTGGGTGTAGAATTATCTCGAAAATTTAAATGATGTTCTCGTATCTCAAATATCCATTTTAAGTGTTGAGACTGGGAACGTTATTTTAGATATTAATAATAGTTACGTCAAGGTATTATAAAAAAAATAAAGAATAAACAGTTAAGTAACTGTCTTTAATTATAGAATTTTTTAACAGACAATTGTCTTTAATGTTGAAATATAGGGAAATGCACCTTAAAGTGAATGATTTGAAATATTTAAGGTAGAAGATACAAATATAAAATGACTATCTCAAATCAGTCGCGATTGCACACGGGTCTTCAAGTCACATACTAAAGCAGTGGTCGCCAAACAGTCGATCGCGAACCATCGGGGTAATTTTGGGTAGCTCGCGGTGACGTTAAGCAAGTTGGCAACACTGAGTATCTAGGAGCGCTGCAGCCGATTAGTCATTGTCGGAGTTACACGTTTTGTTTTGCAGACTGTTATTGTCACGCGTGTAGCCAGAGTGAGGTTATGTCTGTGCCGTATGTGTTTAATTCACGTGTACACGTTTAAGCTCTTTCCTTGTTTGTTGTTACTATGGCTAGTTCAAGCAAGAAACCGAAAGCCTATCACTATCATGCAAAGTGGGAAACCCAATTCTTTTTTACACAAGTTAAAGATAAATGTGTGGGTACTGAAAGAAAGGAAATGTTAAGCGTCATTTCAAGATAGTTCACAGTGGAATTGTAAAATATTATCTACTGAATTCAGCTCTGAGAAGGTGGAGTGATTAAAATCTCAGCCGAATGCCTAACAGTAAACTTTTTTCAAAACACTAGATAAGAGCTAGTCAGCTACCGATGCGTCAATTTGGGTTTCCAAGGTCATCGCTCAACATAGAAAACGAAGATGGTAAGTTGATTAAAACTGCATTTTCGGAAGCTGCAGATACATTATTTGATAATTTCAAAAACAAAGCTGAGATCATGTCTGCAATTAAATCTGTTCAGCTTTCTGCTAATATACTGATGCGAGAAGTTGAAGCTATGAGTTCTGATTTTGTTTTCACAACTTTGATAGTTGTAGTTATTTTTTCTTCCAACGAACTAACTGATATAGTTATTAGCTATTTTTGTAAGAATGGTATTTGAAGATTTTAAACACAAGAAGAGCTGGTAAAGGTTGTGTCGCTTACTGGGCATACAACTAGAAATTATATATTTTTAGCATTTAAAAAGCTCATTGATCCTGAAAACATTCCTGTGAAGAAGTTGAAGGCCATAGCTACGAATGGAGGAAGAATTTCTTGCCTTGTGTCGTGAAGACATTGACATACCAAAATTACCATTGCATCATACACCAGCAGTCACTATGTGGAAAGTTCTTAAGTATAAACAATGTCAATATAGTAAATAAAATAAGAGCACATGCACTTCAAAGACGACTGTTCAGAGAACTAATTAAAGAGTTAGAATGAGAGTATGGTGATCTGTTGCTTCATATAGAAGTTCGTCGACTTAGTAGAGGCACCGAACTGGAAGATCCCACATAACTACATGATTTTTCCTTTCTTACTGATATAATTGCAAAGTTGAATGGCTTAAACTTGCAGTTTCAAAGCAAATATAATAACATCGGTGGAATGATTTCAGATGTAACATCATTTTCAAAAAAGTTCAAGATGTGGGAAAAGAGTATAGCTCAGTTTAAAGTATATCGTTGACAAACAAAATCCTCCACATCACCCCAGCAATAACCAAGATTACGTGGAAATTCATTCAGACTTAAGATAACAATTTGATAAACGATCCCAAGATTTCAAAAGCATATTTATTGAGGTACAGTTCTTCAACTCTCCCTTTGCAGAGATCGACGCAGAAGATTTTTCAGCTTGTGGTGTAAAACATTTTGGTGGAGATCAGGCTGCCGTTGAAATGGAAGTTGTTGATTTTCAGGATAATCAATCTGTGTTTAAAATCCCTCTCTACCAATTTTGGTTCAAGTTGTATTGAAAAGCTATGTTCAGCTCTACATAATTGTGTGAAGCATCTTTTTCAAGTATGAAATTCATAAAAAATAAGTATCAGATAAAAACAGATTGACTGATGAACATTTGGACAACTGCATCAGAATGGCGGCTACAACATACTCTCCAAACTTCAATAAAATACTTGATGGTCAAAAAGAGTTCCACTCCTCTCATAGAAATGAACATTCAAACTTATTTTGTGACACTTCCTATATATTTTTTGATTAATACTAGAAATGAATGTTCGTTTGTAATAAACTGGATTAAATTCCATTTTGTCTACTTTGTTTGGTCCAATATTCCTAGGTAGCTCACGTTTATAAATTTTACGATGGCTCACTAACTCAAAAGTTTGGCGACCCCTATACTAAAGCATATAATCTAATAAAAAAATTCTATTTTTTGGCAACTATCGATGAAATTATAATTAATCGAAAAATTGCGTTGAAAACTGTGAGCAAAGGGTAGGGGTTCTCAAGGGGATGGGAAAAAATTAAAATTACCTCGAAATACGATTTTTGTATTATATTTCGATAATTTACAAAGAAGTTTTGAATAAAAGTTGTAGGACATAAAATTTTAGGGTTACCTTATTTAAATCACTTTTTAAACTCACCCTTCTACTCCTGGAACGGTTCATAGTAAAAAGTATGATAAAAATTGGACACTGAGACGAAAAAAGGTAAGAGACCAATCGTGGAAAAAATTTTCATCCCTCTTATAAAAATAAAGGGGTGCAAATGGATATTCCATTTAGAACGGTTAATTTTTTTTGGAAAAATTTTTCAATTTATTACTATTTGATGTTAGATTTATATTTATTTTAACTGAAATATTGAATAAAATCCCATTCGATTCCTTCACTTTCAATAGAAAAAATTGATACAGAATTATTTTCCCTACGATTGCTCTTCATAACATATTTAAGAAAGGAAGACATCTAGATGAGGTAAGCTTGAAATTTTATGCTATATGTACAACTTTTATTTGAAACTGATTTCTGAAAATATTTTCCAGAAATCCTATTGTAGTATCCTATGTAGTATGTATTGTAGTACTTTTTTTTCGTCTCCTTCCCAAGAGAGAACTTATTTCACAGTATTTCTGACTATAAATATAGGGCGCGGAAATCATCCCATTCAACGGTTAATTTAAATATTATAATCACTGAAAAATCATTACAATTATTTGATTCGCAAAAAGTACCTAAAGGGTAATTTTCTTTATAACATACTAAAATTTAAAATTTTAAGAAAAAATAATATACAAAGTTTTAGAGATTAATAAATGAAATTGAAACTGACGTATTGAGTTACTTTCCATAACTTACTAATTAAAATCATTTCCCATCATTTAGGAAAAGAAAATTTTCCAGAATATTAATTAACTGTTTCATTTTCATTTGTATTATAAATTCCAACATCTCAAATGAAAAAAAAATACAGTTAATTTATATTTCAAACGATGAAACACGATCTAACTAACCAAACTTTCGGTTATCAAAAGAAAGCGAATGCAGCAAAAAAAAAGTTTGTATCGATCTACTCAATTTTTCAAAATTTTTTGTCACGAAATTGCAGTGCTGGCCCTGAATCCTCTCCCGTCTAATAGGATATTTATAATATTCGAATTTCAGTAAAAGCGCTGTTTTTTGTAAGTATAGCAAGAAATTAACTCAATTATATAAATATCCGATGAATAGATAATCGAAAATTGTAGGAGTAATAAAGAAAAATCAATCGTAGCTGAAAGAAATAGAATCGCGGACCCAAGAAGGTGCAAATTTATTAGTTGTTTGTTGTTTGTACAAATCTCTAGTCAGAATGGTGAGAAATGGTACAACTATTTACTTCAACAAACATGTCCAGATTGAGCTCTTATATGTTTCGAGAAAAGCCTACAAGCCACGGATAGCGTTCATGCGCGTGTGTGCATACGCGCTCTAAAATTTGTCTTTGTACACATTTGAGAAATTTTAGGCACACAGCGTTCGTACGCAAATGAATGCTTAGATCACTAAGCTGCTCAGAATAACAGTTTTTTCGAGAAGCATCCTTTGCCTAACGGGTGGTTTGGGCTGTCCCATTCGCTAGATCTAATAACATGGTAATTCATCAAACTCTTTATAGGGATTCAAATAATTTTGTGTATGGATTTTTATGTGAAAACCAAGCACAAGATTAGACTCGGATAGTTCGAGGAGTGGTGGTTGATATTGATTATAGAAGATCTTGCAAATACTGCTCTAGGTGGGATCATGTTGGACAGCTTGGTCAGCGTCCTTTTTCTCTAAGTATATGTGTATGTGTTGGTAGGCATGGCTCCAGTTCTCGCTATATGTTAACACAATATTGCTTTTAAGACGTTTTAAAGCTGACTGTTTAAAGTTACTGTAATTCTTTTTAATTACAGTTTTATCTGGAATATACTGATGAACAAGTTTTTGTCGCAATATACACATTTAAAAATGTCGACTGGTATATATATTTGGCGATTTAGGACAAATGGGGTCACTCGGTGTAAAATTGTTTAATTTTATATAATTATTTCAAAAATAATTCCTTTCTATTAAGACAAAAGCTTTTTTTAAATTTTAAAAGGATATGTAACTGAAAGGGTCGAGTCTAGCGGTCGAGTGTTTTAACTGCGAGTTTCTATTGTAACAACACCTTGGTAATAGAAAGAATCGACATATCTCGAAATTATTCAAAAACATCCCCATACAAGTCGACGATTTCTATCATTTTCACGCTTTTACTCGACTTCGTGTCGTCACATTCTCTCTTTTAAAGTAGCATTCAGATTATTATTAACAGACACGCACAAGTTCGTTAGTGTTGTATCAGACCCGGATTTGCCAGATTGGCAGCTTGGTGATCGCTAAAAATCCAATAATATTACCCGATTCTAAAGAATTATAACAATGTTATGTGTAATAACAAATTCTGAATTCATCGCTTTGCTCAGAAAAAATTAAATTAAACATATAAATTACAATATACAAAGTCATATTGGAGCCCATTTTAACGTATGGATGCGAGTGCTGGAAAATGATGGATAGACAGGAAAAAATAATGGATTAATTGAGAAGATCGTGTAGGATATCCAGAACAGAGTATATACGACGAAGAATATGTCGAGTATAAACGACTTCAGAGAGAGTACAGACTAAGCTCTGGTACGGACATGTGAAAATGGAGCAGAACAGTTAGCCGAAGAAAGCATTGAAGTATCAACCGTAGAATAGAAAAAAGATCCTCAAGGACCTGGAAGGAAAGAATTCAACAGACCATAAAAAAACGTGTGACGTACGAAATGCGGGATGCGGCAAAGGAAGCTGTAGAACCCCCGCTGTATATGTATGTGTATATGTAATGAATGCC
The DNA here is from genome assembly GCF_026230105.1 of Diorhabda sublineata. Classification (NCBI taxonomy): domain Eukaryota; kingdom Metazoa; phylum Arthropoda; class Insecta; order Coleoptera; family Chrysomelidae; genus Diorhabda; species Diorhabda sublineata. The sequence continues at coordinate 6,829,449 of NC_079475.1, read as the reverse complement.
TCTATCATTCTTTGGGCTTAGATACAAAGAAATATCATTGTCGATATTATGAATAACTCATTCGAATTTAAAATTTTCCTACGCAAAAATATTTCCGTGGATCTGATAAATAGTAATCTAACGGTGCAATGTTCTGACTAAATGCTGGATGTAGTAAGAGTTAAATACCACCAAGTTCTTCGATCTTATTCCGTGTAACTTCCGCAGTATGTGGCTTTGCATTTTCTTGTTGTAAGAGAACTCACTTTCGGTTAATTAAACCTTGATGTTTCTCCCATACCTCGGTATTGATAAATCGATCATGTAATGATTCCGATATGCTCTGAAACCTTTATAATCCCAACAGAAACATATCAAAACTTTTTAAGATAGTGTTGTGATTATTTGAAGCATTAATATTGTACAACTTGAACCATTGCTTATATTTATGCCTTGCGACGTAATGAAGCTTCTCAACTTATTACTAGAATCCCCAGTACCATAACTAATAGAAACCAGAAGTACAATATTGGATGATGACGTTTCAAAGTCTGCTAAGTTGTTAGAGGTTCGGATGGTGTGGCGTTTCTATGACTTATCCATCTCATAATTGATGGATTGATCGGCTACTGTCGCTTCCATCCAAATGTATTTATACCAACTGGTATTTATTATTTTGATTTTTTATACTAATAAATTACACAAATCTTCACGCCGACAGGCACCAAATAATCCGAAAATAGTTGGAAATTTAAAATTATTTCTCATCTGGTACCTGTTTTATAAACTTTTGAACTTGATGAGTGAGAATTTTTTATTTTTCGGGACAGTATCCTTCACTATGCGATAATTTAGAAGTATTTACTAACATCACCATCATTTTTAACAAAAGCGCTCGAATTGATTATTGAAAATTTGCTCTACGAAGTTAATTATCTCATTGTTTTTGATGTTTATTGTCAGTATGCTAAAAAAACCGATTCACTGAAGTTCTCTTCAATATTTTTCAATACACAACACGCTAATAAATTAGGTTATGCATATCGTACTGCTGAGCTGATTATTTAGGTATGATTTCCAAAGCTGCTCTTCTTGTAGACTTTGCAACAAACATATTGAACAGTTACGAATCGAAGATGAAAATTGAACAAAACTCAATTTAAATGACAGTATTTTTTATTTATAAACAAGCCTAGCGTTGGCAACGTTTACCATTCACAACAACCTAGTGATTATCTGAATATTAGAATGTATTTTGAGGTTCAATGCCATTCCAAAATCGTCTATTTTATTATCAAAATAGGGCAGTTATAGCAATTCAATTCGCTTCATTAATTTCACAAACTTTTTTTAAATAACATCACTTTTAAGAATAACATCATAAACTGTTTTATTTAGTTTACAGTAACCAAAAATCAAAACAGATACTAACATTGAAGATAAGTATGTAACTGTGGACTTATTACTTGATATTTTAGCTAGTATAGGAAATTAATAAGTTGGTTTAATACATAATTTTCATTAGATATTCGAATAATGTAAAAGGTGAACTCAATACATTCAATTACGTATTGAAAGAAAAAAAAGAAGGAAACGATGATATTTATTTAGTTTAGGTTGCAGATGCCCGATTTCCTTGAAATTTTAGTATGTTATACAGTTTTTTATGCTGAAAAAGAATACATTCTTCGCATAGTTCTTAAGGTTTGAGCATTGAAAATTTGTACACTATCATGAATAGTTGATATTTTGATAATACTTGATGCTGGAGAGGATTAGCTGCGAGGGAGGGGGGTATGTTCTGTTAAAAATTTAGACTATCTCTTAACACACCCCCTCCCCCGCCTCCAATCCTCTCCAACATTAAATATAATTAGTTACGACTAATATAATGACACCAATCAATTTCTACCAAAAATCATTATTTACACGTACAAATAATCATCAATTTCTATTGGATACATTCGTGATATTTCTTCAATAAATGCTTAAATTCTATTTGAATATGAATAATGTCTTTTAAATAGAAATTCCCCAAAATACTGACGATAATGAGATTTAGTTCTTCCATAACGAGGTATGTTATCACAAATATATCGCCAAAGTCGCTCAATATTTTGTAGTAAGAGCTTTGGTTAGGTGCATCCACCGTTCTTTTGAAAGACCTCTATACCCTCGCCAACAATCGGAAATTATCCTGGCGCCAGGAGCATTGCGTCGCGTAATAATTTCTTGCAAAACCTCACCGAATCTATTCGTAACAGTCTGAATGAAGCACTCCTTAGTCACCGGATATATTCCTTTAAACACCCACGTTCCTCGAATGATACGGCACTTGTGGTATTTTCTTTTGCCAAAATGCGCTTCATCCACCTCTCGACAATATGAACTCCAATCAACTGTGGTAGCCGATGAAACATTGAAATCTTCCATCAATTCGGCATGATGTGGTGGCCGGTGATACATAAAGTACGCGATTATTCTTCACGTGTGTTGAATGTCAATAAGGATTCCATGGAATCATGTTCCTGTTAGTGCACTTAAGAACAATCTACAGCGAACTCTGCGACGCCGTTGCCTTCGATGTACTTGATAATAACTATAAGTACAATGGAAAGATAAAGACTTGCGATTTATAGAAAGCAAAGAACCACACTCTGTACATATTATTTCACCTCTTAGCACTTTTTGATCAATTAAAAAATCGTTTAATTTTTCACGATTATCAGCGTGCTCCAAAAATTGATATTGTGAAATCAATTCGCTTCAATATTTCAACTGATGGAATATTTATCATATTTCTAATTTTTTGACTGAGCTAATCATAGAAGCATACAATAACAAACAGATGTAAACAAAGAAATCGACTTGTGGTGCAAATTCTTGCGTGATGATTCCATTATTGTAGGAAAAAGTGCTACTGTGATAAAACCTAATACACGTTATTATCTAAATTTTCAACCTCGAAAAAATATGTGAAGGAATAATTTCCGCGCTCTATATAAATTCGTGGCCATATATAACGCACCACCCTTTATTTCAATATCAAAACCTAAAATAATAATCTTTTTTAAATTTTCAATTTTATGCATATTCTGATGTTTCCTTCATTCTATTGTTGTACCAACTTGTGGACAGCAGTAATTTAAGCCAATCAAGGTGTGTTAAAGTGAAGACTAGTTAAACAAAAAATGAATAGAGTTACGCATTTAAGTGAACGCGAAGCTGAAAGAATAACCGAGTTAGTTGGACAGGGACAAAGTTATCGTGAAGTGGCAAATCTGTTTGGCGTACACCACACAACCATTGTCAGATTGATGCAAATTTTTCGAGAGACCGGTTCACATTCTAGGAGCCCTGGACAAGGACGTCCTTCAATTTTAACTCCTCGAGATGAACGTTTTTTGCAATTAAATTCATTAAGAAATCGGTCAATGGCAAGTGTCGAGCTCAACACCCTTTTACTAGAAGTCCGAAATGTAAATATCTCTGATAGATCAATAAGAAGACACCTTCAGATTGCTGGTCTACACAACAAAAAAGCTCTCCACGTACCTTTGCTAACCAGGCGGCATCGTGTTGCTGGACTAAGATTTGCAAAGCAACATTTAGATTGAAATTTAAAAAATTGGTACCAAGTTTTATTTACCGATCCAGATGGACGTAATCAAATTGGAAGACGGCAAGGAGGAAGATTTGAGCAGTCTTGTATCATTCCCAGGGAGCCGTTCCAAGGAGGGTCTAGCATGTTTTGGGGAGGAATTTGTTTTGATACCCGCATAGAATTAGTGTTTTCTCCTAGATCCGCCCTTAACGCAGCATGATACATAACTGACATTCTTGAAAATCACGTCATTCTGTTTCGGCCATTTATTTGTGATGATTTTCGTTTAATGCATGATAATGCTAGACATTGTTGTGGCAGATGTTCTGAATTACCTAAACGAAGTAGGAATTCATACCCTGGACTGGCCACCAAGAACTCTAGATATTAATCCTATTTTTACTCATTAAAAATCACTCAAAATTACTAAACATTTCTTATTATTGCGTCAAGAGGATTAAAAAGAAGTTAAACAATAGCAATATTAATTTAAATTTATTAAACAAAAAAATATTTTCAGAAATCGGGGTGGTGCGTTATTTTTGCCCACGAGTGTACATATTAAATTATTCAGCATAATTTTCTCCACAACATACTAAAATTTTAACGAAATCGGGCGTATGCAACCTAAACTAAATAATTACCGAAACGATTATTTTAATGTTGTGTTAGTTTAACGAATTTTGCAGAATCTAGTGACGGAATTAATATAAAAATTCATTTACATGACACTTTTAAATATGTAAAATAAAATTTTCTAAATTGTTTTTTTTTTTAATTTCATTAAGATTTTAATTGAAGGTAGTAAACGTAACCAATCCGGGTCTGTGCTTTATATCTACTCTGAAGAGCGAGAGGCGATCAACGTTACGGAAATGATAAAAAAACTTTTTATACCTATTCAGTAAATCTTTGAAAGGATTGCTTTTTAATGATTACGGTACTTCGATTCAGTGTTACCACCTACATTTCTAAATAAATGAATAGTTCGTGAAGGAATTCTCAAAATTGAATGGTTTTCAATGTTGGATTATTTTGATCTCGAAATAATAAAAAGAATAAATGCCTTTATCGCACGTTATGTATCTAAAACTTTTTACGTTTCGGTTTGTTCGCTTTGTTTTGATTTCACATAGCAATTTCACTGTCAAAGAAACCAGCATTAGCATCAAAACAAACTTTGTGAGGTATTCTTCTTTGGATAAAACTGAATATGGGAGATAAAAGGATGTATTATTAAAAAAAGCTGATGCTTTATTTTTCCGATATGCGCGTATCAGGAGAATATTTTAAATTTAAATTTTCAAAATACCTTTGGGAAACTATTCACCTGAAACGTCTAAGAGAGAATTTTTATATTGAAATTTGAAATAAGCTATAATATTAGTTGAAAAATTATATTGTTTTAGTTGCTATTACATTACTATCTATTAGTCTCCCTTTCGTGATATCAATTAATAAAAAAAATTGTTCATTTCGTATAAATTTTGGATTAAGTATTCTCTCTATTAATTACAAAATGTGAGGTTAATTTATTGTGAAAAATCGTTTGCGAGAAGTTAATTGAATGAAACACCAAAGTGTATAGTTCCTCCAATATCAATTGCAGATAATAAAAACTGGTTCAAAACTCTTGCCGACAATTTTGTTTGATCTACCTTACACGTAGATACCTCATTTTATAAATTTATTATTTTTATAAATACTTTTAAAAATATGTAAATCATATGCAAGAAAGTAGAAAAAATCATTATAATATCTCGTTAACTTGCTACAACTGAATATTAAATTATAAAACGTAAATAGACGAGTAAAATGTACCTGTCTGTGAACTGAACCCTTTTTGTACCCCATTCCTTTTTTTTCTGGAAAACGAAATTTTAAAGCAAAAACAATGAAGGGAAATGCATTTTTTGCAAATTAGAATAAAGAAAAAAACATTTCAATTTCAAAGTATGTTTATAAATAATAATGGTAGTCAGAATCGTCTGAACCATAGTCATCATTTATTTCAATTTTGGTGGGTTGTAAAGAGGGTGATATCACATACTCATCTTCTTTAATAACATGTTCAATATAATATTTCCTAAGCTATTGGCGGTCTCTGCTAGAACTTTACGAGCTCTACAACCTCTTTACTCAATTCTAGAGACTGATTACATTTTATAAATATGCAATAGTAAGGAGGTAGTCTGGAAAGAGTACAACCCTGTTCTTTGTAGACCTGTCATACATAGAGCCAAAATCTCTAACAATAAAGATACACAAGAAACGAAACCGAACCAAATACTTTTCTCCTTTCTTAATATCATCATTCATTGTCTTCTATCATGAGTAAGAGTAGTCTTCTATTCTTTATCACTGAAATTCTGAAAAAAAAAAAATTGTTTTCTTTCTACTCCTTTTTGATCTTTAATTTTGTTATTGATAACTCCAAAATCTTCCTCAGAGCTCAATATGTAGATAAGACAGTTCATAGTTGATTCTTCTTATTACTCCTTCGTTGGTCGAGAATGCTATTCAAGTTATTTTAAGCATTTGTATGAACTTTCTCCCAGTTGATGCCTTAGGTGCTACTGGAATACTTTTTTCCTTTCATTGCACCAAAAGTATATAAATGGTTGCTTTTCCAACTAGTGTTAAATGTGAACAAAAAAAAATCTTCAATCACTTAATTTATAGGAATAAAATTCTGAAAAATTAGTCTCATTATTTGAAATGTACATTATCTTCAAAAAAAGCAGTTACCAATTGATACTGTACGACTGGAATCAAAAAAAAGTTCTTTTCCATCAGGACAACGCACCCTCTCGCACTTACGTGATCGCTTTGGTTAAATACCAAGAATTGGTTAACCACTCTCACCAGATCTATTAATGAGTAATACAGCAACTATTATTTGGAAGGGTTAAAAAGCTTAAAGCATCGCTGGTAATTTGGCTTTGGAGGGTCTGAAGGGTCAGTTAATTATGAGAAAAATGTTTATTGTCCAAAACAGTGTTTCGAAATAGGTAATTTATTCTATAAATTAACAAAAAATGCAGTCAACAACAAGTTACCTTTTAGAGAAATGAAAAAAACAAAACTGTAAAATAATGACTACAATCATCGATTGTAGTATTGTGAGATCATCAATAATATTACCTAATCCTTATTATCCAATGCAGATAAAAGTATTTCGTATTCAACTGAAGATGTTGCATATATATCACACGACGAGAGAACGGTTAAAAATCTTTTTATTCGGGGCGCTTAGTAACTACACGTGAAACTGTCGCTCTGTTGCCAAATCATTTCAATTCACTCTTTCCTGATTATTATCACATTTACAACCACGAATAAGATTATCGATTTGCAAACTGCACTCGACTCAATAGATAGAAAAATGGTATGGCATAGTATGCGGAAAATAGGAATCTCCAAAAAATAACAGATTTTACAAAAAGAATATATGAAGACGTAAGAGGAGAAAAAGAAGTTAAGAAAGAAGATGGGAGTGAAAGAAAGAAATATTTTTAGTCTTATTCTATCTATAATGGTCATGGGTAGGATGATAAGATTAATAAAAAAAGAAGAACTATGAACTGGAGACAATAATCGGCCATAGAACCGGTAACAATAGACGGATTTGTATATGCAGACGATATAACAGATACATTTGGAACAAAAAGTATAATGGATGACACAAATAGAAGACCTAGGAATGGAAAAAGATATATAGATATGTAAAAGGGTGGTAGTAAATTAAAAACAGAACATAAAGAAGATTTAGTAATGAAAAGACAAAGAATAGATAGAATGACTACTTGTGAATAACTGGAAGTCGTTTACATGGAAGCCGGAAATTTACAACAGAGTGAGAAAAGCAACTCAAATATACTGTGCTCTAAATAAGATTGGAAACAACAAATAGGAGAAGACGTAATAATGAAAATATAATACTCGATAATAGGAACCACATTAATATATGGGAGTAAACTTGAGTAATAAACAAAAAAATACAGAATACAATAGTAAGAACAGAGGTGAATCAACTCAGGAAAATAGCAAGGATAACGAGGATGGTTAAGATAAGAAATAAGGTAAATAAAGAAAAGCTCAAACAAGAACCAACAGAAAGCAAAATAATTCATGTTTAAAGTGGTACTGGCACATAAAGAAAAGAATACAAAGCTTGCCAAAGAGAAGTGGCAGGAGCAAAAATATATAAGAAAAGAAGTTAAGGAAAATTCAGGAAAACTTGGCTACAGCAAGTACCACAGAAAGGAGAAAGGAAGGGGTATTAATACAGCTAATGAATATACGTTTTCTTTCAACCTCCGATAGGCTATAAATAAAAGACAAGTTCATATATAACAATAATTTTATTACCAAAAGATACTTTTAGCCAAAATCACCGAAGTGATTGTCATTGCCACCAATGTAATCTAACCGTTCAGTAACAATAGAGGACAAAACAGACCTTGAAACTTCTGGAAATTCCATAGACAAAGCTGTAATGGTGAATCTGCGGTTTTTTTAACCATTCTATCAACTCATTCAACCAGCTTTTCTGAAACGACAGATCATGCACCATTCACGCACAACAGCATCACACATGAAGTATTTCTCATACACACGATGGATGGATTTCTGTAGCACTAATGCCTTCAGCCTGTAAAAAACGAATCACACTTCGCAATTCACACTTGGCGGGAGCATCGATAATGGCGGACATGTTTACGTGGCGATAGCACTACGCCGACTGATGCCTGATTGTCAACAATGGTGGAGTGTGTGATGCGAGAGCTTCACAGTCTCCTACAGCGCGCGTAGCGTTTGCACGGAGCGATCGGAGGCTGAAAAAAACGGCTCCCGTAGTAACATAGAGTGGAAAAAATGGATAAAAAGAGAATGTAATCTAAAATTCCAATAAGCTGGAAATGGAATGAAAACTATACCTCTCCATTTCCCTGGAATAGTTTCCCACTAACCCTTTTCTTTCTTAAATTTGGAACATAAAGTAATCCAGATGAATTGTAATGAAATTTGACTAACTTCATTTCTTTAATTCCTTGGAAAAATTTAGTAACTCTTTTTGATTGAACTGAATGAAGTGGATTCAGTTTGCGAAGTTGTTTCAAAACTCAATATTACGTTACGTAAGTTTTTGATGTTTCACAATCCAATGTCGAAAAATCTGGTCATATTGCTTAATGGAAAATAGATCATATAGTGGAGTATTTTCTTAAACTGTACAACACACGTAAAGTGAGACGGAATATCATCTTACTCACGGAAGGCATATATCAATTCTCTAATAAAATCCGCTGGAGCTTCTAAGTACACATTTCGGTTATGGAAACTTTTTACACTAATTTCTGTTCCATTTTTGATCGTATAAAAAAATTGTACATAACATAACTGTAGGATATTCTATGACTTATAAGAAGATGGATTTTTTCGAACATTTATTTTCTCAATCTTATTGTATTTGCAAACTGCACCGTTTGAGCGGAATTTGTTAGAAAATGCAGAAAAATGATTAAGTGTCAATAAATTTTTAATTATAGATTTGATGTGAGGTTTATTTTTCGTCTTAACTTTCCTACACTAGATCGCTTGAATGCCACGGCACCATACACAGAGTTAACAGGGCTTTTTTGGACACAAGTTCATTAGAATTTCCAATAATAAACTACTTTTCATAGATGATTAAAAACAATCTCAATAACAGGAAGTATAACTGCACAATTATAAAAGATCTAGAAACAACGAAATCAAATTCACTTTCTCTCAATTGAATTGAATAATACTGATACGGTTACTTTCCAGCCATGTTCTCTGCCAATTTAAAAAATAATAATTATCTTCATCAATCGTGTGATTATGAAACATAATTGAATTAACATTTATAGTGTCGCTAAAAGTCAAAGCTTATAAACATTTAAATTTAAAACGACGAAATTCTTAATTAATTATTGTGAGAAATTTTTCATGATTGTTATAATTTTATACATATTTGTATATTATACTTGACCATAATTTTAGTATCAGACGATGAAGTATTCGAAAGCTCGGAAATATATTAGTTAGTACCGTTGGTGTTTAATTTTGCCACAATCCTGCGCGATTATCTATCCACAATCAATAATCGTAATATTTCTATCAAGCGTCAATTTGAATATTGATTTTTGAAATCGAAGAATTCAATTTTTTTTAAAGAAACAACGAAATTTAAAGCGCCACAACTCTTAACTAATTAATTCCCAGACGATAAATACACAAGTACTCGAAAGCTAAGAAATATATTAGATTTAGTACACTTTGGTGTTTAATTTTGTCACAATCCGCTTTTATGAAGTACCGTGAGAGCAAAACTGCGCAAATATCATCATTTAATTAGTTTCTGGAAATTGACGAATAGTTTTCAGTATCTCTTTTACAAGCTGGCCGTTTGTAGGCTATTTATTTTTTGTCGCCTCTACTAACTTCTGAAATTTTTTTGGTTCACAATTATTCAAAATACATTTTTTCATTGCAAATAATTGTTGAACTTGATTTGTTGACTTTATTTTAAGCAAAGTTGAATCATGTACTAATTCTACATCTAAATAGCTCTTCACTCTTTTCAAGCGAAGTAAACTTATGGTCACCTGAATGAACACAGAACAATAAGTAATAAAAGTTAGTCGCTTTGAAATTGTACGCGTTCCTGAACTAATTCCGATTCTAAATCACTGGTGTACAATTTTTCCATAAACCGATGGTAAAAACTCACCAAATTTGCAGTTGCCATAGTTATTGATTGTAGTGCATCAAATAAAATGTAAATGCGAATAATTCAAATAGATTCCTCCTTAACAAAGAAAAATTATTTGAATAAAAATTCGATATGTGACACCGCTAAAGATGGTTATTTCCTTTTTTCATATTTCTTGTTCAAGTAATAATGGAAAGACTTTACATTTACAATGAAATATAAAAAGTTGAAGTGTATTATGTTATTATGATAATATTTTTACATTAAATTGTATTATTGGTATATGATATTCGATTTATAGCCTTCTCCACATTCGGCGCAATCGGGCAACGTAGCAAAACGCGCCTCCGCTGGATGGAAATCGAAGGTTTTGAGAAAAGGGGGAACCGGCTCTCCTACTACATACAATAAGGCTCCGTCAGTTGTTCCCCGACTGAGTTTGGTAACATATGGATGCTCGTACATTGCGGGTGGGCGCGTAACGTCGCGTTAATGAAATGCGGAAAGACTAAAGTAACTTATAAGCCCCCTTTTCTATGTTTATATTTAGTTTTAACGTGGATTTTGGGATATTAATAGTGAATGTTGTATTTGTAATTGTGCAGGTGTCAGAAGTGTAAAATGTGAAATATTAATGTGGATTTTAATGTGAAGTTTAGTTCGTAGGATTGTTAGATTTATTTGACATTTGCAAGGTGTTACTACATAGTTATATGGCACGATAGGATAAGGCAGTTTATTAAATGGTAATTATTTATATTTTTGTTCGAAGAACTATAAAATATATATATTTTAAAATATCTGCGATTTATTGTTAAACTATATTATATTACTTCGTACTTATTTCAATTAAGACGAGTTGTTACGCAAATAATGGCTGACATATCTAACGTACGTCGATTTAACAAAAACCTATGACATTGTCATAATAAAAAATTGAAAAACTCTTCAAGAACTCTCGTTAATAGGAAGTCTGGAAGAGTCTAGATATATGTATATAAAGCCTTGAAATACAGTGAAAGGTCACTTAGTTCACACTTAAATACGTTATACAAGGTGTGCCAAAGTACCCAATAATTAGGAATCTATCTAATAATTGGTAAAATATATGGATTTTGATTCCAAGAGTTACAAATTTTCCTCTATTACTACTATACCCTATACCTCTTTATATTACCCAATTACCCCGGAATTTGACTACGTTTTATTGGGAAACCGTGTGTATACATATATAGGTGCGTTGATAGCTTAATTATTAAGTTATAGAGAAATATATGAAAAAAATTGAAAATGATATTTAGAAGGACTGAAAATTAAATTACGAGTATAACTAAAGACATATGCGAAAGGGTTTAAAGACAGAAAAACAGATGAAGTAGCTAAGGGGACATCCAATAATTACGTGAGCCATTTTTTGATTTGTTTAGACTATATCCCCCCCCCCCTTTAGGTGAGATTAGTTTGATTTGCCTGGACTCCCCTTCCATTATGTGGGATTGACGCTAAACATATTTTAAACTTTTCTTTTATACTACAATTAATTTAATAAAATTAAATAAAATTCAAAATAAAAATAGATAAATAAAACTTTTTTGATACTTTTACTCAATCCATGGAGAGTCGCGTGCTTTTTCGATTGAAATAATTGGACAAACCTTATCTGGGTTTTCTGGTAGTGCTGGAATTGTTTAAAGTTTCTTCGTCTATCCATTCCAAAATTCCATCCACAACATGCAGCTCTTTAGCACGACGCTTGACTACACTCATTGGTTGAATCCTGACTACAGTTTCTCGTGAAACGCATGAAAACCTGATGTGTACTTCTGCAGGTTAACACAAGAAGCGAAATAAATGCCACATGTCTTACAATATCTATTATCAAGTTTAATCATTTTCTTTATTACTCTTAAACTGAATGATTTTAATAGTCATGGGATTTATGGCAAAATTAATTTTTAAAATAATTTTTCTTTAATATCTCTAATATTTTTGATTATTCCCTCTCGGTTTAGATGAGATTCCATTGAACCCGTCCTTCCAATTTTGAGCTCACGTAATTAATGGATGCCCTCTACGATGAAAAAAGAGATTTTGACATGTTTATCTCGTTGTTTTCAAATGCTCATTTAGCTTATTTTTGTTTTCATAATACTAAAATGTGTGTCACTTAATATCTTTCAATCCTCTACATCTATAAATGATAAAATGAAATGAATTCTGGGAACGTGGCAATGAAACATCAAAGTAGACTAATTTTAATATTTTTTATAAGAAAACGCTAAAAATAATCAATATTTCTATCAACGTAACGTTGAATATTGAATTCTTCTGAATGTTCTTGATTTTAGGTCTCTTCTGTTTTAAAATTAGTTTTTTTTAATAATTTTTGAAAGAAAGATAAAAATTGACGTTTCGAAATTTCTTCAAGTCTTTATCAAAATATAATATTTCAATAGCCATATTGTGAAGCTAATCTAACTCAAGCCTTGCAGAGGAAACAAATCCTTTATCAGGTTTATCAAAATCGTCAAATTTAAAATGAACCAAACCCTTTCCAAATTACATCGAAATGCATCAACATAATTGATGAAAATTTCGTATTTTCATTCAATATATCGCCCACTACATCATCAAAACTTTTGTAATTTCATCTTCAACGCCCACACTTTTAGTATATGAGCAGTTTTAAAGTGAGATCATCTTTTTGATTCAGTTATACACAATGTAGAATCATTATTATTATTTGGCAACTTTCTCGAAAAAAAAAAATATCACTATTTATCGCATTTCATCAAAAATAATACTTCCCACAACTTCTTTTTCGTTAAAAAATGTTATCTCGAAGTTTTTAACTATGGTATAACAAAGTAAACATGAAATTAATGAACTACATTCTCGGCCAACAAAAATACTTATTATTCTTCTAATTACAACAGGAGTGTATCTTATATAATTTATTCGTTACACTTTAAACTATTCATTAAAATCTACACACTAAACAACTAATTTATTTAAATACAATTGATATTGTCACGAAGTATCCCATTGAATTGTTGTCTGGCATACAACTACTAGACGTTTGTTTTTATATGACTATTAAAATATTATGCCAGATTTTAACGAAAGGTTGAATAGATAACACACTGGTGTTGCAAAAAAATCACACAGTCCCGTATAAAGTATACCCCATTATGGGGTATAAGTTACTACCACAATATAATTCAGCTTAGGAAATAGTTTCTGTGAATAAAATGAGAGACAAGATTTTTTGAGGTAGAAAATATCATTGTTAAAAAAATAAACAAACCCAGACTACAAAAAAAGATCTTTTTTTTCGAAAGCAACCAATGACCATATATGAGTGAGATCTGCAAATAATGCACCCGTTTTTCAGAAAATAGTCCTCCTCCAATGGTTTTTACCATCTTTTGAATTAAAGTTTCGGGGGTTCTGTGAGGTGTCAATAATTTCAAAATGATTGCACGGATTTTAGCAAAATTTTAGTCATTGTGGTTTTTACTAACGTTTTAGACACATTTTGGTTGTGACATTTAATTAAAATTCACAAACCACAACACAAGTCAAGTCCCCTTGGTTCACACTTGTACCTATTTAAGTAGAAAAATGAGGTTAATTTAATAATAGTTACACATATTACATTGTAATTGATGTAGCCTGGTTTATGTGAGCCATTAGATACTAACTTCAATTATAAAAGGAAGAAAGGGAAAGAGCCTAGAGTGAGACTGAAAGAATAACAATCCCAAGTCTGTACGTTGAGTTTTCCTCATCTTTGTTGAAATGTTCTGCTTATATCTCAGACCTTCGGCATTTCTAAGAGATGTTTGTACTTTAAATCAATTAAAATTCAAATCATTATTTCTGAATACTCAAGTGCTAATCCATATTGTAATGTTTCTATTCTCTTTTAGATCACTCCATGTCTAAGCCATTTTTACGTCACTATTCTACTCCACTTCAGACAACAATATAATGTTTTTCTTTTTCATTTTACCTATTTTTTACGGTGGTGCTAATTCATATACTCGATATATCTCACTTACTTACTTGATATATTCATACACTAACCTCTTAATACGTTAAACCTTGCACTAAATACTAACACAAACTATTCAGTAACTTAACACTAAACACTTATCTAATTTATTTAAATCAACCATCTGATGTGTTCGGGATGACATCGGATTGTTTGCTCCTGTTTACACCCAACGGATTTCTCGATAACTCGGTTTTGAGACGTGATGTAAACAAATAAAATGGTCTTTGTAGAAACTGATTTTATAAAAACGACCATACTGTAATCATGTTATGAAAACCATTCAAAGATTTGCCGCTTTATAATTGTTTTTTGAAATTTGAAATTTGTTTCCGGCGCGTTCATCAAATTGTAGAATCTATGAACATAATCGAACAGGACCTGCTTCATGGTCCATGTCGTGGACAAGTTCGAAACGATATTAAGTAGTCCAAAGGTGATTCATAGCTATATAAGGGCTACAATTTTCACGGTGGTTTTATGTATAACGTATAAAACGCTTATTAAATTATTAAGTTTCAAGTAGAGATATTAGAGCCTGAAGTGAACAGAAATGTTCTTACTTAGTTGTGTTGTAATGCAAAATATCAACTTTGTTATATACATCCTCTTATGTTAAAAAATTACCATTAAAAAATGGCCTCCTTAGAACTGAAAACTGTTTGCAATAGTAATTTTTAAGGCTTAAACTCCAAAATATTCATTTAGTGAAATAGTCAAGAATATAGAAAAGACTGTTAGAAAAACTATAGATTTCCAATTCTAAGAAAATAAATTTTTTATAAGTGCTTATAAACTGAAAAATCGGCATGCGCAATTAAACAAAGATGCCTATCATTTTTTAACAGTTGACTCTTTAAAATTTGCTTAATATAATTTTTTTCTATAATGGTAAATGGTACATTCACTATTGAAAAATAAATACTTGAAGCAGTGGTCAAAAATCGATATATATTCCATTAAGATCTATAAAAAAATTCAAGAATATCGGGATGTTTTTTCCGACTTATACTGATTAGTTATACTCAGCGGATATTATTTATATTATTATTAACATTAGCTATTTAGTATTTTAGTTGTTGACCTTGACAATCTCGTTACCAACATTGAAATGTTTAATTGAAATGCTTAATGGTACGACTAAGATGTATTTTTCACAAAACAACAGACTGGTTTACATAAATACTGTTTGAAATCGTCAACATATACAGGGTGTTTCAATTTTACTATAAACTTCGGTATATTGGTTATTTCAAGAAATATCGAAATAGTTTATTGAGACAAATTATGGGTAAATATTTAGAACTTTACCTTAACCTTACTCCAAAAATTTTTTGCCGCACTTCAGATCCTTTTAGGGAATAAAATAAGTTATGTTAAGGTGGGGGTAATATTTTTTTAATATTTTCAACATAATTTCAGTTTACTGTTTCATGATTTGTTTATACATCAATAAAAAGTTATTTTATTTATTACATGAATTATCAACAATTACAAAATAATTAACAAATACATTTAATATGATCCACGAAATTATAAGTATGATTAATTGTCACGTCCTTGATACCTATAATATTAAATGGAAGAAATACATAAATATTTCACGATAAGCTTCCAACGATTGACCTAACCTAATTTATCCCAAGCTTATCTAACCTATCCTAACTTAACCTAACCTAACTTAACCTAACCTAACCTAACTTAACCTAACCTAACTTAACCTAACCTAACCTAACTTAACTTAACTTAACCTAACCTAACCTAACCTAACCTCCTCATGTGCTATTACTCTAGATAACCGCGTATTCCGATATGATTGGATAATTATTGACATTTAATATGCATAAGATAATGATGGTTGTGACAGAAAATATGTGTTTCCCCCACCCTTAAAGTACTTTCGGAGCACTAAAAAACAACACTATATGCGCGACAAAATTTTTGGAGCATGTTTGGAGTGGAGACCCAATTCTAACGAATTACCAAATTATGAATGAAGGTCTAAAAATAGTTTTTTTGAGGAATCACTGTATATTATACAGAACTTGTACTTTTCATGGTTTTTTGAAGTTTTGTTATGTAATATACAGAGTCATTTATTTAAAAGGTACGGAGTCGTTTATGTGAAAATCGTAGGTGAATCAACGTTCTGTACTGTACTCTTAATGCAGGATAATATCCTTCTACATACTGCATAAGGCAGTATTTACAGGATGTAGAAGAATTCTCAAGGATGTAACTTGGTATAGAGGTAAATGACCCCCAATCATCATATACAGTCTGTTTTGTGTCGATTCTTAAGTGGGGTACCTTGTATTAGTTAATGGAAAATAACAATCTATTTTTATCTTTCAATTCCTTCGATGCTGATTTGATCGGTGACATTATTGGTATCATCATAAATGGGGCTCTTCTCCAACCCCAATGATTAGGAATTTTTCTCTTGCCACTGTTGGATTTAAAAGTATAATGTGTATGTTAGTGTTGAGCAAATTTCTTTGGTGTTGATCAAGCTAACATAACTTCTTTGTAAAGTGCAGAGGATGAAAATATATTCAAATGTTTTGGTTTGTTTTCACCATATTATTTTTCCAGATTATTATATTAGTTTTGAAAATTATGTATTTCCAATTCTTCTTAATCGAAGGAGAAATGGCGTCAACAAAAGAAAAGGTAAGCTTACATTTACATCAAAAACAAAGTTCTGGTTCTATATGCTCTCTAAAAAAATGTATCTAAACATACAGGGTGTTTCTAAATTCATGCGACAAAGCTCAAGAGGTGATTGCTCTTATGAAATTAAAATGGGTTTTTTTATAACAAAATTTTACTCAGCCCACCCCTTTCCAAGATATTGATTAATAATAAATGCTGGAAGTAATCACCTCTAGCTAAAAATAAAAACTTGTGTCGACACCTTTTAAAGGGAGATATCTCGGTAATGGGTGGGCTGAGGTAATTTTGTTATAGTAAAGATACATCTTAATTTTATATGACCATTCACCTTCTGCATTTAGAAATACCTTGTTTATCATTTAATGACTTTCCATATTTCGACACCTTCATTTATTTTATTGTAATATTTTACCGAAGCAAGTTACGTCAAAAACGATAAACTTCCATTTCAATTTGGACTAATAAGTAAGGACTGCCTTGTATAATGTGCTTAACTATATTAAATATAAATGTACTTTATTCAATGACCTAATGTATTTCTTTATCGAGAGATTCTGTGTTTATATAATTATATGTGTCTAAATTTTGTGTATTTTTTTATTAAATAAAATAAATGAATTTATTTAGGATTGTATCATATCATATAGCACATGGTTTATAAAATCTGTAAAAACGGTACTTAAACAAATGCCCGTTATTAATGTAGGTCATTTTTTATTCTAAATATAACCCACGACCTTTTCCGCACTGATGGATCTACTCAAATATTATCAAGTTCCGTTAAATGTCAGCCTTCCTTTTTCCCGTGTACTTTTTGAGGTATTTTATAATAACTTCTTGACAAATGCTCTATAGAATGTAATTAATTTTCTACTACCCTATTTTTAATTAAGGTTTACGAGTTTAAAAATATTATAAATTAATTGATTTTGTAAATAATATGTTCCAAACATTTCTTATACTATTATCTAGCTGAGTATAAACCATTAAAAGATATAAATTGTGAAGAACTTTAAATTAATTAGAATTTTTTTTAAAGAATCACACTAATTTACAGTATTTACTCTACCTGTCAAAAGTTTTTGCCCACCGTAATCTATAGTTTGCGTGACACACACCAAATAAATAAAATACGATCGATTTTGATATTCACATTTCAAAGAACATATGCAGTGCTTTTCAGATAAAAGTCTCCACCTTTAATAACTTTTGTAATACTGGTATTTAGAAAAAATCCAAAAACACGTCAATTTATGTTGGAAGGGGCAAGCATTATGGCTTATTTAAACTTACTGGAAAAGCCACCCCCTCACCCCTAGCAGCATCCCCTTTATTTTTTTAAATTACTTTTCATATTTTTTATGTGAAATTTGGATACTCCTCTTTGAGCTGATTTCAAAAATGTATAATACTTTTAGGTTAAAGTGGTTAGTTTATGAGATAAACAATTTTTCTTTTAAGAGCACAAATTTTACTTATTATTTACTTTCACCTTATTTGCCTGTACTAAAATGGGTTGTACAACAGTTCAAACTCTTTAATCTTTTTAACTGTGCTATTTATTCTACTTAAAAAATCCAAACAACAAAAAACTCTACTTTTTATTAAAGTTTGACATTGTCAACTAGAATTTGTAGTCACTATTGATAGTGTAATTTGATACATTATTTATTTTGTTTCTCTGAAATGGTTTACTCTTTGCAAGAAAGAATTGAAATGGTAGGTTTATACTACCAAAATAATAATTGTGCAAGAGCTGCTGCTAGAATATTTAACGAATTACATGACGGAAGACATGCAACTCATAACTATGTAATTCAACTGATGGAGAAATTTACCACAACAGGGTCTGTTTGCAATAAAGTGCATAAGCGAGAGGGACTCGTAAATAACGAAGCAATCCAAGTGGCAATTTTAGGGCAAGTCAGCTTAGAGGCTCAACAACCCCAATCGTTGTCAACAATAAGTAGAGCGATCGGTGTTTCATCTTCTACAGTTTTCCGAGTTCTACATAAATTCAAATACCACCCATACAAAGTTAAGTTGGTGCAAGAGTTGAATGAAGATGATTTTGATCGTCGTCTAGAGTTATGCGAATCAATGACGCAAATTATCAATAACAATCCACAATTGTTAAACAATATTTGCTTTACTGATGAATGCTCATGGTCATTAAATGGCTTAGCAAGTAGGCATAATTGTAGATATTGGGCTGAAAGTGATCCACATATTATGCGTGAATTCCATACACAACATCCCCAAAAGTTAAACGTTTGGTGTGGTATCCTAGGTGACCACATTGTCGGACCTTTCTTCATCAACGGAAATTTAAATGGTGAATCATATCTTGAGTTACTCAGGGAAGGGGTTGACCCACGTATTACAACAATAATAGAAAATGATGATAACCTTTCCGAAGATTTACTGGTATTTCAACAAGACGGAGCTCCCCCACACTATGCTATGCCTGTCCGACAATTTTTAATCGAAACATTCCCCGCTCGTTGGATAGGTAGAAGGGGGCAGATGATGGAGTGGCCTCCTAGGTCACCGGATTTAACACCCCTAGACTTCTTTTTATGGGGGTATTTAAAAACAAAAGTTTATGCTACCCAACCAGAATCTCTGGATGATTTACGAGAGAGGATAGAAAATGAATGTCGACAATTAAATCCAGCCGTATTAAACAATGTCAGAGAGGCATTTCAAAATAGATTATACCATTGTATGGAAGTGAATGGTACTCATTTTGAACACTTATTGTAACTTCATAATAAATAGCACAGTTAAAAAGATTAAAGAGTTTGAACTGTTGTACAACCCATTTTAGTACAGGCAAATAAGGTGAAAGTAAATAATAAGTAAAATTTGTGCTCTTAAAAGAAAAATTGTTTATCTCATAAACTAACCACTTTAACCTACAAGTATTATACATTTTTGAAATCAGCTCAAAGAGGAGTATCCAAATTTTACATAAAAAATATGAAAAGTAATTTAAAAAAATAAAGGGGATGTTGCTAGGGGTGAGGGGGTGGCTTTTCCAGTAAGTTTAAATAAGCCATAATGCTTGCCCCTTCCAACATAAATTGACGTGTTTTTGGATTTTTTCTAAATACCAGTATTACAAAAGTTATTAAAGGTGGATACTTTTATCTGAAAAGCACTGTATAGATAAGAATATAGTAATAATAAAACTACAGTCTATAACTGTTACCTATTAAAATTTTTGATTCATCAATATAACCACCTTTTGATGCAACATTTCGGCATACTTTGTAACAATTTCGAAAACTAATCGTCTTCTATTCGTTTTTCAGCATATTCCAAAAATGTGGGAGATTCATCTCTGACTTCTCTCTGTCCAATTTGTCCTAAAACAACAACTCAATCGGGTTGAGTTCTGGTGATTGTGACGATCAAATCATTACTTTCAGTAAATGCTTTGTTTACAATTATTTGAAATACTCTTTGCACAACTTTGAAGAATGCTTGGGATCTTTGTCATGTAGGAAGATAAATTTTCTGTCAATTAGACGCTTGCCAGAACGAACTACATCTTTCTCATTCTTCATACGTGCAATTTTTATTTTCTTCTTCTTCCTAAAAGGCCAATTTCTCTCAATCCCCTTTCCACTGTAATGCAGAAGTACTTGAAGGCGGATCCCTAGATTCATTAATCTGAGTTGCTATCTCTGGAACCGTGAGTCGTGTATCACGTTTAATACAATCCGTTTATCTTCGGCGTTTCTGGTTTTTTGAGTTGCCCTGAACGTTTTCTATCGCCAAAACTCTTGGTGGATGCATATTTCCCACGATAAGTCGAGGTATTTCTATTTAGGCGGTGACAGTACGGTTAATTTTGCCTAGACTATGAAGACTTGTGATTAATGCACCATTAATTCGTTGGTTTTACCCATTTTACTACTTAGTAGAATGAAAACAATTCGTATAGGAATCTCCCAGAAGAATATCCTGGTCTATAAAGTGTAAATTACAGCATATTTTTGCTTCTCACAAGGCTAACTAGTACTAAACTACAATCATAACTATTGAGGACATAGTTCACAGTTAAAGGAATAATAAACAAACCAGACGGTACTTGCAAGTTTTAACTTGTCGTACTCATCGACAAAATAAACACGCTCGTATGAAAGAAAATTTTTGATTTGTAAGACACCGTTTTAACTTTCGCCTGACGAAATGGAAAATAAATTTGTTAAAATGTATTATTTCCAAATTTAATGGATGGATTATGGGGTGGGCAAAAACATTTGACAAGTAATGTATACTTGATGTAGACGCAGAACCCCACAGCTAGAATGTTATGTCCAAATAGGTTTAAGTATTGTCTTACATACTGTTATAACAAATTGATTGGAAACGACGCTGATCATATAAACGGCTTGTACTTATTGAAACTAAATCGAATAATAATAATATGACACCATGACTCTAAGAAGTAAGGTTTCAAGTACGACCTTGATTAGTGTCAAAAACAATTGAAGGTAGACAACTGTCATTTCTTTCATCATTCTGAGCTTGAGTTGAACAACTATGAACTGGAACCCTGGATGACCAAATTACGCGAATCAAAACAGTTATGTCTACTCGGTTTTTGCTTTATCTTTATCGCCAATTTGTTGTTATAGCAAATTGATGGAAAAGACGCTGGTTATGTGAACGTCTTGTAGTTGTAGAAACTAAATCTAATAATAATAATAATATGATGATGATAAATGGATGATTGCTTGATTAGAATCAAGAGTGCTACAATAACTGTAGTATACAACAGATCTCCTCCACTAATATGAAGGTTGAAAGAAAAATCTTTATTGGATAGTCTCTGAGGTAGTCTGTGATTTTTATGGTACGGATGGAACGGCCTACATGAGTATCTTTTGGTTCCTGCGTCGTAGGCAACAGCTGCTCTTCTTGAGGTTGCTTTTCTTGGATTACCGGCTACTACTGGAACAGCAATTGAACTGGACCATGACTCTCAGGAAAAGGGTTTTGAGGACGACCTTGAGGAATACCAAACACAATTGGAACTTTCTTTCACCAATCTGTGTTTCAATTGAACTATGAACTGGAACCCTGGATGACTAAAATTGATTAATATGTCGCTTTCAGCACATGTCCAGTATCTAGTTTC
The DNA here is from genome assembly GCF_026230105.1 of Diorhabda sublineata. Lineage (NCBI taxonomy): Eukaryota > Metazoa > Arthropoda > Insecta > Coleoptera > Chrysomelidae > Diorhabda > Diorhabda sublineata. Next base: position 6,807,239 of record NC_079475.1, on the reverse strand, counting down.
ACCATGTAATGGCGTGAACCAAGACACTTATCTACAATCGGTTTTTGCTTTATCCTCATCGCTAATTTGTTGTTATACCAAATTGATTTGAAAAAACGCTGGTTATATTAAACTAAATCGAATAATAAAGATAGTGACACTAAATCAAATAATAATAATATGACAAGTGACAGAATGAATGATTGCTTAATAAGAATCGTGAGTGGCGCAATAACAGTAGATACAACATATACCATTAATTTACTCTCGATGGATAATGTTTCGCAAATTATCCAATATAGTTTTCAAGTTTAATCCCAATCTGTTTTCTTCTAGTAAAGAGGTGTTTCCTCCAAGAACGTCTACTATCCAAATGGTTTCCAAGATATTTGACCTACTCCCATCATAGAATTTCGTCCTCGTTTATTGTACTGGAAATTAGTTGTCATATCTGACATGATTTTAGTTTTTCGAATAAAGACTCACTATTTGTATGTATGAGCTTCGTGATATGTTTTTATTATGTAACCATTCTCTCACTATTTCTATTGGTACTTAGTTGGTAGTCTGTAAATGCTTGGTATACTTTGACGTTTATGTTCGTAGATCTCTTCATAACTTGTTTTATTGCCAAAAAATGATCGTGTATGCTTGTTGCTTTCTTGAACTCGCTCTGAGATTCTTATAACTTTAGTTCTCTTTTTCTTATCAGTATTTATCTCGATAGCACTTTTAATACAATTTTCTGTAATTGTTGTGGATCACTTGGTGTCGTTTCTGGTAAATAACCTATTATCCAATCTATTGGTATCTTCTTTTCATTGTATATTATTGTCAATGTTTGGGAATGTTTTCTGCCCATAACATAGTCCAGCTGTCTTTCCAGTTTTTCAACTTTCTAATGACATCTGTAATTTCTTCTAATTTCATCTCATCCTCTTATATCTCGTTTGTTCTCAACTCAAGCTTCTTTTGCTTTCCACTTAATTTTAGAGAATATTCCTTTTATTTATTTTCATAAAGCAATAAATAGAAAGTCTTATCTGTATTTGAACGAATTGGTGACTCCACTGGGATGCAATTGGATTATATCAAACCATTTACACACGTTTTTATCAGTGAGAAGTAAATAATTGTTAACATTTCTCAATGTTTGCTTAACCCTCCTGATTATTAAAAATTATATAATATCATATCTATATGGAATAAAATTATTAACTGTAATTAAAAATTTGTTGAACTACCAAATTTATTAGTTAGTTCAACAAACTTCTATCTATTAGACCAAATAATTTTTAATAATTGGAACTTTTAAATCCGCTAGGAATATGTTTGTCTATATCAAGTGAAAACAAATGGTCATTAATAATTAATAATAATAATTAGTCCCTCTTTAATGTAAAATTTTATTTTGCAAATTTTCTCCACCTTGTACAGCGAGCCAGTGGGTTCTATATGCCTTCATGTTTGAATGGTCATGAAGTACAGACAACATCGTCTTTCTTGAAGGATTGGAAGGGATAAAAGTGTAAAAGAATGAGGTCTGACCTATGGGGAGGGTATTCCGGGGTCTCGAAGCTCTATTATCCAAAAGTTGGAGCTGATATGCTTCTGGTGTTACAGCTAGAAAACAACTAATTTTTATGATTATGATTGAATAGCCCATTAGATGCAAATTAAAACTAAAAAATCAAATATAATAAAATGAAATCGACATAACCAGTTATGGAGACGTAGAAGACGAAGTAAGAGGACAAGAAGCAAAAGCGAATGTGTTCAGAACGTAGTACGACAATAATGACTTATACATAAGAAACAAGGCCGGAAGCGTAAACAAACAACTCTTGAAGATCACAGAGATGAAAAGTCTCAGACGGAAATCGGGAAAAAATATTTATTTATCAGGAAAGAAGCGAAAAAATCAGATGGTCATGGGACAAATAACATTAAAGAATAGATATCACAGTGTAAAAAACAGGTACCAACAAATGTATCGATTGACAGAGATAAACTGGGGATATACAAGGGGTAAGTCTCTAATTGGAATACAAACTAGACGTCGACTACAAAAGAGGCGATATTATAGAAAAAAGAATTTGTAATCTATGTCCAGAGTTTTGATGGACCTGTTTCTGTGCCAACATGAGGCATGTATTCTAAGTATCCCTTGAGTTGATCCAAATATACTGGAGAGGTGATGAATTGAGATTTTTTTACGTCATTCATGATTGGTGTGGAATGGTCAGAACGCGGCGTGATGAAAGATGATATTCTCAATGCTTTTATGGAATTGTGGTGTTGCTTTGGGCACACATCACACCGACAAGCAGTGCAGGAAGTGATAGAACCAAATTTTTTCGCTCTATATTTTGACTAAGATAATGCCCAAGAGCTGCTACTGATGATATGTGAATTCGTCACTTGCGATTTCTCGACTACTTAACGACATCTATGGGTACGGAACAATATATGTCTTCTTTGACTAGTTGAAAGATTGTCAAATTGAACGTATCTAAAAATACTAAGTTGGAATATTAGTACCAATAATTTAACCTAACTATTTAGTTACAATTATATAAATATTACTTTCAAATAATAAACTAGTTGAAGTCATGTCCATTTGTTTTTTTTTTGGTTCCGATTAAAAAACCCAATTTATCTCTTGGGATTAAAGAAACCCTTCAATTACGTCTTTGGACGTTGAACTCATCATTTACAAACTCTAAGGGCCTTATTAGACGAGGCAACTAGTTACTTACCCCGTCACCGGGAATTGGTTCATTAGACAAAGGCAACCAATTATCCAGTCACGTTTTGGTTGCCGACTGATCGCCCAGCTCGGTAACCATTGGCTTCTCAGTCTAGTTGCACTTCTATGTACAGTACCATCCCAATTATGTCATCTCTTATTAGGTCTAATAGCTCGAAAATACTTGATTTCGACTTGCGAAAGTAATTTAAAAACTTATTGTCATCTACAAATAGGTCTTCAAAAAGTATATAATCCTTTTGATATTCTTAAAGAAAAAATTGTATATGCATTGCCCTCCTTTTTCTTTCCCTTCCTTTTTTTTATTAGTAGTGATAGAAGAAATATTCATAACTCATCTTGATTGTCATATTTACCAAATGTTATAATCTATAGTGAACAGCGAACTGTGTACTCATTTCTCGTCTTCTTTCATAGCTGGTGATTTTCTGGCTGCTCTGCTCGTCAGCCAGACTTGCAACTGCTTATACAACATGCCTGCCTCGTGTAATAAGGGCCTAAGTACTTCGACATGAGATTCAAGATGATTGGAACGAGATAACTCGAAAGACAATCGTTCATCTTACTAAGAGTGTTTCTGAGTGCTTAAAACAAGATTATCAATTTTTCCTAGGCTTGGATTTTTGTTACTTAGCTCTAAGACACATGTATACAAAAATTTTTGTAATAATGTTATTAATACTGAATGTTCTGACTTCTATTTCCATTTTAAAAAGTAACGACACAATAATTGATTTGAATTACATAAATTGTTGTGATAGACATTTCCATTAAAAAAATGTGTGCTTTTTTTGCTCGCTTTATACAATCTTTTACTTATGAAATGCTTCAATTATCTCACGTATCAGGTAGTTATACACTTTTTTAATTTGAGTTCACAAAGAGAAGGTGCTTGGCCTGTTTTTATTCAATTATAGCATACAAAGTTTGTTACAAAAAATGCAGTCATCGTTGAATAACCTTGGCAAATGTTGAGTCATTTCGAAAGATGATTAAATACAATTGTGGTATTATCTTTGTTGATTGGCTACGTCTTTCGTCTTCTCTAGATTAATCTTTGTCATTATCCACACGATATGGTCTGTAAATATTAAAATAAATTGTTCCAATTTCGTAATCTCCTAAATGATGACTTCGAGTTGATTAAATATTATACAATGTATAATGCCTATAAACATGGAAAATGTGACGTATACAGTATGTGCATTATTTATTAATGTTTAAATTCTTTTTAGTTTTGAAAAAAAAGTTTTTTTTCAAATTATTCAGTTTATCTGTTTGAGGTAATATGTTCCTCCAAAATAATTTATTTAAAAACATATTTTAGTACACACTGTATATATTTTCCTTTCCACAAAATCTATTAAACTAGTAATATGAACATGAATGTTCCTCACTTCCCAGGCTATTAAGTAATTTTGTTCTAGTTGAGGAGAATTTCCATGTTCGTTTGATATTCCTTAAATCATGTCAGGCAGCATTCCTTATCTAAGAATCGTGTCTTTGTCACTATTTTTTCTTGGACGAAGGTTGTTGCTTAAGTTTTGAGATATGACAACACTAATGTCAATATGTCAAATCTGACAATGCCATCATAAAGTTTGACACTCGAATGCTAATTGAATTGTTTACAGATACTTGAAACAATCATCTTGTTAAAAAAATGGAAATGAATTGCGATGATTTTCTATAACTTTCGATGTGGATTCAACCAACAAGAGTGTGCCAACAACTCCTTTCGATTTTTGGCTGGTTTGACAGAAAACAACGATGCTATGCGATATTGCAAAATCGTATATGTCATTCCGTGAGATTGAGGCATACTTGGACATTAGTTCCACACACATACATTTGAAGATTTATTCTCGTTGGATACCGCAAAATTTGACAATCGCTCAAAAAAGTCTCGTGGTCTAAACAAATTAAAAAAAAAAATTGGATAGTGGTGCTTCATAGACGGCTCTAAGTTAGGCGACGAATCATGAATTTATGCAAACTAAACAACAATCTACTGTATGAGTCTTCAAGATGAGTCAAATCCAATAAAAGTCGTTCGCGCACAAAGCACGTCGATGGGAATGGGATGTTCGTGCTCAAACATATATATTTGACCTGTTTTATGACAATCCAACGGAAAATGTCTTTTAATGGATTGGTGTTACGATGTTACACGGTCACATGACTCCTGTAATTAACGAAAAATACATCGAACCGTTAAGTGATACACCTCGTATATACCTTTTTGATATCGATGTGGACCTAGCATATCAATTTTTCGATATACACCCCATATATGCCTCTTTAAATACCCCGATACTTCTTTCGAATAATTTGTTATCTTTCGTTATCTCCAAGTCTGGGGAGATATCTATCTATCTACTAATTAGTATCTAATTGCACAACGTAGAATGGTCAATTTTGAATGGTACACCAGCATTCGTTTGCCAGAAGTGTTTGAAAAAAATCAGAGAAGACGATTCCTTCTCCATCACGACAAAGCGTGTTCCCACACATAAGTTCAAACCAAAATGTTACTTAACAGTCAAAATATAGAATTGATGGATTATCCGCCGTACAGTCCTTGTTTGACATCCAATAATTTCTTCTTATTTCCGCAGATCAAAAATAAATTGCGAGGTCAACGTTTTTCTACACCTGAAGAAGCGATTGATGCGTTCAAATCGCATGTTTTGGATGTACCTCAATCGGAATGGGATAAATGCTTCGACGATTGGTTCAAAAGCATGCAAAACTGTATCAAATTATAAATATTTGTTCTCTTCTTCAAACTTAAGTAGTAACCCTCGCACAGCATAAACTTGATGATATTATTGAGTGATGCTTCCATAAGTCTTGTCTAGTTCCACTTTCAATAATTTCCAGTGATGATACCAGAAAAACTTCCATCCATAATCTTGGGTCCTTTCTCAGACTGCATCTCCATTTACTGGTTTATTTTTCTGTCTACCGTTATTACCATTCCTAAGTTGTAATTTCTGGAATCGGTGGTGATATTCATACTGAACACACTGTTCATACTACCACTACACGAACACTCGTTATTGTCTTCAAATGCTGAAAGTGGACAGTGTAATTGTGAGTGTTTAGTAGTAGTGTAAACAGTGTGTTCAATACGTTATTGCCATCTCTATATCGTCTTGACATGGTCGATGTTGCTGTTACTTTTGTCCTACATACAAGATACTCCTGTAAATTCTCTTGCCTTCGAAAAATAAAATAAAGAGAATCTTACTACCACCACAACATGTGTAGATGCTGTCCTGTAGTATCTGGCTTAAATTATTGAAATTGAAATATTAGTTTATGAACACACTATATATGAATAGAACTGATTTGATGTGTGGGACTAGGTTTTGAAAAAATCTCTCTATAAATATGATACATATCGTATTATGCCCCAATTAGGATATCATATTCTCATTTCCTAATAATAATGGTACTTTTTCTATATATCTATAAAGATCTAATGTCGACTTCAAAAAGAAAAGAAATTCTTTGTGGCTTTCAAACCAGATTGTATCGATCTGAATTGAAAGAAACCGATAAAACGGAATGTAACTTCTTTTGAAATAAAATGACAAAGGTATTAGAGTAAAAGCTGAGTTGTAATTTATCTAGAATGTTCTAAATTCGTTCATCGGTTGCAATCTGAACCGAAAACGCTTCGGTTGATTAGTGCATTTTGTAGAGTTAATAAATTTATATTGAAACAACGAGGGCCACTTTGTATATTTTGGGATAAGCCGTGACTGCAGTTCAAGTGCTGCTATCACTTAGTAAATAGATGTATATACGATTTAGCATAGAAATATTATCTACGATGATTTCAAGATTTGTTGAGTGTACAACAGTTTATACAGTTAGGTTAGGTTAGATTAGCTTAGGTTACAACGCGTATTTGATGATGAAAGAGGACGGATATCGCTTGGTGATGAGACACGGCCATGTTCTTGATGTTTGAAAACATCAAGAGATGGTGAGATATGATCCGAGGTGCACCAATCAACTGATTGATGCAACTCTTGTTGTTCAATCTGCAATAGTAAATTAAATCTTACATGATCATCTTCATGTGAATTTTTGAAAAAAACTTGTTATTCGTTAGGTGCCAACGATTTCCAAAAAGCAGAGCGAGCAAGAATCGTTGGGGAACTTTAACATTCCTACCAACCAGAAGAGCCAATTGGCCAATGAACAAAGGTGTATCAAGAAACTTATGTATGCAGTTTTTTCAAGTAAAACATTAGTTTATTTTTAGGCCTTTGCATTTATACATTTATAAACTGGAGAAGTCCCCACGACGTATGGCACAGTTGAAACCCAAACTCAATAACTTATTTTTGGAGGCATTACCAAATTTAAATATTGGAACTGTGTATTTTAAAGTTTTAATATGAACAATGAATAGCAGATACGAAGTATTTGAAGTACTTTTAAATTTTAAGCGTAACAGAAACTATTTTCGAACTTTCTAGATACTAAAGTTGGAATTATCTATTTTGAAAGCATTAAAACTAACTTAATTTGAAATTCCGAACGATTCCTCCACTTAAGCATTTATATAAAGTTTTAATGGTATGCATTCGATAATTCGGTACTGATGTGGACTACAGTCTAACAAACTACAAATGAAATTAGTCAGCTACATTCTGATTATGTATAATATTTTAATATAGTTTAAATAATTGTTGTCACTGTCTATTTCATTACTAATGATAACCAACAAATATTTTAAATTTCTTCTTTCTGTCTTTTACGTAACAGAGAGCGTTGAACTTGCTTTAAATCAATTTGATCTGTGGCTCGATAATTTTTAAATACCAAAATGACCTTTACCAATACAGATAGACACTTAAAGACCTCTTATAACTTTATACCTCACAACATACGTTGTAACTTTTAAAATTTTGGCGATTAAAAACCTAAAGAACTAGTTTTTGATAAAACGTTTTCAAAGTAGTCTAAACTCGCTACTGTTACTAGACCTGTCTCTGTACATACAATAGATACCGAGATTAAACTTCTCAAAGTCTATCATTTTTTTCGAATTTCTCTGTCTTTTCTTGATTGAATTTTGACTCCGATTATACTAACGAAGCCCTGTACTTTCATGATGGGATGTTAAAAAAGAAAACGATGATGTTTAAAGGTGAAGAATGAATTAGGAAGAGAATGGAATAAACAATTTGGAGAAAAAGGAGAGAAATGTAGAAGAATTGATAGATATTTATTTATGTCAGTTTTACTATTATTTTCGAATAAAACAATTTCATCTTTGATATCGTCTATTACTTATAAAGCTACAAATAATAAAGTAAATAAGATAAGTACAACAAAATAATTTATAAATTAATTTGTTAGAAAATTGAATAATAATCGAAATCAAAAAATTAAATCATTTTAGCTCTTTTAGAAAGTCCCGATTAACGTTCGTCCATCCAGGAGGGATTGTGATGAATCGTCGACGTCTTATGCCCTCAAGTCATCCTCCATTTCGACATTGGACAGCCGGTATATTGTCACAGTACAGTGCCTTCATGCAGCTGCACGCGTTCCAACAACCCTTCGTGCAGCCGCAAGAAATAATCTACAAGAAGTGTTGTGGGGCTGCATCATTTTGGGGTTGAGGCCTCATGGCTTGGATATCCGCCAACATGAGAGAGGGTTCAGTATGACTCCCAACCACGCCTGTACCTGAGAATAGAAAATGATGAATGATATGTAACTGATGCAAGGACATATTTGTACCAGATTGTATGTCCACAAGGAGTGAAATTGAGGAGAACTTCGTGTAGTAGTAATCTGGTTATATTGAGGCTGATTTTGGTAGGAGTTCGTCAAGGTTATGGTTGAGGTTGCCTCCGGATAGAGAAATTACGACACGCACTCCTGCAGCTGCTATCTCGTCAGGTGTAGAGTTGTTGTCGACACAAATCGCAGCATGTTTTTCAACGTTTTTTTCGACCATGGACATCATTTGCATTTTCCGTAAGCCAAAAAAAGCAGTATGGTCGAGTCACAACCACTAAACGCATGTATGGTGAGGAAAGCTCTGGTTTCCAAAAGGATTTTGAAGAAGCGATGCTGAAATATATGACACCTTATGTTTTATCCATTCCCATTTATTGTAAAAAGTTTCACGTTGATTTGAGATCACAGAAAGGATGATCAGCATCTCAATGTCCTCACCAATAACTACCGCTATGTCATAAGTAAAGGCTGTAGTAATGATGAGCCCATCAGCATTTTCCTCTGCTTGAAGTAGTCAGCAGCTTTATGAAACAAATGTCATTTGACTTGGATTATTCATTAGATCAATATTATAAACAAGTCTACAAAAAATCAAAACTGCCGTATTTCAAAAACTAGCCTCTTAGGGTTACAATCGCCAACATTTGGAAAAAAATGATTTTAGTGCGGTTTTTTCGATTTTTGACAAAGTTGCGTTCGACACTCGAGGTCACAAACATCCATTATTAATTAGGCCAAGTCTGCAACAAACTGGATTGTTATATCTGTATAAACATCATTTGCAGAAAATACAATAGTAAAAAAGTTACAGCAGTATAATGATTATGCCTAAGCGAATGTCTGAAAGGCAAAAGCATAGAAACTAAAATTAAATTAAATGAGAGACTTGAGTATGAAGGTGTTGAAAAACAAGATAATCAATATTGGTATCAATATCACCTCTATACAGGCGCAAAATGATTGATAAAAGCAGTTCACATTTATATGAGGGTCGTCTAAAAAGTTTCCTACCTAACCCACCGTGTTTGCGTTTTTCGGAGACAGGTTCACCCTCTGACATTCATTATCTTGAGCGGTTTTTCATTCCAGGAGTGCAATTGTGTATTCAGGTTTCATATAGAGTTACTAATAAGCATCAATAAGTGAGAATCTCTTAACGCATGCGCAAATAAATTTCCTAACTAATATTAACATCTGATACCTTCAGATTGAGGCTGTAAACTCTCGTACATGCTATCAAATTGTAGATCAATCAACTACATTTCTTTAAAAAGCGGTGCACGTTTGATATTACATTTATAAGGAGTTGCAAAAATATGTGCTATAGGTATTTGTCCTAACTAGATAATGTTAAAAAAGAAAACAATTTCTACTCTTCATTTGTGATTTCCCGATTTTTGTTTGGGAAAGCTATAAGATAACTGTAGAGCTGATTTATCAAATGCCTTTGCATTCACAAAGTTCCGTTACCGTTTTCTTTTCCGATTAAATGAAAATTACTTCTCTAGGGTCATGAAATCTACTTAGAATTTTACCTTTGCTTTGTCACATTAGTCTGCGTATGTCACATCAGCTTATTCGGAAGGTAGTTCATCCAGTGCTTCAAAATATCGCTAATTGAGGCCCAAGTGATTCATAAAATTAATGGTATTCATTACCAAAATCTAATTGAAGCAGTGAATGCGAAAAAATGAATATAATTTATGAATTTTTGTACCAACCGATGTTGACATCAAATTAATCAACGATGATGTAACGGAATATAAACACCTATATGTTAAATAAACATTGCCATGTTATCTGGAATATATCAGAGATTACACCAATCGCAGCTTGTTCATTAGAATTATCAAATGCAATGATTTTGATTATAAACAGTTATGGAATTATGAAAGTTTCAATAGGTAGCAATACTTTTAAATAACTATTCTTTTGTTTAATCTTTCTTGGAACCATTTAAATATAATACATTTGATTGGCCGTTGCAAATAGATGAATTTTTCCACCTATTTCAATCCATTTGAGTCTCAATATCAATCAGTTTTGAGAACGATCGCATGCGCACTTTCACTAAACTGATTCGGACTCAGATCCGCAAACAAAAGCTTATCGTTTGGAGTATTCAATCCGAATTGAAAATGACTACAAACAACGGTACTAGTGCTATCTCCACTGAATTTGCGAATCCAATTAACGAGTCACGACGTACGTTCAATTGATATATTAAATTATTACTTGGAGACTATATCTAAAAATGAGCTTCAGGTAGTACATAATGTTAATAAAATGAATTAGAATTAAATGGTTCAGTTTTCTGGGGAGCAAAAGTCTAAATATGTAAATAAAACATAGAACAGCCACAACCTTACCTTTAAAGAGACTTCGAAAAGACTACATCCTTATTACAAGGTACTTAAAGGTCCTAAAACATCAAGAAATCAATTCTCTATTAAAATTGAACTCAGATTATATCTTTTTTCATCTTCAACTAGGAGAATTAAAAAAAAAAGAAGCCTCATTTGATTTACTGACGATTCAAAAAGTATGAAAAGTATTAACTGACAATAACAATTTGGATACAAAATCTTAAACTATTGAAAAATCTAATTTTGGGTCCGAATCAATACACAATTTTTTTATGTCACTTCCGAATTTTTTGTATCAAGTCTTGGAACATTCTGTATATCAGATAACTCCAAATTCTGAGAAGAAAAGCATGATCTGTCGACTGGTTTTGATCTACTTGGGTCTCGTCAGGACACAACAGACCACGCTGCTATTTAGTTCGTATAAGTCTAGGTATTGAAAGTGATAATAAAATTATAGTTCTGCAAGTTTGTTTTAATAAAGACAAGAGTGAGGAATCCCAAGGATATGGAGATTCCTCCAATTTGAAAACATTCCTCACAGCATCGAAGATTTATGAAATTGATGAGAATTGATGAAAAAATTAATATGTAGGAGGACCCTCATTAGATTCAATCACATAGCCAGTTCAGAAAACAGAGTAAGCTTATATAATAAGTACATTTGGTACATTTTTGCTTGAATATCTTGAGATTCTGCTTTTTTGGTTCAAATTCATCACCTTGAAAAGATTTCGTATTTTTTGTAGTTTGTGTTGTCTTCTTGTTTATAATTAACTTTCATATGTATAATAGTCTATAAAATGGTACTAATATTTACAGAATTAGCTAACAAATTGTGATCTCGCTCCCAAAAAATCTTACAAGTTCAAAAAAATTAGAAGACATCTAAATTTCTCCCTCTGTTAGTTGATGCTTTAATATATACCCTCTACGTTTATTCTTATCCTTCAAAAAAAACTTTTTCATTTGATCTGCGAAAAAATAAGTTGTCCGAGTTTTCATCGCACCCTACGGGATAGTTTATTCCCCACGGTCCTGCTTTAAAATGAATGAAAGTAACAACGATTCATTCACCATGGGAACGACTACGAAAAACAGGAATAACACCCCTGCCGACCCTTTATACTCCAAGATATAGGGGTTGCAATAACAATGGCAAGCGCAGATACAGGTTTTATTCAAAAATCGATAATTACAGTTGGCAGAATGTCATCTTAGTCTGGCATAATCCGCATGTACTCGAGGGGTTGTTGTACAATACAAAAAAGTTGAAAATTGAGCAACAAATATTATAAAAATTAGCATAAGGGGTATTAACATAACGTCAATAGAATTTGTTATAGTGAAGAAAATTTCAATTGAAAAAATATAAGTTGAAATTTTTCTCTTTAACAATCCTTTCAGTTCAATAAAAAATTCTAATCAATTGATTGATTAATATAAAACACGTAGTATCTGAAGATGATAAAGCGGTTATCGAAACAGACAGTGTAATTGTGGTTGTTGGTGTGGTGGTAAACAAAACAATTCAATTTAAACGTGCAAATTAACGGATTACAAGTAATAGATATCTAAATAATGAAGTGAAAGCTCAAACAACAAAGGCATCAGATGTCAAATTACAGGTTGGCACAAATAGCAATGGAAGAAAAACCAAATACATCCCGACCATCAGGACGACCACCTACAAGATGGTATGAAAGGTGGTTTTCATCATCCCGACTGCAACTAGGCAATCATCGATGCAAACACAGAACTAAGTCTTAAAGTATGATGATGATGAAGAAGAAGAAGAAGAAACTAACAGAGTGAGATGAATAAATTGTGGTAAAAATGTTTTTTATCAGTTTCTACACCTCGTGTAATATTCCAAAGCTGACCTCATATTTTATAAATAGAAAGAAAAGTTTCTCCATCAATAATCCGCTCAAAGTTTATTGCTATAGAGAAAAAAACGAATAATGGGGATTGATAGATGTTTGCTTTTTCACTCAGCTCACTTATATACAAGCTACCCTTATTATATACACAAAAAACTTTCGATTGTCCCATAATAAATTCCAGCAAGGATAAGACTTTAGACTGATATACGGTGATAAATCAAGAGCTTTAGTTTTTACCAAGTCAACGAGAATTTCTCTCTTTTTATTTATTTATCTTAGGGCGGGGGATTTGTTTGACTCTATGCACATGATAAATAAGCTTTTTTCAAAGTAATTTTCTTTGTAGATTTAAGACGGCGTCGTGTCAGCAGTCTCTACGGATATCGATCAAAATTTTGTTTAAAAACCGTTGACGAAATTTATAGTTATCGTGTTTTGGTTGGCTTTAAAAACCACACAACTTTTTCACTACTGTCTTTCAAACCTTTATTAACTTTTATTATGGTAGAAAAGTTATTCATTATTCACAAAATTGTAAAATTACAAATTCTGCTTGATTAGATGTGGACATTCAACAACCTGGTCAAAAATTTTACACACGTATCCGTACAACTATAATCTTTTCGGAAAGAAATAAGAAAGAAAAATTCAATTGGAAGCAACATCTAGCAAGCAAAACTAAATTATAAAAAAACGAAGGAAAAAATAAAATACATAATAGCCAAAGCAGAGAAAACGAATTAGACATACTTTTGTAAAAAATTGGAAAGCAAAGGAAACTAAAAATTGTTTTGCAAAACAAGTCTTTATAAACGGGCGAAAAACACTAAATACATGAAGAATGGAAATTGTGAAATTTTATCAAAGGAAACAAAAATAAGGAAAGATGGAAGACGTATTTCAAGCAACTACACATGAGGACTGAAGATAATAAGTGATAAAGAGGACCACGACGAGAGCGAAGAAAGCTACAGCTACTGAAGCGATCAATTGGCTAAAAAATGAAATAGTTACTAGAGAATAACACCTGGAGTGTTGAAAGCTATGGAGGAGAGATATTTAGACTTATTCAGATGCACACAGCTTGGAATAAAGTAAATATGAAAATACTGGGAAATACCCTCTACCTATTTCAAGTCAGTAATAAATTTATTCTCTTCTTGACTAGGAGAAGTACATATAAAAAGTAAACATCCTCACAAATTTTCAGTCTACCTCTATTGATGGTTAATATTTGATGAAAACGTAGGAATAATAAATATTTTTTGTATTCCCGCACTCAAGGTGAGTTCTAATACAAAATTCTCATCATTTGAATCAAAAAACTTGTCGGTAAAATTGACCATTTCCACTTTCGCTAAAAAATCAAAGCATCTCTGTTGAAAGCCCCGCAACATTTTAGATGTTTCTGGAAAATTTTAACAAATTCAATCATTTTTTGATTCTTTTCCGAAAATTAACAAAACTCAGTATTTTAATTAAAATTCTCATTATTCTAATTAACGGTAAAATTTTTTCACAGAAGCTGAAAATCTTGCGATTAAAACTAATTAGTGCGATTTTTTGCAGGTGGAATGGCACGTGCTGGCATGGCATTAAGAAGAGGAACGAATCAGGGGAATACAGAGTAAGATATAAAATTTAATTAATAGATTAGGTGAGCTAAGGCGTAAAGGTCGTGAATCTAACACTTCGACCTATTGTGTACCCCTGACTGATCACCAATCAGGTAGCAACGACTTTGGAAAATGAACTACCTATCCCTATAATGGGCTGTGCGACCTACTTCTTCTGGGTTTAACCAAACTCGCACTCACAAAGGTGTTCTATGGTTTTCTTTGGCTCATTGCTTAAACTCCTGTTGTCGGAAGTTTCTTCGCTGTTCTGTAGGTGGCAGAAAGCCAAAACTCGAATATCTGTGTGTATACAACATATTCTACGGGATTGATAGACCATCAATTATTACTATGATCTTTTATATCAATGTTAACTTCAGAATAGAGATTATCCCCTCTGCGAAGTGCTAATCCACCACGATAACACCAGGCTTTGCATAAGCTGTTACAAGTGGAAACGAACTGGAAAATACTTGATCTTTCAACTTACAATCCAGATTTATTGCTATGTGATTTGATACCATCATTAAGAGAAAACATAGTTATATACCCGTCCAATTAAATTGGAAAAAATGTATGAAAAAGTATGAGAATTATATGGAATATATAACTGTTACAAACTCGTCAAGCTAGTCCTGTTCTATTATGTCAATAGAATCAAACCTTTGGCAGGTGTGGACATTATCGGAAGGACCATTTACATACGGCGTCAATTTCTTGATATTGGTTTTTATAACTTATTTAGACGTTGTTATACAATTATATTCTAGGAAGGCCTTTTTGTTTGCCTACATTCTAAGACCTGAATTATCAAGAAATCCGTTTTGTGTAAATAGGAGCTTGTTATTAGCGAGTAAGTCAGTATATAATTGGATGTCATAGTCAACAGATCGAGTTAGTTCAACATAAACGGTCAATTTGAATAAATTATATGAATTAATGATTAGCGAGTAGTTTAGCGTTTAGTGCATGGTTTAATGTAGAAATAAATTAAGTAAATACAAAACATCGTATTTATAAATTCTCCACCGTTAAAAACAATTTAAATAATTGAAAAAACTTTACTATATGTAGAAATGTGGTTGTTTCTTTAGCTCATATTTTCTTGACTGTAACACTGATAGAAAAAATAATACAGGAAGAGAAAGAAGAATTATGGTTATTAGAGATCTTGAGGACTTTTCAAGCTATAGATTTGAGTAAATATTTAAAAGAAATGGATATATCAACAGACTAATAACCGTCATTGAACATGTTGACTTTAAGATGCAGAAAAAATATCAGAAGAATTTCTAATGTAAAGTAATGTTAAAGTAAAAAAAGGAGGCAGTTGTTTTTTATTTGCATGATGGATTAATAAAAATTTGTATAAAAAGACATGTTCTAGTCACGACAATGTATTTTTGACAATATAACTATGAAAATTGAAGTAAACAGAAGCAGTATTCTGTTACACTATTCATCATCTTTCTCCCTTTGTAACAATGCGTCAATATTTTCCCTAAATATGGCAAACTGCCAACAATATTGAATGAAATCTGAATATATATACATTTGTATGCACGGTTTCGGGTATACCATTTGTATACTTTCATCAACGTTGAGTTAAAATTTTTCCTGTCGTTTCAATAATCAGTTTCAGTTATGAAATTCTGAAAAAACACATTGATAAATAGAAAATCTAATTAATAATAAGAACGATCGGATTCTGAATAATACTCGCCATGATACGAGATGTGATAAAAAAATTAAAAATTTCAATTAGTCTCTTCCAAAACCGGAATTTTAGTGACATTTTCAATGCCAGTAATGATCTCAAAACATTTCCTTCTCACATTTTTTCTATTATCTGATAGAACCAGAAATCACATAGTGTTAAATCTGTTAAATACTTCCAATGGCTAAAAACTCCTTATAACTTCTGGAAACTGGTTAAATATTCATACCATATCCGATATGGGCGTGAAGTTTTATAATAAACTTTATTATGAGCTAAATGTTTTCTAATCAACCTTTTGTACCAACTTAAACGAAGAATTCGTTACCAGGATTGTATTTAGATATTGATCCTTTGTACATTTGGTGTCGATTTTTGGTTATTATTGACAATAAACTTCATAAAAGGAGCGAGACGAATACCCCGAAAAATTATGTGAATCCTTCGTGGAATTTTCTGTTTTTATATTTTGTTTGAATGGAGAAAGCAAATGGCTTCCTAGCCTCCTATACTCTTGAAATAAATCCTCCTTTGTGTATTATGTTAATACTCACAAGTATGTTAATACTAACTTTTTAAATATTTGGCCCTTTCAGTCTGGCTTTAGAATACGGGGTCAATTTTTAAGAAGTAATAAGCACCTAGTGTCCAATAATGAGGTCATTGCAGGTTGGACACAATATTTGAAAAATAGTAACTGACACAGATGTTACAAAAGAGGTTCATTGTGTGACTATTGGTAATAGAATTTTGTTTTTAGAGGAGAGAGAGGTCGGGAGGAGCAGCAGTTAGTTTTTGAGGTGAAAAATGTTCATTTCGTAACATTTGTTGTATGTATTCGTGGTCTTAAAAGACTGACTGATCAATATTTGCAAACAGAGGAAAGCAAAAACTAGAGAAGTAGCTTTAGAGTTTTTTTTATCAACTGTATATTAATAAATCATATGCAGGAAAATCTCAAGCTCCAGTTTTCTCTTCTTATAATAATTGGTAATCATTTGCAGAATCGTTTCCTCGTAGTTTACTTTTATATTTTAACCAAAAGTTAAGTGTGCTAAGTCTACAAATTTTAGAAACTTCAGCCATGCCTTTCTACAACTACAGCTGAATAGATGCCCTTATAGTAATTACAAAATATTAGTTTCAAAAGAATCAAGTTCATCAATCTCTTTTAGGGGTTGTACAAAAATGAAATTATCAGGCTCTGTGTTGTGTGTTAGTGAAGCATGAAAAAAAAACTTACTAAAACTCTGGAGAAATTATCTTAACCCAATTATCTATATACCGATTTCTCTTTCTTTTCGCGAAAACGTTGCTCGCAAATGAGGAAAAAAATGTTCGGTTAATGGAATTTTGAAAGCTTGAGGATATTTGTTCTCTAACGGAGACTGTAATTTAGGTTATGTTTGGAGTTCTTTTTTAATGGAAACTTGATCAGGAAATTATTTCATTAAAAACAAAGTAAACTCATCCACAATTGGTAGCATTTGTAATGCTGGTCAGATAGATATAGAACCATTAAGATCCTTACAGGGATAGTTCAAAAAAATATAAAATCATCAAGATCCTAACAGGTATAAGTTAAAAAATATGAAGCCATCAATAACCTTACAGGGATTAGTTAAACAGAAATAAAACCATCAGAATCCTTATAGGAATGACTCAAAAAATATAAAGCCATGAAGATCCCTACAGGGATGGAATAGAAAGATATAAATCCATGAAGGTTTTTACTAGAATTAGTCAAAAACATATAAAACCATCCATATCCTTATAGGAATTAACTAAATAGAAGTAAAACCATTAAGATCCTTACAATAATTAATGCAAAGATATAAAACGATGAATATCCTCACAGAGATGAAGTCAAAAAATATAAAAATGAAACTATTAAGATACTCACCGGGATGTGTCAAAAAAATACAAAACCAACAAGATTCCTATAGAAATTGGTAAAAAAGATAGAAAAGGATGAAGGTCCTCACAGGGATGGGTCAGAAAGATGTAAAATCATCAAGATCCTCACAGAGATGGGTCAGAAAGTTATAAAACCTTCAAGAACCATATAGGGATGGAACAAAAAATATGAAGCCATCAAGATCCTCACAGGGATAAGTCAAAAAGCTATAAAACCCTAAGGATCTTCACAGGGATGGATCAAATAAATATAAAACCATCGAGATCCATAAAATGAAAGGCCAAACAGAAATAAAACCATAAAGATCCTTAAAGAAAATGGAAAAAAGATATAAAATCATGAAAATCCTCACGGGGATGGGTCAGGAAGTTATAAAACTATCAAGATCCCTACAGGATGGGTCAGAAAAATTTTGAGTCAGAAAGATTTCAAATTATCAAGAAGGAATTGATCAAAAATATATAAAACCATCCAGAGCCTTACAGGGATTGATCAAAAAGAAAATTACAACATAATAATGTCTTCTAAACGCAAATCAGGTTAAATACAATGAACCCTTCGAAAAATAGAAAAGAACAAAAAGCAGTTGAAAAGTTCTAATTGAAAAAAAGTGAAATATTAAAGACAAATGGAATAATTTGAGCGTGTTGTGTGTATTGATGAGATCTACGTTCGTAGTAATCAGACATCTTCCAAAAGTTAGTCTGACAATCCTAATTTCTCATTCTATATATACCTATTCCGAATAGAAAAGTTTTTTCCGCAATTTCTGTCTTTAGTTTCATATTTAATTTGACGTATAAAATAGAAATTCAAATGATATGAAAATCGCACAGAAATACACAACAGAAACATAATTTATACTGCTCGAAACTCATTCATGTAGCAACAATACAAACGACAACAGACGACGCAAATCTGAAATCTCATTTCTTCATTGTATCCGAAAATTGATTTAACAAACTTTTGTCAGGCTGTGATGTACTCGAAAGATGCTGAGAATATTTCAAGAGTGTCTCTGTGTGCACCTTTTAATAAAAACCGAAAGCTTTGCCGCCATAACGAAATTATGATATAAGGGCTCTAATGAGTACAGTAGCATCGCACCGAACAATGTAGTTGCAGCCTACAACAATAAACTACTTGTATCTGACTACCCCCTTGGGTACTCTCTATTCACTTTGAAAAAAATTTCTCAAGTCTACATTATCATCGGATACCTCGTTCACTTTACACCAATGAAGCTTTTTGTTGATATTTTCACAATATACGAGTACGGTTTAACGGAAGGTTGAATTTTTAGAGCTACGGTTATTATACTGTTAGATTCCGCCATGTTTCTGATGAAATTTTCCAAAATAAAACAAAAGTAAGCATTTTTGATCAAAAACCTAAGAGGACACCCATTTTTTTAAGGAACTTGATTCGTATGATGGTTTTGATGAAAACGAACTCGTATCTTTCACAAGTCGAATGTTTTGAAATAATTAAACTCGATGCAGTCATGTTTGATCCAATTTAGCTCAACAGGTTTTTTTCACTCTATCCAGTTTTTCAATTAATATATAAACTCACATGACAATAGTAGTGACAAAATTAATCTTAATGATTTCTTATTCAAACTGGATTTGGAAATGACATTTTATGACCTAATCCAACTTCAACAAGACGTGTTTTTACCAAATGTAACTAAAAACAGGTGTTGCATATCAAAATTAAATTGAGGAATCCATATTTGATAAAAAATAATCAGGAAAAACTGCTTATCCAATCTGTTTTGAGAAAATTGAATCATACGAAAAACAAGAATCGTGATGAAAAAATTATTCTCGAGGAAGTCATAATTGATCAAATTAAGCTGAAAGCAACGGATTTTTTCACACTATTAGACTCAGATATCCAGTTTTTCTACTAATTCAAACTCAAATGACAATAGTAGTGACAAAATTAATCTTAATGATTTTTTATTCAAACTGGATTTGGGAATGACAGTTTTTGATCTAATCCAACTTCAACAAGACGTGTTTTTACCAAGTGGAACTAAACAAGGAGTTGCATGTCAAAATTAAACTGAGCAATCCATATTTGATAAAAAATAATCCAGAGAAACTGCTCTTCCAATCTGTTTTGAGAAAATTAAGGTTATACAAAAAACAAGAGGCATTTGAGGAAAAAATTATTCTCGAACAGTCATATTTGAACAAAATGGGCCCAAAGGAACGGTTATTTTACACTAATAGACTCAGAAAAATAATTTTCTCACCTTATCCAAATATTACTTGGAAGAAGTAAAACCAGGCATCTATTTTTCCTCAAAATCTCTTTAGGAAAATTTGGAAAAGCCATTCCTCAAAATTAAACACGGTAAAGCATTTTTTTGACAAAAAAACTAAGACTAGAGGGATTAAGATTAAACTAATTAAACTCAATAAATACATTTCATGACTACAAGTTTAACTTTTCTGATCAATTAGACAATTTTTTGATAATTTTATAAAAGCAGTCGAAACCAAGCTACATATCTAATACAATGCCGGTACCAGAATGGCTAATTTCGAATAATCCGGATTTTTTATCTGAACGCACGGATTTTTGTTGGCAACAGGGTTACGATTAGTGAAATTCTTCACTTTTGTCGTCTTCAAAACTCGCCCTAGTATATCTGTTCTGCAGTTATACTTCTTACAGTCCTTCACATCAAAAAATTCACTTCACGTATTAGGAAAGAAATCAGAAAATATCTGAGCATTGAAGACATTTAAGCTCCCAACAATCATTACAAAAATTAATCTTCATTCTACTGGGAGTAGTTTATATAAAATAATTAAAGAATAATAATATGATTACGAAGCGTTAATGGCAGTAAATGCCCGAACTAAATTTTTTAGATTGCAAATTATAGTTCATTGAAGACTAGAAATTTATGGGTAGGGCCGGTTAACCTCAATTTACTTTCATAATAAACCGTTGGCTTTATTTTTAAATATACAAGGTGTTTTCATTAATAACAGACTTATAGATGTTCCTTTACAAGGTTGAACATGTCTTATAATGCTTTTCTCACCCTTATCTGGCAGGAAAAACGCGCCGTGGAGGAAGACTCTTCCATCAATTTTTGATGAAGAATTTTTAATCAGTGAAGACAGTGTGAATACAGCTACTTAATTTTATTTCGGTTTATAAAGAAATCTCTAAGAGAAGTTTATATAGCGAATCTCTATTCACAGCAGGAAAACCCATAAGTCAATGGTCCAGATTTGAAAACTTTTTATGTCTTTTGCTTTACTACATTTATTTTTGGTTATTTTCTTAGTTTCTAAGTACTTGACTATGCTTTAGTGTGGAACTCAGTAGAAACACTGTTGCAGAAAGTTTCCTGCGCTTCCGAACCACAAAGTTTCACTTGGAAGCAATAAATTTTCATCAGAAAAAGACGATATGGCATATGTAGTCGCCTATAAAAAGAAAACTATGGTGAAAAGTAAAAATTATTATTGAAAAAAAGTCTTGTTTCTTTGTTATGTCTCCAGATCATTTTCGTATGGGTCTAACGAACACTATCCAAAACAATTTCCACTACCTCATGAGTTGGTTGTTGCAATTACGATACATGACGAAGTTTGGTTAGCAACAAATTTTCATAGTATGTGTTGAAACAAAGATTGACCAAGACCGTTCTGTACATCAACCAATTCTCTATATTATTATTTTTGTTTCATCCGTTTTTGACTTGGTTGGGAATCAACTGAATGTTTGATAAAAGCTCAAATCACTCACAAATACATGTCAACGATAAATATTCATTACCATTCACTTATTTTAAAGTATTGTGAGTGCCCAGACAATTGTATAATAAAGTAAGATATTTCTCGAAAGAATTCAAACTGCGCACCGCAGAAGTTTGGAAAGTATATTGTGAAAAACTTTACAAAGATAATTCAGAACAACTGTCAGAAGAAATAACTATCTCTCAAGAGCCTAGTATACTAAGATCGGAGGTTGAGAATACCTTAAAACATCTCCGAAACCAAAAATCACCAGGCAATAGAAATATTTCACAAAATCTGTAACCTTATAAGGAAAACAGGACAGTGGCCTGAAGATTGGGGAGTGTCGCTGTTTATCCCAATATTTAAAAAAGGTTCGCCATTGGAGTGCAACAACTATAGAAAGGTTTCTCTCCCATGCTAGTAAGATATTCTTGTATATCTGCATTTGATCTTCGTTTGATAAAGTTAACTGGACCACAATGGAGGAAATGG
Organism: Diorhabda sublineata; assembly: GCF_026230105.1. Classification (NCBI taxonomy): domain Eukaryota; kingdom Metazoa; phylum Arthropoda; class Insecta; order Coleoptera; family Chrysomelidae; genus Diorhabda; species Diorhabda sublineata. The sequence continues at coordinate 6,784,953 of NC_079475.1, read as the reverse complement.
AAACGCCAAAACACCTGGTTCAACTAGTTCGCAACCTCTATCAGGAAAACATTGCGATAGTTAGAATCGGAATTTACTCGGGGACATTCAGAACGGCCGCAGTAGTTAGACAGGGTTTACAGCGAATACGTTATGAGAGAGGTTCTAGTTGAGTGGCAAGATGGAATATCAGAAAGATGATCAACCTACTACACACTGATCAACCATACCAGCAATAACAGGAATTATGACCAGACTGTCTCTTATCAGCGAAAAATATGTACCTGGGACGTATAGCTAGAAGATCAGTAACAATGGAACGATTAATCATAGTAGGGAAAGTAGAAGGCAAACGCCCAAGAGGAAGATCTCCAACTAGAAGGGTAGACCAAACAAAATCCTTGATAAGGATAAAAAAACCTGGAAACAACTGCTGAATCAAATATAAACGGGGTAACTTTGGAGGATAACAGAATGAGGAGAGAAAGTGCCCGTTGAGTTTTTTCACGATATGACTTCCAATCTAACAAAAAAACTGATACGGTAGAAAACGGCTATACTGATTTATTTACCGTAACGATTATTTTACGGTGTAAACTACATTTTAAATGGTTTTATAAAATATTGTTCAATATAACCAACGTGTTTATTGCAGACAAAAACAGAAATTTTTCGATTAAGTATATATAAAAAAATTAATTTAGCGGCTAGGCTACATCAATTTGTTTTGGTTTATTTGTTGTTAACTGTAGCGGATCTAATTACGTAGTGACTGGAAAAATCTATATTTATGATAGCAACTCGGCAAATTTTCTATTGTTATTTCTATATTATGTAACGACAACAACAAATGAAAATTTTTGATTAGAAAATTTTATAATTTTGTTTAAAAATCAGACAGTTAGGAATTATTGTAAATATGGAAATGATATGATCACTAAACTAAAGTCAGAAGGGCGCTTCATATACACAAACAAGTGCGTTTTGAACAACTCAACTCCAGTTCAGACAGGGACGTAATTAGGACCACTTATATACTCTGACACCGTACCCCTGCTTTGTTAAAGAATAATTTTTAAAATAATTATTGTTTTGATACATCAAATATCCAGACATTTACAAAACAAAAATATTTTTTTACAGCAAAGTATCTTTTGTTTGGTAAATATATCAAAAAATCGTTATATCATATATCCTCACATCTATTCACCTACTAAAAATTACGCTCCATCCCTGTTACTCACGACATTTTTGTTTCTAATAACCTCCTTCTACATTTCCAGTTGTCTTAACAATTATTTCCATTCCAAAGTATAATTTGCCTGGACTATGAATCGTTTAAGGTAAGTAGCTGATTAAAATGTTTATGAATGTAAGAAATACAAATAAAAAGGTGGAAACAGAAGAAATGAAATGCTATTAACGAGAGTACACTAAATACCCAAATAAATATCAAGTAATATCAAATTATGAATTTAAAGAAGAAGAGAGAGTAGAAGGAATAGAAGAAAATAGTATCATTGAAACTGACAGAGAGACATGTTGTGTATCAAAAATACTTAACAAGCATACAATGAGGATAAAATGGTGAACGGATGAGATAAAAAAGATAATTCAAGAAAAAAAATGAATGATGAATACTTGAATAAAAACGAAGATGATTATGAAGACTATAAAACTATAATATATAATTGGTGAAAGTTGATAAATTACTCAATGCAACGAAAGCAGCTTTCTTGCTACAAAAAGGATTGACAAAAACATGAGAATAGTTATTATGAAAAAAGTAAAAAAGTTACCAGCTGTGAAATGTGGACATTGCCCAGGAAAATAGAAAATAGCTCAAAAACGTAAGAATAAAAAATGACTTTGAAATAGTTGAATATAAAATATATGAAGCACAATTAACATTAGATAATAGTTATAGAGAAAATAAAAACATAGATTAGAAAATGTTGAAGAAGCTGCTGAGTCGAAGAGAATAAAAGATGAAACAAAAGATAGAAAGAAATGGAGTTAAGAGCCGTACATCTCATAGTAATCTGCCTCATGATTAAATAATAATCAAAGTAGCTGATTGATTTATAGAGAAAAATATAGATTACAAAATGTTGAAGAAGCAGCTGTGTCAAGGGAATAAAATGGAAAAGAATAAAAGATTAAGCAAAATATAGAAAGACATGGAGTGAAAGCCATACATGTCACAGTAATCTGACTCATGATTAAATAAAAATGAAATTTGCTGATTAATTTTCAGAGTAATCTCTCTTTCAAATGAGAACAATATTCTATTGTTCTAACAGAATAATAGAAAATATTATTTTAAAAATCTATTATATCCATAAAAAAGTTTTCTAATAATACAAAAACTATACGAGTGCTATTAAAATTGCAACATATACTGTATCCATCTATTTTATGTATAATAAAGCCATGATGGATCACTAAAATTGTTTTTTTATGTAAATGGCTTCCTATGATTTATTTATGTTGTCATTCTAACTAATATATTCAAGGTCACGCGAAATTCAGAACCATTGCCGTGCTAATCAATAATTTCTCTATTAAAACATTTTTGCTTCCCTTATATCCATCTAAATCTGAGCCCAAACGTATCGTGAATGTTTGAAAATACGTGCACGATGTTTGTAGAAGAGATTTGCTTGCCTACACTTTCCTAATCCTGTGGGTTGTCGGTATATTTGTAGAAAAAGAATTCAGTGAAAAACGTTTGCTTGAAAGGTGCCAAAAATCATATTTTTCCCGTAAATCGTGATCGAATTGGTCTAAGAATGATGTAAATACCAGATATTGATAATGACAAAAATGAATGAATGTATGGACCATGGAAACAAGGCTGTGAGAAGTAATTGAAGAGACATTAATATATATTCAGACCAAAAAAAAAAACAGTAATAGATTACTAAAACAAATAGCAGGAAAGACTCCAAGACTATCAGGAGATATATTAAAAAACAATGAAGTAGATGAAATAACGATATAAAGAATTGAAAGAATTATAAAGGAAACAACCAATGCTATGAGACAAGAAATTTTTTAGAAACTATCAAGGAAAATGCGACGAAAAAGACAAGGATGTATTCTAAGCATATGGCAGTTGTTTTAGATTGAAGTATAGGAGAAGCAAAAAACAAGTTAGGATTATGGATTATGGAAGAAGTCAATGTATCTGACATAATCTAGATGAAGATGAATGAGAAAATAAATACTATGCTAGAATGAAACAAAACTGGAACAAGTAAATAGCTCTGAATGTTTAGGATTAGAAATAATAGGAGATGGGCCAATCGTGGATGAAATAAAGGAGAAATCAGGGGCGGCGGGAAGTATCAAAAATACCTTCCTGGTAAAGAAAGAAATGAAAACATAAATTTTTGAAACAGTAGGTACGCACTGTACGTAAGAGAAACATGGATCACAATACAAAGCAAAAGAAATGAGATACAACGCGTTAGACGAGATGTATGAGGATGCAAAGTAATTTGAGATTGAACAGAATTAGATATTATATATACAGAAAAATCTAGGAACAAAATCTTTTTCTTCTTCTTCCTGCTGTGTATAGGCATCATTGCCTGTTTTTCTTCACGTCATTGCCTCTGCTCAGTCACCTGGGAGGTTGTCATTCCATCTTTTCCTAGGTCTTCCAAGGCTTTTTTGTCCTGCTGGTGATTTGTCCCTTGATATTTTCACAATTCGTTCTTCCGTCGTGCTCATTCCATTTTATCTTTCTATCCAGTACCCATTCATTGATATTATCTATCCCGCATGTTCGTCTTATGTTTTCACTCGTTTCCCTATCCATTAGTGTTCTTCCCGCTATTCTTCGAACTATTTTCATTTCTGTAGTCTCCAATATCCGTTTCGTTTTAGAGGTCTCAGGTCGGGTATCTACTGCATAGTATTATATAGGTCTGATTGCGGTCTTGTATATGCGGGCTTTTGCTTCAGTTCGAATGTATTTATTTCGCCAGATTGTGTCATTTAGGTATGATGCTGCTCTTGAGGCTCTTGTAGCTTGGTTTCTTACTTCCGTCTCCACGTCCCCGTGTCCAAATATTTCGATTCCCAGATATATAAATTTCATTTCCTGGTGTATTATTTTGTTATCCACCACAAGCTTACATCTGATCGGTGTCTTGGAAGTAACCATTGATCTTGTCTTTGCCGCTGATATTATCATATTGAACTTTTTTGCTGTTTTGTTAAATTGGTACAGCAGCCTTTACAGATCGTCCTCGTTTTCCGCCAACAGTACCGCATCGTCTGCATAGCACAGGATTTTGACTTCTTTATTTCCCATTTTGTATCCTCTTAGTTTGCGTACTTGTTTTATGATTTCATCCATCACTATGTTAAATAGGAGCGGACTGAGAGAGTCCCCTTGCCTAATGCCCCTATTTGCAGAACAAAATCTATAGATACTAAAATAGAAATAGTGCAGCTTAGATGGCTTGGGCACGTGTCAAGTCTTGGAGAAGACAAAATGGTTAGTAAAACGTACAAAGCGAGAATAGAAAAAAGAACTAAAAGAAAGACCAAGAACACCATGGGATGAAGAAGTAAAGATAGCAGCTTCTTCTGCCATATATTCGAATATATCAGCCAGCACAAGACCAGGAACACCATGGAATGAAGAAGTTAAGAAGCTTCTTCCACCATATATTTGAATATATTAGCTAACACAAGTTTAGTCTAGTCTAGTGGTTGAAACTATTCGAATTAAATCACATTTTCTATGGTTACTTTCTTACAGTTATTTCTCTACATTTTCCTCCTATAACCACTCGGAAGATGCTTTTTTTTCTTTTGTGGGTGATTCCGTAAAGTTTGATTCTATGTAAATTCAAACTCGAGCAATACCAAGTAAATCCTCAATAATTACATCAGAAGAATGGGTTTCTAACAAATAATCTTATTTTCTAGACTCTAGAATTTTCTTAAAAAGATTTGAATACCCCCAGAATTTGAGTATACATGTTGTTTGCCCGCATCGTAATTACAGTTCCAATGAAATCTGGAGACAAACAGTGAACCTTGTTGAGAGAATATTTAGATAGCACTGAAGCGCGAAATATTTGTGTCAATAAGGGTCCAAATTATACAGTGGGACTAATTAAATTTATTAAAAGTCACTATTTGTTCTTGTTTCATACTAGCAATAATGCACAACTACAACTTGGGTGAGAAATAATTGAAACACAACGTGTTGGTTGTTGTACACACCTTTACAATGGAGTGGCTGCGAGAAGCCATAAACAAATATGCAAAAATATAAAACTAAACATAACAAAGGACGTGAATGTTTCCTGTATACTAAATCGCTTGTTTAAACACCTGGTTAGTTCTTATATTGAAGGCGGTTTTATCATAAATATTCATTGATTTAGTTCGCTCCGACTTCTGGCTGTTTTCACGTATCAAATAATTTATACAAGGTGGTAAACTTCTGTGACATATTATATCAAAGAATTCAAATTTCACTTTGGGTACTTTAGAGTTATTGAGACTCATCTATTTTTAAATAATGAATATTGATGAATGAATATCCATCAGTAAGACTAACTATAACAGCATACTTAAGACAGACATGGAATAAAATCTATGTCAGACATTCAAGGAAGTCTTTCAACATCTTAGCCAACTTTGGTCGACGATCCGATATCAAATGCAGCAGATTTGAATTAAATCGCAAACATTTTCGTGGAATAAACCAACAGCAGTGTGTCGATCAACACGCTTCGACTTTTGGTGATGAAATACCATCTCTAGTTACAGTTTTTCGCTGGTTTTCCGAATTGAATCGTGGTCGCTCTTCGATGCGGGATGAATTTCGTTAAGGTCGTCCAAAATCAGATGTTGTACCAAAAAACATCGAGATGCTGTGCGTAAACTGATATTGCAATATCGTCATGTGACATACATTTAGACTTTAGACGATATTCTCCTTGTGTTGAAAGTTGAAATATTCGTCATTAGGAACACAAAGCTGATGGAATATTCTATCATTCAAAGAGGTGTTACGGATTTTATTGATTTCCTTAGTGACATTTTACAGTGATTGATATAGTCGTTTACTTAAATTTCTGGTAACTAAATATCTATGGATAAGGCGAGGACATCTGAAATTTTATTTTTTGAGTACGCTATGAAGCCTTAATGGAACCTTGTTATAGCCGGAGCGCCATCCATATCAGCCGATATAATCCCAAAGCTTTTTCAATGTATTGAATATAGTTTCGCCTTGTATCTCAATCTTTAAATTTCTAGCAAACAATAGTTGTTGACATATTTTCTCATCTTTAATAAACCTCAAGGAAGACAGCAACAATTAGTTGGTATTCATCGAGTTGAATTGAGAATTGACTAGTCCTCATATGATTGCACAATGATTCTTCAATGTTATCAGCCACATCATCAATTCGTTATTGCACACCCGCTATACCTTCCTTCCTTCGTTTATTGCTGGCAAAATAAACTCTCGATGTTGTGTGGTTTACCTTTATGAGCAATTAACAAAGAGATATTGTACGAAGCTCGAGGTCCATCGTCATCTTGTTTAGCAGCAACCGCTAAAAGTTTTGAAACACTTGTAGGAGCATTAGGCTTCTTCTCTAGATCTTTGGAATATGCTACATTATTTTTTATTTATCTGGATGCATTTTATTCAAATGATTTCACAGATTTGATGCATCTGCTTGTTCCTAAAATGTTTTAGACATAGAAGACACAAAGGTGACAATGGGTTTGATGGATTTTCAATGAATCCGAATATATTGTGCTCTATACCACACCCCCATTTTTTCTTGGGTCTCTTTAAGCCTGCAGTAACCACAAGGAGGTGTTATCACCCATTTGGGGAACGAATGGTCTAACTGGATACCTGAAGACACTGAATTTAGCAGAGAATGCAACGGAGTTCCACAATATCATAACGAGGAGTGTGTTAAATAGAAGATCTGTGACAGCTAGAGCAATCTAAAATACTGGAGCTCTGAATTGAATGGGCTTAATAGATCAGCTCTAAAGAAAGCAAGAAAAGGGGATATACTAGGACATAGTGTATATGACATCCTGAGTAACAACAAACATATAGTATCCCTGAAAAAATACTATTAAAAAAAGGCTTGTTGGGTTAGACGAATATACTTCAATATTTTTGTATCCTAACAAATGGTCTCTTCAAAAATGCAAATCATTTTCTGCGGTCTTAATAGTTGGTGCTTATCATATGAGATGGGTCGAATCTGTATTTAATGTATTTTTCGGTAAATCCAAATACATTTACCCCGTTAAATTCCATAACGCTAACCACTAGGAGTAAATATAATCTAGAAAATGTCGCAAATGTTGCGTTTCTAATAGATTAGCGACAACATAATACAAAATTAATGACCACCGCGTCAGCAGTTCAATGTTAATCCTTTTGCTTTTGGGTCCGCAATGGTTATCATACCGATGACATTCTCGTAAGTGATAAATGGAGGTAGTCAACGGATCTACTCAGTTTGCTTAATGTAGAATCGTAAAATAATGAAACATATGTTTCAAATTCGATTTTGAAGCGAAATTCGTAATATGATATAATTATTTAAAATGTAGTAAATTGTTCAAACGCATGAATTGGCAAGAAACGAAGTATACAACTGAATCGATCACAGCGCTCGATGTGGTCAAGTTATCGTCAAATCATGCTCCTTATATAAACAAACACGTGAAATTCTTGAAATTAAAATAAACCATAATAACTAACTTTTGTTGGCAAATAGGTACTTAATAAAAAAAATCATGATACTGCTATGTAATTTTTAATACACAGAGTTTTTGGCATGTCCAAACCTTTTTCTATTGCTCTGTGCAGCTTATCGTTATAATAGACCGATAATTTCAGAAATTATTCTGTGACATCTAATAATCAGAATAATCGTTTTGCATTAGAAATTAGGTTTTATTAACCTTTCATACATAAAATAAGACTATAACATTCGTCTATTTAGGGTATTTTCCCACTAAATACTAACCTTTTTGCGAAACGTCAACAAAAAAACATTTTAAATTAGCACATATACGTTATGTATGAATATATCGAAAAGGAAACCAAATAATAATTTTACCTTCACAAACTGTATTCCTGGCGACGATATTACCACAATTTCCAGTGAAATTTTTGATGCTTCTCGGAAACGTGTTACGTTACAAGATCTCATCGACTCATAAAATCCTCAAATTACTAAATTTCTGCTGAAATATGTATCCAATTCATATTTCGCAGTGAACGTTGTCATAAATTCCAATTCCCTTACAGCAGTAGCAATATCACAAACCAGTGGGGTAACAAAAATAAAATACAGAGACAGAGACAGGTTTCAAACAGCACACTCCAGGAACCAGAGAAAACAGAATTTGAAATCATTTGAAAGAAGGAATTCGAAAACAATTTCCGACAGTTGGCAAAGTTGGATTAGCCTGAACTGAGTCCAAGCCTACTATGGAAATCTTCAAAAGTTTTCGCTGTAAAAAGCGTTCCAAAAGAAATTAGGAACCAAAGATGAAACATCGTGTGGGACAAAAACGAAATAAATTTTGGCAAGTCGAAGACAGACCTTTAACAGACACATCGTGTACTGTGGGTCATTATATCTCCAGTATATCATTGCCAGCTTGAATTGAACTGAACTGGTATGGGTACAGATAAAGGGAGAAGTTTCAAAACAAAATAATTCTTTCAAAATGAGAAATGTGGAACGATTGCATTTAGCCATATAATTAAAGAAGAAATGAAAATGAGGTGCACTTCCTTTACCTTCAACTGTTTGGAAGTTATAATCAGGTCAATTGGACAGATATGAGAACCACGGGAGAATTAATTCATACCACCAGAGACAGTGTGAAATGGTCAGAAGTAATCGCGAACAACTATTAATGGATAGCAGAAGAAGAAGACACCCGATACATTCATTATATTGATACAAACGTTATTTGAAACGAAAATACTCGAGGTATAATTTAGAAATATTTTAACTGTCTACTAAAAGAAGTACGCCTATGAATTACGAATGCTTCATCATTTTATTATTCCCTTATTTACAAAAATAGACTCTAGTTTCAATAACATACGAGGGTCGTTTTTTTCAATCTTTGACATGTTCATATAAAACAATAATTTTGTTACCAAAACATGAGTACACATAATCACTGCAGAGATTGAGACATTAGTCATATCTATGGACAAGCTTTTCAATACCGTCTTCAACGAAAGCTGCCGCCAATGTAGCCTAACCGTTCAGTAAGAATAGAATACAAAACAGACCTTGAATCTTCGGAAATTCCGTAGACAAAGTAGTAATGGTGAATCTGCGGTTTTTGTAACCATTCTGTAGACTCGTTGAACCAGGTCAGCTGAAACGACAGATTTGCGTCCTTGGCCCTCTTTATAATCCTAATCATTACGGCCATCTTTAAACTTTCAATACCATCACTCGTGAAGTTTTCCCCATACACACGACTCATTCTCCGATGAATTTCTGCAGCACTATTGCCTTCAGCCTGTAGGAAACGAATCACAATTCACACTTGGCAGGATCATCAATGGACATGTTTACATGGCTGTAGCACAACGCCGACTGACGCCTGAATGTCAACAATGGCGGAGGGTATAGTGCGAGAGCTAACCAGTTGCCTGCAATGCATGCCCGCTTTCTTATGACCGCGTAGTGATACATGGAACGATCGGAGTTTGAAAAAAACGGATCTCGTATTATTTTATGAGTTTTTTTCAAACTCGCCCTGGTATATTAGTTTGCGGTGGGAATTCTTTGATGCCTTTTATATTCCATGGAGTAAGAAGATAAAGAAAAAAAATATCATTAAGAAAAAACTTTTTTTTTGATCTGTCACATATAACAAATGTAGTATTACTTTTTACAAAGCTATGCTGGAAATTTCTAAGCGATTTAGTAATTACATATAATGTATTTAGGTTTTTCGAGGTGGTTACACTAAAATTTCCTAATAATTCCAATTCCAAGCAGTCTGATAGATTGCACTCTACCGGTAGATGTTTAAATTCTCATTCCTGTTCATTGTATTAAAAATAAATGGTACGGTCATGATTAGAAATAGTTCCAATGAACAAAGAAAGCCAATGCTCGTATTATATTCTTTTGGTCTACACCTCCAGACTTCCGAATCGATATTGATCATATGGACCCCAAAAAGTAAAATTTTATATGCTTCAAATTTAACGGCGTTCGTCATAAATCAACAGATCTAACACACTGCGTCAATTATCTCTGGTAGATTTACTCTGTAAATCGATTTAGTTTACAGTAACGGATCAAGCTACTGCAACCTAAACGAAATCATTTAAACTTTAAACTGTACTGCTTTGGTGTAACCGATTTTACAAGAATATCCAAAATTAATTTTCTTTTAAAAGTATACAACAATATGGACGGTAGTCTTTTTCAATATTTTCATTTGGTACTATTATGGAAAATATAATTTCCTCCAAAAATTGGACAATATTGGATTAGATTTTTTTTGATTTTAAATAAAAATTTAATATTTGGACTTGGTAATAATTTTTTTACATAATTATTATATCGATGTTGAATGAAAATATTTTATAACAAAACATTTGATTGATGGAAAATCATTGGAACTAGGTTACAATTCTCATAACTGAAGAACATGAATAAAGATTTTCTTTAATTCGTTGCAGATTTCTACTCGTAGAAATCAGTTTCTTTATCACTAAGCAGCATTGACTAGGATTGTGACTTGCACTTATCTTGTACCTATTGAAGTAGTTTCATGAAACTGAAGAATTGCTACAAGTTTTGTTAATATCAAAAAAAGTTCTTCACTAGTGTTCAATTCCATTGAAATCAAGGGTAATCCTCCAGTTTTTGGAAGAGATAAAAATCGGATAAGTCCTTTACATTATACAGTGCTTTTCAGATAAAAGTCTCTACCTTTAATAACTTTTGTAATACTGGTATTTAGAAAAAATCCAAAAACACGTCAATTTATGTCGGAAGGGGCAAGCATTATGGCTTATTTAAACTTACTGGAAAAGCCACCCCCTCACCCCTAGCAGCATTCCCTTTATTTTTTTAAATTACTTTTCATATTTTTTATGTAAAATTTGGATACTCCTCTTTGAGCTGTTTTCAAAAATGTATAATACTTGTAGGTTAAAGTGGTTAGTTTATGAGATAAACAATTTTTCTTTTAAGAGCACACATTTTACTTATTATTTACTTTCATCTTATTTGCCTGTACTAAAATGGGTTGTACAACAGTTCAAACTCTTTAATCTTTTTAACTGTGCTATTTATTATGAAGTTACAATAAGTGTTCAAAATGAGTACCATTCACTTCCATACAATGGTATAATCTATTTTGAAATGCCTCTCTGACATTGCTTAATACGGCTGGATTTAATTGTCGACATTCATTTTCTATCCTCTCTCGTAAATCATCCAGAGATTCTGGTTGGGTAGCATAAGCTTTTGTTTTTAAATACCCCCATAAAAAGAAGTCTAGGGGTGTTAAATCCGGTGACCTAGGTGGCCACTCCATCATCTGCCCCCTTCTACCTATCCAACGAGCGGGGAATGTTTCATTTAAAAATTGTCGGACAGGCATAGCATAGTGTGGGGGAGCTCCGTCTTGATGAAATACCAGTAAATCTTCGGAAAGGTTATCATCATTTTCTATTATTGTTGTAATACGTGGGTCAACCCCTTCCCTGAATAACTCAAGATATGATTCACCATTTAAATTTCCGTTGATGAAGAAAGGTCCGACAATGTGGTCACCTAGGATACCACACCAAACGTTTAACTTTTGGGGATGTTGTGTATGGAGTTCACGCATAATATGTGGATCACTTTCAGCCCAATATCTACAATTATGCCTACTTGCTAAGCCATTTAATGACCATGAGCATTCATCAGAGAAGCAAATATTGTTTAACAATTGTGGATTGTTATTGATAATTTGCGTCATTGATTCGCAAAACTCTAGACGACGATCAAAATCATCTTCATTCAACTCGTGCACCAACTTAACTTTGTATGGGTGGTACTTGAATTTATGTAGAACTCGGAAAACTGTAGAATATGAAACACCGATCGCTCTACTTATTGTTGACAACGATTGGGGTTGTTGAGCCTCTAAGCTGACTTGCACTAAAATTGCCACTTGGATTGTTTCGTTATTTACGAGTCCCTCTCGCTTATGCACTTTATTGCAAACAGACCCTGTTGTGGTAAATTTCTCCATCAGTTGAATTACATACTTATGAGTTGCATGTCTTCCGTCATGTAATTCGTTAAATATTCTAGCAGCAGCTCTTGCACAATTATTATTTTGGTAGTATAAACCTACAATTTCAATTCTTTCTTGCAAAGAGTAAACCATTTCAGAGAAACAAAATAAATAATGTATCAAATTACACTATCAATAGTGACTACAAATTCTAGTTGACAATGTCAAACTTTAATAAAAAGTAGAGTTTTTTGTTGTTTGGATTTTTTAAGTAGAATAAATAGCACAGTTGAAAAGATTAAAGAGTTTGAACTGTTGTACAACCCATTTTAGTACAGGCAAATAAGGTGAAAGTAAATAATAAGTAAAATTTGTGCTCTTAAAAGAAAAATTGTTTATCTCATAAACTAACCACTTTAAGCTACAAGTATTATACATTTTTGAAATCAGCTCAAAGACGAGTATCCAAATTTTACATAAAAAATATGAAAAGTAATTTAAAAAAATAAAGGGGATGCTGCTAGGGGTGAGGGGGTGGCTTTTCCAGTAAGTTTAAATAAGCCATAATGCTTGCCCCTTCCAACATAAATTGACGTGTTTTTGGATTTTTTCTAAATACCAGTATTACAAAAGTTATTAAAGGTGGATACTTTTATCTGAAAAGCACTTTATTTATTCTTTGTTCGATGAAATGCTTCTTACAGTTATGTATAAATTTTACCAAATCGTTACGTGTAAATATGAACTGAGTGGAACATCTGTTTTTTTTTGCCCTTTCTACAAGGTGTGGCTATTAAGTAACGAAAAAATAAACTAAAGAAAGTGACATATCAGAAGAAACTTAAACAAACTGCTACTGAGATGTCTAATTTATTGAATCAAGTGTCTGGCAATGAATATTTGTTGCGTCCACGTGTTTTTGAATGCTTTTAGTATTTTCATGACCGCCGAGAAGATGGTAAAGATGATTTATGTTCGAGTCGCCCTTCCACGTAAAAAATAGATAAAAATATCGAAATAGTCGGTAATCAATCCTGTTCGATCTGAATGTCGGCTCAGTATTAGTGGATTGCTCAACATACATACCAAAGATGGTTCCAAAATTACCTATCTTGACCTAGTGATAGCGGTAGTTACTTGAAAAATACCATACAGCATAGGTTTTAAGTTTGGAGACGCTACGTTGTCCAGTATTTGTTCAGCAGTCATCAATAGTGAACGTTTTAATTGAATTTGTAATCTTGGGAAAATTGGTCATCGTTATGTAAGACAATATCTCAGCCAACAAATATTGAAGCTGAATTAGATCCTACTCTGGATGAGAATGCTCCTCCGTTATCAACAGTAAACTATTAGGTAGCAGAGATTAAACAAGGTCGTACGACCTGCGAAGAACAGCATTGCAGTAGTCGACCAAATGGAGTGAGGATAAATGTTGAAGAAAATCCACAAAACGGCACTGGATGATCGTCAACTGAAAGTGCGCGAGCTAGCAGATATAGTAGGCATTTCAAAAAGTGCGATACGTCGCATATTATCTGAAAATTTGGACATGAGAAAGCTGTGGGCACAATGTAATGGCGTCCTGAAGATGTTTCCATCGAATGTTAGGCAATGTTTCACAGAAATACAGACGAAATTTGGCGCCGTTTCATAGCCATGAATGAAACATGGGTCCATCACTTCACACCTGAAACAAAAAAACAATCAAAACAATGTACTGAAAAGGAAGAAACAGCTCCAAAGAAGGCGAAGATCATCTGCATTCTTTGCATTTATTTAAAAAAGGAAAATTATCAACAGCCAGTATTTTGCTAACTTATTGTAATGTTTGAGCTAATAAATCAAGCAAAAACGTCCACATTCGACTAAGAAGGAAGTATTGTTTCACTAAGACAATGCACCAGATCACACATCCGTTATTGCAATAACCAACATTAATGAATTAAAGTTTGAACCTTTTCCAAATTTGATATCGTAACTGAATGAAAAATAAATATTTTTTTTCCTAAATTCTTGTTTTTTATTTGTTGGAACCATCCTCGTATGTGTGAAATCTCTGTTTTTAGGTCACCAGATTCAGTAAATCGTATCATTTGAATGGATAGTTGATATTCTTGTAGGAGGAATTGTTGGTGTTTGTACCGTTATTGTTACCTTTAGTATCAACCGAGTTCATTGTTTTTAAACTGACGACACACAGCGGAAGTATATTTTCTATCTCTCTATTCATCTATAAAACGGATGAGAAACATATATACAGCTGACTCTTTACAAAATTGGCTCGTGATTTACATTAAGCGATGCATGGTCAATTAAATTTTACGCAATACTATTCTGAACATAATATTTATCACTGAGGAAATGAAAGAAATTATTATAAATTACAAGACAAAAGAAATGTTATTTCATGGTAAAAAAGTTTATAATCCCATAAAAGTGTTATTTTTGATGATTTTGAAAAGCTTATCTTCATTACTTCATTACTGTACATTTATTTTCATTTTCGTATTTCTTGATTTGTCTCATTTATTCGATTTGTTTGCTACCTATATTCTCAATTTTTCTATTTTCTCTAGCAATTTTTCAAAATTTCATTAATCTTCATATTTTCATCCGTTTTTTTCTTCTAAAAGCTTGCTCATTGTGTTGTGAAAAGTGAAAAGTTGAGGAAAATCTTCATAAGAAATAATATAAAAAAATGAAAATATCCAAATGTCAAAGAAAGGAAATGGAAATAGTAAAACAAAAAGAGAATGAAATAAAGTGAAGTTGATGAAATAGATAGAAAATAGTATAGAATGTAAATTATCTAAGAGGATGAAAAGAAATGATAATACCGAATTAGTTTAGTCTAGAAAAAACTTGTGAGTGACTATAGCTCTTTTTGAACATAAAAAAGGTACCAAAAGTGATCAATTTTTTATGTTGAGAAAGATGTGACAGCAGATCAAAACCATTCTGTAAAAAGTCTTCCGAAATAGATTCAACGTTGGAAGTCTAAGCATTTTTCCATTGCGATTGAGGTACCTCGAAAACATATGATTTGAATACATCAATTGCTCCTCCAGGTGTAGAAAAACGTTTATCTGCAGGAATAAGAAGAAATCACTGGATCCCAAACAATTACTGTACGACAAATGACCCATCAATTCAATATTTTGACTGTTTTTGTGTGAGAACTCACATTGTCCTGTTGGAGATCGTCTTCTGCGATAAGTTTCATCGACACCAGGTCCGAGCTACGGTATCGAAGGCCCACCTACCTTTCGACATAATGCCATATCTATCCAATATCCATAGAAATCACTTTCAATGGAACCCATCCCAGCAACTGCACTCCAAAAGGTCAGCAATGAAAGAAGACCTAGAGCGGACCTTATGTAGATTGTGTGAGTTGTTTACGTGTTTTTGTCGTCGTCATTAGTATCATTTTGTCCCCCATTCGGCTATGGTCGTGTCAGTTATGTCGATGTTTGTTGGGGGGTATGTCATGTTCATTTGTTGAAGCATCACTAAATGGTGATGTAACTTGCAGTTTTTAATAAATAACGGAATATGCGGAATGAACCTAGGGTTAAATAGGGAAAACTTCTAATGCTTCTCTTTTCTCAAGAATATTCTATCAATCCGGCGTTTTTTTGAAGCCTATGACGATATCTCTAATGTGAAAATTTCGACTCCAATTCTGCAATTTTTAATTTCAAAATAATAGATTTGTTTTTGTTGTTTGCATAATTTTGTGATAAAACAATTCGCCCTTGATACATTGATTGTTTAATAAATTTTTAAAAACAAATTTTCGGACGTCGAAAATATAACTGGCGCAGTCATTCGGATTCGTGCGTTCGCGATTTTTTTCCACATAGTGCGAAAAGAAAAACCGGCTTTTAGTATTTTAATACTACAGTACGAAATCTATGTTCATCCAGGGACAGGACTTCACAACACTGTAAGTGCCAAGTCTTTTATAATTATTCCTTTTAATCTATCCTTATCAACTCGTTGAGTAAGGAAGGGATAATTTGAAATTTTTATAAACGATTTAAATAATTTATTAAATACATTTGATGAATTAAATATAAAAGATAATCCAGATTGAACAAATGGCAACGGCAAATCCGAAAACACTTATTTAATGACGGAGATATAAATACCGTTAATAAATTCCTAAATAGATGCGAAAAATTAATTGAAACAAACGCTTTTATACTGATCATGATATAAATATACAAGAGAAATTAATAGGAATTGCACTGGTCATGGTAGGAAATAGGATAGAATTAAATACATGGCAAAAAAATTAAAGAAGCATTAATACAACGTTTTGCTGACAGACGAGACTTAGATTGTATGCTACAAGAATTAACAAGAACAAGACCGTTAAAAAATGAAAACTTAACAGCTTTTGGAACTTTTAAAAAGTCAAACTATACAAAGAACAAGTAATAATTTGAATTTAATCGAAATAAATGAGAGAAGTTAAATTAATCATTACGAAAAAACGGCATTGAACACCTTTATCGCAGGATATTCAGGCATAATAAGAAACAATATGCTTTTGAAAAAGCTTAGCTCTTTGGAAGACGCTATGGCATACGTTTGAAAATTTTGAAAAACTCTATGGCCAATTCTATGAGCCTAGGGTTCGATATAATATTAATAATTTTGGAATGAATTGTAGTTAATTAGCTTGTGAAATTAATTCTGTCCATTCAACTTTGTAAAAATATTGTAATTTTGAGTTTTTTAAAAATAAATTTTCGGACATCGAAAATATAAATTTTTACAGAATTTTTACGTAATCAAATTACATCCATCTCCATGACGATATATCAAAGTTCAGCCTCCCTTGATAAATTAGTTGAAAAAACTCCCCCACATCTCTGCAATATTAAAACAATCCCTTTAAAACCGCACAACGTCGATCCTCACCCGCACCACGCCTATGGCAAAATCAACCGTCTACGACCCCGAATTTTTAATGGGAGAAGTTCACGTGCCATACGAGGGTAGATAGAAGGGACATGTCACGAAGGAGAGAGTTCATTATGTCCCTTATCTTTTTTTTCACATGTTTAGCATTATTCGGTAACTTGCCATCTAGTATACCGTTTTACTTGAATAAACACTATTGCTAGTTAATAAGGGTTGTCATCGAAGGGTGGCTGCTGACGATTGATTTGTTTTATGAGACTTTCAATTAGTTTATCTTTTTCGAGGCTGCGCGCTGGAAATGTCTTTAGGGGATCGTTTATCAAATACGCGGTTAGTGCTAGTGACATGTCAATAAAGTGCACAGATTTTAGATTTGTAGTGTGAATTTATATACCAGGAATATAATAAGAACGGAGGGGGAAATAATAGTTGCTTGCGTGACGCGAATGAATTTACTTTATTACATTTATATAACAAATGAACTAGAAAGGACAAAAAGTGATTAGACAACTTGATTGTAATATTACGTTACAAAAATATTATCAAAATATCTTCGTAAACAAAACATGTTAATTTTCTTAACACGTTAAGCTCCAACCAAAATTAATAAACTTTCCCCAGGGCCCATATGGGGTGTGGATACAAGGCAAAATAATAAAAAAAATTTATAAAAAGTGCAAAAAATGATGTTTTTTGTGAGTATTATACAAGTTTGGAACTATCCAGGAAGCTGCAAGGAAACCAAACACATTTATTCAGGACATCTGGACTACCGATAAACATTGTTCAAAAGAAGCTGATGAGATGAAATTACTAGTAAAGAAATCGATAAAGGAATAACAATACTAAAATGGAAGGATAATGATGTTTTCTTCAAAGTATGCTGATGAGACAATAAGCATTGACAGATGATCAGAAATGATTGTGAAGTCTTAAGCCGTGATCGACTATAACAAAGGCAAATCTTCTATATATCTGTCTGATCAAATGCCAAGCTACAACACTTCTTTGAGAAGGACGTTGAAGCGGCATAGGAAAATTGCTATTGAGCTGTTATTTGTTACAGAAAGAAACTACGGCTGTTGCTGATTAATAGACGCCAAAACCAAAAAAACCAATTGCCTGGTGAAGAAAGAAGGTCCAAGTCACAAGGTAAGGAAAGATTTTGTAGGGTACAGTGAAAAAATATGGAAGAAAACTAAAGGACCAAGTGTAAGCTAATGTTTCAAGGACCAAGGACAGTTCAACCAAACTGTAAAACACATTTTAATATAGTCCCAATCTCTTTTTTATGTCAGTTGGCATCTTCGAACCTCCTAAAAAGTGAAAAACTAAGAATTTTTGTCCACGAAAGCGCAGATAGACTATAAGAAGAGCGAAAGATAGAATTTCCGTAAGAAAATTAGCGAGTAAATATCATACTTCAAGCAATAGATGGTCAAAAATACTGAAAAAGATGATGAAAGGGTTCTAAATATACCCCAAACTAATTAGCACGAATACCAAGATGTTGTCGTCGACTAAGGCGGATATATTTTGCCGATGAGACATTTATTGATATACACCATGAAAAATACTTCACATTTACAAATTCGGAAACCAAAGAAAACAGTAGTTCTTATACGTACAATCTAGAACAATGTGAAATATAAAAAAAAGCAAGTAGGTCAAGTAAATGCCTTATCATACTAGCAGAATGCAAGCGTCTTCGTTGCGCGCTCGCTCCGCCCCATAGTCGCTCGCAAACCGCTAATATGATAAGACTGTAAATTTATTAGAGAGTAGTAGACGGTTCTATATTTCTTCAAACGGGTTTTATACAAGCCTACTGCTTGCTCATGAATAACTTGAACTCAATCAATCAGAAGAAGTGAAAATTTTCACCTGAGTCAATGGGAAAAACGAAGTTTATTGTTAAATATATTTACCTCCAAACATTCCATCTACAAAGACAAAAAAATCGTTTCTACCTTTGCGATTTTTATCATCGAAAATTGTGTAGGGTAATCGAGTCTATGAAAAGTTGGTGCAGAAAAGTCTATAATCAAATCAAGAGCGGGATATTTGAAGAAACTTTAAGGACTGAGCTGGGCTATAACATCCTTCCGATGAAGGCGGACGTTTTATTGTCGTATAAATAGGGGTTTGGTTTGGTTTGGTTATTATTATCACGACTTTAATGTAGGAGTAAAGCGTTCTGAAGATTCGTTTGAATCATTGAACAGAGTGGATGAGGCTCAGACTGTAGTGGACACTTACTTCAGAATTAAATACAACTCGGATGTTTCAGCTTGTAAGTAAAAGATAACGAAGGAAAAATATGAAAATGTTATTGCTAATTATAGTTAATGTTGGCAAGGGATAGGTCGAGTCGATTCTGACATAGATTTCCTCTTTTTTTCTTCAAAAATCTGTCAAATTAAGGTAAAAATGATTGTTGGACGCATTTGCACGAATTTTGTTAGAAATTAAATCATGATTAAGCTCAAATGAAATTTGATAACCAAATCTAACTTGTATTCAATACTATTTGGTACGAATCTTGTAACTAGTACTATCTATGAGAGTCAAATATAATAACAAATCCATGGGAATAGCTTCCAAACCATATTCTTATAAAATTTCTATCTTAAATCCAGATGGTGTCACGAATTTTATTAAACAAATAACTTTTAGAGATTTTTTTTGCAATCTAAAATGATGCAAGTTGCCAAAATATGTATGACATATTTCAAGTATGTTTGAGAACACGTAGTCAAAATTTCGCACCTGATTAAGAAAAAGAAACTAACAGGAAAAGCAAGTACTGATTGGTGTGATTGAATCAGAAAATGACCAGCGAGAAACATGACACAAAGTACATTTATATACATGTGCTCGACTTCCTTTTTCTTTAAAGATTTAGATATTATCAAATACGAGGATGGTTCAAATATATTTCAGACAACGCTGTAGATGGAGTTCCTGTATATTTTGAGGATCCTGGCTTCATTATGTTTCAGCTGGGCTGCACGTTTAACGCACGTGATACGACAATGAGTGAACGTCAAGCTCTAACCGCCGTTACGCAACATATTGTAATTCATTTTTTGGTATTAAAAACACGGAAATTCTTTGGCCTTTGCGAAATAAATTCCTGAGTACCTGAGTAAGTCTGCTGTATTTCAATGGACCAAAGCGTTCAAATGTGGCCGTGAAATCAACTAGAATGAACTGCATGATCATAGACCTTTAACCAGCATCACACATCATAAAATTCGCCGCATAGAACAATTTATTTTGGAGGATCTTAGACTGAACTCGGCATTAGTATTTGTAGTGTAGACGACACATGGATTCACTATTATACTACCTAAGAAAAGTATCCTCTAAAGATTGGAGGAAGAAGGAGGAAGAGCCGCCAGTCAAAGGGAAGACAACCAGATCCGCGAATACGATTATATGTAGGTATTAAGTCCGACGAGGAGTGATGCACGTTGACTTTCTGCACACACAACGTCCCTAAAAAGCTGCATACTACTCCAACCTTCTAAAAACACTCGCGAAACCCGCTTACCACTAGAAACGGAGGAGCATCCCAATGCGAAGAGCGATTCTTCTCCAGGATAACGCGCGCACTAAATACAATGTCAGAACTTCTGTAGTCCGAAGTTATCACCTTGCGATAACTACATGTTTGGATAACTGAAAAAAGCCCTCCGAGGTCAATAATTTAACAACTACAATGTGTACATGACTATCATAGCTGCCCAAGGGATTCTTCTGTAAATTTTTGTAAATATTTTTGATGATAACTAAAGTGTCATAGCATTTGGCAGAAATTTTAATTCTGTAGTTTAATTAAGTACAGGTTACAAAGACTAGTTCAATAAATTATAAAAACGAAAATTAAATGCAAACTATGTATTTTTCTAATCCTATACAACATTTTCTGTGTAAACTCAGTAGAAATTAGCTAAAAGTTACTGAACATGACGTATTATACAGAATATTATTTCTTTTATTTGAACGGACAGAAACCGAAGTAACATCCGTTGTTATACAATTCTTCCACTTTAATAAGAAATAGGTAGTAATTTGAAACGGTAAATAAGAAAAAAACACGATGAAAATGTCAAGTCTGTTGATGAATGAAAAAGTTAAAGAATGTATGTGAACACAGAGACGGACTACCATCAACAAATACATAAAAAAGTTGTATTGGAAGTTTAATACATACGAGGGCGGTTTAAGATGAGTAGTAGTTGAATAAACAACCTATATTATTAACCATGATGTAAAGACTACAACTAGAACGAAACGTTAAGCGGCGAATGTGAAACAAAACTAATTCAGTATATGGTAAATTGGGCTTGGTTGAAAGTTATTTCAATAGAAACAATTCTCAAAATAATGTGAATTCAATAATTTTAAATAGATTGCAATAATTTTCGCCATGTAAAGAATGTGTATTAAAAACTTTTTCGTTTAACAAGGAGAATCGGAAAATATATAAAATGCATCGAATTATTTTGTCGGGATTCGAAAATATGTTTTAAAAATATTTATTCAACACAAAATTACAAAGTTGCATGAATATAATTAATCTCACAAGCGAATTAACTATTTCTCAAAGTATAATAATATCCTCTATAAGATTACATGTTCCTAAATTAATTGGTAATAATAAATTGTTTATTTGTGTATTTTCTATATCTTCTGTTTTAATTTTCTTGTAAATTATTAGCAGTATTATTATCGTTGTTAATTGGTTTGAAGTCCTGTCTATCGTAGAACGTAGATTTAGTGCTTTTGTATTGAAATTCTTAGTCGAAACTCCTACCGTACTATGCGTGGAAAATCGCGACCGTACTAATCCGAATGACTGCGCCAATTATATTTTCGGGGTTCGATAATATGTTTTAAAAAATTTATTAAACACAAAACTACAATGTTGAATGAATATAGTTAATCTCACAAACGAATTAACTAACTTTCATTAAAAGGTTGTTTACAATAATCCTATTTTATATTAAAATAAATGCTGATACGTTAATCTTTTTACGTCGTAATTTTAAGAATATAAATTTTTCTCCATATAACTATCATGTGTTTATTAACAATTTATTAATAAAAATTTTTCTTCTTCTTCCTGTCCTGTCCTCATTCAAGGTTGTCCCTCTATCTTTTCCTGGGTCGGCCGGTACTCCTTCGGCCCAATGGGGATTAACCCATTCGTTGAAGTAATCCATTTTGCACAATCTTCTGATGTTCTCACTTTTTTCCCTGTCCAGTAGGGTTTTTCCGGCTATACTGCGTAGTACTTTCATCTCTACTGTTTCCATCATTCTGTTGGTTTTCGCCGTTCCTGGCCGTTAACTCAACCACCAAAAAAATATAGGATAAACTTGTAAACACTTACCATGTTGGAGGTTAAGTTGTCTTCCTTCAGTTACTCTTTTCCATTCGTTAAGTAATTTAATATGTTTGTAGGATATCTATGGAAACTAATACCTTTACCTCTTCAATTCGTATTTGTTATTTGTGCATAAAGGTGCAGAATAAAAAGGCAATTTAATTTCAATCTACTCTATACACTCAATGTAAATAAATATGAATCAATCAACTGGTGACAGCCAATATGGCAGAAAGTGGAACTGCGCAGTAGAAGTCGTAAATTGTCTTCGGTAAAAACACACCTTGTAGGTTTTTACATCATGTTATTAACCATTAACCCGGAAGGAAGAATTTTTTGTACAATATCGAAAAGGTGGCATCTGAGGGACTACTATTGTTGGGTGCTATGAGCAATACATGGGCTTTTACTTAAGTTTTGCGATAGACAAATAATAACGAATATTTATAGTTGGATATGGCTTTATATTTTTTCAAAATATTCTCCATTGAGATCAATACATTTTTGCATGCGTTTGAACCGATTGTCGAAGCATTTCTTCCATTCCGATTCAGGTACCTCCAAAACATGTGATATGAATACATCAACCGCTTCTTCAGGTGTACAAAGGGAGTGTATGGTAATGAATACAATATTTTGACTGTTCAAAGAAACTTCTGCGATTGATGTCTTTGATTTTTTCGAACTCTTCTGGAAAACAAATGCTGGTGTACAAGAATTGACCGCGATTTAATTCCATTTTTTGACCTGTTAACAACTCAAATATCACTCCTATGACAATACATTCTGAGTACGTTCACCATTAAAAATGTCAAACTTCGTGATCTCAGATTTGACGGATTCACATCAGTTTTGACACATCTCAAAACTCATATAACATGAGACTTAATTGATTTCAACAGAAAATAAACAAACTTTCACATAACTGCTTGTAGCTAAAACATTGGAAAAACACATTATTTGTATTCAGAAAAAAAAGCGTCTTTCCAACAACCGCTAATTTTCACGATACATGAATCGCATATCGGGTTTGATCATTGTAAGCAAATTGGGAGCTCTCATTTTACAAAAACGTATCTGGTAATTCGGTAAATAGCTCTTGGCCATATTGAACACCGAACATGTTTTTCTAGTGTAATTTGTTCCACAAAATACGGTTTTACTTGGTATCCGCAGTATTCTTCTTATAGAAGATATACCTAACGCCAAGCCATCTCATTTTTCCTCTACTTATTGATTCGCTAGGTTTTTTGGCAAATGAAGATTCTCCTCTAACAGTATCATTGTTTTTGAAGCACTGGTGCTGAGTGAATGAATTTACCATGGAAACGTCAGGAATACGATGACGACTGGTCATTTGGACAATTTTTGTCCATGGTATCCGTCTTTATTGCAGTTATAGTCAGCACTTATTTCAAGCTTATGTGTTTCTGGATCCATGCTATCGTACATAGAGGAAAGAAGAAGTACCGCTTTTACTTTTTCGCATATAGTGGTCACTTCTCGAAATCCGTAATCTGTTGATCCTTCAATTCACTTTCAATTTTAGTTATTTTTAGATATTAGATTTATTAGTTTAATTGAAGTGAACTAATTATCGGCGAATATATTTCTGTTAAAGCCAAACGGTTTTGCAAGTTTTTGCTCTTCTTCAGTTAGTCGAAATTTGATCCTTATTGCATGATAAAGATAAATTATCCATATCTGGATTGTCAATTACATGGCTTGACCGGGCGGTGAGCTTGTTTGTTTACAAATCTTCGCGAGCATTAGTTAACGATAAAAAACAAAATACTCGATCTTGGAAAGCAATTTCAACTTTCATCTGCTAATGATAATTAAACCCTATTTTTATATACTGAACTTATTCCATAATTATTAGTGAGTCGTCATGTATGCCAAAATGGTCATGTTCTTATTATTGTTACATACACCTTCGCTGATTTCATGTACAATATTCTATCACCTACCATCAGCCTTATCTGAAACCTAACCTCAAGGAGACGTAAAACTTTATCTCTCTTCAAGTGTGGGCTATCTCCATCTTCTGTCCTCAACCTTTCCGTAAATGATTAGGCAAGGAATGTAATATTTGGTACCTTGCAATATATGACCTCGTCTGTTTTGATGATGTTTAGGAGTTGGTGATCCTTATTCAAATGTCTAAGTTCATCTCCATTACTTGGGTGTGTAGCCCACGGGATTTTGAGAATTCTCCGATAGAATATTATTCATGATGTCAGCTTTAAGCTTCATCCGTCACAGAGGGATGTTTTTAACCGCATCTGAACTGTGAGCTTTCTATTAGTGAGAGTTGGTTTCCATTTGTTGAATTCCCTACGTGCCTTTTCAATCCGTGTTCTTATCTCTTAGTGGCGCTTTATGTCATTATTCAACTAGCTCCCCAAATCCTAGCTACCTGAAGTCATCCATTTCGTTTTTTCGGTGCTAATAATAATACCCCATCTTTGACAAGCCTCATGGACTCTATCCAGAGCATTTGTAAGACTTTCCATCTATTATGTCGCCACCTATCTTTATTTCCATATGAATCCTCGCGAAATATGTTTTCTTCGTGAAGGTTGAACAACAGGAGTCATGTATTTAATTTGTAGTGCTGTCATCTAGCCTAACTACTGCAGACTGCTTTTGAAACAGATTTAACAAAAGGCGCATATCATGATAGTCTACGTTATATAATTCTAGATATTGGAAAAATGTGTTGATTCGATCAAGCGCTTTTTAGAAGTCGATAAAATATATACAGCTACTTTTTCGATACTCACAATTTTTTTGTAGTAGTATCCTCGTGCAAAAAAGAGCTTCTGTATTCAGATTTAGCGTAAATTTTATTGAGATGTATCTTCAACAGTTATTGCACCTATTACTTTGTTGTTTTTGGATAAGGCCATGGAGAAGAAGTAGTTTTACCAGATCTATAGGAATTTAATGCAGTCTAAGAGTTTTAATTGCTTTCGATTGTTGTATTGCTTTTTCAACTGTTTTTTTTTTATATATGCCAAGAAATTCTTTTAGCTTTTTATGTACATTAATGTCATCGTTTATGGTCTCAAGCTGTTTGGAAGATTCTCGAAGTCATATTTCCATTTTTTCCTTAATTTCTTTGCGAATAGATAGAATGTATTTTCAGTATGATCATTGTTTTTGTGTTTTCGTCTTTTTACTATCTCTCCAATTTTCTTTTTGTTTTCAACTGCCCGACACAATCAAAGAAAGTCAAGAAATAGTGCTATGTTTGCCATTAAACAAAATTGTTCAACTTATTTTCCCAAATGACATCCACGTACCATTCTCAATCTCAAATATTTGGAGAACTGTTAAAAGAGATAAGCGAAACTGGACGACAAAGCATTCCGAAATAAAAACCTGCAATGGTAGCTCTATACAATGAAAGTCAGCTCAAATGTCTCTTTCATTTCTGTAACATATTATAAGAATCGAGTAGATAATTGGAGGTTCTCTTTAATTCGGACCTGGAAAATGCGAGCAAACCGACTGGTATCAAATTTATCTTTTCCGACAATGGTCTTTTGACGTTCGAAAATAGTTTCTATTTCTAAGTGTTCAAATCTAGCGGTTGCTATTTACTCTTCAAATATATCATGTTTTATGATTGATGGACCTATTTATACTGAACGAAGTTTATTTTAATAGATTCAGTGTATACAAGGCGTCCTATAACTGCAAAAGTAAAATTTTCTTTCTAAAATTATGTTGAAATAAAATAATTCAAAAGAGATATCAATCCACTCTACTCGCAATTTGAATTTTGTTGAAAAGGGGATTTTATTGGGTGAAAGAATGAAGGCATATTAAAATTTTGTCGTAGAATAAATGCATGTTGTCAAAAATTGTATTAAATTTTGCAGTGCATTTGATTTCGATTGAGTTAGATGCTCACTAAGTATGTCCCGACTTATACTTCAGTTTATTAATCAAACTCTTAATGTGGTTGAACTTCTAGAAGTA
The DNA here is from genome assembly GCF_026230105.1 of Diorhabda sublineata. NCBI lineage: Eukaryota > Metazoa > Arthropoda > Insecta > Coleoptera > Chrysomelidae > Diorhabda > Diorhabda sublineata. The sequence continues at coordinate 6,758,354 of NC_079475.1, read as the reverse complement.
TCAAAACAGGCGTTTTCTAAATTGGAAAATTACGAAGACAATAAACGTAAAATATAATTCTTCCAATATGAATTGCAGAAGACAGTTATGCGAGGAATATTTCATAAATACTCACGGCACTTATACCAAATTGAAAAATGAAATATAATGTTTACTCCCTGTATAACAAACCGTCAGTACACGTGGTCTCATCATCTTCATTGTTTACCAATGAAAACATCGAATCGTAAAAATAAATGCATTTCTATCGTCCGAAGCTGTCGAAAGGCGTATGTACCCAATTTCTTCGAAACATTCCTGCCAAAAAGTCTGCGATAAGCAGTGATTGCGCTTGGTGAGATTCATTTAATTTATAAATTTCTTTGAATAAATAGAAATATGGATATCTTTAGACCATGGGCGAACGAAGACAATGAAATTGCACAATGTAGTGAGAATGGTTTTAATAATTAAAGATTAAGATATACAAACACAGCAAGTTATTTTAAATATATTCGAATATTTAAAAAATTTGGGGTTGCTGTGGATCATTCACAGAATGGAAAAACATGTAAAGAAAAACTGAATAGAGGGTGTTTACTTGTGTCTACAATTTTCAACCAAGTTGTTTCGCTGGGAACGAGGATCATTAGAAGACGACTCAGATGTGATCCGATCAGTTGTAACTGGTGATGAGTATAAAATATTTTGTTATAATCCGACATTTAAAAGAGATTTAATGGAGTGATATAGGAAATGAGAGATCGTTCCGAATAATGAGACCACGAAAAGCATCAAAAAAGTTATGGGTAAAGTAATTTGCGACTGAGTGGGTATCGTTTCTGTTGACTTGGAGGAATCACATACAACCGTGAATGCGGCATACTCACTCTGACTTACTAAGGCTCTTGCGTCAAAAATAACGAAAAAAACATCCGAGTTAAGACAATGCTCCAATCCATACTGCTTAGCTTCCCGAGGGATTTAGATAGAAGGTTAACACACGCCATATTGCCCTGATCTGGCCCCGTTAGATGAAGACAGAGTTGTGAGATATATATAACAGTTATGATTAAATTAAACGGTGTACGAACATTTAGACTCATAAAGATGCATCATAATTTTTATAGTGGCAAATGTGTGGATATGAAGAGAGATATCTAGACATTTGGTCCGCTAAGCCCTTAGTTGATTATGACAACTGAAAAAAAATAGAATAACTTACACATGGAATTTAGAGGAAAAATAAAAATAAAAATATCATTATAAACAAAAATATACTAAATAAAATTATGAAATAAAAGCAATTAGACCAAATTTTGTAAGCATGAATTAAAGTTTCAAAAAAAGACTAAACGACAGTCAGCTGTTTGTTTAACTAAATTAAAAAGATATTTTTATGAAAATTGAAAGTCAATGTAACAGCTGTAAAATCCTGGAAAACATTTTCGAATTAATTGACTCCGACAACTTCCTATTCGGTTTTATTTATATAGAAACAAGTGTAAAGCTTCCGTTCCTAGTCTAACAAATTGCTAATGCAAACAAAGATAAAATGAGATACATATGTTTTCTTAAGGGGTCGTATGTAGGCCATATTTATCAAACAGCCTAAAAATAATGATTTTCACACACAAACACATGCTTCTTCATTGCACCTTTACCACATTGCATACTTTGCAAAACGATTGAAAAGTATTGATAAAGATTGTTATCTATTATCTAATATTAAATTATATATCTATTAATCAATTGCTTACACGGAATTAATAGTATTTATAAACAAACACCATAAAACGAAAAGTTATCTACCTAACAAAGAAATTGTCTTTTTCATATTCATTTTTATTTCCAACGTACTCAGCTTTTAAGTTTATATAATCTTCTGTGAGTGAAAATTTAAGGTTTGGAAAGAGAAAAAAGTCGCTGGGAACCATATCTTGTGAATACGGTAAGTGCAAATCATTATTATTAGCCATGTCGACTACCTAAATATGAAAAATGCGTTTTCCCGTCGGGAAATTACTTTTGTCTCAGATACAATTTCTCCCTTTACATCATCAAAAGACAAAATATTCTCTTGTTATTGTTTAACCTTGTTGAAAGTAGTCGATGAATATAATCCCATGCCCATCTCAAAAAACGGTCGCTCTAACCTTTTCGGTTAATGAATCCATTTGCCTCTTTCTAAACAGAATCGTCCTTCACAATCCATTGTCTTGATTGCTTTTCTATCTCAGGAGAATGGTAATAGATCCAGAAATTATGTACAGTAAGGAATCGACTCATAAATACGACACATTTTTCTTATAGTGCGTTAATTTTAAGCAAAATCAATCATAGTAAATTCGGCACCCAAGACTGGATAGCTTAGTCATGCATAATTCTTCAGTGAGCAAACGACTCCGGCTCAAATGGCTCTGATTGAGTTGTCTTCATTCTGTAGGGCACCTTCATTATCTGCCACTAGTAGCTCATCATCCTCATAACACAACAATTCCATTGAAGGATCTTCCATTCTCTAACACTTTATGATTCTCTCATTGCTTAAGCTGTATCTCTGTCGTACACCTTTTATTAACAGTATTGTGATTATGTACTAGAAATTTCTGGAATCGTTTGTGTTATTCATATTAAACTTATTTTTTACTATTACCATGTACTCACAATTATTTACTATTACCATGTACTCACAATTATACTGTATGTAAAATAAGACGCTATATAGGTGACGAAATTTGAAGATAGGATTCTAGAAGATGAGAAAATTTCCATTAAAAAATGTTGACCTCCCGAAACTTCATCTAAATTATGTATGAATTATGTATGATTTTAATTCAACGCTGAAAATAGGTCTCCTGTCATTAATTTAGGGTCGAGGTGTCTCAAGCGAGATACACTAAATAATTTTTTTAAATATTAAATATTAATTTGAAAATGTGAAAGGGTTATAGTACATTTTGAATTTTTAAGGAATATATTCTTGTTCAAATTATTTATAATTATAATTTTTTTAACAAACCATGCTGTTGTTATTTTGTATCCGCGCTAATAAATGTTAGAAGATTTCGTGTATATGGTGGTTTCCGATAATTATCTTAGGGGTAAGTCCCTCCGTCTGTTTTGCGAGATCACCTCAAATTTCCGTCTACTTTCCCTCTTTCACCTCTCAACTTGAGTACATTACAAACACCGGTAGTATTGTCCCGCAAAGTAATAGTTTACATCATGCTTTCTTTTTGCCCCGTCCTTCACGCTCCTGATTAGCCTGTAGGTTCATCGTTTTCTGGTTTCGCTACTACGTCTATTTTGCCAATTAGGAAAGTTTTTTCTCATTCCGTTTTCTCTTCGTTTCTGCAACAAGTAATCCTCACCATCTTCTCCACTAGAATATCTATTGGGACCGTGCCGGTGTTAACTGGAGCTGCTCTTTATGGAGATCACTTATGGCAGTTCCGAGGTGCATCAACTTAATTTTGGAGACGGAATGTTTGTTGTATATGGAGAAAGTGTCGTTATTTACGCTTCTTTCCTATATAGACTCTCCAACGAAGTCTTGTGTAAAATATTTTGCATTGTTAGTAAAAAGTGTCCTAAAATTAACGAAAGATTCAAATTTACCGCCATTTATGTAGTAAAATGTTGACAACGCTAACAAATCGACAGCTGACAGTTTATACAATTTCACACAAAATAAGGTGAAAATAGTGTTGCAGTTTCGTCAACTGTAGAAAGATTAATTAAAAAATTCTGGATGACAGGATTCATTGGACATACTGGTCGTCCAAAAACAAATCGATCGAATGTCAATATCGAAGCAGTAATAGAGAGTATCGGTGACAAAGCTTTCTACATCGTATACTCACTGCCTCTCCATGTTTACAAAGTTCAATTAACTGAAGCCTAGAAGAGAGTTTGTTGAATGGATTATTAAGCTGCACAAATGAATGTTGATCTTTTGAGCAAAACCATATTGAACGACGAAGCATATTTTCACCTTTATGGGAGTATTAATCGCCAAAATTGTCGCTTATGGGGTGCTGAGTACCCACATGGAATTGTCGTTAAACAAACACATCAACAACGTATTAATGTTGTACATTTGAGGCTGGAGGCACCATTGGATTATATTTTTTTGGAAATGAGTCTTATGAAGCAGTGACAGTCCATGAAATACTCTAATTACTTCATGAAATATTTCCAGGTCGTGTACTCTCTAGTTTCAGTGATCAGAATCGCCTTCTAGATGGTGTTATCTAACACCATTAGATTTCTTTTTATGGGGTGGAAGTCATTTTCCTATTTGTTATTTCTTGAATAACTCTAACCTATGTACTTTATCATTGAATGAAAAAAATCGATCCAAAGACTAAAATCAGTGTTTCCTTTTTAATTCGCATTTTGCGTTAATTTTGGGACACCCATTATAACAAATTTGAACATTTCCGACTGAATTATGAAAGTTTTTTCTTTTGTTTGTTGCATACGAGTAATTTCTGAGGTATTATATTCGATTCGGAATCATCAACATATCCAGAGTCTAATTATAGCCTTTGCATTTTTAACTATATTTATTATCCTCTGTGTTATGTTTCAGAAACGCATGTAATTTGAAATAGTTCTTAACATTGACTCCATTATTCATATCAAATGACCTTTTGCGTAGTATAAAGTTCATTAGATTTTTATAGTGAGTTATTATAAGTATTTATACAAACCATCAATATTTCACAATCAGTTGAAAAATTAATATAAAATTTAATAGAAGGACATAGAACCTTTTATCGTTTTCAGTTTTTCCATCTATTTATTCTTTTTAAAAAAAACTCAGTCTCCAAACAACGTTCAATTACATTCGCGCAATAAAACCCTGGGATTTTGTAAACAAAAGGAAATCCTGCGAGTAGGTTATAAAATTTCAGATGAAAATAAGCAAAGAGTAGTGAAGTTTTTGGTCAACAAGAGACTCTAGTTATACGTGTGCCCTTGTAAGTGGCTGCCTCATCTTCTCCCTTTCCAGATAAAGTCTCCCCTTAGGTAAAGACGGTCGTATCGATCGGGGTTGTCACGCCAGAATTAGCACAGGAGATGCTTTCGGAATTTTTGACGATCCTCCGGTAGTTGATGGAAAATTATATGTAGTTCAGAAGCAAGTTGATGTAGTTTCTTAAAAAAAATAGTCTGAAAGGCGAGATTTGAGTTCTAAACATTACAGGTCATCATTTTTGTGATAACTGCGTGAAAAATATACGAGGGTGGCCCTAAGTTTTTATAATCGATATAGGATTTGTGAAAATTGACGTTTGATATTGAGAAGTCAGTGGAAATTTAGAAATTGACTTAGTAAGTTGATAATGAACATTTAAAAGAATCAAATTTGTGCAAAAATGGAAATAACTCGTGAAAGCTTAAGAATGATTTCTTATTATTTTGAAAAATGTCTTACTCAACATCAATGCATGGAATCGCCTAGAGCAACTTTTGATAATGAAGCACCATGAAAGAAGAGTGTATACATATAGTTTGTTGAATTTCGTACGTCCGTCAGTAATGAATGTCAAGTAGATTAGAGAAAATCGGTTGTCATTCTGAGATTATGTGCGCAACATAAATAAAGAAGATCACCCTGTGACTTACAGATAGATAGAGAATCGTTGGTACATAAACATTTAGCTGTGAGATGGATGCATGTTTCCATAAAGCACGTCAAAGCATTGAATATTTGTCCGTAATCATACGATTCTTGTTCTGCCCAACAAAATTTGCGAGGATAGCGATTTTCATCACCTCAGCAAGTCTTTCAAATCTAAGTTTCCAGAATTAGCTTATTCAGAAGTGGAACATTTAACAATAGTCCTCAAGTTCCCAAAGTTCCCACAAAGTGTCAAATTTGAATTTTCGATTTTTTTCCAAAAACGGTAAATATATTCTAGAAGCAAAAGTATGGGGATAATATAAATAATTTCATGATCAGAAATTTTAATCTTGGATTCGAATAAAATTACTGGGGATATTCCCTTTGTTCTCAGAATATCAATTGAACAAAACCTTTTGCTACCCAATTTTCTCTTTAGTCTCTTCATCCGTATTCGTTACCAGCACTGTCGATGGAGTGAACTTCTTCGAAATTATATTCCTCGTTTTCCGTCCTAAAAGGTCTCCAGGTACATGCCAGTGTTGTGTCACATATTAAAGTGTTAACACCAAGGAATTATCTTTGAAATAAATAAAAAGTATTTTAAAAAGAAAACTGTGTGTTCTTTCAATCCTAAAGACTTGGTAACTAAAATGTCATCAGGGATTTTGAGATGAAACGGGATTAATAAGAAAAAAACACCCAAAAAAATATAAAAATCTCTCGTTTTTTAACATTTTATTTTTGTTGTTTCTAAATTTTATAAGTAATGTAATAAAGGATTTTTAAAAATATACGCGAAAGAAGAAACCGTATAAACTGGCGTAATTGAATATACCTACACGCCATAAAATAGCCATCAAAGCGATTTTGTTTTATCTAAACTGGGACCTACTATACAGGGTGTCTCATGAAGAGTTTAAACTATCTGTATATGGCAAAATACTTCAAACTATCTGTATATGGCAAAATACTTCAAACTATCTGTATATGGCAAAATACTTATGGTAAAATCATGAAAATTTCTACGTTTGAATTTTCGGATACGATATTTTTAACAAAAATATTTTCGAAGATGGCCGACTTCCGGTTATACCGAAAGTCGACTGAAACTTTGTTATTTGAAATGAAACACCCTGTATATTAATACATTTTTGAAATCTATGTACAATTTTAGTATACTTTTGTCTAAGAACTTTTTTCGAAAAATGCATACTTTTTGAGTTATTGATTTTTTTGTAGAAATTTTGACCATTGCGGACCCTTATAAATTATTTTTTTACGAGGATACCCTTAAAGATATGAGAATGGTCTTTATTCAGTTGCTTTTAGCAAAATCAGACGTATTTGAATCTATGTTGAAAAATTTTTCATCGTATACAGGGTGTGTATAACAAGTATTTTTCTTTATCTGGTCAAGGTCAATTTGATATTTACGAAGTTAAACTTTGAACACTTTTTATACACACCTTGTATAAAATGAAAAATTTTTCAACATAGATTCAAACACGACTGACTTGGCTAAAAGAAATCGAATAAAACCATTTCCATTTCTACAAGGGTCTCCTCGTAAAATATCATTTATAAGGGTCTGCAACAGTCAAATTTTTTACAAAGAAATGAATAACTCAAAAAGTATGCATTTTTCGTAAAAAGTTTTTGGACAAAAGTATACCAAAAGTTTACGTAGATTTCATATATGTATTAATATACAGGGTGTTTCATTTAAAATAACAAAGTTACAGTCGACTGGTAGAACCGGCCATCTTTGAAAATATTTCAGTTAAAAGTTCCGAAAACCCAAAAGTAGAAATTTTCATGATTTTACTAATAGTATTTTGCCATATACAGATAGTTTTAACTCGTTGTGGGACACCCTGTATACATTATTATAGTATTTAAAAAAAAACTGCCAGAATTTAAACAAAAAATATGAGTAATTATATTATCAAATTACAGATATACATAAACGTATATATATATATATATATATATATATATATATATATATATATATATATATATATATATATATATATATATATATATATATACAACTTACTAAACGTGATATAGTATCGTAAGTGTTGAGTTTCTTTGCAGTGTTGCCAAACTTTGTTCAATAATAGTCGTTGACAGAAAGTTCAGTAACCTTGAAAATGAAACGGTTCTATAGGTTTTCGCCAACCTTTACCGGAAAATGAAAGGACGATAACTGTTTGCGAGGGGATTTCCACGGTCGGGTCGTTAACTCAAATACGGGATTCTGGATATATACTGCTGGCGCGCGGAAACCTTTTTAGCGTCGCCATGGAGGGACTGCGAGTTGATAAGGAAATGATGCTGGTTGTGGTTTTGTGGTATTATACTTCTTTTTATACACTTTTAGTTATTTTTATAGTTATAATAACAGTTTAAACAGAACAGTTTCGAGCGGGATCGAATTGTAAAGAAAGACTTAAGAGAAAGCGAAAGTCGTATAAGAAAATAGACATTTTATGTTGAAAGCAAAAGTAAAAGAAAAATATATGCTAGGTAATTGAGAATTGATAGCGCACTGTTAAATTTGTTGTCAAACTATCGACCAGCGCAAACTTTTTGTGTTCAAGGTACACCTAGGAAAAGATAAATATTTAAAGGTATAACACAAACAAAAAAACATTTTTAAGTATTATTAATCAACATTTATTTATTAATCATCGAAACAATATTCATTATTAATTAGCAAACGTAAAGTTTAAATTGTACAAAAGGTATTTATTGCGAATCGAGCATAGACGGTTCAAATTAGGGGTAATAGTTTACAAAGCTTCGTTCTCAGGCGTTCTCTTTATTTGATGTTTATTGTGATAAGAGTCGAAAGTCCTAATTCACATAAATGGCAAAAGTATTGCGATAGCATTTTTAGAAAGCAAACGATATTTATTTTTCACCTATAGCCGAAAATGTTCTGAAAATTTCAATTTTAATGTGCGATCTGTTTTCATTTCCATCAGTTTCTGCTCATTTCTTGATAAGTGTCCAAAAAGAATACCCTCGTAGAATGCATTTCGAATCCAGTCCATAGGTTGCAGATCAATCTTAGGGAAATAGAAATTCATTCTCTCTGCAAGAAGTTTCAAGTGTTTGACAATCAAAGCCTAAACTCTTTTTTTCCGGATGCCATTACATTCGAGAACATTTCATTATTACCATTGGTAGCGAGACTGATCCATAGCTCTAATTTAGCGCCAAAGCTTTCAATTTTATCCAACGATGTTAAAATATTAGTACTTTGCATTATTTCATTGAGTTCATTCAAATATATCCGCCAGATATACAAGTTTTGCAAGCCATGTTGTTCCCCCATTTCTTGGCATACTGCATTAAAAAGACGAGAGATCAATTTACGATTTTGATAATTTCTTGAAGAACGCTTCCTTGTGTAAGAAACAATGCTGTTTTTCAATAATACTAAAATTTTTTTTAGCTTTATTATAAAGCCTTTCCTGACATAGCTGCTGCCCCGTCTGAGCAAAAACAAATTATGTTCATTAAAATATTCGTCCGTTATTTTGAATGTTTCTTCACCAGTTGTATGGTTAGGCAGTGGGGAACAAAATAAATAGTTTTCTTATAATTCACATCTATAAATGTATCTAACATTTGAGATGAGATGCGCGTTACCACTGATCTCACGGGACTCATCAACTTGTTTCGCAAAAACTCCACTTCAGGCTCAAATCAATGTGGATATAATATCGTTAGATATGTCATTAATTCGATATGGAATAGTTCCTATCGATGCAGGTATTTTTTCAATGTCTTTGGCAGCTTTTTGACTAATCATTATCTAGACGATTTCTTTGCAGATAGGTCAAACTAAAGTTTCAGCAAGAGGGCGCGAAGTTTTTGATTAAACGAGGTCTGGCTATTAAATAACGAGACTTGTTACGAAAAAGGGCTTTATTATAAAAATTATTCTACATTGGAACTCGCCACACACTTTTCCATACACTTTTTCCATTGATCGAAGCAGTGCTGTCAGTCTTCTTTGGTGAGGGCATTTAGGAGCTCTGCCGTTTTTTGATTTACCGCTTCCGTAGACTCAAATCGGGTCACTTTCAAAGCAGATCTTTTTCTTGCATTTCAAAGAGATCTAAACAGATCTGTTGACGCAAGATCAGGAGGCAGATTTTTTGGCACCAACTTTGAACAGCCTCGGCAATCATCCGGATACTTATTCGACGATCTGCACGCACAATTTGATTGATTTTGGTCGCTGTTTCCGGAGTTGGAATAGTCACAGGGCGACCTAGGCGTTGGTTATCTTCAGTGCTCTCTCGGCCCTCGCAAAAGCGCTTACATCACTCAAAAACACGCGCATGAGATATAGAATTGTCCCCATAGGTCTAATGCAACAATTTATAACACTCAGTCGGAGTTTTTTTTTTATTTAACGAGAAATTGAAGTTTCATATGCTGTTTTTCGTGACACATGAACACGTTCGTTTCAAACCGCTACTGCGCAAATACTATAATAATGACGGAAACGTGTTTTGGAACGTGCATAGTCAAGATATATATATATATATATATATATATATATATATATATATATATATATATATATATATATATATATATACCTAACGCACTACTCGTTTTTCATCCCATCCATCTAGGGCGCCCTCTAGGCGAGTAGATCTAGGCGGTTAGGTCCTTCAAACGTAGAAAATACGTTTTGTATTTTTTGGCTACTGATGGGTGTTTAGTTGTTACATGACTTATTAGCTTACTGGGTACTATCGTATTATTACTTGAAGTTTCTCCGCACACAATACATTTTGAGATCGTCTCCGCAATATGTGAAACCGTATCTTATATAGCTTTCGTCATATTTTCGTTCAATCTTTTTCTTCTTCTTTACTTTCACTTGAAAAAATTATACTACGTTTAATGAACTTATCCATTTGTTATAATATTTTTTTACGTTTACAATAAAAAGCAACGTCGACGGGAGAACGCCATCCGCGCTAAACGAAACCACACAATGAAAAAAGCGCTGGAAACACTCAATTATCCATACAAAATACTAAGCTGCCGGTACCATTTTGAAGAGCACGTTTTAGACCCAATTCTTTAATCTTTAATCAAAGCAACAAAATGTCGTTTAGATCGCGTCTCTAGCTCGTCTGGGTACCAGGATATCGCAGTTGGTTACATTAACTTAATACTCCAAATAACTCAAAAATAGTTATCAAGTTGAACGACCGGGGCTTTTCCCGTGAAAAATGGATCATAACATTTGAAAGCATCTTTACTCGAAATGATATATAACTAAATGTATCGCATAAGTCTTTTTTCACAAACAAAATAGTTTCAAAAAAGTTATCTTCATCTCGGGATCCTAATTCTAACAGTAATTGAAAAATGTTTTGAATCAGATGTGAATACAAATTAGTTTCCAATTTCTCTTTGGTTGATACAGTTTAATTTTTCGATATCTAATATGTATCTGAGAATCATAGTTTTAAGCTACCTACGGACTTTACAACTTTTTTCGTCCATTGCGCCTATACCACTTTTTGTCCACAATTCCCTTTATAAAACGATACTCCACCCATACCTGACTGACCGATACCTGACTAATAGCATACACTTAAATCAATCCTCCCCAATATACCTGATTTTGGGAAAAACCAAAAACCTTCTACCTGATCTTTCACATTCACACGAACCCAGGCGAAGCGTTTAGAATCGTGGAGAAATTCAGTCTCGAGACTTAGCTCACGCGACGTAGTTTTATCTGTCGATGTATATAGGTTTGTTGATATATTATAGTAAGTTTAAGTTATTGAACTTTGTTATTGTACTATCTCTCCATTACCCTCGACAATAAGACCATAAACATACGACATATCATATTTCGAAAAAAATATATTAAGTACAGTTTTTAGAGTTAAATCAGGGAATTTATGGATTTTTTGTAATTTTTTTTGGTCAAAAGAGAAACAATAAACAAAGTGGAATCGCTCCAAAAATTTTTCTCCATCTGGAAACTATTTTGTTAGGTAAAAATAGATAATTAAAGGTGGTGGAAACAGGTGGGTTATTTGGAATTTCATCGAAAAAAATACGTTTTTTATATAAAAAAATAAAGTAAAAAAGAGGATAGAGGGTAATACCGTCCATAAAACGTGTCTCCTTCAGCTTTAATTGTCTAATTCTACCTTATAAAATAGGTTCCAGGTGGTGACATATTTCTTGAAGCGATTTTTGCAAACAATCCCAATTCTGAGTAATTATCAATTTTTCGATATTTTTTGACTAAAGATACGGTAGACCCCGCTTCCAAATAATAACCAAATGGCACATTGGAAATCTCATCGACGAATTTAGGTTCTTTGAGCTACAGAAGGATAATTATCCTTCCAAGCAAAGATATTTGTAAATTCACAGAAAAAACCTGTATCGTATTTAAAAAAATGAAGTCGATGATGAATGTTGGAGTACGAAATGTCAAATGGTTCTCTAGGCATCGTACACACTCAAGAAAATAAAAAACTAGTAATCATTTTTTTCTAATTATTTCTGAAACAAATTATATTTTTCAAGATCATCCTATTATATTATTGTTTCTCCATTTTGAGACACCGTGTATATCTTTATAACTTTTTCTTCAACCTTTCTATTAACAAAAACTTGTTACTTTATGATGAATAGATTTATATAAAAACTAGAATAGAAATAAAAGTATACCGCAAAAACCATTTATTACTATCTTGCAAAAACACGTTTCGTTCTCGTTTTCTTTCAATCTTGATTAACTTGATTTCCGATCATTGCTCGCCACAAAATGCAGCACAATCGATTAAACGATAACGAAAGAAAATAATCAGCACATTCTACCATTCGAACCAATAAACTTGAGGGGGCTTGCAATGCCGAAGGGCAACAAAGTATAAATCAATCGTTTTCGGTCAATGACAAGCTATTAATAACACGGAGAAATGATTTTTCTTTGCGGCGGTAATTCATTAAGAGAAAAAAGATTATTCAGCAGCAATAGAGAGATAGTAAATAATTATAAGAAGTTTCCATTGAGATTGTTACACAAAATATATTTTTTGTTGTTTTTTTTTATCATAATGATGACTTTTCAATCTATTTCCCAATAAATGTGATGTTTGTCCGACGTACCACAAAATCGTCTCTTAATCTACAATGTTAGTGTTGCAGAGATGCATGGACGTAGTTTCAGAAGCTGATTCTTAACATACAAATCAATTAATATCAGTTCTTATAATTGCAAAAAAGAGAAAGGGTTAAATGGAATTTGAAGCAGATTTAATAACCCTCCAGTGTTTCAAACAAAACTAACTGAATAATATAACATAATAAAGGTGAATTTCATGAAAAAGTTTGCTGAAATACTTCACCGTCATAGAAATTATAAGAAGAAACTATTTCGACAATATTTATTAGACACCCTCTATATTTTTAGTATTGATTTCAACATGTAGATAAGGGGAATTGTACACTTAAAAGCATCGGTGTACCACATTGTATCTCTCTCTAGTTGCTCTGATTCCTTTACTCAAAATAATGAAGTACGTCTACAAAAATATTCAACAAAAATTCTTTGTTTGAATAATCTAAAAAATTCGAAGCTATGTCAATCAACATTTACAAATAAACACGTCGTTTGGAAATAAATTTAAAGATATTTATGGATAGATTTAAACGTATCATGAGCTTTTTGGCATTTTCAACTTTCTGTAATAACAGATTGACCACTCTAAATGTTTCAAACTTGTCATTGGTTGTATCAGCACAAAAGTTTGACGCCTTCTTCATCACTTATACTTACAAATGGTATTGAATTACAATGATTTTCTAGATAGTTAGTATTCTAAAAAAAGTTATTCTCAATTTTCGGAAATATATCACTTGAAAGACGCTTTGAGTACAAACATATGGAAAGTTTTGTCAAACATAAAATTACAACGTTCGTTTATATCTATAGACTTAACAGATTTGAGTTTGGTTTACCTTGTGCCCCATATACACATATCCCTCTTTCTAAATTGATTTTTCTTCGGGGTTTTGCTACTTCCTCCGCCCTTCTGCATAAATAGGAAGGAAGTTTTTATAAAGTGCTTCGGGTTTTTTCATGTACTCTATGCCCGGATTATCCTATGGAACCGTTTCATGTGAGAAGGCACGGCGGCATGTTCACATATGCTGAATTTATGTATGGCTCCTGACATATCCTGAATTTAAATATCCAAAGAATTTTCCTGTTGAAACATATAATACAGGTATATAAAAAAAGAGAACAAACATGTTTTTATAGTTATATTGAGCCGATCAGGCGCTTTGGATTGAACGTTTTGACGAATCTGGATATTATTCCTAATCAATCCAAGAGAAAAAACGGCCGCGGATTTATTTTATTATTTTTATTTAGCTCCAAGATGGAGACTGCGTGATGGCCCACTCGCTGCGTCGATTAAACCCAGCAGCTATACCTCCGTGAACCCGAATCGGGTTGTCACGGCCAGGCTCAGATTCGATATTACCTCCGATTTCGTGTACGTAGCAGCGGGTACAGCTTATGGGGCCAATTCATTGTTTGATGGGCGTAAAACCAGGGGTTCTTGGCTTTTCAACAAACTTTACCTGGACCTCCAGGCTAGAAGCCTGGGGGGAGTAGAGTTGAACGATCTGAAATATGTGGTGACATTGCGAACCCAAATGTTTCCAAATCTATTCAAAATATTTCTTTTTCATCTAAAACTATTCTAAATGTAAGTTATTAAGAATTTAAACTATCAGTGTATTTGATAGTATTTCATGATAAGCTTATTTGAGTGCTCTAACAGTATTATAAGTAAAAAAAACGTAGAGATGGGTCTATAATTTAGGGTGATTCATTTCCGAAAAATTTTTCAAGCAAAATATTAATCTAGAAAGAGATAAATGCTTTTTAGTCAAAAAATTGTTATAATTTGTAGACAAAAGCTTGTAAAAACTGAAAAACAAACATAAAAATAACTATATAAAGATACAAATGAAATAAAATTTCAATGTACAGAAGAAAATCACAATGAACAATGATACAAAATTAATATATACGATATAAAAAAAATTCTCATCAAGTTTGAGCTCTTAGTATCAATTTTAAGTACTTACAATATGTGTGTTTGTAATTCTCCTCCGAAACGGCTTGACCGATTCCCATAAAATTTTTTTGTGCATATCGGGTAGGTCTGAGAATCGAACAACATTTACTTTTCATCCCCTCAAATGTTCAGTGTAGACCACCCCTAAATTTTTTTATATACAGCATTAAAAATACATACAAACCTAAATTTTCAACTTTCTACGATCAACCCCTTTTTATTTGTTAATTATAAACTTTTTTTGGCAAGATTTTCATTTTATTTGTCATGACAGAATAAAAAATATTATATTACTCTGAATTTTTCACCCCTCTACGATCAACCTCTATTTTACGATTTTTTTATTTTATCCACAAATCCCCAATTTGATTGCAAAATGGCAATGGAATATAATAATACAGTGACTGTTATTCGTATCATTTTGATTTTTCTGTACTCTCATGTTAATTTTACTCTCATCGTAAACTTATCATTAGTTCCATTGCAATAATTATTTATTAATAGCTGAAAAGACAGTTTTTACTCTCATGTAAATAAACACGTGTTGTAAGCTCCCGCTAACAACGGCCATTATCGTACCTGTACATATTGTACTTAACATTTTTTGAAAATAGTTTTAAATCAAAACAGAAACGTGTTTAATAAATATACGTGTTCTCTTATTGTGAAAGTAAGTCAAATAATAAGCAAACGAATACAATATTAAGTCTCTGTTTATCACCAATATATATTTTAAATTTATTTACATGTTATATGTACATTCGGCAATGCCAGCAAGACTTAAAGGGACCAATTTAAGTCGTCGTACAATCAAATCTCATGCATATAAGAGCACGAACATAAGGCGAACAAAACAGAAGTGCGTGTGAGCACAATTAGAACGGAGAAAAACGCGTAGATTGATAGTTAACAGACGTAGAGGAATTTACCAACAAGTTCTTCGAGCATTTAGATCAGATTTATTTCTTCAACTAGCATTCCAGTATGGGCCTGATGTAGAATATTAGGCTCATTTCAAAGTGGTTATTGGACAACTATATGTGGCAAATTCCCGCCCAATTAATAGTAAAAATATGAATAATTAATTTTGATGTCTAGACAGCTATCAAGAATTTTAAACAAGATATTTATATTCTGTCTTTGGCAACTAATAAAGTTTTTTTCAATAGGCTGAACAGAGACGAAATAAGATACACAGGTTCAACGGAACTTCCGGACAAAATTCCAAAGAGGCCCACCGTCCAGACCCTCCATCCTTGCATGGCACATAAGCTTCATGAGCACCAGATCAGGATTGCATAAAAGAGGAGCTGGACGACCCAGCACAAATGTGGAGCGAATACGGCAAACATTCCAGCACAATCCGAAAACTTCAATTCGTTAGGCTTCAAGGCAGCTCCAAATGTCTACAATCGCAATCCACAGGGTTCTTCATAAACAGTTGCGTCTGTATGCTTATAAGGTACAATTGCTGCAGGCACTGTTACCAACAGATCGACCAAAACATGTGGAATTTGCCGTAGACATGTTACAACGTATTGAGCATGATGAAGATTTCTTGAAAAAGGTGAGTTTCAGTGATGAGGCCACGTTTCAAGTGTCTGGTACAATAAACCGCCACAACGTACGAATTTGAGGTTCTGAAATCCCACATGCAGTAGTCGAGCTTCAACTAGACAGACCTAAGGTTAATGTATGCTGTGGGCTTATGCACAACAAAATCATTGGTCCTTTCTTCTTCATAGAATCCACAGTTACTGGCTGCGTGTACCTGGATATGCTTCAAAACTTTGCTATTTCTCAGTTGTAAGAATTACAGTCGATTGTTTACTTCCAACAGGATGGTACACCACCACACTGGTTGACAGCAGTTCGGGAACACCTTAATGAAATTTTTCCCAACCGATGGATTAGACGGGATGGCCCAATTTCATGGCCACCAAGGTGCCAGTATATAACACCTCTCGACTTCTTCTTGTGGGGTTATTTAAAAGACATTGTTTACCGTACACTGATGATTTGAAATGCCGCATTACACAAGCTTTTAGTACAATCACAGGCGACATGTTACAGCGTACCTGGCTTGAAATTGATTATAGAGTGGAAGTGCTTAGGGCCACCAATGGTGCGCATGTTGAAGTATGGTAAAAAAAACTTTATTTGTTTCAGTAATACATGCAAAAGACAGAGTTTATTTTCGAAGTTATGAATAGTTGTAAAGATAATTTTGAAACACCCTGTATATTCGTTATTTTAATAAAGAATACTTTATTAACCTAATTTAGTTGTTTCATAGATATAATTTATATGGCAGAACAACGTTTGCTGGATCAGCTAGTTTAAATATAAAGTTTTGTCATTTAAAATGCATGTAAAATTTTTTCTTTTCCAAATTTCCAAAACTCATTTTTTACAATAATGCAAATCATTTCGATGTACCTAGTGGGGAATTTTAAGCTCTTCGACATCGTTTCAGAGTTTTTTTGTAACTCTGGTTTACCAATGGAAATCGTTAAATTACAATTTTTGAAAAAACTATACAAAACAACTCTAAAGCGATTTCTAAGTGCTTAAAATTCCACAAAAAATCTATCAAACTGATTTGCATTATTGTAAATGTGAGTATGCATAAGAAATTTTAAAAAAAATATTTTTTACATACATTTTAAACTTTATATATAAATACTAAGTACTTAGAATTGATATTAAGAGCTGAAACTTGGTGAGAATTTTTTTTCTACACGTAGATTAATATTTTGTTGAGCATAGAAAAAATGTTTCGGAAATGAATCACCCTAGACTATATATTCTTCGTAAACATTATTTAAGCGATGATTTTGATATTATCACATATTATCTTCGCAGACATCATCTCATTCAATTCCTAATTAAGATGAAAAGTTGACGTAGCGTAACCACCCATAATTTGCTCTTTTATAAAGCCAAAGATTAATTTCGCTTACGTAGGTTGCAATCTAAGTAATCGTTTAATAATATATTATGTACAAATACTACGTTTATTTTTCCATGGCTAGTTTAATGTTTAATGAAAAGTTTAAAGAAAAACTATTTCCATATCAAGAAGTTTATTATTCGATTCGTATTTGCTCGAATTAGAAGGAGGTATGCTCCAATAGAGAAAGTATAATGCATAGAAGAATGTTATGGATTCGGAACCATAACTTTTTATGAAAATTTGTTACTAATAGGCTTTTAGCTCAATGTTAAAAAGTACTTTGAATATTCATTATAACGACAATCTGGAAAATTGTATGAAATTGCAAGACTTTCTAAAACGTCAGTGCGATGGCTATTGACCTAAAAAAAGTCAAGGATGTTTATCTCAGAATTTTAGATACACATTTAGAGGGCGTATTTGAAAATATAAAATTAACACATTCACTATCGCCGTCCACTATACTTTTGGTTTTTCCTCTGTGAACCGCGGCCACTATACTGGCCCTTAAATCAAAATCATTTTCATGCGATACAGTTGAAGTCTGGACTGTCAGTGGTGCCGCGTATTGTTTCATCGGTTTATCGCGAAGTTGGAGGCGCGCACCCTGGTTTGCTGAGTGTGGTTGTGTTTACAGGCGAACACATGCATTTGATATTGCGTTTTTTTTATTACAAAACAAGCGTTTCCTGAGTCTTTTGCGTGCAAAAGTTTTTGTCAACCATCAGTTGGTTATGTATTTCTCAGTGTGTCGAAGAAAAGAAACTTAAAACGTCCGTTAACTCAAGCTGAATTGGATGAAGAACATAGACATTTCGGAAAATACTTTGGCCTTACAATATTTCCAGCTGTTTTTTGATGATTCCATCATTGACATAATTGTCCGTGAAACGAACAGACGAGCCAGAGTTTATTGATAAATAGCCACCATCTACCCGGTAGAAAAAGAAACTACAATGTCAGGATACATCTTTCCTACATTGGGAAAACAGTGGAGCAAGGATGCGCTGTATTTCCATCCTATTTTCGGGCAAACGATGTCTTGGAATAGATTTTCAGATATCCTAAGAATATTGAGATTTGTTGATCATTCTACTGTTAACACCGAAGATTGTCTCTTTAAAATAAGATCGATTTTGAGAAAGTACTTTCAAATATACTCTAGGGCAACATTTGAGGCGATGATTTTATGGCGAAGGCGACTAAGTTTTCGCTAGTGCATACCCAACAAGAGACAAAAGTATGAAATTAAACTCTACAGTTAACACCTGACAGAGGATTTATCCTAAATATAATTGTTTATGTAGGTAAGGTGTTGTTTCATTTACAGTGGGTTTTGGGTTTGTCGTTGCAAATAAATTGAGTCCAATCTTGATCAATGTTCGATTTATTGAACAGGATTTCAAAAGTGCGTTCAAATAACAATAATAACGGAATAACAATTTCGGAGCAGGTTTTTCTTTCGCCTTTCTTTTCGCTCGTGTCACTATTACATAAAACTGTCAAAAGGTGCTTATCGCCTACTAATTTAATAAAATCAGAATACATTAGAATACATAATTACCAACTTTGACTCTATATAAAACAAAAGTATAGTGTGAAGTTGGATAGGGTCAAGGTTGGGTTGGGTTCGGGTCAGCTGTCAATTGATCAATTCTCAACACTCCTCCTTGATCAATTTACAGCGAAGTGTCTCAAAAACTTTTCTGTTGAGTGCTTTTGTGAAAATGTCTGCAATCTGTTTGCTGCTCTCGACGTGTTGCAGTGTCACAGTGTTGTCGACGTGTTGCTGAATGTGTTTTCGTGGTATCTCAATGTGTCTCTTGCCTCTGGTTGTCTTTCCTTCGTGTGCATTCTGTAACATGTGAATCGCTGACATGTTGTCGATTTTCAGAGTGATCGGCTGATCACTTTCCAGGATACCAAGTTCCAGTGCGAGTCTCTTGATCCAGCACTCATCTCCAATCACAGACACTGCGGCTCGGTACTCGGCTTCTGCGGTTGAAGTCGCTACCAAACGCTGCTTCTGTGAGTAACAGACTACTGGTCCTCCTCTCATCACCAATACTCCACTTGTCGACTTTCCTGTCTCAGGATCTCCTCCGAAGTCTGAATCGGATTATGCTACGAGTTCTTTGCCTCCTCCGAAGTAGATTCCTGCTGTCACTGTCCCTCTCAAGTACTGGAATACACGTTTCACCATCGCCTGATGGCTTTTCATGGGATTGTTGCAGAATCGACTGAGGTAGTTCACGGCGAAGCTGATGTCTGGTCGAGATAATGTAGCGAGGTACAACAAACTCCCTATCGCCTCGCGATAGTTGTTCTTCGCCGGTAGTGCCTCGTCGTTCTTGAAATCTGTTTTCTTGGTGATCATTCCTTGCTCAATTGGTGTGGATGCTGGGTTGCACTGTTCGAGTTTCATCCTCCTCAAGATCTTCTCCGTGTACCGAGGCTGGTTCACGAAGATTCCATCTTTGTCGACCTTGATTTCCATGCCCAAGTACGTCAACTTGTCCTGAACTTTCTCACTGTAAGTGATCTGAAACTCCTTGCTTATTTCCTTCAAAAGTCTGTATATTCTCTTTTCATCTTTCCCAATTATCAGTCCATCATCCACGAAGAGTGAGAGCATAATGCTCTTGTCCTTGGTGTAGTAAATACACGGGTCGTCATCTGCGTTGATCAGGCCAACTTTCTTTACAAAGTGTGTAGTGACTCTCTCGTTCCACATCTTTGGGGCTTGCTTGAGTCCGTAAAGACTCTTATCCAACCTGCAAACTTTACCTGATCCATCGTCGAATCCTTCAGGCTGATTCATGTAGATGACTTGTTCCAGATTTCCATACAAGAATGCCGTTTTCACATCGAACGATACCAACTTCATTTTCTCTGACGCTACGTGACTTAGTAGTAGTCGAATCGATGCATGGCGGGCTACTAGGCTGAATGTTTCCTTGTAGTCCACTCCTTCCTTCTGTTCAAATCCTCTGGCTACGAGTCTGGCCTTGTATCTTCCATCTGCTTTCTCTCGAAGTACCCACCGACATGTGATAGGTTTCACTCCTTCAGGGCAGTCCACCAGTTCCCAAGTTTTCATTTCCATTAGCGAGTCGTACTCCTCCTGCATTGCTTTTCTCCACTTTTCATCTTTAAGTGCCTGACTCACCGGAATGTCTTCAGCTTCACCAATCATGGCTACTTTTGCGCTCATTCCTCCATGTCTGTTATTAAGTACATAGTCTTTCAGTCTCGGTGGTGGTTGCAAAGTTCGACGATCTCGCAAACTTCTCCTTCCTGGCTCTTCTTCTGGCGGTTGTGTCCCACTTTCGTTCTCACTTTCCTCTTCAGCACTTTCTCCAGTCGTCCAGTTGTCTTCTTCTTCGTCTGACTCACTGCTGCTTTCTTCTTTCTTCTCAGGTGTACCCTCTGTTGCCGATTTCTCAACTGCAGTGCCTTGCCTCTGTCGTATCCTCTCCTCGTAGAAGATTACATTGTCTGAAGTAATGACCTCCCTTTTCTCTTTCATGTAAATCCTGTAACAGGGCGAATCAATGTCATAGCCAAACCAGAATTCCCTTTTCTGATTTTCTATTTAATTTGCCCCTCTTTTGTGCTTGGGTCAGCACATAACATTCACAGCCAAAAGGTCGCAGTTTCTCAATCTTCATTTTCCTTCCAAACCACAATTCTGCTGGACTCTTTCCTGGTACGTTGCTGGTTCCTGTCTGGTTGATCGTGAAGATCACGTGGTTCATTGCCTCTGCCCATAGTTTCTCGTTCAATCCATCTTCATGTATCGCTGCCCTGGCTGCTTCGACAATAGTTCTCATTTCTCTTTCAACCCTTCCATTTTGCTCTGGCGTGTGTACATTCGTAAAGGTGTGAAAGATTCCCAACTTGTCCATGAGTTCTTTCGTTTTTGCATTCTTCAGTTCCGTGCCGTTGTCCGATCTCAGGCTCTTCACTCTCCTTCCTAGTTGATTTTCTACAAGTCTCAGGTAGCTGGCAATCTTCTCAGGGGCCTCACTTTTCGTCTTCATGAAATAACAGCTTCGGTAGTGAGTGAAGTTGTCCTTCAACATGAGCCAATACTTTGCTCCTCCCAGGGATGGGATGTTCATCTCTCCAGTGTCGACATGAACAAGATCTAACGGCTGCTTGGGATTGTTCGGATGTGCGGATCGATGTTGCTTGCCATATGCGCACCCTGTGCACACATAATTATTCCAGTCATCAACATACTTGATCCCTTTCCTTTTCAGTATGTCCCTCACATACTTCACGTTTTGATGGGCGAGTCTTTCATGCCATACTTTGATCGACTGAACCATCAAACTTGCCTCTTCTTCCTGTCCTTCTCTTCTGAGCATCATTTTGTATAAATTTCCTTTGCGCCTTGCTACTGCCACAACCTCGTTGCTTTTCTTACAATGGAATATCGACTCGTTTTCATCTGCCTTCTGTACATGTCCCTTGTCTAACATCTGACTGACTGAGAAAAGGTTAAAGTTGAGATTTGGTACATAGATCACATCTTCAAGTACCACTGGATACCACTTTTGACCATCAAAAGCCTCCATCTCAATGTTCCCGACTGCAACGCCATCTAGCCTAGTTGAATCTCCGATCACAATTGGGATTGGCTCGTCCAGCTCGACAAGCTGTACAAACCATTCTCGATGAGACGTCATGTGTTGACTGGCTCCACTGTCTTGATACCATGAAGTTGCCCTGTCCTGCGAGATGTCGTTGTCCACTGTCGAGAGAGCTGTGGTCAAAAATGCCTTCTTGGGTTTTCCATTTGCTGACTTATTTCTTTCTTCTCGGGATGGACAATCCTTTGCGAAGTGGCCTTTCTGCTTAGAATTGTTACATGAGCATTTCTTCTTGCAATACTCAATGTACTTCTGACATGCCTTTCCTCTGCACTCCTTGATCACGTGACCTGGCTTCCCACATTTGTAACATGTGAACTGTGACTTGTCCTGCTTGCTCGACGACTGCCCTTGTTTTCCACGTTTTGCCATGAGAGCGTTGCTCTTACTGCCCTCTGCGTTTGTCGTCGGTTCTCTAAGCTGCTCGTCCTCAAGTCTCAGACGTTCGATGAGTGTGTCCAAGTTCTTTGCATGTCCCGTCACGTTGTTCCACGCAGTTCTGAAATGTGCCAGTTTTGGCGGTAAGACACTCAAAATCCTCGTCATGACCCAACTTTCTCTCATTGGATCATTTTCAGTTGACAATTCCTCTGCCAAGTCCATGATCTCCATACAGTTCTCTATTGCTGACTTGCTCTCATCATACTCAAAGGTAAATAATTTGATTCGGGACGTTTCTAAAGTTACATCAGTCTTTGTACCATATAAACTAACTAATTTGTCTATCATGTCTTTGGAAGTTTTACAATTAGCAATTTTGTTAGCTATCTTACTGTTTACATTTAAACCTATCAGTGTTTGAGCTTCGACATCTTTCTTGGTCCAAGCTGAAACAGTTGCATCTGACGCAGCACCTGCTGGTCTGACTTTCGTGCCTGATACAATCTCAAACAGGTCTTTGTTCTTAAGTGCTAGGTTTAATTTAAATCGCCAAGAAATAAAATTGACATTCCCCTGACTATCTTCACTTAACATCTCCAACTGAGATTTTACAGTATCCATTTTGCATTTAAATTCTACAATTTGACTGACTTCTGACAATTTTTTTAAATAAACAAAATGAATTTACAATCTTTCGTGGCGATTTTCTGACTTAAAACGACTTGCGTGTGCGTTGTTCAACGTTGACTTGCTGTGCGAGTCGGATCTGGTCGTCTGACTGCGTGCCTGACTGCGTGCCTGACTGACGTTTTGAACTGCTTTCTAGACTTCGCCGTCGCTTTCCTGGCTTTATTTACAACAAAACCCTTTTACAGCTGCCCTGGGCCCATAACCTGTTGTTTCATTTACAGTGGGTTTTGGGTTTGTAGTTGCAAATAAATTGAGTCTAATCTTGATCAATGTTCGATTTATTGAACAGGATTTCAAAAGTGCGTTCAAATAACAATAATAACGGAATAACAATTTCGGAGCACGTTTTTCTTTCGCCTTTCTTTTCGCTCGTGTCACTATTACATGAAACTGTCAAAAGGTGCTTATCGCCTACTAATTTAATAAAATCAGAATACATTAGAATACATAATTACCAACTTTGACTCTATATAAAACAAAAGTATAGTGTGAAGTTGGATAGGGTCAAGGTTGGGTTGGGTTCGGGTCGGGGCTGTCAATTGATCAATTCTCAACATAAGGGTACCTTGAGCGACCAAAACTAGTCAAACGCCACATCGGTTGTAAAATAACTTTTCGAAAATTATTTGGGCAAAGGTCACAACCTTTACACCAGTGTCTCACTTGCCGATTTTTTTGCTCTTTCAAAATACTGGACTGGTTAACACTTTAAGAGCTAACAGATGAGGAAATCCCCAAAAATACTAAAAAGAGGGGAAGCTATATGGAAACGCAAAGGAAAAATTGTTGTAACCAAATAGAAAGATAAGAGGGACGTCAGAATAATAAGCACTCGTCATAAACATCAGATAGTTGAAATTACAACAAGAAGATGCCACGAAAAACTAAAACCACAAAACGTTCTAGATTATAATTCTCATATATTAACAGAGCCGATCAAATGATGTCATACTATTCCAGTTCAAGAAAGACAATAAAATGGTATCGCAAAATTTTTTTTCATTTGAAATGCCAGTTTCCTTTACAAAAAGAAACGCCAAACAAAAAACTCTTCTAGAGTTTCGTGAAGAACTCTTGAACGAACTTCTCAAACTAAAAGAAATTTCAAAGCCACAAGACACAGATCACCAGTCACACCACTATCCGGCTGAGAATGTTGGAGAAAAGAATACTATAAAAAGATGCAGGTGGAAAAGAAATATAAGAAATAAGTCAAAGTATGACTACCCGCAATATGAAAATCAACCTGGATTATGTGTTACGCCATGTTTTGCACAATGGCACCTTCATTTATTGTAGAATTAATTTTTTTATTTAATTTTCTTGAGACCACCATAATGGCTGTCGGTCTGCCAAAGTGTCTATGACTATTCGCAGACCAGCGGCCAGTTTAGTGGCCCCAGAACTGGCGGAATCTTTTCTGGAAGATCAAACTGAGTGTGTAGGTACTTGTATCATCAAAAAATTCCTACTAGTTTAAATGTTATCGCAGTTGGTTTAAGAGTAACGGGCAGCAAAATCTGGGCGGTAGTAAAGTACACGCATTTTTCATTTCACAACGTTTAGTGTATCTCTTCAAATAAGAGGTGGGGGAAAACCTTGTTATGGAAAAATGCCTATAAGTCCGATTCTGCTCAGCCGATTTTTATAAACTTGATGTTAGATGTCATAAAACGTTTTTGTCCAACAATACAAAATATATAAATACTATGAAATTTAATACTAGAGGGCGTTGTTCCATATATTTTAAATATTGTGATTCCTCTTGATAAAATGAACGTAGATGCCGATGCGGGGTCCTTTAAGGACCCTATAAGGAATATATAGGATATGAAATAAAACGCCATTTTGAATGTAAAACTTACTAACATGTAATTTTTAAGAACTTTTAAGAAACTTTACACAGCTGAATAATAAACACCTTACATTAAAAAAAGGACACTAAGTAAGTTTAATAAAGGATTGCCTAATCTAAATTACATACCCCGCATAAAATTGTTTAGTATTTTTTTCGATGAATTGCACACACAAACTTTTTGCAAATGCCACATCTAGTGTTAACATTTTTGTCTCAGTTACGTGGATAATGTTAATACCTGCTGCACCTGCATATTATGAAACTTTAATTTGCCTCGTTTTTCCATGCTGCTTTTCGTAAGGCTGTTCCACAGTAGTAGAATAAATAAACGACGACGTGTATAACTCAAATTAAGTGAGAGCACCAATATCAACCATGTTGTAAGTGACTAACGAGTAATTGTTCTAGCACATAAATATAAATATCAGTTGTCAGCGTTACCAACTGCGCCCTTTGTTTTGTTATAATCAAAAATTATTTGTGGCTTATTTTCAGTTTCAGTACAAATTTTGTCATCGTCATGTTGCGTAAATAGATGAACCATTTTGTTTTTTTAGGAATGTAAACGCAAACATTGATTATTCTGGAGGCTTTCAAGTTACACTAAGCTGCGGCGATGTATCAGGCTCATTTTTGTGTTTCCAAGGGTTAATTGCTTCGTCAACAACTAATTTGCAAGAGGGATGCTTGTAAAACAATTATCTGTTGTTATACCGCTCCAGCTACCATAGTATGGTTCAACCAAATCTAATACAACACGATTTGTTTCTGCTTTTCCAGTCGACAACTTCCCGGTGTACATTTGAAGATTACAAAGATGCTTTCAAATCTGCGGTTGCCCAAATTTTCATGCCATAATGCCCGGTTTTGATATGATAAACTATCTAAAGGGACCCTTACCGCTAAAACAAACTAGTTGATGATCAATTGGTTGAAAAGTCATCTTCTATTTATCAACGAACACATCCCAAATTTCTCTAATTGCCTCTAATTTGTCATTCTACTCTTCTTGCGTAGATTTGTCGTCGAATCGTAAAAAGTCAATTTATTTGTTTAAAACTATCTCTAGACATGGCGGCTCTAAAAACCGACCGAATTATGGACCTCATTTCTTGGGTTGATTCTTCTCTACATCTCAATGCCCCAGTTTTGTTCGCAATGCCTATAAAACTCTGTAGTTCGACTTTGATAAGTAACCAACTGTTTTTGTTTGTTTGGATTTATGTAATTCCAGTTGTTGTAATATCTAAGGACCTCTTCGTTAATGTGAAATTAAGTCTTTCATTTTAGTCGTATAAAAACAAATTTAAAAAATCTAAGGGCACACTTGCACCCTCACTATATTCCGTAAGACCTGGCCGTGCGCTTAGATTATTTTTTCTTTGTCGTTTGATACGGGCAAATAGTACAGTTTGCCATTTTAGACCAGATTTTGAAGTATATTCGAGCAATTTCAAATCTGGAACGACGGTAATCTTCTTCACTTTCTATTTCTATATTGCCCAATATTTCCGAAACAATTTCAATAATATTGTCCTCACATTCTTTATCTGATTCATAGTAAATTTCTAATTCCAAAATATCTATATTAGGGTTTTCAAATACTTCACAAAATATCTAACATTTTTGACAATGGAACAAAAAAAATTGTTGTTATCGAACTTAAGTTCTGAATCAAAATCGGATGATGCTGAGGACGAAATATTGTTTTATTCCTTGATGAAAGAGTAATTTAAATCACCTAATAAATTTATTCTATCGAGAAGATACTTGCCGGATACCAAAAATACATTCGAATAAACATTTCCCGGGCTTTTTACTACGAATCATAATGTAGGTGAAACCTGCTCCACTAAATGCGACCGGAAAATTGTAGGCGATCGTTTTTTGTGATATTATTATGGACTATCTTTATTTGTAAACGACATTTTGAGGGGAAATAGCTGGAAAGATTGTATGGAATCAAAAGGATACTATGTTGAACAACAATAACAAACAACAAACAAAAAAGTGTTTATTTGATAAGTCGAATACTTCTCTAACAACCCTCGTATTACTCCGAAACGAAATCGAAATTTCGTCATTAATTTCTAGAATAACCGGTATATGTTCATAGGTTCTTCGTTCTCAATCATAATTGTTAATACTTGGTTTTAAACATAAAAGAGGGATTCGAAGAGATGGAGAAGGTTAAGGATATCATTAAAATTAATCTTATTCTTAATCCAGCATTTAAACTAAGTCGCTAAGTTATCTCGGTCCAATTTTAAGTTTTTAGATAAAGTTCTTCCTAAGTTTAATTGCCTTGCGAAGGCCAGACCTTAGAACGAATAACTGACGGCTTTAAAGCTGCCACTGTAGTTTGACGGAAAGATCCCAGCAGTTGATTTCGACTTTTAATTTAAATACAGGGAATACTTCAAATAATGATCAAATTTGAATTGTACTATTTCAAATAATACCTTTTTAATTAACCTTATGGAACTAGCACTCGAAAAATTATCGGTTTTTGCCCAATATGTTATGAGTAGACACTGCTACGTATTTCAATTTTATCAAAAACCCTCGTATTAAACCTAGCATTCATCTTATAGTCGACGCAAATAGAACGCAAGAAAATAATTCACAAAATGACACATTTGAAGTTCATAATATCGATTGAGATCGCTAAAATAATGCATAATGATTTATTTTATTGATTGTTTGCTTATATGGAAAAATAGTTTCCAGTCAATTAAACTTTCTATAAACACCCTGTATATTTACCATTCAAAATAAAACGTTCCAATGAAATATAAAAAATACCAAGACCAAGACGGTCGACCTTAGGTTATAATAGAATAATAATGTTTCGATTGGTAACTGCTATCAGGATTATTTTATTTATTTTTTATATAAAAAAATCTCATCAATTATCAATTTCTGAAAATATCAATTTGTCCTGAACTAGGTATTCAAATATGTTTAGTAGTTCACTGTTTTCTGTTCAATGTGGTACCTCGGTCATTCTATGAGGATATAGTTCATTGTAGTTCATTATCGTATCTCATTTTGAAAATTCGATCAAGTGCTTTGACTTGAACCTTTTGATGTCACTAGGCTAGCTGTAACGCTTGCTCAAAAGTTTGAATTACACTCTGGTGAGAGCTGGGACGTAGTCTGCACATCGTCCTCCATGCACCAGCAGCACTCCATGTCATCCTTGGCGCTCATAGTGTGGCTTATTAGATGACTCTATCCAGTTAAAAGTCTAATCACTAGTCGAATTTGGAGCCTATCAAGTGTTGTTTGGCAAAATAAGAAATCTATATAAGGATATCAATATAAGCGTTGGCTTGTCCCATGTCAAGTATCTCTATCCATCCGTTGGAAGACGTAATAGTAACAATTTTGGCTACAACAAGGATGGATTCATTGAGGAGAAAGTCCGCTTCGTCGTTGCCCTTGTCGACGGGTACCCAAACGAGCTAGATTTGCAACCATCACGGACCAGTTTTTGTAGGACTTTCTTATATTCCATCATAAGCCTAGATCACACCGTTATGGTAGCTGTACTGTCTAAGTGGATTAAGATTACTGTCTTTATTCGGCTTGGAAGACTGTAGCATGTTCTGTAAGCGAGAAAAATTCTCTTATTTAGTTCAGCGGGCTTAGAGTCACCAGCCCACTGATGTCTATCATTCATATCTTCATATAAGCTTTTATTATAACGGTATGCCCATTAAAATGATTGAACCTTCAGATTGGTGTACTCTGCAGTTGGTTGACGATATTCAGCTTCTATACTATCCCTATGGCGCCGAATTGTTAGTTCCAAAGGTGGATACTTGGACCTGGTGATAGTAAGACATGAAATGGCTTTTTCTAAATGCGATGAACTGAATGGTGTTTTGATTAAATAGGTTGTATCGAGTGAAGGCAACTGAGAAAGTCTGTAAAGATTAGGAAATTGTTTTTATTTTATTTGTGTTAAGCCTTGAGATATAACCAATAGCTCTGCTGAAAGAATGTTTATGTAGAATGGAATTTTATATAGGATTTTCTGTGAATTACTTGCGACAATTTTTCCTAGGCCTACCATCGTTTTAAATGCATCTATATCCCTAGGTAGTTTGGGTTATTTTCTTTTGATAAACTTGGATCTAATAAAAGGTGGTCCTGTATTTTGTTTATTATAGATGGTTAAGCTTTTGTCGCAATTTGCTATATCTACCAAGCAGGATTCCATGTTATAGATGAAAATTGAGTAAACTGTTGGTGATCAGATGTCAATTTCGACTGTGACATCGAGAATTTCTACTTATATTTATCGTTTACTGTTTCATTGCTTTAATCTATGTATACATATGAATAAAACTCATAAAAATCGAATATATTTATTACAAATGTTTCATTATTCATTAGTTGTTACGAAAATATCGACTGTGCTATTTTTTAATGAATCTATACACGTAGCTCGTGTTTTCTATAGAAAAATAGGTTGAACGGTTTCTTTTCGTAACGTGATAAACGTATAAATTCGCAAAATATGTCGTGGGAGTAAAGTGATTCGTTAAATTACAATAAAATGGAAATGTTATTTATGAATGAACAAATTACCAGAGTAGGCTAGTGGGTAATAACTGAAAAAATTCACAATTATATATAGTGCATCCCTACAGATCGTCTATGCCCTTTTCTCCAATACTCCCAACTTCTTTTGGGTCCTTTACTACTTATCTCTATTAAATGTTTCCTATCTATATCCAGCTTGACTTCTTCTAATCTTATTTTATGCGGCCTCTTCTTGTACAACTTCTTCAGATACCTTCTGCCATTTCGACATCACTATATAGTTTCCTGATGATTTTTCATTCCGTTATTTTCAGTTTATTCTCATTTATTTTTGTCATTGTCCTTGTTTCTGATGCATGCTGTCCTTATACCTGTTTCATACGCCTTGATTTTGACTGCTATTGAAAAGACTTTAACTTCGAAATATTTGGAAAATACTCCAGTTTTAGTATGTGTGCAAATATTATGTAGGTAAAATTAAGAAAAATTAATATTAGGTTCTATTTCAAATAACAAAGTTGACGTCTACTTCAAGCAAAATTGAAAGCGCCTCAATCAGAACAATATATTATTTGAATTTACCTTCGTATTTTCAAATTCTCAGCATAACTTTAAATCAAAACTTTTCATGCCACACCCTGTAAATATATAATGCAGCTAAATGTTCTTGATTTTGGGTCTCTTCTGTTTTAAAATTAGTTTTTTTATAGATAAATTTTGAAATTTCGACTTTAAGTCTTTATCAAAATACGATATTGACACTGACAATTTGCTTATTTATATTAATCTATAGATCACCTTCATCATAAATATCAAAATAAGGATAAAATCAACTTAGAACCTTTTTTCCAATAAGAAAAATTAATTTTTCCTTGGTTTCCACAGCCCAAATATATTAAATTTATTAGAATTTACAAATTAGAGCTATAAATTTTACTTGAATTATTTAGATCTTTTTTATCATTTTTCGTTCTTATGAATGTGAACCATTTCTAAAAATTTTCTTTTTCGTGTATTAGATTCCATTTCAAGAATTTTTGAAACTTTATAATTGAATATATGTTTTTTTGATATTTCATGATTCGTTAATGCAGTTCTATTTTTTTGTATCGTATTGATGACCTCTTAGTCTATTTTCTAAATACTGAGATGTTTGCCCTATGTAGACAGCGTCACAATTAGTACAAGGCACTTGATATATAATATTACTTCTTTTGTTTTTTGGTGTTTTAGATTTTAATTTAGTGGTGTTGTAAACAGTGTATAAAGACTATGCTCTGTGATCAAAGTTGCAACCTTTTTTAAAAGAAAAATGATTGAATTCGCTTATGAAGTCAAGAAAAGTGGATTGGAACTCTCTAATTTCGATTTGAATTATAATGAAAAAATAACCTCTGCTTTGAAAATATACCTGTCATAAACTAACAAGACGTAGATAATGAAAAAAGTAATGATAGCGAACGAAATCAAATTTGACTATTTACAATTCATTTGATAAATTTTTATAATTGTTGTTCTATTGGATATGTTATTGGTATGAGGTTTTTGTGAAGGAAACTGTAGAGGAAGCGTTGAAGATTATAGGAGGAGGTTTCCTAATCCCGTGGATCCTCGCGAAGAAACATATTTTCTATTGTCGAAAACGTTTGTTCATATTAGTGTGGAAATTGTTAAATTTGATGTATAAATTGATAACTTTGACTTTTTTGTAACTTTTCAAA
This sequence comes from Diorhabda sublineata, assembly GCF_026230105.1. Lineage (NCBI taxonomy): Eukaryota > Metazoa > Arthropoda > Insecta > Coleoptera > Chrysomelidae > Diorhabda > Diorhabda sublineata. Next base: position 6,726,755 of record NC_079475.1, on the reverse strand, counting down.
ACTAGTCTTTGATTATTCGACGTTACCTTTAAAATGACAAAGTTTCATGAAAAATTAAAAGAGCAACTTGCAATTATAAGATTAGATCACATCTAATTAAACCCCCGGAACAGTTAGATCGCCTACTTACCATTACTAAATGCCTTTGACAGTTTTATACATTGTGCCAGATATGATATTTTTATGATTTGTAAAGAAATTTTGTGCTCTACTTTGAGGCCCTACAACTCCTCTAGGATGCAATTTGGTTTAGAGGTAAATTATCTCTGCTCTGTGCCGGTTCTTATTAGGCTCACCCTGTATATTTATTCTAGCTAATTATTCATGTTATATAACAGCATAATTAATTATTAAGGAATTCCTTCCACGTTTTGATTGCAAGTCCTTTCTGATTGTAAGACAGGAACATCCAAGAGATTAGTATCGTGTTAATGGGGGAAGTGGATAAGATGCAGGATGGGATTAATGTACTTTTTATGGGTTTGTAGCGAGAGTTCCGCCCTACAAAGGTATTAGGGTGGATCCATATACAATGTCTATTAGAGTCTTAGATTACTATCTGTAGTTGATGTTGGTTGATCGAGCAAAAAGGAATTAATGATAATGTTGTAACATTTATGTATGAGTCATAATGTAAATTGGAGAGATTAAAATGGAAAAATAAGTATAGAAACGACACATCGTTGTGAAATATTCAAAACAAAATAAATAAGACGGCCAAAGTATGTTAAATAAACCAATAAATAAAAATCAATGCATATTATATATAAAATAGATGATAGAATAAATAAAAGTTTCCAAATTGGTAGATCGGCCGCCTTAAATGAAGAAAATAAATAAATAAAATGGAATAAATAATTTTTATTGATCGAATAGTTTAAAATGTGGAATATTCGAGATAAAATAAATAAAACGGGCAGAGTATGTTGATTAAATTAAATAAATAAAAATATCTTAAAAAAATAAATGGTTAAAATAATAAATAAAACAGATAATCAATCGTCATGTGTATGTGGAGACTGTTTTTTTCAAAAACATACCGCCATTTGCCTTTTGAAAATTTTTTTTTCAATAAGAAACCGTTTTCAAAAATCTGCCGGTATTTGTCTTTGGAAAATTTATTTAAAAAAAAAACCGTCATTTATCTGTGGTGATCGTCTTTGGAAACTGCCTTTTTAAAAAAAATACCGCCATCAGTTCTTGAAAAATATCGTTTTCTAAAAGAAACTGTTATTTCTCTATGTAGACCGCTTTTGAAAACTTGTCTTTTTTAAAACAATTCGTCAATTATCATTTTTAAAAACAAACCGTCAGTTATTTGTGGTAACTGTCTTTTTTAAAAACATACCGCCATAAGTTATTTGGAAAATATCGTTTTTAAAAAGAAACTGTTATTTGTCTATGTAATCCGCTTTTGGAGTCTTTTAAAACAAATCGTCATTTATGTTTGGAGACTGTATTTTTTAAAAACAAATCGTCAGTTATTTGAGGAAACTCTCTTTTTTGAAAACATACCGCCATTAGTTTTTGTGAAATTTCTTCTTCAAAAAGAAACCGTCTTTTGTGTTGTGAAAATTTGATTCACGAGAAGAAACCGTTATTTGTCTATGGAGATGGTCTTTTTGAAAAACAAATCGTCATTTGTCTTTGAAAACTGTCTTTTTCCAAAATATTCCGGTATTTGTCTTTGGAAAATTACTTTTCAAACAGAAAACTGTCATTTGACTGTAGAGATTATCATTGGAAACTGTCGTTCTTAAAAACATACCGCCATTAGTTTTTGGAAAAATTCTTCTTCAAAACGAAACTTATCTTTTAAAACATATCGTCGTTTATCGTTGGAAACTGCGTTTTTAAAAACAAACCGTATTTGTCTTTGGAAAATTCATTTTTAAAAATAAAACTGTCATTTGTCTTTGGAGACCGCTTTTGGAGACTTATTTTATAAAACATTTCGTCAATTATCTTTGAAGACTATCTTTTTAAAAAAGACACCGTCATTCATCTGTAAAGATTGTCATTTTCAAAAAGAAACCGCCATTTGTCGCCTACTATTGTGAGATATCCAATTCACTCACACGACAATGAACTAAATAAACTTATGAATATTTCTTATATTACCTTGTAAGTGTTTTTTAAACGTCCCGTTCTTAATTTGACAAAAGATTAATAGAAAATGTTCTGCGCTAATTGTTCCTAAATTCATTTTCTTTTACTACTCCACGTACTTTACGAATAAATTGTACCAAATTACTGGAAATTCGTACTAATTCGTTGAAATTTACATAAATCCGTTTTGTATTTCTATCAGTAACTCTCCCTTTCATTTAAGTATTAAATAGAGCTTTTGTTGTTTATAAAACTTTTTTATCGTGAAGAAATATCATTGTTTTGCTTTTGTGTTAGCATTCCACAACTCGAAATATTCTCGGTAACTCGATTTCATTTCAAGTACTTAAGGTACAAGGAAAACAATTCGAATTTAAATAAACGTAAAAATCGTATATACGGCTTTGGATATCGGCAAACGATAGCTTAGCATAGTACAGTTTAGTCGGTATGAAGGAAAAATAGAACTAAGGTTCTAAATCAGGTATTATAACCTATATAAACCTATGAACAATGACTATTATTGGATACAATGCAACAACCATGCGAAAGTTGGCGCAACTTCGCAAAGTTTAAGTCTTTGTTCTTGTTTCAACATGTGTGGTGTTCGCGGGAAAAGTGTAATCTCCTCCAGCTTCTTTATAAAAATTTGTTGATTCAAGTGATAAAAATAAAGATGCAGTTCACAAAAAAGACAATTTCTTTATGTAGCAAAACACTATACAGCAATTTTTACCGTTGGCAATCAATTAATATTAACAAAAACCCTAATTTATAAAACGAAGTTTCAATTAAAAATAAAACAAGAAAAATTTCATTTCTTTAATAATTGCGTTCTCATTATTTCTTGATAATTCTCATAATAATTCGTTTATCAAATGAAAAATGATTTCAAATGACTTGAATTGACGTCCATTGAAGCCAATTGACTATCGTCATTTGATGTTGATCTATGTCTTATGATGTCTACTGACATCGATTGATGTCGATCCAATTCAAATTTTAGTCAATTTGATTAATTTCTTCGTAATAATGCACAGAATTTTGTTTCTGTACATCAACATCTTTAGTAATAGCTCCAAACAGGAAAAAACGCAGAGAAACAGTAAGAAAAAGAAAGTTTATTTACTGGACTCAAACATGATTGCCAGCCATCGCTCTCGCTTTCGAGTACCAAATGATACTTACATCTACTGAAGTATAAATAACTATTTAATAATCAAATCAAAAAAGTTATTTCTGTTCAAAGATTGAAAACTTCAATTTACTAAACACAAGCAAGGAAAATTAGCGCCCTCTAATATCAATACTAAATTAATAATTAGATATCTTCTTACCTATTTTCATATAGAACCTGTGAAAACATGAAAATTTGCATAAAACAACATTTATCTATTATAATTCTTACTAACCGGTATCATAAAATATGTTGAAGACATTAGAGTAAATCATAACAGTTAAAAAAAAACAGTCCAAGATAAAAATTTCTGACATAAAAAGATAGATACTTGATAGCTTCAAAGTCGTTTGTCATACTTAAGGGTAGTTTTCAGCCGACTCGAAAGTTCTGATTGATATTAACCAGTTATTTTGATAGATTCAATCCAATTAGATTTGATAAAAGTCAACAGTAAATTCATTTTTCACGCGAAGAAAAATTTCTTTTAAGTTTACTGCTGTCTAAAAGAGAATTCTTAATATGGGTTGCGGAACATTTTTCATTTCTTATTTTCAACTAACCAGAAGGTTATTTTAAAACTTTCCGTGTTGTTCTTCATCAATAGAGAATTCTTAGGAAATTTATAGAAATTCCCCTAGATCATTTCTACTTGATGTTTTGCTAATCTAGAAACTTTAATTAAAGGAATTAGATTTAAAGTTAAAGAAATTCTTCAAATTTTATTGGGAGATGGATACAACATGTGGAGGATATGATGCTTTCCAGGTTTGGGGATGGTGAAGCTTTGGTGATATAAATTTGATTGGGAAGCCGAGCGCAGTTCACGACACGTTTCATGTCGTCTTGAGCAATATATTATGAAAAAAATCACGTATTTCGATACAAATTAATATAATTTCTTGTTTGTTTCAGGTAAGTCGTCAATAACATCAAATTGAACTTTTATGTGGTGAGTAGGAAAATTTGAGAAAGTTTCTCTTTTACGACCATCCAAATATGTATCAATATAAAAACTCATTCATTATTTCCGACTCAAATGAAGATGACAACTTCACCACTCACTATTTACTTACTTCGGAAACTTCAAAATAGTAAAGTTGAACGTTTCAATTAGCACATTAACTAAAACGTCTAATTCAATTTCAAATATTCGCACCAAAAGATCTAGCAGGCAAAGTAAATATTGAAATCCACTTTATAAAGTTTAATTTTAATTATAAAGTAACAGTTTAGAGACTTTCTAGTCAGAACTATCGTTGAAGCGATGTCTTTTTATGTTTCGAGGAAGCGTCATTAGTTCGAATTTTCTCTAACCAAAATATACTAGAACCCTGCTAATCTGAATCATAAATCTGAATTGAAAGGTCGTTATTTGACATACTGTGAGATTGAGGCATACTTAGGGAATTATTTCCATCCACATACATACATTCAATATTGCAAGAACATTTGTTCGTATTTGATACCGCATAATTTGACAATCACTCAAAAAAATCTTGTATCGATTGGTATAAGAAATGTTGAATAAATCAACCTGAAACTAAACATCAATCGACTGTATGTACCTTTCTAGACGAGCAAATTCAAACTAAAATTGTCGCCTATTCGGCGGTCAATTCTGAATGGTATACCAACACTTGTTCGTCAAAAGTGCTCGAAAAAATCAGGGAAATCAATCGCAAACGGCAACTCATTCTCCACCACAACATTGAAAGCTCTCGTATATCAGTTCAAACAAAATCGTTTGTGAACAGTCAAAACTTTGAATTGGTGAGGCATCCGCTGTACAGTCCTTTTTTGGCACCCATTGGTTTCTTCTTATAGCCACAGATCAAAAATAAATTGGAAGGTCAACGTTTTTCTACACCTGAAGAAGCGTTGATGCGTTCAAATCACATGTTTTGGAGATACGAGGGTGAATCAAATATAAACGAGACTTTTGGACCTGCGCGCGCAATAGTGATGGAAGAACGTTCCGCTGTTATTGGCTGTTAGGTTGGTTTGTCAGGAGTGGGGGAAGCACGTGACTCATCATCATAGACTCGCTCAGTGTCCATCGTTACGATGTCCGAGCAGGAGGTACATCCCTCTATTGCGCAACGTATTGTTATAAAGTTTTTAGCTGCAGAAGGTGTAAAACCGGCCGAAATTTTGAGAAGATTGACTGCACAGTTCGGGGAAAAGACGTTGTCGCGAGCTAGAGTGTTTGCTTGATATAAACAGTTCGTGGAGGGCCGTGAACGTGTTGAAAATGAGAGTCATGACCGCAGACCCCGCACTAGCATTACAGCGGGCAACATCGACAGTGTTCGTCAACTTGTTGAAGGTGATAGGCGTCTAACAACTTCGGATATTGCAATTAAGGTTGGAATAAGTTATGGGAGCACTTACTCTATACTCTCAGAGGAGCTAGGGTATCGCAAGGTGAGTGCCAGGTGGGTTCCTCGTCTTCTGACAGTTGACCAGAAACTGAATCGTTTTCAAGTGTGTGAGCGTCTTCTTGCTCGATTTCGGGAAGAAGGAGACCCGTTTCTTTCTCACATTGTCACCTGTGATGAAACATGGGTACATCACTACACCCCTGAGTCGAAACAAGCGAGTATGGAGTGGAGGAAGAAAGGAGAAACCGGACCAGTGAAAGCCAAGTCACGATTATCGGCTGGCAAGGTTTTGGCTACCGTTTTTTTTGACCAGTGTGGCCCGCTGCACCTTGATTTTTTGTATGAGCGCAGAACAATTAATGCGGCGTACTACTGCAAAAAAGACGACACCTTCCAATGAGAAAAGTGATTCTCCTCCATGACAATGCTCGCCCCCATACGGCAGCCCTGACAGTACAAAAATTGGAGCAACTGGGTTGGGAGACACTGGAACACCCTCCATACAGTCCAGACCTGTCTCCCTGCGACTTCCATGTCTTTGGTCCTCTCAAGGAAGCTTTGGGAGGGCAAAAATTCCACAGCGATAATGAGGTTGAAGCATATGTGCGCAATTGGCTACAAACACGACCTGACTCTTTTTACCTGGAAGGAATTAAAAAATTACCTATACGCTGGGAAAAATGTGTTTCTAAATCAGGAGATTATGTAGAAAAATAAACTATGATTGTTTGTGCGTTTAAAATCAAAATAAATATTTTAAAAAATAAGTCTTGTTTATATTTGATTCACCCTCGTACTTCGAAGAGAATGGAAAAAATGCTTTGACAATTGGTTCAATCGCATGGAAATTTACTCAAGATATTTATGCCAAAAATGATTGGATTTATGGTTGTTACCATTTACCCCAATTCACAATATAAGTTTGATAAACTTATTACAACAAATTTTTACCACGAGTCGCTACTAAATATAAATAAAATAAGTTTACCTACGAAGCTACCGATGCTTCTTAATCGTCTACCATTTTTTAATAGATCAATTAAAATTAATAATCATTCAAAATCGATATAATTTCATTTCATTCCTGGAATTTAACATCCTTTATCGTTTAACATCGACCCGCAGTGAAAAATTGTTTCTAATTACAAGGAAAATAAATAACGGGAAAATATTGATTAAAAAACGATCAGTTGAAGCCAATTTCCTCGTGCAAAGCGCAAAATAATTACACCTGCAATTTGGTGTCGCATAAATTGAAGTTAAGGTTTTTCCAGTGGCGTGCTAATAGAAACTGGTAAATTCCAAATATTAATAAATATCCTTTTAAATAATATTTTAGTCGTGCATTGGTCATTTCAACGATACGGTCACTTTTCCTAATTTCTCTTAGGCCCATTTCGCACCAAGCCAGTCTAGTCTATTCGCGTCCAGTCAAGTCGGACGCTTTTGAATTGGAAATAATAACTTACCATTAAAACAAAGAGAATGTGAAAATCTGGTCTCATACTAAGCGCGTCCCGTCAAGTCACGCTTAGTATGAAACCAGATTTACACATTCTCTTCGTTTTAATGGTAAGTTGATATTTCCAATTCAAAAACGTTCGACTTGACTGGACGCGAATGGACTAGACTGGAAGCAACAAAAAGCGGAGCGACAGACAAGCGACGCGAGTGAAATGAGTCCCTTTGTCATCTAGCAATGTATCCAACCATTTATTATTACCTTCAGTCTCTGAGGAAGATAACTTGGTTATCGAAACGGAAGTAAGCTCGTATCATCATTATCAGATTGCTGAATATTTTCCGTTTTTAAACATTTGAATATATTTAGAATAACTTGCTGTATTTGTGTATCTAAATCTTTATTATTAAATTTATACCTGCCTTTATTCTTACTACACTGTGCAATTTCATTGTTTTCATTCGCTAATAGTCTAAAGGACTCCATATTTCTATTTATTTAAAGAAATTTATAAATTAAATCAATCTCACTTAGTGACGCCACTGCTTATCGCGGACATTTTGGCTGGAATATTCTTAAGAGGTTGAGTACATACGCCTTCCGACAGCTTCGGCCAATAGAAATGCATTTAAGTTTACAATTCGATGTTTTCATTGAGAAACATTGGAGATGACGGTTTGCTAGATGTTTTATACGGGGAGTAAACATTATTTTTCATTTCTTAATTTGGTATGAGTGCCGTTCGTATTTATGAAATATTGATTGTTCCTCTCATAACTGTTTTCTGTTTTTTGATATTGGAAGAACTATACAAAGTTGCTGTACTCAATACTTATTTTACACACTTCGTAGGATGTTATTATAAGTTTATAGCTAAGATAACACTATGGACTTAAGATATATTTTTATTACCACTTTTTTCTTTGCTTTGGTTATTCCATCGTTATTAGACATAAATAAAAACAAGTTCTATAATTAGGTTTCCAGGAATTTTTTTCAACAGTTTTTACTTTATTTTTAACCATCAATCTGCTGTGTTTAGATAAACGAACGTCGCGTCGTGTGGAATATCAAGTTCATTTATATTAAATTCCTTTAAATGAACTCAGCTGAGTAATTTAAAAGGGCACCACGTTATTGTTACCTAACGTTACTTTTCGACCTTTACTTGACCTTTGACCTACTTCTATAATTATTATGTTCTTTGTATGAAATTTTACCGTTTTTATTTTGTATAATGAACAATTTCATGAATCTAGAAGTAAATACTTTTTTGTATTTCGCTTTTTAACAAATAATTTTTTCCAGGCTGTTTGCCAATGGAAATGAGGCTTCCAAGCTTGTTAAAAAGTAATGAAATTGATTTTCTTGACATAAAATTCCTCGTGAAACAATTTTAATATCATATAGATTAACAAATTAAAAAAGAAATTAGTAAGCTATGTAAAATGAAAATAAATAAAAGCATTCTAATTGAAACGCCAGCTTTTATAGCATCAACTTACATCCACTCAAAGAGCAAGTGACAGTCTTTATACGAGGTATATCCACAAAATAAGTTCTGTTTGGTTATAAAACGTGTATAGATATAGAAAAAACAATTCATTGCTCAAAAATCTACAAGTTTTAAACTAATTTTCTACATAGTTTTCGAAATTTAGCGAGTACTTTTCATAACCAAGGGCAAGTAGAAGGTTTCTCCTGTGTTTTCTACCATGATATTTCAGCTGGTCATCATCGTTGAAGTATTAACCACCAAGGAAAGATTTAAGATGTAGGAAAACATGAAAGACACACTCGATCTGAGTGTAATTTTGACATTAGCTGTCAACTAGAATGTACTACGCTAAATTACTGGTGGGAACGGGAGGTGAGACTGTTCTCGTATTTTATGATATTAAGATTGTGGATTTGTTGAACGAAAAATTACTTTGCATCCCGCTAAAGTAGATCTGGTTCGTGATGATATTTCTTATGCTGAATTGAACAGGAATCAAATACTAGAGTTCTGTTTCTATTTTAGCTATAATATATTTTTTAAATATGAAAGTATATTTTGAAAGTATATAAATAGATTTATTTAAAAACCAGTGATATATATATGTGGAGGAGACGTGTTTTATATGTCCAGAAGACCAATGCTGTATTAAATGTAAAATACCTGCCCACAGTATGCCCAAAGTTTTATAATTTTCATTTTTGTTGCTCAATAAAGTCTGATTAATAAATTATTGGAAAAATATTTCATTATAGGAAGATTGAAACTTTTTCTTATTCATAAAGAATATAAGACTAAGCTCGTATCATTATTAAAACCCACCCTCTCTAGGGAGGCTTTAAGAAATGATGAAAAGAAAACTGAATATTATACAGGTTTACATAATTACACAGTTTTTGATTTCTTGTAATCTTTGAGTCATACAGTTCTCTTAGGCAAAGAAAAGATATTAAAGTTATAAAGTTATTTTTAAATCTGGATTACCAGGTTTAATGATTCCGATGTTTAAAAAAGAAGATAAAAAGTGTCCAAATAACTATAGGGGCATAAACTTATTAGAGACAACTTTGAAACTAGTCACAAAAGTAATAACAAACAAAATTAATGCAATTACATCTTTGTCGGAAGAAGGCTTTAGATCCGGAAGGTAATGCGTGGACGCTGTATTGAGATAAATAGTTGAGAAATCTATAGAATATAACAAACCAGCATATCTGTGTTTCATAGACCTCCAGAAAGCGTTTGACTGCATTCAACTTGAAGATGTTATACACCTGCCATATAAATCATCCCGATAAATATAGTTCAGACCATCGTGAATAAAGGGTACCAAATGGGTAACAAACAAATTAAAATAATTTGCTACGCGGATGATGCCATACTGTTCGCTGAATCCGAGGACAATCTTCAGAGACTAGTACACATCTTCAGCACAGTAGATAAACAATACAATACGACAATTTCCGCTAAGAAAACAAAATGCATGGCAACGTCTAAGGAACATATACGCTGTAAAATAGAAATTGATGGTTATGTAATACAACAGGTACTAAAATTTAAATATTTAGAAATAGACATAACGAGCTATGGAGATGTCCAGAATGAGGTGCGACAGCAGGTCGTCAAAACAAATAAAGTATCAAGATGTCGTCCAGTGTTGCACAGATTATGGTTCTGGATTGCCTTAAACTTCAATTCATTAATCACATGATTCTTATAGTTCTTCCAATATCAGTTGCAGATTATAAAAACACTTGCCGACAATTTTGTTTGATCATGCTAGAACTTCGAAAAAAATCATTATTATACCTCATTAACTTGCTACAACTGAATATTAAATTATAAAATATAAACAGACGAGTAAAATGTACCTTCCTGTAAGGGAGTTTGGTTTAAACAGGATACCAGAGTGAACTGAGTGAACCTTTTATACCCCATTCGTCGATTAGAATTTCGGAAGTCTTTTATCTGACGCAAATAATCTTGTAGCCATCGAATTATCCCTGACAATTCGGTTATTGCCATCCGTTTATTCAGTTTTTTTGTGTTTAAAACCACATACTGACAAAACTTGACGCAATGTTTTTAAACTGGTTCAATTGTATTCTGGATAATTTGGATAATCTTTTACTGTATTACTTCTAATGTCTAAACTGTCCTACGTATAAAATCTTGAATAGTTTTGTCAACTGACTTCGGTTTTTCCTTACATATTTTTCCATTCTCTGAATGATCCACAGCGACCCCATTTGCTACGCATGCATGCTAGGAGGCATATTTTTTAAGTAAGTACCGTTTTGCGATTCCGCCACTGCAACCCCAAGGTCGGCGTTCCGCACAAGCGCGCTGGTTACCTACATCCCTTGTCTACGCACTGATGTCATTACACTCTGATTCTTCACTGTGTACGTTATTTACTGAGTGTTTAAGATGCCTCCGACAATCGTGAGTCCCGCCGATTGTGAAGTACGGGCTTTTATACGATTTCTTAGTGCTAAATGCGTAAAGCCGATCGATATTCATTGTGAGATCTGTTAAGTTTACGGACAAAACATTATGAGTGATAGAATGGTAAGGAAATGAGTGAGAGCATTTAAAGATGGCCGCACAAATGTGCATGATGAAGGACGGAGTGGGCGTCCTTCGATCGTTAATGAAGATTTGGTGCAGAAAGTGGACGAAAAGGTGAGAGAAAACAGACGCTTTATAATTTCATCATTGTGCGACTACTTTCCTCAATATTCTCGTAGTGTTTTGTATCGCATTGTGACCGAGAACTTGAAATACCGGAAATTGTGCTCACGTTGGGTTCCAAAAATGTTGACGGATTTGCACAAAACCCAACGTTTAGGCAGTGCTTTGACTTTCCTTGAGCGGTACCACAATGAAGGTGAAGATTGTTTGGACCAAATTGTTACTGGTGACGAAACATGGGTGGCCTACGTCACACCAGAATCGAAACAACAATCCATGGAATGGCGACATTCATCATCACCCAAAAAAGTGAAGTTAAAGCAAAGAATTTCTGCCCGGAAAATCATGTGCATAGTTTTTTGGGACAGAAAAGGAGTATTGCTAGTGGAGTTTCGGCCTCGTAATGAGACAATCAATGCAGCGTCTTATTGTGAGACATTGAACAATCTGCGTCTAGCAACCCAGAACAAAAGACGTGGCAAGTTGAGTAAGGGTATCGTTTTGCTGCATGATAATGCCCGTTTACATGTGGCTAATCTGACCAAAGATCTCATCAAATCATCTCAATGGGAAACTCCATACAGCCCTGATCTGGCGCCCAGCGACTACAATTTGTTTCTGCACTTTCATCATCTTCAAGACAATAACGAAGTCAAAACAGTTGTGATACAGTGGTTAAAGAGTCAGGCGGCAGAATTTTATGAGGAGGGTATTCAAAAACTGGTGCCACGTTATGACAAGTGCCTCAATATTCACGGAAATTATGTAGAAAAGTAGATTAAGGTACATGCTTTCATGTAGAAATAAAATTATTGCGATATCTTTGCACTTCTTTTTTAATTCCAAAACGGTACTTACTTAAAAAATATGCCTCGTACTTAAGAAAACGTGTCCCATTGTAAAAGAAATTGTATAATGTGCTGCCTATATTTAGGGGCATCTCAATCCTAAATACAGTGCTTTTCAGATAAAAGTATCCACCTTTAATAACTTTTGTAATACTGGTATTTAGAAAAAATCCAAAAACACGTCAATTTATGTTGGAAGGGGCAAGCATTATGGCTTATTTAAACTTACTGGAAAAGCCACCCCCTCACCCCTAGCAACATCCCCTTTATTTTTTTAAATTACTTTTCATATTTTTTATGTAAAATTTGGATACTCCTCTTTGAGCTGATTTCAAAAATGTATAATACTTGTAGGTTAAAGTGGTTAGTTTATGAGATAAACAATTTTTCTTTTAAGAGCACAAATTTTACTTATTATTTACTTTCACCTTATTTGCCTGTACCAAAATGGGTTGTACAACAGTTCAAACTCTTTAATCTTTTTAACTGTGCTATTTATTATGAAGTTACAATAAGTGTTCAAAATGAGTACCATTCACTTCCATACAATGGTATAATCTATTTTGAAATGCCTCTCTGATATTGCTTAATACGGCTGGATTTAATTGTCGACATTCATTTTCTATCCTCTCTCGTAAATCATCCAGAGATTCTGGTTGGGTAGCATAAGCTTTTGTTTTTAAATACCCCCATAAAAAGAAGTCTAGGGGTGTTAAATCCGGTGACCTAGGTGGCCACTCCATCATCTGCCCCCTTCTACCTATCCAACGAGCGGGAAATGTTTCGTTTAAAAATTGTCGGATAGGCATAGCATAGTGTGGGGGAGCTCCGTCTTGTTGAAATACCAGTAAATTTTCGGAAAGGTTATCATCATTTTCTATTATTATTGTAATACGTGGGTCAACCCCTTCCCTGAGTAACTCAAGATATGATTCACCATTTAAATTTCCGTTGATGAAGAAAGGTCCGACAATGTGGTCACCTAGGATACCACACCAAACGTTTAACTTTTGGGGATGTTGTGTATGGAGTTCACGCATAATATGTGGATCACTTTCAGCCCAATATCTACAATTATGCCTACTTACTAAGCCATTTAATGACCATGAGCATTCATCAGTAAAGCAAATATTGTTCAACAATTGTGGATTGTTATTGATAATTTGCTTCATTGATTCGCAAAACTCTAGACGACGATCAAAATCATCTTCATTCAACTCGTGCACCAACTTAACTTTGTATGGGTGGTACTTGAATTTATGTAGAACTCGGAAAACTGTAGAATATGAAACATCGATCGCTCTACTTATTGTTGACAACGATTGGGGTTGTTGAGCCTCTAAGCTGACTTGCCCTAAAATTGCCACTTGGATTGCTTCGTTATTTACGAGTCCCTCTCGCTTATGCACTTTATTGCAAACAGACCCTGTTGTGGTAAATTTCTCCATCAGTTGAATTACATACTTATGAGTTGCATGTCTTCCGTCATGTAATTCGTTAAATATTCTAGCAGCAGCTCTTGCACAATTATTATTTTGGTAGTATAAACCTACCATTTCAATTCTTTCTTGCAAAGAGTAAACCATTTCAGAGAAACAAAATAAATAATGTATCAAATTACACTATCAATAGTGACTACAAATTCTAGTCGACAATGTCAAACTTTAATAAAAAGTAGAGTTTTTTGTTGTTTGAATTTTTTAAGTAGAATAAATAGCACAGTTGAAAAGATTAAAGAGTTTGAACTGTTGTACAACCCATTTTAGTACAGGCAAATAAGGTGAAAGTAAATTATAAGTAAAATTTGTGCTCTTAAAAGAAAAATTGTTTATCTCATAAACTAACCACTTTAACCTACAAGTATTATACATTTTTGAAATCAGCTCAAAGAGGAGTATCCAAATTTTACATAAAAAATATGAAAAGTAATTTAAAAAAATAAAGGGAATGCTGCTAGGGGTGAGGGGGTGGCTTTTCCAGTAAGTTTAAATAAGCCATAATGCTTGCCCCTTCCGACATAAATTGACGTGTTTTTGGATTTTTTCTAAAGGTGGATACTTTTATCTGAAAAGCACTGTATATCTCGCTAATGCTAAGTTTGTAATGTTTTTTAATTTACTAAATTTGTGTAAATAGACCAAATAAAGTCTTACGTAAATAAAAATTTGATTGTAATTTAATTAAACCAAGAAGTTTAAGTTTTGCTTCTCAAAATGCACGTGATGTTATGAGATTTCATTACGTGCATGTTATTGTTAAATGTCATTTACAAGGAATGTTGCCAGTGCGATTTTTGACGTTTACAGTCATTGGCGTAGAAAAAAGTTGTTTTGAGTCATTATTTCATCATAATAACCTTGTGCTAGGAATATTGCGAATAATAATTAAGTGAAATATTATAATTTGATGTTTTTATTTAATGAGAGTGTAGCTGATTAATTTCATTCGAACTTGCGGCATCTGAACTAGTTACGCCTCTGTGTCGTCTTGAAACCAACACCGAAAACACATTCTTTATCTTCATCTGAGAGTATACAAGTAGCAAATTTAATAGCCTGCTCAGCATTCACAAAAAACATCTTTCAGAACAACTTTTCTCATGTCCTTATTCCTAAGAGACTCCAAAAGTTTTGGAGTTATGTTGAAAAAAAAAAAAGATCATTGAACGCCACATTTATTTTACGTCAGATACACACCACCAGCGATATAACTTTTTTTCAACAAGTAAGATTTACATCATTTTAACGAAATTTTGGAAAATTTATAATAAATGATAGAATTAATCAGTTCAAATATTATTCGATGAGCTAAACACTTCACAATAGTTTGACATAACAACCTCATGAAACAGGCAAAACTACATTGTCGTGACAACATTGCATTATTTACACGTGTAAAAAGTGAGGTTATATACAAGAAACAATGGGAAAAGATAATGTTGTTTTCGATCGTCTACTTTTTGAAGAAATATGGGATAAAATGGATTGAATATTTAAAGATAGAATCACAAGTAGTAAAGCGGAAAAACATCTACAAAGGATGTCTGTTATATGTGAAATATAAGTTAATAAGCAAACGGCATATCATTGGTTTAATCGTTATAAAATTAAAGATTTGATGCTTGAAGATCATTCATGCTTAGGTAGTAGACCTCCGTGGGATATTAATGCTACAAGAGAAGTGGTAGAACACCAATTTAGTACCAGCACTCTTTGGACTCCTTTGGACCTTTTAAAGAAATCATACATCGGCATTTAGAATCATGGATTATCTAAACATAATTAACATGGAAAATCAGTGATTAGACAGAGGATAATTACTGGAACCCGTCGCAAATATAGAGATCGATTCGAGTAGAAATTTTTGTTGTGTGTCTTGTAGAATTATGAAAGTTAAGTACACTTCGAAGTCATTACAGATAGTCGAGCTATCAATGTCGAGGTATATAGTGAACAACTAATGCCAATGTGGTGATATTGAGCTCCCAAAACATGCAACATTTAGTCTAGACCCTCCACCATCAGATTTATATAACAATACCAATTGTGTGGACGCTTAAATTTTATATTAATTTTATCTCTATTAAGAATAGTACGAGGGTTGCTGCTTAAGTTTTGAGAGCTTGCAACACTGATTTAAAAATGACAAATCTGACATTGCCACCATAAAATTTGCCATTTTTAATGGTGAACGTACTCAGAACGTGTTGTTATACAAGTGCTATTTGAGTCATTTTGACCAAAAAATATTTTCGTGCGATGATTTTCTATTACTTTCGACTTGCATTTCACCGATTCTAATAGTATTCAAGTTGTCTATGAATGTTGTCGCTGTCGCTTATTCTGTATTAACTCTACTAGTGTGAATAATAATTTTCTGTGGTTGTTTAGAGACCTGATTTCTTCTAATTGGTATAAACTGCATCAGATCTACAAACAAAAGGCACATCGTTGTTCTTGAGCTCCCTCCAACGCGTACCTACAGTTGGCTCTTTAATATTAACGCATTTTATTATGTCAGCTCTCCCATTAGTTGCATAATTAGTCACATGCATTCAAAAGCAAATTCCAACATTTCTTTTTGAATATTCGGCTTCAAGAATCAGTTATAATTAATTATATCAAAAATAAAAATTGAACTTCTTACCAAAACAAACATTTTAAATTAAATAATCTGTGGTGAAAACGAAGGTACGATGATAAGGATTCAAAATTTTGATCAACTTTGTTGAATCCGTGTCCAGCAAATAATCAAAGACGTGAAGCAGTTAGTTGAAATCCGTTTCTATCGAAATTCGAAAGCCAAAAAAAGTATTGAGCGTCGAAAAATCATCTTTGCATTCTATTTTATAAAAAAAATCATATTTGAAAGCGTACAAAGTTCAAATGGTGCAAATATTGAATGATACGTAAAACTTTACGATGATTATTATGTTAATAACCCAAATTATCGAAGCTGTGCATAGGAGAATCCAAAAAGAAAGTATGAACGACATATTTGAATTTTAATTTGAATAGAGGCCGTTAACGCGATATTCTACGAAAGTTATTGATCCCATAGTTGCACTAATTTGAACTCAAGACCGTGGTACTACAGAGACTTATCATACATGCTACGAGGGCTGCTTCTTAAGTTTTGTGATAAGGAAACACAGATCTGGATAAATCAAATTTGACATCGTCTTTACAAAGTTTGTCATTTTTAATGGTGGACGTATTCAGAACGTGTTACCATACGAGTGTTATTTGAGTTGTTTACGGATACTTGAAACATTTATCTAATGGAGTATTTGTTTATCTCACAAATTAAGTAGCAACCTTTGTATAAGTTGCGTTATATCCTCTTAAAAAGTGCACAAAATCTAGGTTTATTATAATAATGTTTCTTCCATTTCTCTTATTATGAACCACCCTGTCCTGTCCTTATTTTTTAAGTTTCAGTACACTTTTAAACTTTTATGAATTGAGGTTCGTGAAAAAGTTTTTTGTTATAATATATTATTTATATTACTTTGATGATTTGGTGTATACCAGTCGTAAACTGTTTCTCGAGTTCTCAAACTTAGTATACTGAAAATAAATTAAAGTAGACGAGATTGAAAATATCTGGGGAGTATGCAGAGGCCGTTGCATAAATTAATAAATTAATTAAGAGCCTATAAATATTCCCGGCATTGTTCCATTAAAATTTTAGTAAAAGTACATTACCAAAAACTTTTAATAGCAGCCCCATTTTTGGCTTGATCCATTGAAGCGTTTTAGTAACTTACGAAATAACGTACGGGTATTAAACAGCATTTTATACTTACTGAACCCAACTAGCATATTTAGAACAATCAACAAATGCAATTATTAATTTAATCACACAAACGGTAGAAGACATTAAACATCAATCAAATTTATCAGATGTAGTTTATACGTTCACTGTCATTAATTTCTAATTCCATAACTGATTTCTATATACACCAGATGACAAATCAGCAATCATTTATCATTGTAAATACACTTTTTGTTTGTTTGCGTTAGTGAATCATTTGAAGATTTCTCTCTATTTATATTAACAGTGTATCAATATCATTTATACATCAATCATTAAACAGTGATAAAGAAGAATTGTTCAGTAATTCAATAAAATCATCGTCGAAACCTTGATTTACAATGCGGTTCATACGTACAGAATAAATTCAATTTTAGTTTTATTATCTGAAACCTGAAACAGGTCGATTTTTATTCTTGAACTAACAATTTTCAGTATGAACGTGGAACGATCGAATAGCCTGCTAGATCCCCCGATTTGACTTTTCTCGATTACTTCTAATGAGGTTATTTAAAATTAAAAGTATACTTTAATATACCAGACAATATTGCTGATTTAAAATTTAGGATAATGGAAGAAATTAACAAAATAATCCCTGGGGTTATTCAAAATGTTGTACGAGAATCCTAAAATCGTCTCGGCTATTATCAAAAAGTGAATTGTGGTTATTTTGAACATTCAATTTAATCGTAAAGTTTTACATCTTAAAAATTAATTTTCTCGGTTATGATTGCACCAAATTTGAAAAATCTTTATAGTGCTGAACAGAGAAGTAAAATCCCTTTACAACAAGATGCAACACGACCCCAATTTAAGAATAAAAATCGACCAAATCTATATTTGACTACTGAATATTTACATTGTTACCAGGGGTAAATTGTTAACCTTCAGTCAGACTTCAGATACCTTGCTCATTGTGGTATTGTTGATTTTGGTATAATGGTGTACTTTAAGAATATTACCAACTGTTCTAAGAATTCCAACTTACTTATATTTGTGTGTATACAAGCCCTTGAACATAATCGATTGAAATACCTTTGAAGATCCCTTTCAATTGGCATTTCCTTCAAGAACAAGACAATTAAAATGGCTACCAATCCATAATCAAACTGTTCTAATGTTTCATTATTATCTAGATAGGGGCGTATTCGGTTAGGTTGAGTATCATGATGGATTTTAATAAAACTATAAGCTTAATTGAAATACCGTTGCTATTACTTCAATATTGAATGAAGTATTTTGTACATATTTAAGTTGAATATGTAAATAAATTTCTTATCAAAATTTCAATATGCGAAGTGAAGTGTACAGGTGTGAGACCTGGGGCTAAAATCGACCCAAGGAAATCAAAATCAGCTCGAACTCTTTTAAATGTAATATATCAGTTTTAAATTGAAATATTATTTCATAAACTATATAAAATTTTCATTTACAAAACTTCTTTCTCTATTTAGTTTTGGCAAAAGTTTCAATTATCTCATCAAAATTTATTTTCTGTTCTATCTTGTTTTCAGTGCTCAGTCTTTAAGTTAATTACGACAATCGTAGACCCATCCTAAATCCGACGTTGGTAAGTGTTCCTAGAGATATTGAGAGCTTTCATTTTGGTCTAGGAATGCCTAGTTCAGCTCCTTGCGCTAGCTTTGAACCTTCTATGTATAAGATACATTTAGGAGCTTGTGGAAGTTTTTTCTTGACCGGACTCACAACAAATCAAATACTACAAAAGTTGCGCAAAATAAGATCGAAGAACTTGGTGGTATTATTACCACATCCAGCATTTAGTCAAGACCTTGCACTGTCAGCTTACTATTAATTTAAAAACCATAGCGAAATTTGAATCCAATGGAAATGTTGTTGCGAATGACAATTTTTACATCTAAGCCCAAAGAATGGTTTTACCAGTTTCCTACTGAACGTTGGGGTTAAAACCATAGAAAATGATGGGTTATACTTTGAACATGAAGTCTTTATTAGTTGAATTTTTCAAGGAAAAATTATGATGGTTTTTCGAATGTCTGTAGTGAATGAATCTTTCGAGGAGTCGCAGTGCAAAAACAGTGGTTTTTGACCTTTGCTTTGCAGGTCAAACGAAAAGCGACTGAAAAATGAAATTTCACATGTAGGTTCAATTAGTTGCGAGATGATTTCCTGTCTAAGGTCGAAACTTTCCATCTCCACCCCTCTCCATTTTATGGTCATTTTTGTTATATTTTCTTATTTTTTGGCAAGAAAAAGTTTAACTAGAGGGTTCGAACTTCGCATGCAAGTAGGGGTGATGTTGAAAAATTGTCTTTCTCAAGTTCAAAGTTTACTTCTTCAGTTTTTCGAGCACAAAACGCCCGAAATCATTTTGCTAGGGTGATTTTTTTACTTCCCATTTTCGAAATTTCTTGTCATTATGACAATTTTTTCTTTGTTGTCAATTGGAATTGAACAAGAGGGTTCGAGACCACCGGGTCTATTGAAATTATGAATTTTCATTCGAGAGAGAGAGAGAGAGAGTTAACTTGTGAAATGAAAAGTTATTGAGGAATAGCAAATTTTCCATATAAAGAAATAAGATTGAGAATTGATATCATTTCCAAGAAATTCATTTTATGCCAAGATTTGTTTGTGTATTAGTTAAATTCTTCATTCGACGAAAAATTCGACTTTCGTGATGGAGCTCTGATGCTCACGGCTTTTTTTAATGCTACAAAAATAGATGCGTCGTATACTGTGTTCTAACCTCGTTTATGTAGGTATATCGAAATATCTCAATATATTTTCAACAAAAATATGAATCATATTGCAATTTTCTTATAGTAATAGAAACATTCGCATCACATGCAAATCAGGCAATAAAGATAAAAAAAACTATCCATAAATTATGTTTATGGTGCAGCTAACTCGAAGTTGCTGGATGAATTTGAAACTTTTATTCGGCAAACTAAATTTCAAAGAGTAGAAAGCCATAAAACAAACAGTTCCATATACGGTATAAGTCAGGCAACAAATTTATAAAGAAAAAAAATGCAGCGTGAAAATTAATTGTTTGAAATAAATAGATAAAGGGATTCGGAAAGGATTACTGTAACTGAAGCCCATATTGATCAATGCATTTACGGCAACGTTTCTCAACGGAGAGGCAGGTCCGTCGAAGCATGTCAAGCTATCCACGAAGAGTTTCACATTCTTCTTCAATTGCAGTTCGGTCGAGAAGAGTCCTCTTGCAAAAATGAAGTCCTTGAAAAGGCCCTAAAGTCTATGTACTCACGTAAATATTTGAAGATTTCCATATAACTTTGGCCCGTTACGTGACCCTCCAAAAAGACAGATAGACCTCCCGCATGGATACCTGCAGATTTTTCGAGAGCGTTGCCTGAGTCATGCCTACTTTTGGAGCATCACTATACAAGGGTGGGAAAAATCGGTGGAACCCACACACAAAATTTTTAAGTGTAAATAATAGAAGAGAGATGGAAAAAAACTAACAAAGATGTGTCAGGCACTGCAAACAAATTTGTGGGGAAAAGAATAAAGCCAGAAAGAAGATGTAGAGCAGTTCATAATAGTAAGTAGATAATAGAAAAGATAAATGAAAAACTAACTGAAATGGAAGAAAAATTACTGAACTAAAAGAATTATAAACTTCTACCAAGAAAAGAAAGAGAAGAAATAGTCATGGACTCCGACACAAATAATAGAATGCTGAATACTAAAGACGAAGAAGGACAGATGTTTGAAGATGGGAGAGAACAAGGGGGAGCGGAAAATCAAGAAAATGTAGAATTTATTGAGCAGGGAATTGACTGCGCTGTGCCAGAGACTGTCCAAAAGCTGTTAAGGAAAAAACAAATCAATAAATAGAATGGTACAATCAGGATTGCAAACAAATGTGTGAGACAGAAAACTAATTAGTGCTACAAGGAACAAAGCCAGAATGAAGATGTAGAAATCGGAAACAGTAGAAAATAGAGAGCTGTTTAAAACAATGGGGGCATCGGCCATAAAAACTAAAAATATTTATACAAGAGGAAAGATGTAAATGAAAAATTAACTGAGATGAAATGAAATTACAAAAATAATAGAAACTATAAAGAAATGAAACGAAGTGAGCAAAAGGAAACCAAAATGACGGGGTATTATAAACACGAAAGAGAACAATTGGTGGAGGTCTCATACACAAATATGAATAGAATACTTTAATTAATTGCTGAATGCTAAGGAAAAACAAGTACAGATGTATGTTTAAAGATGGAAGAGGACTAGAGAGACGGTCAATCATGAAAATGTCTTAGAACCAAGTAAAGATAAAGTAATATTTTGCCTTATAAATTAACGTAATATCCGGTATTGGTCGAATAATAATCCACATTAGATGAAAGAAATTGATACATATAATCCACAAAATACATGATATTTGTGGAAGAGGTAGAAGAATGATATGGACGATAATAAGGACACATTCAATGGTGATTGATATTTACAATTATTACAAAATCAAAAATTACCAGAATCTATTCGTTCGCTTCCCAATCGTATTAATCATTTCACAGTAGAAATTTGATTTCAGCTTTGATTTAAGCGGGAAACGAACATTCAAAATTACATTTAGACACATATTAGGTACGGTCAAAACCTATGGAATCATGAATCCACAGAAAATTTTCCATCTATTTTGCAATCTGAGTCTCACCAAGACTCCCTTGATTGAATCAATCTGTGTTCGTTCTATACGGCATCCACATTGACTGAATTCTCTTAATATCGCCAGACATGTTGTTGGTGAACGAATCTAAGTTGAATAGAGAAAAGACGACAGTCTGAATGGTGGTATAGTGACAAAAATTACTACAACCTCTTATAATTAACGAATACATACATTTGTTTACGTTATTCTTACTAATTACATTCATGGATCCATTTTCCAATAATATAATATTAACCTGTTGTTATTGCTCAACATATCTTTGCAATTTTAAATCGATAACGTATATACATACAATTGAAATGATCAATATTTATAGAAAATATTTGGTTTTCATTTAACTCAAGTTTTTGTTTTTATTATTTTTGGAAAAGTCTCACAAACACCTTGCTGACTGTTTCCATGTGTTAGCTTATAGTTATTTTCGGAACTAGAGCAAGAAGATATCAACCTCTAAAGCCAAGAAATTTCAATATAATGTAACAATATAAACAAACAAACACCTAATGATAATAAACAAATCTGTTAAATAGGATATTAACACGTTATTTTTATTGCCAAGAATTTTTATTTTATTTTTAGTTTTTCTCATTATACTTAAATACGAGTGGCGATTAAAACATATACTTCTCTAGTTTTGTGAGACTAAAAATAGTTTTTAGTTAAAACATCTAAGTTGATCTACCAAACATTCAATCACGAACAATTGAACTATCAAATCTATTTTACTTTTGAAACTTCATTTGGTTAGATATTGATTCTATAAAAAATCAAATTATTAGACCTCTCAATATATTTTTTGTTATGATTTGTCTTTATTTTTTTTTAAACAGACCTACTATCAATCCAAGTTATCACGAAAAATTCTTGTGTAGATTGACAAAAATTTCCTAGTCAAACTTGATTCCGCGACCATATCACTGCAAATCGATGACCTGATCACGCGAATTATTTTTAAAAATACGACATCAAAACCTTTTATAAATATATATATATAGTCTTGGCTTGGGGTCGTTATACTGCTTTCCTTCACTTATTTATCTTTATGGCTGCTTCACACCAGTTCCTATTCCTATTCTCTCTAAATATTTTCTACATATTGTGGTCTATAACTTAATTCGTGGGGTTTCTTTTAAAAATTTGAACGTTTATTTGAGAAAAACATGTATAATAATATTATTCAAAGTATTGAAACTATGACTTTTTCCCATCTATCTGGCAATTTGTGGATCCCATCCCAAAAGAACTGCGCCGGCTTTGCAGCCAAGAATAAATCAAACCAGTGAGGGCGTTCTACATCGACCGGAACAAATGGTAGTCCGAAGGAGCAAGGTCTGGGCTATTAGGCGGGTGGGGTAAAACTTCCCATCCTCTGTTTTCCAAATAGTTCTTAACCGGAATAGCAACAGCTATTCGTTGTCATAATGGAAAATTATTGCCTCGTGTCTGGTCGCATATTCCGGGCGTTTTTCGGTTTCTGCTCTCTTCAAACGGATTAATTGTATTCGGTGGCATTCTCCATTGATGGTTTCACCCGAATTTAGCAGCTCATAATACAGCACACCCTTCTAATCCCACCAAATAGAGAACATTACGTTCGCGCCATGGATATTCGGCTTTGCCGTTGAATTGATTGGTTGGCCGGATTTCACATATGATTTTTCGCGCTTGAGGTTGTCGTTTGTTGTGTTTTCATTACCAGTCACAATCCGATTCAAAAATAAATTCTTCTGTGGCGTTCCAGCAGCATTTCGCACATGCAAAATCGCTTTTTAAAGTCTCTCGGCTTGAGTTCATGTGGAACCCAATTTCCTTGCTTTTAAATATATCCAGCTGCTTTTGAAATGGCTGCTTGAGTGACATCCAAAGATCCAAACTTTTTGGCTGCCCAGGACGTTCATCGTTTTCCAAGCCAAAATCACCACTTTTAAATCGTGCAAACCATTTTTGGCACGTTCGTTCAGCTAGATCATGTTCACCATAAACTTTCACCAAAATACGATGACTTCCGGCAGCATTTACCTTCATATTAAAGTAATGAAGAAGAACTCCCCGCCAAAACACTTTTTCAGGTACAAAGTTCGACATATTTAAGTGAAAAAAATTATTGTTGTTAACGTTTCAATTGAATGACATATACTGAAAAGATGTACAATAACAGTATCTTTCCAACGTAGGTTCGAAATATTGGAACGATGTAATATTATACAAGTTACGCCATCTCTTATCAAACCGCACGAATTAAGTTATAGACCTATACTTCGTCCATCAATATGCCCCAATCCACCGAGGTCCTTCGCTCTGAACATACAGCTCTTTGACCTCTGCATTCGCTCTTCTCCTTCTCCACTCATTCTTAGTACCTTTCTCTTCCATATGTTTATATTGTTTATTTTTCCTTTTTTGTTCATGGTCCAATACTCGCTGCTATACAGCACTCTCGTAAACGCGGCTCTTGAAATATCTTTCTATCTTAATAGTCCTCCTAGGGCTTCAAACGTTTTGTTCCCTCTCGTCAGTCTTTTGTCGATTTCCCTGGTTCCACCTTCTTCGTCTGTCACTGTCACTCCCAGATATTCGAATTTCTGAACTTTATCAATTCTACACTTTCTGATTTGTTATCTCGTCACTTTTGTCCATATACTTTTGCTTTCTAAACCTTTTTTCGATCTATTTGCGTTGACAAGGATGTGTATGTCAAAATATTGCATAACGGAGCTCCATTTTTCTCTATTCTATTTAAAAAATAGAATGCCGGCAGCGTCTGAACAGGATTATCATCAAAATCGACCAAACAAATAATTTTTCGATGCAGCCATAAAATAATTCAAACTGTAAATTTTAATACTCACGAAATAATAATATTTAAAACCTTATTTTTCACCTTCACCTCGTAAATATCTTAACAACATTCTACCTTTCCAAAAAATAAAACTGAAATCGAGCCAGCTCTTAACATAATTAATTTTTTCGTTTTGTTTATAACTCGGTGAAATGATAATTTTTGATTCAAAATTTCATAAGATTTTGTTTCACATGAAAATGGAGTGAATTATTTCACGAAATATTATTAAATATCGAAAGGTGGCAACACTGCATTCGTAGAGTAAATAAAGATACATACGAGTAATCATGTAGAATTTGTGATTACAATAATTCCTTTTTCAAGTTATATCTTGAGTATTTTCTTATGAATTGTTAGGAAGCTTCTGATTATTCGACTGCCATAACCAACAATAAAATTGATCTATTAATATCTCACTAACCGCTACATCAACGTCAAAGTCGGTTATTGCTTATCCGAACCTTTCAACCACCTTAGCGGCGCTCCACAAGCCTCCATTTTAGCCCCCTTCTATACATTATCTATCTCCTGAATCGATTTTTGGATTAAAGCAGAAAATAAAGGGTGACTCTCAATTCCCAAAAGAACCAAGCATCGTGTTCAAACATCCGAATTCCCTGAGCAAACATCATCAACCACAAAACCTTGCTCACCAATAGATGGCTCCTCGCGTCAAAGCCCAAGAGGAAACTCTGTACATTCATCAAATATTAAAATTATTCTGTAATATTTAAAATAACAATATGAAATTTTGCATTACAAAATACCAATTATTTATTATTTAACGTTATCAAAGATTAAAACAAAAAATCAAACCTAACCAACTACTTATTCCATACCTCTACATTAGAGTTATTCAATGGAAGTTATTCTAAAGTGAAATACTTCAATTTTCTTAGTCCTTGAAATTGAACACGTTTTTCAGATTTCCTGGCTGAGAGAAATCGTTTGAAAATGTTGAGAATACTTAGAGAAACATGAAGCATTGCACGTTATAGTAACCGTTAAATGTAATTTATCAAAATATAAAAAAAATATTTTAGTGATATTAATAAATAAGACATTATAGAATGAGTAGAAAATCACGTTGCAAAATTGATGACTTATAGTAAATATCTTTCAAAACGTCTAGTATACCAGATGTTAATACGAAGTTTAAAATGAATAAAACGTACAGATAAATCATAATTATTCGATGAAAATTAATTGGAATGAAATATGGTAATACAACGTGGAATAATGGAAGGATGTTGTAGCAACGGAACCGTGACGAAACTGATGCTTTGACCTACATTACGCCGTTGCTGGGACAATACCTCGGTGCCTGTGGAGTTCGATATGTGAAGGACATGATGAAACTAAAAGGGCGAAAGCTCAGAGCTGTACTTTAAATACAGATTTGAATAGAAAAACAAATTGTATGGTTCTAGAGAGATTCTATTATTGAATATCAACCTCTTTGAACTTGAACAGTGATATTCTACTTTAGATATTCCATTCCTGAAGTGAAGAATTTGTAACACCACCAGCTTCTAGATTGCAATTTTCAATATACGTGAACAACAAGAAATCAGAAGAAGCAAAGTATAGCGATCATGGTAGCCTTTTCGAAGACCGATCCATCCAGGTATCGATGGTCACACCTCAGAAAAGTTTAAGGTCAACGCCGGTGTTTTCCAGGGATAAATCTTGTCACCTTTTTTCTTTCTGCTGTACATCAACGATTAACTCGATAGCTTCGCCGACGATAGCACACCCAAACAAATCATCACTATAAATATGAATCTTGAAAACATTATGGAATATGGTGGAAGCAATATGAGTTTAATGCAGCTAAGACCCATGCTACTGTTTTCGCAAAGAAGGCTGGCACTGCAGATCAGGATTTGGTCCTGTCTGGACATAAATTAACACCATCACCGTAAATTGGCTTGTTAAGTGTTGCGATTGGAAGAAATATATCCTGGTATAGTTACGTGGCCGACTTAGCTAAGACAGCTTCACAAAAACTTGGAACCCTCTTCAAGACCAAAAAGCTATATACTCCGCAACAGCTTCTCGCACATTTGGAGCTCGATTGCCAAGCATACCCTGAAGATGCTAGACTCAATATAGAAGATAGCAATTCGACTTATAGGCGATCCCTAGTTGACCAGAAACTTGGACAGCTTAGAGCATAAAACAAAAGGTTGCCGACCTGACTCTGTTTCACCGAAAATACCAAGGCAAATACTCTTCCTAGCTGTCTAATATAATCCCGCCTATTGTAAGATTTACTTGACAGGCAGACGTGGCTCTTGAACACCGAGTTCGCCTGCAGTGCAAGCCTGTGGAATAAGCTACCAAGGCATGTCCGAAAATACAACATACAGAAGTTCAAGATCAATATTCACAGGCTTCTCCACACGGCAGGCACCTCTCGAATCTCTCGAGTGTAAAAGGGTTTGCCCTCTGGTACGTCGCTCCAAGTACGCGCTTATATTCATTCAAAAATCCTTGATGCACGATAGAACTGGCCTCAATGGTTCGGAGCCACTTCGTTCCTATTAACTCATAGATTTCCATTTTCCTTTTTATTAAGCTATCTAATACATTCCGACAACACTGCTTGAAATTTCAACGTGACCTTCAAGGCCTGAAGTGCTGGAATATATGAAATAGTATCTTCAAGCAAATCCTTTGTCCAATGAATGAGGATAATATGAACTCCAGTTTAAATCAACATTTTTTGACAGTCTTAGTTCATGTTTCATTTCCCAGTCGATTTAATATTAATAGTCATAGAATTTACTTATTTATTGGAAGGTCCAATATTGAGCGGCTTGGATAGCTCTGTCGTTCAGGTTCAGATTTTCTGCAGTGCAAAGTGCAGGTAAATTTGGGCACATGTTTTAATGTTTCTATGATTTACTTGTTTATGTTCACTTGTAAGTTTGGTGGATATGAAGAGGACTTCCATTTCAACAAGTTTAATTTGCTCCTGTTGTACAATAATTTCTCGCCCCTTAAGTTTTGGCAAGTATTTTTTGTCACTATTTAATATGACGTTTCAACAAAGTCTAATTGTAACAATAAAACTTCTACATTCATACTTAATGTGTATTTAAACAGATTTTTTTTCAAAAGATGAATAACCGGAACCAAGTATTTCTTTTGTTCGAATTAAAGGAGGTAGTTTACTATTTCAGCCGATGTTCTAAGCGAAATTCGAATTTTCACAAAAACATCAAATTCTTTGTTTGAAAATTTATTATTAATCAATCGAATCCGAACCTGTATTGTACATATAGGTCAGAAACGTTGTTGGCAATTTACCAATGAAGATTGATTGACATCAATTTGTTTTAATATGTGGTCTTCTAAACTACATTCATTAAAGGATACGATTCGGAAAAACAAAACGGGAATTTTAAATTTTGTCGATGTTTCGTGGTCGAATATTGTTAATTTCTTCTATTTTTATTTAAATATTATATTTATTCTATATCTACATTTGTTTACTCCATATAGTAATGGGTGGGAGTAATAAAAACAAATAATATGTCACATGACGATCTTGCAATATTAGTTTATTCACAGCATTGATGTTTAATGGCCGATTTTGGATGACCTTCACGAAATTCATCCTATAGACAAGTGCGGTCACGATTGAATTCGGAAAACCAGCGAATTCGGTGGTTCGAGATGGTGCTTCATCACCAAGAGTGTAAGCGAGTTGATCGTTGTTGGTTTAATCCACGTTGCAACAGAAAATTATTGCACGAAAATTTATTCAATTCTATTTTTTGACAAAGATAAAAGTTTCTAGTATCTGCAACACGTTCTGAATACGTTTACTATTTAAATATCAAACTTTAAGATGGCAATGTCAAATTTGACATATTCACATCGGTGTTACCTTATTTCGAAACTTGAGTAGCAACCTTCAAGCATATATGACAAGTCCCTTTAGTACCAAGCTCTTGAGTTGAAATTAGTGCAACTGTGAGATCGAAAACGCCTCTATTCGAGTTCAAATAGGTCATTCATACTTTCGTTTTGGATTCTCCCCACAGCTTCGATAATTTTGCTTATTAACATGATTATCATCGTGAAAGTTTTCCATTTCATTCAATTCTTGTACTATTTGAACTTTGCACGCTTTCAAATATGATTTTTTTATAAAATTGAATGCAAAGCAATTTTTTCGATGCTCAATGAGTTTTTTGGCTCGCGAATTTCGATAGAAACGGATTTTGACTAACTGCTTTACCTCTTTGATCGTTTCCTGGCCACGGATTCAACGAGGGTGATCAAAATTTTGAATCCATATTATCGTCCCTTCGTTTCTACCACAGTTTATTTAACTCACACAGTATTTTATTATCAATGACAATACCAGAAATAATCAGAGAATTTCCGAATTAATTGACCATTAATAGATATTAATGAGTTAACATTTTCAATATTTACTTTTGAAATAAGTAATTATAATTGATTCTTGGAGCTAAATATTCAGAAATAAATGTTATTTTAATACAAATAACCTCTACTATTTTTGAACAAATTGTACAGAACCATCTAAAAAAATTATACTTAATAATTTAAGATTAATGTTTCAGAAGGGTCAGCTTTTTCTAGCTCATTCGCTAACTCAGCTTCACAAATTAAACATGTGCGTATGCGATTTTGAGACGTTCTTAATTTACTAAATACCTTGAAATTTCCCAGGTGTTCCCTTTATTACAAAACTTTCTGAAATACAGCCGATCCCACGAGAAACTGAACAAACTTCAGAAACACCGTTTCTGTTTTGGTCTTAGAACAACGTTATTCTTGCACGAATTTTTGTGTGAGGATGGACTCCATTCTTAAAATATTTTTGGTAATAGTGAATTGGTGCTCCTGAATAACAGTTTTATTTTAACAGCTGACTGAACGATGCATTAAGCATTCATGTGTGAAGGTGATGTGAGGTTATATAAATTTTAAGATATTATTTACAGCAAATTATAATGAGTTGTTACACAAAGTAATTGCAGTTATGATATATCGACAAAACGTACAAATCTACACGAAAAAATTGCTTGGAAAGACATAACCTTAAAATGAATGGTACAACATATTGAAATTATTATCTGTTACTTTCTAGAGATTCCACTTACAGGTTGAGTTTTTTTCTGCCATAAGCAAACTTTCAAATTTAAATTCTATTCCCAAAGCCAACTGTCAAATATGAATCAATGCTACCAACCGACCACTTACCTATATAATTTCAACAATTTTGTTATAGACATATAATGTAAATACGAGCCAAAATAGAGAAAATAGTATAAAACATGCCATTCCAGCATTCGTATTTTATTTGAATACTCCCTTAATAATATTTCCAAAGCATATTTTTCACGAATTTCGCAATTTTGTCTCATTTTTTAAAGTGTATTCTATTCCGCGAATACACCAAATCAATTCTCAATTTACTCAAAAGATTTCATGATACGTCGAATGGTATAGACAACGTTCTTCGCCGAGGATTATTTTCTCCGTGTCGGAACAGAAACTAATGTTCTTTCAAGTTCCGATGGAAAAAGGTAGCGGCATCTGTGATGTAGGTTTGTTAAACTTCCTACGGGTTTAGCGTGATTGAACAGAGTTGTCAAGTTGTATTAGATCCTCGGAAAAATGATTGTAATCCCTTATTGGAAAGCAGCGTTGCAGAAATATCACTAGTAACAACATCTGTTAATGTTGAAAACAGAAATACATGATAAGAAAATGCAGAAGTAATAGAAAATTTATAAAACTCTATAATCAGTGTTATACGGGGCTTCTATTCAAAGTTTGAGATATGGCAACACTGATGTGAATATGTCAAATCTATTATAAGTTTGACGTACTCAGAACGTGTTGTCATACTAATGCTATTTGAGATACTATAAATATTCATTTTGATCAAAAAATCGAATTGAATCGAGTAGATTTTCTTTGATTATTGACGTGGTTTAAACCAACAGCAGTGAGCCAATTAACTCGCTTCGACTTTTGGTGATAAAGCAATTTCGTGAAAATCCAAATTCCAAAATCGGCAGTTGTGCTAGAAAACATCGATGCTGTGTGTAAACTGACATTTCAAAATCATCATGTAACATATCGAGCGAGTGAGAAATTCTTGGGCATCAGTTCCACTCGCATATATTCAATTCAACTAAACAATAATTGGCTGTACGGGTCTTTGAAGACTAGCCAAATCTAAAAAAAAAAGCCGTGAGCAGCAGAGCTCCATCACGAAAGTCGAATTTTTCGTCGAATGAAGAATTTAACTAATACACAAACAAATCTTTGCATAAAATGAATTTCTTGGAGATGATATCAATTCTCAATCTTATTTCTTTATATGGAAAATTTGCTATTCCTCAATAACTTTTCATTTCACAAGTTAACTCTCTCTCTCGAATGAAAATTCATAATTTCAATAGACCCGGTGGTCTCGAACCCTCTTGTTCAATTCCAATTGACAACAAAGAAAAAATTGTCATAATGACAAGAAATTTCAAAAATCACCGTAGCAACGATCATACTCGTATTATTCATTAAATAGGAGGCGGTCCAGTTCAACAATTACAACGATCAAAATGATTTCGGGCGTTTTGTGGTAGAAGAACTGAAGAAGAAAACTTTGAACTTGAGAAAGACAATTCTTCAACATCACCCCTACTTGCATGCGAAGTTCAAACCCTCTAGTTAAACTTTTTCTGGTCAAAAAATAAGAAAATATAACAAAAATGACCATAAAATGGAGAGGGGTGGAGATGGAAAGTTTCGACCTTAGACAGGAAATCATCTCGCAACTAATTGAACCTACATGTGAAATTTCATTTTTCAGTCGCTTTTCGTTTGACCTGTAGAGGTGAGAAAAAGTCAAAAACCACTTTTTTTGCACTGCGACTCCTCGAAATATTCATTTGTTTTCAACCAAACTCTAATAACATCAATCCGCCGCCAAAAAAGCCATGTATGCTAATTTGGAACCAAATCGGACCCATAGCAATTGCTCGAGAGACGAAAATAAGAATTGTAGCTTAAACAGATATATAGATGTATATATAAACTACAGTTATTCGAAAAACCATCATAATCGTGTTCAGGAGGTCTCCAAACATGGGAAAAATGATATGCCCCCCATTTTTCTTCTAGTCATGCCTACCGTAATAGTCGAATTTTTCTTCGTAATAATCTAAGAATACTAACAGGAGTTCTGTCAGAGTACTATCATCGCCTCAACAAACACTTGAACACCCTAGACTTAGCAGATAGTGTGAGGACGAAACCTCTATCCACAATCTTTCGAAGTGCGAAACTCCAGTGCACTACACCTAGATGCGCTTGAAATAGAAGACGAAGATCTCTGGTAATTAAAGCTATCCCATATTCTAGACTTTTTAAAAGAAGTGGGATTGATGGATCATCTGTAAACACTAGGTTCTCCAGTATCGGGGCAAGAACTGGGGCACACAATAAATCCTTTGGGTCGCAGTGTGTACGAGACCCCAAATCTATATATACATACAGATACATCCCACTTTTTACTATTTGTTCTACCCATCTATCATCTGTTATTTTATCTGTAATATATCATTCTCTGAGCTTCAATTCTATGCTCAAATATATGTATAATATATTCTTAGAGTTCCAATAAATGATATTCAATTTTTGTACTCTAAAAAAATAATGAAAATCATCGTTTAAACATCGTTCTAACCTTAATGTATTGATTGGAGTTTTCCATATATTGATACGCCCATGCTTTGCTATTACCCACCCGAATACCATCACAAATTTCCGATTAAGCTATAATGAAATCTCATCCTGATTGATTCCTACAGTTGACGGACCACCTTATTACTAGGTAATCATTTTCTCTCAAGCGTGGTCGTTCAAGTATTCATATTGTATCGATCAACGCATTACGCCCCGTCTTTTCACACATCATTTTATCAATAAATAATTTAAAGGGAAAAATTCTAGGTATTCGAGTTTGTATTTGCAATGAGTGTTTCGTCCTGGTTGTTAGCTTTAGTTGTGCCATGAATGCTACCAGGATCGCGTTTTTTTCAACCTCCGATAGGCTATAACTAAAAGACAAGTTCATATAAAACAATAATTTTATTACCAAAAGATTGGTACACTTATGGTTACTTTTCGACATAATCACCGAAGATATTGAGACATTTGTCATATCTGTGGACAAGTTTTTCAATACCCTCTTCCAAGAAAGTTACCGCGAATGTAGACTAGCAATAGAGTACAAAAGAAACCTTGAAACTTCTGTAAATTCTGTAGACACAGCAGTAATGGTGAATCTGCGGTTCCATTTAACCATTCTGTCAACTCGTTGAACCAGATTATTTGAAACGACCTTGGCCCCCTTCATCATGCACATCATTACGGCCATCTTCAAACTTTCGACTCCATTCACGCTCAACACCATCACTCATGAAGTTTTCCCCATACACACGACTCATTCTCTGATGGATTTCTGCAACACTATGGCCTTCAACCCGTAGAAAACGAACCACACTGACGCCGACTGACGCTTGAATGTCAACAATGCGGAGTGTGTAGTGCAAGAGCTTCGCAGTCGCTTACAGCGCATGCCTCCATTCTTCTTCCCGCGTAGCGTCTGCACGGAGCGATCGGAGGTTGAAAAAAAGACGGCCTTCGTATAAATGGAAATAATCACTTTTTCAATCAAAAACAAATGTTTCTGAACCAATTAGGTGGTTATTTTTAGATTCATACTTTCGATTAAATTGGTAGTATGAGATTCGATGGAAATTGTTGTAATTATTACCATTTTATTTGTTTATTGAATCAGAATTAATCAATTATTAAATTAAAAAGAGTTGACTAGTGCTAAGGTGTCCTAGATTACCAGATATAATTCCTTATAATTTTTTCGTCCAAGTATTCTTAAAAAGTTGTTCATTTCGACGTGATATTTATTGACAAGAAATTATTACTTTTGTTATTTTTAAGATTAGTATTGCGATAACTGTTTTTTCAGTGAATCTTTTTCAATTATTTAATGAGAAAAACAAAGCACAATAAATGGTCTATATATTACGCTTATTTACTGGCATGTTCATAGAAGAATAGTGGACCGTCAAGAGCCTTTAAGCACATGGTTCTTCTGATAAGCCCGTCATGACCCACTTGACTCAACCTTTAAAAAGCAGATCAGGCGCTTTGACTACAACCTTAGGATATGATTCCTAACCAGCCGAAGAGAGAGAAACAGCTTGATTCCACTTCCGAATGAAGACCGCATGGTGAATAAAGTCCAGCAGCTGTTATTCTGCTGCACTGGGGCCTACTACAGGTGCAGTTTTATTGCTTTTAGAGCTAACTTGACCTCTTTACAGGCTTTACCTGGATGGAGGAGGGGTTTTCTTTTTTCTCTTTTTTTTCTCAGTATCACTGATGCAGCGATGTTTGCGCCGTGCCTTATCAAAAGCACCGATCGGAGCTTCGACATAGGTAGACACCGATGGTTTGGGGGTAGTGGAAGCAATGGACATGATTTGCTCAGAGTCCTTGGGAAGAAGAGGAGGATTTGTTATGATCCCTGCCCTTGCGGGGTCCTTGGAATTTAAAAAGATTTTCCACGACACCTGATTAGAACTCAGGTGCCATTCTTCTGCTATTTTTTGTGTGAATCACCTCCATATCACTATGGGCGGCTAAACTAAACTAAACTAAACACTAAACCCATTTGTCAAGTTTCTAGTTTATTCTCTTTATCGAGAATTCTCTTTCAAAACCTGTACAATTTCCAATATTCGCTAACATCCATAGGACGATTTTGTCCGGTCTTGTTAATACATTTCTTTCATTTTATCATCGCAGTCGTGTTTCGAACCAACATTAACAATTAAAAGAAATGATGGAGTCCTCAACATCTGGATAGAACACGCAATTAGTAGTCTGCATATTCGCTATTATTGCAGAAAAATTAGCTAAATTGCGTTAAGATTTATCACTATATCTACCTTATCTGGTTTCTTCTAATTACAAGTACTTTCTGTTCACAAACTTGAAAAAGTCTCTTGATTGACAGCGATTTAAGACATATGAAGAGGTGATATCAGACACTCAAGTGAATTTTAAGATAGAAAGTCAGTTTTTGGTTTTCAGAAACTGATGGTTTGATTAGTTTAAACGTGGTGAAATGCGTCATAGCGATTTTTTCCTGTTCTTGGCCAAGAAACCAAAAAAAAAATTATAAATTCCCTTAAAAATAAAAAAAACAAACCGAGAAGAGTCGTTTTTACTTACAAGCTTTCTTTTCGTTTTCTTTTTGTCAAAATCTCCCATCAGAAATAGTTAGGCAAACACAACTCAACGCAATCACCCAGCCATGCAGAGGAGCTATTGCAATATCAGGGCTTACTCTAACAAACCCCTCTTCTTACAAAAATCCCCTCATCCTCCCAAATTTAACCAACGAATCTCTCTCTTATTGTACAACCATAGTAATCGTTGTTTTGCCTTCAAAGGTAACTACTTTAAATAATACAATCGAATTCTATTGAAAAAAAAAAAAGATTTCGTGTTAACCTATGAACGTTTTAGTTCACCCTGTTAACTGTTGTCAATTTCAAAAAGATTAGAAGGTTTTATGTACCTCAAAATTGTGTCTCGAGAATTCGGATACAAAAGACGAAGCATAGTGAGGAAATGAATGTAAAAATATGAAAATTCAATCAATAAGTAAGTTTTGTAAGTATTGTCTTTATTATTATGAATTACGCACTACTTTGAATATTTCGAATTCCAATAATATGTCGTCTACCTCTGGAAACAAAAAGTTCAATATCCGGTTGATGATGATATCCATTTGTTTGTTGGCCGGGTCGGTAGAAAAACTTGTATTACCTTTTTTGTAAATACTTGAAATTGTTGGTCGAAAATCAATTAACAAGTTTACATCTCGTTTGTGAACTATTATGAACCGAACGCAAAATTATTTGTGAAGTTGTTATTAATAAAATTATATTTTAAATTGGTCATTGTATGTGTTTCCCACATTATAGAAAGTTACTCATACAAAGATAAACATACATTGTAAATATAAGTACATAATGAAACCCGAGCGTAGGTATCATATAATATGTACCGCTAACCTACTATATAGGGTGATTCATCAACTTGAAACTGAATTCCACAAGTCAACTCAAAAAATGTATCATTTTTGTATATCATAATTTTGTATTAATAGTAAGACAATTTACTTGATGATGTCTCATAAGTAAAGTTGGTTTTTATACGGTGTGGAACAG
Source organism: Diorhabda sublineata (assembly GCF_026230105.1). Lineage (NCBI taxonomy): Eukaryota > Metazoa > Arthropoda > Insecta > Coleoptera > Chrysomelidae > Diorhabda > Diorhabda sublineata. The sequence continues at coordinate 6,690,411 of NC_079475.1, read as the reverse complement.
CCAAATGGAATAAATGAGAGCGTGTTTGAAAAAACAGCTTGGACACGTCAATTTGTATTAACGCACATTTAAAAATTTTTAAAAAATTTCTCTTGAATAACAAAAATAAAGCTTATAAAAAATAAAGACACTCATACTTAAAGGACCTCTGTAAATTCAATAATAACTGAGTTATTGCTCGTTGAAGGATGGCTATTTTTGTGAAACCCCGAAATTGGTAGCTTTTAACCTCAAATAACTTGAAATGGATACAATTTTTGGAAAAAACCTAGAAGATATTTTCCAAAGCAAATAGAAAAACCTTCAAAAGTCTTTTACATAAGAGTTTACTGAGTTATAACAAAAATAAAGTTTGTTCCTTTATCTTTTTTCATAAAATATAATAATTATACCTCTAACATAACTACCCTAATTAAAATTAATCGTAATCCACTTGCAATTAATTTTATTTATATATTATTGATATATCCATGTGATCCAGTTTTTGAATGCTTATTTTAGAAAAAAAATGATTGATTAAATTGAACACTGCATTTCCGTAATCTTGAAAAAGAATAAACTAAAAACTAATCATCTTATGAGAAAATGTTTCAACTATTGATTGTAGGGTTTTTTTATCAAAAATTTTGAACATTTTTGATTCTGTATATAATAAAAATTGAAGGAGAAACGTAAAGCATACAATCGAGCAACAACTGGCGCGAACGAGAAGAGGAAGAAAATAATAGTGATGATGAAATATAATTATTGGATGAATTCGTCTACTTTCGCCTTCTTCGTATTGAATATGGCGAAAATATCATCCACATACCTGTATCATACCCTGGGAAAATACTGAAACTCTTGACTGATTTGCAAAATGACGCACGGCACTCATACCAAATTAAGAAATGAAAACTAATGTTTACTCCCCGTATAAAATTTGGTAAACATCTAATAAACCGTCAGTCCACGTGGAATAATCATCTTCACTGTTTATCAATAAAAACATCGATTCGTACACATAACTGCATTTCTATTGGCCGAAGCCGTATGTACACAATTTCTTCAAAATATTCCTGCCATAACTTCGAGATAAGCATTGGCGTGGTGTGATTAATTTAATTCATAAATTTCTCTAAATAAATAAAAATATGGCGTTCTTTTAGACCATGGGCGATTGAAGACAATGAAACGATATACAAATATAGTAAGTTATTTTAAATAAATTCGAATGTTTGAAAAAGGAAAATAATCAGCAATCTGATAATGCAAAAATTGCTGAATTAACTAGAATAAATACATTGTGAAAAAAGTGAAGAGAGTTAAATTATCACATACGTTGCACGCAGTAACGCCATCTCTAGTCGAGTAGCCGAACAATTCCTTTTTTTTTAAATAATTTTAAATTATCTTACCTTTTTTTAAATTAATACTTGACTCATAGTGGACGAAAATTTAATTTTCGCACTTATGAGTTTTACCTCCCAACGATATTTCATAAAATATAATTTTTTTATAATCTTTTTATTTACAGAGAGAAATGCTTCACAAATATTTTGTAATCAGAGAAAAACAATAAACAAATATAATATCATACAGTATAATACACCAAAAATCTTATACACATTTTTTCAGGTCAAAATTACTCGGAGAGTCCATTCTTCATCGCTTGTATCATCTATACAAGGCTCTGGAGCTCTTTCATCTGAAGTTTCTAGAAACGGTATATTTCTTTACCACTGCTGGACTTCCTTTGCAATGACTTTTTTGTCACAAAGTTGGATCAAGTCTTTTTCCTTTGCTTTATTTAACTTTAATTGGACACTATAGGCAGGGGCGGGAGCTTGGAAACAGTTGTCATTGCTTCGTGGTCTTCCACGTATTGATGAGCTATTAATATCTAAGGCCTTGTAGTCGTCTTTGTGACTGTACTTATAAAATATTTTGTTTCGTTTTGTTCTCAAAAATTTGATTTATTATCTTAGAACTGAGGTTTCCTAAATCTAAGAAATCTGTATACTTCAGCTCAAAGCATTTGTAGGGTGTCGTATTTTTTCCTGTTCTGGCTCCTTCAAATATTCGTTTATAATCATTCATCAGAAATATCTCTTGATTTTCATTTTCCTTTCTATTGTGGAATGAATAGAATCACATTCCATGTAAGAATGGCCGGATTCCAAAAATTTATGTTCAATCGCCTCTAAATGGCTTGATTTTACAACGGTATAAATAAGAGCAGTGACGACTTGCTGTTTGCGATTTTCGCCTGAGCAGGTGTCAGAAAATAAGGAGATTTCTTTTATCCCAGGGGGTAGCATGGATATAAATTTCATTATAATAGATCCAATTTCATTAGATCCTCTTTTCCCATTTATTTCATTCCAAAAGAAACAACTTCATTCTTTGTTTTTGCTTTCAAAGAAAGTCAAGTTTTACACCGAAATTTTTAGGCTATAATAAAATTGGGAAACCGCAGATATTGGGAGCTGCATTACTTTTTGCAGATCAAATGTAAAGGTTTGAAAGCTGCTATCAAATTTTGCACGCTCTTTGTCCTTACTTTTGGCTTCTTGGCAAACTGTTTTTCTTTCTATGTGAGCATTGTAGGATTCCTCCCGATCTTCACCTAAACGGTTTTTTTAGCAAGATTGTATTTGCTGCATAACATGCATTGATCTTTTTTGGGCACAAAAAAGGAATAATTAAATTCTGTACAAAAGATTTTTCTATACCGATGGATGCTAACAGTATTTATATTTTTGATTTTACACCATTCTTTGTAAAGTCTGTATATGGAGAAAATATTTAAATCGCTAGATAAATACTTTTTCTCACTATTTTTTCTGGTGTAGTGAGATTCCATAGTAGGGAATTCCAAGAATTTATGTGTTCTTTGACATAATTTCAATAGGCTGGGTTTTGTTGGGTGGAGGCTTTCTTCCCCTTTTGTCTATCCCGCCAAATGTCCCTGAAGGTGTGATAGCGGAAAGTGCTTTATTAGTGGGACCATTGGAAATACAAAGAGTTGGTTGAAAAAATGAGCTGCAAACCCTGAACTCCCCTTTGCTATTTTTGAGAAAATATTGCCTTGATTCACTTCGAGTCTTAGAAGCTTTTACAAATCTTCTAGACATCAAGAGTTGAATTTGAAAGAGAAGGTACATACTCTGACCCAGAATCTAAGAGCAGGTTATCTATTTCGTCTTCATTAAGGATAATGTTTTCCTAAATTTAAAAAATAACAACCGCGACTGAGCATTTTTAAGTGATTACAATGCACTTTTAACGAACAAAATAAACACAACAATGTTTTTATTGGGATAACCCATAACTCACTTGTAGTTAACAGGTTGAATTGGATAAAGAGAGATATGTAGTTCCAAAGAAAACTGCTAGGGGGAAATTCACCAAGTGCCATAACCTACAGAAACCATGTAATGGTAAAACTCATCAAGTGACTTTGATGAACTTTAACTTTTACGAAACTTCTCAAATAGTTAAATAGTGAATTTTCTCATTCTCTAATTTGCATTTATAACAGTTATATTCACTTAGTGACTTTTTATACTTATTGGAAATGATTACATCAACACACAATGACTTTTTTTCGAATTTGGAAAAAATTGCACTTAGTGACTTTTACCTCCAAGCAGACGATATAAACGACGCGTGACCGCGCTTATGGCAGTATTGTTTCATGCAAACTAAAAGCGAATAAAAAGTGGTGAACAAATAGTAAAGAGAATTAAGTGTACTGTGTAAGTGAGTAATTTTAGTGCAATTCGGTGATTGTGTTAAGGATAGATGTGTGAATGTCGTAAAATGGAGGGGAAAAGAAAAAGGGTGAAAACTTGAAGGTATGGACTACTTCCAACCAAACCTCTCCAAAACTAAATCCTGGCTACGCCCGTGCAATTGTAAAGCAATTAAATTGTCTTCAATATGTGTAAATGGGATATTGTTTGTTATTAATATGCATAGTTTCTGTATATCTCAACATTGGGGTTTTAAAGTTAATTCAACTATTAAGTTAAACCACTTAACAGAGACGTGGAGAACTTCATCCAAATTATAAGAAGAAAGTTCTACTGAATATATTATAGGTAAGTACTAGCTGCTATTAGAAGAAAATTTATGCTAATAGCTATAATATGACCATGATTTGCATCTTAAGTGATTTCTGTTTTATTCTATATAAAGTTTTAGTATTTATTATTAAAAAAATTCGTGCCAGTTATTGTATAAAAATTCAAAATCGAGAATTATATATTTAACTTCCGAAAATTCGATTTTAATAACTTTATTAATACAAAAAAACACAGTTCTTAATTTTATAAGCGAATGAACTTAATTAATTTCATGATGCAATAAACTAACATTCATTGAAAAGTGTTTCCAACAATCTTATTTTATAGTAAAATAAACGCAGACACATGTTTATAAAATATGATGTTTTTACTTCTTAATTTTTAGAATAATCTAGATTTTTCTTCTAAGAATAAAAAATAACGGAGGAATTTTCAGATCCTGTTCAGTGGTTTCTCTTCTTTCTTCAAGTTAATTTATTTCCTTCTTTTTTTCTTCAATTTATTGAATTAACCAAAATATTTAAACAAGTACACAAATTATTATATTATTGAACATAATCCAATTGACACATGGTTTCTCAAAGTCTATTTTACTCAAATTTGATGATTTATAGATTTGATTGTTTATAAACTTTAAATCTAATTTGCAAGAATTATCGATTTTCCTTTCGTAATTTGTATATTAGTTGAAAAAATTTTCCATTTGAATACTGCAATTTCTTGGGATTTTAATAACTGATGGATGTTTTATTTCTAGATAACGATCTGGTACATTTGGATAACATTTTATTGTTGAAATTTGGAATTACTGAAATTTCACTATTTGTCACTTGTTCAACTATAGTTTCCTGAAGATTCACAACACTAACGAAACAGTTTGAAAGAGAGCGGTCATTTAACAGTTCTATTGTCTTTAAATTTTTTTGCAATATTTTTCTTCTAAAAGGGGACATTCTTCGTTAATCAAAATTACTGGATTCTTGACCAAGTAAGGTTGGGAAGGAATAAATATTTTTTTTATTTTTGATAACAGGATACAAGTGGAAAAATTCAGAGGTTTGGGATTTTAATATTGGTAAATGAGTAGCAAAGATTATCTTCGATTTGGAAAAGGTTACTTGAAATCCCAGAAAGAATTGGAATATTATTAAATTTTGGAATTTGCCCTTCTCTATAAATAGTATTTAGATTTCTTGACTGGAAATTACTGAACTATGGATTGTATTTAATTTGGAAAGTGTAACTGTGTTTTCAATATTATTAATCAGTGTAGTTAAATTTTGATTATTCAGATTAATTCGTGAATTTGTACTATAAAATGTCATGAAATGAAAATGAACTTACATAGTATAAGGAAGTTTTTCGGAAAATTTAGGCTCTTAATATCTATGAATAACAAAAAGCAAGCGTTACATTTTTCATACTACACTGAACTTAAAAAATCGACATCTTTTTTTTTAAATCGGGATTAAAGGCTGGATTTTCCTGAAAAGCTCACTAAAACTATCTACTTTTGGACTTGTACATGTAGATATGGAGATAATTAGAAACTTTGTCACTAAACTTTTTTATTTTAATGTACGAAGTTGAGTTGAAGAATATGCTATTAAATTTTCATAAAGAAATTTTTATTTTTCGCTGATTTGTCGCGAGTTGAATGCAAAAAAAGATGTTTAGGAAAAAATGATATAAACCAATTTTAGCTATTAGTACGAATCTCGTCAGTTTTTCGTGTTTCTAAATGTCTTATTGGGGGTTTTCCGCTAGCCTAATCCTCTGGTATCCAATAATTGTAAAGTTTACCCTAATTTTCTTTTTCCTGGACTAATTTTTGTAACACAAAATGTTAATTTGTAGGAAATTATTGATTATCTTATTGAAAACAGTGGCATTATTTGTATCAATTTTGAATTTTCGATAAAATGTTTTATCTCCGCCACTGATTTTCACCTTCCGCTTTGGTGAGTAGGTAAATCTGTTAATAATTCCCACGTAGCCTGGATGATCGTGGTAGTGGATCCCAAATCAAAATAGGGAAATGAACTACTACTCTGTGGAAATATATGTAATTATGAAAAGCGACGATGGCGCGATGCTTGTTTCCGGTGTCTGGCGATTCCAGAAGCCGGCGGCTGTACGGTTTCACGCCCGAAATTCGTACATTTTTCGAAATCTATAATGGAATGTTGTATAATCAAATATATTAACTAAAAGCGACTGAGGTTTAAAAATTCTCGTCAACGAAATTTAATCAAAAGTCAATTAAAGAACGTTCTGGAAATATTTGAGGGTTAAAAATTTGTTTGAAACGTTTATATTTAAATTCCTATGTTCAGTTTGATCCTAACCTAACCTAACATAACCTAAAAAATTGTGAATCACGCTACTCATGCGTACATATCTTTTTACCTTCTTCCACACGTTCCTCGTCTATCTCAGCGATTCGCAGGACAAACTTTTAATCTGTAATATTCTGAACCATCTTCGATCATCCCATCGAACAACCAGTGTTCCTCAACAACTCGGCCTTTATGGAACTTGCACCTGCCAAATTCAGCACCATAATACCTGGGGCGCCAATTTTTCCCCTCTGACACTACTGACTGAGTTACTGCTGTTATATTTTCTCTACAGTAACTGTACCAATCAGCCACTGTTTCTGGAGATGATTTACGCGACCTTTTTATTGTAGTACTGTATATCAAACTGTAGGTGCGTCTTTGAATTCTTTACACCATTTGAGCACATGTTAAACGTTCCCCACACACCTCACACTCGCCTATGGCTTAAAATTAGGGCGTCAAATTAATGGAATAAGCATAGAAATATAATAAAAGGTTTTAGAAGAACTATCGTTTTGGTTGATAATAATGTCATTGAAAATATATAAGTTTGATTTCACTGGTTAAATTGATTTTATTTGGAAATATTTGGAAATATTTGGCTGGAAAGTTATAAGAATCATCTGCCAGCTTTTATGGAATTCTTTTCTTTTGATACTTTTTGCCGGAAAGAAATCCAGATGAGAGTCCAGCATATGTATTTTTGAGGACATATTACACTTCGAAGCATTGTAATTGTCCGATTTATAGTTTCAATTTTGGACAACTTTTACAAAACATTACTCAGTTAAGTTTTATCTGATCATTTAGCTTTTCTTTCGAAGCTCTTATTCTTCATCAGTTACCGTATTTGTAACCTTACAAATATTTTCTCTTTAGTATTTATCTTCCTGAGTTTGAGGAATTTCTCTTTCAGATTTAGAGCTTCACTGCTATCTATAACAACCAGCACTGAATGAAGAATATATCCATTATGCAGCAATACAACTTTCGAACTATCATTGGTATTGAAAACGAGTTCTTGATTAGCTTATTCTTATAGCAGACTCACAAATATGTGACCCGAATTCTTTCTTGATTCCTCACAGGAAACCCAAAATAATCTAAATAGCACAGTTCAATTGATAATATGAAATTTCGAACTAAGATGTAAAAGTTGATTCTTTAGTTATCAAAAAAGACACGTATATGAGTCAGAATTAGATATGTAGCTGTTAAGATTGACGCATTATAAATTGTTAATGAGGGTACACCAACTTAAATAAAAATCATTGAAAAGTTTTTGTGATAATAACAGTGTTTTCAATAAACCGACACGAATTAAAATGAAAATTCTCCACAACATATATTAAATCTATTTGGAATTGTTGGACATCTCAAGTTTGAGTAAATCTAAAAGTTTTCTTTGAGGGAAAGAATGAGGGCAAACAAACTAAGAAGATCAACATCCGGGTGTCCTGTGAAATCTTATATATCTCGCTTTTTTAGTAATTAGAAGACTCGAAAATGTCAAGTTCTTTTTGTCTATGAAACAAAACAAGAATCAACGAAATGGAATAAATTCCAACAAAAAAACTATTGTTGTAAAAAGATTGTAGAAATCAAATGGATTAATTTTTTTTATTCAATCTGTTAGAAAAAAAGAAAAGAAAGAAAAATTGTAACTGCGAAATTTTTTTGAAAAAAAAGTGGTTTTAAAGACGCAATATTCAACTGTAAAGATGGAAGAAGTGATTAAGAAACTGTACAAATTCGCGAGTAAAAAAAAGACCCAATGGATATTAATTGAATATAAAAAGCTATCACAAATCTTTTAAATAAACATAGTATCTCATTTTAGTAGTAATTATGAATTGAATAAACCTTTAATCTAATAACGACACGATAGTTTTAAAACTATTCAAAAATACATTGTTTTCTCATATATTATTTTCTTAATCCGATATCTACGTATTAGAGGTGTTGCGCCCCAAAGGTTGTCGAAGGTTTTAACCCGCTATTATTTTACATTCAGAGTCTCTATTTTTAATTCTAATTTGTTTAAAAGTCTTTGAGATGCTCTAGTCCACCTCAATAACTGTAAGATGCTATTATCTTAAATTAGAAACCTGTACTCCCTTCTTTTTGGCTTTGAAACGCTGGTAGTCAATTATCCTAAATTAAGAATCTCTACTTCTAGTGCTGGTCCAACTCAACGACTTCGCAGCACTTTTATGCTACATTTAGAGTTTTAATTTCAGCTTTGATTAACCGCATATGCTTTGAGATAGTATTTACCAACTCTCTATGTATTTTTTAACTTACTTATGATAGTATTATCCCATATTGGGAACGTTTAAAATCAGTTCCTGTCGGACTCACGGCTGTAACACTTCAATATTCCAAAATAAGAACCTAAACTTCCATATCACGATTCTAAATTAAGGAACTCTACATTTAATTATAGTTCATTTCGACGTTTTTAAGATACTATTATCCTATATTCAGAGCCTCTATGTTCAACTTAAATCTGCCTCGATGGCTCAAAGACGCTAGTTTACATTTAGAACCTCTAAAGTAATCTATGGTTCGCCTTAACGACTTCAAATCGCTATTATTTAATAGCTCTAGTTGTAGCTCTGTTCTATGTTAATGCCTTAGGACCTTACTACCCTAAATTAAGAACCTCTATTTCCATCTTTTAATTGTTGTGAAAGCTACCATCTTGCTATACTCAATTGACAGCTTCTACTTATAGTTATTATTCACTATTCTGATCTTGTCTGCCTCAACGGCTTTGAGACATGATTATCCTTAAATAAGAACCTCTACTTCCATATTCTAACGATTTTAAAGTAGATCTAGAACTCAACGGCTTTATCTTGTTATTTAGAACTCTCTACCCTATGGTCTGGTCCATCTCAACGACTTCCAGACGCTTACATTCTATATTTATAACCTCTACTTCCGGTCTTTGTCCGCCTCAACGATTTAGGCTGAATATTTGATACTATTCTTTTCAGATAAGTGTGGCAACACTGCATGATATTTTATCGTATTTTGTTGACATCTAGCCGTTCTCTTGAAACCTTTTCAGATTTTTTTTCTCTGAAAGATTACCGGAAATCAATTCTACCCAATATAGTTCGCTAATCTCGAAGTGTCGGATAACTGAGGTCTCTAAATCAACATCGATCCGATTAAAGCCTTCATAGTCCAAACACAAACAACCGAATCGCACTCAATCAAGAGTTTCTCTAGAGGATCGGGTAATTAGTAAGTTGATGCCTTGAAGATATTTTCAAAGTGACTTTCACAGTTTGTCGTTTGATAGTATATTGTTAAGAAAAGTTTTGGGATAGAAGTCAAGTTTTACTACGGAATTGGCAAAGTTTTTTCAAATTAGTAGTGCCATAAAAAGAAGTGTGGAAATATAAAAGGTCCTGTTTATTAAAGACATAAAACGTACACATCATTTTTTATATCTAGAAAGTTTTTAGGAGGCGCTATTCAATCTCGAAAAGAGTTTAGCGATCAAAAAAATGCCTTGATTACCACCATTTTGTTTCACGACGCAAAACTACTAATATCTATATATAAAAAATTAAAAACTAAATTTATCAGCTCTGTTAATAGTTTAAATTATTTGCGACTATATTTCAATAGCTCAATTATACATTTAGAGTCTCTTTTTTCAGTTCTGAATTGTTTAAAAAACTTCAAGACGCTATTATCGTATATTTAGATCTTTTATTTTTAGCTTAAATTTGTCTCAATAACTGTAAGATGCTAAATTAAAAACCTCTACTACTATCTATGGTTTTTTTAACGTCCTTTATATGATATTATACTATGTTCAGAACATTTATGTTCATCTCCAGACGACCTCAACGGCTTTAAGACGCCACTGTGCTAAAGTAAAAACTTTTAAGACTATAAGTACAGAATTTGAGACTATTTAGAACCTATACTAAAATCTATGGTTTATATATAACTCAAAAGCAAAAAAAAACGGAGACTTAGAAATTATCCCACAAATGCTCTATGGAATTCACATTGGGAGATCGAGCAGGCCAATCCATAACTGTGATTCCCATTTGCATCAAGTATTCAGTAACAATTCTGGCAGTATGTGGACGAGCATGATCCTGCATTAAAATGGATTGCTCACCAGCAAATGGATCAATTGTGATCACAGCCTCTAGGAGGACGTACCTCCGCGTAGTCAGCACCTCATTATTTATGAAAATCAGTTCAGGGCGTGGAAATTAATTCCGCTCCAAATCATAACTGATCTCCTTTCAAAAGATGATGATTTACGAATGGTACATTGAGCAGTATCCCGGAGACACCGGAGTGCATCGTGAATGGTAGACTTCGCCTCCCCAAGCGTTTCGTCAATGTACCGAAAGCTCCGACCTTCTCTGACTAAAGCAACAGCTCGGGCTCTGTTAACATTTGAAACAACCATTATTCTGGACCAAAACAGAAAAAAACTTGTCTATGAATCACAGAAAAGGCTTAGTTAGTAAATTAAAGATGTTAAATGTGCGAAAAACTACTTACAGTTTAAAATAGGTCCGACAGGTAAATCAATTTCAAAACAAATAAATAGAATTTGATTTTTATCTAATTGTTTACTTATTCTAAAGGGACTAGTTTAAGAGATTTAGACCTTACATTCTCTTTAATAACTAGAATATCCACAAAAACATTTACATTGATGAAAATTAGCTTTTAATAAGAAAAATATGAAGTGTTGGGTATTTATATACATATTATCTTTTATAGATAATCATTTACTGAAAAACGTATCTTCCATATTCAATATTTTACTATGGGGGGTTTAAACAATTACATTTTTTATGTTAAGGTTACTTCTTGAGCTGCCACTGTTCCTAGTGATTTAGAATAGATTCGAACTGAAAAATACCTCTGCCCTTCTAGCGATACCCTCGACAACTTTGATAAATGGTTCAACGTTTATTTTTACGTGGTCAAGTGGAAAAATAATGGTGAGAGATGTCATTTTTTTCCAACCACGAAATACGTTGTTACCCGAATTTCTTCAGAGCAAAAAAATACCATGAACTATTACCAAAACCATTAATAAAATTTGTCGAAATGAAATTTATATCAATATAAATGAAATATGATGAATAGGTCCACGTGGATGAATTTGATTTTGCAATAACATAGAAATACCTAAGAACTAAATTATTTATCATAAAATAATAAAATTTAATAACTTTCGAGACCGCACACACCAACTAGAAAGGTTAACGTGACTTCGTGGGATCAGTAGCAATTTTTCATACTCTTATCGTTTTTAGCTGTTTTCATAGAACTGATACAACTTTTTTTTCTATCACACCCATTAAAAATAAATGTCAACGTGGAACCAGTATTTTAGCAAAGTAAACAACAGTAATTGGCTGAAAATGTACTTAAACATAGACTTTAGTCAATATGCACTCTTGCAGTCATAATATTCGTACACCACCTGTTTAATTTCATTATCGCTGTTAAATAGTTCATCCCTCAGCCCGGTCTTCAGCTTTGCAAACAAAAAATAGTCGGACGGTGCTAGATCAAGGCTATGAAGTCACATGGACATGGACAGTTCTGGAAAACGAAGCAACAGCCTTATTAAGTAATTTGTCGCGTTCCTTAAAGTCAATCAAAAGGATACCCTCGCAGTCCCAAAATATTGTAGATATCACTTTTTTGGTGCTTTTCATGAGCTTTTTTGGCACAAGCTGTTCTTTCTATTGCCACTTAAAAACATTTTACTCGACGCTAATTTTGCACTGTGCTGATAATTCGAGGCAACTACTAATCCTTAGAAACCCTGTTTTTGAAATACCGGTCTGTGCTGAAATTTCTTTTGTTTTTAAGCACTTAAAACAATTTCTACAACTAATTTAATGTTTTCTGGAGTAGTACGTAAAGATGGTTTCGAACGCACTCTATTTACTATATGAGGCCAAGAACTCATGTACAAGTATTTTAACTTTGTTCAATAGCAGATTTTTCAGTATATTATTTTTTTTTAATTTCAGTTCAACGTGCCTCGACAGCGCTGGTCTTTTTCACCCAAAAACAATCATATGATACATAAGTTAAATAAAGGACTCTTATATTTTCTTATACAGCTTGATGGCTTTAAAAAACTGTAGGATTTGTTTATTTCTGTCGGGAAGTTGAGGTTGGTTTTCATATCAAACTACTGGTAGAGAGGACTACTTCCTGACAACATCAAATAGCAGTGAGTAAGTTTTGTGTGATTGATGCGGAGTCTTCCTATTGTCACAGCTTTTTTTCTAACTCAAAAAGTTTAGGGACAGATGAGAAGTAGATGGGTGGATGTTATGTAAGGCTGTAGTACTTTTGCTCGCTGGCACGCTGAACTGGGATTTCAGGAGGATTCTTTCGGGCTTCTTTGGCATGGCGATCTGTAGATTCGTTTCCAGCGATTTCAGCGAACGATGAAAGCCAGATGAGAAAGACTGTTATATGTATACGCAAGAGCGATGAGAGTTTGGTAGATGTCGTGAATGTTTTGGACTATTGGATGGTCGGTGGATATGGTTGTAATTGACTGTATGGATGAAAGAGAAGTCAGTACATAAGGCGATATAGTTCAACAGTGTAAACATTACACGTCGAAGGTAACCGGAAAGAACTCATGACTTGGTTTCTAGTGACTGTGCAACCGACACCGGATTGAGCCATCCGTATAGATGGGAAGCCTCCATTTTCAGGAATGCTTTCTCTACAAGAATGCTAGTGGATGTTTATTGTAAATGGTAAGTGAGGTGTCTACTAGGGGAAATTTTTGGTCCAAGGAGGGAAAGAAGGCAAAGAAAGTTTGATTTTTTGGAGTAGAGGTGCGAGCAATTGAGGGATAGAATTTACAATTGTTAGTAGGTATGGTCGTGGTGGTGAGTAGCGAATGAACAGGATAGAAGGATTGGAAGATACTTTAGCAGCATATGACAGAAGAAGAGATTGTCGTCTTAAATATATTTGTGGCTCATTAGCTTCAACATTGACAATAGCAACGGGTCTGGAGCGAAAGGCACCAAGGCGTGTTGTGTACAGAGTTCAATAAGTAAGTTTTAGACTTATAGATCAAACAACCATAATCAAGCTTTGAGCGTATGAGAGTTTTGCAAACTCTTAGCAGTATAGTTTCGTTGGAGACCCATTGAAGGTGGCTGAGGGTTTTAATTATGTTTAGGTAGAGGGGAGTTATGAAGGAAAACGTATTTACCTTAGCAGTTAAGGACTGAACCTTGAGGGATGCCAGTATGTTGTGGATCAGAAAGGGGGAGCTTACCATTTGCAGAAACCCTGAAAATTCTACCAGTTAGGTTAATTATTAGAAACTAATAATTCTTATATAAAATCATCGGCATCGTTTCCATACATTTCTGTGCCAATGCTATCAATATAGTTATATTTTATCGTTGTATCCATTTTCTTAATAAGCATCACCTAGAAAATACTAATGCAATCTTTTCGTGAAATTATTTTCTGTAGTTTTCCGACATTTCTCCCAAAAAGGTTGCTTCGTTTGAAATGAATTGTCCTTAACATAGTTAGTACATTCGGACTTTAGTAGTTGATTACATCGTTGTGAGTTTTCAATACATGTCTGTAAACAATTATTATTTGCCTAAGATTTTAGCCACTTTAAAATTTAAAATTTAATATCATACGAATTTTGACTGAATAAAAAGCGGAATTGGAATACCAATACCTACAATTTTTTAAACTTTTCATTTCTAATCAAAAACGGATGAATAACTTTTTGAATGAGTCCCGTGTCTGCATCGTTGCGGTCGGCGTTCTACCAGTACAGCATTGTTTATTGGAATTGGTTGATTTTTGCGTATATTTTAAATGGTTCCGTAATTCAAGAGTCCCACCGACTGCGACGTATGATTTTCTTTGTGTTCAGTGCCCTAAAAGCGATCGTTATCTGTCGAGACAAGAATGCAAAAGTTTCCTAATCAGACTTGATCTCGCGACCGTTTAACTACAAGGCGACGACTTAACCACGAGACCGTTAACACATTTTTTTATTAATCGTTTAGCCACCTCCTTTTAATTAAATGATGTACAACCATCAAAAGCGAGAAAATATACGGAACTTTAAGTGAATACGTTGTTAAAGAGATACTGAAAATTTGATTAGAAAATTCCAAATAATAGTCTATTGAAATGTGAATATTTTTTAGAGCATTCAATTTTATTTATGGGACATGTAGGGGGGGTCAACATAAGCTAAACTGCAAGTTTGTGTGGTTGCCGCCCTTGTTCCCCGGTCGCCATCTTGGAAAAATGGGGCTAAACACGTTTTTCCTGGTATTTTGGAAACTACATATCTTAAAAAAATTTTGTGAAGACTCATTTTGTAGCAAGTCGCTTTGTCTAAAAGTATGTTTATGTGACTTTTTGGCATAAATTTAAAAAGTTATGAGCAAAAAAGTGAAAAAGTTTCATCAAAAATTCCCTTTTTGCGTATAAACTTTTTCTCTATTGATTTGCAGCGCTGTAACGGTTTTAAATGAATGAAATTTGAAAAAATAATTTTGATAATTTTATATTTACGCGGTCCCCTCGTTTTTTCGCTCTAGAAAATCGAAAAATCATCCGATTTCGATGAATTTTTTTTAAATATTCGTTTTTAAGGGCGGATATAATCGGTCATAACTTTTTTAAAAAGCACCAAACGAAGTTCGTATATTTTTTTTGTTAATCTACATAACAAAACGAATATTTTATGAAAAAAATTGAAAATCGCTGTTCAACGTGCAACCTTAGTAAGATACAATTTTTTTAACGGTGAAAATTTTTAATTTTTCAAAGTTAACTTGTAATATTGTACAGTTGATTACAATAAGTGATTTTAAGAATGTTTTTGTTCATATAACATTAAAGATTACTTGATAAAAAAGGTACAAACGATTATATGTGGGAAAAGGTTAATTTTAAGAGAAATTTTATTATTTTTAATTGTAAAAACTTGATAAATCAACATTTCTGTATAATTTTCTTTTCAATTTGTTCGTTTTTCTATGTAAATTATGGGAAAATATATAACATCTTCATTTGATTATTTGGAAAAAAGTTATAAACAATAATACGTGAATGAGTGCATTTTCATGAACATTTAAAACTCTGAAACCAATCATTTTCTTATTCCCATAATTTTATTCATAAATTCGCCGTAAAAACGAAAATTTAATAAAAACCACTGAAAAATGTTGATTTTTCGATTTTCTGGAGCCAAAAAACGAGGGGACCGCGAAAGTATAAAATTACCATAATTTTTTGGTGAAATCAATAGAGAAAAAGTTATTACACAAAAAAGGGAATTTTTAATGAAATTTTTTCACTTTTTTGCGCATAACTCTTTAAATTTTGAATTTATGAGAAGTCACATAAACATAATTGTAGGCAAAGCGATTTGCTACAAAATATATCTCCACAATTTTTTTGTAAGATTGATAATTTCCAAGATATCGAGAAAAACGTGTTCCACCCCTTTATCCATGATGACGGCCGGGGGACAAGGGCGGCAATCTACCAAACTTGGCTTGTATTGACCCCCTCCTATATATCCTATGAATAAATTTGCGTCCTCTAAAGAATGTTCAGCCTATGTAACATTTCACTGGATTAATAAATATACTTCCAAAGTTGAATCAATTTTTAAAACAAATTCTTTATAATAACGCTTAATTATTATCAATAATAAGTCCGTCCATGTTCGAATTAACAGATGTGTATTACGTACCTACGTTTCGTATACATTCGTGACCCGAAATAAATTGTTTTCTCGATCAAACCGGTAAATTGGTCACGAACCGAAAAGGTCGCGGGATTGCGATATCGCCGGCATTTTGTTGTAGTTAAAACCATCCAAAGCAGCTACGAAACATACCGGGTAATATTGCACGAAGACCAGGGTTCGATAATACTATTCCAATACAAAATTTAGAGTGTATACAATTTATCAGTTGAAGTAAAAATACTATAGTTGAGGTTTATAAATGACAATTTCAGTCTCAATACGGCGTTTTTTCATTGCTGTTCAAGTCTAACAAACAATAAAAGTAATTCTGTTTCTCAACAATAAAATTGGTTCAGCACTTCGCATGTCACAGGATTGCGTACGGCCCCAAGAAAGATCCTTAAATTTCTAGTGGGTTTTCTTTTGCATTTAACGATACAATATATATCCTCAAACAATTCTAGGCTGGACCAACTGGCCATACGAAAATCTAAAGGTAGAATAATTTTGATAGGCAGTGATCAAATTGTAACTACGACCGTTATTGATAGCTTGGAGGCCCACATCAATGATATAAAGCGGTGGTTCGGCAACTCCAAGCCATCCGAGTGAACAGGAGGATAGAGACCCCTGACATGAGAAAAGCTGAGGTACATAAAGATGGGTGCTCTGCCTGCCTCTCTTACTAATCAACTTCTCCACTAAAATAGGCGCTAAATTCGACTGGTTACTTCTAGTTCTTCTAAGATGCTATCTCCACATTATGGGCAACATGGACGACTCGGAGCACCGCAGGTACATGGAGAAGGAGGAGACTGTAACCACTTCACCTGTGAGTTCCCAAAACTCACACGGGCACGGTTCCAACTCTTAGGCAGACATTATAACTTGCATTGAGCAAAAGTTTTTAAGCAAAGCGCCTGAATGGATTTTCAAAGGATATCAGCCTTGGCAATTTCAAGTGAGGCACGATACGACTATCAAAAGTTTATGTGCTATGATATTTATGTACGATATAACTATTTTGAGGTTATATTCATATGTTTATATTCATGTTTATGATGGAATATAACTTATTCGGTTGGTATTAAAGTGCAAAATAGCTTTTCTCATAAATTTGTCGTGTTGTCTTTTCAATCTCGCTCTCGATATGGAGTCTAGACGATATTTTAACAAGTAGTAAATTAGCAAATGATACTGGGTTTTGCAGATGACTTGGCTTTTGCCAGATGCACACACGTAGCAGCAAACTTCTTTCATGCTTAGAACCCAAGCAGTAGTGCTAGCGTGACCCGAAGATGATACATCACCTAACCAAATAAAACGGTATCTACTCAGTTTTGGCTGCTGCTCATCTCCGATAATTTTGAGCAGGAAAAAACTGAAAGAAATTTGAATATTTCGCCATTAATAGAAAAAGAGAAAGAATTTGTTCGAAGTATTATAAATTATGAACATGTAATCGCTTGTAATCATGTATAATTGTGATATACAATGAAATGTTGATTCGAGAAGTTAATAATCCACGTATTTCAATAGAATATCTTTTTTTACAATCAATTCAACCTAAAATTGAAAGAAGCTGAATCCACACACAAAAATATGGACAAATGGACAAACTATGAAGCACTAAACGTGTTCCAAGAGGTACTGTGAGTTAACCGATTCAATGAATAACCAGCAGTTTATAATTTACCCTACAGTTATCAGCTAGTTAGTTACCGGCTAGTACAAAAACGCTACAGTCCTTTCAAAAAAACTATGATCAAGAACTTAAAAATTCTGTGAATTAATTCAAAAAATAGAAAAAAATGATACAGAGTTTCATAAGTGACAGCAATTTTCATTCATATGTCTCAATTTAAACATCTCGGAACTTGTCTCAATTTCTATGAAGAATACAATTGCTTCAATTTCTTTAAATCATTCTCTCTTTGTTTATTGAAGACGTAGTGTGTTTTTATAATAAATAATATGAAGGGCGACAAATATTGATTGTTAAGATATGTTAAATATGCAGTGCGACAGTTTCTTGCATCTAAGCCCAAGCCCAAGCCCAAGATCTCAAAGAGCTTGCTGAACGTTGAATTAAACCCATAGAATACTAAGGGGAATACAGGATTTATTTTTGTATGAGGCACATTTTATATTTTTGAAAAAATAATTTGAGGCTATAGTTATATTTTGAATGTGTGTTTCTAAATTCATGCGACAAAAATCAGGACGTGATTGTTTGTATGAAATTAAGATGGATGGTGACTAAAATTGAGTTTTACTTTTTTTTTATAAAAATTCAGTGAAGTTAGAAATTTGCAATACTGTAATTTTCCAGCACTCGCAAAGAACTAATTACGGGTATTTTATCAATATTCCTGTTAAATTATACGGGGGGGAGTAATTAGCAACCATTACTTTATTTCATATTGAAACTTTTTTTCAAGATGAAATTTTTTCAAATAAAATTATAACTCGGAACAGTTGTTTTATTAAAAAACCAATAACTGCAAAGAAAAAAAAATAAACACCATAATTTATAACTTTTTTAATAAATTCAGTGGAAAACAGTAAAGATGTGAAATACGATTCATGCCCTTATAGTATTCCAGGAATATTGAAAATATACTCGTAGTTAATCCTTTACGGAATTTCAAATTTCTCGCATTCCTGAATTTTTAGAAAGAATAAATAAAATAAAAACTCAATATTAGTCATCATCTTTTAAGGGTGATAACTCGGAAAAGGTTGGGCAGAGGGAGCTTTATTATAGGAAAAACCCATCTTAATTTCATACGAGCAATCACCTCCACAATTTTGTCGCATGAATTCAGAAACATCATATATACTAGGAATTTTTTTTTTGAAATTTGAGTCTGATTAATATTTCTCTTAAATTTTGAAAACTTTTTAACTTTCATATCATTAGTCTTAGTGATAAATTAGGCAGGTTATTAACCGTCGTCCTAAACGTGATTAATTTCAATGTTTTATACACGAATTTCACTTTAGCAAACGAGAAAATGGCTTGAGAAAAGAACAGATTAAACCCGAGTTTCCTTCCATTACACGGCTCATACTTTCTCTAAATTATCTTAAACGGCGTTTGTTTTTCACTTTAAGTCCTTTTTATAGCGCGATCTACTATCAGTCATCGTGTTTACTGATAATCTGGGATCAAATTTAATGCGTTAATCAATTTCCTCGAATTATTTTCATTATTAGATCCGATGTTCACAATATATATCCAAGAAGCAAATGACGCGACGACGATGATATATTAAATACAAAATTGCTCTAAGAAGATTATTATGTTTGGTTACGAACTTATTCACGACATAGACCGTGAAGCCGATACTGTTCAATTATAATGGAAGTCTAAAATTTGGCAAACACAACGGTTTAAGTTTTAATACACGAAATTCAATGAACGGACTATGGGAAGGGTAGGTACACAAAGCAAGATGAGAATCTACTAAACTCATCTATACTCACGTAACAAAAGCCAAATCATCCAAACGCGAAAAACAACTAAGGAAGTGATCCTAAGATATTGATAATCGGAATATTAGTAAACTAGGAATTTAGAATTTGGTGAGTTGTGTTAAAGGTCATAAACAAGCTTATGTCGAAAGTATGCCAGAAAACACTTGGACAAAATGGCCGATAAAGCAGAAACCAAAACATGAAGACCAATTGACATGCTACCAAAAAGATGGTATGGGAGCTAAAGCTTAGCATCTCTAGTAGAAGGCTGAATTTTAGGAATTAAGCAATAAAAAGAATAATATTGATAAGATTTTTAGAAAACTGTTGAAACTGGATTGTTATTGATGACTTCCGACTGTTTTTCATATTAATTGACTATATATTTGAAACTATATAAAGTTCCAAAGGTGAGTATAAATATGGAATTTTCACTTCCGCTTTAAATCACAATTTCCATATATTTCAAACATTTTATCGTGTGGATGATTAAGATTGCATCCGCAAGATACAATTCTTTTATTCTCCTTTAGGGTCTACTGAATACACACAATTAATTCCACCAATAAAACTTTCCTTCTTTATATTTGAACGATTGTTTTTCTAAGCAGTTTAACTAAACTTCTTGGCGTTAAATCCTGGTAAAAATAAGATCCGAAATCTAGTGATTCGATTTTATCTTTTCTTGTGATTTTGAATCGTTTTTACGCGTCTGCACATACATTAGGATTCGTACAGGGAGATTAGACAAGAATGTAAGTTATATTTCCGAAACTAGTGTTCCCAATACATTACAATTTTAGTATTGTTTTTCAGTGTTTTGAAAACCAATATATAATATATCGATAGTGATAACACAAAAAGCTTTATCATGTTTTATTTGTTTATTATCTAACGAGTGATAATTTAAGTCATAATTCACGCAGCAGTTTCCAGCTTGAGCCACAAACGAGGTCAATCAAGCGTAGAGTTTTTTAGTGACGATGAGGGAGGAAATACTCATACACGTCTAAGAGTTATAACTCAATACTACATAATCAGACCTACCAACCAAAACCCTAATCACCTTAACTTATTGGAAACCTCTCGTTACTCCTGATTTAGTATAACTCCAAAATAGCCCATTTTCATCACATTGTTATAGTCCCTGGTCCCTTCCGTGCCTTGAAAGGCTTCTTTGTTTTGTGTTATTCTTTAACATTCTCTTTCCTTTCATATTATCTATTGATTTCTTTGTCTTTGAGCACTAGTAATACAGAGGTGCTTACAGCGTCCCTTATTTTCTTCCTTTCTATCATTTTTGTGATAATCGTCTCAGGAGTAAATTCCTCCACTTGTTATGAGAGTTAACATCTAAGTTGCATGTCAAAAGAAGATGTGTGGCTGAGTCTTCCTCCCCCAACATTGCTCATGCTTAAAGTGTCTCATATCTCCTTCCTTTTGATCATTTTTTTTCTTCTCAGGGATAAGTGCCCTCACTTGTTCTGCGAGATCATTCCTAAAGTGCACACTAAAAGAAGGTGTCCATCCTTCCAACATGACGTGCATCTCTCGACTCTACTATCATCATCAAAAAGAACCGGAAGTGTCCATGTCCTATAATAGTCACTTTATGCCCAGTCCTTCACGCTTCTGATTAGCCTGTGGATCCATCGTCCCCTAGTATCTCTGCTTTATCTATTATCAACCACATTTGACAAATATTTACTAAGCCTTCTAACTGCTGTTGAGGCCTTGTTCGAAATATTAAGCTGGGTATTCAACGTCACTCTTAAGTTACCTACTGAAGGTACTGTGATAATAAATTGAAAGTACTGCCTCCATCTTTTGGGTAGCCAGTGACGTCGACTTTGGCTCCATCCAATCCAATACACTACGCATAGTCTGATTCAGCAGTATCTGCAATTCCTCCATTATACGTGTGGTAATTTCCTAGTTTAGACAATCAATTCTAATTGTTTTGGATGCGTGTCTCTTAAATCTCTTTGTGTTTTTTTCAAAACTTTCATGATGTCTCGTTTCGATGTTTTATGTTCGTCGAATTGATCTTAACTTTTTCAAACAAATTCAAACGACTGTTAATAAATTTGATATCCTCGAGAAGTTGTTTTACGAGTGCGGGCATTACATATTCCCTTTATCCTTCACTTTCCTTTTACTTTCCGTTCTTTCACTTTCATCTTGATGTCTTTCGAAAATTCCACAGAATCGAATTTGATTTTGTGGTCTGACTATTTTTGTTGATAATCATGATAATAATTATATTCATTTCTCTATAATACCAATCAATTAATGATACAAGCATCGTTTGAAGATAGTTAGTAATATTTTCCATTTCAAAAAATGGAACTTTCAAAATAAATATGGATAAAAATTGAACCTCATAAGTTAGTGGAGAATTGTGAATTTCAACTAGTTATTCTTAATATGTGATTAAAGTTAGAATTAAATGGATCTAATCCAGCTTCAAACTTGAGCATACACTAGATTCTTGCTGAGTTTCGCTTCAAGAAAACCATTATTCACCCTACTACTCTCATTTCGACAACAATGAGTGATTACATTGTTTGTATGTTTGCTTACAAATATTGTTTGTTCCTTTATATTTCAGAATTCAATTTCTAACTCGAAATTCATCTACTCGACATTAAGACGTTAAAATCTATTTTTTTAAATTGAAAAAATTGTGCAAAGAACTTTTCATGGACCATTTTCAATATATGTGGAATTTCCCCTTGGAAATCTTCAAATTTACATATAAATAAATATGGCTTAAGTGGTTACGTGTAGGTAAATTGAAAAAGATCTTGTGATAGAAGATAGTAGTCTTTTGAGCAGCATTATCGAATTTATTTAAATAAAATTTATCAGTTATTCAAATTTCTCTTTTTCTGAAAATAAATTGGCAGAGGAATAGAGACTCTTAACATCCATGAACGCTGTGGCCGTGTGGTAAATCACTTCGTGGAGATCAATGAATCTTTTAATATAATCAATAAAAATATCTGTGGCTGGATGTACTCAACCTGAAAGTAGCAGAATTACCATTACCAGCAGAAACATATTGGATGGAATTGTAAGTTGAGGAATTCTGGAGTACACGGGAGTGATAATCAAAGCTACAATAACAACCTAACCTAAACAAAACTCATGTGTTAAATACTTCTGAAGTAAAAAATGAAAGCTTGTAGAAGCATGAACCGTTGTAAAATGTTTGGGAGTGCCACGACCAAAATAAGATTTTTGTCATGTTATGAGGATTTAATTCTATAGTTGTTGTATGCTTTTTGTTTGTCTATGTTAAGAGACAATATAAAAAAGAAGAGGAAGAAGATTGTGTTTTGTTGTTTTTTTCTATGCTTGATGCGTATTATTATCTTTATTATAACTTAGTAATAATGAATAAAGAGATAAATCCACAATAATTGAAGTTGTTAATCATAACAACATGGCGCAGTCAAGTCGCCGAAACTTTTAACAAATTTGAGCAAAATCTGGAAATACAACAACGAGTGATAAAAACAGCAAACCAGGCAAGGTGAAATTTGTTTTCTTAATTTGATAGGTGGAGAAGGGGTCGAAACACACTAAAGTTGACAGACGCCCAAAAAAGTTGCTATCAAGCACTTCTGGATGAACTGGAAGCTTTCGGCATTTCAAGAAAAATTGAAATATACGATACGTTTACGCTTTATATAAGATGGCAAAAAAATAGAGTGATTTAATCATTTCTATACAGATCTGAAAAGATTAACTCAAACATGTGAGTTTGGCACTGAATCAGATGAGGCCATTCATGTTAAAATAGTAAAGGAAACAAACAGATGAATGTAAAATTGTTCAACAAAGATAAACTAACTTTGAAATATGCTGCTAAGACATATGCAGAGCATACGAACTAGCCAAAAAACAAATTAAAACAGTAGAACAACAAATTCAGAGTAAAGTTGATGCTATCAAACAAACAAAACTTAAAAACAGAAAGCTCACTAATCAATGGTGTATCCACCATGGGTAGATGACCCATACGCTCTTTTGGTATGGACTCCTCAGAATCCAACCTGTGTAGGAGTTGATGAAAATGTAGAGCATGTATTCTGCAGCATGCTTCTTTATAACTGGGTTCAAATAAGGAGAGACTATATAAAGATTATCCCATTCGCGAACCAATATCTAACATAGGGTAAACAAAGGTCAGAGCTGGAGGAAATGTTAGTCGGTGTTTGCGCGTGATTTAGTTGACTAATCTTTTTAACCATATTCATATCTGTTTATTTCATTGCTTTAACCATCTACACATGAATTCATCTCTGCTTCATTCTGATTAAACATAGAATATTCAGCTATAAGTTTCAGTTGCGATTATTAAAATTAATTTCCAGGAGAAACAACGCGTAACGTATCAACTCCAAATAATCTAATTATATACAAAGTTTCGAGTAGCTTGCATTGTGTCGAGCTTAAATTTAAGCCGGTGACCTACTGTTTCTGGTAGTTATACCAAATTATGAAACCATGGTTGAGATAAAGTTGTAACTTCGGGTTTATTCAATATTCATTGTATCAAACCGAAGGATAAACTATAATTTGATGAAATAAATCCCCACACGTATATAAGGTGATACCTTAGAAGTCGACACAAAGTTTTATATTAGTTTTTTTAACAATATAAGGTGTGATATAGAAAATACGATGATTGAATTTGTATATCATTAAGTCGGGTTGCCACTTTCGCGAAAATGTATTCGGACGACTGGACGAAACGTTTCGGATTCCAGGTGAAAATTGCCCAAAATTTGTCAGAAACTATGATGCCTGATCCATTTTTGGGCGCGGTGTACGTTTACACGGTGAACTGTGAAGCACTTTGATATGCGATCGAAAACCGACTGGTGAAAGCTCACTTCGAAACATACTCGCGAAACAGTGAAAACCCGGATTTATATTCATTTCATTTTGTGCAATTCTGACTTAGGTGACTGTAGAATAGTTTTGTAACGAATACCCAGTGGATGGTGGTTTTGAACGTATTCTGGAGCAGTTTTGAGCAAAAATATAAAAACTGAGGTTGTAACATAAATGAAAACAAGTTGTCATCGTAGTTATGATATACAGTAAAAGCTCTTTATTCGCGGGGTATATGTTCCAAAAATATGCCCGAATAAAGAAACCATGAATACGGAATGGTAATTTATATGGGATTATGGGGGATACGTTCCTAGGTGACAAAATAGATAAATAAATACGTAAAAAACAAATATATAAAAAAATCAATTTTATTTAAGTTTTTGAACATTTTGATCAATTATCTTTAGGCTCAGGCTATGGTTTGTAGAATTTTGTAATTTTCTCTTGCTTGGCAGTTTTAAAAGCTCCTTCAAACATACGGAGCAGTCGCATTAGCAATTTGCCTCTTAAAAATAAGGCTTCTTTCCATAGACGGATCAATGTTCATAAAGATATCGCGAAGCTCATTTGCCATTCTTAAACCTTCACAAGATTTTTCAAATTAAATGTCACGTTTCTAGTGCTTGTTGAAGCCTCTTCTTCAATGGGCTGTGAATTTAATATTTTCTCCAATTCGGTTTCAGTCAAATCTTCAACTTGCGATTCAAGCAATTCCTGAATGTCACTTGATTCTATCTGCTCGAACCCCTCTCGTTCCATTCGCGATTTCGGCTATGTTTGGAGTCATAGTTTGAACTTGCACAGATTATTCATCATTTTCCGCTTAAAGGCCTGTATTATTCCTTGGTCCATAGGTTGAAGCGAAGTCGTCGTGTTGGGAGGTAAAAATGACACTTTTATATTTGGATGCATAGTTTCAAGTTTACGAGGACGACCTGGTGCATTGCCCAAAAGTAGAAGTGCTTTAAAGTCTAAATTCTGTTTTATTAAATAAGTTTCAACTTCGGAAACAAAACAATTCCGGAACCAGTCACAAAAAATAGCGCTTGTAACCTATGCTTTCTTATTAGCACGCCAAAACACTAGCAGGTTATCCTTGTTTTGATTTTTTAAAGCCCGAGGATTAAACGATCTGTAAAGCATCAGTGGCTTAATGACACAATCTCCAGATGGATTCGAACATAGCAGCAGTGTAACTCTATCCTTTGCTGCCATAAATCCAGGAGCAGACTTTTCGCTTTTAGAAATGAATGTTTTGTTTGGCATTCTCTTCCAAAACAGTGCAGTTTCGTCTTGCTCAGGTTTGTATCCTCCATCAGCTACTAGGTTTGCAAATTCTTCTGGATATCGCTCTGCTGCAGCAAAGCGACTTTTACCATAGAACGAAACAGCAATATTCAAAATATGTATATGTACTTCATCATTGAATAATAAGGTTGTATTCTGTTTATTTACATTCTAAAAAACACCGATTGTGGCGAAGGCGGCTTATGTCAAAGTCGTCAGCAATATCATTTAACAACATACTTTAGGCAAAGTTTTAATAAAATCTATTTTACTTTTATTATTATGTATGTACTTATAAGATCCGTGAATAAAGAAATTTTTAGCCGCGAATATAGGAATTTGATTACATTTTTTTACTCCGCGATTAGTGAAAACGCGAACAAGGAACTTTTACTGTATTAGGGGAAAGGAAGACAATTCTAAATAATAAATATTGAAGATGTTTCACCCAAAACGTATTCTATTATTTATCAATTAATACCTATGGTAAGAGATCGTTTTCAACGCGTTCTGGGGTAGTTTTGGAGAACTATTTGAAAATTAAGATTTTCATATAAAACAAATCGAATTTTGATACAAAAGGGGAGAGAAGGAAAGTTTTAAATAAAAAATACGAAAGAGTGGAGGGTGGTTTTCAATTAATTTTGGAAAAGTTTTGAATAAGTGTGTGAAATCTAAGGTCACAACATGGATGAATACAAAATATATATACACTAAAAGAGATACTGAGCTACGGAGAACAGGTGATTTCAAAACCGTGATCTACCAAATATTTGATACATCAATTACCCGTTAAACAATATGTTTTTGTAGCTGTTCTGACTAATTAGGGGAGCGCAAGGCAGTTGTGAACAAAAAATACGAAAGTAATACCATCTGTACTATATATTATTATTTGAAGAGTGGAGGGGTGGTTTTTTATGGGTTCTGATGTGGTGTTGACCAACTATGTGAAATATGAGGTCTTAACATGGATTAAAACACTAAAATCAGGAATACTAGGAACAAGCAACTTTTAAAATATATTGATATCAACAGCTAATGTTTCAAATATATAAAATATCTAAATTCCAATAAAAAAATTTCTATAAAGAATTGAAAGAAGTATTTTCGTTTGAGTCAATAAAATAAACGGTTCAGAAGAAATTTGAATATTTCTAATTAAATAAAAAAATAATGGACATTCTGTATATTTATATACAGAATATATATATATATATATATATATATATATATATATATATATATATATATATATATATGTACACATTTTCAATAGCCTTATTTAGTCTGGTTCAATTGCATTTGTTAATTGACAACTTTTTTAAATTGAAAGTTAACATGAAAATCCCGATGTTATTAAACTAAAACCCTAAAATTTTTTCTCTTAGTGAATTTATTCTTTATTGGTTAAAAAAAAAGTAACCGTTGCAATAATAGAAAAATTATTATTACCACATAAAAGTACT
The DNA here is from genome assembly GCF_026230105.1 of Diorhabda sublineata. Taxonomy (NCBI): domain Eukaryota; kingdom Metazoa; phylum Arthropoda; class Insecta; order Coleoptera; family Chrysomelidae; genus Diorhabda; species Diorhabda sublineata. The sequence goes on along the minus strand of NC_079475.1, from coordinate 6,663,071 downwards.
GGGAACTGATACTTGGAGGAGCCGAAGATGAGGAAGTAAAAGGTACTTCGAGACAGAAAAATACAGTAGAAACCCTAGATGATGAGAGACCGCCACTAAAAGGATCCAAAATTTTGCCGAAAAAAAAAATAATAAGAAATGTATATTATTGTTTATTGATTTATCCCAACACTACATGATTTTTTTAATTCTTCATATTTATATTTAATAACAATATTCTTTTGTGCTTTTGTGTCAGAGACGCAACGCGCGTGGAAGCCAGACAACTCATTTTTTTCTCTATTTTCAGGGCTTTGTTAAAATCATAAATCATTGATCTACAATTTCGGGAGTCCAAACTTTTTTTTTTAGCAAATTTACTGATCTTTTCAGTTCTTTCCCCAAATTACCAAAATTTCAAAAATTTCCGGAGATATTAAAAAAAAACCAAACTCCCATTTTTTTGCAGATAATTGTTTATAACTTTTGTTATTTTTTTCAGCGCTTTCTAGGTAAACAAAACAATTCGAATGACACCTTGATCGTAATTTTCGGAGATTACTGAACAATTTTACAAAAAATATTAGTAATATTGTAAAGACTAATTTAACTACCTAATCTGTTTTACACCGTTGTCGGATTCATAGAACATTATATTGTAAATTGGAAGGATTTTCGAGCATATAGTTACTTGTAATCTCTCTTTATTTTCTCTGTGACGCTTTTCATTCTTCTATCTATCCTATCCATTACAATCTGAATCCATTATTTTGTCCCAACAATCGATTGTTAAGGGTCTATTTCCTTCCAGACTCTTTTTTTTCTCCGTGACGCTTTTAGATCTTTTAGGAAACTTCTAGCTCCCTTGTTATTGAATAAATTAACATAATACGGTTTATTAATGAATTTTAAAAATAAATTGAAAAATTTATATATATATATATATATATATATATATATATATATATATATACAGGGTGCGGCAGCATAACTTCCTTTTTTCAAAAGTTAATAAAACTTATTGTATGAATCAGAAAATTTTTATTCGTTTTTTATAATACAGGCACATACATAAAGTTTTGTTTTACTGAGTTTTGAAGATCAAATCAGTTAGGTGACGTCCCCCATTCTCCATACACTGAGTAAACCGATTTCTGGCGTTTGTCATGACTCTTGCCAGCATATCAGGCGTTATGTTGGCAATTTCTTCCTGGATGTTCGTCTTCAAATCTTGTAGGGTCCTTGGACGGTTCACATACACACGGGATTTCAAAAAACCCTGTAAATTCCTGTAACATGTTTACATACCGGTGCGAATTCACTGTCACTGTGACTTCATTTTCCTCAAAGAACCAGGGACCAATAATTCCACGTGAGTAAATTGCACACCACACTGTGACTTTAGGTGAATGCAAAGGCCGTTGATGCAATTGTCGAGGATTGGTATCAGCCCAGTAGCGCATGTTTTGTTTGTTTACGGATCCACACAAATGAAAATGGGCTTCATCACTAAAAAAAACAATAGCGTCCTCAGGAACGACTTCCAGAAAAACCTCACACGCGTTCCTCCGAGAATTGAAGTCACGTTCAGAAAGTTCCTGCACAATTGCCATCTTGTATGGATGAAAATGAAGATCATCATGAAGTATTCTCCTCACAGAACGATCGGAAAGTCCAAGGGCAGACGCATGTTTGCGCGCAGAACGCCGTGGTGATCGCAACACTGAAGTTCTAACTAACTCAATGTTCTCCGGTGATCTAATGGGCCGAGGGACTCCAGTTCTTCGTCTTGTCACACTTGCAGTTTATCTGAACGTAGTGACCCACGTAACAATTGATTTCCGGTCCGAGACAGGGGCCAAGGGGGCTAAATTAAAGCGATTCCGAAAGGCGCGCTGGGTTGCGATCACAGAACATCCGCTCGAAAAGTAAACCTCAACGGCAAACGCACGCTCCTCACTGTTCCAACGCATGATGGCGACTGAACTGTGCCGGGACAAAACTTTATAGTCCCCCCTCTCGAACGAGACCACTAGCACTCCGTTACGACATCTACCGACTAAATGGCGAACTTTTTAAAAAAGGAAGTTATGCTGCCGCACCCTGTATATAACCCTTAACGATTTGAAAAAATAAAAAACGTGGTTTTGGGTCATACAAGATAAAATTTTTCGAAGCCAAATCCAAATTGACTCCAATTACGATTGATAAACTCTGATATAATTAGCCAACTTAATTTTGTCAACTATAAAAAAGTTTTTAATTATACTGAGAAAGTGGGAAAACTTCACTACCATGAATGAAAAACTCTAGAAGTTTTGATCGTTTTAATATTTTCATCCCTCAAAGTTTCCAGTTACTTCCGTGGTTGGATATTGATAAATGAATAAATTAATGAAATTTTCCCCTTAATTTTTATACCTTCTCCGTTAAAAATAGCCGCCCAAGGGCAAGTCATCACGGATCGAATTTAAGTTTATAAAAAAAATAGTCGGGTGAGAATGTGATCCAGATACATAATGAAAGAGGCATTTTGTCATAAATAATCGAACTTTAAGTAAATCATTTGAAAAATCCATCGCTTTTCCTATTATAGTCCATTTACACGTATTTCAAATCCAAGTTTTTCTATCTTTTCCATTGTCTAACTCTTCTATTTTTTCTTTGTCGTCCACCAAAATTGGACGTCGATTTTCTGGCAAGGCAGGACTCCAGTGAAGAAGATGTCAATGTCCAGTAATCCCCAAGTAGTTGGCAATGCCCTTTGGATTTACAATCATTATGAAAATTCTTCCAGGTTATTCTGGATTAGTTCTACTTTGTTGCAAGGCAGCATTGAGCCTGAGAACGAAACTTGTAGAGAAAATTTTTAACAAAACATTTTCGACCTGATACTTCCAAGGTATCGCGTTTCTGGTGGTTTTTCTGGATTGATGAAAACTCAATTTTGAAATGTTATTGCATTTTCGAGATAGCGCAGTTTTAGTGGTTGTATAGTATCTCAATTTTCAAAATTTCGGTGCAAATTTCTTGGATTGAGTGCTTCGTCTATTCTCTTCATTAATCCTTTGCCAAATCTCACTGGATATATTCTGCTTGATTATATCTTCTGATATTTGGTTCTTATGTCAAAAGCATTTTTAACAATTTCATCGATAGTTACACTGTAACTGTCACTTTTGCTTGCTCATCCCAAATCCCAAGTTATTTGCTTTAGATTTTTCTCCTACTTCATACTTTCCAAGTACCAGGTACCAGCATTGTTAGTAATTTAGGACAGTGTCTCGTGACAATTCATTTTGATATTTTTGATGGTATTGTACCCGGTTATCTGTATAGGTTGTTATGTTTTTTAACTTACCACTTCCCCACTACAATACGGCAGCCTTTGTTGAGATATCCTGTATCGAGTGTTTAATCCAAACGACTTCTGGATGTTGAGTTCCTTCAATTAACATGCTCCTGGTCCATCTTTTATTACAGAGCCAATATTTTTAATACAATTCCCGTACTCAAACTTTTCTAATACATTTGTTGCAACATGAAAACACGAGAAGTGACTGCATAATGATATGTAAAGTTTTGAAAATTCTTGTAGAGGCTTAGTGTAAATGAAATTAAACTGATCTGTAAGGAAAATTTCGAATGTCAATATTCGTCGAATCAAAATTTATAGACCCAGTAAGAACTGGGAAAGGGCAAAACTAGATAGTTAGTATGCGTCCTATCGCCCTTACGGTTTTAGTTAAAGGTAAATGGACGGAAATGAATGACGAAAGTTTACCTTCTAAGCGTGCTCCACGTATTAATAGTGATATTCGTAGTTTCATATGTTATTTCGTCTATACTAGGTTATGTAAATTTCCTTAGAATTAGATATAGATAGTAACTTATAAAATTATCTCTACAACTTGTAATTCTGTTAGTATCTAATGCTAAAGAAGCATAAGTATGAAACTTATTTATTCGTATATAATAATATATACTATTATATAATAATTCGTATGAACGATTTAAAAATGGAGAATAATCCGTTCAGAATGTTAGGATGGTCACATCAGTTTTTTAGATACTGTATATCTTGTCTAAAATTGAAAATATGAGGGTTATACCAATAATAATGTTCCCAATCAGTCATGGTCTCGAGGAAAGTCGAGGAATGCTAAATACGACAACAGTGCCGTGCGCACACTCAGTGTTCGCTTGTCAACCATTATGGATGTTACACCTAATTTCCCGTACTTAGTCCCTAGCGATTATCACCTTTTTCTTGGAGCTAAAGGGGCTCTTAGGTGTTGAACGCTTTAAAAGCGCCGATGAAGTCCTTGTAGAGGTCAGACGCTTCATCAACGGATTAGGGGAAAACTTCCCCAACTTAGGAATACCAAATCCTGAGAGTATGTTGAAAATAGGCAACGCTATTTAACTATATATAAATTAATAAAAATCAACAATGTTTTCTATTTGTAAAAATATGGGAAAGTTACTTTAGTTTTGGTTCACTCCTCGTATATTGACCCGCGCGCGGTCACTATTTTGATTTGGTAAAATTGGGAAACATCAAGTTTCATTATTTTTAATATATAAAATTTACAAAATTTTGACCAATTTACGGATTGAAAAAAATGTAATAAGGCATGAAATTCGCTGCAATTTGAAGTCTAAAATTTTGTTCTACGTACAGAAATGAAAGAGATATCAGCATAAAAACGCAAATTGCAACCACCCTAATTTCAATTAGAAATACTTAGAGACGTCACTTTCCCGGACTAATCGACTATTTGTAAGCTAGGAAAAAAATGTTGCAAAACATTTTGATATTTTTTTATGTGAACTTTTTTAATCCAGAGAAAAATCATACTTGAATTTGAGTGGCATTAAAAGATCGTTTTCATTGATCTGAATTTTAGTGCCTCTTGTTAAGAAAATTACATATATGTTTATAATATATAATATTTAGGCAAAATTTAATTTTAAATTTAGTATTCTACTTTCCACTTCAATTCGATTCTATTTAAAGTGGAAGAATCTCATTTTAAGATATTTTTCCCTTTCCACAAGCTACAATTAACAATTATTTTTAGTTTTGCCGGTGTTGTCATCTGTCAAAAGTTCATATTTATTATAGTCTAGGAAAGTAAAGTCTAAAAATGAACGTCACTTTATTTTTTTCGGAGATGGAATATTATGTCGCTGGACTATAAGTTCTAGTATAAATATTTTTTTCTACTACCGTGCGTAAGTATGTACTTTAGACACACTTTCGAGTGAGTAAAACTTCTCTTCACGCACTAGTGCATAAATAAAATTATTATTAAGGTCTAACGTAGTGGCTAGAGTATAAGGGTCACATCTGGGTGGTCCCAGGTTCAAATCGCACTCCTTAATATCAGTATTTTTAATAATTGAATTCGTCTGTTGTTTTGTTAATTTGTACTAATCTTGAATAAATATTCAAAATATTGATAAATATATGATATATTTTGATATAAAAAATATTGTATGTAATTCGTGTGTAAAGGCCTGTTTTCAACTCATATGATTAACTATATTCATATTCGCCGAAATTTACACAATTGTTACATAAATTAGTATTTGTAGAGTAAAGTAATTTTTCCATTAAAAATTCCATTCGCCCTTCAATCGAACATCCCTTGTACGTTATTTCACTGACCTTTAACAGACAAATAACATATTTCTAGAACCATTTTCTATTATCGGTATATCTGGCTCGAACATAACGACATTTCATTAAAATTTGACAACTCGAGCAACCGACAACGGCCCTCGGAATATTCTCCATCATTGCCAAAATCCATTCGTATTAGCCACCGGGAAACTTCATTCCAATCTAATCTCGAAATCCGTGACAAGATTAATAAAAAAGAAATGATGAAAAGCGACGACAGTGTCGTCAATATTTCCAAAGAAATAATATTTTTCGTATAACATTAGAAAATGTTTCCAGTGTATTATTCCATTGGTTTTGTTTCTATGAATATGTTTAATGAATAAAAATACATTTTTCTCTTTCTTATATTGTAAACAATGCATTTTGACACTATTATGAAGGACGGAAATATAGTTCTTCCATTATCTCCAAACCGTTAGTCCACGTGGATTCATCATCTCCACTGTTTACCAATGAAAACATCTAATCGTAAACTTAAATGCATTTCTATTGGCCGAAGCTGTCGAAAGGCGTATGCACCCAATTTCTTCGGAATATTCCTGCCAAAAAGTTTGCGATAAGCAGTAACTGCGCTTATCAATAATAAAGATTTAGATAAACAAACACAGCAAGTTATTTTGAATATAATCGAAAAGATTAGGAATTGCTGAATTAACTAGAGTAAATTATTTTTCCATTTAACGAGGAGTCATGAAAAGGGTTGCTGTGGATCATTCATAAAAACGAAAAACGTGAAAAGAAAAACTGAAATCAGTAATACAGCGAAAGGTAGCAAATTATTCAGAATTCAATTATACTAGTTTAGAAACATTGCATGAAGTTTTGTCAGCATGTGGTTTTAAACACAAAAAACTGAATAAACGGATGGCAAGGATAATTCGATGGCGACAAGATTATTTGCTTCAGATAAAATACTACCGAAGTTCTAATAGACACATAATTTACCTAGATGAAACATGGTTCGGTACTCACGATGTAGTAAATTTCAGTTGGGTTAACAATACTAAAACTTGCTGTTCGAATAGGCCATGTTCTAAAGGTAAACGCATTATAAGAACTGTGCAGCTGATTATCACGACCATATGACAGCAGAATTATTTGAAAAGTGGTTTAATGAACAGCTTTTACCTAACATTCCAGCACAATCAGTAATCGTTATGGACAACGCATCTTACTACTCGCGGCAACTCCTTAAGATACCAAATAGTAATAGTAACAAAGCTCAAATTTTAGTATTTATGTCTAAAAAAATAATCCAATTCCTGTCAGCAATCTTAAGAAAGGCCCAACAAACAAAGAATTTCTTACTGTTATTAAAAGTTTAAAGTTAAGATCAAAGAAAATTTATTATATTGACAAGTTGCGTGAAGGATCGCACGTAAAATCAGAATTTCGAAAATGTAATCAGTCTCCAGAACTGAGTAAAGAGGTTGTAGAGCTCGTAATGAAAGTTCTAGCAGCAGACGGCCAAGAGCTTTGGAAAAACTATGTTGAACATTTTATCAAAGAAGAAGATGAGAATGTGTATCACCCTCTTAAAAACCCATCATAATTTCAATCAAATGATGAATCTAGTTCAGACGATTCTGACTACCATTATTATTTATAAAGATATTTTGGAATTGATTTTTTTTCTTTTGTTTTATTAGCAAAGAATTTATTTTCGTCTATGGTTTTTACTTTGAAATTTAGTTTTCCACAAAAATAAACGAATGGAGCACAAAAAGCGCCCAGCTTACGTCTGGTACCTTATTTAAACCAAACGCCTTTACAGACAGGTACAGTACAGTACTCGTGTATTTAATGGTGGGTCCACACGATACAGACTTCCATAAAATTCTATAGAATTTTGTCTATACAAACTAGACAGTACAGACAAATGTCGGTGCGATCCAAAAGTCGGAGGATGCATCTAAGTCTGCGTATTTATCGTATCTAAGAAATTTAAATTGTATTTTCGAAGAAAAATCCGCAACTCTTTGATTCGATTTTTGCGACTGCAATATTTTTAAGACCCAGATAACTATTTGATAAATCAATAGATTAATTGAATAAAAATATTTTATTTTACTTTTGTCCAAGATTTTATTATCAAATAAAGATCCATATCTCTATGATTTAATTAAATATACATATCCACATAGATGTATTGGAATTGGAGTATCTTTCTGCAACTGTGATTTTTATTAGACCCAAATAATTATTTAATAATCAAATTGTAAATTCTATATATAAGACAAACAAATTTTTTTACAACTTTCTAATTTTTTATTGCGTTTAATGCTAAACAAACATTGACCTACTTTCCAAGTACGGAGCCATTAAATGATGTTCAAAACGATTTTTTATGCTATAGAATAGAAAATATTAACAAACAAAAATTTAAATAGTCCTTAAAGGAATATTTACGCTCACCACTACAACCTATCGTGCAAAAGTTTTATTTTTATGAAAATTCTCGTCAGTCAAGTTATTGGTGAAGTTTTATTTGAATATTTAATATTCATATAAATAAAAATGAGTGATTTTCTAAAATATTCCAAGGAGTAGTGAAAAATCTGTACAGACATTCTATCCAAATGTTTGGGTAAAATTTTTTACTCCGACTTCATGATTAAAAGTTTGTATCGTGTGGACCCACCATAATATTCAGTTGTATCAAGTTAACGAGGTATTTTCAGGTGTACATAAATTTTTAAATACATTAATTATATATTTTTTATTAGTAAATATCGGAAAATTCAGTTTCTAATGTCCTTTTTTTGTTACAGGTAAGTGTCATTTTGCCTACAGGAAAACAGTGAGTTTCTCTCAAATTTGTGCTTGTAGAAAAAATAATTTCTATTTTCCAAAATTGAAATTTGTAGTATGCCACGAGATAATAATAACACTAGTAAAAACAGATTCTGTCACACGAACTTTGTGATTATTTTTATTTGTTTTGATGTACTCTCATTAAAAAAAAAACTATTATTTAGATTCATTCAAATCCAGTTTCTTTGTGACACATTTTCTGACCCCATTTACGTGTTTTTGTATGAATAACTTAATTCAGGCGACAGTAGAATGATTGCATTTAACTAATTTACGTTTGTAACATTGTAAATATGCCGCAAAAGTATTATAATAACCCGGAAAGTTTTTGTTATGTTTGTGGAGAATAATCTTTTACATCTCAATGGCGACAATTCACGCCATCAATTGAAAAGTGCTATTTTGACTATTTTCATTTCCTTGTGTGCCACCAAGATAAATCCTAGGTTCCACATATATTTTGTGTAAGATGTGTGAGTTTCCTATTAGATTGGGCTAAATAAAAACCTAGACATTTGCTTTTTGGTATAACAATGATTTGGACGAAATCAAAAAATCATGTAAGTGATTATTATTTTTGTTTGATTCAAACAAAAGGCATCACAATTAAGACCAAACTTCGGCCAACAGATCAATCCTACATAGTGCCAAACTGCCTGTGCCGAAGCCTCTAAATCAATCAGTCCGGAATTTCTTCTTAATCAACCCGATAAGGTATCTCAAAAGAATGACTCAAGTTTGAATTTGTCTATAAAATATATAAAATAACCTGAGCTTCTTATTTTCATTTTCAACAACGTCACGATGAAATAAAACCTTACTTTTCTAGATGATTTCGTCTATTGTAATAATATTGCTGTAGTGATAAATTGATTGAATTTTGAATATGATTTTAGTCACGGGAGATTAAATGAATAATCTCCTGAAAAACTAGCTTGAACGCAGTGTTGCTATACAACGAAAACAAATGTCCGGCTGCTCATGGTTCTGATATGAAACAAGTTTCTTCTTGAAAACATGTTTGGAAAATTGATAGAGATTTCAAAGTCATCACTTGTTTGCTTAGACTACAGCTTGGTCACACAAATTATTGCTTTGTCATTTGCGAATGGGATAGCGAGACAGAAAAAAGTCACTACTCAAAGAAAGTATAGCCCAATTGAGGATCACTTCCTCCAGGGCAGAAGAATGCTGAAGATGATCCTTTCGTGAACCCTGACGACATACTTTTACCACCGTCGCATATAAAGCTCGGCCTGATGAAAAGTGGCAGTGGATTCTTACACCTAATTAGAAAGGAAATTGGTCCAAAAATATGGGATTGGATGAAGGATATAGTAATAGCCCCTGCAAGTACGAGTAAGGATAATAATAGAATAATACCTGTAATTACTACTTCTCAAAAAAATAAAGATATACGATTTAATGACATACCTTTAGGACGCATATTAATTACTACGGTAATAATTAATTGTTCCTAAAATAGAAGAAATTTCTGATAGATGTAGTATCAAAATAACTAAATCTACTGAAGATCCTCCGTGGGCGATATTAGATGCAAGGCAGGGATAAACCGTTCATCCTGTACCTGCACCTCATTGTACAATTCTTCTCATAAGTAAAAGAAATAATGATGGGGCAATAATCAAAAATCATATTGTTTTTTCATGGGAGTGCTATATTTGGGGCACCGATTATTAAGGGGACTAATCAGTTTCGAATTTCATTATAAATTTGGTCATTTCCAATTTAAGTTCCTGGTACTCTAAGGAAAGTACCTACTATTCCAGCTCAAATTCCAAAAATAAAATATTATGTTCCAATATCTCTATGATTTGTTGAAAACCATCATTTATTCTGTAAAATGGCTGAGTTGTCTCTAAAAATATGTATCCTGCACTCTCATCTAAATTTCTTCCTGGTGCTGTAAGTGATTAACAAGACGAAAGATTTCATCAGGACATTTCCTTAATAGAAAAGCGCTGTCAAGGGAAAAAAGTCCAGGAATACCAGCAGATCACTGTTGCTAAACATTCACGATAATTATAGATGTTTATTATAAATTAACGAATATGTTTTTGTACTTTTTATAAAAATATATGTCTTGATGTCACAAAGGATACTAATGTGTCATTTTTTTCCATTGATATATTATTGTTTGATGGCCATAATACATTCAAAGTTTGGTATGTTTTTGTATAACGAAAAATTTGTAGACCAATGTAATTATAATAAATTCCACTGGAGCTTGCAAATGCTTGTGATACAAGTATTTTGTTTTTATAAGCTGGTATCTTGTCCATTTTTACTTGTACAAAAAAAGGAAATTGTAGTAAAGTTTATGCCCTATAATATTATAAATCTAAATATGAAAACACAAAAATAACAATGTTAAAATTAATATTATAAGATATATAGAAAAATGTTTCTAAAAAAGTTATTTCCAAATTTTTGAATGTTTACAGAAGAGAACAACATGGAAATTATGCTCAATTTTTCAATATTTTTTGATCTAAACTACCAGTGAAAAAAAATATTTAATTTAAATCAACTAAAGCAATATTCAAAAGTGATATATGTATGAACCAGTACAAATTTTCGATAAACAAATGGAACTATTTGCACAGTAGAATACGCTGTTCATTCTCGATATCGCCAAATCTGATTTTCTATTCCATATGACAAACGAAACATTTCCTGTCGAATTTTAAAAGCCAATAGAGCGAGCAAACGCGCTGCCGCAATATTTCCTATTTTTCCATAGACGCAGCCTAAATTAAAAATAAAAACACGAACACGGATTCTCGAATACCAGAACGACATGAAGTATGCAATATATTCCACAAGAGATGGGATCAGTCAGCGGCGGGGATCGATTTACCTAGTGGACTACATAATCTAACATAGAAACAAAAGTCATAAATGAAGAAAACTGTGATTATTTTTTACTATATTCTCTTTTTATTTTCACACACTTTTGAGAACGTCTGATTGAAGCCACTATGATGCATCTTTACCGGCAGAATTTCTGTCAGACGAAGCCAAATCAGGGCTGTATGGTGGGTGCTCAATGTGCACTGGAGCATTGCCATGAAGTAAGCGCTCATCTGATTTTGCCGCGCTTTTTTTCGATAATTTCTTAACGTAACTAACTTAGCCAATCAGAGTAGTATACAGCGTTTACGATTGTATTTGAATTCTCAAAGAAAATCAAAAGAATACCCACGCAATACCAAAATATTGTAACAATCACTTCAGTAGTGGTTTTCGTAACTTTTCCTTCCCAATGCTCTTTCAAGGAATCTCTTTCAGTGTTAAGAATTGATCAAATTGACAGATGATCCGCCCTATCCCAACCTTCATCCTATCCTTATCTCACACTATTTTGTTTTATATAGAGTCAAAGTTGGTAACCATGTTCTTGTAAATTTTTAATTTTGTTAAGTTGGCAGGCGATAAGCACATTTTGATTTGTTCACACGACAGCGAAAACGAAAAAACGAAATGAAATGACTACAGGCAAACGTGCTCAAATTTGTAATCTCAAGAATTGTTAAGTATTGGTAACAAGGAAAAGGGTAACAAGCTACTAAGAGAGATTTCAAATTTCACATTTTAAGCAAATACTGAATTCGAGTTATATTTTCGATGTACGAAAATTTATTTTTAAAAATTCATTAAACTCAAAATTACAATATTTTTAAAAAGTTGAATGAACATAATTGATTTCACAAGCGAATTAACTACAATTCATTAATTTATCATTTACCACAATATTATTTATAATAAGACGTTTGTTTATGTAATTTAATCCTTATGCGTTTTAATTTTTAGAAGGTTCTGGAATTTTTTTTCAAGTAACTTTCATAATTATTAATCATACACAAAAATTTTTTGCAGTGCTATATATAAATGTATTAAAATTATCAAGCAAAACGAAAAAATATCACTAGGTAACAAAAAACTTTTTTTAGAAAAATTTCTCTTTTTCAATTTAGAAGCTAGGCCCTGTTTTAAAATATCGTAAATAATTATTTTCTTAACATTACACAAAATAAACTATTTTCCTTAGCTATCGTTAAGATCTATGTGTTATCTTCGTATAATATGTCGGTGGCCTCCAGTTCTACACCTAATAGGTCCCATGGTGGGTTCGAGGGGAATTTTTTTACCCTTCCAGTTAACATAGGAGTCGCCCAAATTTCTTCGTTTCTTTGCTTTTTCTTGTTTCCTGGATTCTACATTCTGATGACACCATCTGGACTTGAATTTTTTTTCAGGGGTCTCCGCCATTTTTCAATAACGCAAAATACAAAAATCCAGTAATGAGTTACTTCTTTCTTGGATTAAAAGACCCACTATCGTAACTTGATTCCAATTAATCTTCATCCTTTACACTATGTTCTCATCTGATACAGAACTAGCAGAACTATCACTGTTTTTGGCACTTAACACCTGCTGTACTTTTCAACGCCGTGATAAATCACATGTGGTTTGTTTCCGTTTTTACCAATAAAACATATTAAAATAGCTAGACGTAAAAACGAATGCAGCGTTGCCAAATGTTCACGGATTTGCGTGAAAACAGATCTGGGGCTTGTTACCTCTATGAATAACTGTATTCCGTATAATCTCAAGATTTTGTGAATTTTTGGCTTGTTACCCTCTTCCTCCAAGCCTGTAAATTCTAATATAAATTCGATTTCTCCCCATCACCTACTAGAGAAGGAACGATATAAAAATATGATCTAGTAGTTTCAAAAAAACTTCTTATTGTATCAAAAATAAAACAATCCATTTCATTGTCTTCTTACCCCAAGAACGGTTTCACGTTCAAGAAATCAACAGTAGTTCGCTATTGAACACACTGTTCACACTACCACTACACCAAAAATAAATCCAATGTTAAAACCTCTTCGGCGGAAAGCTTCACAATCATCCCTTAACTACTAACCTATAGAGCCTTCAAACGTGTCCAACAATTTATTTTTGGATACATTTTCTCATAATTTTACAAGATTTTATTTCTTTCATGATTATAATAGGCAACGTGTTCACCAAATCCAAATTGTTTGATGCGCTCATATTTTAAATGCACTTTGTGCGGACAATAACGGATCTCTTAGATCATATACCACTCTTTTCCAATTTTACGGTTGATAAACCTATCTACAATTCTCCTATCATAACTACATCTTCAGTAAGTATTTTCCTTATTGTATAGTTCGATGTTAAGTGGAAAATGAATTAAACTATGTTGCATAAAATGAACACTGGCCATCTTATTGTTACGAACAAGTTCGCGAAATGGGTCGTTAAGCCGGTCCTGTCCGGCTATTATTGATTTCTAAAATTCGGCGAAGGCCGCAACCTTTAATATATATAATTGAAATACCAGGAATTCTAAAAGCCTTTTTATATAATTTTTTATTATAGCAGGCGGTTTATTTACATTGTTTGTTTTAATTTCTAGGAATGTCTATTTATTTATTTTTTTGTTTCTTTATTTTTTAGTAGATTTTAATAGTTTTTTTGGGATATATAAGAAGTTTGTATGGCGCAGTTTATTTCAGTTTATAATTAATAGTGAACGGAACGGAATAGAAAAGTAAGAATTTTAACAAATTATTTAAGTTAGTTAAATGTAGTGTTTAAATAAACTAAGAATGTAAGAAACAGTGTTTATTAATTCACCCCACGGATATAAATCTACTTTATCACTATACTTAATTACTAAATTGTCTGTGACGAGAAATATGTTGGAAAGACTAACAAAACCTTTAATGTCAGGTTTAAAGAGCACATGAATGTGAAATTTTCTGCAGAGGAAGTTTTCCCGCTGGAGTTACGAGAATATATTGAAGAATACTTAGCCTACTATAGAACCAAATAAAATTTCAATGTCAAAATATTTTATTACTCAACATATTCTCCTCTTAATTGGATACATTTATTACAGTGAACCTACAACGTTTCTAGACCTTTCATAAAAAATGTTTCTTCTTGCTCTGCAAACCAGACCTCCACAGCTTTTATTACCTTCTCGTTTTCTTATTAATTTTTTCTCGTAGAGTGGTCAGTTATATCGAAAAGTAATCTCCAGTTATTGTTCCTACCCTTATCCAAAAAATCAATCATGATTACTCCATGGCAATCCCAAATTGAAGCAAGAACTTTTCCAACAGATTTTTGGACACGAAACTTCTTAGGCCTTGGAGAACCAGGGTGTCACCACTCCATCGATTATTGCTTTGTTTCTGGAGTCTCATCCATAGTAACAATTCTACATCGTTTTCAAATCGAGCACAGATCGAACGCGATGCTTCTACCCTTGTACGTTTTTGTTTCAAGGCTCAAACATTTGGGAATTCATTTTGCAGCAATTTTTCTCATGTCCAAATGGACGTGAATTAGATGATGAACGCGTTCGTATGAAATATTCAGTGTTTCAGATATTCGTTTTATCTCAATTCGACGGGGACTGCCACAGAAAGTAGCCTTCCCGATCGGTCATCATCTTCAATGGAAAATTTACCTCTTTTGAAGCTTGGAGTCCAATTTTTTCACGGTCGCATACGAAGTACATTGATTACCAAGGGTTTTAAGCATATCTTTGTAAATCTGCTTACCTCTTAAACCTTTTAAATACAGGTACAGATGATTGCTTGATACTCCAATTTTCCGATTTTCACAATTTCGGCGAACATCTTTTTTCTTTAATTTATTGCGTAACTCTGGTTTACTTTTTTGACGTCAAACTTTACACTAACACTTCTAATAAGTTATTGTTCGTTGCTATGGAACCGGTCTAGGCTAACTAGATATCAATACATCCTCATATTTTTCGCGAAAGGAACTATCAGTAGAATGAATTATGTCTAGAATTTTCCGAAAGAAATAAAAAATTACAAATAAACAGGGTGTTGCATTTAATATAAGAAATTTGGTATTGACCATTGTCACATGATGCACTCTGTATATTTGCTGTTTTCAAAATGTGCATTTAGAAATACAAACAGACGTTTTCAAGCTTTTTCCCAACACGCCATTATTTATTTTATTTGGCTGTTATACACACTGTATACAGTGACATTTTATTGTTATATGAACAGTTTGTTATTATTTTCTTTACATCATTTTAATGTCTATTATCTATACATATATACCCAAAATTATAACGTCAAAACAAGCTGATTATCAAAGATGTTTGATTTAGAGGAGGATCCTTGGAAACCTAAGTTTCACAGTAAGAATTTAATAAAGCGAAAGGAGGTTTCGTTAACAAAGGGAATGTCTGATAAATGCACTGAAAATCGCTCTAAAGTACAATTTAAGATTATGCTATATATTAATTAGGATCTTTTGTGCATGTCAGATGTTGATGTCTCCTTAATAGTTTCAATCTTTGTGTCTCTAAAGAAAATAGAAACTAGAGAGACAGTAACTGAGAGTTTATCTAAATGGAAATCTATTTATAACTCAATGCACTGATTATATACATATATATATATATATATATATATATATATATATATATATATATATATATATATATATATATATATATACAGTGCTTTTCAGATAAAAGTATCCACCTTTAATAACTTTTGTAATACTGGTATTTAGAAAAAATCCAAAAACACGTCAATTTATGTTGGAAGGGGCAAGCATTATGGCTTATTTAAACTTACTGGAAAAGCCATCCCCTCACCCCTAGCAGCATCCCCTTTATTTTTTTAAATTACTTTTCATATTTTTTATGTAAAATTTGGATACTCCTCTTTGAGCTGATTTCAAAAATGTATAATACTTGTAGGTTAAAGTGGTTAGTTTATGAGATAAACAATTTTTCTTTCAAGAGCACAAATTTTACTTATTATTTACTTTCACCTTATTTGCCTGTACTAAAATGGGTTGTACAACAGTTCAAACTCTTTAATCTTTTTAACTGTGCTATTTATTCTACTTAAAAAATCCAAACAACAAAAAACTCTACTTTTTATTAAAGTTTGACATTGTCAACTAGAATTTGTAGTCACTATTGATAGTGTAATTTGAAACATTATTTATTTTGTTTCTCTGAAATGGGTTACTCTTTGCAAGAAAGAATTGAAATTGTAGGTTTATACTACCAAAATAATAATTGTGCAAGAGCTGCTGCTAGAATATTTAACGAATTACATGACGGAAGACATGCAACTCATAAGTATGTAATTCAACTGATGGAGAAATTTACCACAACAGGGTCTGTTTGCAATAAAGTGCATAAGCGAGAGGGACTCGTAAATAACGAAGCAATCCAAGTGGCAATTTTAGGGCAAGTCAGCTTAGAGGCTCAACAACCCCAATCGTTGTCAACAATAAGTAGAGCGATCGGTGTTTCATCTTCTACAGTTTTCCGAGTTCTACATAAATTCAAGTACCACCCATACAAAGTTAAGTTGGTGCACGAGTTGAATGAAGATGATTTTGATCGTCGTCTAGAGTTTTGCGAATCAATGACGCAAATTATCAATAACAATCCACAATTGTTAAACAATATTTGATTTTCTGATTAATGCTCATGGTCATTAAATGGCTTAGTAAGTAGGCACAATTGTAGATATTGGGCTGAAAGTGATCCACATATTATGCGTGAATTCCATACACAACATCCCCAAAAGTTAAACGTTTGGTGTGGTATCCTAGGTGACCACATTGTCGGACCTTTCTTCATCAACGGAAATTTAAATGGTGAATCATATCTTGAGTTGCTCAGGGAAGGGGTTGACCCACGTATTACAATAATAATAGAAAATGATGATAACCTTTCCGAAGATTTACTGGTATTTCAACAAGACGGAGCTCCCCCACACTATGCTATGCCTGTCCGACAATTTTTAAACGAAACATTCCCCGCTCGTTGGATAGGTAGAAGGGGGCAGATGATGGAGTGGCCACCTAGGTCACTGGATTTAACACCCCTAGACTTCTTTTTATGGGGGTATTTAAAAACAAAAGTTTATGCTACCCAACCAGAATCTCTGGATGATTTACGAGAGAGGATAGAAAATGAATGTCGACAATTAAATCCAGCCGTATTAAACAATGTCAGAGAGGCATTTCAAAATAGATTATACCATTGTATGGAGGTGAATGGTACTCATTTTGAACACTTATTGTAACTTAATAATAAATAGCACAGTTAAAAAGATTAAAGAGTTTGAACTGTTGTACAACCCATTTTAGAACAGGCAAATAAGGTGAAAGTAAATAATAAGTAAAATTTGTGCTCTTAAAAGAAAAATTGTTTATCTCATAAACTAACCACTTTAACCTACAAGTATTACACATTTTTGAAATCAGCTCAAAGAGGAGTATCCAAATTTTACATAAAAAATATGAAAAGTAATTTAAAAAAATAAAGGGGATGCTGCTAGGGGTGAGGGGGTGGCTTTTCTGAAAAGCACTATATATATATATATATATATATATATATATATATATATATATATATATATATATATATTACAGGTGTTTAAAAAAAAGAAAAATTCCAAGTGAACTTAAACATCATTTAATTTGACAACAAAAAAGTACTCTTGATAAAACTCGATACTGTGTACTGTTTTCGGAATATTTTGATTTGAAAATTATAAAGTAATAACCGATGCTGATATAAAGTATTGATAAAGTTAGTAATTATTATTAATTAGTAAACATTATGTGAATTGAAAATTTTTTGCCGCGTTTTTTGTCAAACACAAAGACCCAAAGAGAGTACCTTTTTGGTGTAAAATTAAATGATGTTTATGTTCACTTGAAATTTTGCCTAATAAATCTAATATTCAAAAACTTATGTTCAATACTACTGTTCAATACGAACCGTATAACTAGCGCCCTCTACGAAAGTCAGACTTAAAAACAAATTCATTGGATGTATCATCTTCCAAAACATATTTGTATAAAATTTCAATACATTGTTGCCAGTAGTTCCGGCAAAATCGTGAAAAATGTGCATATATTTTTTTTCTTCAACGCCGCTTTTTTTTTATTTATTTTTTATTGAGCCAACCCGAATATTTTTCAGTTTTCTATCTATCCTAGAGATGAGATCACCTTTTCTTGAAACACCCTGTACGTCAGCAATAATGTTTAAACGAATCAAATCAAAATTTATGTCAACTCAGTAGAAATAATTGTTGTGACTCATTTTAGATTTTGGTATAATTTTGAGACACTTTTCTCTGGGTCCCAAAAAACAAAATTTATAAGAGTTTGATTTCCACAAGCGCTTGTTTCCGCTTATTTATAAATACTTGAAAATCCATATTCTCAAGCTTCACCAACTTTTTCTGTAAAATGTTTCTATTAGAAAATATCTGTAGGAAAAAGACCAAATGCCAACATTTCTATTTGTGATGCTTTTGAAATCGGATGGCGTTTCGTAAATTTTTTACTGAGTATATCCTAAATATTTTTCAGTTTATTCAGTTATTTCTCTATCCTAGAGATGAGATCACCTTTTTTGAAACACCCTGTATATCAATATATTAGAATTTAAATATTAAAAAATAACAAAAAAAATCTTAAGCTGCAATTATGTTGTTAATGATGAATTATTAAAGTTGCAACAGTATGTTTTGATTTCCTCGATCAATAATTGGTACAAATTAGGGGCTTCGCTAATCGCACTCGTAATTATATGTTTATATCGTGTTGTTTATTATCACGAACTATGATAAATTATTCACCGGAGACCCACTCGATTATATACCGCATCCTGCAACCATGTTTGGAATAATAGCGGAAAAACTAAATGATAAATGGCCAATGCACTTTTCTCTACATGAAAATGTTTTCTCTATACGGTATGGGAATCCTAGTGCTACCGAGCTCTCAAAAAAAAGAGCTAATACATTTTCTATTATTTACTTACTAAAGAAAATTTTCAATACTTGATCAAATCGACCAGTTGACTTATCCACCCACCAACTCGTCCACACCACCGCCAAATCAAGAGAGGCTGTTAAGTCCTTTCCCACCTACAAATCACCGGATATGAAGGGCATTACTACTTTAATAAGCACTGGAAATACTTGTTGCCACTATGAATAGCTTATGTGTAGAGTATCTCATAAATAAGCGTTTGAAGAACATGCTACCCTCTTCCGAGGAAATCAGGCACTGGAACGAATCGTCAGATAAATCCAAAATGTATTCTAAAAAGTATAACTGGAAACAACTGTCGTGAAATAAGCTAAGGTATACATATATGGATCTTCTGTCTTATCAACTGCTCTATTTTAAAGGAGATTGGAAATTTAACTTCTGACTTGTCTTTTAACTGGACAGGGTAATATAAGACGCACGGTACTCATACCAAATTAATAAATGAAAAATAATGTGTACTCCCCGTATAATATTCGGTAAACATCTCCACTGTTTACCAATGAAAAATCGAATCGAAAACATAAATGTATTTCTATTGGCCGTAGCTGTCGTATGCACACAATTTATTCGAAATATTCCTGCCAGACAGCCGGCGATAAGCAGTGGCGTCGCTTGGTAAGATTAATTTAACTCATGTATTCCTTTAAATAAATAGAAATATAGCGTTCTTTAGACCATGGGCGAATGAAGACAATGAAATTGCACAGTATGATGAGAAAAAAGACAGGTTAAAAATCTGTAATTTTTACTGGGACAACCTGTACAATCTAAAGATAGCAGAAATGCATGTTTCATTCGATTTTCCAACTGTTTAACTCGATAAAATATGTAGATGTTTAGATTGTTGTACGTGCCAAGGAAACCGTTCGCCATAAAGAGACATTCTGAAGAAAATTATCATATATTGTATTTATTTATTGGAAATACTCACAGGAGGAGAGGAAACCGTTGTATTATAATTCAAAAAATATACTCAAATATAAGTTATAATTTCGCAACTCTAATATACTATAACTCAGAAACAAGGAGTGGTATGAAAATTTTCTTTAGGTAAGAATGTTTTAAAGAATTCGGAGGTTTGACACCATTTTGAGCTTAAATGCCAGCACTATCATAGTTGTTCACTCCAATATCTCATTTTATTATTGTAAATGTACCTGTCATTTGAAAGGGGTTTGAATGGAGGGATTATATTTTAAATTGAATAATTTATATATAAATTCGTTTTTTTTTTCAATTATGCATATATTTTATCATTCTTGATTCAATTCAAAATATGTTGTTCTGCAATACTACTATGATTTGATCGCGAGGCAATTTACGAGTTTTATTGTTTGCAAAAGAAGTGATGTACAAGTCAGAAAAAAATAACGTATAAATGGAAGTCATTTGTTTTTATAACTTGTCCTTCAATCCACTTTCCATGTTTTTGTTTGTTGTTGGGTTCTAGTGAATTAATTTGAAAAGTTTCCCAAGCCATGAATGTTCCTCTTGAGAGTCTATTGCTGTTTTTTTTGTCTTAGTACTAATAAACTGTGTGAATATAGTTTTATTGCTTCAAATAACGTTCGTCATAGTTTAGATACACCAAGGAAGCCCAATTTTGTTTTATCGACATATCTGTCTCGAGCGTTTTTTCTTATTTGTGAAGCAAAAAATTCTTTATCGGCGACATAGTTGAGAGGAATATTTCTTTATACAGTCATAATAATATCTGTTACATAGATTTATCGTTTTTTAAAACATCTACGAGGGTTGCTACTTATGTTTTCAGATCGATAAATATTAATAATTGGATGTGGCTTCATTGTTTATTAAAATGTTCTCCATTAAAATCAATACACAACTGCATGCGTTTCAGCCAATTGTCGAAGCATTTTTACCATTTTGATTGAGGTACCTCCAAAACATGAGATTTGAACGCATCTACCGCTTCTTCAGGTGTAGAAAAACGTTGGCTTTGTAATTTATTTTCGACCTGCGGGACTAACAAAGAATCATTGGGCGGGACATTACAGCGAATGACCCATCAATTCGATGTTTTGACAGTTACAAAACGTTTTTGTTTGAACTGATGTTTGTCGTGGTGGAGTACGATTATTTTCTTGCTATTCGTTTCCTCTTGATTTTTCCAAACACTCCTGACAAACAAATGATGGCGAACCATTCAGAATTGACCGTTCTACGTTGCTCTAATGGAAAGGTGGCCACCGACCCTATTTAGAGCACACCCGATAATTATTATTATCGAATGTAATCCATTTACATGAACAAACATATTAATATGGTTGTTTCTTACGATGACGTGAGGAGAAAGGCTTCGAAAAATACAAAAGTACAAAATCAAACCTTTCAAAAACTATTAATTCAGTGGTTTCTAGTTTTTCATTTAATCTATACTGGGTGTTTCAGGACTTGATGAAAAATTTGGGAATGAGTAGATGACGTGAAAATAATACTATAACATGAGAAAATTTCTCATACAACACCTCGTTTCTGAGGTGTTATAGGCGTTATAGGTCTCTAAAGCTGCGAAATATTCTTCAATTTATACATTCGAACATTTTGAATTTTTAATGGATGATTACGTATATATATGCAGTGTGTCTGACGGAATAAATAATTTTACACTACTATCTGAAGGTCAGGAGTGGCTCATGCACAAGTTTTAACAATTCGTAACTTTTACAGGTACAACCTGTACAATTGAAATAAATTTTTTAATTTATTATTAAACAAAAAAATACTCTTTTTATAACTCAATAAAATCTGTGGTTTACAAGATATGTAGATTTTTAGATTGTTGTACATGTCAAGGAAACCGTTCGACGTAAAGACACATTCTGAAGAAAATTATCTTAAATTGTAATTATTCATTGAAAATACTTACAGGAGGAATTAAAACACAATCAAACATTTCTAATTAAATTGACTACTGTCGAATATCGTGTTACTTACATATTGAAAAAATTGAAATATAGAGAAATTCACTTGGCTAGCCTACAACTTATCAATTAAAAAAATAAATTGTGATAAATGTTCGCATTGGGTACCTTGTACACACTACCGGAGTCTACGAATTATAATATTTCTTTGAACTTGAAAGAGCATTACAAGATTTTGCCTTATAGTATCACAATGGAAGTTTATTCTATCGATCATTTCATTCTTTGTGTTTACTTTTAAGATATCCCCAAAAAACGGATCCATTGTATTTAATTCAGAGGAACGTGGTGGCCGTGCAAATGACCAATACACCTATCAGAAAAAATGTTATTAAGATGATTATTCACATCATTTAGGAAGTGGGGAGAGGCTCCATCGTGCATGAAACACATGTCTTGTCGAATATTTAGAGGAATATCGCAATACATGGTTGTGTATCGCTAACCATTTAGGTTATCATCAGAAAAATCTGGACCTACTAAATTATTACCCTCTATTCCTGCTCACACATTAACACAAAATCGATGTTGATTCTTTGTTTGAATTGTACCGTAAGGATTCTCATCAGTCAATAAATGTAAATTGTGGCAACTGATGAAACTGTCTTGTGTGAAACCGTGTTCATCAGTAAACAGTACTTTTCCTTACAATGTATTATCAAATCGATGTTTATCTAGATACCAACGAGCGTAAGCCAGTCTTGCTGGATAATCCTTTACTTCCATGGCATGCACTTTCTGGATGTAAAAGGGGTAAAAAAGTTGGAGAATCCTATGAACAGATGTCGTTGATACGTTATTTAATCATTGATCCCCAAAGAAATGTTTGATTGTGTTTTATAACCTCCTGTAAGTATTTCCAATAACTAATTACAATTTATGATAATTTTTTTCACAATGTTTCTTTATGACGAACGATTTCTTTGCATGTACAACGATTTAAAAATCTCCTAACTATCAAGTTAAACAAAGAATCCTTTTTGATGAATAATTAAGATTGTACAGGTTGTTTTTGTAAAAGTTACGGATTGTTAACAGACATATAACTCTGAGAAAAATTTTTCTATCTGTTCCCTCCCGAATTTTTTGCACCGGAACACCCTGTAAACTGTTTTGTTTTATTTCAAAACCATAAAATTATTCCGAAAATACAACGACTTGATTTGATAAAATTGGAATGCACCACAATATAGTCGAAACTGAACCATTCGAATTCTACTCCGAATTACTTCAACAATTAGGTTGAAAATAACCTTAGAAGGCCGTTTTCTTTCTCCCTGGATTCACAGGCTGGTATACCTTGGTAGAATATTATGTGGATTATCAACTGATCTTTCATATATCTTTATTTAATATAGTATTGTATGCAGGATGCAGCTAGGTTTAGTTTCTTCATAAGGCATAGCTTTTATCCACTGCATCTAATTTCCATTATCGTCCTTGAATATCCTTCCAAGAAAACTAAAGATTTTACATCCCGAAATCTCGCATATTTCAATTCTTCCACGATACGAATTATTCTTTTTGTTGCGCTGTGTTTTAGTGTTTTCTGTGGTTTCGTGTAATTTTGACGCACACTCAAATTTGAAATTCGCACATCTGGCATCTTATGGAGTTTTACCTGACCTAAATATCTAATTAGTAAATTATAGCTTACATTAATATCATGTCGACTTGGTTATGTTTTGCGAAAGACGTTCGTTATCTTTAATGACGTGGTTATTATTTGCCAGTTCATTATAGCAATGTGGGATGAATAAAAAAACATGGCATTTTTTTTTAATAGTTCAGTACACTTTTATTAATAACTTGATCATTTTTACTTACAAATAGGTAATTTTGAACTTGTTCATTTTTTATTACAACCCTTTACTCTGTTTTTTGCTCTTAATGTTATCATTTTATCTTTATCTTTAAAAAACTTTATTGATACACTTTCAAATTTGGTTTTGGTGATTCAAAAACATAGCGAGAGTCTTCACATTCAAAACATTCCGAATTTCAAAGCTCGTCCAATGTACTCGCAAGTAATAAATGATATTTTATTTTTATACGGTTTTAACCTGATAACTACCCAAATAAAAATATATGTGGCTCGAAAAGTTACATTTTTGCAGAAAGGGGCCGTTGACGGTATATAACTTTATCACTTTTCCTAATACGGATCGAACATTACTTTTGGGGTTGGCTTTTAGGAAACGTTAAAAGCTCTTTTGGTCCATTATACACATCTGCGTCCACACCACCGAATGTAGTTAAATTCCACGTGGAATCTTGATGCTTCCACGAATTAAAACTGCTCAACATGTGGTCGTAGCAGAACATAAAAGCTGAAAACGTAAAATATGTTGTGAATTTTTTACTCAATACAAGTCAAATATGGATAAAGGAACAGTGTAAAAAATTACGTTCTGGAAAAAAGTTACTTTAATATCATTATAACTGATATCAAAACTGAATATAGAAAACAAGCAATACCCGTCGCGGCTTCGCCCGCGGTTTATTGAACCTCGCGTAATATAGGGATAATTCAATGAGAGATATCTTATGTATTCTACGCATTAATTCAATTTGGAAGTGTTATAAAAGACACATTATACGATAAATAATATAACAAATATATACATACATTTAATTACCATAAAGATATTTAATAAATGATTTATTATTAAAGTAATAATGATTACAGTGACTGATGTTCTATTAACCATCGGATTTTTCTGAGCATACGTATTTGAAGCCCTTTGCAACTGTTTTGTACGCGTATAACCCGTATATCTTGCACGACGTTTTTTAGTTTTCGTACGGTCAGGCTGCGAGACTTGTGATGAACTTATAGAAAAAAGTTCATATATATCGAAATGGCCACTATGAAGATCGCCAGTGAAACGTAATCTTTTAACCGAATTACAAACTGCACCAAAACTTGCATAAAGTTCGTTCTTGCGATAAACTTGAAATAAGAACGGAAAAATATGTACCGTGGCCGTTAATTCACAGATTCCACCGTACGTTGAAGCTTGCGACATATCCCGAACATACTCAGTGTAACTTGAATGATTATTACCTTCAGAATCATGAGTCAAATTATAATACTCATCCCAATTATAAGCAACGTGCCTGACGATATTTTCGCGAACCTCTCTACACAACATTTCTGTGTTGTGCTGCATACTGCATAAGAAAGACAAGTAAAAAGACATGCACCGTCGCCAATAATTGAAATCACCTTATGTGGTATGTTAACCCCATTAACTTAACTCTCGAATCCGTCTGACCTTTACACAACATTAAATTTGACACTTCAACAAATTCACACATGTAATTCAACAGGTAAAGATCGTCACTGAATTATCGGTAAATATCACACCTATAGACTTTTTATTGACTCACAATAAACAATAGTAAAAGTAAATTGATAGTTTAAAACCTAATTCTTAGTAAATTAGGAATTTAATTCGAAAACAAATAAAGAACCATTTCCGATATTTCATGTATGCCGCGGAGAGAGATATTTTTATTAAACAAAATTATTATGATTTCTGAAAATGTCTCCTTCACATTATGAAAAAATCATATATCTATGCAGAATTGGCTGCGTAAAACGCTGGAAACCCAATTTCATATTTAACCCTTCTTAAACAAATCAAAAAGATAATTTCCAAAAACGGAGAAATTAGAAACATACCCTCAAAATTTCATGTCTCTATCTTTAATAGCCTTGGCTGGGCGTTAATGAGTGAATGAATCAGTCAATCAGTCAGGACATCCTCTTTTATAGATATAAATTTTCAAAATATTCATTCCGTCAAAAATGGATCTATTTGGGTAACATCTGATTTTTATGAAAAAAAATATATATATAAGCGAAGAAAAGATGGCATTTTTTCTATAAAAAACCGGATCCAATACGGCATTCCTAATTTTCATAATTTTTGAAAAAACCAATATCCCCTGTCATATAACACAGGTAAATGTTATCATTAATCCCAAGCGTTTACTACCCATCCCTGTACTAAAGTCAGTTTTCCACGGATAGTGTACGTGAATTTTAATAAAATAATATCCGCAGAAAAGTTTATGTATTTAGTTTAAATTATTTAAAACAAAAAATCAAATAAAACAATAATATTTTAACATTTTCCAAAATATATGTAAGCTTTTATTCGGGTTCGAATATAGTCCAAGTTTTCAAAGATTTTTTTTTATAATTGGTATTATGAGATTGTGTAAGAATAATGTTTCAATTTCATCATTATTTTATTTCAGGAACGAAATCAAACACCATGCTCATTTCATGAAAGAACTTTTTAATATTCTCAGAATTTCAAACAAAAATGAAATTGATGAACAGTTTTATTATTTAAAAGATGAAATAATGAAGCGAACTAAATATGAAAGTGTAGAGCTTTTAAAGCGGTTGAATAAAACTTTATCATATTTCAAATCACAGTTTAAATCGCGCTAGATGAAAGCGTTCAGGATAGATACATAAGATCCACTTACCTGGAGCGAAAGTCGTTCACAAAAATCGTGGCAACCTCTTTTAGCGGCCATTGTGCAATTGGCGACCATGAATTTTCATGTTCAATGTATATAAAACTTTAAATTTGCAAAATTTAAAAAAAAACCGGTGAATGCAGTTAATTTTCAAT
Organism: Diorhabda sublineata; assembly: GCF_026230105.1. Classification (NCBI taxonomy): domain Eukaryota; kingdom Metazoa; phylum Arthropoda; class Insecta; order Coleoptera; family Chrysomelidae; genus Diorhabda; species Diorhabda sublineata. The sequence goes on along the minus strand of NC_079475.1, from coordinate 6,636,054 downwards.
AATATACCTGTTTACACCTGGCGACCATAATGCTGCGGCCGACTGAGAGCTGACAACCATTTTTAGTTTAATTTGTGACATCATTTTCTTTCAAATGCTGTAAGATTGACTGAAAAAACATTTAGCTGCAAGTCATATTAGTATATAAATGACATTAAAATTAATTACAGATAATTGCGGCAACCTATCCTTAATCCATTCCATACATCGTCAAGATTTCTTTGAAATTAACTTCATCAAAAAAACAGATACCTGCAGGATCAAGAAGTGGGATCTTAGACTATAAAGTTAAAATTTAATATATTAAAAACTGCTTCCAACTCATGTTTCCAATTCTTCCAATGCAAACTTAATTTGTATTCAATTCTTGTGAAAGAATCTAAAACCATTTCGGAAACACCAAAATGTTTATTGATTCTTTTAAAGTCACTAAAAACAGCCAAAGGAATATAAAATCTTGAAGTAGCATTAGTTCTTTTGCCATTTACTAAGAAACAAATCAAAATAAATATTGTTTGAACAACTAATAAAAACACTTTTGGAGCTCATCAAACTGAAAAGTTAGAAATATTTTTTCTTAAATAAGCTGAAAGCAATAATGAATGAAAAAATCTAGTTTACTGTGAAAAAGCTTCAGGCGCTCGATGTACGAGAAATATGGAGCAAAGCGCCCCTCAGTTTCTTCTTTATGCCCATAGTTTTAGTAGAGCTTCGCAGTACAATTAATAACATCAAAAATAAATACTCATCTCGAACTGATGGATTTATATTGCGATTGTTTTCGAGTCTGCCCGATTGCACATTACCACTTTAATTAACATTTCGTTTCAGAATGGCACTTTTTCCAAATGAGGAGATAAGAATCAAGCATCGAATTATCGCCCAATTGCACTCCTTCTCGTGATGCTATATTCTACCTCCTAAATAATGTCTACTCTAGCTTAAATAGCCTTCACTCCAATGCAATGTGATTTTTCTAAGGCTGCACTACAGTTTCAGGGGAACACCTCTCGAATTGTTTAAGTTATACCTTACCAACAGAAGTCACCTTCTAGGGTTGATAAAACGATGTCTTCTTGCAAGCCAATAGAATGTGGAGCGCACCAAGGATCAGTACTAGGCCCTATTTTGTTTCTTATATTTATAAATAGGCACTTCATAGGACCATATCTAGTGACCCAATCACACTTAAATCATGGTGCGAATCTAATCTTCTTCGCCACCATTGAAGTTGAATCCGTAAAATTATTAGGGCTTGTTGTGGACAATTTCTTGAAATGGGAGTTACATATTGGTTTCAGTTTCCAAAGAACTGAACTTATCCATCTCCTTAATAGTCTATTATGCCATTATTGAGTCGCATCTCCGATATGACCTTCCCTTCTGGGGTACGTGTAATACGACTCAATCTGAGTGAATCTTCAAACTTCAAAAGAGATCTGTTAGATATTTACTCGGTCTAAGCAGCAGTGATCACTGCAGGGACTTATTTAAAGATTAAAAATTCTGACTTTACTTTCCTATTCTTCTTTGAATCCGTTTGCCTAATTTCGTAAGCACGCTCCTCCAATTTCAGAAAGGTCGTCCCCTTAGAAACGCGGAGCACGACCTTTAACTACCTACTCCACGTTCAGAATTATTTAAGGGCTCAATATTTTACAATGCAAAAAAAATGCACAATCACTTGCCAATTGAAATCATCTTTTCCCGCATTTCGCTATAATTCAAGGGCATATTTTTACTGGAATAGTCTGTAAACGACTATTCTAATAATATTTGATTCCGGGCATGCTGCATACTGCTTTAATTTTTGTTATGGACTATGAATTATTACCTGTTACAATTACTCATAATTTTGGTACTTATTGTGGTTTCTTTTGTACATATATTGAAATTTTATTTTATTTCTCTCTTTATTTAGTTATTTTTATGTTTGTTTTTTATCATTTCTATCTCTCTTTCTATCTCTTTGCTTTTCTTACAATAATACTAGATATGAGAGCGTTTTTTAATGTATATTCATTTTCCACTTATTAGTTCGATTTATAGTCGAAAATAGTTCTAGTCATTAGTATTTTTAATTTTCAATAGAGGGCAGAAAATTTTCCATGATAAGTTCTAAAATGAATTTGCGGAAAAAAAACCAATTATTTTACAGCGTGAACGGGATTTGAACCCACGACCGAATTCACCGGTCATGGGTTAAACGGCTAAGGAACGCAATTAAATTGTTGGGATATACTAACAGTAATAAGCAACAAACAAGGTCACATATGAACATACGAACAGGTGAAGCCAATAAAAAGCGTGTTAAAAAAACCGTTCTATGATTTTATTTTCTGTAAGAAATTGTGTAGAAACGTTTAAACTATAAGATATTGTATAGCAACCATATTGATAGAAACGAACAACCAGAAAGACCATAATTTTTAAAACCAGATAGTGACCTAAGTGAACCAAGTTACACAAACAAATGTCTTGTGGTAATCAGGACAGTATTGGGAAATTCTTTAGTGATTTTTCACAAAATTATTTTTACTGCCAGCAAGAAGAATAATTACTTGTTTTCCCTTGAGCAAAAAGGACTAGTAATTAAGTTGAAAACTAAATTCAAATATAAGGTTCACAAACTTATGGAAGGTAACTTGCTTCACGCAATTAAAGTGATGGGATATACTAACAGTGATAAGCTATAAAGAAACTCATAAATAAACATACTTACAGGTAAAGCTGATACAAGGGTGTTTGAAAAAACCGTTCTATGATTTTCTTTTCTGTAAGAAATTTGTGTAGAAAAGTTTAAACTATAAGAATTGTTTCTCTATTACAACACTGTTTAAAAGTTCACTCTTCTTCGTATAATGAAAGTTACTTGGACCATTTTAACATAACGGAATTTTCAAAAGGAGTTAGTTTTTTGCTAACAAAAATCGTATCATACTTAAAAATCTTACAAATGACGGGATTTTCACCGATAATTTGATCATTAAATAAAGATCAATGTGTAAATGTTGTTGCTGTGATGTTTGGATTGATATTTCCCTATAGCCTTCGTATAGGTATATAAAAAATATTGTCGCAAATGCAGAGAATATCCGGTGAACGGAACTAACCTATTGTTTGTCATTACTAACATAAATAATGTTGTGCATACACATCAACAAACATTGTAAGACTCCGTTATTTATTATCTTTGTTTAAACGAGGTTTTTCCTGTTTCAGATGTAATGCTTTCAGTATTTCTTTTATATTAGAAACGGTTATGTGTGAAAAAAAAATTAAATCAATTGTTAGTATAATTAGGAATTAATAAGAATAGTAAAATGTAGAGGTAAGTTGAATATAATACAATCAGTCATGTTCCAAGAAATGGATTCCGAAGTTGAGGGAAACGAAATATAAATAGCTTACATACTCGGTGAGGAAGGGCAGACAAACCCTTCATAGGACATGAATCCTATCAGTAACAAAACAGAAGAAAAAACACTTGAAAAGAAGGTAGATGGGAGTAAAACCAGTTACTAGGATAATCTACAGGAGTTGAGACAGTCAAAGACACTCCTGGGAAGATCTATTAAATGTATCAACCTAGATAGAGCAGCCTACGAATATTAACAGGTGTCCTGTTGGGGCACTGTCACTTAAATAGACACCTGAAAACTCTAGACAACTCTCTCGAACTATAAGACACAACGGAATTCCAGAGCAGTACACCTGGAAGCGAAAGAAATAGAAAATCTAATATATACATATTTCCAAAAAGACAGATATTGGGATTCTGCTCTAAGTAGAGATTAAGAACTGTTCGTTTAAAAAATTTTGAAACTGAACCTGAAACAAATTCTCTCAATGCTTCTTCTTCAATTTATATGTATTTGTTTGAGCTTTGTAAAATTTTATTTGGTGAACTCTCACGGCCGTTCAGACTATTTGGTGGTTGTTTTCGATGATATCACTGGGTGTCGAAGTTTTGGACCTGTCTAACGATCAGTTGCTAAGAACTTTTTCTAATCACGCAGTCTTCTAATTGAAGGTTGGCGGCCGCGTTTTTAAATGCGTCTCTGTCCCTTGCAATATAAAACAATTTTCTGACGCTGAGATTTATCGATTCTCTTATGTTACGAAGCCAAGATTTCCGTTTTTCTTATCTTAATAATTGTCAACAGCTTTCTCTTGCAATCAATGCGTCTTAGTACTTCGTCGTTAGTGATTCTGTCAGTCTAGGGTAACTTCAGGATGCGTCTATAGAGCCATATCTCAAATGCTTCAAGTTTTTTGATCATTTGAGCTTTCAAGGTCCTCACTGACCACACTTTACATTCCATGAATCCTGTTCTGATGTGGAGGTTTAGATTTCTGTTTATAAACATTGAGGAGTACTTAAAAATGCCGAGCTTCTTCAATTCTGATCTTGATTTCTTCGTTTGGATCCGTTAAGAACAGCTACCTAAAATTTTTGGGTCGTAAATGAAGGTGCAGACTCTCGTGAAGAGTGTATAATCTTTCATTTGCATAGACGTATTCCCTTTCAAAAACAGGCAGATTTATTCTTGATTCTCTCCATTTTCAAAAAAATCTTATGATTTTGCCAAATGGCGTCCAAACAAAATGGATTTGTGATTTTCGTGTAATCAAATAATCAATATTTGCATTATTATTTTTATACGACTTATTTTTTCGTACATTTCCACTCACGATTCCTATATAGAGAATTCTAGAGAATGTTGAAAGACCCAAAGGATGAATTAAAACAGGATTACGCACAGGAAAGGAAGAAAGCAAAGAAAATGTACAGAGAAAGAAAGCGAAAGCATCTAGAGGACAAATTGAAAAAATTGGACAGATGGAGGGAATATTCAAATGAAATGCTAAACGATGAAACAAGAAAACGACGAATTTAAAGAAGAGGAGACACTGAATGAACCAGTCTCGGTAGAGGAAACACCATCGAAAATTAAAATGGAATTCCAATAGAAGTTATAAAGTATGGTGGTGAACTCTTAAGGGAGGGATTATATAATTTGATTAAAAACATATGGGAACAGGATCAGTTGGTCTATTGGATGTATCCAAAGTCCTAACCAGAATTATAAGAAATAGTTTAGGCAAATACTTGGCCGAACAATTGGGTGATTATCATAGGAATTTTAAAAAGGGAAAGTCAACTAGTGATCAAATTTTTGTACTGAAGGCAATCCAGAACAATAGCTATGATCAAGGATTAAAGCTGAAGCTCCTATTTGTGGATTTCAAGCGGGCGTATGATTTAATAAGTATATAATACCTAAGAAAACATTACATTTGGTAAAAATGACAATGAATAACACCGAGAATGAAGTAAATGTCGAAGAAGCCTATCCGAAAAGTTTGAAACTAAAAGAGGTTCAAAACAAGGAGACCCCACTATCAACAGTACTGTTTAATTTTGTATTAGAAATTATCCTGAGGATTAGTGGCATGGGATGATTTACAACAACTTAACACAAATCCTTGCCTACGCAGATGATGTGGTATTAATATCTCGAATCTAGGATCTAGGATCTAGAAAAAATGTTCCTACTATTCGAAAAGAAAGCAAAAGAATTTGGACTGCTCATAAATGAATAAAAGACCAAAAATATTGAAACCAATTGAAAGTGACGACAGAGCAAAACAAGGTGTAGAGATTTGATGAAGTCCAGGAGGAGAAACAGGGAAATCCACTAAACATTGGCGAGAGGGATCAAAAAAACGTTTGGAGCCCTAGGAGGATTGTTAAGATCAAAAGATATTTTAAGAGCCGCTAATTCACGCATTTACAAGACAGTTATACAACCAACGGTGCTGTATGGCATTGAGTGTTGGATCATGAACAAAAAAACAGAAAACAAAATAAACATATGAAAGAGAACGTTACTAAGGAGGAGTGCGAAACGAGTGGAGAAGGAGAACGAACGCAGAGATCAAAGCAAAGCTATGTGGTCAGAGCAAAAAGACTTCGTTGGATGGGGCATATAGCCAGAATGGATAAAGACAGGTGAAAAGGTTTTTGTTAAGGGGAAAAAGAGCGAAAAGGAAAAGAGGGCGTCTACGGAAAAAATGGATAGAAGCATTTAGAGAAGATTTAGATAGAATTTGAATAGAGAAGCAGCTATGAACAAAAGGAAAGCAGTAGAACGACTCCAAGCGTTGCGCCTATAAGGCCTGTGAGAGAGTAATAAAACCCCATTTCCAATGCAAAACTTAGTGAGATCATTTTAAATATTGTTAGGGAATAATCTGAATATTTCCTGAAATTTTCATAAATGTTGAGCTAATACAAGTTGTCAGGCTTTTATTTGTCTCTTATGACCATAAACTATACAGAACAATAGGAAAAGCTTTAAAATGGTGAAAAGCTCTACGTATTAAACATTACATTGCCGTATTTATTTATTTTTTCAATTAGTACCTATCAATAAAGGTTAGGATTTTAATTCTAAGAATCTCTTTCTAGGAAATTTCACCCAAAATACGATTTAGATAAGTTTTTCTATTTAGTAAAGTTAACAGTTAAGTTACAACTTGCAAGGTTCAATCTATTATGAGTTCTATTGTGTTTGGAAAATCTGGAATAGGAAAATATAAATATTTAATTGTTTCCACTCATTTACAGATATAAATTTATGCAAAACTGTTGAATGCGTAATGACACGCTAAAATTATTTAGTAGTAAGCTACTAGTAGTCTACGAGAAAATAAATATGGAGAGGTCCAAACAACACGTAAAGCTCCAAGGAAACTGAAATGTCAAATAGAAAGTTATTCGAAAGAAAGACTTAAAAGGAAAGTACAAGTTCTTCTTGAGAAAGCCGAAATAAGCCGAAGTGTATGATGGGAAAAAATAAATTTTTACTGGAAAAAGCATTCCAGAAAGTCTATTGTAATAAGAAGAAGCGATACTGTAGTATGAAGAAGAAATTACCTGAGGACCATAAAAGAAATGAGAAATCAAAGAATATATTTTATTAAGATGATGATGATGGATCAACGAGGAACATATACGAAATAAATTTTAAAAGATTAAACTGCTACAAGTCGTAGAAGACTTTTTTTAATAATTTGTTTATTGGTATAAATCTACCATCAAGAAGTGGATGCAGGATGATGATAGTACACATCGGTAGTTGATTTTTGAACCAACTCGAACCGATGACAACCCTGGGGACATAATGATGATGTCTTTAAAGAATTGTTCAAACAAATGATAGATTTTTCTCAGAACTGTAAGTTCTGTTTATGACTGATGTGTTTGTTATTGTATGCAGTTTAGTAGCTATGGAGAATTGGCCGGTAAATCAACGCGTGTTCGCCGTAACGGCTTATATTGAAATGAAGTCTGTTATTACGGTCCAAAGACGATTTCGGGCTGAGTTTAATATCCCAAGGCATGGTCGCATTCCATCGTGGAATATTATTTTGCAATGTGATAGGTTTGCTGGTTCTTCCAGTTCTATGCGAACGCCTGAAAATATTCGAAGAGTTGAAGAAGCAGTAACAGCCAGTTCAACACGTTCAGCAAATAAACATGCAGGGGCTCTAAACTTATCAGATTGTACAGTGCGCCGTATTTTGCATGATGATCTCAAGTTTCATCCGTATAAAATACAGATTGTGCATAAATTATCCCCACAAGATGCACCTAACAGACTTGCATTTTGCAGGGAATTCGTAAGTTTGTTGGGCGAAAGAGAAGATCTGATGTATAATTTAATTATGTCGGATGAAGCTCATTTTTATTTATCGGGTTTTGTTAATAAACAAAACTTGGTGTGCAGAACAACCAATGTAGTTGCATGAGAAACCTTTACATGTTGAAAAAATTAACCATTGGTTAGGTTAGGCAACCATTGGTATTATTGGACCGTATTTTTTTGAAGAGAACAACCGAACTGTAACCGTTACCTCCGAGCGATAATTGCAAATGCTACAAACATTTCTTACTGGCGAATTACATAGATTGAGAGTTGAAGATCACGAAATATGGTTTCAAAAGAATAGGGAAACTAGTCATACCACTAGAATAGTTTTTAAGGAATAAGTTTCCTGGGAGATTAATTTCACGAAATGGAAACCTTGCCCGGCCAGCACGTTCTCCTGACTTAACTGCTCCAGATTGTTTCTTATGGGCCTACTTAAAGTCTAAAGTGTATTTAAACAAGCGTCTCACACTGGATGAGCTAAAGAACAACATAACTAAAGAGATAAGAAGAGTTTATGGAAGACTTCGAGGTGCAGTTATGAACCACGTCCGAGAAAATATTGAAAAATGTATAGAGTTTAATGGTGAACATTTAAAATCTGTAATTTTTAAAACATAATAAACTCTTAAAAACTGCATTCAATGGGTATTATTTTTCAGAGATTATTACTTGTTTTACAACAAAATTTCTAATCACCACAGTGTAGCGAAAAACGTCGCATTCTACTGCCGGACCCTGTATAATATTAATAGATAATAAAAGTTGTCACTCGATACTAGAAGAAAAATTGCCCACAACCAAGTGGTTGAAAAAGGATTTACAGAATTGGATAAGTTCAAAAAATATTAAGTGGATAAACGGTGGCTTGATCACTACTATATTATGGACAAAATATTTCAACTGTCTACTAAAAGAAGGCGATGGATTGGAATGGAAGGCTTTATTTTAATATTCTCTCAGAACGCTTTTCACAATTTTCTCTAAAAAATAACGTAAAATGAGGATTCTAAAATAGCACTTGCAAACTATACATCTACTTTTGCTATTAAAATCTTTATTACCAGAAACTAACAGCTGTAGCTCGTCACTGTCTAGAGTATTTTTTTAACAAAGTTGAATTAGAAACAAGAGACCGTTTCATTTTATGAGTACGTACATGACCACGTAAACTAGCCGTATATCTTGATAACTAAGTACAAGAACGTTATCCTTCTACTCGTGAACACATGAGGAATTTTTTTACGTCGTTAGTTCAATGTAACCGGCTAGACATCTTTTTGTTGCTTGTTTCCTAACTTGGTAACACAACTATACGACTTTGTATGGATTTTAAATCGAAAATAATTACGGGTATGTTTAAGTAATTTTATAAATATTTTGGATATTGTTTTTTCAAAGTAAATAATCTAGGGATGAACTTCCGAAAACCGCCAAGAGGAACTGGAAGGTAAAAATGATAGGGAATGGTCACAATCGAATAAGGACTGGGATCGTGCGCATGCGCCGAAAAGTGATATGAAAATTCGGTCAAAAAAGGCCTAAAAAGAAAAGAAAAATAGAAATACAATAATAAACGCACCGGACCTAACCTAACCTAACCTAACCTGAAAAGCAATTTTATTCCACAAAAATTTATTCACTTTCCTCATCCTCTTCCATTAGAGGTCGATCATTCTTTCCAGGATACAAAAATTTTATATCTACAATGATTGCATCGAATCGATCCACATTTTTTCGCCGGACTTGTCGCGTCCAGAGAAATCCACAAAGATGCTTCTTTATCAGCTCCATCAATTTTTCGGCACTTCTAGAGTTATCAGGACATATTTCCAATCGGTAGCTTTCGCCTCCACGCTCGATCATTCCTAATATCCAATGACCAGGGCCGGATTAAGCTAGGGGCTTGGGGGGGGGCTATAGCCCCGGGCCCCAAGTCCAAGAGGGCCTCATCATTTGGAAATCATTCTGTATTTTTTGATGTGCTGATACCACAAATCTAATGTATTGATATTATTTTGTGAATTTTTCTGGGTTTTCGAATTCCTTAAGGGGGCCCCGTCATTATTTTAGCCCCGGGCCTTATAAATGTTAATCCGGCCCTGCCATTGACCCTCGACCATGCGTCCTTTATTGTATTTTCTTCGTCCGATTTTACATTCATATTCATATGCTCGATCTAAACTGGCCATACAAACTTCACGGGCATAGTTGAAGATGTCGCTCACTGATTCTGACGAAACTGTTGTTTCCAACATTGAGGCATCTTTTATCGTCCGTTCAAATGAAAATCCTTGTGAAAAACAATAGGTGATGATTATTCTTTGACGGACGTTAGTGTGCAATCGTTCGAACCATGTGTCTGAACCTCTATGGTCGAACGATCTGCCCTTGATTTTTCCGAAACATCTGAAGTAGCCATAAACGGTACCATCATCATACCGTTTAGCAAACTGGTTGTGCTTGCTGCACCTTCTATTGACTCGCACAAGATTATTATTAATGGCCCAAATTTTTGCTTGAGCCTCTGTTGACATAATTGTTGCTATTTTAAAAAGGTTCCATCTTTTTGGGAGGGTCTGTGGGATGATCTTAACTTGCAATGTTTTATTAACCACTAATTCATTGAACGAGCAAAATGGCGGATATTTCCGCTCCTACTTATCTGCGCAAGAAATGACCGCGATTTTCGACCTTGCGAGGTCGCGGGAATTTCAAAAATATCGACGTCACCTGTAAAATTTCATTGGCATTTTTCGGAATTTCAACCCAATCTAGGAGTAATTCTTTAGGACAAGACATGGAAGTTTCCAAAGTTATCATTAACCTAAGATGAATTATAGTTCGATCAATTTAGACATTGGAAGTTACATGATTTCCCACCAAGATGAAAATCAGTTTCAAATACTTATAATTAAAAGTAAAATTTGTTCCCCATCATTCTCGTGTATGGAAACAATTTTATTCAATGTTGGTCTATATATGTGGGAGAGTTAATAAAAAATCATAGGATTAATTCCACTTTTGGGACATCCTGTGTGGGCACTACTATTCCAAAATTAGTTGTCATGAAATTATTTGCAATTATTAGGCATACTTTTTTCGAAATCTCATTAGTGTATTTTTGTTTATTTATAGTTTAATTGTCAAATTAATTATGTTTTTTGCCCCATTAATTGGTTCTCAAATCATCCGATTTCGATAATTTTTTTCAAAATCTTCGTTTTTACGGCGGATTTACGAAAAAAATTATGGAGAAAAAATGACTTATAATGGTTTCAGGTCTTCAAATGTTTATGAAAATGCACTCATTCTATCATAATTGTTGATAACTTTTTTCTAAATAATCAAATGCAGTTGTTATATTTTTTTTTCGTATTCTATACTAAAAAACGAACAAATTGAAAAAAAATTTACACAAAAATGTTGATTTATCATGTTTTTACAATTTAAAAATAATAACAATTTCTCTTAAAACTGACCTTTTCTCACATATAATCGTTTGTACCTTTTTTATTAGGTAATCATTAAAGTTATATGTACTAAAACATTCTTAAAATCACTTATTGTAATAAACTGTACAATATTAAAAGATAACTTTAAAAAATTGAAAATTTTCACCATTAAAAAAATGATATTTTACTAAGGTTGACTGTTGCGGATAAAAAATGAATAAACAAACATTTTTCAATTTTATTTTTCCAAAAAGTTCGTTTTTTGTGTAGATTAACAAAAAAGATATATGAACTGCGTTTGATACTTTGTAAAAAAGTTATGAACGATTATATACGAAGAAGTGCGTTATGATAAAGTTTAAAATTATAAAACTATATAAAATCTCCAGGTGAGATATTTCCTATATTTTTTCCATAAATCTACTGTAAAAACGAAGATTTAAAAAAAATTCATCGAAATCAGATGATTTTTCGATTTTATAGATCCAAATAACGAGGGAACCGCGAAAGTATAAAATTACCCATTTCTGATATTTATAAATCGGATAGAGATTGAAACTGTATAAATCTCTCATTCAAGTTAGCGCCATTTTGAATTTCAAGGATTTGATTTTGGTTTATTACTATAAATAAGAATAGACACAGTATTTTAAAATTTTTTAAGAACTATTCGTTGAACAAATTTCATGTTACAAGACGTGAAATTTCTCAAAATTTTTTGTACGATCATTAATATAACAGATATCATTGTGAAAAAATCAAATGTCGAGTCCACTAAGCTGTGCTTGGAAGTACGTTACCAGCTTCAGCGGAATCTTTGGAGAATTCAACAAAATGTTTGAAGAACGATAATTTTTAAGTGCAAAGAAAAACAAGTTACAATTTTTGAAATACCTGGATAGAATCAGCTTCAAAATATTTTGATCCAATTTAATTTTGAATAGATCATCCTCTCAACTCACCTAAAATTTGTTTTATCATCTACTTTCAAAACCGTTTAATTTATTAAGATTTTTATCGCGAATTTTCTCACTATGGGCTAAATAAAATTAAGTACATTGCAGTTTACGTTAATTATCCATACGAAGACATCAATCAAAAAATAGGGAATGTTATATTGATTATACAGTATTTTATAAAGTTAATTATAGAGCGCTCAATTCGTCTCGTAGATTTTAGAAACAACGTATTCGATTTCGAACAAGATTAGCATTTTGTAAATAATTAGTTTGTTAATAGTAGCGGGTTATAGAATGAAGTGGTTGGTTAAAATAAAATCAAATTCGATATTAGTGAGGATATTAATGTTATTACTGGGGCGTTTATCGACATTTGAGCAAAATGATTAAGTTTCTTAGCATATTTCATAAGTAAGGCTGTCTAGATCAATTATTCAACGACTATTTTCACATTTTTATGCAACTTTTGTGTTCAAAAGTTTGTGGAAATATTCTTCTGGTTTCTGGAACTATTTCATATAACATATTTTACATTGAAAAGTCTGTTCAAAACGAAGCTTTAATTTTTGATATATTTGGAATGGTTTTTGGTAGTAAAAGTATAAAATTACCTATAATCCATAAAATCTGATGCTATAATTATTTATGGATTCAAATTAATCAAACCATTTCCATATTTTTCCTTAGCAAAACTTTTTACTCGTACAATAGTTTCAATCGACTTGTCAAACCAGGTCACCAAAGTTTACATTGTTTTGTTTTTATTTTTAGACTATTAGGTCATTCGCAAAAAGTGTTGAATATCTTCGTTTTTTATTTTGTTTCAGTAGCAGCGGTGACGACGTTCAACGTTCCATCGAGTTGTTAGATCGAGTGCTCTCCGAATTCGATGATGTGGAAAATGCGAATCAGGTTCAAAACGTAAGTATCGACTATCGAGATATACATTCCATTTTTTATTATTTTCCTCATAAACGGAAAACAGGATCTTTTGTTCACTTTTATGATTACAAGGAAAATAATTGTTTAGACCTTTAGTGTTATATTTTTGTTTATTTCATTCACATTCAAAACCATTCGATATGGATCATTTAAATGTTTAAAAAAAATCATTAAGAAGTGATGAGTTTAGTATATCTTTTGAATTACTATTATAAGAACTGATAATAATCAGTAGTAATAAAATTTTGTAATAGATTTCGCATAAGCAACAAGCTCTGAAAATTTTTGAGAAATATTGGAGAAAAAAAATTATTTAAAGGTGTCATGGGGAGGGACAATATGTGACAAGGGGCAGGATGTAAAAAGTTTTATGATGAATTACTACTAATTAAATTAGTCTTCTATTATTTTCAAATAGTCGTTTGTTTGTTTTTTGATTATCTGAAATATTGGACATTACGTTGATTTGATTATTCAATAAAAATCTAAGTAAAAAATGTTTTCTGTCGATTATTTTCAAAAACTACATGCATTAATTTAAAAAATGTGTCACGTCACATCAGGAGGGACGATTATGAAATGTTAATAACCTTTGACAAGGACGTGGGGAGGGATTCGAAAGTCCTAAAATTCGTGTGACGTAATTTATGGATGGCCCTTTAAGTAAAGATCCAGATGTGTTAGTTTCTATAAAAGTTGTATTTCCAAATCGCATATTGTTAATAATTTGAATATGCAATATCAATTGCAGATTATAAAAACTGGTTCGAAACCCTTACCGACAATTTTGTTTAATCTACCGTAGGCGCAGATATCGCATTTTATAAGTTCATTATTTTTATAAATACTTTTGAAAATATGTATATTTTATGCGAGAAAGTTTTCGATAAATTGGACGGCATTATACGCCGTTATTTAGACAGATGCACTTATTGTAGTCCTACTTAGAACTTGGAAAAAATCATTATTATACCTCGCTTGCTATAATTCAATATTAAATTATAAAACATAAATAGACGAGTAAAATGAACCTGTCTGTAAGTGCGTTTGGTTTAAACGGGGTACTAGATGAGACTGAGCCCTTTTTGTACCCCATTCATTTTTTTATCTGGAAAACGAAATTTCTAAGCAAAATTCATGAAGGAAAATAAATTGTTTGCAAATATAACAAAAAAAAAACATTTCAATTCGAATGTATCTATATAAATAATGAATTAATTGAATTATGATGGGTTGTAAAAAGATTGATATTACATACTGATCTTCTTATTTGATAACAGTTTTTCCAAAGCTCTTGACGGTCTGCTACTAGAACTAATCTGACGTTGTTGCCGTTGTTTTCTATTGAAAATTTGCTTTCAGTACATATTCTTCAACCACCTTGGCTGAATATAAGGTTATATTCAACTCGATTTGTTAGGAAACCATGTTTGTTTGATTTCATGCAAAAAATTCTGTAAAGTAAGCAGCAGCTTCCTCACTTTGCCAAGCTAATTCTACCGCCGCTGTGTGATAGAATTTCCGTTGCAGCACTTCAGGGGTATTTTAATCATGAAAATGATTACTACGTTGATGATATAATAAAAAAGGCAAGTCTTACACACGCCGAAGTTCCGTCTGGTACTTAGCCCATATTACGAGGATGGTCCCAAAAAACCTGGCCCAATAAAGAAAACACGATAATTTTGGAAAAAAATATATTTGTTTTTTAACGTTATCTCCTTTTAGCTCTATACATTCTTCCCAGCGATGTTCAATAAGTTCGATATTTATAGTCTGAGAACATAAAATAATCCAAGAAGGTTAAATCTGGCGAATAAGTTGCATGAGGCAGCAATTCAAACTTTAAATCATTAATTTTGGCCCTTGCAATAACGGACGTGTGAGCTGAAACACAGTTTTGATGAACCAACATCTTCTTCTTAGACAAATTTTGGCCGTTTTTGCTTGATGCTCAAACGTTGCAATAAGTTCGCATAATCATTGCCATTGATAGTTTTTCCTTTTTCAATGTAGTCAATGGAAAATATCCAACGCGTATCCCAAAAACCAACGCCATGACCTTGCCTGCAAACGGAACATTCTTTGCCTTCTTTGGAGCCGGTTCTCCATTTTCAGTCCATTGTTTTCATTGTTCTTTTGTCTCGGGTGTGTAGTGATGAACCCACGTTTCATCCAGAGCTATGAAACGGCGCCAAAATTCGGCTTTATTTCTGTGGAACATTGCCAAATATTCCGCTTTGTGGGTTTTCTTCAACATTCTGGTCTACGCAGGTCGTACGGCCTTGTTTAAACTCTACTAACCAATATTTCACTATTGCTAACGAAGAAGCAGTCTCACCCAGAGTAGAATCTAGTTTAGATTTTATATTGGTTAGGCTAATGCCTTTCAAATAAAAGTATTGTATCACATAACAATGACCAATTTTTTTCATGTTTACAAATTCACTGAAAACATTCACTATTCACTGAAATAACGTGGCGTCTTCAAACTTGAAACATTTGAAGTATAGATTGTGTACTTTCTAATACCGTGGTATTTTTCTGGCAAATACCGCCATCTCTAGGTCAGGACAGGTACTCCTGGGACCATCCTCGTATGCTTTTTTTAATACAGAAGAAATATGTTTTGTGAAAACAGTGCATTTATTTTTATTTTAATCAATTTTATGAAACAGTGCATCTCTTTGAAAAGATCGTATTCTTCTGCATTTTAGAGGCCAGTAGGTGACACATTGTTTTACTTTCTACTATATACTTTTCTATAAACAACAATAACAATAATTTATTGATAAAATTATTCATTTTTCGTACCTACAAAATTAAAAAGTTGTACTTAAATTGTTGAGGCGTACA